>NW_027507788.1:167641158-168972956 GCF_037356315.1 Lithobates pipiens
GTATGAAGATAGCAGGGCATCTTCTGGTGTAATGGGACATTTCTTAAAAGAAAAAGTAAAGGGGAATGTATGAGTATAACAGGTTGCCTCCTGGGGTTAAGGGCCTGTATGAGTATAACAGGGCTCATCCTGGGGTTAAGGGACATGTATGAGGGTAACAGAGCACAGCCTAAGGTGAGGAGGCATTATTTAGGGCAACTCCTGAGGTAATGGGGCATTTGTTAGAGTAACAGGGCACTGCCTGTGGTAATGGGGCATGTATGAGGCAACAGGGCACTTGGACAATTCTTAGAGTAACAGGGTAAAACAGTTTCAGGGTGGTACATCTGTAGGTCTGGGAAAGGTATGGGGGGGGGGGGGACTTGAGACAGCCTCTCTGGGAGGTGGGAGTGATAATCCTCACTGGGAGAAGGGAATGCAGAAAGAGGACTGGAGGCAGAGAGAACAACTGAAAGAGAAAATCACAGAGTCAGAAGATAAAGACATTTGAGGGATACACATAAGCAGAATAGAGACAGACTGTGAGAGATACAAAGAGGACAGAGTGACTGTGATAGTTGCAGAGGGTCAGAAAGAGACAGCCTGTCAGAGCTGCAGAGAGTCAGAAAGAGACAGCCTGTCAGAGTTGCAGAGAGTCAGAAAGAGACAGCCTGTCAGAGCTGCAGAGAGTCAGGAAAGAGACAGCCTGTCAAAGCTGCAGAGAGTCAGAAAGAGACAGCCTGTCAGAGCTGCAGAGAGTCAGGAAAGAGACAGCCTGTCAAAGCTGCAGAGAGTCAGAAAGATACAGCCTGCCAGAGATGCAGAGTCAGGAAAGAGACAGCCTGTCAGAGATGCAGAGTCAGGAAAGGGACAGCCTGTCAGAGATGCAGAGTCAGAAAAGAGACAGCCTGTCAGAGATGCAGAGTCAGGAAAGAGACAGCCTGTCAAAGCTGCAGAGAGTAAGGAAAGACACAGTCTGTCAGAACTGCAGAGAGTCAGAAAGAGACAGCCTGTCAAAGTTGCAGAGAGTCAGGTGTGAGTAGAGAGACAGACTGTGATAGGTGCAGAGTGAGAAGAGATTATGAGAGATGCAGAGAGTGAGGAGAGAGACAGACTATCAGAGATCCAGCAAGAGGGAAGAGAGTGCAGACAGAGGTGTGTAGGAGGCAGGCACAGAGGTAATGAGACAGCCCCCTCCCTGCATTCACACAATGTGATCCGGGAGAAATCACACAGCACACTGATTGACAGCTGGAGACTCCTAAAAAGGGAATTGCTATGAAGTTTATATAGAGGGGAGTGGAGAGGACAGCACAGAGTCACCCGGATCCCCCAGCATGCACTGCCAGGCCGAGCTCCGGCTCTCCTCCCCAGGACAAATCAAGGCTGCCAGGCGGCGATACAAATCTTTTATGATCGATGAGATTCTATCCAAGGAGACGTGCGATTACTTTGAGAAGCTTTCACTGTATTCTGTGTGTCCTTCCCTGCTGGTCCGACCCAAACCCCTGCATTCGTGCCCCGGTGAGTGCCTGCTGAACTACATACACATACCACACTCTGCCTAGTTCATCTTACTCTGCCTATAGTGTTAGAGTAACAGTGCCTGGGGTCACCTATCAACTGCAGACACTGAAATCTTCTTCTCCCTGTCTGGATGTTTCCACCTCTCTGCTCACTTCTTATATTGGTACTTTACACAAAGAGGTGTATTTTTTTGGAAGGGGAATAAAAGGTGACAACAAACAGCAGTGTATGACAACTGTATACAGAGACAAGCAGACTGCGCTATGAACACACACCTTCTAGAGACAATATTGGGTGGCACAGTGGTGTAGTGGTTAGCACTCTTGCCTAGCAGTAGCAAGGGTTGCTGGTTTGAATCACAACCATGACACTACCTGCCTGGAGTTTGCATTTTCTCCCTATGCCTGCGTGGGTTTCCTCCAGGTACTCCGGTTTCCTCCCACACTCCAAAGACATGCTGGCAGGTTAATTGGCTTCTGTCTAAAATGGCCTTAGTATATGAATGGGAGTTAGGGACCTTAGATTGTGAGCTCCTTGAGGGTAGAGGCTGATGTCAATGTATATGTAAAGCGCTATATAAGTAGTATATAATATTGTACTGATATGATTTATTTGATATGTTGCTGCACCATGGTACACATCCTGCCATAAATAATGTCATAATTTTGGCTGATGTATACTTGATGTAATCTACATACACTATATTGTGTAATACAGGGGTCAGCAACCTAAGTCATGGGAGTTACCACAGTGGGCACACAAAGCCCATTTCAGTAGCACAGAAGAAAATTATTTGATATTTCTTATTAAAACATAACTGTAGTAAAGTATCATCTAGGCTGCAAAGGCATTACAGTTTATTCTAGTAATTATAAAAAGAAAATAGTTATATAAAAAAAATTAACAGTAATATTCTGCATGCGCATGCTCCTTGCTGAGCAGCTGCGTGCCTAACAGCTCTTACACATTACAGACTTTGTGTGAAGCGACTCATTGTTTTTTTTTTTTTTTTTTTTATCAGTCCAAAAAGTTGGAGGAGCAAATCTGTGCTTACCTCTGAGTGGATGGAGATTGAGGAGTTTAAAATACACCAGACTGAGCTGGCTCAAAACTTCTTCACTTAGGACATTTAAATGTAACCAGCAGCATCCATTGTGGCCTGTTGTGGGAGTATAATTCATGAATTTGGCTTGCTATTAACAGTACAACTGTGAGTGCAAATATTTAAAAATAAAAACTACGGCTACACTATTGTTCACTGGCATGTCGGTCCCATGCTTGTAAACTGACACCTAATGTGGAAAGGGTTGCCGACTCCTGGTGTGGACGGGGATAGAGTCATAATACATCAATGAGAGTTTCTAAGTCACTTCACTTTCTAAGTAATTTCTAAGTTACACACCCCTCAGCAGAGAGGAAACCATTGTAAAAATCAATGGGGGTTATTTACGAAAGGCAAAACCACTTTGCACTACAAGTGCAAACTACAAGTGCAAAGTGCACTTGGAAGTGCAGTCCCTGTAGATCCGAGGGGGACATACAACAAAAAAAACAAAAAAAAACAGTATGTTAGCTTCTCCTCATTTCAGATCTACCCCTCTAATTTACAGCGACTGCACTTACAAGTGCATTTTCAAGTGCACTTTGCACTTGTAGTGCAAAGTGGATTTGCCTTTCGTAAATAACCCCCAATGACTCGAGAAATCACACACACTTTGGGGTTAATTTACCAAAGGCAAATAGATTGTGCACTTTTGCAGTTGATCCAAAGCTTAGTAAATGAGGTAAAGCTTCACTTTGCAAAGAACAACCAATTACTTGCGAGGAAAATAAAAAAAACAATATTGCACATGATTGGATGATGGAAGCCAAAAGAGCTCTCCCTTATTTACTCTCTTTAACCTCTGGAGCAAATGCACTTTCAAAAGATCGCAGTAAATTTGACTTTAGTAAATCAACCGCTTTAGGTTCTGGTCTTTGTACTTTGTAGGTTGTAATTTAGGGTAATAGCTGAAATTTGGAACAGCACACATATTTATTATTATCTGCTTGGATGGCATTAGTCTGAGTCCTTGGTCTAGTTTTACTTGCCTGGAGGGGTTCCTGCCTTGGACACATTTAATGGTAGCACTATAACACTTTCAAGTGTCAGCCCCTGATGTCCCTGCTCTATCTGGCTTCCTACCTGTGTATATTATATACAGTGCACATCATATGGAGGTATATAAGATCAGATTATTTTCTGGCCTTGGAAGGTGTTCTTTGATTTTTTTGCTAAAACTTTAACAGCCCATTATTACATCCAGTATTTGCCAACTTCTCTTATTGTGGTTTAGTTTATCTCTGACAAGTGTGTCTACCCCAGCAACAAACCCTTATGCTTTTTATTAACTAAAATTAACTGACATTAATTAATTTAAATTTTAATTATGCTTTATTGTTTTCTGATACAGTTTAATTGCAATCAATTTTAAGGAGCAGAAGTACCCCTTGAACTTGTACGAAGTACCTCTCTGAGATATATATATATATATATATATATGTATATATATATATATATATATATATATATATATATATGTATGTATATATATATATTTTTTTTTTTATAAAGTCTTCTGGACAAACAATTGTCATGTTTTTGTACATATATATTATAGATTATAGTTGAATATATAGTTATTTCTTACCGGTGACTGCAAAGCCTGTATGTCACTTGTGTTTGTAAGATGTAATTCTTTTGAAATGGATCATAAGATGTATAAATGTGACATAAACGGATGCATTCTGACTATATACATTCTACCTGTAAAAATGTCAATGAATAAAATCTTCCTTGACTGTGAAAATCAGTTTTCAATGCATTTTCAAAGTCCAACCCTACAATTTCATTGTAATATCACTGTTGGTTTCAGTCTAGACCCAAACCCCAAATTTCAAATATAATTCCACTGGTGGGTTCTGTCTAAGGTGCAGATCTGGTAATTTAGTAAAAAAGAAAAAAAAATGGCCAGAGTCAACGGACTGTTTTGTCATTTTTCCGCTGTCTCTTTGCAAAAGTCTCCGATCTATTAAAAATCCATAAAGTATATGAATGAGCGAGGGAGAAAAAAGGCATAGACGTATAGCACAACACTGAAAACAAGACCAATAATATAGAACAAAGCTGAGAGGGATTTTCCTTATCTTCGTGTATTCATAAAGGTCTAATTATATACAGAGCAAAATTCACTTTTATTCTCCTTATTTTTGGAATTCACAAAACAACTTTACAATTTTCAGCTCATTTGCACCATAATTTTTCCAATAAGAAAACAGGCCAGGGAGATCCATTTTGTGAGTTAAACTTTGTCAATTATTTAAAAAACAATTACACCTCACATACAAAATTTATTGATGGATGTAGGCTAGGGATTTTTTATTTTTCAAAGTTTATAGATTTTTTTTTTCAGCAAGTCTAATACTTTTATGACATTGCAACATTTCATCTAGAATTTTTAAACTGAAACTTTTTTTTTTTGGATAAAAAACAGGGCAAAATCAGAGCGAGGTACGATTAAACAAATGCAGCTATGTTACCAAACTTTACACAAAGTACATTTGAACGACAGAGATCTGAATGAAAGGTTTATATAGTCAGGAGAGCAAGAAAGTTCACACAAAGTTGTGTATGAGACAATGAGAGCTATTTACTAAAACTAGAGAGTGCAAAATCTGCACAGAAACCAATCAGCTTCCAGGTTTTATTATCAAAGATTAATTGAACAAGCTGAAGTTAGAAGCTGATTGGCTACCATGCACAGCTGCATCGCATTCTGATAGTACCAGTTTTAGTAAATCTCCCCCAATATGACAGTTTTACAGACAAGCTATCCCCCCTCCTTCCCACAGAACTTTATGTATGATATATAGGATCCATTCACATGATGACCATATACATTCTAATTTGGCAGCCAAAGACCCTTATTTTTATAGATATTTGTTTGCAGAATCTGATAATTTCTTCCTTCGAGCTAACACTCTATTTGCTTGCACAGAATACTGGGGGAGGTCAGGCGGAGGATGTAGACTGGTGGAGGGCTGCTGAAACATATTTATGGGCTGAGCATTTTATGAGACTTGTTGAATGAAAAGAGACTTTTGGACAGTAAAAACCATCAGTGCACAATTGGGCTTTTGTGTGAGGGAACATTTGTGTATTTTCACAATGCAGCCTGTCAAAGCAATGAATGGTTGGCATGGACTAGAAGTTCACAATACTGGACAGTTTTATTGTCATTATATGCCCAGCTGACAGAGATCTGCTACAGGGTTACACCAACATTATGGCAGCAGAAAGAAATACTTTCATGGCTGACAGATAAGAATTGTTTTAAGGAATCACTCAGAATTTTGATTGTTTCCTTTTAAAATTTGACATAAAACATTAGTGAAGAGATATTAGGAAAAACAAATCGCTGTATAAGATAAAACCATCAAAACCCGCAAAACTAAAACTGAAAAGCATGAAAACTGTATAAACATCTTGTCTCGCCAATATGAAAAGGTTTAGTATTAGGTGGGCTCTCGGATAAGACAATTAAAATATTTATATTTATGATAATTGAAGTGTAGATCTACCCGCATTTTTTCAAACATGACTTTGTTATAAAATCATCACTAATATGCAAAAATAACCACATTTATAGAATTCATTCTAATCTGAGAATTAAACATCGAAACTGGATTTGAATGTGTTCATATGTTATCTTCAATGGGATCTCTTAACTTGACATAACATATACAAATGTCATCACTGGAGCATTGCCCCTTCCTGATATCAAAGGCAGTGTTAACAATTTTGATTAGTTATTGAAAGATAACTTAAAGTAAATATTTACATAATAAAAATATTGCAGATCCAGAATTTCACTAACTAGACAAATAACATTTTTGCTGACTTTTTGAATCCAGATTTCTTCTACAGTTAAGAATTTAACTCCAGTTGCCGCTATTTTAAAGACTATTCTGCTTTCTGCAACATAAGGCACAACAATGGCATCACAATATTTGCTTTAAATAAGGAAGCAAAATATTTAGCTGCAGTGTATACAAAAGGAAGTATAATTGTATTGGAATATAATGAGTTATATAAACATTAATATGCATTTGTTTGCCAAAAAAGAAGTAGAAACAAATCATGCAGACTCTTCTATATATAAAATATTTTTTTTGTAAAACCACAGAACTGATATCAAAGTAAAATATCCCTAACTGATGTTTATATAGTATTTTTCTAATTTATAAGATAAAATAAGTTTTATATTAATTGATATCATGCATTTTTATAAATTATTTAATTATATTCATATAAACAGAAATAATGTGATTCTTACTGGACACAGCAGAACTAGCATAGGCAGTATGTTAAGGGTAATATTCTGCACTTTATTACTATATTCTTCATGCCATTTCTTTCCCATTTCATACAAAGAGCTTAGTTAAATAATTACAACTAATCCATCACAGTAGAAAACAAGATTTATTGACATAACTGATATGTCTCTTATCAACAAAATCTGCAAAGATCCCAAAACATCCGACTCCACCTAGAATCCTCTTGTAAGAATACGCGATCCCTCAGTGCAATACTCTTCATTGCTGATAACCATAACTTTAATAAATGCAATCCGGTATCACCCTAAATTATTTTGGACGTGACATTTTACACTTCTCAAGTCTTAAATTCAACTGTGTGTTTATATTTTTTTAGAAAAGAAAGTATGCAAAAACCCAAATTTAGAAAACTATTTTTTCTACAGCCACGCATGAATATCATATATTCATATTAAAAATGGCTTCTTCTAATGTATTTGTTGGCAATCTACATTTAAAACAAATAAATAAAAGGACACTGAGAACATTGATTGGAAATGTTAGGAAACATTAATGAATATTGTGAAGAAGCAGTAATTCATTACTACAAGCATACAAACATTACACAAACATAATAGTCCCTTGTGAACTCAGCGGAATTAGAAGACTTGTCTACTTCTATTTAATGTCAGCTCTTTTAATTATTTACTCATTTGCCCTTAAATCCTTCATATTATACAGACAGTTATCATATAGATTACAAAAACTGTATTCAGTCTGGAATAAAACTGACTGCCATATGACAGCAACAGAATAAATTCTAAATTGATCAATTTGTTAGTAAATAATATTAGAATAGTAATAAACGTTAAAATACTGTAAATTGTGTACTGTAAGTAAATAATACTGTAAATAAAGCCTAATATATGTATTTATATTAAAGAACAAAGATCATAATTGTAATATTCATAAAATATGAATTGAGCAGATCCATATTTCAGGAATGACCATCGTACCATTCGCTATTAAACCTAATTCTAACCTTTAAAACTCAAGCCAGCGAGGCTCCTAATGGATTTTGTTGCACATTAATAAGATTTTTATTTTATTGTAGAATTCCTTGCTACAAAATATAAAATACCGTCAATGATAAAATCTTCTCACAGCAATATTTAACGTGACCTTTACTAAAAGTAGCATGCTCCATATAATAGCATGGATGAGGTCCATAACGTGCTAACAAATATGAGATCCCTCTGTCAGTGGCAGCTGCTGGCTGGCACTGTTTTGTTCTTGTAATGAACTGCAGACTGTACAGAGATGTGTCCCACACAACATGCCCTAAAAAATGTTTGATTTATGTCACCCACTGGGTAGGGTATGGAGGGCAGCAATTCTTGGAGGCTATACTTATATCACATTATTTATTTCCAGTATCTTGTGAGCATTGAACTCTGGTTTTAGTGCTTTATTAGGAGATTTAGAGCACTACCCTTTGGGAGGACAGAGAAGACGTGGTATAAAGTCTGTTTTTACATTTTATGGGGCTGAAAACAACACAGGCTTCTATTTCTAGAACTACATCAATAGGCTGCAGATTAGTCTGTGCCACAAAAGTGCACTTTGCTGGTAATGCAAATCCCCCCCCCCCCCGACAGAAAATACAAGTGCAGAAAAAATGACAAACCAAAAGTGGCTGTTTTAACTTAAAATGTATTTGCACATAATTGGGTGTCCAAAATCCACATAAGTTGTCTTTGACAAGAGGAAAATATAACCCCATTATGAGGCCATCCATACACAAGCAAACTTATCATGAATCACAATGAAAGATCTGCCAACTGCTTTAGTTATTGTCCTCAAGCTACCAAACACCACATTTATCCCAACACACTTTAAAAAAACAGTTGCCTGTTACCATTCTTGATGAAGGGTGATCAGTAAATACAGAGTAGGGGGGGATGGGACTTTATTGGTGCAATTAGTACAAGGACATACCAAATTGAATAAAATCACAATTTATTGAAGTTACAAGGGTACATAAAAACCATATTATACAATACATGAACAGCTTTATGGTCATTCAAGACATGTTATTGTAGCTCCTATAGTTGTTCCCACATCTTAATTCTACATGTTCCACCTTATGGCTTCCTCAGGAACCAACGTGGTTTTGTGGCTACTATGAATGAACAGAAAGTGATTTACAAACAATACATGTAATGTTATATCATTAAATACCAACACCATACATAACGTTACAATAAATTGAATATATGAATGCATCTTATCCATTGGCAAGAGTTCGCTAAATGGAGTCATACCTCAGTGATAGAATGTAAAATTCAGTTATTGCCATGCACACACAAATAGGAGTCTGTCCATAAAGCTGTTCACCTATTGTATAATAATATTTTTATGTACCCTTGTAACTTTAAAAAAATGTGATTTTATTCAATTTGGTATGTCCTTATACTAATTGCACCTATAAAGTCCCATCCCCCTACTCTTTATTTTCTTTATATCCTTATGGGGACGTTGGTGCGGTAACACACTTAAAGCGGGATTCCACCCTAAAGACAGGTATTTACACCCACTTCCGGGCATAGACTCCCGTGGGAGTCTACACCATTTCCTGCCCTGCCGCGCTGTCTGCTGGGAGACACACGGGTCCCAGTGACAGCGCGGAGATTTCCTATTGCACGGCGTGACTCGCGCATGCGCAGTAGGGAACCGTGAAGTGAAGCCAATTCGCTTTACTTCCTGATTCTCTCACCTAGAATGGTGGCGGCAGCAGCCGAGAGCCGAGCGATCGATCGGCCTCGGCTGCCGGCATCGCTGGAACCCGGGACAGGTGAGTGTCCATTTATTAAAAGTCAGCAGCTGTAGTATTTATAGCTGCTGGCTTTTAATATTATTTTTTTTTGGTGGAATCCCTCTTTAACTACATATAGAAGGGTGATCAGTATTTACACAAAAACATTTTCAGTCATGTTGGAAAATCCTTCCTGTCAATACTGCAGAATTCCTTATTACTCCAAGCTCAGGGCACAGACACATCAGACAGTTTTTTTTCAGTATCTGTACAGACATCCTTTGGGTCAACAATCAACAAAGCTAGGTACATCATAACTATTTTAGGAAAATGCATACAATTTTTGTAAAACGAGTGTTTCTTCCTACACTGTCACATATACAGTACGATAGACATAGACCATCTGACTGCCAATGGTGGTGAACTATTGTTTGGATTGGTTAATTTGTACAAAGTAGTCAGCCGTGTATCCAGTGCATTGAAGATCATTTGATAGATATTTCCAGTTATACTTGGTCACTGCTGTTGTTTTGGTTGTAACTGCTGTTCATAGTCATCTCTCTGTTAGAAACATTAGTCTGTACTGTAATTCTCGGTTCACACTGAGGCAGCTTGAAAGTGGCCTGACTCTGAAGCTGCCCCACACAGCGCGACTTCAGTGTGGCTTGCAAATGACTTTTTTAAATAGAAGTCAATGCAAGCTGCTCCAAAGTCGCCCCCCAACTGGACAGGAACCTTTTTCTAAGTTGGAGCAACTTGAATCACTCCAATTAGAACGGTTCCATTGCACTGAATTAAGCGCGACTTGTCAGGCGGCTTAGTTGTCTGACAGGTCGCCCCAGTGTGAACCGAGCCTAAGGGGTTGATATGCTAAGGGGAAATAGACTGTTCACTTTGAAAGTGTAGTTGCACTCTGCAAGGGAATTATCCCCACAGCTTAGTGAATGTGTTGAAGCTTCACTTTGCAAACAATACCCAATCACATGCAAGGAAAACACAAGAAAAAAAAAAGCATTTTTACTTGCACATGATTGGATAATGGAAGTCAGCATAGCTTCATTTATTTAATAATCTTTGGAGCAAATCCCCTTACAGAGTGCAACTTCACTTGCAAAGTGAACAGCCTGCTTGCTTTTCAGTAAATCAACTCCTATATGCCCAATCTAAAGCTGGCCATACATTATACAATTTTCTTATTCAATTTCCTTCAACTACGTAGAGCAAGGGCTTGCCTGACTGCGTACAAATTGAAAGTGTTTAGGTTTGACCTCCTATTATATGGTTTAAATTAAATTTAAAGGAACATTTTACAAGAAAATTTTATAATGTATGGCTAGCCTTAGTTCAATTATTGTTAAAGATGCTCAGATTGGTCAGATCAGTAGAGGATTGAAAATGAAAGATTTAAGGTAGCATTACTGGTACTGTACTGTGGATACCAAAATAGTATGTATGTGCCATGTCCTATTGATTAGAGATACTACTGGAGAGAATAGTACTGGACTTTATAGACACTGAGATACACAAAGTTACAATTTTAACATTTTTATTGCAAATGTAATTTAAAAGAGAAAGTTTGTCTGATTTGTTTCTTTTAAATTCAATTTGTAATAAAAATGCCTATAAAGTCCAGTATTAATCTCCCCAATAGTATCTCAGATTAGTAGTGGAATCAGCGTGTGCTTGTTCAGCCAAGGTAGAATGTAACAGGAAAAAATTTGAATGGCTCCCCCGCAGCCCTTATCAGTCATATCTCACCAGGTCAAACAACTAGTGTGATTACTTAAGCCTAGTTCACACAGTGATATTATCGGACGAAATGATCTTCTCCATATCGAAAACGAATAGGTTACTAAAGTAGGAAAATTCTCGTACGACAGAATAAACTTTCGGAAGTGATGTAATGTGTTGTAGTGTGTTTGTATTGTATTTTCGGATGAAATCTGTACTGATTAAGCAAAAATGGTCCAATCTGGATCTGTGGGAGAATTTTTTTTGTGTTTGTCACTTTGGTAAACTTTGGACGAAAGCTGTGTACTAACTATTAGATTATTGTATGATCGCTTCAAAAGTGGTGTTTGTTTGTATGTTATTCTGATTGTTTGTACCGGGTTTTACACTTCTATTAGCCAGTAGGGTCGAGGAAATCATGTAAGCTTAAAATACAGTGAGGTACAATTCACTATGTTAAACAAGCTGCAACAAAATGAGAATCTTTGACGTCACCAAATCTAAAACATACATGCAACTACAATCCGATGATAGAATAGATAAATGGCAACAGTAACTTCTAAAACAAACACCATAAATTTGGTACAATTCAGTAAAAAAATAAAGATACATTGCAGAGGAAAAACTGAAGAATTTCTCAACTATACAGAGCTAATAGCTCAAATATACAAGTTGAACATAAAAACACAGACAGAAAATATACTGCTAGTTACTAAAGGAGCGCCAGGCTCTGCTACAGAACTGACCTGTCTTTATAATGATACTGTGTTCAAGGACACCAACTTGCTACATTCACCATAATAAACTGTTTTTAATTTCTTGTTTTAAAATTGTCCGGGACGTTCTATGAAGGGCTTAGGAAAGAAAATTGGTAATGGTAATGCACATTTATTTTTTGTCACAATTAAGCAGATTACCAGCATACCAGTTTTTGCAACCAGTAATGTGCCATCTTACAAACAATCAGGTTTAAAAAACTGTTCCTATATATGTATGTATGTACATATGTTCAGCCACATGACAGATTTCAGACCTCTTCTGTTTTATTTATTATAATAAAGTCCACAATTGGCTAAAACATCAAGTTCTGGAATGATAGACAAAACCTGATGTTATAAGATTCATGTTTACGCTTCTAGATTTTCCCCCTGTGTTCAGAGGTGTACATCCGTACCTGTACGCATGCATATGCTTGGATCTGTATTTACCACCATACAGCTTCATCCTGTCATTGATTTACATAGACAACAGCTGTGACTCCCGGGCACAGAAATACAGCTGGTATTTACACTGTATGGCCCTCTGCGCCCATATGCTTCATTGCCCACCAGTTCTACCAGTACAATTTATTTTGCTAAATCATGAACAAGGGAGAATTACATGACCCAGAGGCAGGAAACACAAAAATGATTTTTTTTTTAACTTAAAGAGTCATGTGGTCCTACATGAGTCCTAGGTGATCAGTGTTTACTTCAAACATCCAATGATGTGTAAGGAAGTTCATAAATTTGAAATGCAGTTTCACATGATTGGGTGGTTGAAGTACCCAGAAGTTCCTGGGCAAATGAGAAATCCTCCTATTTTTGGAAATAAAGAGTTCTGTCAACCTGTCAGCATGCATTTCTTAGTCTTCAGCAAAATCTTGTGATGAAAAAATTATTTATCATTAACATTTGTCTTGATGGAGGCTTTAAATGTATTTATACTTTGTATACAATTTATACATGATAAACTGTATAAAGCCTGAATAAGGGATCCAAGAAATCACAAAATCTTGCATATTTAATTAGCTTGTTAGCCAATAAAGGGTATCACTTATATTTAGCCAATAAAGGGTATCACTTATACACCACACTTTCTCCGTACAATAGAAAACACATTTCCTTTTTTATGCCATTATTTAGCAAGTATATTTGAACTAATCATACGGGCTGATTTACAGGCATACTCCACTTTTAAGTACGCAATGGGGTTTATTTACTAAAGCTGGAAAGTGCAAAATCAGGCTCACTTCTGCATAGAAACCAATCAGTTTCTAGGTTTTATTACCAAAGCTTAATTGAACAAGCTGGAGTTAGAAGCTCATTGGTGGGGTATGCATGTACTGAAGGAATGAAGAATCTGCACTTTATGAAAGTGAATATTTAGCTTAAAGAAGTAATAAACACAACAGCAAACATTTCTTATATTATGGATTGCCAATTCTTAGATGTTATGGCTGCATTATTTTTTTTAGGGCTTTCTTTCCTTTGTTTTCACGTGGTAATCTGGCCAGTAAGTCTGTTGTTTTTATTTTTTTAAAGCGTTTATTCATTTATGTAAGACCTTTATCCCAAAAACTGTTTGTTGTAACTGTTTAAAAAGTGTGAGATGGAGTTCAGCTCCAATTTGTTAGTGTATGTAAATCTGCTAGTACATGTAACGTCCCCGTCCCCCCCTAGACTGACAATGCTGCCATACACTGTCCTCCTTCAGAGTGGGGGCACTCTAATACAAGAGCTGTATTACTGGTTGGATCACTAGCTGAAAATAAAAGGGGGGGGGAAGCAACCACCACACTGAATAATGGAAAAGCTGCTATATATATATATATATATAATAGTTTTTGTTTTGGGTTTAAACCTGCTTTAGGGTTGACCTGCATTCACTTCAATGATCCAATTTTCCTAGCAAAATAATCTGTTTTTTTTTTTGTTTTAGTTCCTTTGCACAAAGTAAACAAAGCTTCCCATATTTACTAAGCTATATGAACATTCTCTACTGCTCTAGTATATAAATCTCATATATTCAACATTTCTTAATCATTCCTTAACGTTTTTTATATTTAAAAGAAATGTCCTATAATCTTTTCTTTCTAGTGTCACGGAGAAGCTGTCTGTAAACCAACCCACACTATAACTGGGAACCATTTATACAAACACAGTGTTGTTGCCACATCAGTCACTGGCTGTTCTCACTAGTAATCCCCAGTGGGCAGATCTTACATATAAGGTTTATATGCTATAAAACAATACATTTTTTTAAACTGCCAATAGTAATCTTACATCCAGGTTAATGAACAGACATATGAGGTAGCCTATTCCAAAGCCATACACAACTAAACAATCATTTTGTTGAACACAGACCTTCTGATAACCTGACATTTCAGGAAAATGGCCACAATGAAGGTCACATTTCTATAATGCACCAACATATTGTATATTTAGTGCCTTTGGCTCCGTACATTCTGGTGTAGTGAAACCGGATCTCATCCAAATGTCAGCAAATCAAGTCACAGGCACAATTCTAATTGTATATCCAGAATAAGGTGCTAACAAATGAACACCCCCCCATAATATACTGTGAGTTGTCAGTCTGGTTGACAGGCACATATAATGATGTCCGGTCGGACACACAAAGAAATGCTAATTGAGGATTTAAGTGTGACTGTGGCAGTGCTAGAGATAGAGAAGCAGGTGTGTGTGTGTCAGCACATCTATATATGTATAATGAAATGGAATTATGAAATACATCCATATCTTATGGGGGAAGATGGTCAGTATATGAGCAGATAGGATTTCATCATCTTCATTTTACATAATGTGGAAATCTACATGAATAAAATACATTCATTTCACTATGCACCAGGGAAGTCACAAATCATCTTCTAATAAGTCATACATTAAAGTTGAACACCAACCTATCACCTATGTACACTGTTGATATACAAATATCCAGACTGGTTTACCTACCACAATATTTGCAATTCTGTTCAGCCTTTCTTGTGTTTCATATTCTCCTACCACACTATATAGGAGGGTAACTTCACCATTTACAGCAGGGGTAGGCAACCTCGGCCCTCCAGCTGTGTTGAAACTACAAGTCCCATGATACACTGCAAGACCCTGACAATCACAGGCATGACTCCTAGAGGCAGAGGCATGATCGGATTTGTAGTTTCAAAACAGCTGGAGTGCCGAGGTTGCCTTCCCCTGATTTACAGCATAGAGTGCTGTACCTTCTTGTGTCCCCTCCACACAGCTCATTGTTCTATAAATGAGCATCATCACATTAGTGAGGTCCTCCACCTCTGTTCCCCCTCCAGTAATCAAACTAAAATTCAGCTCATTCATCCCCCAATGCCTGAAACATCTTAGAATGATGACAGTACAATAAATTCCTATTCCTTACAACTGTGTAACTTTCCACTATTGGTCTGACATCTGAGAAGATAAAATAAAGACGGATTTCCAGTAAATATGCTAGAAGTATTTTAAAAACATTTTTTAAATTTTTTTTATGAATGCCAACTGACTCAAGGGTCGATTTTATATTTAATTTGTGTTTTCTTTAATAAAACAAAAGTCATTACGAAGTTATAGGAGTTATAGGGAGGATTAGCATCCCTCCAGATAAGAAGCATTTCCATAAGAGCTATAACACACAGCAGTTATGATATGGCCTCTTTTAAATCAAGATAAAGTGCAAAAAAATGTACTTTGTAGGCACCAATTATAAAAAAATTTAATTACATAATAGTTTAACAAAAGGGAGAAAATAAATTATTTGGGACTTTAAATGAGGTAATAGGGGCCGTTCACATCCCCTCCTCCATCCCGATTTAATATTTAAAAAGAAAAGAGCAACAGGCGGGACTTTATATGAGACACACGGGAGCAGAAGCATAAAATTTGGTAAAAAACAAGTTTTTAATAAATACAAGTAATCATATATTTACATGTTATTGCACAGTCATAAATTAGTATTTTCTATTTCATCAATATATACACATTCCAACAAGGACTTAATAGTAAACATATGAAGAGCTTGTTTTTTACCAAATTTTATGCTTCTGCTCCCGTGTGCCTCATATAAAGTCCCGCCTGCTACATAATAGTTTATTAAACACATCATGGTACAAACAATCACATTTAAAAACTTTTTTGCAATAAAAAATGCAAAACTGTCATCTCTCTAAAACAAAAATGCATGACATTATACATCATTGTAATCCTGCAAACATGATGTAGTGTGCAAGAAATAAATGCTCTACATGTTTCGCAATTGAATGCTTCTTCAGGAGATTATTAATTGTTCTTGGAAATAATGATAGAGTATGTCTCAATAGGACCCAGGTCCTGATATAATATTAGACACAGTATTAAACTAAGATATAACCAATAACCAATATAGATAGACATATAGATATAGATATAACCAATCAGCAACAAAGCCTGACACTATTAATGGTCAGCATACAAATGTAAAGCCAGACTGTCAGTTCAACAGACAGACATAGTTGCATCCTAGCACACCTGACAGGCAGCCCACAACACAAGTGTGAAGAAGCTCATTAGCAGGCGGTATGGTAAAAATAACATAGATTCATTCAGTATATGTTTAACAGCTGAATATTGAGATAGAGCTGATAGGGAGGTCAGGAAACAGACCCTCACCAGAGAAGGATGCCATAGGGATGATATGGCCTCTGATTACCTTATGTTAAAACTTATAAAAGAGTAAAAAACAATGGGGTTATTTACGAAAGGCAAATCCACTTTGCACTACAAGTGCAAACTACAAGTGCAAAGTGCACTTGGAAGTGCAGTTGCTGTAAATCTGAGGGGTAGATCTGAAATGAGAGGAAGCTCTGCTGTTTTTTATTTTCCTTGCATGGCTCGCTTAGATTTACAGCTCTCTTACAATTTCAAGTGCAATTTGCACTTGTAGTTTGCACTTGTAGTGCAAAGTGGATTTGCCTTTCGTAAATAACCCTCATAGTGATCATGTCTGTTGCATCCTGTCTATTGGCTCATCTGAAGCCCTGGTGACTAGACCTGCTTTTGTAGTTTTGGTATTTGTTGCTGTACAGAGCAAGAACCCTATAACTGCCCTGCTTACCAAAATGATTTTCATTTTTTTTTTTAACATTTAAAGGTTTTTATGAAGTAGACAATTTGAATAAATACCCTACATGTATTTTTTATTATAAGCAAACAAAATGAAAAAAATTGGCACTGTTAGCATGCTTAACCACTTGAGGACCGCCGTATTGCCATTGTACGTCAGCACAATGGCACAGGCAGGCATAATCACGTACATCTACGTGATTGCCTTCCAGCGGGTGGGGGGTCCCATCGGACCCCCTCCCGCTGGATACGGCAGTCCGATTCGGTCCAGGAGCGCTCCGTGAAGAGGGGATGGCCGTTCGTTTTCGGCCACCCCCTCTGGATCGCTCCTGGCCAATGAGAAGCTTCCTCCCCTGTGTATTGTTTACACAGGAAGGAGGAAGTGATGTCATTCTCCTCGGGGCGGTCTTTTTGACCGGACTACGAGGAGAAGAGTAAAAGTAAGTCTGCACGAACACTACACTGACATGTAGGTACACACAGGCACACAAACCCCCCCCGATCCCCCCCCGATCTCCCCCCGATCCCCCCCCCGCCCCCCCTCCCCCCCCAGTCACAGTGTCACTGATTGCATTGATCATTTCTTTACTGATCAATGCATTCAGTGTCAGTTGTGACAGTAAAAACTGTCAGGACAGTTAGTGTTAGGTCCAGGGTAGCCCCCTATCACCCCCCAATAAAGATTTAACCCCCTGATTGCCCCTAGAGTTAACCCTTTCACCCCCTTTTGCCAGTGTCACTAAGCGATCATTTTTCTGATCGCTGCATGTGTCGCTAGGTAGCTAGTTATTTTTTTAGGTTCACCGCCAGGTTTTTATATCGCTAGGTACCCCGATATACTACCCAATAATGTTTTTAACCCCCTGATTGCCGCTAGTTAACCCTTTCACCCCCTTTTGCCAGTGTCACTAAGCGATCGTTTTTCTGATCGCTGCATTAGTGTCGCTACAGTCGCTAGGTAGCTAGTTATTTTTTTAGGTTCACCGCCAGGTTTTTATAGCGCTAGGTACCCCGATATACTACCCAATAATGGTTTTAACCCCCTGATTTCCGCTAGTTAACCCTTTCACCCCCTTTTGCCAGTGTCACTAAGCGATAATTTTTCTGAACGCTGCATCAGTGTCGCTAGTGTCGCTAGGTAGCTAGTTAACTAGGCTCCCAAAAAGTCCCCCACATGTGGTATCCCCGTACTCGGGAGAAGCAGCAGAATTTATTTTGGGGTGTAATTTGACTTCTGCCCATAGCATGTGTGAACAATATATCATTTAGTGACAACTTTGTGCAAAAAAAAAAAAGTTTGTAATATTCCCGCAACTTTTGGCAAAATATAAAATATTCCATGGACTCAACATGCCTCTCAGTAAATAGCTTGGGGTGTCTACTTTCCAAAATGGGGTCATTTTGGGGGGTTTTGTGCTATTTTGGCATTTTATGGCCTTCGAAACTGTGATAGGTAGTGAGGAGTTAAATCAAAAATTTGCACCCTTAGAAATCCTGAAGGTGGTGATTGGTTTTCGGGGTGCCGTGCGCGACTAGACTCCCAAAAAGTCCCACACATGTGGTATCCCCGTACTCGGGAGAAGCAGCAGAATGTATTTTGGGGTGTCATTTCACATATAACCATGGCATGTGTGAGCAATATATCATTTAGTGACAACTTTTTGTAAAAAAAATTTTTTTTTTTTTTTTTGTCATTATTCAATCCCTTAGGACAAAAAAAATAAATATTCAATGGGCTCAACATACCCATCAGCAATTTCCTTGGGGTGTCTACTTTCCAAAATGGGGTCATTTGGGGGGGGATTTGTACTGCCCTGCCATTTTAGCACCTCAAGAAATGAGATCGGCAGTCATAAATTAAAAGCTGTGTAAATTCCAGAAAATGTACTCTAGTTTGTAGACGCTATAACTTTTGCGCAAACCAAAAAATATACGCTTATTGACATTTTTTTTACTAAAGACATGTGGCTGAATAAATTTTGCCCTCAATGTATGACTAAAATTTAGTTTATTCGATTTTTCTTATAACAAAAAGAAGAAAATATCTTTTTTTTTCAAAATTTTCGCTCTTTTTCCATTTATATCGCAAAAAAAAAAAATCGCAGAGGCAATCAAATACCATCAAAAGAAAGCTCTATTTGTGGGAAGAAAAGGACGCAAATTTCGTTTGGGTGCAATATTGCATGACCGCGCAATTACCAGTTAAAGCAGCGCAGTGCGAAATTGCAAAAAGACCTCTGGTCCTTAAGGTGTTTATTGGTCCGGAGCTGAAGTGGTTAATGCATAATTTTTTTTTTAATAATGCAGATTTACATTACTGTGGAGTAGGCTGTAGGCTTTAATACTATATATATATATATATATATATATATATATATATATATATATATATATACACATATCTATATATAGACATATCTATAGATATATAGATATATATCTAGATATAGATATATCTATATATATGATACTGGTATATGGCTGAATAACAAGAAGTTTGTTAAAGGGTTAGACTTTTTCTTATACTAAGCTTCCAGTTCAATGTCTCTAATCTGTTGAGGATTAAACATTGCTATTAAATTTATTGTATCTAGAAAAGTACACCCCAGGGTATTCAATGAGAGGTAGAATGTCATTTTTATTTCATAAATGTATAAATTCAGAGGTAATTCTTCCACATGCACAATAGGTCGATGAAGAAAGGCACCTAGAGCCAGTATTTATTTAGACTTTAAAGTTTTATTGTTTCCTTGGTTTATGTCCTGACATTATACCGTGTAATGGCCCGGAAGTGCCATATCAACAAAATCACATATATATTGTAATGTGAACTTTTTAAAATGTTTTCTCTAAAATAAATTAATGTACATTAGTTATCAAACTAAGTAGCCTAAACATATTTCCCTGTATTATTTAATTAGAGCCTAATTAACTACAATGTTAATTAACCTACCTATTGTAATTCATAAATCTGAGGCCTCATGCACACGAGACGCAGATGAAACCTCTGTTAAAAAAAAGCTGAAACGCGCGTTTAGAAACGCGCGTTTTGCCGCGTTTGCATGCCGCGTTTAGACGCGTTTAGACGCGTTTGCGTTTAAACGCGTTTATAAAGATAACATCATGTAGACCCTCCCCAAGCTCTCAAAGCATTTTTTTTAACTATTTCTGCTATTTTGATCAGAGTGAGCAGCAGCAGCATAGAGAGCAGTTGTACACTTGCATTTGCCGTGTCACTTGCCACGGCACCTGCCACAAGTTGTGGATTGTCCACTTGCCACGTCACTTGCCACAAGTTGGGGATTGTCCACTTGCCACATCACCTGCCACGTCACCTGCCACAAATTGTGGATTGTCCACTTGCCACGTCACTTGCCACATCACCTGCCACGTCACTTGCCACGAGATGTGGATTGTCCACTTTCCACGTCATCTGCCATGCCACCTGCCACAAGCTGTGGATTGTCCACTTGCCACGTCACCAGCCACATCACCTGCCACAAGTTGTGGATTGTCCACTTGCCACGTGACTTGCCACATCACCTGCCACGTGACTTGCCACATCACCTGCCACAAGTTGTGGATTGTTCACTTGCCACGTCACCTGCCACAAGTTGTGGATTGTCCACTTGCCACATCACTTGCCACCTGCCATGTCACTTGCCACAAGTTGTGGATTGTCCACTTGCCACGTCACTTGCCACAAGTTGTGGATTGTCCACTTGCAATTGCAATTGTTTAAAATATTTTTCTAATGGTTTTTCATCATTTGCAATCATTTTTGAGATTTTTAATGTAAAAAAAAAGGTCACCTTTAAAAACGCATATAAACGCAAACGCGGCTAAACGCGGATGCCGCGTTTAGCCGCGTTTTGCGTCTGAAACGCAGAAATTTTTGTTTCTGAACGCATTTTTTTGCTTCTGGAAAAACGAGATTAAACGCAACTGCATATAAACGGAAAAAAACGAGACTGTGTGCATGGACACATAGGATAACATTGAATGAGTTCAGGTGCAGTTGAAAAAACTGTCCAACTGCATCTGAACGCGCGTTTAACTGCGTCTCGTGTGCATGAGGCCTAAAACCTCATTACATTTTACAACATGAGATGCTACATTCAATGCATTGGTGCCATAGAGAACATAATAACAAAGCCTTCTACAAAATACAAGTGCTTTTTAATAATACACAGAGGGATTTTCCAACTTGGTGGGAAACTTCTGTTTTGATGAGTATTGATAGGGTAAAGGAAAGAAAACGATCTTCCTGTAGATGCTGCTAGCAACCTTTGTCCGTGCTATGAGCTGGTTTGAGGAGAAGGGGTTATCTCACTGACTCCTCTCGCTATCTATACCCTGCCTATGTTTGGCTGTACACAATTTGAAAAACAAAAACAACGTTGCTGATTTGAGTTTTCCTTGTGGTTATTTGGTACCCTGGTGTAGTAATGGGTGCTTTCCACTATTGATAGCAGTTTTACTTTTACAAAAAGTTATTTTAACACGCTGGAAGATCTATTCATGACAGAAAGTCTGTGAATCTGTATCCACTGCATTTATTTGTCTGCTATATTGGGAGGAAAAAGGAGGTTGCTCCCAACACTGTCTAAATCAGGGGTAGGCAACCTTTTGAGAACAGTGTGCCAAAAAATGCTTTCAAAGAAACTGAGCGTGCCGATTTTATAACAAAAAAATGTCAACTTCACATTCACAATTGCGAAAAGGATTTTTATAAAGTAAATGCTGTAAACTATTATAGTAGTGAGAGATTAACATCCTGCACCTCCACGCCTCAGATCAGGCCCAATTCCTGCACCTTCACACCTCAGATCACTGTCCCCCCTGCAAATCTGTTTCATCACTGTACCGCCGTGCTCATCTGCCCCACCACTGTAACCTCCTGCACAACTGCCCCACCAGTGTACCCCCCTGCTCATCTGCCCCACCACTGTAACCCTCTGTATGTCTGCCCCACCACTGTACCACCCTGCTCATCTGCCCCATCAATGTAACCCCTTTTTCATCTGCCCCACCAATGTACCCCCTTTCTCATCGGCCCCACCACTGTAACTCTCTGCACATCTGCCCCACCACTGTAAACCCCTGCACATCTGCCCCACCACTGTAACCCCCTGCACATCTGCCCTACCACTGTAACCCCCTGCACATCTGCCCCACCACTGTACCACCCTGCTCATCTGTCCCAACACTGTACCACCCTGCTCTTCTGTCCCACCACTGTAACCCCCTGCTCATCTGCCCCACCAATGTAACCCCCTGCTCATTTGCCCCACCACTGTACCTTCCTGCACATCTGCTCCACAGCCATACCCCCATGCTCTTCTGTCTCACTGCTGAACCATCTTCTCATCTGTCCTAGCACTGAACTTATCTGCCCATCTGCCCCACCACTGTAACCCCCTTTCTCATCTGCCCCACCACTGTACCTCCTGCACATCTGTCCCACCATTGTACTCCCGGCTTCTTCTACCCATCCACTGTAACCCCCTGCTCATGTGTTTCACCGATATACCTCCTTTCTTCTCTGAACATCTGCCTCACCTCTGTTCCCTCCTGCTCCTCTGCTCCACCGCTGTAACCCCCTGCTCATCTGTCCCACCAATGTACCTTCTTTCTCCTCTGCCCCAACACTGCCCCCCCATGCTCATATTGCCCACCACTGTATCCCCATTCTCAGCTGGCCCAACACCCCCCTGTTCAGTAGGAAGTGACGCAAAGGTTCAGGAATAATTTCAACAAAGTTCCCAGAAGCTCAACGGTAATTCCACAAACTGACACCTGATTGGAGTTTTCTCAATCACAGTGAAATACCTTCTTTCTGAGATTGGTAGTGGCAACCAAGTGAGACATCTTCCGCCAGATGGTGGGGATAGCAGTACTGTGATTGGCTCTAGCAGTGGCCAATGACAGTCCTCCTCCTCCTGGAAACAGGAACCGCCCCCCCCCCCCAGAAGAACTGCACCCAATCTCTCCCCCATCACAAAAGCTGACAATCGCAGCTACAGCAAATTTAGAGAACCAAACAATGTTTCCCATCTTTTACAATGTGTGGGGGTCTCCCCCTCAGTGCAGGTGTGGGGAATTCTGAAATTGGAATGCATTAGTGTCTCATTGACACTTCCCTGCACTGCTCTGCTGATGGGGAGAGAGTCGAGTGCTGGCAAAAGAGGCTTTGTGTGCCAGGGATTGCCTATCCCTGATCTAAATCATTTGAGGAGTCGTAGATGTTATGGTGCCCTTTCTTTACTTTAAGCCATCTGCCTTTCTGTCTAGGCCATTTTTTATTTAGATATATACAAAAAATGTGTTGTGCTGTTTCCTTAAATCCATCAAATAGTTAACAATACATAAACATATATAAATAATGTGCGATAAATCAATAACATAAAGTCTTATGTAATATAATTAAAAAAACTCCACTGTAAAAAAACTGCAGCCACCAACTCCAGTGCTCCAACCACCAACACACGGCTGCTTACCAGAAGCCCAGATCTCAACAGACAGGAGGAGGTATTTGGAGGGAATTTTTTTCGGAGCTTAGTAAATGAAGTGAAGCTTCACTTTGCAAAGAATACTCAATCACAGGCAAAGGAAATAAATGCATTTTTGCTTGCACACAATTGGATGATGGAAGTCAGAAGAGCATCCCCCATTTACTAAGCTGTGGAGCAAATTCCTTTGCAGAGTGCAACTGCACATGCAAAGTGCACAGTCTATTTGCCTTTACTAAATCAACTCCACAGTTCCAGGAAGAGGGAAAGTTTGTTACTATAACAGGGACTTTTTCTTTGATCAGTGGATCAGGAATCACACCGATCATACTAGATTTTTTTTTTTCACCAGGATCTGAAGATGCTCTCTCAGGACATGCATTGTGGTTGCATTAATAAAGGAGCGAAAACTGTTCTCTTGAGAACGTGAATATTCATTTAACTAAGTAAATAAGGTGAAGTTGTGTTCATTTTGAAACGTGCAAGAGAAATAAAAAAAATAACAGTACAATTGAATTACTGGAGTAAAGCATAGCTCAACCTTATTTGCTTAGCAAAGTAAATAATCTTTTTTGCTAAGTGAACAGTGTCTATTCTGTCAGTAAATCAACTCCATAATAAATAAAATCATTTTATAGTTATATTTAATTTTAGCAGTAATTTTCATGTAGAGTTCAATGCATACAAACATACTTTAACCACCTTACCTATACTTTTATTTTTTTACATTTTATAAAAAAAATGTACAGTATATATATATAAAACCTAGGATTGAGAGTAACTTGGTTAGAGAGTGTTTTGCAAGACAAGCAACATTTTCTTTATAAATTCTGACTAGGTAAATGAACAATGTCTTGATATACAAGTAGTGTCATCTCACAACTGACCATAAAAGAGAAGAGAGGCGCCTCTAAGTGTAGCAATATGGTTACATTTATTAAAGGTACAACATTCAGCAACTCACCATGGTTGATAATTAAAACAGGTACATCCAAGTATGTAGGCAAGAATGTAAAGCTGTCCACATAGACCATTCTCTGCACCACCATTAACGTCAGCCCTTCCACGCTGCGCTCCACGAGCGCTTCAAGCCTCGCTTTCAGATTTCTCTACTGCAGGGTAGTCTTCCCAGTCACGATTGTAGGCTGACAGCAGTGAGAGTCGGCGGTGCAGAGGATGGTCCATGTGGACAGCAGGGACATGCAGTCAGGGGAGGCAGAGCCATGAACATAAAAAAAAATAAGATTGGCTTTAAGGGCTTTAAGGGTCATAGCTCTGTGAACTGGGGTCACAACTGAGGTCACTGGGGGTAGGTAGCTGAAGTCCTACTTCACCACTGGTCCAAATTCGGGGCCCCTACAACCTATAGTTTAGGAGATACGTGGCTCCTAGCACAGCCTGTCAGAAGCTACATACAGAATGGCCAGTTTAAATGCAAACTGCCACACTCTGTTTGCTGCAGTCTGAGAGGATGAACTAAAAGTGCCTCTCTTCACTTCTTGTCAGAGGCACTGAGCTCAATGGATAGCTTGGAGCCTTTGACCAATGGTAAAGCACCATTGGCCCAAGCTGTCCAATAAAAATGTTGCAGTGGAGGCTGGCTTTTCACTGCTGTGTAATAGAAGGGGGCGTGTATAAGATTTACCCATAATAATTATTTATATATTACTTATAATTAACCCCTTGCCACTCAGGCCAATTCTGACACTTCTCTCCTACATGTAAAAAGCATTTTTTTTTTTGCTAGAAAATTACTCAGAACCCCCAAATATTATATATATATATATATATATATATATATATATTAGCAGACAACCTAGGGAATAAAATGGTGGTCGCTGCAACTTTTTATTTTACACTGTATTTCAAACATGTTTTTTGGGGGTTTTACGAATAAAATAAAATTACTAAAGTTAGCCCAATTTTTTAAAATTAAAATGAAAGATGATGTTATGCCAAGTAAATAGATACCTAACATGTCACACTTTAAAATTGCGCACACTTGTGGAATGGCGTCAAACTTCAGTACTTAAAAATCTCCATAGGCGATGCATTCAATTT
Source organism: Lithobates pipiens (assembly GCF_037356315.1). Lineage (NCBI taxonomy): Eukaryota > Metazoa > Chordata > Amphibia > Anura > Ranidae > Lithobates > Lithobates pipiens. Next base: position 167,667,027 of record NW_027507788.1, read on the forward strand.
TGTTTACAGGTTACATGTTTAGAGTTGCAGAGGAGGTCTTGCGCTAGAATTATTACTCTCGCTCTAACAATCTCGGCGTATGTAACCTGTGTGTATCTGGCTCTGATATTAGCCAGTGCCTCACCAGCCACTCACCTCACTGTGGTGTCCCTAGTGGACAGCTTTACCCTTGATGCCTGCATACTTGAGCTGTGCCTCCTTTAATTATCAACCATTTGAGTTGCTAAACTTTGTATCTTCTTTAAATATAACCATATTGCTACACTTAGACGTGCCTCTCTTCTCTTTTATACTCTGGAGCTCCTGCTGGATTTTGCTTCTAATCCCCTTGTGGAGGCTTCAATTTGTGGATGGACATTTTATTGTTAAACAACCTATCACATTGCTATCATCTTTTTGTATGGACTATAAATTGAAGGACCTATGAATAAATGGTTGAGAAACGAATCATCTGAGTTTCCATTATTTCTAATGGGGAAATTTGCTTTGATATACATGTGCTTTGAATTACAAGTATATTTCTTGAACGATTTATGCTCGCAATCCAAGGCTTTACTGTGTGTGTATATATATATATATATATATATATATATATATATATATATATATATATACTGTATTTATCGGCGTATAACACGCATCCCAATTTTAGGAGGGAATTTTAAGGAAAAAACTTTTAGGAGGGAAGTTTAAGGAAAAAAAACTTACATTTAAATGCCCATCAATGCAGCTTCATCAGTGTCCATCTACAGCCTTGTCCATCATTGCACCCTTGTCAGTGTCATATGCAGCTTTGTCATGCAGCCTTGTCCATCATTGCACCCTGGACAGTGTCATTTGCAGCCTTCTCCATCATTTGCAGCCGTGTCAGTTTTATTTGCAGCTTTGCCTGATGTCCTGTATATCTTTCAGCCACCTTTGGCCGTTCTTGGCAGCATTCGCCCGCTCTTGGGTGCACTGAACAGCAGAAAGCTGCCGAGAATGGCCGAAGGTGGCTAAAAGCTGCCGAGAATGGCCAAAGGCAGCCGAAAGCTGCCGAAAATGGCTGAAAGGCTCACAACTGCGGGGGATCGGCATATAACACGCACCCACGATTTTCCCCTGCGTGTTATACACCGATAAACACGGTATATGTGTATATATATATCTATATATATCTATATATATCTATATATATCTATATATATCTATATATATATATATATATATATATATATATATATATAATGTCTTGCATATGTATTATGCATATACATTTCTACATATTTTATTAAAACTAGTGAGACAGTAAGAGGCAATTATGATTTTTTTTTACTTTGGCTAGCGGAAAAGGGGGCTCTATAACGCAGCAGTACCATGTTGATAAATATAGTGTCTTCCAGTGAAAACTATAGGGGCACAAAAACCAAAAGGGTACATAGTAGCTTCATTTGGATACTCCGACAGATCCAGTCTATATTATTGCAGTTATCACTGGCTGAAATGGATGACTACCATTTTGATGAATGTGCCCAAGTGTCAGATATTGTGATAGAGTAATGTAATTCATATTACAGCTGGCACATTGCGGTGCGCTCACTATGTGCTCTGTGCCCGACATTAGAGCTGGGAAAGGAATGGAGACAGATCATCATATTCTGTGTGCGGAGATGGTCACAGCGGCTCCTTTCATCTCTGTAGAAGGACGGTTCCCAGAGGCCGCTACGCAGCTACAACAACTGCAGAATTCCCCCTGCAGCATATGAAGGCAGTGCCAACCAGGAACACTGTGCCCTGGTTTAACAAGCACACTGTATTATGGGATTAGTCCTGTGCACTGATCAGGGTAGATAATATAAAAATAATGATCGGGTTATCTGTGACGGAAGGATTTTTATACAGTTACAGGAATACCGGTAGTTCAGAAATATCTCACAGAAACTTTCCCAAGTTTTCCTCTTACAGTATGTTTATTTCCATTCTTGTCAAACCCCTTCTGCCAGTAATATGGTGTGCCATGTACCTTTGAAAATGTAAGTCCCACAAGGCATTGCTTCAGTAAAAGCCATATTTGTGCTGGCAATATGTGTACGTTTTTTGAAGTGACACTGCCAAGAAATGGGCATCACCAGCAAAATCTATCTGGCAGTGGAATTTCTCAAGCCTGTTTTCATAATGCAATTTTTTTCACATTGAGTGAGCACACTTAATAACCACATGCATGTAAAGGAACACTTAGAAAACAACATATGTACTTTCTTGTTAAAAAAAAAAAGAAAACAACATATGTACAGCTTCACCTGCAAGTTATTAGGAGTGCACGATCTATGCATGATTCAGTACATTGTTCAACAGGTAACAAGTATTGATCAGCATCTCTGCAACTTTGTAAGAAAACCCATCTTCGATAGGAAACCTTTAGCCTGGGATCATACTAGAGCGTGCGGAACAACTCATGTGAATCACACAGGAATCACACCACATTCCTATGCACATCACATGCAATGTCTGTGCAGTGCGATTTGAGCAATACATATTGTATGGCTCAAACTGCATGGCATCTGCACCAAAATTGTGCAGGACCCTTTTTATTTCTACACCTGAATCGTATTGCATGGGTGTTCACTGGCAATCACTAAGTTTTGCGATCTGTTTTGGGTATTATTAATCTAACATTGACACCTGCAGATCGCTTGGATGCCATGTGATTGCAAAGTTGTCCGGGAATCACACTGAATTTGCGTGATTCCTGCATCGCACCAGTGTGAACCAGGGCTCATAAGAATATTTTACGGCCATTCAAACACATTAGCTTAGATATCTGCTTTGTATTGGTCATCTATTACAAGCTATTGACATTTAATTTAATCTAATCATGCGATACCCCCATTTATATCTAAGCTGATATGCTTCAGTGGCCCCAAAATGTTATTATTGAGGTTTTCTACTAAGGAGGTATTTGATTACAATGTTGCAGCAGTGCAGACTGATATTTATACTAGAAACCCAGTGAACTCTTAACTACCTGTGCATTCTGCATGACTATCCCAAGTAATCTAACAGCCCTGTCCATTTCACTCCTGCTGGACTACAGAACACCTCTCACTATGTCATGGGGGGGGGGGTGTAGTCCTAACACACTTCCTGTCTTAGGGTGATACGTTGCTTCTTCACGGATAAAGTGCAGTGAGCATTGTCTGTCTAAGCCCTTGTACACACGGTCGGACATTTAAACAACCAAATCCGTCGGATTTTGTCCGACGGATTTTGTCTGACGGATTGTGTCCAAAACTGTTGCATACACACGGTCGGACAAAGTTGTTGGAAAATCCAATTTTACATAACATGATGACGTTATTTCATTACGACGGGACTACGTTCAGGCTAGTAGCCAATAGCTTTGGTCTAGGAATTTGATCTGAGCATGCGTGGCACCTTGTCCGTCGGAGTAGGCTACACATGATCGGAGTATGTCCGATCGGATCAGTTTGTCGGAAAATATTTCCAGCAAGTTGGAAAATTTGGTCCGATGGATATTCCGACGGAATCAGTCTGATGCATACCACACACAGTCGGATTATCCGACAAAACGGTCCGATAGGACACATTCCGACGGATTCTCCGACCGTGTGTACAAGGCAGGAAGTGCGTTGCTGACAGGATCACCAACTGAAGAAAGAGAAGAAAAGAAAACAAATGTAGCCACCATATCTAAGAAGTAGTAAGCTGCAATATACAACCCTTAAGTCTAAAAAAGTTGGGATGCTGTGAAAAATCTACATGAAAACAGAATACTGTACAATGATTTGAAAATCTCATAAACCCATATTTTATTCACAATAGAAAATTTAAAAAAAAAACATATCAAATGTTTAAACTGAGAAAATTAACAACACTCTGTAAACATCTGGGAACCAAGTAAACTGTCTGCTGGAGTTTTGGGAGAGGAATATTGTCCCATTCTTGCCTGATATAGTAATTTAATATTTAAAGTCTTTGCAATTTTTTACCTTTAGGAGTGATGAACCTCTGGCCATCTTTGCTTCTGAGACACTCTGACTCTCTAAGATGCTCTTTTTATACCTAATCATGTTACTGACTTGTTGCCAATTAACCCAACTATTTACAAAAAGTTCTTCCAGCTCTTCCTTGTCTGTACCACTTACATTGACAGCTTTTTGTTGCCCTGTCCCAACTTTTTTGAGATCTGTTGCTGATATCAATTGCGAGATTACCTTCATTTTTTTTTCTCAGTTTAAACTTTGTTTTCTATTGTGAATATAGTCTTAACTATTTTGGATTTAGCTTACATGACATGGTTTTGATACACCTTAGTGCGAAACTGTAATTCATTTTTTTTTTAAGTGAAACTGTAATTCTAATTTAATCTCAAATTTGAACATTGTGAAAAATAATCTGCAAATATCCCACTACAAGCAGCAAACTGAGCCAACTCTATGTATTTTTATTTTTATTTTAGAAGAGGTTGGGATTTAATGGTCTATTTTTTCTTGATTTCAAGATTCACTCATTTTAACCAGGCCTTTTCTGGAACTTTTTATTTAAAATTTTAAATTAGTATTTTTTTCTCCAAAATATTTGGAACCCCAAAAGATTTTATATATATATATATATATATATATATATATATATATATATATATATATATATATATATATATATATATATATTTATATATATTTATTTATATTTATATATATTTTTTTTATAGCAGAGACCCTAGAGAACAAAATGGTGATCATTGCAATATTTTATGTCCCACAATATTTGTGCAGCTGTCTTTCAAGCTCAATTTGTTTTAAAAAAAATACAAACATATAAAAAGCACAATTGTTACCCTAATTTTTTTGTATACTGTGAAACATGATGTTACGCAAAGTAACTAGATACCTAACACGCTTTAAAATTGCACACGCTTTTGGAATGGCGACAAACTACGGTACTTTAAAATCTACACAGGGGACACTTTAACAATGTTTACAGGCTGCCTGTTTAGAGTTACAGAAGAGGTCTAGTGTTAGAATTATTGCGCTCACTTTAATGATTGCAGCGATACCTCACATGTGTGTTTTGCACACTGTTTACATATGCTTGCGTGATTTGCGTATGCGAGGGATGAGACACGTTTTTTTTTTATATTACTTTTTATTTTTAAACTGTCCCTTTACATTATATATATATTTTTTTATCATTTTTATTCCTATTACAAGGAATGTAAACATCTCTTGTAATAGGAAAAAGGATGACAGATCCTCTTTATTGAGAGATCTGGAGTCATAAAGACCCCAGATCTCTCATAAAATAAATGTGTGTATATGTATATGTATATATATATATATATATATATATATATATATATATATATATATATATATATAGATTGTTTACTACTGCCCCTTGAACCGGAAGTGACATCAGACGTTGCCCCGATTCTCCAAGGGCATGGAGACAGTTGGCTGCCATCTCGGCCTCACTTGTCTTCCTGCCCAGCAAACAGCCGCATTGGATTGCTCCCGGGCTTTACGATGTTTCAGGTAAGCCCGGGAATGACTGGGAATCGGCGGGAGGGGGACAGGAAGACAAGTGAGGCCAAGATGGCCTGCAGGGCCACTTTTATCTTACAGAGAACTGGCCATAGTAAAAAATTATACAGGTGGTATGGGAGCTAGCTGCTGCCATAACACTGATAGTTAACGTAGAAATAATGACATATTTTTACTATGGGCAGGTTGTCAATTATTGTGTAACTTGGATGAAAGGTGTGTGAATTTTGGGTAAAAACATTAATTAACAGACTCTGCAAACAAATTTATTACAAGCATTTATATAGTGCCAAGGATTTACATAGCCCTTTACACATTCACTTCAGTCCCTGTCCTCAAGGAGCTTACAATCTAAGGTCCCTAACTCACATACACATACTAGGGCCAGTTGAAACAGGAGCCAGTTCAATCTACCAGCATGTCTTTGGAGTGTGGGAAGCAAAGAGAGGATACTGATGAAATCCATAAACGTATAGGTAGAACATACGATGTCCTGGGATTCAAACCAATGACCCAACTGCTGCAAGACAGAAGTGCTAACCAGTAAACCACTGGGAAGCTTACAAAGAATGTAAAAAAGACATTTCACACATGACCCTCTCTGGCAGATCACAGACAAGCTGGTGTTCACAGTTGGATAGGGCTCAAAGGTCAACACCACCTGCACACAGAGCTGTCACACACAGGGACTATATAACAATGTAGACAATGGCTGCTGAGTGTGGTCAGGGCAAAGGCACAGGGTCAGAAGATGCAGATCTGATGTGAAAATCTTTCACTGAGCTCCTCTGCTGCTGCTGGATTTGATACGCCATGACATTGACTCTTTGTGGCACAATGTCAATGCTGGAAGTAAAGGCAGATACTCCCACGCAACAGAAGGGATAGCAACATGAGAGTTTAGCCATCTCCACAGCAAATACTAGATGTAATGATAGCCTTAGAGGCAATAAGAAATGTTAATGGATTTCTGGGAGTTTCTTGGCAGGTTTCACTACTAGGACAGATTAATGAGGAATAGGTAGCAGAACGGGAACTGTTTCTTTCCGTGCCATAGCATGTCAGTTATTAGCATGTAGAGCTGTATGTGAGGGACATATTCACTTCTCAGTGTCAGGGACCTTCATCTGGACTGTCCAGCCATGACTTCACATGTCATTGATGGGATTGGACGGACATTCTTCATTACTCAATATGGAGCTTGTCAGGAGCAGCGTTACTGCATACACCAAGTCTAAAGATGTAATGTATCCAATTATCATTGTAGTCCATATATATTAATATGTGCCAGTGAGTGAAAAAATATGTTTTATTATTAATATGTATTAATATGTCACAGTGAGTGAAAAAAGTATTTGATCCCCTGCTGATTTTGTACATTTGCCCATTGACAGAGAAATGATCAGTCTATAATTTTAGTGGTAGGTTTATTTTAAAGGTAAGAGACAGAATAACAACAAAAATATCCAGAAAACACATGTTATACATTGATTTGCATTTAGTGAAATAAGTATTTGATCCCTTACCAATCAGCAAGATTTCTGGCTTCTACACAGGTAACGAGCTGAGATTAGGAGCACTTTCCTAAAGGGAATGCTCCTAATTTCAGCTTGTTACCTGTATACTGTAAAAGACAGCTGTCCACAGAAACAATCAGCTTCCAAACTTTACACCATGGCCAAGACGGAAGAGTGATCCAAGGATGTCAGGGACAAGATTGTAGACCTACACAAAGCTGGAATGGGCTACAAGACCATCACCAAGCAGCTTGGTGAGAGAGGGTGACAACAGTTGGTGCATTATTCGCAAATGGAAGAAATGCAAAATAACTGTCATTCTCCCTCGGTCTGAGGCTCCATGCAAGTTTTCACCTTGTGGAATTTCACAGGAGAATCTTGTCAATAATCTCAAGGCAGCTGGGACCATAGTCACCAAGAAAACAATTAGTCACACACTATGCTGTGAAGGAATGAAATCCTGCAGCGCCCGCAAGGCCCCCCTGCTCAAGAAAGCACATGTACAGGCCTGTCAGAAGTTTGCTGATGAACATCTGAATGATTCAGAGGAGAACTGGGTGAAAGGGCTGTGGTCAGATGAGACCAAAATCAAGCTCTTTGGCATCAACTCGCCGTGTTTGGAGGAGGAGGAATGCTGCCTGTGACCCCAAGAACACCATCCGCACCGTCAAACATGGAGGTGGAAGCATTATACCGGGGGAGGGGGGGGGGTTCTGCTACGGGGACAGGACAACTTTACCACATCAAAAAGACAATGGATATAGCCAAGTACCATCAAATCTTAGATGAGAACCTCCTTCCCTCAGCTAGGCCATTGAAAATGGGTCGTGGAGGGGTATTCCAGCATGACAATGACCCATAACACACAGCCAAGGCAACAAAGGAGTGGCACAAGAAGCAGCACATTAATGATCTGGAGTGGCCTAGACAGTCTCCAGACCTTAATCCCACAGAAAATATGTAGAGGAAGCTGAAGGTTCAAGTTACCAAACATCAGCCTTGAATGACTTGGAGAGGATCTGCAAAGGAGTGGGACAAAATCCCTACTGAGAGGTGTGCAAACCTGGTGGCCAACTACAAGAAATGTCCGACCTCTGTGTTTGCCAACAAGGGTTTTACCACCAAGTACTATATCATGTTTTTTGTGAAGGGGTCAAATACTCATTTCACTCATTAAATTGCAAATTAATTTATAACTTGTTTTAAATGTATTTTTCTGGATTTTTTTGTTTGTTGTTATTTTGTCTCTCACTGTTAAAATAAACCTACTATTAACATTATAGACTGATCATTTTTGTGTCAGTGGGCAAATGTACAAAATCAGCAGGGGATCAAATACTTTTTTCCCTCACTGTACCAAAATTACTGATCCCAAACTTTGTGACAAAACAGGTGCCTTTAGAACCTAACATAGTTCTCCTTTACAAAGGTGCAAACCACTTCCAGTAGAGGGTCTCAGGTCCCAACAATAAAAACCACAAAATCTGTCTGATTTTTTCAGACAGATTTTGTCCGAAACTGGTGCTGCATACACACGGTTGGACAAAGTTGTCGGAAAATCCAATCGTTCAGAATGTGATGACGTTCTTTCGTTACGACGGGACTACGTTCAGGCTAGTAGCCAATTTTAGTCTCGTAATTTGATCTGAGCATGTGTGGCACCTTGTCTGATTGTAATGCTCTACAAACGATCGGACAAAGTCTGATCGGATCATGTTGCCGGAAAATGTTATATCCAGCTCTCAAACTTTGTTGGTCAGACATTCCGATGGAAAAAATCCGATGGAGCCCACACACAGTGGGATTATCCGACAACGCGGTCCAATCGGACATTTTCCGTCAGAATTTCCGACCATGTGTACAAGGGCTTAGAGGCTGACCCATTAGCAAGTCTTTATATTTTAAGGGTTTTGGGTTGCCAGATTTTCTGCACTAATATGTTCCAAAAGAGCGAGCATGCAAGGGTGTCTCCATACAACTCTATAAAAAGGATATATAATATAAAAAGGAGACCCTGAATATTGGGGGCAGCAAGAAAGAAGAACTTCTGAATAACAAAGGCAGCATGTCAGGTAGGTCTTAGGTCAACTTAGATGAAATGTATTTTAAAAAATAGTCCTTAGTATCTGTTAGTATCTGTTATAGGTTATTGCACCTTTATTTATTTCACTGTTAAAGGGAAGTCACAGCTCATGTGTTGTTTTTCAAATATTATAAACAGCCCATCCTATAGCATGAAGATAAAATGAATGGCACATCACAAACGCTTTTGCGGTCTCAAAGTGATCCTCCTTTGAGCCAATCCATTACATCTACTAAGCCTATAAAAGTTACTAACGACCAGCAATGCTGATTTTCTGCCAAATTATAAGAGATGACACTAAGACCAGTGAAGTGATTATGTTATTCAATTCTCAGAAATGGTCACAGAGAGTATGGTGTCTTACTTTAACTGCCCACCCACCAACATGCAACACAAATATAAACACTGGGAAAGGAATGGGGAGATGGGTTACAGTGCATGGTAGCATGCAATTCGAAATCCTACATAGGTTGAAAAAAGACACAAGTCCATTTAGTTCAACCAATAGAAAACAAATAGAAAACCTTGATATACACAATCCTATATCCCAAGTTTTTCCACAGGCATGATCCAATGTGCTCCAGAGGGGGGAAAAATCGTTCTTGATCCCCCAGAAGGCAATTGGATATTCCCTGGATCAAACAGTCCCTAGTATTATTACCTATACATATTGATACCCTGTTAAATTTTTAGCATTTAGGAATTAAATGTGCATTTGCTTTCCCTACAAAAGCCTGCAAAGCTTTGCATGGCAGGCTCCAGCAGACATGTCTTCCTTCCTCTGTACAAGCTTTCTGTTAGAAACCTGGAGGAAGTGTCAATGGACACTGGTGTAAAAAGCAAGTTCCTCAAATTGAGATTGTAAATGGACCACAAACAGTAATTGTAAAAAAGTACAAATTTATTAACACATTTATTAAGTTGTATAACAATGAACAACATCCAGGTGGAAATCAAAACAAACACATATGTTGGGGGCAGAGCTGAGAGAAAAAGCCCAGAACTGTCAACAGACAACATCCAACGCGTTTCGAAAAAACAGTGCAGATCTTCTTCAGGGCAAAAGGGCTTGAAACTTCCAAAACTGTGGTTTAAATACCAAGTGTTAATGCTCCACCCAAACAGCGAAAGTCATAACTCAAGAAATGGAGAAAGAGATTGGTCCATCAAGTGCCACTAGCCTGTATATTTGATTCATATACGCTTTAGACGGGACAAATGGTATTCGCCAGTGGCGGCTGGTGCTTAAAATTTTTGGGGGGGGGCGCAAACTGAAAAAAAAAAAAAAACATCAATTGCAGCCTCACTGTGCCCATCAAATGCAGCTACTGTGCCCATCAATTGCCGCCACTATGCCCATCAAATGCAGCCACTGTGCCCATCAAATGCAGCCACTGTGCCATCAAATGCAGTCACTGTACCCATAAATTGCCACCACTGTGCCATCAAGCGCAGCCACTGTAACCATCAATTGCCACCAGTGTGCCTCATCAATTGCTGCCTGTTTTCCCCATCAATTGCTGCCTGTTTTCCCCATCAAATGCTGCCAGTGTCCCCCCCAACCGGCATGTACCTGACTCGGGTAAGTGCAGTCCTCCACGCTCCCTCCAAGTCCTCAATGTCCTCTCCCGTCCTCTGCTGCTATTATTGGATGCCTGATAGGCATCCAATCACAGTGCCTGTCGCTTCAGCCAATCAGGTGACAGGTAACCAGACCCGGTGCACCTGATTAGCTGAGAGGCGGGTCAGTGTTAGGGAAGCAATTTATTGATTCCCTAACACAGCACTACGCAAGCAACGAACACACAGCAGTGCGCCCGCTATTTATCAATTTGGAAGCCTATTAGAGCCCACGGCTCTAATTAGGATGCCTATTAGAGCCGAAAGCTCTAATCAGGCACTTCTGAAAACACCCCCGCCCAATGCATGAATCTATCTATTGAAGATTGACATTTGCAGGAGAGAGGGGCGGCACTCTTGCGCCATCTATGGATACACTGCCATTGGTATATGTCCTCCAGAAACAGATCATGTCACTATCAAATGGAGTTTATGTCTAAATATAAGCATCCAAGACATCACTGGCCATACATTAGTACAGGAGTCTATCAGCAGACTGGAGTAGCCATATAACCTTATGTTTAAGATGAACTGGTGTGGTCCTTTCCATCTGCCAGGTGGAAGGGAAGACAGAAAGAGCCACACCGGTATGACAGTGGCTGCAGGGAAAAGGAACCCCTGTCCACTGTCACAGGGTGGGGGTGAGCACTGCAAGCACTGGAGCATGATGCACTCTAAATACTGGTGTAACATGTAACAAGCGTGAACTTGTTCTTTAATTCAGCTCCTTTATTTTATTATTTTATTATCAATGCATTCAAGAGTAGGGGCTTGGAGACCAGGCTACATTATCATGCTCCAGTCAAAAGAACAGATAAATGCCTTTAATAAGTGCAAAACTGGTATTTACAGGTCCTAAGTCACCAGAAGTATGTGTCAACTGCTCTAGAGGTAATGGAAGCCCAAATATACAACACGTGGGCTGATTAATGGAGATTTTTACACTGAAGAATAATGTTCCATTAGCCTTTCACCTCTGCCATTCTAATGACACCGCACTAACAGTTTTCTTCACTGCTGTTTAATTATGAAAATCCTAATGACAAGTTTATTATATTCAATCAAGAAACTTTAATTATACCTTTACCATATTTAATTACAAAGATTCAGCTATGCATGTATTATTATTTAATGATGACAAGCCATGGTGGAATAATAATTTGCATTAAAGCTGCTTTTCTTATTTGGAAATGGGCTCTGCTTACCATGCAGGTGTCGACATGCTGTAAAACCTGGCACGCAGTTTGAAACAGAGATCAACAAAGTTCCTATATAATCAAAGCATGTAAATACGTGGGCCGAAACATTTTGTCATGTACCAAATTTAATGAGATCTAAATATAAAGGTGCTTTTTATACCCATGAATTCTCACAAATATGTCAAAGTTTCTATTTAAAACAGATCTACAAGGATTGTTACCTAGTTATTGACTTGTATCCAAAAGGTAATCTTGTAATTGATAGAAGCTGTATCATTAAAAAGGTTTTAAAACCATCAATCTTTACTTAAAGTTATTATTTTTATTGTCACATGGCTTAAAAAGATATCTCATTGCATAAAAATAAGAAGTATCAATACACCATCACATTATTTATATCACCCATTTTAAGCACTCCATTATTTTGTAGGATAATGTGATAACATATATAATAGGGTATCACTGTTCTTCTTATAAACATCAGTATTGAAGAAGTTCAGTATTAGTGTTATGCATTTCATGGAGCAACATCTGCTTCCTTAGGCCCGACAATTGGAGAGTAGGGTTCTTTAAAGGCTAACTCCACTTTTCAGACCATGTTTCTAGTTATAGTGATGGCCGAACGGTTCGCCCGGCGGTCGTTTCGCGGCGAATTTCCGACATTCGCGGTCCGCACGTTCGAACGCCTTTTTCCGTCGTTCGCCGCGGCGGACTTACGTGTTTAATGTATACAAGAACTTTAACCTTTGGTGACACGTTTATCATGTGATACAGGACAGCCAATTGAGACATGACAGCACATGGACACTTGTACATTCCCCCTAACCTATAAATACACCCGATCCGGTGGCCATTTTACATTCTTTCTTCTGTTAAGATAGGGACAGGTTCCTGTGTGGAGTAGGGAGAGATAAACCACTAGCTATTTGGTACACAAAAGTTCTTTTCAGGACTGGTATAGGTGTTAGGTGTTGATAGGTTTGCTGTGCTGCTGATTCTTGCAGCAGCCTGAGTGTCTTTTGTTAGTTTAGAGAAAGGGAAAGGACGGTGTATGCTACAGGGACAGCCAGATTAGTCTTTCATCATCATCATCATCATCATCATCATTAGCTGTTACTATCAAGGTCCACAAAAGAGCTGTTCCAGTAACCACTAATCGTTCTCTTTTTTTGCCAATTTGTATAGGGACAGGAAGGAAGCAGTGTTGTCAGGCAGTGAGGGTAATTTTAAAGACTTGCTGTTATTATTAGTTCCACAAAGGTTCTTTTCAGGACTGGTATCAGTGGTACAGTAATAGGCTTGTACATGTATAATATTCTTTCTTCCAAATATAGAAAGGATATTATACTTGACTGCTGCCCTTCTGCTGCAGTCTGCTAAACATTCACAACTCACTTGTTCCACAAAAGTTCTTATAAGGACTGGTAACTTGGTATAGGGTGCTACGGTACATAGGCTTGAGTGCGGTACAGTCTGCTGTTCTGTAAGGACCGCTATCGGTCCACAATAGATAGGGTTGACGTGCACCACTGCTGACCGCTGCCCTATACTGCAGCAGTCCTTCAGCGGTATAGGGACTGACGTACAGTCTGCTAATCACTAACACACAACCTGCTTGTTCCACAAAAGTTCTTATAAGGACTGGTAACTTGGTATAGGGTGCTACGGTACATAGGCTTGAGTGCGGTACAGTCTGCTGTTCTGTAAGGACCGCTATCGGTCCACAATAGATAGGGTTGACGTGCACCACTGCTGACCGCTGCCCTATACTGCAGCAGTCCTTCAGCGGTATAGGGACTGACGTACAGTCTGCTAAACACTAATACACAACCTGCTTGGTCCACAAAAGTTCTTATAAGGACTGGTAACTTGGTATAGGGTGCTACGGTACATAGGCTTGAGTGCGGTACAGTCTGCTGTTCTGTAAGGACCGCTATCGGTCCACAATAGATAGGGTTGACGTGCACCACTGCTGACCGCTGCCCTATACTGCAGCAGTCCTTCAGCGGTATAGGGACTGACGTACAGTCTGCTAAACACTAATACACAACCTGCTTGGTCCACAAAAGTTCTTATAAGGACTGGTAACTTGGTATAGGGTGCTACGGTACATAGGCTTGAGTGCGGTACAGTCTGCTGTTCTGTAAGGACCGCTATCGGTCCACAATAGATAGGGTTGACGTGCACCACTGCTGACCGCTCACCTATACTGCAGCAGTCCTTCAGCGGTATAGGGACTGACGTACAGTCTGCTAATCACTAACACACAACCTGCTTGTTCCACAAAAGTTCTTATAAGGACTGGTAACTTGGTATAGGGTGCTACGGTACATAGGCTTGAGTGCGGTACAGTCTGCTGTTCTGTAAGGACCGCTATCGGTCCACAATAGATAGGGTTGACGTGCACCACTGCTGACCGCTGCCCTATACTGCAGCAGTCCTTCAGCGGTATAGGGACTGACGTACAGTCTGCTAAACACTAATACACAACCTGCTTGGTCCACAAAAGTTCTTATAAGGACTGGTAACTTGGTATAGGGTGCTACGGTACATAGGCTTGAGTGCGGTACAGTCTGCTGTTCTGTAAGGACCGCTATCGGTCCACAATAGATAGGGTTGACGTGCACCACTGCTGACCGCTGCCCTATACTGCAGCAGTCCTTCAGCGGTATAGGGACTGACGTACAGTCTGCTAAACACTAATACACAACCTGCTTGGTCCACAAAAGTTCTTATAAGGACTGGTAACTTGGTATAGGGTGCTACGGTACATAGGCTTGAGTGCGGTACAGTCTGCTGTTCTGTAAGGACCGCTATCGGTCCACAATAGATAGGGTTGACGTGCACCACTGCTGACCGCTCACCTATACTGCAGCAGTCCTTCAGCGGTATAGGGACTGACGTACAGTCTGCTAATCACTAACACACAACCTGCTTGTTCCACAAAAGTTCTTATAAGGACTGGTAACTTGGTATAGGGTGCTACGGTACATAGGCTTGAGTGCGGTACAGTCTGCTGTTCTGTAAGGACCGCTATCGGTCCACAATAGATAGGGTTGACGTGCACCACTGCTGACCGCTGCCCTATACTGCAGCAGTCCTTCAGCGGTATAGGGACTGACGTACAGTCTGCTAAACACTAATACACAACCTGCTTGGTCCACAAAAGTTCTTATAAGGACTGGTAACTTGGTATAGGGTGCTACGGTACATAGGCTTGAGTGCGGTACAGTCTGCTGTTCTGTAAGGACCGCTATCGGTCCACAATAGATAGGGTTGACGTGCACCACTGCTGACCGCTCACCTATACTGCAGCAGTCCTTCAGCGGTATAGGGACTGACGTACAGTCTGCTAATCACTAACACACAACCTGCTTGTTCCACAAAAGTTCTTATAAGGACTGGTAACTTGGTATAGGGTGCTACGGTACATAGGCTTGAGTGCGGTACAGTCTGCTGTTCTGTAAGGACCGCTATCGGTCCACAATAGATAGGGTTGACGTGCACCACTGCTGACCGCTGCCCTATACTGCAGCAGTCCTTCAGCGGTATAGGGACTGACGTACAGTCTGCTAAACACTAATACACAACCTGCTTGGTCCACAAAAGTTCTTATAAGGACTGGTAACTTGGTATAGGGTGCTACGGTACATAGGCTTGAGTGCGATACAGTCTGCTGTTCTGTAAGGACCGCTATCGGTCCACAATAGATAGGGTTGACGTGCACCACTGCTGACCGCTGCCCTATACTGCAGCAGTCCTTCAGCGGTATAGGGACTGACGTACAGTCTGCTAAACACTAATACACAACCTGCTTGGTCCACAAAAGTTCTTATAAGGACTGGTAACTTGGTATAGGGTGCTACGGTACATAGGCTTGAGTGCGATACAGTCTGCTGTTCTGTAAGGACCGCTATCGGTCCACAATAGATAGGGTTGACGTGCACCACTGCTGACCGCTGCCCTATACTGCAGCAGTCCTTCAGCGGTATAGGGACTGACGTACAGTCTGCTAAACACTAATACACAACCTGCTTGGTCCACAAAAGTTCTTATAAGGACTGGTAACTTGGTATAGGGTGCTACGGTACATAGGCTTGAGTGCGGTACAGTCTGCTGTTCTGTAAGGACCGCTATAGGTCCACAATAGATAGGGTTGACGTGCACCACTGCTGACCGCTCACCTATACTGCAGCAGTCCTTCAGCGGTATAGGGACTAAGAGTTTTGTCACAGGGTCATTTAAAAAATGACATGCAGAGGAAGAGGCAGGCCCTTCCGCAGGGGTGGTAGGGGTAGGGCAGGAGCAACAGGCTTGAGCCAAAGTGGGAAGTTGCAGAAGGTGCGTTCAATTACTTTAAAGGATGCACCAGACTTGGTTGAGTGGCTCGCTCAGCCTTACTCTTCTGCACCCTCCTCATCCTCTCGATCTGCACCCTCTTCTTCACTCTCTGCTATGTGCACCCCCAAAGACACTACCACCAACAACACGACCACCACCACCACCACCACATACCTTCCGCTTGAGTCACTGGAATTATTTTCCGATCCATATCAAGAGGACATTTCTGATGCGCAGCCACTCTTGGTATTGGATCAGGAAGAGGAGGTAGCAACAAGCGCTACTCAGCAGTCTGACGCCAGTACCCAGATCAGCCCAAGGAGGAGGTTGGTCCCCGGTGTTGCTGCCTACTCCGAGATCTCTACTTATAGCGGTGGGGAAGGTGACGTTGATGATGACGTGTCTAGTGATGTCACGTGGGTGCCCACAAGAGAGGAAGAGGAGGGGAGTTCAGAGGGAGATATGGACCAGCAGATAGGGAGGAGAAGCAGCAATGACTTACATTGCACAGCAGGGACAAAGCAGACTGCAAATGTATCAGGAGCGAGTCATCGACCATGTACGGTCACATCTGGCGCTCCCAGGACACCGGCACATGGCTCCGCAGTGTGGGCTTTTTTTAACGTGTCCGCTGCTGACAATAGCGTTGCCATCTGCAATCTTTGCAGTCAACGCGTTAGTCGCGGTAAGCCCAATACTCACCTAGGGACGACCGCCTTAAGAAGGCACATGAGCAGCCATCACCGAGCCCAGTGGGAGCAACGGAACACACAAAGCCACACTGCAGGCTCTCACCGTCCAGCCTCGTCTTCTACTTCTCCTTCTCCTCTCTCCTCACAATTGTCCTCCACTCCACCTTCCATCACGCCAAGCTCACATTTTTCTGCAAAAAGGCAGGCTTCCGTGGGCCTAATGTTTGAGCGTAAAAAAATGATGATGCCGGATAACCCTCTTGCCCAACGGTTGGCGGCTGGCTTGTCAGAACTCATAGCCCGCCAACTACTGCCATATAAACTGGTGGACTCGGAGGCCTTTCGCAAATTTGTGGCCATTGGAACACCACAATGGAAGGTCCCAGGAAGGAAGTATTTCTCAGAGAAGGGCATCCCAGAGCTATATGGCCATGTTCAGCGGCAAGTGAATGTATCTCTGGCACACAGTGTCGGTGCCAAGATACATCTGACCACAGACACGTGGTCTAGCAAACACGGGCAGGGAAGGTATATCAGTTTTACTGCCCACTGGGTGAACCTTCTGACGGCCGTCAAGCATGTAACCCGTGGCACCCGTGTAGATTTGGTTTTACCGCCACGGATTGCATGCAGGCCTGACTCTTCTTCTCCTCCTCCTACTCCATCCTCCTCCCTCTCCTCCTCAGCTGCCTCCTCCTTTTCCGCTGCTAGCGTCTCTTCCACTGCACCGCCCAAGCTCCCCAGAACCTATTCCACATGCCAGGTGAGACGTTGCCATGCCGTGCTGCGTCTGTTGTGCCTGGAAGCAAAGAGCCACACTGGCCCGGCACTCCTTTCAGCTTTGCGTTCACAGGCAGATGAGTGGCTAACACCGCTCAATTTGACAGTTGGTAAAGTGGTGTGTGACAACGGTGCCAATCTGCTTAGCGCATTGAAACAGGGCAAAATCACGCACGTGCCGTGCATGGCACACGTCTTAAACTTGGTCGTGCAGCGATTCCTTGTCAAATACCCTGGGGTCCAGGACATCTTGCGGCAGGCAAGGAAAATCTCGGCCCATTTCAGAAGATCTTACACGGCCATGGCTCGCCTTGCTGACATTCAGCGGCGACACCATCTGCCGGTCAGACGTCTTATTTGCGATTGCCCGACGCGATGGAACTCAACCTTCTATATGCTTGATAGGCTGCTCCAGCAGAAACGTGCAGTTAACGTCTACCTGTATGAACTCTGCGAAAGAAACGGTTCTGGGGAGCTGGGTTTTTTTTCACCGCGCCAGTGGCTGCTCATGCGCGACACATGCAGACTTCTGCGGCCATTTGAGGAGATCACCAAACTGGTCAGTCGCAGCCATGGCGCCATCAGTGACATGGTACCTTATGCCTTCTTTCTGGAGCGTGCATTGCGTCGTGTCATTGATCAGGCTGTGGAGGAGCAGGAGCGGGAAGATGAGGAAGTCGCAATGCTGGATGAATTCCCAGGGGGGGCTACTCTATCTGAGACAAGTCAACAACAGGAGTCTGATGAGGAGTCAGAGGAGGATGGTGCCGGGGCGGATGAGCAGGAGCAAGAAGAGCATGCTTTAAACCTTTCTGGGATCCCTGTTGTGCGAGGATGGGGAGAGGAGAATGAAGAGGACGACATTATCCTGGATGATGAGCAGGAGCCAGGCCACCACACCGCTTCCACTTTAGTGCAAATGGGGGCCTTCATGCTCCAGTGTTTTAATAGGGACCCCCGTATAAAAAGCATGAGGGTCAAGGACCAGTACTGGGTGGCAACGTACTTAGACCCCCGGTACAAACACAAAATGGCGGAAATGTTACCGCCGTCGCAGAGGGCTGTCAGAATGCAGCACTTCCAGGCCTTGCTTCGAGAAATGCTGCATTCTGCTTTTGCGTGCGCTGGCAGAGGAGCAATTCCCACTCCCAGAGAAGGATTTGCGGGTACCAATCCAACAGCGCCTGCAAGAAGAGGCCGGTTTGAAGATGTGTTGGTGACTTCGGATATGAGGTCATTCTTTCAGCCGACCCATCGACAGGTGTCATCCGGATCCAGCATCAGGGAACGCCTAGACCGTCAGGTGTCCGACTACATTGGGTTAACGGCCGATGTGGACGCTCTGAGGAGTGATGAACCCCTAGACTACTGGGTGGGCAGGCTTGACCTCTGGCCAGAGCTTGCCCAATTTGCAATCGAACTGTTGGCTTGCCCCTCATCCAGTGTCCTGTCCGAAAGGACGTTCAGCGCAGCAGGGGGGATTGTGACCGATAAGCGTACTCGCCTAGCTCACCACAGTGTTAACTACCTCACATTTCTAAAAATGAATGAGGCATGGATCTCGGAGGAATTCAACACATGTGACCAGTAGACCATGTATATGTCTATAAACTATTTTTTTAATCAAGCACACAGACCTTCTTAATTCATTTGGCTCACTTCCTTGACCCAAAAAAGCACACCGTACTATATGCCCCTACCCTCCTCTTTGAAGAGGTTGAGCGGTGTCATATTTCTACTGGGGCTGCTTATGATATCCCTGTGCTGTGCTGACTTCCTCCTGGGGGTTCTTATTATGAAGGGATCACACTATCCCTGTGCTGTGCTGACTTCCTCCTGGGGGTTCTTATTATGAGGGGATCACACCATCCCTGTGCTGTGCTGACTTCCTCCTGGGGCTGCTTACGGTGCTGCTGTCAGTGCTGTATGTCACGGTGCTGCTGTCAGCGCTGTATGTCACGGTGCTGCTGTCAGCGCTGTATGTCACGGTGCTGCTGTCAGCGCTGTATGTCACGGTGCTGCTGTCAGCGCTGTATGTCACGGTGCTGCTGTCAGCGCTGTATGTCACGGTGCTGCTGTCAGCGCTGTATGTCACGGTGCTGCTGTCAGCGCTGTATGTCACGGTGCTGCTGTCAGCGCTGTATGTCACGGTGCTGCTGTCAGCGCTGTATGTCACGGTGCTGCTGTCAGCGCTGTATGTCACGGTGCTGCTGTCAGTGCTCTGTATTACGGTGCTGCTGTCAGATGCCTCTATCACGGTGCATGTGTCATTCCGGTATGTCACGCTGCTGGTGATCATCTCCTGCACCCTCTTCTTTGCCTACCCTGGTCCCTGACCTTCCCTCTCCTCCATTGCCTTCATTAGCTCCATAGTCCTGAATTGTTAGAACAATTTCCCAAATAAAATAAAAATGCTTGTAGTTATCGATCCCAAATTCACCTCATACATGTATTATGTCATTGTCCAGATGGTGGGACTACGTTTTACCCCCTAATAATTACCACGTGGCCGCAAATTCGACATGAAGGTTTGCAAAGTTCGCCTCCCATTGAAGTCAATGGGGCCCGCGGCGAACGGTCGGTTTCGCGAACGTTTGGGTCCGTTCGCATTTCGCGTTCGCGAAACGTCCCGTCGGAAGTTCGTCCATCACTATCTAGTTATACTCCTATTTAGGGTGTAAGCATAATTTCATACAACAGTACCAAAACTCAAACAGCTTCCTCCCACAAATTGTGGAGTGATTCTGCCTACAGCATCTTGTAATTATTTTAATTTGGTATGGTCTGGGATCATTTAATAGAAAGTACTACAAGTCCCCTGTGCCACCATGGTAGAAGTACTGTGCAGAATGTGCTGGGGATCCCTTCTTAACACCCCTGCTTTGTAATTCAGCACCTATGTACAGACCTGAGGCTGACCAGAATACATTGAAAGAGCCTGCGCATTGTACTCCTAATGCCGCGTACACACGAGCGGACTGTATGGCGTACTTAGTTCGTCATACAATCCGACGGACAGTCCGTTGTACTTTCCACTGAACGGACTTGACCACACACGGATGCACAAACAGTCCGTCGAAAGCTTGCGCGATGACGTGTACAGCACGTACGACGGGACTAGAAATAGGAAGTCCAAGACACAGCAAAGCACCCTTCCGCCGTGTAAATCCTTTCTGGGCATGCGCCATTCTTAGTCCGTCGAACTAGCATACTGACGAGCGGATTGTCCGCTGAAACCAAAGTACGACGGACAGAATTTCGAAAAAACCGAAATACTTAGTACGCCGGACTGCACGCTGAAAAAGTCAGCTGAAGCCCACACACGAGCGGATTGTCCGCTGAAATGTGTTTCGACGGACTAAGTACGCCATACAGTCCGCTCGTGTGTACGTGGCATTACACACTCATTGTGGGTTCAATGCTCTGTAGGCCTCACTGCAAATAAGTAGTAAACACACATCAGTTTTGCCACATTTTCTACTTTTTGTGAAAAGGAATTAGGCCTTCAAATATTATATGTGTTGATCAAGACCCTGCTTTACTTTTTTTCCCATACAAGGCACAAAGAGCCTTTGCCTGTTGTTATATAAGCATCCTAAGATGGTGGCAAGGGAGGGGTAGGAACCCCAACCACAGGAAAACAGTAAGATAGCTCCAATGGGGATTCATAGGAGAATCCCCAAAGAGAGCATCTACTGACCTTACCTTTGTTTGGGGACCTTCTCAACAGGGTGCTTTTACGTTAATAATTATTATTTTTATTTTTTTTAGCTCAAGTGTAACTTTAGAAAATACATCAGGAAAAAATTGCTATGATTTTGAAAACCAAATGTAAGAAGGGTCAGGAAATAAAATGTCTTGTTTGAATTCTGATGTAAAGTAAACAGCTGTTAGAAATGAAAAAAAAATTTTTTCCATCTCTCCACTCCTTTTGCTTGAATTTTCATTTATAAAGCTCTATATTTCTGCAATGAGTCTGACTTGATGGAAAATCAACTAGGTGACAATTGTAAAAATCATTTACAATTATTCAGTATCGTTTGGAGGTGATAGCAGAACTTATTTGACAGTGAAGTAATTGGACACAGAGGAGAGGAGAAGCAGCAAAGTTTACACAAGCAGTTAATTATCTGTAACTAATTTGGGAAACACACAGGAACTTGTTCACAGAGGAATTCTGAGGACAAGATGATACTGAATATACTGTGCATGAAATGAGATATAATAACCGTTAAGGAATATATCAAATATGTTTGTAAATAGGGATGAGGTTAGGGTTTGCTGCAGATCCAACATGTCTGAAAATAGCTGTTAATGTGGAATATAGCCAGACTGAATTCAATGCACTTTGAACTTACGTTAACTGACTAAGAAGTGCCAATAATGGGGGTGTTATGTGCCAGCTCCCTCACCCTAAAAGAGTAGGTTTCCAGCAGTCATTTGTCAGTGCATTTGTAAGTTGTTTAGGGCAATGTTTATCACCTCTTTTCATTCATGGTATTCAACAGTATTTTCAGCTTCAAGGCACCCCAGTCTAAAAAAGCAGTCCCACTACCTTAGAAAAGTTTTGATCATACAGAGTCTATGGGTCAGGGGTGTAGGGGTTGGGTCAGGGGTGTAGGGTTTAGGTGTAAAGCCACCAGGATGCCTGTGCAAGTGGAGTGCAGTGCTCTTTCAGCTTGCACCAAAAGTAGTGTATGTACTACTTTTAAAAAGGCACTACAACCAGATTGCATGGTACTTGGGTACCGTGTGATCCAGTGCAGGCAAACATACTGCATGTGTTATCTGCATTTGGGGTGCACACAGAACTGGCACACAGGTAGAGTCTTAGATTGGCCATACACAACTCGAATCTCGGCCGGTTCCTGCTAAGATTAGAACTGTTAATGGGCAGGCTGAATGTATCAAGTTGATCAATCGATCAACTTGGGTAACACCAGTCTACCGGATTCTCTTGCGATTATCACTAGCTGCTGCTATAGCCCGCACAGCTGAGAAGTATCCAGAAGAGAGATGTGAGGAGGTGGTGTTGTGCTCTCTCTCCCTCCAGCTCCCCCCTCCCGGCAGTGCAGTGCTTCTGTATCCTGTAAGCACAGCTGGTGGCTTCAGCATACAGGTGCACTAACAAGTCAATGTAAAACCTGGCTGACAGATCAGGAGCTGCAGAGTGATTCTGACAAGCAAGTGACTGCTGGGCTTAGGATCCTTTAAACTTGCACATCATGAATGGGAAGGATGGGGGGGGGGGGCAGTTTGGCATCTTTGCCCTAGCTGCTGGATGATGACCTTGTCCTGGGAATGATTGGGACGTAGTGGTTACATGGACACAGCCACTGCTCCCAGTTTGACATCTGTGTGTGTAAGGGTCCCTGAAACTACAGTGCATTCAGGGACTCACAGCCTTTTGAAAAAGCACCTTTTACTGTACATGGCTGACACACTCATGTGCCAAAATTCAAGTTCTGCACATGCACTGCCAGGTAAAATGCTTGTTTACAAAGTCATGCATTGTAAACAGAGGCAGGGCAGGTCGACGGGACACATAAAGCAGCCTCCTTCCATCTACGGCTCTGCTCATTGCTACCCTAATCCAGTTTCCACTCTATAGATCAACACTTCACTGTCTACTAGAAGCAGAAAAGTCTATCAGCTTTTCAGCCAGTCGGCCTTTCTCATCCAGGCTGCTGTGGCATTCCTGACAGACACATGGCACACCGGTTTAGAAAGGCTGGTTCAGGGATAGCCGACAGTCTGTGGGTATGCATAGCTCCCAGCTGTCCCCGATTTCAAGGGACTGTCCCTGATTTGGAACAAAGTCCTTCTGTCCCACTTTCCTCCTCATTTGTTCCTCATTTTGGTCTGATCTATATAGTTGTATATAAAATGCACTATTTATATTTTAAAAGCCAGTATAAAGTTATAGTAGTGGTTCTGAAAAAGCACTTGTGGGTTTAGCTAATATATTTTTTTTATAATTCACATTTAAGGGGGCGTGGCAGGATGTGTGTCTTATGCTTACATACTTTTGCTAATAGGTGTCATTTGTTTTCATAGAAAAGAGTTTGGTGGTATGGTGTAGAGGGAAGATAGTTGCTATACAGTGGTATATTTTGCTATAATGCACTAAATTACTGTGAATTGCAGTGTATATTTTATATCTCTCATGTGTTTACAGTTTAGAGACTGAACAGCTTTTTAAGGATTACTTTTTTGTGTATCAACAACTAATGCTTTCAAATAAGCTAATTTGAGTGAAATATCAGAAGGAGCCATTCAGATGGTCTGATGTACAACATCAAATCCATCAATAAACACAGATTGGGGTGTTTTCCTCTGGAGTGCAACTACTTTCTTTTCTGACTTTGATTACCTGAAGTTGCTGTTTAGCTGCTGTCCCTCCCCTGACCATCTGCTTTGTTTGTTTGATTGGTGTTTTTTATTTCTATGAGTTTAAAAAAGAAATTGAATCGTTGTTTAGTTTTTATTTTTGTTGGGAGGGGTATATTTTATTTTGTGAAGACCTTTTTATTCTGAGTCAGTCCTTTGCTTGGGGTACCTCACCTTATACTTCTGCCAGGGCCGCTGATAGAAATCATGGGGCCCCGTACAGCCTATCTGACGGGGCCCCCTTCAGCTCCACCCTGGCCCCGCCCCTGGTCCCTCCTTTAGCCCCACCCCTGGCCCCACCCATTTCCCCTCCCCAGACCCCGCCTTGAAACAAAGTGTAGGTTTGTCTACAAGTGATATTTGTTTTTCTCCAGTCAGTTATAGGTTTGATTATCCAAAAGAAATACTGTTTTCAGATGAGAACATACCTCTTTAATATCTATATGTAATACAAACCATTAATGAATAAATAAAATGGTATTTCGGAGAGTATTGGCAGGGTATTTATTGCAGAGTATTGGCAGGGTAAGTATTGCAGAGTATTGGCAGGGTAAGTATTGCAGAGTATTGCCAGGGTATTGGCGGGGTATGTATTGCAGAGTATTGGTGGGGTATGTATTGCAGAGTATTGGCAGGGTAAGTATTGCAGAGTATTGCCAGGGTATTGGCGGGGTATTGGCGGGGTATGTATTGCAGAGTATTGGCGGGGTAAGTATTGCAGAGTATTGGCGGGGTAAGTATTGCAGAGTATTGGTGGGGTAAGTATTGCAGAGTATTGGCGGGGTATGTATTGCAGAGTATTGGCAGGGTAAGTATTGCAGAGTATTGGCAGGGTAAGTATTGCAGGGTATTGGCAGAGTAAGTATTGCAGAGCATTGGCAGGGTAGGTATAAAGTATTGCAGAGTATTGGCAGAGTATGTATTGCAGAGTATTGGCAGGGTATGTATTGGCAGGGTATGTATTGGCAGGGTATGTATTGCAGAGTATGTATTGCAGAGTATGTATTGCAGAGTATATATTGCAGAGTATATATTGCAGAGTATGTATTGCAGAGTATATATTGCAGAGTATGTATTGCAGAGTATGTATTGCAGAGTATGTATTGCAGAGTATGTATTGCAGAGTATTGCAGACAGAGTATGTATTGCAGAGTATTTGCAGAGTAGTAGTAGATGTTGAACTTCAAGCATACACCTCACCTGTGTAATTATTAGCTCCAGCAGGGCAGCAGAGATCACTTCCTCCCTCTTCTTGAGTGTCCACAATAGCTCGATCGCCCGGCCCCTGCACTCTCTGCTCCTCTCACTCTGCTACTTCTTCTCACGCGGAGAGAGAGAGAGAGAGAGAGGAATATCACTCCGCAACACCATAGGGTATGCTGGCCTGGACTTGTGCTGTGTGCGGAGCAGGAGGAGCGGGCGCAGAAGGCGTATTCTTCCGCGCCCGAAATACAACAAATAGTCCCTCCCCTGCAGCCTCATACAGCACAGACTAATCACATTTAATTTAAAAAAAACCTTACCGAACGGGGGTGGGGTTGTGCGGACGATGATCGGTGGAGGAGAATCTTTTTTTATTTTTTTTTTATTTACTTTGCAGTTCAGGTTGCCCGGGCCCCCCCTGCTGGTCAGGCCCGGTACAGCAGGGCCAGTTGTACTGGCCTATCAGCGGCCCTGACTTCTGCAGTAAAGTAGTGTGCACCAAAGCACCCTAAATGTATACCCCAATAGCTGCCATTTATTGTAGACACTCCCCATTATTAAACATGTCAGACAGACATAAAGGGGAAGGTAAAGATTCTGCACATTGATGTAGTGGGGACAAATAGGTTCGGAAGAACAATGGGTCAGGATTCACCATCTACAGGACATATTTTCCTTTTATATCTCAGTGTGGCTATTAATGTACAGCCATGATGCTACAGACTATACTTTTAATTATCATCCTGTTTAACTTCTTGGCGCAGAGCGCATGCAAATATGCAGCCTTTTGGTGGCGGGGCCTTGGTGCCGGGTTTATTTGCGTGCAATAGCAGCAACAGTGTTTTGCCAAGTGCGCGCGTCCGGCACAGTGACCGGAGGCTCACTGACGTTTCTATTGTTTGTTGTGTCTTAAAGTTTTTGGCCTGAATGTATAGAATGCATTAAGATAAAAAAAAAAACCTTCTGTATTTACAGCCACTTTAAAGCGGTCGTATACTCAAATTTTACACTTTTACCTACATGTAAGCCTATAATAAGGCTTACCTGTAGTTAAAATGTATATCTCCTAAACCTGTACAGTTTAGGAGATATTTCCCTATGCATGCAGCCGCTGACGTCAGAGGCGCATGCACTCTGAATGCCCCAGCTAAAGGTCCGGCAGCATTGCCGGACCTTGCCAGGAAGAAAACTCCTGCGTGCGTGTGTGGGAGTGACGTCATCGCGGCTCTGGCTACTCACAGCGCCGGAGCCGCAAACCCAGAAGACACGCCG
This sequence comes from Lithobates pipiens, assembly GCF_037356315.1. NCBI lineage: Eukaryota > Metazoa > Chordata > Amphibia > Anura > Ranidae > Lithobates > Lithobates pipiens. Next base: position 167,693,667 of record NW_027507788.1, read on the forward strand.
AGGGCAAAATGTCAGCTCATGTCACCTCATTCTGAGGTAAGTATTTGATAATGAGCTAGTATGCACTGCATACTAGCTCATTATACCTTTGCCTTGGAAGGTTTTTTTTTCCTTTTTTTTTAACCCCTTCCCGCACCTGCAGGCATCATCCCGGTAACGTTTTTTTCAGAGGGCTTTTGGCTTTCCAGCCATAACAACCGATGCGGCTAAATGCCGCTCGGCTGTTATGCCGGAGGAGCGGGAGGGGACGTCCCCCCCTCCCGCCGCTGTTACCGGTGCTCCCGCTCGATCGGGAGCACCGATTCAAGATCCGGCGCCTCCGGCTGCTGGGGAGGAACTGGAACGAAGCCGTAATCGGCTTCGTTCCAGTATCCTAATCGTAAACACGGAAGCGACGTCATGACGCCGGTTTTAAAAAATATACGGTATTCAGAATCGCCGTTTTCGGCGATCTGAATACATTGAAGTGTAAAGGAGGGGTGGGGGGTCTTTTAGACCCCCGATCCCTCCATAAAGAGTACCTGTCACCACCTATTACTGTCACAAGGGATGTTTACATTCCTTGTGACAGCAATAAAAGTGATAAAAATTTATATTTTTTTTAAAAAACAATTTAGTCATTTTAATATAAATAAATTAAATAAATAAATAAATACATTTTAAAGCGCCCGCCGTCCCCGCGAGCTCGCGAGGCAAAAAAAACGCATACGGAAGTCGCGCCCGCATATGTAAACGGTGTTCAAATCACACATGTGAGGTATCACCGCGATCGTCAGAGCGAGAGCAATAATTCTAGCACTAGACCTCCTCTGTAACGCAAACCTGGTAACCGTAAATTTTTTTTAAAGCATCGCCTATTGAGATTTTTAGGTACCGTACTTTGTCGTCAATCCACGAGTGCGTGCAATTATAAAGTGTGACATGTTTGGTATCTATTTACTCGGCGTAACATTATCTTTCACATTATGCAAAAAAATTGGGCTTATTTTACTGTTTTTTTTTTTTTTTTTAATTCATGAAAGTGTCCCTTTTCCCAAAAAGTTGTGTTTAAAACACCGCTGCGCAAATACCGCGTGACATAAAATATTGCAACAATCGTCGTTTTATTCTCAAGAGTCTCTGCTAAAAATATATATATATATATATGTTTGGGGGTTCCAAGTAATTTTCTAGCAAAAAATATGGATTTTAACTTGTAAACACCAAATGCCAAAAATAGGCTTAGTCATGAAAGGGTTAATGTGCAGGTTTACTACTGCTTTAAAGAGGAAGTAAACCCTGATGTGTTTTACGTTCTCTTTATTTCCCTACAAAGGTAAAGCATAATGGGCTACTATGCATCGCATAGTAGCCCATTATGTGCCACTTACCTGAAACTCAAGCCTGCGATGTCACCATGGTCCCCACTAGCAGCGAGAGTCCATCTTCACCCCTCTTCCTTCCGGGGCTTTGAACTCCGGCTCTGAATGGCGGGAGCTGCCAGCCACAGCATGGCCCCTTTAGAAACGGCACATTCTGCCCTTTCTAAAGTGCGCATGCGCCATAGACATCGGCACGTGTCTTCATTGTAGATATCTCCTAAACTGTGGAGGTCTAGGAGATATTTCCAGCACCTACAGGTAAGACTTAATATAGGCTTACTTGTAGGTAAAAGTGGTTGTACAGGGTATACAACCACTTTAAGTAAATTTTAATCTGCACACCCTGAAGTCTCTCTCCTACACCCTTTTTCCTTCATGGAGCTTTTGAAGAGAACATTCACTGAGTACACCTTTCAGCGTGAACCTATGCAAAGAGTAGAAAGAACTCGACATGGAAGACAATGCATTGTCAATTGAAGGAAACATTGCATACTTCACGTTAATCACCAAAGCAGAATAAAAACGTTTAAACAGAAATGCCTTCACCCCAATAAAGATGTGGAAATAATAAGTAGCACTAAAAAAATCTGAAATTCTTTATATAAACAAAGGTGCCCATTTATCGAGACTTCGCTTTGTCTCTTCATATTGCACCAAAAAACACTACATTTTTTGGTGTATCATAAAAAAAAAGAGGAAATATTAAAAAAAGGGAAAAATTATTCAGTAATGAGGAAAAGTTTATGATTCATCTTTCTGTCATTGAAAATAAAGTTGAAGAGTCTTTAAAAATCATTCACATTTATCTACATAACTGAAATGAAGGTACAATATGTAAAGTGCAGCATAAATTGTTGATGCTATATGAATACCTATAACAAATAAATAAATCTAAAATTTGGTGAAAACCCTTACTGCTTTGAGGAAGTGTTTGAGACTTCATACAGTAATTGGACTGTTTTTATCTCCACCCGAAGGACTGAGTTTTGAAATACAATGATGTGGGCCCCAGCCTGTTAGTGTGGGATTCCATTTCTTCTTTGGCTGAAGATTGTTTGGCAATGATGTCATTACAGTGTCAGCTCCATCCACCCTACAGCAAGGATCCCGCAGAGTCTCCTGTCACATCACCAGCGTTCAGATAAAGACTTAATGATTATTCCACCTTTTCTGCATTTTGTAAAGAAATGCCTTAGAGAAAATTCCACTCTTTCACATTTAGGCATGACACTGAAATGAGTGACAATAGTTGATTGGAATAACTCCACTAATTCAGAAATCTGTCTGTCTAAATTCACTGTTACACTCAGAACATTTCCTGTGTTATAAAAAAAATATATAGACTCCCACTGCTAAACTGAAAATGCTGGCAGCTTGGCTGTCATGCCAATCCAAGGGCTTCAATATTTGTCTGGAAAAAGTATACAGGAGTTCTGACTTCACTTGCTGCATGCTGTTCCAAGTCAGGAATTCAAAAAATACGGACGATAAAATAGCCAGGCAACTACCATTTCTAAAAGGAGACCAGTAATTGTAACCTGTATGTTCATTCAGTACAGTATAAATAGCAAAAGCCATCTCACTTTTATAGCTTCTATAGAAGTTTGTTAACCACTTCAGCCCCGGAAAGATTTGCCCCTTTAATGACCATGCCATTTTTTGCTATACGCTCTGCGTCGCTTTAACTGACAATTGCATGGTCGTGCAACGCTGTACCCGAACAAAACTGACGTCCTTTTTATCCCACAAATAGAACTTTCATTTGGTGGAATTTGATCACCTCGCCAGTTTTTATTTTTTGCGCTATAAACAAAAAAAGAGCAACAACTTAGAAAAAAAAGCAATATTTTTGACTTTTTGCTATAATAAATATCCCCCCCAAAAAATCTAAAAAAAACTAATTTCTTCCTCAGTTTAGGCCAATATGGAGTCTTCTACATATTTTTGGTAAAAAAAAATCACAATAAGCGCATATTGATTGGTTTGCGCAAAAGTTATAGTGTCTACAAAATAGGGGATATATTTATGGCGGCGATCTGCAATTTCTACTGAGACTGTGACATTGTGGCGGACAGATCGGACACTTCTGACACTTTTTTGGGACCATTGACATTTTTACAGCTATCAGAGCTAAAAAAAAACACTGCTTACTTTATATATGTCATGTGCAGGGAAGGGGTTAACCCTAGGGGCGATCAAGGGGTTAAATGTGTGTCCTAGGGAGTGTTCCTAACTGTGGGGGGATGGGACTGCCTGGAGGAGGAGACCAATTGCGGTTCATACTTAGTATGAAAAACAGATCTATCTCCTCTCTCCTTACAGAACTGAGATCTGTCTGTTTACATTGACAGATCTCCGTTCTGCTTCTCTCAGGAGCAAGTGCGGGTGCCAAGTGGACTTTGCGGCAGCTGGGCAAGAGAATCGGCTCCGTCGTCGCACCGCGCGTTGCCTCCTAGTTGTCTTAAAGTGTCCGACATACAACTACGCCGATTTGTCCAGGAGTGCCCAGGAGAGCCAACATGCTGGAAAGGACCTGCCGCAGCTTGTCCTTCGGTGGTTAAAATCATACAAAGCTGTGACAAATGATGATTTCTGAAGACGATATCAAAGATAGTGGTAAAAATTGTTCAGGAGAATTACGCTGGCTATATGCCAATATAAACGTTTTGAATTTGTGTCACAGAACCATTCGTAGCAGACTGTTCTTTCTATTCTCAGATTCTACAGTTACATGCTGTGACCACAGATCTCTCTACAGAGATATTGTCAGCATGTGGCTCTATTGCTGCCTTTCTTTTCGTCTTTTTTTATTTAAACTTATATTTATGCATATTCAGAATATGGAATTACTTTAGGCTCCATTCACACATGAGCATTTTCAGCTCTTAAAATGCTCATCTCAAAAGTTCCAAAACGCCCTGTGGCACCTGTTCACATCTGATGCCGCGTACATACAACCGAACTTTCCAGCAGAAAAGGTCAGACGGAATCATTTCATTGGATATTCCGATCGTGTGTGGGTTTCGACTGACTTTTTTTTCTGAAAAATTCTGACGGACCTAGAAATAGAACATGTTTTAAGTCTTTCCGATGGAATCAATTCCTATCGGGAAAACTGTTCGTCTGTATGCTATTCCGACGGACCAAAAATTACGCAAGGGCAGCTATTGGCTGCTGGCTATTGAACTTCCTTTTCTAGTCCCGTCGTACGTCATTGCATTCTTTTTTTTTTTTTTAACGACACGGTTGGTTTTATTGAGAAGACAGAACATAACAAGCAATATGCATACATCTCAGCAGACTGGTACAGCACAGAAGTAATCCAAGAATACCATGACATATCAAATGAGCCAGAACAGCAAAATTGCACATGAAAAAGAAAAAGGAGTGTGTTCATACAGCAAGCTCACATGCAAATCCCCCACATACCCCTACCAAAAATACCAGTGCGGAGGGAAAAAAAGAGAAAAAAAAAAAAAAAAAAAAAGGGGGGGGGGAAGAGGGGGAAGAGGGGGACGAGGGGGGGACGAGGGGGGGGGGGAGGCTCAACCGCAACATTTCAAGAAATCAAAACTGTTCCACCCAAGGTAACCATACCCGGTCAAACTTCTGCGGGCACCCTCTAACCAGTACGTCATTGCATTCTAAACGAATGGACTTTGGCAAGTCAGAGTTTATTCTGGCGGAAAGTCCGGTCATGTGTACATGGCATGAGTGTTCTGTCACCTCAAACAAAAACGCCTGAAGCTTAAAAAAGTACATGATCTTCTTTTTAGACAGATTACAGGCGTTTTTCTGCTTTTACATTGGTGACCTTTTGACCTGTACAAAATCATGGCAAAATTGCTGTAAAATTGTGCGACTTTCTGCTTGAAAACAATACGCTCAGGTGTGAATGCAGCCTTAGTGTAGATAGTCTGGGTACAGGTTTTACTTTCAGTGGTTGTAAAGGCAGAAAGTTCTTTACCTGCATGCATTCTATGCATGCAGGTAAACAACCTTCTTAGTGTAGCTAGAACCCCCCCCTATACTCACCCGAGCCTGATCTCGATCCAGCAATGCCCAAGAGAGCTGAGGCTCTCTCTGCCCCTTTCCTTCTCATTGGCTTTGAGACAGCTGTGGTAGCCATTGGCTCCCATTGCTGTCAATCACAGCCAGTGAGGAGGGAGCCGGGGCGTGCCCGAGCTATGTTCTGTGTGTCTTATGCCCATACAGAGCTGGCGCAAGTGTCCCTATAGCAAGCAGGGTGCTATGGTGGGCACATGACAGGGGAGCGGGCTAGAAGCTCTGGCAGAGGACCTGAGAAGAAGAGTATATGGGGCTGCTCTGTGCAAAACCATTGCATAGAATATGTAAATATACAATGTTTGTTATTTTCTTTTTGTTAAATTAACCTTTAGAATCCCTTTAAAGAGGAAGTAAACCCTAATGAGTTTACTTCCTCTTTCATTCCCTGCAAAGGCAAAGCATAATGGACTACTATGCATCGCATAGTAGTCCATTATGTGTCACTTACCTGACACAGGAGCCAGCGATGTAACTGCTGTCCCCTGTAGTCCGGCGCATCCATCTTCTCGGTGGGGTCTCGCTGCTCTGCCGCTGTCATTCGGCGAAGCCACAATGACGTCACTCCCGCGCATGTGCACGGGAGCCGACATGCGCGGCACCTTTATCGTTGATGGTGCCACGCTCAGTGCGCCTGCGCGCCGTAGACAGCGGTGCCTGTCTTTTGGCAAATATCTCCTAAACCGTGTAGGTTTAGGAGATATTTCTTGGACCTAAAGGTAAGCCTTAATCTAGGCTTACCTGTAGGTCAAAGTGTGTTGTAAGTGTTTACAAACGCTTTAAGGAATCATTACAAAGATGTATTCTATGTATTACAGCAGATCTGGGGATAGCAGTGCTTGTCAGCTTTCATAATGCAACTCGATCCCATCTCCTGAAAACATCTGTACTGCTACAGGAATCTGAATCCCAATTTCTAGAAACATCATTACTGGAGGCTCCTTTCAACAAATCATATTCATGTTAAAAATGTGATGTGCTGGGGAAATCTCCTTCCACCATCTCCTACATTTGTAAATGTTATGTGCTGCTGGAAGGGAGGGGGGCTGTTCTCATTCCATTGTTTCAGGTTGCAATATGAATGACACTTATAGAAGCATAATACAGAAAAACAGAGAACACTCACTGCACTGCACATTCAGTGATTATTTTCCTAGCGCCAGCCCAGAATTTGTTGGCTGCTGTCTACACTAATCTGCCAAGGGATGACATCCATTAATCTCCCATTTTCCCCTTACCTTCTATTACAGAACAGGTAGTATTTGCCTGGGAGGGAGGTGTACAGTTCTCACAGTGACATATTAACCTGTGCAGTCCCAGAGAAGCTGCCGTGAGCCTCGCAGGTTATCATTTTCCTTCAGCACAACTAGCAGGAAAATGTTAATGTTCCCTATTCTGGCCACCCAGATCCTTCGAGTCTGAGCCTGGAGGTGCGCAGCTTTACAGCACACACAGCCAACAGAAAACCACTGTGGTGAGCAATTCACTTCAAGGTCTTGATTAATTAAGGCAGCTGTTCATTTATCAAAGCCATCGAGTTGACAGCATTATTAGTGGCTTTTTAATTATACACGTGGAAGTTCTATGAACCTCATGAAGCTCAAGGAAGTTTCCCTCAGCCTTCTCTCCGTGGAAAATAGCTGTAATTGAGGCACTCTTGATAGTTAAAGCACTGAGAATATTTAACAAAAACTGACAAAGGTTATAATATTTCTTTTCTCCATCCATAATGTAAAAAAAAAAAGCTTTAGCCTTTAGTTCTACTTTAAGTCTGATTCCCTAAATTTAACAAATATTTACTCATCTTCAGGAACGCGTTGACACCTGATTGACAAAAGTATATATGCTGTCATATTTTGTACAAAGATGAAATACTAGACATTGGGTTGTAGAGAAGATAGCTATGTGGAAAAAAATACAGTTTATAAACATTATTATATCAACAATACTTATTCTCCATTTTTTAATAAAGTAGACCTTGCACTGCAAGTAAGGACAGCTTAATTAGCCATGCTGCCACCTCCCCAGGCCAAATGCTAAAGTTGTTAAAAAAAAAGTCCATTAGAAAAGCAAACATTAATAAAACATTAGTAAATATACTTACCTTACCTGGTTTCCATACTGCAGGGGGTGACATTATCAATTCTGACAAGATCCAAGAAATGCTGAATACCTTAAATCTTGCGAGAAGACACTCCAACACAATGCAATAATTAGAATACTCAGTAGTCTCCTGGTTCTTCTCAAAGGGATGGGTACCTCGCCCTCACCTAGTGGGCAGAGATGAAAGGTACTGTAAGTGCATTTTTAGTGCAAGGTCAAAGGCAATAGCTATTTTATAGTTGTGGCACTTATCAAAGCTAACCCTTATCATGGGAGTATGTAATATGTATGTCGTTAACATTGTAGGAACATTTCTTTGTACAACACAGCCATAACTGGGTTTTCAATTGTATTCTTTCTTAATAGGCTCATCTCCGCTCAGGTCATACCCACTGCTCTCCGTCATCACCCGGCAGCCCAATGTTGTATCCCACTTGGTCCCTTCACCTTCATCCTCGCACATTCCTTTGCTCTCCCCTACACATCTCTCTTCATCTTGTGCACGCTCTGAGACTCCCGCCAGTGAAGCCCCCCAAAGTAGTGAGTCTGAGATTGAGCAGGCAACCCCTCGTGTGAAAAAGCCACGGCGCAGCAGAACTATCTTCACTGAAATGCAACTCATGGGCTTGGAGAAGAAGTTCCAGAAACAGAAGTATCTCTCAACTCCAGACCGGTGAGTCAAAGGTGGTTGCAAAAATATGTACTAACTGTGCAGCTGCTCAAGGGCCTTCTGGGATTTAGGGTTCAAATTACAGGAGATGAGGGTTGGATGAGTGCTGGGCTTTTTTTAAATGTGACTCAGACCTGGAACAGGCATTTACGAATAGTAAATATTTTTAAAGATTGCCTAAACATGTTCCTAGAGTCAAAATTTCAGGTGGTGTCACCTAACCTCCCCTCATTTCCTGTCTGACCAGCACTGAGACTTGCAGAACGCTCCTCCCATTTCTTCTTGATGCCATTTAGGAGCAAGTAGAGGAAATGTTTTATTTATGACACTAGTTGCATATTATGGATTATGAGAGACTTCAGGGCATTACACATTTTATTCTTTCCCTGCATCTGATAGGGCAGAGCTAACAAGTGTTATAAGTATCACTGGTGATGTCAGTGTCCGTAAGTGAGTTCCCACCCAGTGTCAGATTTCCCCGCCATCACAGTCCCACAATAAGTTGCTGATCAACGCCATTATTTACTAATATATATAAAAAAAATTCCAGTACATATACCATAGTTTGCGGATGTTTTAACTTTCACACAAACCAGTTAATATAAACTTATTGGGATTTTTATTTTTTTTTACCAAAGATGTAGCGGAATACATTTTGGTCTAAATTTACTATATGAAAAAATTATATTTTTGTATACTTTCTTTTTAATGAATATGTTTTATAGCAAAAAGTAAAACATGTTTTTGTCCAATTTTTGATCTTTTTTCATTAATATAATAAAAAACAAAATCCACTAATGATCAAATACCACCAAAGGAAAGCTCTACTTGTGTGAAAAAAATTATAGAAATTTTGTTTGGGTACACCATTGCATGACCGTGCAAGTACCAGTTAAAGTGCTAGACAGCAAAAAATGGCCAGGTCATGAAGGGGGTAAAACCTTACAAAGATGAAGTGGTCAGTTGAATTGATGGGACTAAAAACTGTTCTTGCACAATGGTCCTTTTCTGACTCCACAACTGCTTTGAGTGAATATGCTTAGACAGTGGGGGTTAATTTACTAAAACTGGAGAGTGGAGAATCTACTGCAGCTGTGCATGGTAGCCAATCAGATTTAGATTGTTCAATTAAGCTTTGAGAAAAATAAAATAAATAGAAGCTGATTGGTTTCTGTGCAGAGCTGGGCCAGACTTTGCACTCTCCAGTTTTAGTAAATCAACACCAGTGCACTGTGGTCTTAAGCTCAACTTCCCTGCTCTTACATAGTGCCCATTATACAGCCACTTCTTTACAGTTCAAGTACATGTAAGCCTTAAAAAGACACTCATAGCTCTGAAATAACTTCTATATATAAATCTATTTTATGGTGAGCGCTTATGCAGCACAATCAAGCATGGAACATATTAGTGAACAGAACGCTGCTCTCCAGAGAAACGATGACAAAGCCCCCAGTGGGGGGGGGGGGGCAACGTGTCAGGGTGTGGTTTGCAGAGGAGAGAGGAGTGATGTGTGAGGCCGCTTCCTACTTCCATTTTGTGTAGGTCAGTCGGGAGAACGATGTTCTGTTTAGCTATATGTTTGCCACTCTCTGGATGAGCTTGCTTTGACGCCTGTATCCCTATTCCTGAAGACCAAGACTTCTCCTTCCTGCTTACAGCGGTGCTACAAGTTTAGTTCAGATCACAATCAAGTATGGAGATAAAGTCTTAGAAAATAGTTTTATCTGTGAAGTTGCGACACATGCGACATGTGTTTCATGCAAGCTGCTTCAGGTGATCGTAGGCCTTGAAGAAGGGGGTACACCCTGAAGGCTTGTCATGAAAATATGGATGTGTTAGTGCAAATAAAAAAAATATCTTGGACAGTAATCAATTGTTTTATTTAGCCAAGCTGCTCACAGGTAAAGCTATTTGTACCTTTAGTTGTTCATAAATGTGGGAAGAGCATCTGCTGGTCTGACTGTTTTTGTTCTTATGTCTATGGTACCAGAACACAGACTTAACTGTTTTGAATGGGAATACAATTGATCAGACCGATCTATAAACCTTGACCAATTGCTACTTTTGCAATGCAGATAAGCTCCGGAGCTGTGTGCCTCTATCCTCATTTACTGTGCTACAAGTCTATATGTTTGGCTGTGCCAAGTGTAAAAGTCTATACAGTGGTCTAAAGAAACTTCTGTCTTTGGGCATCCTAAAGCTGGTCTCCCTATCTAGTTCTCCGCCATGAGATTACTTTTATTAGCAAATAAGAGATACCAACTCAATTTTACAGCTTAATTTTATTTTAATTATAAATTACTTACATATAGCAACAGAAAAAAATAAGTTAAATTAGGCAGACTGAAACAAGCAAGTTACAGTTCCCTATCTACAAACTGCAAAAAGTGCAACACCAATGAACAGAGTCAAAGGATACTAAGTTTACTTTTCATTCGCTGCAGAAAATGAAAGTTTTCTTTATGCTGTGGAAATGTAGCTATGATGCATTTACTGAGCATAAAATAAAACACTGAAGCACAAAACATATTATGCCATTCAGCAGCTCTCCAGCTTCAATCAGACATGTAAATTCACAAGAAGTGATCTAAGGAACTACCCGTGGATTTAGAACAGAACATTCTGTGCTCCAGCAGTGGGCACATCGAGATATATAAGAGGCTCTGCAGACAATAAATGATCCTATTCATTTTTATTGAGAAGGGCTTTTAAAAAAATGCAATTTCTCTGCTCTGTCCCAAATGCTGTGTTTGCCTGGCGGGTCCAGCTGTTTCAGGCTTAAATGCTACCCCAGCTGCACAGCACTGTCAGCAGACACAATGGGCAAATCCTCTATATGGTCTTGGCATCTGAGTTGGCACAAGTATGGGTGAGATCAATCGCTTCGCCTATTATCCAGATGCTGAAGATCACAAGCATTTAGGCAAACAGAAAGAAATGGCTCTGGACTGAGACATTCATCTCATAGACATTAAAATGTCAGCTGAAACCATTAAGAGGCTCAGTGAAACGTCTGTGGGTAACGGAGAGCCAGGTCCGCCGCTTGTAGTCCAGCCAGATTTTAACAGCATAACGGACGAAAGAAACTTTAGTCTCATAGATAACCAAGAAATGTGTGAATTTTTACAGAGAGACCATTTAATAGTTTTAGGTGACGTCTATAAGGTCATCAGAGATATCTTCCAAAGCATGATGGTAGAAGGGTTGTCCCCCTTGATTATGTCTGCTTCTAATCTCCCAATTTAATGACCCTTCCCTCTTCTGAATAGGAGCACTATCGTACAGAAATTATGCTGGTCCTCAAATCTAACCTTGTAGTTTATTGCAAAAATATTTTTATATTTGGCTTAGTTGGCAGTGTTTAATCTCTATAGTTGAAAATAATGATTGGATACCTATAGGTCTAAGAACTGGAAACCCAAGCCACATCCCAATTTTTTGGAGAAAAATAGAAAAGGTACCTCAGGCATTGGATGGGGAAGGGATAAAGCCAAGTAGAAGAATAGGAAACGGGTATAAAGAAATATTACAAAGTTTTATTATACAAACATAGTTCACATAAAATCATTTTTATAAAAACAAGACAAAAACAACTGTCATGCTATAACATTATACAGCTAGATTCTGAATCATAAGAAGGGTCTCATGGTAGAATGCCAAATAAATCATACGAAATTCAGAAATCCCAACATGTTTCAGAGTTAATTGTTACATTTCTTCTTCAGGGGTGCTTAAGGATAAGCTGCATTATCTGGCATAGAATTTCTATGCCAGATAATACAGTTAATCGTTAATCACCTCTGAAGAAGGAATGTAACAATTAACTCCGAAACATGGGATTTCAGAATTTCAAATGATTTATTTGGCCTTCTACCATGAGACCCTTCTTATGATTCAGAAGCTAGCTGTATAATGTTATAGCATGACCATTGTTTTTTGTCTTGTTTTTATAACAATGATTTTATGTGAACTAGGTTTGTATAATAAAACTTTGCAATATTTCTTAATACCTCTTTCCTACTCTTCTACTTGGCTTTATCCCTTCCCCATACAATCCCTGGGGCACCTTTTCCATTAGGATCTATAGTTGCTACCTATTTGCTACCGGGTTTGTGAACATTTCCAAAGAATAGACACTTTGTAGCAACCAGCTAATCAGCTGTGCATACTTATCCAGACTAACTTTATTATCTAATGCTGGATTTTCATATGCGTTTTTCAGACTGGACTTGGCTCAGTCTCTGGGTCTGACACAGCTGCAGGTCAAGACGTGGTATCAGAATCGCAGGATGAAATGGAAAAAAATTGTAAGTTCACTTCTTTGTCTTTTAACTAGGTTTATTTTAAGTAAATTAACATACACAGCAATAAACAATGGGTTAAATAGTCATCAGCAGGAATCTTATTAAGCAAGTAACGAAGAATATAATGCAGGGCAATATTATGTTGGTTGAGGTATTTACAAAGCCAGTTTTAGTCGTAAAGTGATATTAAAGGTTCCTTTTTGAAAATAAAAAGCATAAACATGTCATACTTACCTGCTCTGTGCAAGGTTTTGCACAGAGCAACCCCATCCTCTTCTTCTGGAGTCCCTCCGGTGCTCCTGGCTCCTCTTTGGCGAGTGGCCCTATAGCAAGTCGCTTCCTATGGGGGCAATCATGTGGGCTCACTCCCGAGCCACTCTGTCTGCATCTATTGACACAGACTGGGTGGCTTGGCCCCACGTCACAGCATTTGATTGACAGCAGCGGGAGCCAATGGTTTCCGCTGCTATCAATCAGCCCAGAGAGGAGGGACAGATCCAGGAGAGCCTCAGCTCTACTGCATAATGCTGGATCATGAGTGGGCTCAGGTAAGTATAAGGAGAGGAAGGGCCAAGGAGGGGAAAATTCTGTTACACAGAGTTTTTTTTTTTACCTTAATGCATAGAATGCATTAGGGTAAAAAACCTTTAGGCCTTACAACCACTTTAGGAGAGCATGAACCGAAAATTGTGTGGACTCCTCAACAGAATTCAGGAAACAAGAGCAGTAGATAATAAAAGATCCAGGAATATAGAGCTCAGAGTATTATCTGTGCAGGCCAACAGAGTATGACGGCAATAACAAGCAATCCATTTATTACTATCATGTAAGTCTAAGTATACTGTACTAAGGTAAAATGTAAGTAACATATCATTTTAAATGACCATAACCATAATCTATGGGGTTGATGTACTAAAACTGCAGCATGCAAAATCTGGAGTCGATGTGTATGGTAGCCAATGTTGCCTGTTACTGTGGGCAACACAGATTTTTTGTGAAGTCAATATGGCAGTTCTCTGACAGTGGGAAATAGTAAAATCATTTGTTGCAAAACATTTAGGATTGTTCTTGCCTGCATGTAAGGATATGAATCTTTGTTATCACCAGGTACTTAAGGGTGGCCAGGAGGCCCCTACCAAGCCAAAAGGGCGTCCAAAGAAGAATTCCATCCCAACTTCTGAAGAAATTGAAGCAGAAGAGAGGCTACACAGACTGTCAGAGGACACACAGATGAAGGCAGAGAATGATAATGGGAATCAGGTCCAAGAGGCAGAAGAGGGTGACAAAACTGTGGAAGAAAATGAACAGGAAGAGACCCAGAATCCAGAAACTCCATCGCCACCTCTCCCTTGTACATCAATAGAGGCCCCACCAAATGAACAGGAATCCTCAAGATAAATAGAGGACAGCACAACAATAAACTGTACAATGTGGCTTAGGGAGCCCTTGGAAGTTCTGAAGTGTATTCTATGAACTTATCATAGACACAGACCCGGATCATTACTGAGATCCTCCCTCCATCCTTCCATTTAGAAAGGAAAAGGTTAAAGCTGCTACGCAGGAGGGAGTAGAACAGAGAATCTCTGTGACTAACGGGGGCTGCGCAGACAAGACTGGGAATTTTTGCTGTGTTTGAAAACAATTGGACAGTGTATATATAGTTTTCTTTATTTTTGTGCCAGCAACTGTAGTGAAAAAGGGTGAAAAAAAAGCCAGGCGGCCTGAAAGAGGCTGATTTTCCCAGTGTGACCCACTGGTGGATGCTTTAATTCTAAGTGCCTTTCTTGCATGCTACATGTTTTTAAGCACGTGGATGTGTTCATTCAGAGATATTGCAATTTAAATCCTTCAAGCATGTTCGTCATATCTTATTGACAAGCCACTGTCCATAAGAACACTGGAAGAAAAGACATAATGTACTGTGTACAGAGAAAAGACCAGTGTGTTTGTGCTGTTCTGACTTATAAAAGATAACACCAAGCAATGAGAACATGGTCACACGAAAGAAACCATGCACTTATGTTGGCTAAACTCACCACAATCTGATTCAATTTTCTTATTTAGACTGGGCAGCAATCGTGAAGGGCCTCTCTGATTGGATAGACAATAAATGCATTGTTTTGGTATACTTTGACATTACATAGCTGTTGGTAAATTGAAAAAGTTGTATATTCAGACTGTTACATGTTTTGCCAGTTTAAGAGGTGCCATAATCTACATTTTCACATAGTTGTAGCCTAACAACATTGATTCACCTCTGTCAAGAGAAAACTACTGAGCGGTTTGAAGTTACATAAGCACACAAATGTTAATAATTTTTTTCTTACGAAATGATTTACATGCAACAACACTTGCATTATCTCTTTTGTGTTTCTGTGTTTTCCAGCATGGTTTCAATATCCTTAGCAAAGCTGTTTACATTCTCTGGCCGTACACACAGGCCAGGATCACTGGGATGAGTTTATCAGAAAAAATTAAAGTAGAAGTGGAGCTGTTGCCCCGCAGCAACATAACTTGATTCCTTGTTTTGTTTTCCAAGTGAAGGTCTGGGAAGGAAAGGTGATACCTGGTTCCTTGCCATAGCCAATAACTTTGCTACGGTGTGGGACAGATCTATCTCACACACACACAGAGCAAAGCAGTCTCTCTGCTGGGTGGATGATATTTGGGCTTTAATAGAACAAAAGGCAAAAAAAAACTTTTATAAAGATAATCAAGAGACTTGCTTTTTACACCCTAAAGTTGTTACATTTTGAATGTCTCTTCTGCATTATGTAAACCCACAAGTTTTCTGTGCACGAAAGATGTCACGTCATCATTACCACCTTGTTGAAATATAGTAAACCCTTTACAAAAGGATGATATGCTAGAGCTAATATTTCTCTGAAAATAAGATAGTGAGATACGGGTTTTGATCTTTTGATCTTTATAAACGGGCCCCATCGATGCAGGAGAGAAAAACCTGTGCAAGTGCAAGTAATATGGTGGGTTCAATAACATTACAATGCTCTGAACATGCCTACGCAGAGGAGCAGGTACAGGTAAAGACTCACTGGGAAATATCCATCTGTAGAAAGTATAATCCTTGGTACATTTATTTCATTTACTATCACCATGGTCTTTTGGTCTTCCCTCTTGCAACATCCCAGATGGATGCTGTTTTTTTTTTCTTTTTGCTTGGCAAATGTTACATGTGAAGAGTTCTCAGGATTTCACAAACCTACACTCATGTTAGAGAGCATTTTATATATTACCAACAATAACTAATCTTGAGTCAAAGCAGAGACCACTGAAAAGTGGAACTTCCGCTCATTTGATTCCTCTAATACAGGTATCTGCATCCACTTCTGGGAATAGACTCCCGCGGGAGTCACACCCCTTCCCGCACCCCCTGCTGTCTCCTGGGAAGCACACAGGTGCCAGGAGATAGCAGGGACCACTTACAATGCGCAGAGCGACTTGCGCATGCGCACTAGGGAACCGGGAAGTGAAGCTGCAACACTTCACTTTCTGATTCCCTCAATGAGAGTGGCAGAGGCAGCCGCCGAGAGCCGAGCGTTTGCTCGGCTTCGGCTGCCGACATCGCTGGACCCTGGGACAGTTAAGTGTTCATTTATTAAAAGTCAGCAGCTGCAGTATTTGTAGCTGCTGGCTTTTAATATTTTTTTTAGGTGGACTCCCTTTTTAAAGTTTATTCTTTAGCTATGAATAGTTAGACTCTTTATCAAGTTTTTAATGCTGTCTGTGTCTCTGTTGGGAAGATTCATGCCCTATTGAGCTGATGAGCATTGCCACCAAAAAAGAAAAAAAAAAAAGAGGAAATCCAATTTCAACCTTCTCCCACGTTTTTCAAAGTTTTTGCAATAGTGTTTTATAGCATTTATTAGCTTTTTTTTTTTTTTTTCAATGGATCAAAACATTGAAAAAACGCTGGTGAGCGACGTTTATGAGCGTTTATCAGCGTTAGAGCATTTTTACAGCTGAAAACGTCTCTCAGAACCCACCAGTTTTTTTTTTTTTTTACTGCTCAAAAACATCACTGCCCAAAACTGCTGATAACAGCCTATGTGTGCATGGACACATAGGATAACATGATGGAGAGTTTAATGACTGTAGAACAAAATATCTACAGCCAAAAAACAGCTGCTGTAAAAATGTCAAAAAATGTCCAGTGGGCATGAGGCCTTAGAGTTGTTCCAAAAACAAGTGGTAAGGTGAAATCTTTCTCTGAGGACATTTGTTCCTGGGAATACTCTCTAAGCCCTTGTACACACGGTCGGAGATTCCGACGGAATGTGTCCTATCGGACCGTTTTGTCGGATATTCCGACTGTATGTGGTCTCCATCGGACTGTTTCCATCGGAATATCCGACGGACCAACTTTTCCAACGTGCCGGTAAAATTTTCAGACAAAATGCTCCGATCGGACATACTCCGATCATGTATAGCCTACTCCGACGGACAAAGTGCCACGCATGCTCAGATCAAATTCCTAGACCAAAGCTATTGGCTACTGGCCTGAACGTAGTCCCGTCGTAACAAAATAACATCATCACGTTATGTACAATCGGATTTTCCAACAACTTTGTCCAACCGTGTGTATGCAACAGTTTTGGACAAAATCCGTCGGACAAAATCCAATGGATTTGGTTGTCAGAATGTCCAACCGTGTGTACAAGGGCTAAGAGGCCAACATTCTTGAATTTGTCAGATTTCCTCTGACTTCCTTTTGTGTCTCTGGGACAAGACATGAAGGGAGACTTCCTCAATGTACACAGACAGCTAGCTAAAATGATTTGTCTTCCCCTAAAAAAGTTGCAGCCATGCATACACTATATTATTACACTTTCTTTATTTGTTTTATATATAAAATCCTTCCTTTTCTTTAAAGGATATCATTTAAGGAAAAGTATTGTGTGTGTGTTTGTGTGTGTGTGTAAAAAAATAAACATCCCTACTCACCTCGATGCCCTCATTGGCTCTAATCCAGAGAACTGAGCGATCACATAACCGCTGATCTTTCAGTTCTTGGTCAGCTCTGAGCAGTGAGCGGTGACAGACACTACTCTCTGTTCTGCACCTCCAGCACTCACTGGATCTTCAGGCAGGAGAGGGGGTGGGCGCAGCTGGCTTTGACTCTAAGCTGAGCTCTGAAAGCCAGAGCCAGCTGTCAATCAGGCAGCTGGGTGGATCCCGACAATATGGCTGAGATCCTTCCAGAGCCTGGGGAGTGGCTCTGTGATGTCAGCCGACAGCAGCTCTAGCCTGCTGTTGGCTGAATAAGGATCACAATAATGCAAAAGTACATGCAGTCCTGTGATCCACAGAGAACAAGATACTATATAAGACACTATATTTTATACAAAACTATACTTTGCATTTTTCTCTCACAAAACAATAATAAAGCTTTACAATCTCCTTAAATGAGAATTTTCTGGTGAGTCTTTACCCAGAGAACAGGGGATCTGATCTTTGTGCGAGTGACAACATCTGCATAAATGACTGCTTCCACTAGGAATTGGTAAGTACAAGGGTCACATACAGATAGCTGACAACCTAAGATTTTAGATGAAATGGGGTTTATTTACTAAAGGGAACTAGACTGTTCACTTTGCAAGTGCAGTTGCACCAATTTTCCTCAAAGCTTATTTAATCTGGTGAAGCTTTACTTTGTAAAGAATACCCAATCAGGTGCAAGGAAAATGTAAAAAAAACAAAACCAAAAGAAACAAGTATTATTGTTTGTATATGATTGGATAATAAAAAACAACAGAGCCTAACTAGTAACCACATTCACTGAGGTCTGTTGAAAATGGGTGCAACTGCACTTGCAAACCCAATTCCAAAAAAGTTGCGACAGTGTGTAAAATCTTCATAAAAACAGATTGTAATGATTTGCAAATCTCATAAACCCATTATTTTTTCACAAAAGAAAATACAAAACACATTAAATCCTTAAACTGAGAAAAAGTACAATTTAAAAAAAACAAATAAGGTCATTTTGAAATTCATGGCAGTAAGAGCATCTTAAAGAGTCAGGTAAGATAGGTAAAGGTTCACCAATCTGGGAAAAGCTGTCTAAAACGTATTCCCAATGTAAAATTGCAAAGACTTTAAATATATCATCATCCATAGTAAATAATATCATCAAAAGATTCTGGGAATCTGGAGAAATGTCTGTGTGCAAGAGCAAGTCCAAAACGCAATACTGAATGCCCATGAACTTCAGGCCCTCTGAACCGCTTCAGCCCCGAGCCTCTTTTTGACACTTGTTGTTTACAAGTTAAAATCAATTTTTTTGCTATAAAATTACTTAGAACCCCCAAACATTATATATTCTAACACCCTAGAGAATAAAATGGCAGTCGTGACAATACGTTCTGTTACACCGTATTTGCGCAGCGGTCTTGCGAGCGCACTTTTTTTGTAAAAAAATACTCTTTTTTGAATTAAAAAATAAGACAACAGTAAAGTTAGCCCAATGTTTTTATATTATGAAAGATAATGTTATGCCGAGTAAATTGATACTCGTGGAATGGCGACAAACTTTTCCGCTTAAAAATCTCCATAGGCGATGTTTAAAAATTTCTACAGGTTAACAGTTTTGAGATACAGAGGAGGTCTAGGGCTAAAATGATTGCTTTCGCTCTACCAATCTCGGAGACACCTCACATGTGTGGTTTAAACATTGTTTTCATATGCGGGCGCTACTCACGTATGCGTTCGCTTCTGCGCACAAGTTCATTGGGACAGGGAGCTTTAAACATTTTTTTTTTCTTATTTATTTAACTTTTTTTTTTTGACACTTTCTTTTAAAAAGAAAAATTTTTGGGTCACTGTTATTCCTATTATAAGGAATGTAAACATCCCTTGTAATAGAAAAAAAAAAGCATGCCATGACCTCTTAAATATGAGATCTGGGGTCAAAAAGACCTTAGATTTCATATTTACACTAAAATGCAATAAAAAAATAAACAAAAAAAGTCACTTAAAAAATACATTTTTCCTTTAAGAGCTATGGGCGGAAGAGACATTTGACATCGCTTCTGCCCTCCCATTCTATGGAGCCGAGCAGGGGCCATCTTCCTCTCAGTTGGCAGCCAAGCATCCAAGGGAGAGGATGCAATTGTCTCAGCCGCTGCCAGCAGGTCCAGTAATCGGCGGAGACGACTGGAGCGGTGTGGGAGGGGGTGGCACTGATAAAAGTGATCTCATGGAGAATCCGCTGCATAACCACTTTTATCTTAAAGAGAAACGCACGCTGTTCCTGAAAATACTGGGGTTATTGTAGCTAGCTGCTCTCAAAACTCCAGTATTTAGTGTCAAAATACTGACGTATGGGTATGGTGATTTAAGTGATTAAAAAAAGACATGATTCTGTGATGAATATCACTGCATGGAGCTCAGGAACACTCCAAAAAATCACTGTCTGTGAACACAGTTTGCCATGCCATCCAAAAATGCAAGGTAAAGCTTTATCATGCATAGAAAAAGCCATATCTGAACATTATCCAGAAATGCCACCATCTTCTCTGGGCCAAAGCCAATTTTAAAATCATCTGATGTGGGTCAGCTGCATTTTTAAAAGTTTTGTATGCTGGATTTTTGGTGTGGTAAAAAAAAATGCACCAAAAACATACCTCCCCATTGAAATGAATGGAAAACCTGCGGTTGCATTTTTGGTTCTTTTAGTGAGTCGTTTTTGCAATGGAGCAGTGTGAAAGCAGCCTAATGCCCCGTACACACGATCAGACATTGATCGGACATTCAAACAACAAAATCCATGGATTTTTTCAAACGGATGTTGGCTCAAACTTGTCTTGCATACACACGGTCACACAAAGTCGGAAATTGTGAATGTCAAGAACACGGTGACGTACAACACGTATGACAAGCCGAGAAAAATAAAATTCAATAGCCAGTGCGGCTCTTCTGCTTGATTCCGAGCATGCGTGGAACTTTGTGCATCGGAATTGTGTACCAACGATTGGAATTTTCGACAACGGATCTTGTCAGAAAATTTGTGTGATGGAAATTTCGGATGGAAAATGTCCAATGGAGCCTACACACAGTCGGAAATTCTGACAAAAAGCTCCCATCGAACATTTTCCGATCTAATGTTTGCACATCTGGAAAGGCACCATCAATGCTGAAAGATACAGTATATCCAGGTTTTAAACCAGCGTATGCTCAGACAAGAATGGGACAACATTCCTCTTCCAAAACTCCAGAAACTGGTCTTCAAACATTTACACAGTGTTGTTAAAAGGGGATGCTACACCTTGATAAACATGGGCCTGTCCCAACTTTTCTGGACTTTCAGTTGTATTTTGTCAGCTTTCTGTTGCCCTATTCCAATTTTTTGGAGACGTGTTGTTACCATCAATTTCAAATTTACCCTATTTTATATATATATATATATATATATATTTACATACATTTATATACATTTGATACATTTTCTATTTGCAAATCATTATATTCTGTTTTTATGTAAATTTTACACAGAATCCCAACTTTCTTGAAATTGGGGTTGTACATAACGTAGTTCCAGTCTCTATTCTGGAATATTTTCGGCATCGCTGTGCCTACTCTATTATGTTCTAGGCTCTCTGTCTTCCACAGTTTCCTATGGAAATTGTATATGTGTTTTGAAAACTTTACAAACTATAACTGTAAACAACAATGTTACCAAAGACTTAATGTTTAGTACAGAAAAGAGTGACAACTCTTGCATAGTATGATATATAATGACAGAGAACAGATATGGTAAGAAAACTGGTCCAACAGGAGGAACATTCTGCATTAGATGATGTCTCACATCTCAGGGATACTGACTGATCTGCCATGATAATGCTTGTGGGGTCTACTGGGACAAAGTTTCAGAATCGTGTTTCTGACGAAAAATTCATATGGAGTAAGATTTATAATAAAAAATAAAGTATCTATTTTTAAAATAAAATTAGAAGAGAAATATTTACATCTTATGTGTGTTTGTTTGTTGTCTAATGTCTGTAATAACAAATCAGTGAAGTAAACATTTATTTTATTTCCAACAAAAGATATTGCTTTATTCTCATATATACAGTATGGTTTACAAAACACACTAAGCCACCAATGGTGAAAGTAGGAGGCATGTTACTTGAATCAACTCTTATGCCCTGTACACACGATCGGATTTTCCGACAACAAAACCATCAATTTTTTTTCAGAAGGATGTTGGCTCAAACTTATCTTGCATACACAGGGTCACAAAAATGTTGGCCAAAAATTCTGAACGTGAGAACTTTTGTGGCGGACTTATGTAAACACAATCAGACTTTCTGACAATAAGTTTTGTTATTGGAAAATTTGAGAACCTCCTCTCAAACATTTGTGTGCAGAAATTCCGACAGCAAATTTTTCGATGGAGCATGCACACAGTCGGACTTTCCAACAACAAGCTCACATCCATTTCCCAACGGAAAATCCGACCATGTGTATGCAGCTTTAGTTATTGATAGCTGTCCATTTCACAGGTTGCAACACAACATCAGTTTAAATATGTGATTCTGGAATTATGATTTACCACTGAGACAAATTCAAGAAATAAAATTTATGGACAAGGCTGGCAGGAACAAAGGAAGGAAAACAATTATATATTTCTTATTGCAATTTGCAGCACAGTATTTACAAGAATTGTACTAAGAGAAATATGAAGGCTGCCTTTGGTAACCTTCTTATGAAGAAGCCAGAAATGATCATCTGGAACTGATCTGCACAACAGGCAGAGAAAAAGATTCAAAGAATGTATATAAAGCTTTGAGTAGTGTATACAAACAGCTATAGCGGTTCACACTGAGCAGCTGTAGTAAGCAACAGAATATCATAAGAAAGCCCACAGAGATCCAACAAATATAATAAAGTAGTCAATCAGAAAAATTCCCACAACTTTAACTTGTAGCTAGGCATATATAGAGAGGTGCACTCTTTTTGGTCCAAAACATAAAGATAAAACCTACTGTCCCGTACAAACGACCAGATTTTCTGTCAGAATAAACCCTGACGGTCTTTCCGACAGAGTTCCGCTGAAACGGACTTGCCTACACACAATCACACCAAACACTGTTAGTTTAGAACGCGATGACGTACAACGGGAGTAGAAAAAGGAAGTTCAATAGCCAGTAGCCAATAGCTGCCCTTGCATCGTTTTTGGTCCGTCGGAATAGCATACAGAGGAACGGTTTTCCAGATAGGAATTAATTCCATCGGAAAGAATTAAAACATGTTCTACTTCTAGGTCCATCCGAATTTTTGAAAAAAAAGTCAGCTGAAGCCCACACACAATCGGAATATATCTGATTAAATCATTCAGTCGGACCTTTTCTGCCGGAAAGTCCGGTCGTGTGTACACGGCATTAGAGTGCAAGGGTATAGTGTAGTAACTTTTTTAATGTGAAATAAAATCAAAGTATCATGCTTGCAAGCAGAGATCCTATACAGAGTCATTGCATCGGTATACTGTTGGCCTGCTGACTATAAAAAATAATTTCAGGCACATTTTCCTTCTTCAACTAATTAATTTACTTACTATGAGCAGAAGGAACTGCAAATAAAAGTATTCATTTACATAACAATAAAAATATATATATTTTTTTTTACTTAGGAAATTTGTCATTTTGTAATATGCAATTTTTTGTTACATTCCTGCTGCAGCAAAGGAAACTAGCTTTCCCATCCACCCAGTCAAAAGTAAATCCAAAAACGTGTCTAAACCCACTGCATTGAATATATTATCAAACAAAATGGGTCAATGGTAATTGTAGCTAGATTCTCCAAAAGCAATGACAATCAAATATCAAAAGAGAAACCTTAAAAAATATAAGTATTTATTTATTATGGTTTCTATTTTGATATCTGATTTCTATTGCTTTTTGAGAATCCAGCTGCATTTTTTTATAAGTGACCACAAAGCCTCTGTTCTCTAAGGGGCTTATGCCGCGTACACACGACCGGACTTTTCGACAGACTAGGTCCAACGGTCTTCCCGACGGAATTTCGGCGGTGTTCCGGCGGACTTTCCGAATGAACGGACTTGGACACACACAATCACACCAAAGTCTGACGGATTCGAATGTGATGACATATGACCGGACTAGAATAAGGAAGTTCATAGCCAGTAGCCAATAGCTGCCCTAGAGACGGTTTTTGTTCGTCGGGCTAGCATACACACGAATGGATTTCTCAATAGGAACTGGGTCCGGTGGAGTTCCGGAGTTCTGTCAAAAACGGCCATCGGATAGTGTCCACCCCGCACTGCGCAGCGCAGTACGGAGGAGGAGACTCCAAAAGTCTCAGAAGAACGACGCCTGCGACTGAGTCCAGGTGCAAGCCCCACCATTCAAGAGGACATACGGTAGCACATAGTAACAGGGCCCCTCGAGGGCTCGCTTCGCTTTGGGCATGGCCTCGCTTCTCTTGGCTATTTTTTATTCTAACTCTATGTCCACTTGGATGGTGGGGCTTGAACCTGGACTCACAGTGCAGGCGCCGTTCATCTTCGGAGACTTTTCGAATCTCCTTGTCCTCTGTGCTGGGGAAGCGCAGTACAGGGCGGACACTAGCCGATGGGGGACACTATTTGACACATCACCGGCCAAAATTTTTTAAACATGTTCAGCAAAGGTCCGATGGAGCCCACATACGATCGAATTGTCCAACGGGACAAATCCTTCAGACCTTTGTTGTCGAAAAGTCCGGTCGTGTGTACCCGGCATTAGAGAGGTTGGGGAGGAGATTCCTTATGACGATGGGGTGGCAGCAGCATCTTGAACAGAGCACAGACACAGTCCAATGTAAAATGCAGAGACCGGGATACACTATGAGGAGCTGAGTAAGGGGCATATCAGCAGTAGGCAGAGAAACAGCAGTATACTGATATTACAAGTAAAGAGTTGTGCGGGGGGGGGGGAGGGGGGTGGAGTTGGGGGAGGTGTCGGCAGAAGTCTGACCATCCTGCCAAGCAGAATGCAAAGTAGTAAACTCACCATGTTTGCATTAATGTGCTTCCATGCCCTGGTGTGGTTAGTTTAAAATAGGAAAGCAAAGGAACTGACAGAATCACCAGCAATTTCACACAAAAAAGCAATGCAAAAAGAACAAGATACTTTTTCTGTCATATTAGAAATATGACATTTTAGGGTAACATACACTTTTTCATCATGTTCTTAACCAGCAAGTGAAACACATTGATGTCTTATTGTCAGTTTCTTTTAACTCTAATAATACACCTTCAATCCAGCAGTGAATACTATGGACTTGTTTTATTTGATGTATAATGTGACCATAAAAAAGGGGTGTTCAACTATAGTGGTATAGCCATCTTTGCAGACCTACAGCCTGTACCACAGGGTTGTATTCTGAGCACAAATCATCTTAAAACAAAACCCTCGCTGACAGGGCATCCATCTTCACTTCATCTTCCTTCTGGCTTTGTGGACTCCAGCCATCTGACTGGCCAAGCCGCGATGATGTCACCCTCGCACATGTGCACAGGAGTCACGGTTTCTGGCATAGAACCCTGAAGAAACAGCACACCGTGATGTTATCGGCTGCTGCTCTGTCGAATTTCTCATTAACAAGCATCTTTATTATAAGCTTACCTGTAGGTAAGAGTACCAGAAACAACTTTACTACCAGTTTAACTTGAAAGTTTTTTTTTTTTTTTTTTTTACTAAGAGTGATATTTTTTGTGTAAAGTTAGATAAAGTAATGCACAGTAAAATGTAAACATGACACTGAACATTTTTCATACATTTTGTAATGCCTTCTATTGCTGTTTGCATCTGACTTTCTACATAAATATGTCCACTCACTGTGGAGGGGAACACCATCCTCATTATTGCCTTATGCTGAGCCCCTACACAAATATATTTATTATCCTGTTTTATATTATTCTGTATACAGAAAACTATAGTAACCCTATTCAAGAGTCAGAAGAACTTGAATCTCATTTTAATAATCACACCTAGTGTATAACGAGTTTGTGGTTTAAATCCTGCTGGGGTGTTAATAAATGCTCATGATTTATATGCCTATTATCTATGAAATAAGTTAAATAAACAGCTTATTGATATTTACAGTTTTCAAGGGCAGGGCGTGATGATAAAAGAAAGGACCAGCCTTATACTCAATATCCAGCCTCACCTTGAAGCTCTGTTAAAACTTGTGTATAAGCTTCTACAACAACACTGCCACTATTGTGCTCCTCTAAGACCGGTCGAGAATGCCATGGGAGTGCACCAGATCAGAGGAATCATTGTTGTTTTTGGTGGTTCAATTAAATATATCAAAATGTGCCTGCAACACTAAATTACAATTATTAAATTGATGTACTTCAGGAGTGATGCCAAAAATTAATTGCAGATCTATTAAAAAAATCAAGAAAAGCAGGCAGTACCTTTCCATACTCTCATGTGGAATCCCAGCGCAATTACAATACTGATACTAATGCTTCTGGGGGGCACATAAAAAAAAAAAAAAAACACAGATTCTTAGGGTCCCAGAGGGAAAAAAAACTGACACTTTGGGGTCTAAAGCCCTGTACACACGGTCGGACATTCCAAAGACAAAATTTGTCATATTTTTTCCGACGGATTTTGGCCCAAACTTGTTTTGCATACACACGGTCGCACAAAGTTGTCGGAAAATCCAATCGTTCAGAACGAGGCGACGTAAACCATGTACAACAGGACTATAAAGAGGGCAGTAGCCAATAGCTTTTGTCTCATAATTTATTCTTAGCATGCATGGCACTTTGTCCATCAGAATTGTCTACATACGATCAGAATTTAAACTACCGGATTTTGTGGTCTGAAAATTTTAGATTCTGCTCTCAAACTTTGTGTGTCAGAAATTCTGATGGAAAAAGTCAGAAGGAGCCCACACACGATTGGTTTTTCCAACAACACGATCCAATTGCACATTTTCCATCAGAAAGTCTGACCGTGTGTACAGGGCATAAGAATAGGGAAACACTAACAATTGGTATCTCAACATTTAGGGGTCTCAGAACATCATACATTTAGAACTCACAGAACAACTGAACTTTCTCGGCTGACTTTTAAAATTGTCACACTGATTTTGAGGGCATCCCAGAAATGCAAGACACTAATATTTGGAGGGCTCAGAACAAAGACATGCTGACACTTGGGGGGGTCCCAGAATGACACACTGACGCTTCGAAATCCCAGAACAATGACACACTGATACTTGGGGTTCCCAAAACAACTTAAGGGTCTCAGTACAGTGATACATTGACACTTGGGGGTCCTAGCACAATGATAAAGTGACATTTGTGGGTTCCAGCAGTATTAGACAATGACTTGTAAGGGTCCCCGGAACAATGACATGCTGAAACTTGGGGATCGTAGAAAAATGACAAAGTGAAACTTGAGGGTCCCAAACAATGACACTTCGGGGGTGACACAGACTGTGCATGTTGCAAAGTGCATTTGCATTCTGCAAGAGCAGTTGCTCCAGAGCTTAGTAAGTGAGCAGAAGCTCTGCTGACTTCCATCATCCAATCATGTACAAGCAAAAAAGCTGTTTTTTCCCCCTTGCACGTGATTCGGTATCCTTTGCAAAGTGAAGCTGTACCTCATTTACACTCTGGACCAACTGCCTTAAGTAAATCAACCTAAACGTTTTGGAGGTTCTAAAACATTGACACACTGACACTCAAGGCTCTCTAAACAAAGACACATTGGCACTTAGGGTTCCCAGCACAAGGACACACTGGTATTTGGGGCTCCCAAACAACAACACACTTAAGGTTTCCCATACAATTACATTTAGGGGTCCAAGAACAATGACAAACTGACACTAGGGGGTCCCAGAACAATTATACACTGACACTTGGGGTCCCAGAACAATGACATACTGACCCCTGGAGGTCCCACAACAATGACACACTGACACTGAGGAGGGCCAGAACCAGGGACACAATGATACTTGGGGTCCCAGAACGATGTACAATGACACTTGGGAGACCAAGAACAATGAAACTCTGAAACTTGGGAGTTCAAAAACAGTGACAGCTGGGAATTACAGAACAATTACTGACACTTGAGGGTCTGCGATCAATAGTACACAGACAATCGAGTGTCTCAGAACAAGATACACTTACACTTAGGGGTCCCAGGACAATGACCCACTGTCACTTGGGGGTTCAGGGACTATGACACACTGACACCTTGGTGTCCCAGAACAATGATAATTGGGACTCCCAGTACTTGGGGGTTCAGAAACAATGACACACTGGAGTTTCAGGAACAATGACACACTAACGCTTCCGGGTACCACAACAATGACAATTGGGGCCCCCAGAACAATTATACACTTACACTTAGGGGTCCCAATAAAGGGACACTGATACTTTGGGGACCCAGAACAGTGGCACACTGACACTTGAGAGGTGCAAGAATTGAGGCACGCTGACACTCGGGGCTCAGAACAAAGATACATTGAGACTTAGGAGTCTCAGAACAATGACACTTGTGGACCCTAAATAATGCCCCTCCCCCACCCCACTAATATACAGTATCGCACAAAAGTGAGTACATCCCTCACATTTTTGTAAATATTTTATTATATTTTTTCATGTGACAACACTGAAGAAATTACATTTTGATACAATGTAAAGTAGTAAGTGTACAGCTTGTATAACAGTGTAAATTTGCTTTCCCCTCAAAATAACTCAACACACAGCCATTAATGTCTAAAACGCTGGCAACAAAAGTAAGTACACCCCTAAGTGAAAATGTCCAAATTGGGCCCAAAGTGTGAAAATTTTGTGCGCCCACCATTGTTTTCCAGTACTGCCTTAACTCTTTTGGGCATGAAGTTCACCAAAGCTTCACAGGTTGCCACTGGAGTCCTCTTCCACTCCTCCATGAGGACATCACGGAGTTGGTGGATGTTGGAGACCCTCACTCCTCCACCTTCAGTTTGAGGATACTCCACAGATGCTCAATAGGGTTTAGGTCTGGAGGCATGCTTGGCCAGTCCATCACCTTTACCCTCAGCTTCTTTAGCAAGGCAGTGGTTGTCTTGGAGGAGTGTTTGGGGTCGTTATCATGTTTGAATACTGCCCTGCGGCCCAGTCTCCAAAGGGAGGGGATCGTGCTCTGCTTCAGTATGTCACAGTACATGTTGGGGGTCTTCCCCACAGATTTTCGGCTGAGTTCCGACAGACTTTCCAAATGAACGGACTTGGCCACACACAAACGGACTAAGTCCCTTCGAAAGTCAGTTCGTTTTCAACATGATGACGTAAACGGGACTAAACAAGGAAGCTCAATAGCCAGTAGCCAATAGCTTCCCTTGCATCGTAATTGGTCCATCGGACCAGCACACAGACTAATGGTTCACCTGATTTTAGTCCGTTGAAATTGAGTCTGTCGGATAGATTTGAAACATGTTCTATTTCTAGGTCCGTCTGATTTTTTTTTTTCGAAAAGCGATCGGGCTAGCCCACAGACGATCGGATTGTCAGACCGACTAATCCCTTCGGACCTAGTCTGCCAGAAATTCTGGTCGTGTGTACGTGAAATAAGAAGCTGCAGTATCTTCAGTATTTTTTTTGGGGGGGGGGGAGTTAAATACACTTTAAAAAGGCCGCTAGTTCCTATTTTGCAGGATAACATATCTCTCAAGCTGAAAGAATAAAAGCATGATATACAGTAACAATAATAGGGAACATTAAAACACTTTGCATTATTTCAACATTTCCCACAAGCCAAGAACATTGGCTAATGTTGCTTTAAAATGTATGAATCAGTAAGATAAATGTTACATATTAATTTTATAATCCTATAAACTCCTGTAGACTTGAAAAGAAGAACACTTCATTCTTTTGCATGAATTTATTTGGCCCATTTGAACAGCTCATTTTGAAATAATTGTTTTAATTAACCCTTGCGCTGCACAGAGGCAGACCAAACATACAAGATTGTTCCAAGGTCAGAAAGTCCCAAGAACATGGCAACAGAAACAGAAAATGTAGCAGTTAAAAATAGGAAACAGCATTATAAGGTAGACAAACACACTTTAAAAAGCAACATTTTTAAAAATGCTATCACAACCCAAAACTAAGTGCCATAAAGGCAAATTGAACAGACAGAATGTGGAGGCTTCCATGCTGATCATTCATTCATATGCTTCAATAGTTACTGATTTAAAACAAGCAAGCAAAAAATAAGATCTGATTTCACTTTGAATTTCTGAATCTGAATGTTTTTTTTGAGATACGTGACCTAACACTGAACTACAGGAAGATCTCAAATATACAAATTAATGCAGCTCTGTAACATTTCTTTAACCTGCTGCAGCTGGCTATATGCAGATTTATGCGGTGGGCATTAGGCTAGGTTCACATCCGTGCTGGTGGTTCCCGCTGTGTGTTCACACCTGTTCCCACACAGAAAAAGTGTTAGATGCATGTGGGTACCATTAATCCTAGGGGTGCAACGGATCAAAAAACTCACGGATCGGATCGTTCCTCGGATCAGAGTCACGGATTGGATCATTTTTCGGATCAGCAAATAATTATTGAATTTGCAAAAACCTGTGAAAATTCCACCACCATATAGTCCCCACTGTAATATTGGCTGAGTATGGCTGAGTATTGCAGAGTATGGCTGGGTATCGCAGAGTATTGCAGAGTATGGCTGGGTATTGCAGAGTATGGCTGGGTATTGCAGAGTATTGCATGGTATTGCAGAGTATTGGCAGGGTATTGGCAGGGTAATGGCAGAGTATTACAGAGTATTGGCAGGGTATTGCTGGGTATGGCAGAGTATTGGCTGGGTATGGCAGAGTATTGGAGGGTATTGCAGAGTATTGCTGGGTATTGCATGGTATTGCAGAGTATTTGCAGGGTATTGCAGAATATTGGCAGGGTACTGCAGAGTATTGGCAGGGTATTGCTGGGTATTGCAGAGTATTGGCAGGGTATTGCAGAGTATTGGCAGGGTATTGCAGAATATTGGCAGGGTATTGCTGGGTATTGGCAGGGTATGGAGGGATGGCTGCTTCCATCCGATCTCTCCCCTCCACTGTACAGATTAGTACAGAGAGGGGAGAGAGAAACCGGCGTCATGACATGACGCCGGTTTGTTTACAAGTGATCGCTCCGTCAGAGCGATCACATTGTAAACAGTCTGGGTGTAGAAAGATGGCCGTCGCTTCAGAGCTAGGCCGAAGCCGCGGCCTTTCCTAAGCCCTTGTACACACGGTAGGAGAATCTGTCGGAATGAGTCTTATCGGACCGCGTCGTCAGATAATCCGACTGTGTGTGGTACGCATCGCACTGATTCCGTCTGAATCTCCGTCCGACCCAATTTTCCAACATGTTGGAAATATTTCCCGACCAACTGGGCAGGACAGACCTAATCCAATCATGTGTAGAGCATTTTGATCGGACCAAGTGCCACACATGCTCAGATCAAATTCCTACATCAAAGCTATTGGCTACTAGCCTGAATGTAGTCCCATCGTAACGAAATTACGTCATCACGTTCTGAAAGATCGGATTTTTCGCCAACTTGGCCCAACCGTGTGTATGCAACAGTTTCGGACACAATCCGTCGGACTAAATCCGACGGGCAAAATCCGACGGATTTGGTTGGCAAAATCACCGACCGTGTGTACGTGGGCTAAGTGGAGCACAGCATGTGCTGATCCGAGCGGGGTGACCCGTTCGTATCACGGATCAGTGACAATCTGTTGCACCCCTAATTAAGCCTAATGGCACGCCACGCGCACTGGAAATCACACCCGCATTGGGAACTGCACTGCACTTGTGTTTTCCATGCGTGCTGCAATTTCTAAATTGCTTCATGAACCTTTTCCCTGAATTTCAGGAGGCACAACAGCCCACTCAAATGAATGGGCTGCCATGCCCATGCAAAACACAGCTCGCAGAATTGCATATATGTGAACATAGCCTTAATCCATGGGGAATGAATTTCTATACTTTTTTTTCCCAGCATAGTAACTAACCAGTCATGGACAGCTCCCGATCATTGTTTACCACTGGGAGCTTCCGATCATATGGCTTCTGTGCCTCCCAGTGCACAGCAGTGGCTGTGCTTATGGTGCAGCCTCTGGTGTGAACAAACCCTGTATTTTTCATTGCAAGCAGTGTAAAGCCGCGTACACATGGGCGGATTGTATGGCCTACTAAGTCCGTCATACAATCCGACGGACAGTCCGTCATACTTTCGAATGAACGGACTTGACCACACACGGATGCACAAACAGTCCGTCGAAAGCTTGCGCGATGACGTGTACAGCACGTACGACGGGACTAGAAATAGGAAGTCCAATACACAGCAATGCAACCTTCCGCCGTGTAAATCCTTTCTGAGCATGCGCCATTCTTAGTCCGTCGAACTAGCCTACTCACGAGCGGATTGTCCGCTGAAACCAAAGTATGACGGACAGTTTTACGGAAATTCCGAAATACTTAGTACGCCAGACTGCACGCTGAAAAAGTCCGCTGAAGCCCACACACGAGCGGACTGTCCGCTGAAATGTGTTTCGGCGGACTAAGTAGGCCATACAATCCGCCCGTGTGTACGCGGCATAAGAACCTTAATTTGGCTAGGTATAAGCCCCTTGCAGTCCTTGTACAGCAGAGCTCAGACAGAGAGAAAGAGAAGCAACACAAGAAACCAAACCAATCAGTTTTTGTGCTGACAAAAAGACTTAAACTATGTACTTGAGGGACAAAAATCGGCCGGTATCCGTTCAACAGGAGCCACACAACATTTGGTCAGTGTGTACAGTTGTACTTCTGACAATAGCTGGTCTAAAGAAAGGCTTTTGTCGAAGAGACATGCTTAAAAACCAGTATCCAATCGGTACTGGCAGCCAATGTCTGCCAGCGCTAATCAGTTCCGGCGGGGGGCAGAAAATCACAGCTGGGAAGATTGCCGCACTAACATTGCTTAGTTAGTACTGCAAACTCTACGTTTTTTTTTGCTCAGCCTTCTGGGTTGAACAATAAAAAAAAAACTTTACATGTGTACTGAGCCTAAGGATATCTATTGCTGCCAAAAAAGTACTACAGTTCCAAATAAAAAGGCACACATTTTGGCAAAAACTTTTATATTACCTTTTAATAGGTTATCAATTTATTTGTGTGGTGCTACCCCCATAGGAGCCACTTAAATGAGTCCTCTGTTCTTTGCCTTTACCTTCTCAAGAACCTCAACTACTCTGACACACCAGGTTGAGTGTGCAAAGGTACAATATCACAGGAATTCAATGAAAGTAATACTTAGTATCCAATAGCAAGGCTATAGCAAAGAAAACACAATATGCACCAAATAAGGTAGCAAAGCCCAACGTAATACATTCACCCAATATAGTGGGCAATTGGGCGAGCATAAAATGGATTAAGAATGATAATAACACAGTTTATCATACACAGCGATTAACAGTAGGGACTAGGCATAAGATGACATATGCTCCTCTGTGTCAGGGCTGGCTTAGCCATTCCTCCTCTGGGCTGGCCGCTCAGCTGTCAGCTAATTGCCAGCTCTCTTCTCTCTCCACAGTTACCAGCTGTACCCGATGATGCTCGTCTGACCTGCCTATTTAAAGCCTTCCAGCTAATTTCTCCATTGCCTTCATGTTGGTCACATCACAAGGAACCATCTCCTGCTGTTTGTTTCAAGACTGGCTTGCTGACATCCCTCCTGGCTTCTTATCCTGCTTGCAGTTGCTCTCCTTGGATCCCTGACTTCTGGACTGGCTGATTACCCGATCTGGTTTATGAACTTTGGACTGTCTGACTACCCGATCTGGCTACTGGACTCTGGCTATGCTGGACTACGCTTTTTTATATTTACCTTTTAATTTTTATTATTAATAAACAAGTGTGACTTGATTGTACTTCTGTCTCAGTCTGTTTCATGGTTCCTGACACTCTGCTGGCTATCATTGGGGCCCTTTAAGAGTGTCATTGCACCTAATGACAGTTCCATTTAACCTGCATGCAGTATAGGTAGAGTGTAGGTACGGTATAGTCTCGGCACAGGGGCAAGTTAGATATGGTTTAGATGTGGTAAAGATTCGGTATAACGCAGAATAGGTGCAGTCTAGGTTTGGAATAAGTGTGGTACAATGTGCAGTGCGGATTAATTATGGACTGGGTACCCTTGGTGTCCTGCTCTCAGTGGATCTCTCCTTGCTAGCGGTATGAGCAATGGGCAAATAGCCCTTTTACAAGTCCCCAGGATGCTGCAAAGACCTCACACTGTAGAAGGGAGGGTCCCCTTGGTCTCTCCCCAAAAGCATCCTGTGATCAGTGGTGAGAAGCAGAGAGTAAGTGGATGCTCCAGTCTCCCTGCGGAAGCAGTGCAGGTGCTGGCATGTGGACAGTGCTGCACTGCACCTGGGTGCCCTCACTTCCAGTCTCAGGCTTGGTTCTCCTCTGGTATGGTTTATCATGGGCAGGTGAATATCCAGACACAGGTGCTCTATTTTTAACTAATTTGGTGCTAAGAGGAAGAACTTTCCCAGTCAGTTTAAAAAAAAATCTCTATTGGGATCTCTAGCGTAAGGAGTTTATTCGCCCCATTATATGGCTGCCATTTTCATAATACAACTCCCAGGATTCTCAGAGCTCTGTATAGAAGTTTATGGACTTGCTTGGCTTTAGTTCTACCCCTGCTGGCCAGAGGAGAATGGTGCAACACAAAATCAATATCTTAGTAGAGGGAGGGAAGCATAAAAGTCAATGTCTTCCTCTCAACATTACTGTAGCCAAGCACTTGGTTACATTTTTTTTTTTTGGCTGGAAGTTTATTTTGAAAGTAGTGAAGTCAAAGACAGCCAGGTGGCTAGAGTTTTCGCAAGGAGGTAAGATGGCAACCTCCATATTTGTCTGCATGTTTGCTTAAAGTGTCTTTAAACATATTTTAATAGATTCACATTTGTCAATAGCAAATCCTACAATAGAAGCAAGTGTGTTTAGCCCATGTGAAAAAAATATGAATACTTCTGATTGTGAGATAAGTGGTGTAGCAATGCAGAAAGTTTAAAATGTGGTGAGGTGCCACACACCTTTCTAAGCTAATGTTGCTGGTCTTGGTTATTTTTTTTGTCCTACTTTTCTACTATCTACTGTATATTCAATCTTAATTTTACACTAAATATTTCATAAATGACAATGGGTTCCTTAACCAGTTCCTGCCTGGCCTATAGCAAAATTACGGCCGGACAGGACTTCGTCAATTTGGATCAGTCAGTGTACTGGCACACTGCTGGTACCATGTGATTGCTGTGACCAATCCTTTTATGTATCAGTGTTTACATGTACATGATGACATGATGTATTCCCAGATGGCATATTTTTGTGTTTGAGGAATACAGTATATAGTAAATACATGGGCAAATAAATGCAAACACATGAAAGCAATTGTGTTTATCTGAGCATGGCTGCGTGCAGCTATTCATTTCTATGGCCACCTGTACATACCACCTGCAGCTTTCCAGGAAAGGAAAGACACCAGGATTTTTACACTAGAGCAGATTTGCACCTCAATTTATGTGCATGAGTCCTAAGATCTGAGAAAACAAAAATACAGTTTTATACTTAAAGTGATATTAAAGCTTCAAATTGTTTTGTATTAAAATAATAAACATGTTATACTTGTACATAAGAAAACATTGCACTATTAACCAAATAAACCAAGCTGCAACTCAAGATTTTATACAACACCAATACAAAACACAAAAAAAGGAAGCTATGCTATATAAATTGACATGTGAACCACTATCCAATCAAATGGATGCACTCACAACTAGAGAGATAATGATCGGTTAAAAAAACAATAAAATGATGTGACTAATAAGTAACCTAAAACATATTACCACAAAAAAAGGTTAATCATACTGTGTAAAAAAACTGAAAATAAAATGAACCAAGTACACCAATAAGACAAACAGTGAATCTAGAAAATTACACGGAAAACATCAAATAGGGAAAACAGCTTGGAAAAATACCAGTAAATGTGAAAAACACACAATACAAATGAATAGCCTAATTAAGTGTCACTGGCGAAAAAATCATCATCAATAAATGTATTAAATAAATAACATAAGTGAGTCCATATAAAAAGCAAAAAAAAAGGAGAAAAAAAAGACCCTCAGTGATTGTAACTGGATGCAATGATGGTGACTATTGAGTCTATAGTTGGTAAAGACCAGAAGTGGTAGTCTATAAAAGGTGTATCAATATATCATCCACGGTGACACATAATCCAAACATCCCAGAGGAAGTGAGAATAGAAAGGTGCCTCCACCTGAGTACGCACTGCCACTTACCAGATTGATACGATCCCTTATTACAGGAGATCAAGGAGCGCCTGTGGCTTATAACCCAGCCTTGGGTCTCTGTGCCGTGCACAGAAACTCTCAGCCTCTGCAGTAATTATCCTCATAAGAGTTGACACGATCAGTGGGTCCCCATATAAGAACAAAAGGCTTGCATAGTGTAAAACCTTTTAGATTTATTAATGTTTAAAAGACCAATAAACATTACAATTTAGTAGAATAAAAACAGCAATAAGAAAATCGAGCCA
Source organism: Lithobates pipiens (assembly GCF_037356315.1). Lineage (NCBI taxonomy): Eukaryota > Metazoa > Chordata > Amphibia > Anura > Ranidae > Lithobates > Lithobates pipiens. The sequence goes on from NW_027507788.1 coordinate 167,729,803, forward strand.
GCCGGCTCTCTATAGCAGCCCGTTTTCTTCAGCGACTGGCGTACACACGGCGACGTCAGCACATCACTCCTCCATACGTGTTTCATCACTCAAAGGACGTTGTCTCGAATGGTATTGCACAGAGAAGCTTCATTCCTTCTCTTCTTGCTTGGGTCCCCCACCGATGCTCCTGGCTCCAGGTCAGTGCCCCCATAGAAATCTGCTGTCTATGGGGGTACTCATGCAGGCTTGCTCCCAAGCCACCCTGTCTGCATCTGTTGACCCAGACAGGGTGGACCCACTCCCTCATTATAGAATCTGATTGACAGCAGTGGGAGCTAATGGCTTCCGCAGCTGTCAATCTGCGCAGTGAGATGGGAGAAAGCCGCTGGATTAAGATCAGGCTCAGGTACGTATAAGGGTGAATCCTTTGGCACAGAAGGTTTTTTACCTTAATGCAGAGAATGATACTTCAGGCTTTACAACCACTTTAACAGACACAGATCCTGAAGCCCCTCACCATGCAAAAGTGAGAAATCTAGGTGTCAACAATTCTGCCAGCCACTGCCTCACAGTTATATAATTTTTCCTATAGGCAAGCATTAAAGTGTTTACTGTTTCTGATTCTTTTTTAGCTTTTAATTTACAGAGGTAAAATGACTGAGGGCATGCGTGTTCTAATTTATAGCAGTAAACACAACAGTGGATTGCATACAATGGTAAACATAACCTGGGTCATAAACATCCCTGTGGGTGCCTGTTCCTATTCCGAAATGTTAATTATTACACTGTCAATAATGATTGATACATCTGTGGTTTATGAAACCGCCCAGATAGGCAAGCATTATATACTGCATGAGGCTTGTAAAAGTTCATGCTGCTTAGGCTGATGGTTTTCAATTAAAAAATAATTTAATCTGAATTGATTGGGCATCAAAGAGTTGATGGTAGATGTACCAAATCACAGAGGAGCTCCTATAGTAAGACCTCTTTCTCAATTATTAAAAAAATAGGAGAGGAATGTCAAGTGTGTGTTTGTTCCCTAAATTAAGCAATATGAAGGGCAGACCACAGCAATGACCACACCAATGAACTAAGCAATCCCCTTCAGAATCTGAAGTTAAACTATTTTAAAAGTAATGTAGACCAAAGTGCACCATTATTATGTATATAAACTATTACAAAACCACTATCATATCTTCCTTGTGATTATCAGATTGTAACTTGGCCCAAAACCCTATCTGCATTCATACATATGTAACTGTATATAAAGATCCTAATTATTTAGCTCCAACGTGGTAATTATGTTCTAACTGGAATATCTATTGTTCAAATTACATATTTACCGCCCCATTCCTCCGCTCTCCATCATGACACATCCCCTGTAGCCTGCGGGAGAGGAAGGAAGCTGGCTGCGGGGATGAGGGGGTGTAGGAGGAGGACACCTCGGGCCGGAGGAGAACAGAGGGGAGGAGGAGTAGGAGAACGGGGGAGCAGAGAAAGAGGACACAGTGGGCTGGGAGAGAACACAGGGAGCAGAGGAGGAGAACGGGAGGAGGACACTGAGAACAGCCCGTGAGAATCGGTGCGGCAGGAGGGACAGCTGTAAGCACTGATAGGAGGGAGAGCAGGAGAACCAGCTGTCATGCTGGGAGATAGGTACTTACAGCTGTCCCTCCTGCCGCACTGATCATCCCCGGCTGTAAACCAAGGGGCAATCATCCATGTGTGCAGTGTGGGTCACAGTGGGCCCCACTCCCCTCTGAGGCCCGTGTGCAGTGAACACCCTGCACCCATGGATGATACACCACTGACAGTACTGATGCACTACTTTCTAACACCAGAGTCTAGGGTGTTGGTAATTTTTTTATGGTGATTTTTTATTTACTTGGATTGCACATTGCACTTTAGTGTCACGTATTTTACACGGTAAAAATTGGTATCTATTGATTTTGTTTGTTGGAACCACGTTTATATATTTTGAAGTGGTAGGGTGGTTTTTGGGGGATTTTTCTCTTCCTCCCCCCTAATTTCTTGTTGCATTTAGCTGGCTTTGCACATTTTGCACTTAGCCCTTTGAGTCCTATAGGTGGAATATTGATTTTAGCGCAACACTATTATTTTATCATTTAATCATCTTGGTGACTGACCACGTTCAAGTGTTTGCAGCTGTTTTCATTTAGGCACATTTCACTTACTATCCATTTTTGCGCTTTAGTATTTTTGTTTTACTAATGCGTAAACAGCCACTGGGTTAATCCTGCAAGAATACGGAAAGTCTAACAAAGTTAGAGGTTGAAATTAGAGGTCGTTCTACTTGGATTTGTGCCTAAGTGGAACGAAGAGCATGGAGATGTTCCTCTAACACAGAAATACTCTGCGGAAAAAACAAGCCAAGCAACATGGAAGGTTGGAAACCATAATTCGCCATAAACGGGGACAATCGGGAAGCAGAATTCAAGGCAATGTTGTGAGCAAACTCTGCCCATGGTAATAGGTCTGACCATTTGTTATGATGATCAAAAATATAGCAACGCAGGAATTCCTCCAAGGCCTGATTGGCTCGTTCTGTGGCCCCATTAGACTGTGGGTCTTACGCAGAGGAGAACGCAAGCGGATTTCCCGGGACACAAACTGGCTATCCCTGTCTGAGACAATCACCTCAAGTGGCCCATGTAAGCGAAAGATCTTCCTCGAAAAAATGGAAGCCAGTTCCTTAGACATGGGCAACTTCTTAAGTGGTATACAATGACACATCTTATGCCGCGTACACACGATCAGACTATCCGGCGGACAATCTTCCAGACTTTTGGCGGAGGTCCGCCGGACTTTTCAAATGAACGGACTTGCCCACACATGGAGTAAAGGCCGTTCATTTTGAAAGTGACTCCAGGTAGACGGGACTAGCGAAGGAAGTCAATGTCGCCGCCTCTATCGGCGAGATTCACACCTTGCTAGCTCCATCGCCTGGTATGGATTTTAAAGGGAACCCCTACGCCTAAAAAATGGCGTGGGGGTCCCCCCAAAGTCCATACCAGACCCTTATCCGAGCACGCAGCCCCGGCATTCTACCCCTACCCATTCACCTGAGGGAAAAAGTGTTAATAAAAAAACACAACACAGGTTTTTAAAGTAGTTTATTAGACAGCTCCGGGGGTCTTCTTCCGACTTTGGGGGGCTTCTTGCCGGGCTCCTCTGCTATCTTCTGCTCTTTTACTAGCAGAAGAGTCAGGCTTTCTCCTTCATCACCTCCGTCCGGGGGTCTTCTTCTGACTTCGGGGGTCTTCTTCTGACTTCTCCCGCTCTATGGTTATTCTGCCAGCTCTTTTACTGGCGTTGGCCCGGTCTTCTTGTTCGTCGCTATCGCCACCTTCTTCTTCTTCTTCTCTTCCGATGTTGACACAACGCTCTCTCCGTCTGTAATGCGAGAAGACCGGGCCAACGCTAGTAAAAGAGCTGGAAGAAGAAAGCGCCTTTCTTGTCAAGTTTCAATTAAATTGTCTCATTCTTACCCAGCACTAAGACTGTAAGGGCTGACACCTTGTCACGACAATTTTCCTCCACTTCCAAGTTGTAGTCGGTTCCGGTTCCTGTGATTCCTCTTGATTATATTCTGGCTACGGTTCGCACCAGTTTCACTTCTCCTTTGGGTGACAAAATTCTTGCTGCTCAGGTCCATGCTCCTCCTGAGAAACCTTGTGACCGCTGCTTTGTCCCAGAGTCTCCATACTGCCGTTCCCAAGACTTACCATTCTCCCAAGGTTGCTGGCCACCCTGGGAAGAATGAACACTTTTTGGCCATTTTCCAACAATTCTGGTGGCCTTCGCCTACTGTCAGAAACCATGAAATCAGGCTGAGACAGAAGTACATGCTTGTTTAATAATAAAAATAAAAAGAACAAATGTAGTAAAAACATATCCAAAGTTCAGTAACCGGAACAGATAGTCAGCCATGCCATAAGTCAGGAATCAATGTAGTGGAACAGCAAGCAGGATCTGGAGCCAGAAGGGATGTCAGCAAAAGCACGTCTTGAACAGGATCGCAGGAATAGTTTCTGCGATGTTGACCAAGGCAGAGATCCTCTGGACTGGATGGCTTAAGTAGGCAGAAATGACAAGCAGGATATCATCAATAGCTGAGTAACTGTGGAGAGCTAGGAGCTGGCAATTAGCCGACAGCTGAGCAGCCAGCTCAGAGAAGGAAGGGCTTATCCCAGCCCTGACAGGCTCACTGATTAGTTGGTAGAGGTTACAGCACATTATTTATTTCTGCTGGCTGATTGGTTACTAGAGGTTACTGCACATCATTACTGCTCACTGATTGGTTGCTAGAGGTTACTGCACATTATTACTGTTCACCGATTGGTAGCTATAGATTACAGCTTATCATTACTGCTCAATGATTGGTTGCTAGAGATTGCAGCAGTGTGTCAAAATACCAGCCTTCCAGGGATACAGTTGAAAAACAAATTCTGTTAACCTCCCTGGCGGTTTTCCAGAGTGTGGCTCGGGGTTACATTTAAGTACCATCAGTGGTAACCCCCGAGCCACACTCGGGGTTGCATTGCAGGATCCTGGTGCGGTATACTTACCTTGTTCCCAGGATCCAGCAATGTCCCCCCGCTGTGTCCGTGGGCTCTGTCCTCCGCCTGATGCCTCTCTGTGCTGGGCTCCGTTCCCTGCAAGCGTCGCAATGCATGGGGGTGGAGCCTGGCGGCAGATTAAAAAATCATAATATATACAGTACACTGTAATCTTACAGATTACATTACTGTATGAAATAATTTCACATCTCTTTTGTCCGTAGAGCTTTGTCCAATGCCCTGCATGCAGTTTTATATTATATATACTGTTCTTTCTGCTTGGAAACCGGAGATTGTCCATAGAAACCAAAAAGTGGCCCTTTACGTCAAAAGCGTTTTTTAGACCAGCTAGAAAACAGCAATAATAAATGAGAACACTTGCAGATTTGAGCGATAGTGAATTGCGGGGAAATATTTTTTATTTTATTATTATTTTTTATACTTATTTATATTTATTTATTATAATTTATGATTTTGTGTTTCAAACTTTATCATACCCGGGATAGCTACTAGACTCTTGTTTGGACATATTTAAGTCTGTTATTGATAAGAATTACAGGCCTACAATATAAAATGCCAAATTTCTATGCAAAATAATTGTACCGCTTTGAGACGCAAACATCTGACCTAATCATATTGGCAGGGAGGTTAAGCATGCTGCAGAGAGTAATGGTCATGACCTGATTGCGTAGAAGAATGGCCTAAGCCCCCGTTCATATTGGTCAGGTCCAAACGCATGAAAAGTCTCACCCTACTGCCGGTAATGGGCATGTTCAAATGTGCCACCGATTTGAAAAATTAGTTCCTGCACTACTTTTGGTGATTTCAGATGCGTCTTGTATAGACATCTGTACATGAAGATGCACAGATGTCTTCTAAGTCACACCTGAAGTCGCACTCAGATTTGGCTTTGAAATTGTGCAATTTCAGATGAAGTTGCACGATTTCAATGCCGCAGTCATTGTGAACGGGAACTCAAAGAGGGTGATTAAACAGAACCACCCCTTGACCATCTATCTCTAAATGAACATAGCAACTGCATCGTTGACTACACATTGCCATAATATTGATGCTTAGCTTGACAGTGATGTCAAGTTTCACAGGCAGCGGCACCACCGTTAAACTTTTCCATTGATGTCACAGCCACCACAGCCACAAACCACATGCACAAATAATCAGAGACTGCAGATGGTTTACAGGAGATAACCAGAGACTGCAGATGGTTTACAGGAGATAACCAGAGACTGTGGATGAATTACAGGAGATAACCAGAGACTGCGGACGGAATACAGGAGATAATCAGAGACTGTGGACGGACTACAGGAGATAATCAGGGACTGCGGACAGACTACAGGAGATAACCAGAGACTGCGGACGGATTACAGAGAATAACCAGAGACTGCGGATTGATTACAGGAGATAACCAGAGAATGCGGATGCGATCTACTACAGGAGATGATCACGTAGCCATTTTTAGAATTCTAACTTTCAGCAATGCAGAGGGGTAATCAACACTGTAAGGGAGGGTTTAGCATAACACTGAGTCTGCATGCAGTGTATATGTGTCTCTGACACATTTTCCAAAGTCATAAATCAAAGCCTCTTCAATCTTCATATAACTATTGCTAGTATAGATTCCATGGCTCCTGAGGAGGCCTGTGTAAGTGGTGGCCCTTTCAAATCTGATGGTTTGGAACATTAATACCAGACAATCAACCCCTTTAATGCCCATGTGAACCTAAGACCCCTTTCACACAAAGGCAGTTTTCAGGCGTTTTAGCGCTATAAATGGCACCTGAAAACTGCCTCTCATGCTACCCCAGTGTGAAAACCCGAGTGCCTTCACAATGGGGCAGTGCACTTGTGGGAAGGTAAAAAATTCCTGGAAGCAGCATCTTTGGGGTGGTTTGGGAGCAGTGCATACACCCTCTCAAACCGCCCCTGCCCTTTGGAGTGCCTGAAAAAACACTTCAGTAGCGCAGCAACACAGGCTTTTTTAACCCCTTCTTGGGGCTTTAAAACGCCCTGCTAGTGGGCGAAAAGTGTTGCTTAAACAGCGGTAAAGTGCTGCTAAAACAAGTGCCACTTTACCGCTAATGCAGCCGCGGTTGCCATGTGAAAGGGGTCTACTGATTCTTCCAGAGACTACCTAGTGGTAGCTTCAGCCTCTGGAAGAATTCTTACAGCTGTTTACATGCAAGGTAAATGGGTCAATAGTTAGGTGTTTTCAACCATTCCCAATCATCAGCTCAGAAAGGAATATTGCATGTAACATTTGGACAGTGCTAAGTATTTATGTTAGTGAGAGAGCCAGCCAGAGACAGCATAGGTATAGCATAGCATAGAATAATTTTACAACATAAATACTAGATAATATCCTGCAGCCTCTGCTTAAATAAAATGTACTAACATTCAAACATATTAGCATTTACACTGTCAGCTGTACATACGAGTAATACACTGCTAGTTCCTGTGGGCAGAAAGACCTACCTGACCAGCTGGGCTCACCTCCCGCTCTCAGAGGTCTGACCATCCTGGGGCGGGGCTCTCATCGGTTTTGGGGCGAGGCTTTCACCGGTCCAGGGGCGGAGCTCTCATAGATCTGAGGGAGGTGCTCTCAGTGCTCCCGCTCGGTTTCTCTGCTGCTCCGAGTGTCTAAGCACATACAGGCTGCATGCCCTGCCCCTCCCTGCTGACAGAGCCTCCCTCCCCAAGCTTAGCCCCGGTGGTCGGGAGGTGTAACATCAGGCTAGTATCAGGGAAGTCATTTGGATCAAGCTCACCATCTCCCTTTGCGCACTCAAATTCGCCATGGATCGGCGCTCCGACGCACGCACATTTGCGGCCCTACTGAGCGGCGCGCACGTGCGCACAAGCACACGCATAACGCGAATTCCCTGACCAGCCTATAAAAGGAGCCTTAGCAGACAGACAAGTTGCTGGTTTGTCTCAGCTCACCTGTGTTCTTCTGCTTCCTGTTTACCACTTCCTGTTGTGACCCGGATTGCCTGAAGACTACTCTGATTCTCTCCTGACCTAAACCCTGGCTTGTTTAATGGACTTCCTGCTCTTAGCCTTGCTGGCTCCAGGACTGATTCATGTGTTTGACCCTTGGCCTGCCTCTGGATTATCCTCTGTCTTGTGCACTTAGCCTTGCTGGCTCCCGGATTGATACCTGTGTTTGACCCGAGGCCTGCCTCTGGATTATCCTCTGTCTTCTGCACTTAGCCTTGCTGGCTCCTGGACTGATACCTGTGTTTGACCCGAGGCCTGCCTCTGGATTATCCTCTGCACTTAGCCTTGCTGGCTCCTGGACTGATTACTTGTGTTTGACCCTCGGCCTGTTTCTGGACTTTCCTTACCTGTTTTACAGACTTGCCTGCTACTTACCTTCTGGTCCGGTCCATCCTGCACGAGCCCTCTTCCAGACCTTCACACAAGTCAGGTATCCCGCTGGAGGCTTGTGCCTCTTGGTGCAACCCACTCCCTGTATCACCTCCAGTTGCAACAGACCCCGCTCTCTGCATCTTGGCCTCGGTGAGTACCTCTTTGCTGATAGCTAGGTTCAGGCAACACACAACAGCGTGTGTAAGTCAGTGTCGCGCGTGGCGTGGATGATGCCACTAGTTAAAGACAAAGCAGCACACATTACTTTTTCTACTTCATCTGCAATCTACACTGATGCTCGGGGGGAGGGGGGTTTCAACCCCCAAACCCCCCATATCTAAATCCCTACTTGGGTCAAAGCAATAACTCCAAGCCCAATAATAGCACGTTCTCTCCTCTGATTCCGCAATATGGCTGGTTGACGAATGGCTGAAAAGCACGAACTGAAAAGCGTGAATCAACACTCACCAAACTTCTACTAACATGACATAAGGAGAGGGAGCCCAAAGGGTGGCACTTGAGAGATGAACTTCCACTTTGTAGTCTCGTAATACCTCTAGTACGTCACTACATTTGTGTTTGTTGGCTGACAATTGTGTACCATTAGTATGCAAAACAAGTTCCTGGCACACGCCCTTTGGACAAAAATCAGATGCTCGGTTGGCCAATAATCGGATCGTGTGTACGAGGCTTAGATAATGATGGGACCTCAATTAATTTATTTACCGCCACAGATCCTTATGAATGAAAGTAAACTAGAAATTGCAGAATCATAGTGCAACCAGTTTTATTATAAAATGTATCCACAGAAAGTATAAGCCCTTGTACACACGGTCGGAGATTCCGACAACCAAATCCGTCAGATTTTGTACGAAACTGTTGCATACACATGGTCGGACAAAGTTGTCGGAAAATCCGACGTGATGACGTTATTTCGTTACGACGGGACTAGGTTCACGATAGTAGCCAATAGCTTTGGTGTAGGAATTTGATCTGAGCATGCGTGGCACTTTGTCCGATCGGAATTCTCTACACATAATCGGAGTATGTCCGATCGGAGCATTTTGTCGGAAAATGTTACCAACAAGTTGGAAAACTTGGTCCATCGGATACTCCCACTGAAACAGTCCGATGTAGACCACACACAGTCGGAATATCCGACAAATCGGTCCAATCGGACACATTCCGTCGGAATCTCTGACCGTGTGTACAAGGGCTAAGGGATGTCCACTCACATTTAGTTGTGCCAAAACCGGCACCAGCAGAACCCAGCAGTATACTGTAACTGTCCACCCCACCAACAAAATAGCATGCATGCAAGCGGCGTGCATTCCACCGCTCGAGCTTTGTAAACCAGAAGTGACGCCAGACATTCTGTGTCCCCGCCTTTCGCCACCCACAGCGGCATCAGGATGGCTTCCTGATTGGCTACATTAAGTTAAGGTTTTCGTTTTTCATAGCACCTAGCACTCACTTGAAATTATCTATTTATAGTGTGTACTTGCCTTGATACAAAGCGCCTAGTGTGATTTCTGTCTACTCTGTCATTCTTCTGCTACCTGCATAAGTCAATTCTGACAGCCCAGTCCCAGAAGCTGTCATTAAAAACTGTGACTAAAAGCCACCAGGCATGTAAAGTGTTGCTCTGTGCAGGGCCGCCGATAGAAATCATGGGGCCCCGTACAGCCTATCTGACGGGGCCCCCTTCAGCTCCACCCTGGCCCCGCCCCTGGTCCCTCCTTTAGCCCCACCCCTGGCCCCACCCATTGCCCCTCCCCAGACCCCGCCTTGAAACAAAGTGTAGGTTTGTCTACAAGTGATATTTGTTTTTCTCCAGTCAGTTATAGGTTTGATTATCCAAAAGAAATACTGTTTTCAGATGAGAACATACCTCTTTAATATCTATATGTAATACAAACCATTAATGAATAAATAAAATGGTATTTTGGAGAGTATTGGCAGGGTAAGTATTGCAGAGTATTGGCAGGGTAAGTATTGCAGAGTATTGGCAGGGTAAGTATTGCAGAGTATTGCCAGGGTATTGGCGGGGTATGTATTGCAGAGTATTGGCGGGGTATGTATTGCAGAGTATTGGCAGGGTAAGTATTGCAGAGTATTGCCAGGGTATTGGCGGGGTATGTATTGCAGAGTATTGGCGGGGTATGTATTGCAGAGTATTGGCGGGGTAAGTATTGCAGAGTATTGGCGGGGTAAGTATTGCAGAGTATTGGCAGGGTAAGTATTGCAGAGTATTGGCAGGGTAAGTATTGCAGAGTATTGGCAGGGTAAGTATTGCAGAGTATTGCCAGGGTATTGGCGGGGTATGTATTGCAGAGTATTGGCGGGGTATGTATTGCAGAGTATTGGCAGGGTAAGTATTGCAGAGTATTGCCAGGGTATTGGGGGGGTATTGGTGGGGTATGTATTGCAGAGTATTGGCGGGGTATGTATTGCAGAGTATTGGCGGGGTAAGTATTGCAGAGTATTGGCGGGGTAAGTATTGCAGAGTATTGGCGGGGTATGTATTGCAGAGTATTGGCAGGGTAAGTATTGGAGAGTATTGGCAGGGTAAGTATTGCAGGGTATTGGCAGAGTAAGTATTGCAGAGCATTGGCAGAGTATTGGCAGGGTAAGTATTGCAGAGTATTGGCAGGGTAGGTATAAAGTATTGCAGAGTATTGGCAGAGTATGTATTGCAGAGTATTGGCAGGGTATGTATTGGCAGGGTATGTATTGCAGAGTATGTATTGCAGAGTATTGCAGAGTATGTATTGCAGAGTATGTATTGCAGAGTATGTATTGCAGAGTATATATTGCAGAGTATATATTGCAGAGTATGTATTGCAGAGTATGTATTGCAGAGTATATATTGCAGAGTATATATTGCAGAGTATATATTGCAGAGTATGTATTGCAGAGTATGTATTGCAGAGTATATATTGCAGAGTATATATTGCAGAGTATATATTGCAGAGTATTGCAGAGTATGTATTGCAGAGTATGTATTGCAGAGTATGTATTGCAGAGTATTGCAGAGTATGTATTTCAGAGTATTTGCAGAGTAGTAGTAGATGTTGAACTTCAAGCATACACCTCACCTGTGTAATTGTTAGCTCCAGCAGGGCAGCAGAGATCACTTCCTCCCTCTTCTTGAGTGTCCACAATAGCTCGATCGCCCGGCCCCTGCACTCTCTGCTCCTCTCACTCTGCTACTTCTTCTCACGCGGAGAGAGAGAGAGAGGAATATCACTCCGCAACACCATAGGGTATGCTGGCCTGGACTTGTGCTGTGTGCGGAGCAGGCGCAGAAGGCGTATTCTTCCGCGCCCGAAATACAACAAATAGTCCCTCCCCTGCAGCCTCATACAGCACAGACTAATCACATCTAATAAAAAAAAAAACCTTACCGAACGGGGGTGGGGTTGTGCGGACGATGATCGGTGGAGGAGAATCTTTTTTTTTTTTATTTACTTTGCAGTTCAGGTTGCCCGGGCCCCCCCTGCTGGTCAGGCCCGGTACAGCAGGGCCAGTTGTACTGGCCTATCAGCGGCCCTGGCTCTGTGGCTCACAAAGAAGGATGCATGGGGGCATCATGCTAGGGAGTATAAATATACAGATTGTGGATGGAAAGGTTTTCAGGCTTCCAGCTAATATTATCTCTGTAATTATACTATATTTTCTCCACAGTTAGGTGTGTGTTTAATAAATGATGAAAAGCCAGTGATAAGACTTTTCCCTGCTTATCATAGTTATAAGTCCCTTATAAGGTGTTTAATAAATAGTGTTAATTAACATAGCAACTAGAAATCAAGGGATTTCTCATGCCTTCTTTTCACTATGAATTTTTGGTGATAAGTTACAGTTAGTCTGGCTGAAAAAAACTGAGAAAAGTCACAAGTTCATCTAGTTTAACCAATAAAAGGGAAATATAAATATATATATATATATATATATATATATATATATATATATATATAAAAATATATACACAGTGGTGTGAAAAAGTGTTTGCCCCCTTCCTCATTTCCTGTCCCTTTGCATGTTTGTCACACTTAAGTGTTTCGGAACATCAAACCAATTTAAACAATAGTCAAGGACAACACAAGTAAACACAAAATGCAATTTGTAAATGAAGGTGTTTATTATTAAAGGTGAAAAAAAATCCAAACCATCATGGCCCTGTGTGAAAAAGTGATTGCCCCCCTTGTTAAAACATACTATAACTGTGGTTGTCCACACCTGAGTTCAATTTCTCTAGTCACACCCAGGCCTGATTATTGCCACACCTGTTCACAATCAAGGCATCACTTAAATAGGAGCTGCTTGACACAGTAAGGTCCACCAGAAGATCCTTAAAAGCTACATATCATGCCGAGACCCAAAGAAATTCAGGAACAATTGAGAAAGAAAGTAATTGAGATCTATCAGTCTGGAAAGGGTTATAAAGCCATTTCCAAAGCTTTGGGAATCCAGTGATACCCAGTGAGAGCCATTATCCACAAATGGCGAAGACATGGAACAGTGGTGAACCTTCCCAGGAGTGGCAGGCCGCCCAAAATTACCCCAAGAGCGCAGCAACGACTCATCCAAGAGGTCACAAAAGACCCCACAACAACGTCCAAGGAACTGCAGGCCTCACTTGCCTCAGTTAAGGTCAGCGTTCATGCCTCCACCATCAGGAAAAGACTGGGCAAAAATGGCCTGCATGGCAGAGTTCCAAGGAGAAAACCACTGCTGAGCAAAAAGAACATCAAAGCTCGTCTCAATTTCTCCACAACACATCTTGATGATCCCCAAGACTTTTGGGACAACATTCTGTGGACCGATGAGACAAAAGTGGAACTCTTTGGAAGGTGTGTGTCCAAGTATATCTGGCGTAGAAGGAACACTGCATTTCATAAAAAGAACATTATACCAACAGTAAAATATGGTGGTGGTAGTGTGATGGTCTGGGGCTGTTTTGCTGCTTCAGGACCTGGAAGACTTGCCGTGATAAAAGGAACTATGAATTCTGCTGTCTACCAAGAGATCCTGAAGGAGAATGTCCGACCATCTGTTCGTGTACTCAAGCTGAAACAAACTTGGGTTCTGCAGCAGGACAATGATCCTAAACACACCAGCAAGTCCACCACCGAATGGCTGAAGAAAAACAAAATGAAGACTTTGGAGTGGCCTAGCCAAAGTCCTGACCTGAATCCTATTGAGATGTTGTTGTATGACCTTAAAAAGGCCGTTCATGCTCGAAAACCCTCTAATGTAACTGAATTAGGACAATTCTGCAAAGATGAGTGGGCCAAAATTCCTCCAGGACGCTGTAAAAGCCTCATTGCACGTTATCGCAAACGCTTGGTTGCAGTTGTTGCTGCTAAGGGTGGCCCAACCAGTTATTAGGTTTAGGGGGCAATCACTTTTTCTCACAGGGCCATGATGGTTTGGATTTTTTTTCACCTTTAATAATAAACACCTTCATTTACAAATTGCATTTTGTGTTTACTTGTGTTGTCCTTGACTATTGTTTAAATTGGTTTGATGTTCCGAAACACTTAAGTGTGACAAACATGCAAAGGAACAGGAAATGAGGAAGGGGGCAAACACTTTTTCACACCACTGTACACATACACACACAGTATCTCAAACATATCTCATACACACAGTATCTTGTTAAATTTGGGGTTATCGATCTCACTCTGTCATACTGGTCACTGGAAGTTCAACATGGTACCTCATGGCGGTTTAACAGGACAGGTTTCACTCAGGATGGGCCTCTCAATGGTCAACCAAAGAAGTTGAATGTGCATGCTCAGTGTCACATCCAGAGGCTGTCTTTGGGAAATAGACATATGAGTGCTGCCAGCATTGCTGCAGAGGTTGAAGGAGTGGGGGGGGGGGGGGTCAGCCTGTAAGTGCTCAGACCATACGTCGCACACTGCATCAAATTGGTCTGCATGGCTGTTATCCCAGAAGGAAGCTTCTTCTAAAGATGATGCTCAAGAAAGCCTGAAAACAGTTTGTTGAAGACAAGCAGACTAAGGACATGGATTACTGGAACCATGTCCTGTGGTCTGATGAGACCAAGATAAACTTATTGGTTCAGATTGTGTCAACCGTGTGTGGCGGCAACTAGGTGAGGAGTACAAAGACAAGTGTGTCTTGCCTACAGTTAACCATGGTGGTGGGAGTTTCATGGTCTGGGACTGCATGAGTGCTGCTGGCACTGGAGAGCTACAGTTCATTAAGGGAACCATGAATGCCAACATGTACTGTGACATACTGAAGCAGAGCATGATCCCCTCTCTTCAAGGACTGGGCCGCAGAGCTGTATTCCAACATGATAACGAGCCCAAACACAACTCAAAGATGACCGCTGCCTTGCTAAATAAGCTGAGGGTAAAGGTGATGGACTGGCCAATCTTATGACCTAAACCATATTGAGCATCTGAGGGGCATCCTCAAAGAGAAGGTGGAGGAGAGCAAGGTCTCTAACATCCACCAGCTTTGTGATGTCATTATGGAGGAGTGGAAGAGGACTCCACTGGCAACCTGTGAAGCTCTGGTGAACTCCATGCCCAAGAGGGTTAAGGGAGTGCTGGAAAATAATGGTGGTCACACAAAATATGCACACTTTGTGCCCAATTCGGCCATTTTTACTTAGGGGTGTACTCACTTTTGTTGCCAGTGGTTAAGACATTAATGGCTGTGTATTGAGTTATTTTGAGGGGACAGCAAATTGACACTGTTATACAAGCTGTACACACTACTTTACATTGTAGCATTTCTTCAGTGTTGTCACATGAAAAGATATAATAAAATATTTACAAAAATGTGAGGGGTGTACTCACTTTTCAGAGATACTGTATATTATATATATATATATATATATATATATATATATATACACACACAAACAATCCTACCTATACAATCCTATACCCACAGCTGATCCAGTGGAATGCAAAAAAAAAAACAATAAAGCATGATCCAATTTGTTCTAGCAGGGGGAAAAATCCTTCCTGATCCCACGAGAGGAATCCAATATTCGCAACTTCAACTATATATAATACCTATACATATTAGTATCCAGTTATATTATGTACATTTAGGAAAGGACCAGTTCTTAAGGGAGTCAATTCCACATAAGTACAGGGAGTAGGAGAAATGTACCTGTTTAATGGTGAAAGGCGTTCCAGTGTCTTATCAGCTTGATAAATACAGAGAAAAGTCTCTATATTTTTATCTTTTTCCTACATTCATTTTCTGTTGATATTTGTTAAAATTTGAGGCTATGAAACTACATGTAACCTTTCACCATCATGTAAAACAACTGTAAAAACATTACTAAAATTCATATAGTACTGAATTATATTAAAGATTTTGTAAGTTGAAAAGAAAACTATTCTATTTTGTAGTTTGTTTGCTCATCATTCAACAATATAAAACCTGGGTTAAATTTTATCAGTAACTAGTTAAACCTTTGAAGATGATCAATGCATGACTGTGATCTGTTCTAAGAAATAATAATCGGCATACATTATCACGTTCGCATTAAAATGTTGATTGGCAGGTACACACAGGTAAACAATGTTGTTGTTCTGTGCTAGCTCTTCTCAGGGTTGAACACAAAAGCGACCACACAGTTGTGATTCATTCTGGTCACTAGGTTCCACGTAATGCATAGGATCTAAATGAGCAATTCTCAAGCACTGGGGAGACATCAGTGGGAGACTGATCTATATGAGACATGTATGAGGGAAGTATATCTATAGTGCACTTATTCCAAAAACAGTTGAGTACTGTCCGTGATACTTTTTTCCTCAGTTTAGGCCGATACATATTCGACATATTCTTGGTAAAAAAAAATTGCAATAAGCGATTATTGTTTGGTTTGCACAAAAGTTATAGCATTTAAAAAATAGGGGATAGTTTTATGGCATTTTTATTAAAGGGCCACGTACAGGTACGCGATTCTGCCTGTACGAGCCCTTCTGCCGACGTATATTGGCGTGAGGCAGTCAGCAAGCAGTTAAAGAATAAGTTCAGCTTTAGAACATGTTACATATTAGACCCATATTAAAGATATAATATGTTCCAGCATCCATCCCCTCACGCCCGCTGACCCCATTCCTGTTACACCAGGTATGAGTTCTTTCCTGCAGCTGCTGTCACATTTTAAAATTGGCGCGGCTGTGTGGGTAAGGCTGTTTTATACGAGTACAATTGCTGAAGATTTTAAATAGAAAGAGTTACACAGAGAGCACTAGATTCCCATTTATTTCATTGAGGTCATCTGTGAAGTGAAACCAGACTTTAACCCCCCTGACGGTATTCCCGAGTCTGACTCGGGGTGGATTTTTTATACCAAGAGCGGTATCCCCGAGTCAGACTCGGGACTACATCGCTGGATCCAGGAGGAGGTTTACTTACCTTCTCCCTCGGATCCAGCGTTGTCTCCCCGCTGTACGAGCGAGCCGTGTCTCGCTCGATGCATTACATCGCCGATCTCCGTGCCCTGCGAGCGTTGCGACGCACGGGCACGGAGATCGGCGCCAAATTCAAAAAGTGAAACAAACAGTAAACATACAGTATAATGTAATCTTACAGATTACATTGCTGTATGTAAATATTTCACATCCCCGTTGTCCCTAGTGGTCTGCCCAGTGCCCTGCATGCAGTTTTATATAATAAAAACTGTTCTTTATGCCTGGAAACTGGAGATTGCCCATAGCAACCAAAACTGTCACTGTACATCAAAAATGATTTTAGACCAGCTAGAAAACAGCGATAATAAATTAGAATCACTCGCAGAATTGAGGGATAGCGATTTGTGGGGAGATCCGTCATCAAATACTGAAAAGTAATGACAGTGACAATTCTGCAACTGAGCAAATTTCAGTGTTTTTGATTTGATTACATTATTGAATAATTTTTATTATTGTTATATTATTATTTGGTACAATTATTTATAATTATTTATTATATTATAATTTATGATTTAATTTTTCAAACTTTATCATACCCGGGATGTCTGCTAGACTCTGGTTTGGACAGATTTAAGTGAGTTATTCCTAAGAATTGCAGGACTACAATATAAAACGCCAAATTTTCATGCAAAATAATGGTACCGCTTTTAGCACCTAAAATCCGAAATAATCGTACCGCCAGGGAGGTTAAGCAGCCAATTCTCAAATCCGCTGTCCGGGAATATATATATTCATGTATGGCAAGGGTCCTCAAACTTTTTACACAGGGGGCCAGTTCATGTTGGGGGGCTGGACTATAGTTTGAAAAAAATATGAACAAATTCCCATGCACACATCTTATTTGTAGTGCACAAGAAAACTGTTTTAATCAACACTCCTCTCCATCACAGACACCTCTCCATCACAGAGCACCCCATCATAGACTCCTCTCCATCACAGAGCCCTCTCCATCACAGATCCCCCATCACAGATCCCTCCCATCACAGATTCCTCCATCACAAAGCACCCCCATCATAGATACCACCAATCACAGACTCCCCCCAATCACAAAGCCCCCCATCACAGATCCCCCCAACATAGATTCCCCCATCACAGATCCCCAAATCACAGATTCCCCATCACAGTCCGGACAAAGCGCGGGACTTTTCAAGTGAAAGGCAGATGACTGATTGCTGGGACCGCCCTGTTGCCTAGTAACCAATTACATGCTTCTTAACTCGAAAAGTTCCAGTCTTTGTCTGCACCTGTCATGCTTTGCATCTTGTGTTAATAATGTAGCAGAGGGGAGGGGGAGAGCTGCGATCTTATGGAAGGGGCAGTCTGTGGGTCGGGTAAATCACCTTGGCGGGCCGGATCTGGCCCGGGTTGTAGTTTGAGGACCCCTGATGTATGGCATATCTACTGGAGGCACGTTGAGCACTGTAGACCTCCTATGACTTAGAGGTCTTATCATCAGTTGAGCATATACATTCACCGGTCACTTTATTAAGTACACCTGTTCAATTACTTGGTAACACAAATTGCTAATCAGCCAATCAAATTGCAGCAACTCAATGCATTTAGGCATCTTGACGTGGTGAAGATAACTTGCTGAAATTCAAACTGAGCATAAGAATGGGGAAGAAAGGGGATTTAAGTGACTTTGAACGTGGCATGGTTGTTGATGCCAGACAGGCTGGTCTGAGTATTTCAAAAACGTCTGATCTATTGGGATTTTCATGCACAACCATCTCTAGGGTTTACATAGAATGATCTGAAAAAGAGCAAATATCCAGTGAGCGGCAGTTGCGTGGGTGAAAATGCCTTTCTGATGTCAGAGGAGAATGGGCCGACTGGTTTGAGATGATAGAAAGGCAATAGTAACTGAAATAACCATTCGTTATAACCAAGGTATGCAGGATACCACCTCTGAACGCACAACTCATCAAACCTTGGAACAGATGGGCTACAGCAGCAGAAAATCTCACCAGGTACCACTCCTGTCAGATAGGAACAGGAAACCGAGACTACAATTCACACAGGTTCACCAAAATTGGACAATAGAAGATTGGATTGCCTGGTTTAATGAGTCTCAATTTCAGCTGCAACATTCAGATGATAGAGTCAGAATTTGGTGTAAATAACATGAAAGCATGGATCCATCCTACCTTGTATAAACAGTTAAGGCTGATGGTGGTGTAATGGTGTGGGAGATATTTTATTGGAACACTTTGGGCCCCTTTGGGTACCAATTATAGGTACCTGAGTATTGTTAATTAATTTGCCAATTATTAATACCTGAGTATTGTTGCTTACCATGTCCATCCCTTTATGACCACAGTGTATCCATCTTCTGATGGCTACTTCCAGCAGGATAATACACCATGTCACAAAGACATGACAATGAGCTCACTGTACTCCAATGGCCTCCACAGTTGCCAGACCTCAATCCAATAGAGCACATTTGGGATGTGGTGGAACAGGAGATTTGCATCATGGATGTGCATAAACTGAGTGATGCTATCATGTCATTATGGATCAAAATCTCTGAGGAATGCTTACTATGCCTTGTTGAATCTATGCCATGAAGAAATAAGGCAGTTCTGTAGGCAAAAGGGGGTCCTTACTAGTACTAGCAAGGTGTATCTAAAAAAAGTGGTCGGTGAGTGTATGTTGGAAGAGCATGGCGGCAGAGGGTCTTTTGCATGGTGGATTAAAAGATTGCAAAAGGCACAAAAAAAAACACAAAAAGAGAATTTCATGTGGTGGAATTTTACACATTCACAATGGGCTTATATTGATAGGTTTTATATTTTTTGAATATCTATGGGTCACTGAGTGGAGATGTATTTTTTCATTGGAAGCACTAATTTAAAGGCTTTTTCTCACATACCGTATTTATCGGCGTATAACACGCGCCCGCATATAACACGCACCCTAGTTTAGGAGGGAATTTAAAAGAAAAAAACTTTTAGGAGGGAAGTTTAAGGAAAAAAAAACTTACATTTAAATGCCCATCAATGCAGCCTTATCAGTGTCATTTGCAGCCTTGCATTGCAGCCTTGTCAGTCATTTGCAGCCTTGCATTGCAGCCTTGCCAGTCCATTGCAGCCTTGTCAGCCCATTGCAACCTTGTCAGTCATTTGCAGCCTTGTCAGTCTGTATGCTATTTAAAAATGGCGCCGCTGAGATACAGAACGGATGTCCTGTGTATCTCGGCGGCGCTCGGTAGTTCTCAGCGGATTTCGGGTATTTTCGGCCACGCTCGGCCGTTCTCGGATATTTTCGCCCGTTCCCGGATATTTTCGGCCACACTCGGCTGTTCTCGGCGGGTTTCCGAAAGTCCGGCGGTTTGTCCGCCAAATAGTCTGAACATGTGTACGCGGCATTAGGCCCCTTTCACACTGGGGCAGGGCAGGCATCGGCGGTAAAACGGCACTATTAATAGCGCTGCTTTACTGGCGTTTTAGCAGCAGAATACGGCCGCTAGCAGTTTTACTCCCTGCTAACAGCTGAGAAAGGGTTAAAATCAAAGTGCAGCATTTTTAGTGCTGTAGCGCATGCAAAGCTCATCAGTGTGAAAGGGGTTTGATGGGAGTGGGAGCCTGTAAAGCACCTGAAAAGCGCCTCTCAATCCACCCCAGTGTGAAAACCTGAGTGCTTTCACACTGGGGCAGTAGACTTGCAGGACAGGAAAAAAAGTCCTGTGAGCAGCATTTTTAGGGCAGTGTGGGAGCGGTGTATACACCGCCCCTCCATTGCCCCTGCCATTGAAATCAATGGGCACCGCTACTGAAGCACCTGCAAAGCGATTCGGCAGCGGTGCTTTGTGGGCGCTTTTAACTCTTTATTCGGCTGCTAGCAGGGGTTAAAAGCTCCCTGCTAGTGGGCAAAAAGCTCAACTATAACAGCAGTAAAGCTCCTCTAAAACTAGCGGCGCTTTACCGCTAATGACCCCCCGCTCCAGCGTTAAAGTAGCCTAAACAGCGATTGTGTTCATTCCTTTCTCAAACCAAGGGTACAAGTCTATTAAAGCAGGCCATATTGGTTGGTGTATACTGCGCTGTGACAAAGACTTTGATCAAGCTGCCGACACAGCTTCTAGACAAAAGCGTGAAGACAGAGGAAAAGATTTTTTTTATATGTGTAGTGCTATATCAAAGTGTCAAAAATTAAAATATACGTGTCAACATATATATATATCTGAGAGCATCTAAATCAATAGATATTCAATGGTGCTACATAAACACAGAGAAATGAAATCAAACATATAAGTGAAAAAATTTATATAAAAAGCGAATATCCAAAAAATTTTAATGTGATCATTCGCAACTTCTTTATCAAAAAGTACTAAATAAGTGACAAAACATATCAGATCCAGTGCCAAATTGCAAGAGAGACTTCCAAGGTGTATTCTTCATGCATACATCACCACCACCACCGTGAAACTGGGGGAGGCTTACCGGAAGACTTGGACTCGGCTAGGCATATGCCCCCCAAGTCATATTTTTTGTCTATGTGTCGCCGGCTTGATCAAAGTCTTTGTCACAGCTCAGTATACACCAACCAATATTTTCCTATTTACACACTAGACTCTATATTGCAGCAGTGACCTTAATATGGATGTATTTGAATATCGTGCATCACGCACAGTTAACACCGATGGAGTGTGAAAGGAGGGGAAGTAGATTTGGCGCTATACCCTTAAATTAAATAATATTAATTAAATAAAACAAATTGTGAATTTTTTTTTTTTTAAAGTGAAAAAACTTTGTATAAAAAATTATCAGCACGCTGGTAAATAATGAACTAATCTTATATGCTATAAAACTTAAAACACTGTAAAATCCGGAAAAAACTGGAAGCAGCGGCTGGTACTTCTGGATGCTGGAACTTCAGAGAAGATGGTAGACAGGCAGGCAGCGATCAGCAGGCAAGGCAGCGGCAGCAAGGACCGGGTGCAGCACACTTGAACAGCAGAAGAATAGTCAGGCGGGCTGGGTTACAATGGATAAGCAGACAGGTAAGTACAGCAGGCAGAAGAGAAGTGCAGGCAGGCAGAGGTTCGGCAACAGAGGTATAGTCCAAAGCAAGGTCAGGCAGGCCGGGGTCAGAGCAGGAGAGGTCAGCGAGGTCAGACGGTAGCCGGGTCAGATATCACAACAGTAGGCAGATAGCAGTTAGTTCGGGTACAGAGATGCAGACAAACAGCACCGAGTAGATGCAGCAGCCTCCTTTAAATAGGCCCACTGGCGCCAAACCGTGCTAACATGCGCACGCCGCGATCATGTACACGAACGCCGCGCGAGCGTACACGCACATCGCGTACACGCACCCGCCCGTTCCGTGCGAGAGAAACCCTGACATTGCCCCCCCACAAGGGGCAACCTCCAGGTGCCCACAAGGTGCCTCTTTTCCGGATGAGCAGAGAAAAAGGCACGGACCAGTCTGTTGGCATGCAAATTACCATCGGGTTCCCACTAATTACTTTCTGGACCATACCCCTTCCACTTAACCAAAAACTGTCTCTGACCTTGTCTCCTTCTACAATCGAGGATAGCCTCCACCTCATACTCTTCGCTACCATCGATAAAAACGGGTTGAGGTGGTCTGGAGCTTTTACCCGGGAAGGGATCGGGCACCGAGGGCTTCAGCAAGGACACATGAAAGACCGGGTGGATTTTCATTGAATCAGTCAAGACCAACTCATACGACACCTCATTAATCCTTCTCTTTACAGGAAAGGGTCCCAAAAATTTGGGCGCAAGTTTCTTAGAAGGACAGGCTAATTTAAGATTGTTCGTGGAAAGCCATACCTGATCTCCGACCTGCAGGTTCAATTCCCCTCTTCTCTTACGATCAAAGGTCTTCTTGCTGTCTGCTTGAGCTTTGGATACCGCCTCTTGTAACACCCGATTGTTATGACTGAGGAAGGTCACAGTGTCCTGGACTGCTGGAACTGGTGACTCTGGAAGAAAGTCAGGCAGAAAGGTTAAGTGAAACCCGTAGTTAGCAAAAAATGGGGACTGCCCTGTGGCTGAGTGACTAGCGTTGTTGTAGGCAAACTCCGCAAGGGGCAGCAGAGATACCCAATCATCCTGGACAAAGGACGTGAAACATCTAATGTACTGCTCTAGGGTCTGGTTGGTACGCTCAGTCTGTCCATTGGTCTGGGGGTGGTAGGCAGATGACAGAGCCAGCTCGATCTTCAAACACTCACACAGGGCCCTCCAGAACCGGGAGGTGAATTGGACCCCCCTGTCAGAC
Organism: Lithobates pipiens; assembly: GCF_037356315.1. Lineage (NCBI taxonomy): Eukaryota > Metazoa > Chordata > Amphibia > Anura > Ranidae > Lithobates > Lithobates pipiens. The sequence goes on from NW_027507788.1 coordinate 167,752,475, forward strand.
ACGATGTTAGCAGGTACTCCATGCAGTCTGACTATCTCCTTTATGAAGACACGGGCTATCTCTGGAGCAGATGGAGTCCCTTTCAAGGGCAAGAAATGGGCCATCTTAGTCAGTCTATCTACAACCACAAAAATGGCCGTGCAACCTTCAGAGCAGGGAAGCTCAACAATAAAGTCCATCGTGATCATCCTCCAAGGCCGATCAGGTGCAGGAAGAGGCTTCAGAAGTCCCCAGGCCCGATTCCTTGTTGCCTTGCTCCGGATGCACACAGGACAGGAGTTGACATACTTCTTGCAGAATTCCTTCAGGCCCGGCCACCAGAAGGTACGCTGTACCAATTCCAAGGTCTTACGGGGCCCAAAGTGTCCTGCTAACGGGTGATCATGGAGGAGGGCTAGAACTTTAATCCGGATGCTTTCAGGCACAAAAACTTGGCTCTCCTTCCATAGAAGACCCCTTCTGGAAAACAGTTTGACCCCTGGTGGTGCCGGTGAATTAGTGGATGCCTCCCTGATCTGCGCCAGCAAGTCTGGTTGCACAAGTAGAAAGGTACTCGCAGATAGTATAGTGTCTGGAGCAGCAAGATCTTTGGGGCAATCGTACATACGCGAGAGCGCGTCTGGTTTCACATTTTTAGATCTGGGACGGTAACTAATGTGGAAACAGAAACGTGAGAAAAACAGGGCCCAACGGGCCTGTCGGGGCTTCAGACGCTTGGCAGTCCTCAGGTATTCGAGGTTCTTGTGGTCGGTGTAGATCAGCACTGGATGAACTGCACCTTCCAACAAGTACCTCCATTCCTCCAAGGCAGATTTGATAGCGAGTAATTCACGGTCACCGACATCATAGTTCTTCTCGGCAGGGGAAAGCTTTTGGGATAAGAACCCTATGGGATGCATCAAATCGTTGCCGCCTTGCCTCTGGGACACAACTGCCCCCACAGCTACTTCGGAAGCATCCACTTCAAGAATATATGGTAGGGAAGGATCTGGGTGGCTGAGGATGGGGGCAGAGGTGAACAGTCTTTTGAGTCTCTCAAAGGCCTCCTGGGCTTCCGACCCCCAGTGGAAGCATACACACTGTTTTGTCAACTGGGTAATGGGGGCAATTATGGCGGAAAATCCCTTAATAAATTTTCTGTAAAAATTTGCAAAGCCCACAAAACATTGTACCCATTTTTATCCGTAGGTGCAGGCCAGTCCAGAACAGCAGAAACCTTCTAAGGATCCATCTTGATGCCAGCCGGGGAGATCTCAAGCCCGAGGAATTGGATGTTCCGTTGCTCAAAGCTACACTTCTCAGCCTTAGCATACAGTCCATGCTGACGGAGCCGGAGTAACACCCTGCCCACGTGACCCCGATGCTGTTCGAGGGACCCCGAAAAAATCAAAATGTCGTCCAAGTAGACGATCACAAAAATGTCCAGGAAGTCCTTGAACACGTCATTAATGAGATGCTGGAAGGTGGCAGGAGCATTACAAAGGCCAAAGGGCATGACCAGGTTTTCGTAATGCTCGAAACGGGTCCTGAATGCTGTCTTCCACTCGTCCCCAGCCCGAATGCGAACCAGGTTGTAAGCCCCCCTTAAGTCCAACTTGGAGAAAATCGTGGCTGATCTCAGTTTCTGAAAGAGCTCCGGCATCAGAGGAAGAGGGTAACGGTTCTTGACCGTGATCTTGTTAAGCTCACGATAGTCCACGCAGGGCCGGAGCGACTGGTCTTTCTTGGTCACAAAAAAGATTCCAGCGCATGCTGGGGAGGTGGAATGACGAATGAACCCCTTCTCCAAGTTTTCTGTAAAATAAACCTTTAAGGCCTCCTGCTCCTTTTCAGACAGGGGGAAGATACGCCCAAACAGGATCTCTGCTCCTGGAAGACGTTCAATGGGGCAGTCATAGGGGCGGTGAGGTGGAAGCGTGTCTGCTCCTCGCTTGCTGAAAACATCTAAAAATTCATGGTATGGTTCAGGCACCAGCTGGCATAAGTCCTGATCAGAATCAAGGCAAAGAAGGTTAGAGGGCACAACAGAATTCACACGAAGATAGTGCTCTTGGCAGTAGCTGGACTGGAACTTGATCTCCCCTGTAGCCCAGTTGATGCAGGGATTATGGGCCTGAAGCCAGGGGATGCCCAGGATCACAGGAAATAGAGGGGAAGAAATCACATCAAGGGTGAGGAGCTCCTTGTGCTGGAAAGGGGTACAAGCCATCAGGGGTAGCGTCTCTTGGGTTACTTGTCCCGATTTGATGTGGGACCCATCAGCTAAGAACACAGACAGTCCATGGGTTTTCTTCTGAAGGGGCAAGGTTTGCAGACTGGCAAAGGTGGCATCGACAAAACAACTGCAAGCCCCAGAATCAATGATGGCGCTGGTGGAGAACGTCCTTCCCTGGAACTGCAATGAGAGAGGGAGAGCAAGGTGGGTTGTGCTGGCTGGCAGGGAAACAGGAACAGGAGACACAGAGGAAAGGCACTTACGTGTCTCAACAGGGCAGTTGTTAACATAATGTCCGGACCCCCCGCAGTAAAGACACAAGTTCAGCTGGCGACGACGGGCACGTTCCTCTGGAGACAAGGTGGGACGCATCAATCTCAGCTGCATTGGCTCAGGAGTGTCAGGAGCAGGACTGGCAGGATCCCTTTGCGGAGCAGGCTGAGGACAGAAGACGGGAATAGGAACCCTTGCAGTCATCCAATTCGAGCGATGGGGCTGAGTTGAGCGCTCGGCCCGCCGTTCCCGAAGTCGACGGTCAATATGTATGGCCAAGGTGATCAACTCCTCCAAAGAGTCCGGGATACCGACACGGGCCAGTTCATCTTTCTGTCCTCTCAGAGAGGCCCATGCGTAACTGATGTCTTAGAGCAGAGTCATTCCATTGGGTGTCTGCGCTCCAGCGCCGAAAATCAGTAACATAGTTCTCGGCCGCCCGGGCGGCCCTGCTGGAGCGCAGACAGAGCGGATTCGCTGTGGCAGTTCGCTGAGGATCTTCATAAAGCTGTGCCATAGCCTCAAAGAATGAAGAAAGGGAATAGGTAATATCACTGTCACCCTCCAGGAGACGGTGGGCCCACGTCTGGGGTTCTCCCTGTAGTAGCGATATTACAAACCCCACTTTGGTAGCTTCAAGTGAAAAAGTCCTGGGTTGGAGGGTGAAGTATAGCTGACAGGCATTACGAAAGGCCCGGAACTTGGATCGGTCTCCCGAGAACCTTTCTGGAACAGGTACTCTCGGTTCAGGAGGGAGCATCACCACTGCAGGCTGGGTAGCAGGATGAATAGGAAGAGGAGGTGATGCTGAGGTGGAAGGACTGGTATCAGAAAGGTGTTGAACTTGCTCTTCCAGTCTGGTATATCCCTCTTGGAGCGACTTCACAGCCTGTGTAAGGGCCGCTAAGTGGGTGCAGATCTCCTTCATGGCAGAAGCTTCTCCCGCAGGCTCAGTCATGGCTGTTTGTACTGTTAGGTACCTGGTGATGAGCTCGACTTGATGGAAGAAGACTTCTCTTACAGCTCTGGTTCAGGGACCACTGGAATGGAGACAGTGGCCCCGTGAGCGCAGCGGGGTAGGAATGTCTGACTGGAAGCAGCGGCTGGTACTTCTGGATGCTGTAACTGCAGAGAAGATGGTAGACAGGCAGGCAGCGCTCAGCAGGCAAGGCAGCGGCAGAAAGGACCGGGTGCAGCACACTTGAACAGCAGAAGAATAGTCAGGCGGGCCGGGTCACAATGGATAAGCAGACAGGTAAGTACAGCAGGCAGAAGAGAAGTGCAGGCAGGCAGAGGTTCGGCAACAGAGGTATAGTCCAAAGCAAGGTCAGGCAGGCCGGGGTCAGAGCAGGAGAGGTCAGCGAGGTCAGACGGTAGCCGGGTCAGATATCACAACAGCAGGCAGATAGCAGGTAGTTCGGGTACAGAGCTGCAGACAAACAGCACTGAGTAGATGCAGCAGCCTCCTTTAAATAGGCCCACTGGCGCCAAACCGCGCTAACACGCACGCGCAAACCACGCGCGTGCACGCGAAAACAGTGCGCGTGCACGCGAATGTCGCGATCGCGTACAACGCACGAGCGTACACGCACATTGCGTACGCGCTCCCGCGCATCCGCCAGTTCCGTGCAGGAGAAAACCTGACAGGTTTTGATTCGTTGATTTTAAACTATAAAGAAAAGTCATTCTTAGTCCCGACAGCTCCCCGGATTTCAATCATATATTATCTGCCTAAGATCCATAAAAGTACTTCACATCCCCCTGGACGCCCTATTAAAAGTGGCATTGACTCCATAACCTCCAGAATTTGGAAATCCATTGACTTCTTCCTCCAACCGCTTGTAAGAAGGACTCCATCCTTTATAAAAGATACTAACGACGTGATCAACTGGATTTCCAGGTTTAAGATAGAGGGTGACCTTCTCTTGGTTACAGCAGACATCACGTCCTTGTATACTTGCATCCCTCATTCTAGAGGGATGGAAGCTGTGGAATATTTCTTGAGGAGGGAGCCAACTTTAATTTCAACCCAAATTAACTATATTCTGGAGCTATTGGAGTTTGCCACACAACAAAATTATTTTTGGTTTGATAGCCGCTTCCATTTACAAATAAAGGGAGTAGCGATGGGGGCAAAATTTGCCCCTAGTTTGGCTAACTTGTTTATGGCCAAATGAGAGGAGGACATCGTCTATGCTTTACTGTCCTCAGTTGAAGCTGTGGATTAGGTACATAGACGACATCCTCCTTCTATGGTCAGGTACCCCGGATTCATTGGAGTTTTTTTCAACTCTTAATACCAATACCAATGACCGAGGAATCTCATTATCATTTCAATCGAGTTAATTGCGGATTAGTTTCCTGGACCTCGTGGTGGAAAAAGTTGAACAGCAGTTTGTATCCAGTACTTATTTTAGACCTACGGACAGAAACGGGTTTATACCCGCTGATAGTTGCCACCATAGGATATAGCTGAATTCCATCCCAAAGAGCCAAATTTTTCGGCTCCGCCATAACTGTACAGAGGTAGAGACTTTTAAGGCACAGGCCGATGCCCTTCGGTTGAGATTCTTGGAAAAAGGGTACAACTAGGGTGTTGTAGATAAAGCTTTGGTGGAAGTTACAAACACTGAGCTTTGGTGGAAGTTACAAACAATTTCAGCTAGTAACACTGCAGTTACTAGCCGAAAGGCCTCAAAATGAGGAAGATAACAGTTTCAAATGGTCTTTCCTTACGAGATTTTCAACACAACACAAACAAATAAAAGATATCTTCATGAAACACTGGGATACCTTTAGAAAAGATAGGATTCTGGGTTCTATAATTCCAGAAAGACCTAAGGTTGTTTATCAAGGTTTACCTGCACTTAAAAGTAAAATAGTTCCCTCTATTATCAACCCTTCCAGTAAGCCATCTTTTTTTCATAACTGGACAGGTTACTTTCCATGTAAAAGGTGCCTTGTATGTCAATACAACAAAGTTTTTAAATTGACCATTACAGGTCGTACTTATAACATCAAACAATTTTGTACCTGTGCCACTACGAATGTGGTCTACATGTTGACTATAAGATCTTTCACTACAAGGGTCTCTGAACATATTCATTTGATAAAACAAAGCAGTACTAAACATACAGTCCCACGCCATTACCGACAGTGTCATGATCGTGATCCTACTGGGACTCATAGATAAGTACACTGCACCATAGAGAGGAGGGGCCTCTATTAGAGGTGTGTCCAGGCTTGAGACCTTTTGGATCTATGAACTGCAAACCCATTTTCCACAAGTTATCAATGTAGAATGGGATATTAATTCCTTTATTAATAGATCCTAGCAGAGAACTATCGGGACCGAATGACTTTTTCTTTCTTTTTATACTTTTATATTTTCTTTATACTTTTTATTTTTATCTTTTGTTTTTATTTTTACGTTTCTATATCCCTTATGTATAATGGGATGAGAGCTCTATATTTTCCCCCAACCCAAGTCATACGGGCTATAATAAACAGAGGGGTTGATAGAGCAGCTTTTTTAAGTTATGAGTGGCAACACATTCTATGAATGAGGTTTACGTATAATAAAATGAGATGCACCTTTGTTGCCATTTTTTGACAATATTGCATACTATTATTATTTTTTATTACAAGTCATATGACGTTCTACATGTTTTTAGTAATAAATTCAAATATTTGTACATGATAACCCTTTGTCACTCGTAGCCAACACAACCTGTAGCCTGACATTAGACATTTATGTCAATAAAATTTACGTGCAACTCCCCCCCCCCCCTTTTTAGGCTGGGATACATCTATAAAATATTCCTGATAATTTCTTTTGATACCACCCGTTTGAAGGTGGGTCCTTGTCTGGATACCCAGTGGAACCCCCATTTACAATTAATTTTTGTTATTTCTATTCATTTATTATTTTTGTTTTATGTCCCCTTTTTTATTTTTATTTCTATTATTATTCATTTTATTTATATTTATTATATATATTTATATTTATTTCCATTTTCATATTTATTTTTTATTTTCCTTTCATATTTTTTTCATATTTATTTATTTTTATTTATATTTTTCACACTTATTTTCATTTATCCCCATATATTATTTCTAGGGGGGCAAATATTGGTTGTCCAGACACTATATTGAATCAACCTCGAATCCCCGGTCCCATTTGTGGATTTAAGGTGCTATGTGTCCTGTGTATAGTATATTTGCCGTTCTTTCTATTTAGAATATGGAAGTGCGTCGTCCCGGCCTCGTTTTCATAACGAGGCTTGGAAGTTTGATGCCAAACCGGAAGTGGGCGCACTGCGTCTCATTTTCAAAGTGAGGCTTGAATACAGACAGGTCATTGGTTGTCTATGAACCTGATAGCGAGGCTTGGTTACCGGAAGCCTGCAGTAGAGTATAACGCAGGTATATGTCTATATTTACATGTAAAACGGTCTATATATATATATATATATATATATATATATATATATATATATATATATACTCGTGAAATTGAAAGATCAATACAGATGTATTAAATTTACAAATAAGTATTAAGAAGGGATATTTAACTTTGTTAATACACGGCTTACACGAGGTATACACTTCCGGTGTATAACCGCAAGTAATCACGGGCGAAAGTGTTTAGATGTTCCGAGTGACACAGGGGTCACCATTTCTTTAGAAGCGATCCTGGAAGGGGGGGTCCACACCCCAGATGATGACTCCGTAGTCAAAACGTGTTGGCTGGACTCATTTGCAGATAACGCTTTGACTTTTTTATCTATATGCTGTTTTGATGCCATCAAAATGTGAGTGTTCCTTTATATGCTTACCTATTAAAACACTTTCTTTTTGACAATATTATGCTATGTTGGATTCCTATTTTTATGATTTTATATATGATACCGTGACCCCATCTCCTATTGGATCATAATGAATTTTCGCCAAAATGATGCTGTGGTGTGAGCTGAATTTGTGGATTATCTATGCCTATTGAGATAAATTTCAGCTATAAGCCTACATGACTTGGGGGGCATATGCCTAGCCGAGTCCAAGTCTTCCGGTAAGCCTCCCTCAGTTTCACGGTGGTGGTGGTGATATATGCATGAAGAATACACCTTGGAAGTCTCTCTTGCAAAGATTCCCTGATGAAGTCACGTGACGGTGACGAACACGCGTCGGAAAGAGAGAGAGAGACACCGGAAGTGACGGAAGTGACGTCCGAGCCTGCCGCTCGTTTTATGTATACACTGTTGCCTGTTTTTTAATCTCTAAATGTGAGTAATCTGACATTTGCAATTAAATAAATATTGAAGTTTAAACATACTGCACTATCAAGTACCATCTCTTATACTCTGTGAGGTACATTCGCCCTGAGACATTCCATTGTGAGATGTGAGGAAACCCCTGTTGTGTATGAGATACATGCTGTAGCCTTACAGCTGTAAGGTAAGGGGACACCCACCTATTCACCCAACGGAGGGAAAAGAATGATTTTTGCACCTATTAGCATGCATGGTCTATACAGCACTTACACACAACCCTGGAATGCTTTGTGTTTGAAGGTTGCACCAGCAGCATTGGCACATTCACCATTATCTGGACTGCTTAATTGTTTGATTTTTCAAAGGCACTAGCACTTTATTTTATGATACTTTTGCTTGTTTGCACAATTCCAATATATGTATTGCACAGTTATGAATGCTTAATAGCTACCATATATATTTATATGTTTTGTGAGGTTTACAGTGGAATTTTGCACCAGTCACTTTAATGTTATGGGGATTTTGCACTATTAAGTTTTGACACTTGGCACTTTATCTATTACGCTTATTGGTTATAGATTCATATAGGGAAGTTAACCCTTTAGCACATGTGCACTTTGTTTCTCAGTTTTTTTGCTCTGAAGATTATTTTGACATTATTCTATTTGAGCAAGTATGCCTTACAGTGACACATGAAGTGAATAACAACCAACAGTTTGATAACGGTGACTCACTTTTCAGCATCTATCACTAATTGCCCCACTTATATTAATTATCCATTTCCATTCTATATTATCCTCCTTCTCCTCCCCCCTATCCCCCTTATTTATATATGGCGCAGCACTACTACATATATACATTTCTCTTGCAATTTGCCACTGGATCTGATATGTTTTGGGACTTATTTAGTACTTGCACTTTTTGATAAAGAAGTTGCGAATGATCACATTTAAATTTTTTGTATATTCACTTTTTATATACATTTTTTCCCTTATATGTTTGATTTCATTTCTCTGTGTTTATGTAGCACCATTGAATATCTATTGATTTAGATGTTCTCAGATATATATATATATATATATACATATGTTGACACGTATATTTTTATTTTTGACACTTTGATATAGTGCTACACATATAAAAAAAAATAGATTTTTGAACAAACGTTCTTAAGAGCATTTATATGAACCTTTGCCAAAAAGTTCTCAGTATATTCGATGATTTGACAAATGTCATTCGAACATACTTCAAAATTAAATTTGCTTTTACTATATGATATTGGAACAAATGTGATTTATGTTGTAATGATATTGGAACAAATGTAGCCACGTACAGAGTTTGGCATTTTTTCACAAAATTATTTCCATCCTGCCCTTCCAATTTTCTTGTCACTGTGGTGACAATGAACATCCATTTCACCTCACTAATAATTAGAAAATCTAACAAACATGTTTAGAATGAAACATTTCTAAGGAATGTTTGTGAATATTTGTGTATGGCCAGCTTTACACTAACTAATATGGAACTCTGTATGGCTCATCTTTTACCTCTGAAACTGTTTGGCAGGAAGGATAACAGCTGTTCATCCACAGGGTCGGTTCACACCAGGATTCGCAAAGGAACGTTCTGTGTGTTCCTGTAAGATTCACATGCAATGCAGTGCGCTGTGATTTGAGCCCAATCATTATGAAAGGGCTGAGTTGCACTGGGCCACACCAAACATAGTGCATGCACTACTTTAAAAAATGCACTGCAACTGGATCACACATGGTACTTCTCTACCTGAGCTGCACGATTCTGGCCAAAATGAGAATCACTATTTCTTTGCTTAGAACAAAAAGATCACGATTCTCTCACGATTCTCGCGACTTAAAATTTTTTCACATTATGCAAAAAAAAAAAAAAAAAAGGCCTAACTGATTTTAACTTGAAACCAACAAATGTCAGAAAAAGGTTTAGTGTGTAAGTGGTTAAACTTTTTTCACTTAGGGCTCCTTCACACGGACGTGTCCATGTACTGAGCCCGCTCTGCTCAACGGGGGATCGCTCCGTCACACTGTGCAGAGACGGACCTGTCAGAGAGCAACTCTCCTCTATGGAGGATCGGATGAGGACAGACCGTAGAGTCACACTTTTTCGGATCGGAGCGGGTCAGATATCAGCAGACATGTCACCGTTGACATCCGATGCTCCATAGAGGTCTATGAGGCATCCGTTCAGGTCCACCTAAAAAACTGACAGGCGGACCTGAACGGACAGCCCGTGTGAAAGAGGCCTTTCACAGGAAGTCTATTCCATTGTTACAATGTTTATACTTAAGTTCAACTGATAAAGAATGTTTTGATTCTTGGCAGACTGCCCAGTTTTTCTCTTCTGAGGGCTGTGGCTTCAGAGCTGAGCAGAGAGAATTCTTTGCATAGAAAGAATTGTGAAACGATTCACAAGCAATAACGATTCTTGACGATCAATTGTGCAGCTCTATTCTTTACCATGCGATTCGGTGCAGGAAAACGCACTGCATTTGCGAACTGTGATTGGGGTGGTGTTAACTTAACATTTACACCCTCTACAGTTAGAATATGCAGTGTGTGTCGAACATGGTGCAGGAAATGTGCACAAAACATGGGTTTACTACACCGTATTCTGGTGTAAATGGGCCCACAAATCGGATAGCTAGCTGTATGTGAAACATAATTGCTAAAATATAGAAAAACAAGCATGTAAATATGTGAAGGTAATTTTAGTCATAATACACACAAAAAAATCTAATATAATTTATTTTTCTTAACAATGTTCTCTAGAACTAAGGTGTAGTCCTGCGAAGCATTCTAAGTGAGTTTGGCCTCTGCAGTGACCTGAATCTACTTAAGTTTTGGCATCCTATATCTGTTTTGTCAGGAAATTTTGAGATTTGTTATGATGACAGCCAAGCGCATTAAAATTACTAATTGTCAATGTAATAGATACAAGGGAACAGATACAAAAGGTAAACAAACACAAGACATGTGCAAACAGGAGGATGTGAAGCTTCCAGTTATTGTAGTGGCAGAACATTAGTCAGCAAAATGGAATTACTCAACTTCAGGAAAACAACTTCACTATGCGTCAAAGTATTGGAAAGGCTTCACAATAAGCCCTTGTACACACGGTCGGAGATTCTGTCGGAATGTGTCCGATCGGAGCGTTTTGTCGGATATTGCGACTGTGTGTGGTATGCATCGGACTGTTTCCATCGGAATATCCGTCGGACCAAATTTTCCAATTTGCCGGAAATATTTTCCGACAAACTGCTCCGATCGGACATACTCCGATCATGTGTAGAGAATTCCGATCGGACAAAGTGCCACGCATGCTCAGATCAAATTCTTACAGTCCCATCATAACGAAAATTACGTCATCACGTTCTAAAAGATCGGATTTTCCGACAACTTTGTCCGACCGTGTGTATGCAACAGTTTCGGACAAGATCCGTCAGACAAAATCCGACGGATTTGGTTGTCGGAATGTCCGACCGTGTGTACAAGGGCTAAGAAGGCATGTACCGCAGAGTTCAGAAATTTGTGACTCAACCATTATTATAATTAAAGTAAAATTAAACTGCTGCTAGAACCTTGTAATAAAATGTACTACCTCCAAAAAAATATTAAAGGGTCATTGACAGCACATAAAGACGTGTATGTGTTGTGGGTTATGAAAGGTAGAGAGGAAGAAAGGGAGCGCAGTAAGGAAGAAAGAAGAAAGGAAGAAAGTGGGAAAGGAAGGAAGAAAAAAAGAGGAAGGAAGGAAGGTGGTAGGAGAAAGGGAAGCAATGAAGGATGGGAGGGAAAGAGGGAGGAAGGAAAGATAGAAAAGGGAAGAAGGCAAGAAAGAAGAATGAGGAAGTAAAGAAGTAAAAGTAAAGTAAGAAAAGGGAGGGTAAGGAATGTAGAAAGGAAGGATGCAAAGATGTAAAAGGAAGGAAGGAAGGAAAGCAGGAAGAAAGATCAAAGGAGCGGAAAAAAAAAAAGGAAGGATAGAATCAGGCCAGATATGCTGAGCCATAGGGGGACCCCTAGCTACATTTGGTCTACTTTCATAGGATGCATCATTTCTAGATATGCCGGAGAGTAGAAAAAAACTGTCCAAGGATATTATGTACTGCAGAACTGCTGTTATTTTTGGTACAGAGTGGCAGTGAGATTTTCTATATTTTCTAATTTCGGCCAGCCAAAGATAGATTGGAGGGGTGACAGACTGCTTCCACATGGCTGTAACGCACAACTAAGCTGTCGCCTTTCTTACGTTTTCCCAAAAAGGGCAAATTTTCCGACAGCTCCAAAAAAATGTGTAGGAAGGAGCCTTCTGTCAAAGAAGATCTCCAACACAGGTTGGAAATGCTGCAAAAAATTTGATAAAGAGTGACTGATACCCTGTACCATTGAGATAAAATCTTGTTTCTCTGTTCTTGAAATTTGTTGTCAATAAAGGACTTAAATACAAACAGAACGACTCTGTCAATTTGGGCTGGATAAAATGTCAGTCACCTCTATATCTCTTTCCCATTTATGAATGTAAGGTCAGGTTCACACTAGCTGCAGCCATGGCTGCAGCAGGGGGTCGGGTGTGTCCCTGTTCTCCGTTTCAGGGGCCCATCAGGTCCAAATTTTTGCCTGAATTCGGACCTGAAATAGAACCAAAGACACACAAGACCCTTCCAGTGCGGACCGCGGCCGCCCCGGAGGTGTGTGAACCAGCTCCATTAAAAGCTGGTCACAGTCTCCTGTCATACAAACTGGGTGCAGAGAAATCCACATCCAATTCACATAAGCGTAAACCCAGCCTTAGGTGGAACATAGTTCAGTTGGGGGATACCAAAAGCTGACAAAAAAAGACAAAAAAATGAGGTAGGAATACTGTTTTGTTACAAAATGTTTAAAAAAGGGTTTCCAAAAATAACAGATCTGAAATGCTGACCATATATGTATGGGAGGATCTAGCAAATGTTAACTGGCCAAAAAATGCATGAGATTAAATTTGCCTGCTTCAAAAAGATGGACAATGTGTTTGTTAAGCATGCCCAAACTTTTGGCTTCTTCACATGTCAGATTTTGACATGTGATTGTGTACATGCAGCCACTGTGTCTGTATCCACTTCTGTAGGCTGCCTGTGTTTAGCTTCAAGGTGGATATATACACAGCAAAACGTAGCTCAATGCGGAGGACAAGCCTCAAACCCACCTAAATGACCCCTAAGTAAGATTGTATAGGTAGGTACCTCTCTCCTATTCTTTGAGTATATTATTATTAAAGTAGAATTAAACCCCAAAACAAAATATGTCATATGTTGCTGCTCATCAATCCTTATATGTGGGGCGAGGGTAGAATGTGTTAGATTGAAAAGCACATTTAGATGGCCTTGACTAACAAATAAATTTTGGGGGGGGGGGGGCTAAAGCTTTTACATAAATGATTGAATGCTGACAATTGTAAGAACCCCTGACAGTGGTAAATGGTTTGTCTTAATTATCTAACTGCCATTTTTGCTGGACAGCTTGATGTCTAACAGCTAACTTAGAGGCTGAATTACAGGGCTAAAATAATAGAAATGTTTTTTTTTTTAAAGCAGCCAGATGAAATACTGGTCCTATAAAATAATATGAATAATAATTTCTAGGTGGTGAATTTTACCAATATTGGTGGTTTTCAAGAGTTAAGGAGTAGAAATTGTACCTATAAAAATAACAACAGTACAAAACGAAATAAAAACTACAAGCAACACTAGAGCACAGAACATCTACAAATATGAAACAACTGGGTTGAGGACCTCATGTATACAAGTTCTCATTTGGCACCTACCTCTGACATACCTCTGCTAATCTTTGTTTGGCAAAGGGCTTCACTTTTACTACAGCAGGTTGGCCAGCAATAAGGTCCTCTGTGGTTATTAATAGAAGTTGAGTCATGCAGAGACCTTGCAGGAGCACAGAAATGCTGACATTCCCAAAAGGGGTATCAAAATGCCAAAACCAGCCATTGACTGCACTGGAAGGCCAAGAATACGCTACAGTCAATGTACAAGTATCTTTCCCAGATCTACTGTGCATTGAAAGTATAGCTAAAGGAAAACTCTTTTTAGTTGTGGATAGAACACCTGTCATTTTTTATTGTTGTGTGTGCCCCTGTTAGGAAGATTCACCCTCTCTATTTGTCCTGTTTACCATTATCATTGAAAGTAAAAGAATATCCCAATTTTTGGGTTGCCCCCCCAGAAGGTAATAGAGGTGAAATCTTCAAATTGGGAAGAAAAGCAGGCCCAAACCTTGATGCTGCCACCACCATGTTTGACAGTGGGGATGGTGTGTTGAGGGTGATGAGCTGTGTTGCTTTTACGCCAAACATATCGTTTTGCATTGTGGGCAAAAAGTTCGATTTTGGTTTCATCTGACCAGAGCACCTTCTTCCACATGTTTGCTGTGTCTCCCAGGTGGCTTGTGGCCAACTTTAGATGAGACTTTTTATGGTTATCTTTGAGAAATGGCTTTCTTCTTGCCACTCTTCCATAAAGGCCAGATTTGTGCAGTGTACGACTGATTGTTGTCCTATGGACAGACTCTCCCACCTCAGCTGTAGTTCTCTGCAGTTCATCCATGAGTGATCATGGGCCTCTTGGCTGCATCTCTGATCAGTCTTCTCGTTGTCTGAACTGAAAGTTTAGAGGGACGGCCAGGTCTTGGTAGATTTGCAGTGGTCTGATACTCCTTCCATTTCAAAATGATCGCTTGCACAGTGCTCCTTGGGATGTTTAAAGCTTGGGAAATATTTTTGTATCCAAATCCGGCTTTAAACTTCTCCACAACAGTATTACGGACCTGCCTGGTGTGTTCCTTGGTCTTCATGATGCTCTCTGCGCTTTCAACAGAACCCTGAGACTATCACAGAGCAGGCACATTTATACAGAGACTTTATTACACACAGGTGGATTCTATTTATCACCATCAGTCATTTAGGACAACATTGGATCATTCAGAGATCCTCGTTGAACTTCTGGAGTGAGTTTGCTGCACTGAAAGTAAAGGGGCCGAATAATTTTGCACGCACCACTTTTCAGTTTTTTATTTGCTAAAAAAAGTTTAAATTATCCAATAGATTTCGTTCCACTTCACAATTGTGTCCCACTTATTGGTGATTCTTCACAAAAAATAAACATTTTATATCTTTATGTTTGAAGCCTGAAATGTGGCAAAAGGTTGAAAAGTTCAAGGGGTCCGAATACTTTCGCCAGGCACTGTATATATATATATATATATTTATATATATATATAAGAAAATGATGGTTGTTGTAATTTTTTATGTCACACTGTATTTGCGCAATTAATGCAATTTTTGGAGAAAAAATACACTTTAATGAATTTTATTGCGCACAATATAATGAAATTTCAAAAGAAATTGAAAACTGTACTTTTTGTACAAGTGTTTGAAGTCACCTAATTTTTATTGAGGTGTGATGGACAGACCCCCTGTCTTTTACACTGTTTCTTGCTATGCTGGTTTGTTGGTTCTCTTAAGGTTTTTTAATGTCAATGTCCTTCTGTTTTTTGCGCATCGAGGCCTTCGGGTAAGACTGCGTAGATCAAGCATTTTAATAAATAAATAAAATCCCTTGTGACAGCATGGGCTGTGACAGGTCCTCTTTATGGAGAGATCTGGGGTCTATTAAACGCTCAGATGCAGCTTATAAGACACAGATCGGTCTGATTGGCTGCTTTCCTGGGGGCTAACGGCCAGGTAAAACTGGGAGGAGCAATGTCAGTTTCTATCTCTTTGCAGCTGTTGCCATCGTTCGCATCGCTCCTGGGCTCCGCAATTAGACAGGAGACCCCCTTCCACCACCTGCAGAAGTTATCAAGTCGCTGTTCAGCCACTAGAATCACTTCTGCAGTACAGGGATTCACCGGTTGAAAATGGTCATACAGGGATGATGCCTGCAGTGAGGCTGCATTTATGGACACAGTGAGGCTGCGATTATGGGCACAGTGAGGCGGCATGATGGGCACAGTAAGGCTGCATTTGGTGGGCACTGGTAGGCTGCATTTGGTGGGCACTGATAAGCCTGTAGTTGGTGTGCACTGGTAGGCTGCATTTGGTGGGCACTGATAAGCCTGCATTTGGTGTGCACTGGTAGGCTGCATTTGGTGGGCACTGGTAGGCTGCAATTGATGGGCACTGATGAGGATGCATTTGATGCATTGATCTCTTGTATCATTGTCTGCAATCTCTGACCATTTTCTGTACTATGTCTGCAGTCTCTGAACCATCACCTGTACTATGTCTGCAGTCTCTGACCGTTGCCTGTACTATGTCTGCAGTCTCTGACCGTCGCCTGTACTATGTCGGCTGTCTCTGACCATCTCCTTTATCATGTCTGAAGTATGTCTGGGGGCTCTTTCTAACAGACTCTCTAACAGGAGCCCTCTGTGTGTCCATCAGCGAAGCCCCCCTCCAGGTCCCAAAAGTACTCTGCTTCTCTTCCTGTATTTTGTTTATTGTTAAGAGATTATGTGAGGATTACAGGGTAATGAAGACTCCTTGGGGGAGCATCTCTGTGATTGAGCTGCCATAGAAACATTTGTAAAGGGGAGTAGTTAGTAAGATGACCACGCCCATGTGGAGGCGCCAGAAATATTTCTGCACCCAGGCACCTGTGACCCTAGGATCGGCCCTGACCACTGAAAACTGAGGCCGTCCATGAATGTCCTACGGTTGGAAAGTGGTTAATATAAAGGTCAAGCTAGTGACTCTCCAACGAGAAAAATTATTTTTTTAATGAACACCGAATTAAGTTCTTTGTTGTAAGGGGTGGTCAGACTTTATAATTGTCATCCAAGAGAGTGAATACCAGGGAAGATACAATGAAAAAGTTTATTCACCTCTAACTAGTAGCATTTCTCAGTAGAGTGATTGGTTCAACGATTTACCCAGACTACCACTGAAAAAGCCATTGGATTTTTACGCTGTGAAATAAATTGACAGCTGCCACAGTAATATTCCATCTTGAAGTTTTCTGAATAAACTATTTTATGCAGGAATTGGTACTTTCTTAATATGTTTAAATATATTCTGAAAAATGATTTCCACCGTGGTCATGATTTGTTAAATTGAGCAAGGCCATTGCAGCTTAATATGTATAAAACTTAAACAATATTTATTTACCATAAATAATAAAAAAATATTCTTTTTAACAATTTAGTACATTCCTTACTAGTCACTATAAACATTCTACACACCCCTGTAAAAGTGCCAGGTTTTTGAGATATAAAAAAACAGACCAAGATAAATTACTTCATAATTGTTTTCCTCTTTGACCTATAATCTGTGCAGTTTAAATAAAAAACAAACAAAAATCTTTAAAGAGAGAAAAAATTAGAATAAAACAACTTATAATAATGTGGTTGCACAAATATGTACACCCTTAAACTAATACTTTGTTGAAGCACCTTTTGATTTTATGAC
Source organism: Lithobates pipiens (assembly GCF_037356315.1). Classification (NCBI taxonomy): domain Eukaryota; kingdom Metazoa; phylum Chordata; class Amphibia; order Anura; family Ranidae; genus Lithobates; species Lithobates pipiens. Next base: position 167,769,722 of record NW_027507788.1, read on the forward strand.
AGCATTCAGTCTTTTGGGGTGCAAGTCTATTAAGTATGAAACATCTTGCTTTGGGAATCTTTGCTCACTCTTCTTTGGAAAAGTGCTCCAAATTTATCAGATTGTGAGGGCATCTCCTGTCCACAGCCCTCTTTAGGTCACTTCACACATTTTTAATTGAATTCCAGGTCTGGGGCCTTCTTCTGGATTTTGTTGATTTGAAGGTATGCTTTTGGTCATTGACACGCTTAAAGGTGAAATTCCTGTTCGTCCTCAGGTTTTTAGCAGAGGCCTGAAGGTTGCCTGATATTTGGAACTGTTTGTACATTCCTTCCCTAGATCCAGCAGACAAAAACTTGGTCCAAAGCATAATGCTGCCACCACTTGCTTTACTGTGGGTAAGGTTTTTTTTTCTTTTGTTTTTTTTGTGATATGCATTGTTGGTTTAGCACCAAACATGCTTTTTGAAATGAATGTTGGGCTCATCAGACTATAGCACATTTTCCCCACGTGTTTTTGGGAGACTTGATGTAGGTTTTGATGTAGGTAGGCTTGTATCTTTTGCTTAGTAAGAGAAGGCTTCTGTCCTGCCACCCTACACCAGATATATGAAGCATATGGAAGACTGTTGTCAGATGTAGTACATAGCAATACTAGCCATAAATTCCTGCAGCTTCTTTAATAGTGCTGTATGCCTCTTGGCGGACTCCTGGACCAGGAAAAGTTTTATTGAGAGAAGAATGTCCTTGGAAATTTGTTGTACCATCTCCTGGCTTTCAAACAATGAGATCACTTTGTTGCCTTGTATGGCACCAAGAACAAATTTGGTGTTCCAGATCAGAAGAGGTAGCACCACTAATGAGAGACTGTTAGTGTATCTGAAAGGGTTAGGGACAAAGTGGTCAACAAAAATAAAGAATATTTGTAATAAAAGGCAGAAGCCTAGGATGCATATTTTGTGTATTTCGGGAAGGAATATCAGACTGAAAAGGTATGTCTCCATCAAGGATCAACCAGAAAACAGCTGGGGGTTGGAGCAGAGTACCATTAACCCATGAATGCAGGGAAAGGGAGAACAAAAATAAAACTTCCTTCTAAAGTGCAATCTAAAGGGAGAGAAGACTTCCAAACTTACACCAATAGCTGAAGCAGAGATGTAGCCTAAAAACAAATATATGTTTGCGTGTGTGTGTGTTTCTAGTATATAGTCCCACAAGGACCTCTGGACAAACAGGTTACCAGGTAGGGGAACTCTGTATTTAAGTAATAGAGTGCTGTGTCTGTTGATCTTCCAGGGAAGTAACAAAATGGATATTTCCTTGAAATGATGGAAGGGATATTAGAACAAACCCTCACATTGAAAGGAGGTAAGGTTAGTTGCAGGGATTCAGAAACAAGAGTTTGAGCTCTGCATGGCATAGTGAATGAGTCGGTTAATGCCTTCCGGCTTAAGGGAACAGACTTCAGTAGTAATAGATTGTCAGGTCAAGAGTATCATTCATGGCAAAACAGTTCAAAAGTGCAACAGATGTAGACAGTTCAAAAATAAATAGCATATACCACGAACAGGACTGTAGGCAGAGTGAGCTGGTTGGTACTTGTGTACCACTGCAGATGTCAGCAGGGCAACAAGGACTGGTGCATAGATGGATGAGATCAGACTAGGTCAAAAAGTAACAGAGAGTCTGATAACACAGAAGGATAAGGCAGAAGCATAGTCTTGACAAGCTGGATACACATGAGTAGATCGGAGTCCAAACAGTACAGAATCACAGTGGAAAAAGCAGGGTCAGAGCAAGCCAGGACATACATGGTAAACCACAGAGTAAATACAGGCTGGGTCAAGAAAGAGACCACCAGGTAGCATTTGCTACCATGCATACCGGTGGTGTATGCAACAGGTGCGTTAAGCATGGGCAGCAAGGCTCTAGCCAATCACTGATGTTTCAAGGTAAAGCTGACTCAGGTTTTTCTCAGCATTAAAGGACCAGCCCAAGTCTTAGTACTGATATTATCCCACCTTCTTCAAGGGGTAGCTCCTGCACCCCCAGGCTTACTTGGTTGACGAAGATGGAACTTCCTCTTCACTTGAATAGTGTGACGATGATGGGCTGAGTCAGGAGCAGTCTGACTTACAGCTGATACTGTGACAGGCCAAACTGAGGTGGCAGGCAGAGGTCAGACAGTGACAATAATTTTCTTTTCGGAGGTGCAGCACCAAGCAAGACATCAATGGAACAGTCATAAATGCAGTGAGGTGGCAAAGTATTACTCAAATCTTTGGAAATATTCAGGGAGTTCTTATAACAAGGGAAAACCTGTTCCAATTGGCAAGCAGCAATCTGAATAGGACGTGGTATGCAGGTTTTTTTACACATTGATCGGACCATGCCAAGATATTGGCCAGTCTACACTCATGCCAAGAAGTCAAGAGGTAACACAGAGTCTGACACAGGAGGATCAGGCAGAAGCATAGTCTAAATGAACCAGGTCATCCATGAGTAATGGTAATCCACAGAGAAAATACAAGCTGAGTCCTACCATAAAGCAGGAGTCCAATGACTTGAATGCTGCTCATGACCTCACTTGTTTTCCAGGTTCTGCAATTTTCTAATATGGTGATATATTTTGACATGTTTGTCATTGGCCTCAGTATTTTCTGTGAGTTGACTTAAAATAAAGTATTGAAAAAACAAACAAAAAAACAGGAGCACAAAATGAGAATCAGGAGGTTTGCACATCTCAATGTTATGTTATCACCTGACAGACACTGCTTGAAAGCGCAAGTCAATAAGACACTGTTTTAATTTATGAATAGCTTTCTGAATAAGCATATGGAGCCGTAAAACCTAAGAATTGTGAATTAAATTAGATGAATCTGTTTTAGAAGATGTGATCCATTCAGAAATGGTTTCACAAATTAAAGTTGCTGCCGGAAGAGGACAGAGAGTTGTTCTAAGTACCTCAAACTCAGATTTAAACAAGGTATCTGAGCATGAATGCAAAGTCATAGGTTGTCTATTAAGGTTAAGAAATGGAGAGAGCACAGATTGCCAGATTCCCCAACTATATATCTATTTAAAAAATATCCCCCAGCAGTAGGCTGTGCAGTTTCTAAAGTGCCAATAAGCTCTGAGGGAAATGTTTCCAAAGTTCTGGATGTTTCAGTCTCAGGTAGTGAAGCCAGACAAGCTGGTGGAAAATAACAAACGTATATTATATATATATATATATATATATATATATATATATATATATATATAGGGGTTCCAAGATTTTGACAACTGATGCTGACTCCTACTGGGGAGACTTACGAATTGTACCCACAAATAGTAGAACGTGGGACAAGGTGGACTTAAGGCAGACAATGCAATCCATGCGGTCCTACTAAATGGGAGTAGAAGCAGCTCTTGATAGGTGAAAATGAAGGTGAGAAGGATGTGCAGTGCCCTATGCTGCAAGAGACATCAGTGCTGAGGTCTCAAGGCTGATAGCGTTATCTCAGGACAAAAGGTTGGGATTGGGGAGGCTTCAATTCTGAAACCTAATGCCTGAGGTAATTTTAGCAGTTTCCGTGTCCTCCAAGGCAACACCAAGGAATATCTGATCTGGATAGCTGCTGGGTAGAGGCCAGCTCAAGCAGTGCATTGATTGAAGAGAAAAAACACCCACCACGAATGTTCATTAATGTTTTTTCAGAAGAGAAAAAAAAATAGTAAAAATATAAACAGAGGTTTCTTCTACACAGCACAGGAAAAAGCATCCAAACTCCTGGGATACTAGCAAAAAAGTAATGGGGCTATAGTGGGCGGGCCTTCATTTTTTTTCTGTTCGCTAATGTCCATCTTCTGAAAGCTGCAACATAAACCACATGTCTAGGATTTCCCATATCCCTATGTAGAATGTTAAAGCACCCTATATGTTTTAGGGTAGGGGATCTTTATATTACAAGGTAGTGAGCAGATCTGGAGGGAATTGCATAACGTAACCCATGTTAACTGACAGGCAGATGATTTTTAAAACTCCTCATACACATTATACTATTGATTGAGGTAAAATGGTGATATATGTGATATATGTCAGACATGGGTCTTTACCCGCAGACATATTCACAGCCAATAATCCAGTAAATTACACATTCTTGCTTAATCTAGTTTGAGGTTTTGTTGCTGCACATTAAATCTTTTTAATTCAGGGATTTACCAGCTGAACATTTTTGATTCCTGCAAATCTCTTAAAATAGAAAACAGCCTGAAGTCTCATGTCAGGTAACTGATGTTCAGAATCACTTGAAGAGGTCATCAGAAGGGCACGTCACTAACTATATGGAAATTTCATGATGCTTCCCGGCTTAAAATTGATTTTAACAGGTGGTGATGGGTAAAGTTTGATCTTTGCTGATTATCCACTACTTTTTGGGACAATGGTGGTCCTCCTTTCACCAGCACTGCATAGATAGGCTGAGCCTATGCATTGTGCTTAGCTTTTGCTGCTTCCCGACTAGGAAAATCCACCTTTTAGATCTATGGATGAATGTAAGAAAACAGAGCACATCCTGTATAATCTCTCCTCTAGTGAGTACCTCTGAGAACAATAGTAAGTGGCAAAATAGCCTTGATTAAAATGCCAAACTTTGCCAGTCATTGCTATGGTGGGGCCCCATGATAGCCCCATTCAAGTTCTGCTGTGTTAATGGAGTTTTCTCTTCACATGACTGTACATACCCTAATTTGAATAGATCTATCAGTAAGTACATATTGTAAAAAGAAATAAAACAAAAACTGGGGACACCACCATAAGCTTTAGAACACACATACATATGCAAATGAATAGTCTGCACATCATAATTATTATATACGATGAGACCTATACGAAAGGAATAGTCAGTTGTCAATAATTCCATTCCTGTATGCTCAACATTGCTGAGCGCATAATGTCTTTGGGAAGGTATTTTGAATATATCCATTTCTACATCAGGCAGGAGTGTTATTACAGGAGATGCAGCCATCCTCAGGAATCCTCATCCTTTTTCTGATCTTTCATCTGCTTTATGATGTTTTTGAAGGATTCTTGAGAAGTAAATTATACCCTACATTTTATTTATTTTTGTGGTGTGAGATAAAAGTGGGCCCTAGTTTACATGTTGCACCATGTCTCAGTGACTAATGTTGACTTCCAAGCAGGCAGCTAACTTTAACTAGATATAAGTAAATTGCCTTACTCAAAAAAAATGTGTAATTCCGTTAAGCCAGTCTTGTGGTCCACCAAACCATCATTACAGTCCTGGATCTCCACTTGACTCAGGACACACCACCAACCCACTGAGCGGATAATGAATGAGCAGAAGCACCCTTATAAGTCATCACTCTGCTCTCCCCTCCTGTAAGAATGTTTACAGTGTTAGACTGACAACAATGTGTGCTACAGTAAAGGCTGGTTGGATTCTCTGGAGTATCGTCTACCTATCTCAGTCTCAGTCCTGCTAAGTAGAGGATTATATATATTTGCACTACTAGCATTTTAAAATACAATGAACATTTTTTTAATTAACCACTTGCCGCCCGCCCTATAGGCAATTGACGGCGGCAAAGTGGTTTCATAATCCTGACCGGACGTCATATGACGTGATCAGGATTATGAGCCGCTGCGCGCCCCCGGGGGTGCGCATCGCGGCGATCGTTGTTGGGGGGTGTCAGTCTGACACCCGGCAACTACGATCTTGGTAAAGAGTCTCCGACGGAGACTCTTTACCATGTGATCAGCCGTGTCCAATCACGGCTGATCACAGTGTAAATGGGAAGAGCCGGTAATCGGCTTTTCCTCACTCGCGTCTGTCAGACGCGAGTAGAGGAGAGCCGATCGGCTGCTCCTCTGACAGGGGGGGTCTGTGCTGATCGATTATCAGCACAGCCCCCCCGAGGATGCCCACACTGGACCACCAGGGACGCCACCAGACCACCAGGGAAAAGGTAATAAAGGTCATAATCCTCCCTAGACCACCAGGGATGCCAGTCAGCACAATGGGTGCCAATCAGTGCCCATAATGGATGCCAATCAGTGCCCACAATGGGCATCACTGATTGGCATGCATTATTGTTTGGCACTGATTGGCATCCATTACTATAGTATAACACCGATGCCGCCTATGAGTGCCCACCTGTGCCGCCTGAGTGCCCACCTGTGCCGCCTATCCGTGCCCACCTGTGCCGCCTATCCATGCCCACCTGTGCCGCCTATCCATGCCCACCTGTGCCACCTATCCATGCCCATCCGTGCCGCCCATCCATGCCGCCCATCCGTGCCGCCCATCCGTGCCAGCTATCAGTGCCAATTTGTGCTACCTATCAGTGTCCGTCCGTGTCGCCCATCCGTGTCGCCCATCCGTGTCGCCCATCAGTGCCGCCTATCAGTGCCACTTCATTGGTGCCACATTGGTGCCCATCAGTGCCGCCTTATCAGTGCCCATGAGTGTAGCCCCATCAGTGCCCATCAGTGAAGGAGAAAACGTACTTATTTACAAAGTTTTGAAACTGAAACAAAAAAAAACAATTTTATTTTTTCAAAATTTTTGGTATTTTTTTATTTGTAGAGCAAAAAATAAAAACCGTAGAGGTGATCAAATACCACCAAAAGAAAGCTCTATTTATGGGAAAAAAATGATAAAAATTTCATTTGGGTACAGTGTAGCATGACCGCGCAATTGTCATTCAAAGTGCGACAGCGCTGAAAGCTCAAAATTGGTCTGGGCAGGAAGGTGTTTAAGTGCCCTGTATTGAAGTGGTTAAATACATAACTGAATTAATTGGTGTAACTGGTGATTTCTTAAAATCTGTTGGAAGTTATGTTTTGAAACTGAATTTTGGGAAACTAAACCCTACTGTAAAGGTTAAATTGTCTATTTTGCCAAGATACCAGGAAAAAGGACTTCTACTTACTTTATCCTCTGTTCCTCCTACAGTAAGTGCTCACCTCTTCTTTACCTTGCTCCAAATTGTGGGCATGCTCCCTTACAATCGAGGACTTTTGGTTATGAATTGTAAATGATGTATCATGGCTGCGACTGCCAGCCTTAGCACTGAAAAGAAGAAGCTTCAGGGGATCGTCAAATGGAAGAAGGAACATGTGGGTGTGAGGGATAAGTTAAATAACAAAGTACTTAAAGTGCAATTAACCACTTGACCACTGGGCACTTAAACACCCTTAATAACCAGACCAATTTTCAGCTTTCGGTGCTCTCGCATTTTGAATGACAATTACTCAGTCATGCAACACTGGACCTATATGAAATTTTTGTCCTTTTTTTCACACAAATAGAGCTTTCTTTTGGTGGTATTTAATCACCGCTGGGTTTTTTATTTTTTGTGCTATAAAAGAAAAAATACCGAAAATTCAGTAAAAAAACTAATTTTTCTTTGTTTCTGTTAGAAAATTTAGCAGATTAGTAATTTTTTCTTCATAAATTTTGGCCAAAATTTATACTACTACATATCTTTGGTAAAAATAAGTACAAATTGGTGGATATTATTTGGTCTTTGTGAAAGTTATAGAGTCCACAAGCTATGGTGCCAATATCTGAAAATTGATCACACCTGAAGGACTGACGGCCTATTTCAATTCTTGAGACCCTAACATGCCAGAAAAGTACAAATACCCCCCAAATGACCCCTTTTTGGAAAGAAGACATTCCAAGGTATTTAGTAAGAGGCATGATGAGTTTTTTGAAGTTGTCATTTTTTCCCACAATTCTTTGCAAAATCAAGATTCTTTTTACTTTTTTTTTTTTTTTCACAAAATTGTCATATTATCAGGTTATTTCTCACACACAGCATATGCATACCACAAATTACACCCCAAAACACATTCTGCTATTACTCCCGAGTATGGTGATACCACATGTGTGAGACTTTTACACAGCGTGGCCACATACAGAGGCCCAACATGCAGGGAGCGCCATCAGGTGTTCTGGAGCACCCAGGACAATTCTGACATTTCTCTCCTACATGTAAAAATCATCATTTATTTGCTAGAAAATTACATAGAACTCCAAAACATTATATATGTTTTTTTAGCAAACACCCTGGAAAATACAATGGTGGTCTTTGCAACTTTTTATCTCGCACGGTATTTGCGCAGTAATTTTTCGAATGCTTTTTTTTGGAAAAAAAAATAGTTTTGTGCTTAAAAAAAAAAAACACAGTAAAGTTAGCCCAATTTTTGCATAATGTGAAAGATGAAGTTACGCTGAGTAAATAGATACCTAATATGTCACTCTTCAAAATTACACACGCTCGTGGAATGGCGGCAAACGTCGCTACTTAAAAATCCCCATAGGCGACGATTTAATTTTTTTTTACTGGTTATATGTTTTGAGTTACAGAGGAGGTCTAGGGCTAGAATTATTTCTCTCGCTCTAACGTTCGCAGCGATACCTCACATGTGTGGTTTGAACACCGTTTTCATATGTGGGCGGGACTTACGTATGCGTTCGCTTCTGCATGCGAGCACATGGGGACAGGGGCGCTTTAAAAAAAACATTTTTTTTTTTATTGTTCATTTTACTTTATTTATTTATTTTAGTTTGACATTTTTTTCCCCAAAAATAATTTTTTTGATCACTTTTATTCCTATTACAAGGAATGTAAACATCCCTTGTAATAGGAATATGGCATGACAGGTCCTCTTTACAGTGAGATGTGGGGTCAATAAGACCCCACATCTCACCTCTAAGCTGGGAAGCCTGAAAAAAAAAAAAAGATTCTGGCTTTGATCGTATTAGCGATTCGGTAGAAGCACCGGAGGGCGGCGGGAGATGTCTATGGCTGGGTATTGCAGGGTATCACCGACTATGGCTGGGTATCTCAGAGCATGGCGTTGCAGAGTACTGCGTTGCAGAGCATTGCAGGGTATTGGCGGGTGTTGCAGAGCATTGCAGAGTGTTGCAGGGTATTGGCGGGTGTTGCAGAGCATTGCAGAGTGTTGCAAGGTATCGGCGGGGGTTGCAGAGCATTGCAGAGTGTTGCAGGGTATTGGCGGGTGTTGCAGAGTGTTGCAGGGTATTGCGGAGTGTTGCAGAGTGTTGCAGAGTGTTGCAGGGTATTGCAGAGTGTTGCAGAGTGTTGCAGGGTATTGCGGAGTGTTGCAAGGTGTTGCGGAGTGTTGCAGGGTATTGCGGAGTGTTGCAGGGTATTGCGGAGTGTTGCAGAGTGTTGCAGGGTATTGCGGAGTGTTGCAAGGTGTTGCGGAGTGTTGCAGGGTATTGCGGAGTGTTGCAGGGTATTGCGGAGTGTTGCAGGGTATTGCGGAGTGTTGCAGGGCATTGCGGAGTGTTGCAGGGCATTGCAGAGTTGCAGGGCATTGCAGAGTGTTGCAGGGCATTGCAGAGTGTTGCAGGGCAATGCAGAGTGTTGCAGGGCATTGCAGTGTTGCAGGGCATTGCAGAGTAATGCAGAGTATTTGCAGGGAATTGAGGGGTTAATTTTCGGTGAGCAGCGATGTGGGCACTGCAGATGCAGCCCACATCGCTGCTGACACCGATCTCTTCCCCCTCCGCTGTACCGATCGGTACAGAGAGGGGGAGGGAGGAACCGGCGTCATAACATGACGCCGGCTTGTTTACAAGTGATCACTCCGTCATTTGACGGAGCGATCACGTGGTAAACGGCCGCGATGAGCGGCCGTTTACCGTGATTCGTGATGCGCCGGGTCCACTGGACCCAGCGGTCACGGATGCTCTCGTGTGCGCGCCCCAGGGGGCGCACGATGTCAGTGCTAGAATCCCTTTAGGACCCAGCACAACTCACCTGACACAGCCTGTGTCTGGGAAACAACAGTGATTGGCCAGCTCACGTTTAAATCACCTGTATCAGCATTCAGTCAGCGCTCGTGTTAGAGTTCACTTGTGTTTGATCCAGCTGATATTTGCTCTGTGACTTTCGTGTTTGACCCGGCTTGTTTGACCTTCCTTGCTTGCTTCTGATTCTGTACCGTTTGGATTCTGATCTACCTGTGTATGACCCAGCTTGCCTAGACTACGCTTTGCCTGATTCTACTAGTACCCACATCTGCAGCAGTGAACCACAAGGTCCAGCAATCATCTATCCTCATCTACAACAGTGAACTACAAGGTCCAGCACTCATCTATCCTCATCTACAGCAGTGAACTACAAGGTCCAGCAATCACCTACCTTCGTCTACAGCGGTGTACTACAAGTCCCAGCTGACCTGCTCTGCTTAGACCTGCTCATGGTATGTGCTTTGAACTCTTTGTATAATCAGCACACCTGAACTGTTACTTGTTATCTGCACCTAGCCTGACATTAACACGAGCCAATACATAAAGGGAAACCTATCATGAATCCTGAACAGGCTCAGTTGTTTACACAAGAACTTTGCCGTTTATCGCATCAAGTTCAGGAAATGGCCACAGAGCTCACCAAGGTGCAATCTCCTTCTACTACCACCATTACTAAAACTCCATCTGAACCAAAAATTCCTTTGCCCGACCGGTTTTCTGGTGACCGTAAAGCGTTTTGCAACTTTAAAAACAGCTGCAAATTATATTTCAAGTTGAGGCCATCCTCGTCTGGCCCTGAAACTCAGAGGGTTCAAATCATTATCTCTCTACTACAGGGTGACCCCCAGGCTTGGGCCTTTAACCTGGAACCTAACCATCCAGCCTTACTAACAGTAGATGCCTTCTTTGAAGCCCTTGGGTTGCTATATGATGATCCAGATCGTGCTGCTACTGCAGAATCGACCCTGCGTAACTTAAAACAAGGAACTACCACAGCTGAAATGTATTGCTCAGAGTTTCGCAGGTGGGCCCCGGAATCTGGCTGGAATGATGCAGCTCTCCGCAGCCAGTTTAGAATTGGCCTTTCAGATGCGATTAAAGACGCTCTGGTCAACTTCTCCTATCCAGCCTCACTGGAGGAGGCTATGTGTCTAGCTATTAGAATTGACCGCCGCCAGCGAGAGAGGAGGCGAGAACAAACGATGGCTGTGGCAAACTGTATACTTTCCTTACCACCTGATTATTCCATCTCCAGTGCCAAATCTGAGGAAGAACCTATGCAGTTAGGCTCCACCCGGTTATCTGCCCAGGAACACAAACGCAGGCGTAATATGGGACTCTGCTTATACTGTGGCCTCAAGGGTCATATGCTCCGTTCGTGCCCTACACGTCCGGGAAACGCCAGGACCTAGGTGATTGCGGGGAGGTCACCTTAGGTCTACTCTCATCTCCCCAGGGGGACAATCGTATACTTTTACCCGCTGTCATTCACTTTGGGACAGGGGCTCATGAACTGCTGGCCTTGGTGGATTCTGGAGCAGCTGAGAATTTTATTGATAAAACTCTGATCACCTCTTTGTCCCTGGAAACTCATGCTCTAGATTGTCCAGTCCGCCTGATCTCTGTGGATAATCGGCCTCTCTCACAAGACCTAGTGCTCCAATCCACCAACCCTTTCCAGTTACAATTAGGGGCTTTTCATTGGGAGAAGATTTCTTGTCTTGTCATTGACTCTCCATCCACTCCTTTGATCCTAGGCCTTCCTTGGCTTCAGAAGCACAATCCTGTAATTGACTGGCCAACAAGAGATATTCTGGCTTGGTCCAATCAGTGTAAAAAGAGCTGCATCCAGCACCCTGTTCGACTTGATACCTGTCAAGTGGGAATAGAACAGATTCCACTTTGTTATAAGGACTTTCGGGATGTGTTTTCTAAAGGAATTGCTGACACTTTACCTCCTCATCGCAGTTATGATTGTCCCATTGACCTCTTGCCTGACACTACACCTCCTCGAGGGAGAGTCTTTCCACTGTCTGAACCAGAGAATCTTGCTTTGCAAGAATACATCCAGGAAAACCTAGCTAAGGGTTTCATCCGTCCCTCCACTTCTCCCGCAGGAGCAGGATGCTTCTTTGTCCCGAAGAAGGATGGAGGACTGCGACTTTGTGTTGATTACAGAGGCCTAAATAAAATAACCATTCCCAATCGGTATCCTCTCCCTCTCATCACAGAGTTGTTCTCTCAAATCCAGGGAGCCAAAATCTTCTCCAAACTGGATTTAAGGGGAGCCTATAATCTGGTGCGAATCCGTGCAGGCGATGAATGGAAGACGGCCTTTAACACCAAGGATGGTCATTATGAATGTCTTGTCATGCCTTTCGGCCTCAGGAATGCACCAGCCGTCTTTCAGAACTTCATGAATGACATTTTCCGTGACATGATGGGTCGCTTCATGCTTGTTTATTTAGACGATATTTTGATTTACTCTCCCAATCTTGAAACACATCAGAAGCATGTCTGCTCGGTATTAGCCCGACTAAAGACTCACTCCCTTTTTGTAAAGCCTGAAAAATGTCTTTTCCATGTTAAACAGGTACCTTTCCTGGGTTATCTAATTTCTGACACAGGTCTCACCATGGACCCAGCCAAGGTTCAAGCCATTCTAGACTGGGCACCACCTTCAGACCTGAAGGCAGTTCAACGCTTCCTGGGCTTTGCAAATTTCTATCGAAAATTCATTAAGAACTTTGCCACCATTGCACATCCCATCACCTCTCTCACCAGGAAGACTCCTAGTACATTTAAATGGACTACTGAAGCCCAGGCAGCCTTCACCCAGTTAAAGAAAGCCTTTACCTCTGCACCAATTCTACGCCATCCTGTTCCTGAGCTACCTTTTATTGTAGAGGTAGATGCATCTGAAGTAGGAGTGGGGGCGCTTTTGTCACAAAAAGATCCTGTAAGTGCTGCCATCCACCCTTGTGCCTTCTTGTCCCGTAAATATTCCCCAGCAGAACGCAATTACGATATAGGCAACAGAGAACTTTTAGCCATAAAGCTAGCTTTAGAGGAATGGAGACATTGGCTGGAGGGAGCTCGCTATCCATTCATAGTTCTGACTGACCACAAAAACCTTGAATATATCCGTTCTGCTAAAAGACTGAACTCGCGTCAAGCCAGGTGGTCATTGTTCTTCTCCAGATTTGACTTTACAATTTCTTATTTACCAGGTCCAAAAAACATTAAGGCCGATGCCTTGTCTCGCAGTTTTTTATCAGAGTCTCCTCCTCCACTTCCTCCTCAACCCATTATCTCTGAGGATAGGATTTTGGCTTTTACCCAGACTGACATCTCTGAGGCCTTGTTACCAGCACAGGCTGAAGCCCCTCCCTCCACTCCCCCTGGTATGCTCTTTGTGCCCCTGGCTCTTCGTTTGCAGGTATTGCAACAAGTACATGCATCAAAACCTGCAGCACATCCAGGGTTTAGACAAACTTTTGAGATTGTCTCTCGCAACCTCTGGTGGCCATCGCTTAGGCAGGATGTGTTAGCCTTCGTCCAGGCCTGTGAAGTTTGCGCCAGAAGCAAGAGCAGTACCTCTAAGCCCCCCGGTCTCCTTCGTCCTCTACCAATACCTACCTGTCCCTGGACCCATTTATCTATGGACTTTATCACAGACTTGCCTCTGTCCCAGGGATGTTCCACGATCTGGGTGGTGGTAGACAGGTTCAGTAAAATGGCCCACTTTGTTCCGCTTCCGAAGCTTCCATCTGCTAAAGAACTGGCATCTTTATTCATTAAGCACATTTTCAGGCTCCATGGGGCACCAGTTAACATTGTCTCTGACCGTGGCTCTCAGTTTATAGCTCAGTTTTGGAAGGCCCTTTGCTCTCAGCTGGGGATTAAATTATCATATTCTTCAGCATATCATCCTGAGACTAATGGCCAAACAGAAAGGACTAATCAGACTCTAGAGAAGATGGTACGTTGTCTGATGGCCAAAGATGAGGTGGAGTGGGTCAACATCCTTCCATGGGCAGAGTTTGCCTTTAATAATTGTGCCAGCACATCTACAGGGACCTCTCCTTTCTTTTGTGTTTACGGGTTGCATCCTCGTGTGTGCTCCTTTTGATCTTCCGCCCTCTGATGTTCCAGATGCCAACACCACGATTGAACATTTCTCCAAAATCTGGTCCGATGTAAATCATGCTATTTCCCGCTCTGTGCAGGCTTTTAAGAAAAATGCTGACAAGAAGCGCTCAAAGGCACCAGAATATAAAGTTGGTGACAAAGTGTGGTTATCATCTCGGAATCTGTCCCTGCATGTTCCATCTAAAAAGCTTGGCCCAAAATTCATCGGGCCTTATGAAATCTCGGAGATTGTTAATCCTGTGTCCTACAGATTAAAACTGCCCCCATCCATGCGCATTCCAAATGTCTTTCATGTTTCATTGTTGAAACCTGTTCATTCCAGCCTCCTAGTAAATGAACCAGAACCTGTGGATGTGTTGGACAGTCAAGAATATGAAGTGGCATTTATTCTTGATTCCAGACAAGTGCGCAATTCCTTACAATATCTTGTTCATTGGAAAGGGTTCGGCCCAGAGGATCGATCTTGGGTACCAGCTCGTGATCTTCATGCTGATCGACTTAAGAAGAAGTTCCATCTCCGTTATCCAAGTAAGCCTGGGGGTGCAGGAGCAACCCCTCGAGAAAGGGGGGGTACTGTCAGTGCTAGAATCCCTTTAGGACCCAGCACAACTCACCTGACACAGCCTGTGTCTGGGAAACAACAGTGATTGGCCAGCTCACGTTTAAATCACCTGTATCAGCATTCAGTCAGCGCTCGTGTTAGAGTTCACTTGTGTTTGATCCAGCTGATATTTGCTCTGTGACTTTCGTGTTTGACCCGGCTTGTTTGACCTTCCTTGCTTGCTTCTGATTCTGTACCGTTTGGATTCTGATCTACCTGTGTATGACCCAGCTTGCCTAGACTACGCTTTGCCTGATTCTACTAGTACCCACATCTGCAGCAGTGAACCACAAGGTCCAGCAATCATCTATCCTCATCTACAACAGTGAACTACAAGGTCCAGCACTCATCTATCCTCATCTACAGCAGTGAACTACAAGGTCCAGCAATCACCTACCTTCGTCTACAGCGGTGTACTACAAGTCCCAGCTGACCTGCTCTGCTTAGACCTGCTCATGGTATGTGCTTTGAACTCTTTGTATAATCAGCACACCTGAACTGTTACTTGTTATCTGCACCTAGCCTGACACACGAGAGCAGAATTCTGGGAGGCCGTTAATTAACGGCCTCTCAGAGTTAAACAACCGCCCTGAAGCCGTTAATCGGCAATGGGCGGTTGTTAAGGGGTTAAACCCAAATCATTATAAACTGTCAACAGATGTCATATTAAACTGTGTTTATTTGCTAAAAGAACGTTTGTTTTCTGAGTGCAAAAACCTGATTGATCCTGTTATTTACTGTCCATCCCTTCTGTTCTTTATTCTTGCTGCAGCCTGAGACTGTGTAGGCCAGCCATTGCCACATCTACTGAGCATGCTCCAGTTTCAGTACCCTTCTAACCTGTTAATTTCCTCCGTTTTCTTATCTGTGCAGCTCACACATGTGGATGTATACAAAGTGCTAAATGACAATTCTCTACCTCCTTCCTCTTCCATATCCTTGTATTGCTAAACACTATATGGTAGGATATAAAATGGTGATTGATGGAGTCTTCACCTCTCTGTTAGGCAGGGCCGTCTTAATGAGTGGGCACCCCTGGGCACTGCCCAGGAGCCCCAGCTGCATGGGGGGCCCCTGCACTTTAGCTGTCCCCTTGTAAACATGTACTGCTCCTTCCCAAGCTCCTTCTTGCTTAGGGGGTGAATAAATATATTTTTCTGGGACCCATCAGTTCAATAGAGGGGCCCAGAAGGTGGGAGCTGAGCGACTATTTTTTCATTTTTGGGGGAGAGGTACACCATCCTGCGTCCAGCCACATGCTCTAGAGTGCTCTCTTGTTCCCATTATGTCATGTGCCGTGCCCCTTATGTCATGTATAGTGATAGTGGGCTATGTCATGTGCTGTGCCATGAAGTCCCCACTATGTCATATGCAGTGCCCACTTTGTCATTTGCAGTTCCTACCATGTGATGTGCAGTACCCACGATGCCATGTGCATTGCCCACTATGTAATGTGCTATTTCATGCAGTGTACACCATGTAATGTGTTGTGCTCATCATGTAATGTGCTGTGCCATGCAGTGCCCACCATGTCATGTGCTGTACCATGAAGTTCTCACTATGTAATGTGCTGTACCCACCATGTAATGTGCTCTGCCATGCAGTGCCCACCATGTTGTGCAGTGCTCACCATGTAAATTGGTGTGCAGTGCCCACCATGTAATTTGCTGTGTTGCACCCATCATGTCATGGGCTGCGCCATGCAGTGCATACCATGTAATGTGCTGTATACACCATGTAATGTGCTGTGCTGTGCAGTGCCCACAATGTCATGCGGTGTTGTGCAGTGCCCACCATATCATGTGCAGTACCCACTATATATTATGCTGTGCCCATAATATAATGTGCTGTGCAGTGCCCACTTGTAATGTGCAGTGCCCACCAGGTAATGTGCTCAGCTGTGCCCACCATCTCACGTGATGTGCCCACCATATAAGGTGCTGTGCTCCCAGTGTGCATGTGCTGTGCCCACCATGTAATGTGCTGTGTTGTGCAGTACCAACCATGTCATGTGCTGTGCCCACCATATCATGTGTTGTGCCCAACAGGTGCTTTATTGTGCAATGCCAACTGTGTAATGTCCTGTGCCCACCATATAATGTGCAATATTCATGTATCCACCAAGTAATGTGCTGTGCCCACCATGTAATGTACTGTGCTTCCGCTCCGCCCTCCCCCCCATGTAACATAGTCTGCTCTGCAGTACCACCCATGTAATGTACTGTGCTATTACCCCCCATGTACTGTGTACTATGCTGTGCCCCCACAGTCTCTTTCTCTCTCACCCCATTCACCCCCTCTATCCTACCACCCTCTCTCTCTTTCACCCTCTTTATTCCCCTTTTTCTCACCCCCTATCTCTTTCATTCCCTCTCTCTCACCCCCCCCCCCCTCATCCCCTCTCTTTTACCCCCCTCTCTCTCTTTAATTTAATTTGTTTTAACAAAAAATGTTTGTGTTTTAATTTTGTTTATGTTCATAAAAAGGACACTAAAATCCTCAGCGCCAGGCCCATAATGCTCTTAATCTGGCCCTGCCCGGCTGCTATCTTTCTTCCCTGGTGTCAGTGTTTGACGGAGTGATCTGTAAAGTGCTGCGGCTGCTCTGCTCTTACAGGTGCAGGGACTGATGTGACAGACCTGACAGAGAGGGAGCAGTAAAACGAATACGAGCAGAGCGGCGGGTAGAGCGGCAGGCACTGGGCAGCACACAGTGAGTGAGGTGCCACACCCATTGTGATATCCTAATAGAATCATCCACAGTCCTCACAGTGCCTTTTTAACATCTTATAGCTTTAGGATAATCATCCACACAGGACAGCCGGTGCTCTATGACTTTGTCAAAGTGTGTCACATGGATGTTGCTGACTTTTCTGTGGATGTACTATGGGATACAATCTGTAACACACAGTACAGCTATAAATGAACAAAGTCAGCACCCAACAGCCATGTGACACACTTTGACAAAGCCATAGAGCCCCTGCTGTCCAGTGTGGATGATTATCCTAAAGTTAGAAGACCTAATGCACACAGGATGTTTAAAAAAAAAAGGCTCCTCCTCTTAGCAGAAAAAAAGTCTAACACTAAAAGTGTCCAACAAGCACGTGGGCATTAATTCATTTCATTGGCCAGAATAATAATTAAAAACACTACATATTTGTAAAGGCAACTGTCAGGTTTCATGTGGAAGTCGGGGAGGGAAGGAGCCAGGGGTGGAGTCGAGGGCAGAGTCAAAGTGGCCCTACCTATACTACCCGCTTCTGCCACTGTACCACCGTACTGTCACTTACCTTTTAGTAGCGAGCCCGGATTGCGGAAAGAGGCCTCCCTTTACAACTCCCACTACCGGTTTCCTGGTAATGTAACAGGGAACACAAGGAGTAAGGAGGGGTACAGGTGCCTGGCAGGATCAACAGATGAGAAGGATGGATAGGTGAAGTTCAATGGAACAGTTAATCACAGCGGATGGATCAGCAGGTAATTGATAGCAAATGTCACAGTTCAGCAAAGCAGGAAACTTATAGCAAGTAACACGGTTCAATGAAGCAGGAAACTTGCAGCAGATGAAAGCAGTGCAGAGAAGCAGGCAACTTGTAGCAGAAGAATAGTAAGGAACTGGCAGCAGATGAAACAGTTCTATATAAGCAGGTAACTTGTAGCAGATGAACAGTGCAATATAAGCAGGTACTTGCAGCAGGTGAACAGTTCAATATAAGCAGGTTACTTGCAGCAGATGACACAGTTCAATATAAGCAGGTACTTGCAGCAGGTGAACAGTTCAATAAGACAGGTAACTTGGGGGAGTGGTATTTCAGTTAGGAAATGGATTGGGAGTGAAAGGTTTCAATAAGGACACATGGAATACCGGATGGACCTTTAGTGAGTCTGGAAGTTCTAGTTCGAAAAGCAACTTCGTTAATCTTCCTTTTGACTGAAAAAGGTCCTAAAAATGTGGGACCTAGTTTCCTTGAAGGGCACACCATTTCCAAGTTTACCATATATAGCTACACCAAATCACCGGGTACCAGTACTAACTCTCCTCGTCTCTTTAACAAGACCCTTGTCAAAGGTTGTCTTGTTGTGCTCTTGAGTTCTAGTCATTGTTTCTTGCAGAAGTTTGTTGTTGGTTGAGAAAAAGTTCATCTTTTCCTGGACTGCTGGTACTGAGCATTCAGGAAGGGAGTTGAGTAGGAATGAAGGGTGGAAGCCATAATTGGTGAAAAAGGGCGTCTGTTTGGTGGCGGAATGGAGAGAATTATTATACGCGAACTCAGCTACTGGAAGCAGGGAGATCGAATCATTTTGTGCAAAAGAGGAAAACAGCGTAAATATTGTTCAAGAGTTTGGTTCGTCCTCTCAATCTGCCCATTGGACTGAGGTTGATAGGCGGATAAGAAAGACAGTTCAATATTCAAAGCCTTGCAGAGGGACTTCCAGAATCGAGAGGTGAACTGTACCCCTCGATCCGAAACTATATTGGCTGGTACCCCATGAAGCCTAATGATTTCCTTGATGAACACTTGTGCAGTTTCAGAGGCTGAGGGGGTACCTTTCATGGGATTAAAATGTGCCATCTTTGACAGACGATCAACCACCACAAAGATAGTGGTATGATCGTCTGCCAGAGGCAATACAACAATGAAGTCTAGAGACAGCATTTTCCATGGCCTGTCCGGAACAGACAACGGTTTAAGGAGGCCCCAGGCCTTAGTCTTACAGTTCTTACTTCTAATGCACGTAGTGCAGGTGTTCATGTATTTCTTGCAATCCTCCCGTAACTGAGGCCACCAAAAAGTACGCTGTACCAAATCAATGGTTCTAGTGATACCAAAATGTCCGGCGAGTGCGTGGTCATGACACAGCTCTAGGATAGATACCCGCAGAGTTTCGGGGATGTAGATCTTGTCTTTATACCACAGTAACCCACCTCTGGTTTGTAGTTCTGGTTCTGAAAAAGGTCTTTGTTCCATGGAGGTTTGTCTAAGTCGGGAGAGAAGATCTTCCTGAAGCAGAAGGAAATTCCCAGGAGCGAGAATGGTATCTGGAGGAGAAATTTCCTGGGACTTGTGGAACATCCGTGACAAGGCATCTGGTTTTATGTTCTTAGCCCCTGGGCGATAAGTTACATGAAAAGAGAACCGGGAGAAGAAGAGTGCCCACCTGGCTTGTCTTGGTTTTAGTCTTTTTGCAGATCTTAAGTACTCCAGGTTCTTGTGATCGGTAAATATAAAAATTGGATGAGAAGCTCCTTCTAACAAATAGCGCCATTCTTCTAATGCAGATTTAATCGCTAACAGCTCCCGGTCTCCAACATCGTAATTTTTCTCGGCTGCTGATAGTTTGCGCGAAAAGAAAGCCACAGGATGGAGCAGGACCCTAGTTCCTTGTCTTTGGGATAATATAGCCCCTACAGTGATTTCGGATGCATCCACTTCTAAAACGAATGGCAGGGAAGAATCTGGATGTCTTAAAATAGGAGCGGAGGTGAAAAGTCTTGAGCTTCAGAGGTCCAATGAAAACGGGTTCCTTGTCTAGTTAGTTGTGTGATGGGTGCGACAATAGCCAAGAAACCCTTAATAAATTTGCAATAGAAGTTGGCGAATCCAATAAAACGTTGGATTTCTTTCCTGTCTACAGGAGTTGGCCAGTCCAAAATCGCAGCGATCTTCTGGGGGTCCATTTTTATACCCTTACTAGAAATAATCAGCCCCAAGAATGGTATACTTTCCTGTTCGAACAAACACTTATCTGCTTTTGCATATAGTCTGTGTTGGCGGGGCCGACCCAACACGCTTTTGACGTGCTTGCGATGGGCTTCAAGGGAGGAAGAAAAAATTAAAATATCATCTAAGTAAACGACAGCGAATAAGTCCAGAAAGTCCCGGAGCACATCATTGATAAAGTATTGGAAGGTGGCGGGGGCATTACACAAACCCGAAGGGCATCACCAAATACTCAAAGTGTCCGAATCGGGTACAGAAAGCGGTCTTCCACTCATCTCCGGCCTTGATACGGATCAATTTGTAAGCCCCGCGGAGATAGAGTTTAGTGAAAACAATAGCAGTTCCCAGTCTTTGGAATAACTCTGGAAATAGAGGAAGAGGGTACCGGTTCTTTATAGTGATGTTGTTTAATTCACGGTAGTCTACGCAGGGTTGGAGAGTGTGGTCTTTCTCTTCAACAACAAAAATACCCGCACCTGGTGGGGACATAGACGGGCGAATGAACCCCTTCTTTAAATTTTCATCGAGGTATTCTTTGAGTTTCTCCCGCTCTACCTCTGTTAAGGGAAAAACCCTTCCAAACTGAATTTTGTCTCCAGGAAGTAACTCAATGGGCCAGTCATAAGCTCCGTGGGGCGGGAGCACCTCTGCCTTTTGTTTACTGAACACGTCTAGGAATTCATGGTAAGCTTCGGGAATGGCCTGACGTAATTCGGGCTCTGAGTCGATAGATAATAAGGTTGCTGGTCTCAGGAAACCGGAGGAACCACAGAACTTCTGGCAATAAGGTGAAGAAAAAGTAATTTCTCCTGTGGCCCAATTTATGGTTGGATTGTGGGCCTGTAGCCAGGGCATCCCAAGTATTACAGGAAAAAGTGGAGAGGTGATAATGTCCATACGGAGAAGTTCTCGATGCGAACCAGAGATAACAGTAGATAGAGGTGCAGTTTCTTGAATTACAGGACCAGATTTAATAGCGGAGCCATCGGCCAAATGGATAGAGAGTCCACGGGTCTTAGGTAGGAGAGGAATCTGATGTTGGGCAGCAAAGGATGAATCCATAAAACAGCTGCATGCCCCGGAATCAATAATGGCGGGCATCTGTAAAGTCTTTCCTGGGAACTGAAAGGAGACAGAAATGATAAGGTGAGATGAAAACTTTATTGAAGAGTCTGGGAGATCAGGAGGCATAGATGGAGCTTAATAGGACAGTTCCTGACGTAATGTCCAGATTCCCTGCAATAGAGACATAGATTGTTATTCCGCCAACGTTGACGTTCTTCGGGGGTAAGAGATGGTCGCAAGACCCCAAGTTGCATAGGCTCAGGTGTGTCAGACGTGGCCCCGGGTCGGGCGGCAGGTACTGGATGTAAATGGCTTGGGGCCTTTGGAAGCATCCAGGTTGGGCGAGAGAAACCTGTGGCCCTCTCGGCTCTCCTCTCTCTCGGACGACGATCGATCTGTATCACCAAGTCAATTAGTGCGTTTAAGGTGTGTGGAACACCGACTCTAGCAAGCTCATCCTTCAAGGAATCAGAGAGTCCCATGCGGAACTGATGACGAAGGGCAGCATCATTCCAGTTCGTATCCGCGCCCTATCGCCTGAACTCGGCCACATAATCTTCTACCGCCCTTCGTCCCTGCTGGAAGGCGGTTTCTGCCGTCGCTGAAAGTTGGGGATCTTCGTATAATTGAGCCATTGCATCAAAAAAGGTAGTAAGATTAGCCAACGCTGCGTTCTTCTGTTCTAACAGGCGGTGGGCCCAGGTCTGGGGGTCTCCAGAGAGTAAAGATACCACAAAACCCACCTTGGTAGCCTCCAGAGAAAAGGTCCGTGGTTGGAGGGCGAAACACAATTCGCAGGAGTTACGGAAGGCCTTGAAGCCACTGCGATTCCCCAAAAATCGCTTGGGTGTTGGAACTTTAGGTTCTGGTGGTAACATCACAACTGTAGGTGCTGGTCCAGCTTCAGCTGAAGAAACTGATGGTTGAGGGGCCCCCAAGGATCCAGAGGGGTTGGAAAGGGCGATCACCCTTTCTTCCAGCCGGGTGTAGCCTTGCTGGAGGCCCTTAACTGCCTCAGAAAGTCCTGCCAGGTGTTGACAAAGTTCTTCCATGGCGGAGGATCCCTGCTCAGGCTCAGACATTGGCTGTCTGCTACTGTCACGTACCTTTTAGTAGCATGCCCGGATTGCGGAAAGAGGCCTCCCTTTACAACTCCCACTACCGGTTTCCTGGTAATGTAACAGGAAACACAGGAGTAAGGTGGGGTACAGGTGCCTGGCAGGATCAACAGATGAGAAGGATGGATAGGTGAAGTTCAATGGAACAGTTAATCACAGCGGATGGATCAGCAGGTAATTGATAGCAAATGTCACAGTTCAGCAAAGCAGGAAACTTATAGCAAGTAACACGGTTCAATGAAGCAGGAAACTTGCAGCAGATGAAAGCAGTGCAGAGAAGCAGGCAACTTGTAGCAGAAGAATAGTAAGGAACTGGCAGCAAATGAAACAGTTCTATATAAGCAGGTAACTTGTAGCAGATGAACAGTACAATATAAGCAGGTACTTGCAGCAGGTGAACAGTTCAATATAAGCAGGTTACTTGCAGCAGATGACACAGTTTAATATAAGCAGGTTCACCTTAGCAGATGGATGGTCAAAGCAAGCCGGGTCAGATATCAGACTGGAAGCGAAGTAAAAGGGAACAGGCAGGAGAATCGCCACAACAAGCCGGGGTCGGGTGCGGGCAGATAGCAGATGGGTCACAGGCAGGCTGGGTCAATCAGGAACGAATACTATGGATCAGGTCTCACAGGTATAACGCTGTAGAGCAGACAGCAGAGACCATTAGCAAGAGGCTAGTTTAAATAGGCCGTTTGGCGCCAACACGGACGCGCGCACGTGACCGTGCATGAACGCACGCGTGCACGATCGCGCGCACCCACGGTGACGCCCGCGATCGTAAACCAGAAGACCTGGTGGTCAGTCTCTTCATGCGATTTTCATGACACCTACACTACTCACATCTGCCACTATACCACCCTATACTACTCACATCTGCCACTATACCACCCTATACTACTCACATCTGCCACTATATTGCCCTATACTACCCAAACCTGCCAATATACCACCCTATACTACCCATACCTGCTGCTATATTGCACTATACTACCCAAACCTTCCACTATAACCACCCTATATTAGCAAACCCTTTTACCATACCAAATCTATACTACCCAAACCTTTTACTATACCACCCTATACTACCCAAACCTTTTAATTTACCTCTCTATACTACCCAAACCTGCCCCTATACCCCGTATGCTACCCAAACCTGCCACTATACCACCTATACTATCCAAACCTGCCACTATACCACCCTATACTACCCAAACCTTCCACTATACCACCTATACTACCCAAACCTTGCACTATACCACACTATACTACCCAAACCTGCCACTATACCACACTATACTACCCAAAACTTCCAATATACCACTCTATACTACCCAAACCTGACAATATACATTACTACACCCTATACTGTACCCTCCCCTTTACTGTGTCCCCCCAACCCCTCTGTACTGCCCCTCCCCCGTACTGTGTACAGTCATACATAAATACAGACAGCTGAGAGAGGCATTTATGACAGTGTACAGGGAAGGGGATAGTTTCAAAGAGTGGGAGCAGTGCATACAGGGAAAAAGTCAGTGTATACAGATGGTCAGTGTATATGTGGTGGGGGGGAGGACAGTGTGTAGAGAAGGTGGGGACAGTGTGTATAGGGGGTGAATTTAATTTGGGATCATTCCCTGGTTGTGTGTGTTTTTTGTTTATAATCAGACTCAAAAGCCACGTTCACAATCTCCCTGGTAGGGGCCCTAGTGCATTACTTTGCCCAGGGGCCCATGATGTTATTATGATGTCCCTGCTGTTAATCTGAGCACATACACACTACAGACACAGGCTGGAGAGGCATGACACAGCCTGTGATTGGCAAAACCTTCTCCAGATATCTTTACAGTATGAGCAAAATGAAAACCATTGTCAGTCAACCTAAACTACACCTACACCATGTTCTTGCCAAAAAAATAATAAACATTGCTGTGAAATATAGATTCACAATAAGCTTTAAAACACTTTGTTCCTAATAATTATTTTGTTTGAGTCTCTATTCTGAAAGGGTTTTTTTCTGTCATGTGACCAGTACAGCACCAATCAGCACTGTGCAGACACAGATTCATAGTACAGACATGTTCTGCTTATATATAGCACAAATCTGCAAAGTACTAGAAACTATGCTCTCAGATCTTCCCCAGAGGATAGGAAAGACCTGGGAAACGTCATATAATATAAAAAATTTGTCTGAGTTAAATATAGTACTCAGACACCCTTTTATATTACATTAAATATAGTGGCATGACCTTTTTACACAAATAGAAGGGATAATGGCAATTACAGTTTTTGTGTTTAGTATTATTTTCAAACTAGTACCTTAGACAAAAACAAGCAATTAACCTTGCAGTATGAGGGGGCCCACTGCACTGTATAGCATGTTCCAATCCCTGGAATTCATCTTTAAGTTGTGCTGCTTAGCAGCAGGTCGCTGTATTGGAAATCTAACAATGTGTTTGCCTATGCAACAAAAGATTCAGATGATGAAAACTACATTTATGCAGCACATGAAATCAAGGGACACCATGAAGGTGGTAATTTCGGTGCTGGTCCTAACCCTAAGTAATTTCTTTACAGGCTAAGGCCTTCAATATGGGCAGGAAGGTAAATTACTATCTGTAATAAGAATGTGCTCCCTATGTTTAAAATGTTGGCAACATTACAAAGCTTATTTAGTCACTGGACCATTGCCAGAGTTTAAATCCCTGCCTGCAGCAGCTCACACTGTTACAGAGAGAGCTTGTCATCTACATTTTAAATGAGCATTAGGAACTTTACACTATTGTATACTGAAAGAGCTTTATCATCACCTTCTACATGTTACAGAATTATATCTGCTTTATCTATAAAGTCAAAGTGATTTATAGGCTTCCTTGTGCTAAACAGGGAAGGGGGATTACCAATTATTATCATATTAGGCACTACCAGGTTATAACAAATTACACCTTTAAACATAACACAGAAAAGGAGATGATAATAATTTACTGCTCATTATTTGTCAGACCACCACATATAAAATAAAATATAATATTCACTGATATCATGACTACTATTAGCTCTAGAGAAAAACTCAATCTATAGAAATAAAAGCTTTAAACTGGACAGAAAGGAGAAGCAGCAAATGTTTCTGCCTTTCAGCTATCTCTTCCTAGCATGCTCCTTGTTAGCACATGAGCATTGAAGCACACCTGATTGACATATTATGCTGTTTCTCCTTCTCCTTGTCTGAGATCTGCTGTACATGGACTACGTGAGGCTGATTTACCACATCTTATTTAGGTTACCTAATACCTGCCCGAGGTTCAATTTTTAGGACAAGCTTGCCTCAAAAAAACTTGATGAAAAAGATTCCTAGTGCACACTAGATCAGGTGTCACTAAATGATGGACCGAATGACGGTCCCGCCCGGACTGTGACCGCCCCACTTAGCAGTTGCTGCTGCTGTCAACCTCACAGTAGGGTGCAGTGCAGACGATACAGCAGGTCTACGGGGGGGAGCAGGAGCTGCCCAACTTTTCAAATTAACAAGTAATGGGTTGCCAGGAAGCGTGGCTGTCCTAGCAACCAACTACTTGCTTGTTAACATAGTGTTGGGCAGCTCTCGCCCTCTGTGTAGATCCACCATAACCCCTGCCCTCTGTGAAGAGAGGGAGGGACCTATAATTACAAGAGGGCTGTGATATAAGGGGGGAGGCTTTGATGTGAGGGTATAAAGCTGTGAGATGGGGTTGGGGGGGGTGTTAGCAAGGGGAGCTGTGATGTGAGGAGAGGGCAGCTGTGATATAAGGGGAGAATGTGATGTGAGGAGGGGGGAGTTGTGATGTGAGGGGGAGCTGTGATGTAAGGAGGAGGGTAATGATGTTAGGAGGGGGGTTATGATGTGACGAAGGGACGCAGTGATTGCAAGGGTGACTGGTGTAAGGGAGGCTGTGCTATGAGGAAGGGACTGTGATGTAAAGTGGTGACTGAGGACATGGATGTAAAGGAGGGGCTGTGGTGGGAAGGGGGGTCTGTGAGGTTATGTCATGTGAAAGAGGATTGTGATGTGAACAACAGGACTGAAAAAGGAAGTAAACTCTCCCACTCTGGTGCTTCTTTTCATTTAGTCCATTATAGTAATTATCAAACTATAGCCACTGTAATCTAGCCCAAATCGCATATTACTTACTGTTTAAAGAAACTTTAAAAAACTTGTTTCCAGGGGTAAGGCAGCACCATCTTAAGTATTGTTTTCACAGTAGAGTGTATTTTCTTTTTTTAAATAAACAGCACAAGTTTATTGAAGAACTGAATAAAAGAAAAACAATACAATAGGTACAGACATAGATCCCTCTATAAATGCAGGGTATTAGCAGGTCATACATTAGAAATCTGACAACCTTGACTACAACTCTGGCTCAACCTACTCCACACACGTTTCCAAACTCTCTGCCCATCTGTCCCAGACTTTGTTATATTTGGCTGGGCAACCTCGATGCTTATAGACCATTTTAATATATATATATATATATTTTAATATATGATTAATATCTATTATCCACTCACGAGCGGCGGGTGTAGCAGGACGCATCCAGTGTTTGGCCACCAACTTTCTTGCGCTGAATAGTGTTGAGTGTAAGAATGTGGCTAAGAATTTATCTATATTAGTATCAGGAAATATGTTGAGTATACAGATTTTAGGATCCAGTTGTAAGGGTGAGCCCATGTGATCATGCAAGAACTTAACCACTTGGTGCCCATACTACGTCTATTAACGTCATGGGCTTTCAGTGGTTATATCTAAATGATGCCTGAGGCCACAGACATCATTCAGATATTGCCGTTTTCAGCCGGCGATTCCCTGCACCATAAGAACGATCATAGTGGCTGTTCCGCCGCTTGATCGTTCTTACGGGCGGCGGGAGGGGACACCCCCCTCCTGCCGCCCTCTGGTGCTTGTACCGACTCACCGTTTCCATCGGTGAGTCAGTCACAGGATCTGCCGGCCCCAGCAAGTTACCATAGAGATTTCCGGCGGACCAGATTGTCCCCGGAGTCTCTATGGTCGTTTTGGAGACCGGGCGCAAGGTTATGACGTCACGCCCGGCCTCTGTATTCAAATTAACGGCGCTGATCTGGCTAGGAAGCCAGGATCGGTTTTTTTTATTCTTCCCAGCCTAGAGGTGAGATATGGGGTCTTATTGACCCCATATCTCACTGTAAATATGTCCGATCGTGCCATATTCCTATTACAAGGGATGTTTACATTCCTTGTAATAGGAATAAAAGTCATCAATTTTTTTTTTGTGTAAAACTAAAAAAATAAAAACAAAATTAACAATAATAAAAAAAAAAATTTAAAGCGCCCCCGTCCCCGTGAGCTCGCACACAGAAGCGAACGCATACGTAAGTCCCGCCCACATATGAATACGGTGTTCAAACCACACATGTGAGGAATCGCCGCAAACGTTAGAGCGAGAGCAATAATTCTAGCCCTAGACCTCCTCTGTAACCCAAAATATGTAACCAGTAAAAAAATGTAAAGTTTCACCTATGGGGATTTTTAAATACCAAAGTTTGGCGCCATTCCACGAGCGCATGCAATTTTGAAGTGTGACATGTTGGGTATCTATTTACTCAGCGTATCCTCCTCTTTCACATTATGCAAAAAAATTGGGCTTTACTTTACTGTTTTGTTTTTAAGCATGAAAAATTGCTGCACAAATACCATGCGAGATAAAAAGTTGCAACGAGCGCCATTGTATTCTCTAGGGTCTTTGCTAAAAAAACATATATAATGTTTGGGGATTCTATGTAATTTCCTAGCAAAAAAATTAGGAATTTTACATGTAGGAGAGAAATGTCAGAATTGGTCTGGATGCGAAGTGGTTAATAATCTGTCCCCAGTACTCCTGGTTCCTTGGGCATTGCCACATTAAGTGGTAGAACGTACCCTCAGGGCTGGAGCATCTGGTACATCCTGGGTTGTAATCAGGGTGGTATCTAGCGATTCTGACAGGGGTTAGATATGACTTATGTATAATGTATACCTGTGTTAAGCGGTCAGGTAGGCTAAGTAATATCTGTTTAATATTCTCTAATGCGTCGTCCCATTCCTCCCCGTCTAAGGGGCCCAAATCTCCTTCCCACCTTAACTTAGCTTGTTCGGTGATTTGCGCCACCGATCGGGCTCACAGCAGATTATACAGGGTCGAGATTAATTTACCCGGGTCATCGCCCACTATCAGATCTAATAAGGCTAGCGGCTGTACATTTGGGAGGCCTTGAGCAAACTGTGAACGGAGCGCATGTCGCAACTGTAAATATCGCAAGTGCATGCAAGGGGGTAAGTCAAATTCCGTCTGCAAGGAACGAAACTCCCGAATTCCCAAAGGAGATATAACTTGATGTAGATAAATAACGCCCTTAGAGGCCCACAATTCTACAGCAGGTAGACGGCTCAACTCGTGCAATAAGGGGTTGTGCCATAGCGGAGTATGTGAGTGGTAATAGTCCGCTCCCACTAATCTAAGGGCTAGTTTCCAGATACCCCGGTGATGTGGTAGGAACCGGGCCTGGGCATCCCCCATCCCACCACCGCGGAAAATCATTTGAAGGGGGGTATGCGTATGGAGTTCAGCACCCCTACCCACCAAGGCCTGATATCTGTGTCCATCCAACTTGTGCAGATGATAGAAATGAGAAAGTTGCGCCGCAATGTAATATGTGCGAAAATCCGGGAGGGCCAAACCCCCTATGGAGGCCGGGTTTTTAAGAGTGTTCAACGCCAATTTATGCCTAGATGGGCCCCATATAAAGGTGTTTAGAATACTGTCTAGTGTTTTGAAGAACCTTAGGGGGATCATAATAGGGGAATGGCAGAGTACATAGAGGAGTTTTGGCAGCAGAATAATTTTAGTAAGGTTGACCCGTCCCATAACCCCAAAGGGGAGACGGGACCAGGCCTGCATCCGTGTTTTCACATAGAGAAGCAACGGTTCGATGTTATATTGGACATAATCTCGAGGCTTTCTTGTGACCTGTACCCCGAGATATTGGATAAAAGAAACTCTGGAGAATGGAAGAGAGGCGGCACACTGGTCCGGTGGGGAGAAGTCGAGAGGCAAAAGCTGTGATTTGGACCAATTTATACGTTGGCCAGAATGACTGCCAAACTCCTCTATGACCTCCAGGGCGACCTGCAATGATGGGCCCGAATCCTCTAGATACAGTAGGGTATCATCCGCGTACATACTCACCGATTCCACCAGAGTGCCACTCCGGAGACCTACCAAAGCATAGAGCATGGGGGAGAGCGGACACCCCTGACGTGTCCCACGCCCTAACGGGAAGGGATCCGACACCCAGCCATTAACTGCAACTCTAGCCATCGGGCGGTAATACAAAAGGGTGATCCATTTAACAAAATTGGGGCCAAAGCCAAATTTACCTAAGCACTCCCAAAGGTAATTCCATTCAATGGAATCGAACGCCTTAGCAGCATCTAGCGACACCACTGCCCTCGACCCCACCATCTCATGCCCGGCCTGGATGTTCATATATAGGCGACGGATATTCATGGCCGTATTTTTCCCGGGCATGAATCCCGTTTGGTCTGGGTGAATAAGTGATAGAATGATACCACTCAAGCGGGTGGCAAGTACTTTAGCCAAAATTTTTATATCCGCCTGGAGCAGTGAAATGGGGTGATATGAATCCAGAGAACGGGGGTCTTTTCCTGGCTTGGGTATTACTATAATAACGGCTTGTCTTAAAGTATCAGGGAGGGACTCGGATTCAAAAATATGAGTAAATAATTTCAGTAGCTCCAGTACTAGTGTCTCGGAGTATTGGGCATAGAAATCTAGAGGAATACCATCTAACCCGGGGGCCTTGGCCACGGCCAGGGAGGCTATAGCAAGGCTGATCTCGTCCGCTGATAACGGAGCCTCAAGATCCCTAACCTGTGCTTCGGACAGCCGGGGAAGGGAAACACTCTGTAAATACACCCCAGTCTCAGCCCTCGGGGTGTTCACCTGCAAGGTATATAGGGCTGCATAGTGCTCCCTAAACATCTTAGCTACCATTGGCGGATCAGTCACCTCCTCTCCCCGCCGGTCGGTTAACGATACCACCACTGGGGGTTTAGAGTCCTGATGTGCCAAGTAGGCCAAGAGCTTTCCTGCCCGTTCCCCCTGTTCGAACACACGTTGTCTAATTAAAAACAGCTTCTGTTTGGCCTGCCCAAACTGGAGATGGTCAACTACCCTCGTGTGATGCCTAAGTATTTGGGCCTTGGTGGGTGTAGGGTCATTGGTAAAATCAGTGGTCGCCGATTCCAACTCCTGCAGGGCGTTTTGAAACAGATTTTTGGAGGACCGTTTTATCCTGTTGATACGCCGTGATAGAGTGGAACGAACATGTAGCTTAAAGACCTCCCAAATGCTATCCACCGGTGCCGTATCCCTATTAGTACTAAAAAAGAACTGCCACTCACCCCCAATGTCCTCACAATCACCCAAAGTGGATAACCAGAAAGGATGAAGCCGCCACGGTTTAGGTCCAGCAGGCCGGATCAGTGAGAACGTAGCCCAACAAGGGGCGTGGTCTGACAGTGATCTGGCACAGTAGCCCGTATCTACAAGCCTGGGTAGCAAGTGGTTGGATACAACAATGTAATCTATACGCGACATAACTTACCATACTTACCCTATAGTCATAAGGCGGGGGTACATAATAGGCAAGAATAAGGTATTGTTCGCCGTGTAGCAGGCAATGCACAAATATATACCTGCCCTGGGGGTCCGTCCTCAAAGAAATCAAACTAAATTGAGCCGTCTTAGCTACCAAAATAGACACCCCACGGGAGTATGGCGTATGGGTGGTGTGATAGGTTCAGCCAACCTATGGGCGTCTCAGCGCTAATTGCAATTGTCCAGTGACATGTGTCTCTACCAGAACTGTTATATGTGCTCTATAGGAGTTAAGGCATCCAAATACTGCCGCGCGCTTTAGTTTATCCTGGAGCCCCCGGACATTCCAGGTCAGCAATTTAAAAGTGCCCATGGGATGGCCGTAGCAAGTACATTTAGGAGAGAATAGAAGGCATACCCCAGGGCAGGGCTACACACACTCCCGCAGCTGTCACTGCATATACAGAGAGGAGACGTTTGCCTGCACCATATCGAATCATGTCTTGTGCTATAAACCAAACATACATCATAAAAACGATGGATGCTGAGGACGGCAAGTGTCACATTTATACTGTGGGAGTACCAGTGGGGTGAAGAGTATGTCTGCTGTCCCGAGGAGTCTGTCCAGTTAATAACACTCAGACAATCCACCAGCACCTCGCAGCAAGAAGGCCAGGTAGTTGTACTCACAAAACCTTAGACAACATCAGTCTCGAGGCTGCCAATTCCGTGTCGCATCCCTCTGATCCAGCCAGGCCACCGCCATCTCAGGATCCTCAAAGAAGTAGGCCCTATCCTCACCCACAACGCGGAGCCTGGCCAGAAACGGCATGGCATACTTGATGTGGTGTTCCCTGAGGCCCCTCTTAATCTCCACTAAGCGGGAGCGACGTTTTTGAACTTCAGCAGAGAAGTCAGGAAACACCAAGATATGTCCATTCTGGAACGGGATATTCCCTCTGTCCCGGGTGAGGCGCAGGATGGCATCTCTGTCCCGATAGTTGAGCAGTTTGGCAATACACGTGCGTGGTGGCGCTCCCTCCGGTGGTGAGTGCGCTGGCATCCTATGAGTTCGTTCGATCACAAAGGAGGTAG
Organism: Lithobates pipiens; assembly: GCF_037356315.1. NCBI lineage: Eukaryota > Metazoa > Chordata > Amphibia > Anura > Ranidae > Lithobates > Lithobates pipiens. The sequence continues at coordinate 167,801,919 of NW_027507788.1, forward strand.
AAAAGGCCTCTCTGCCATAGGTTGTAATCAGGAGAGTTTCCAGAAATGTCGCCGGGTCAGCACCCTCGGAGCCCTCTGGGAGACCAATAAACCACAGGTTAGACCTGCGAGCCTATTCTCAAGGTCATCTTGCTTCTGGGCTAACTGCTGGCGTTTGTCTCTGTACATCCTCCTGGGCATGCTGCATGGGGAACAAGACATCCTCAGCTTGACTGATCCGCGTTTCAGTTTCCTTCACCCCGTCTCTTAGCTTAGCCATGTCCTGGCAGGTCAGCGACACATCCACCTTAACCTCCTCTAACTTAGATGTTAATGTGGACTGACAGGTGGAAATCGCCTCAAGCACTTTCACAGTGTCCGACGTGGCGGGCTCTGCAGGCGGAGATGACTGTCCGCCATGTTTGCCCTCATGGTCCCGCCGGTATTTGTCAAGCATTGCAGCCGCCGCAGCGTTCCTCTTCGGTGGAGACATGGCCCCAGCTGCTCAGGATAGTAGCGGATATGATAACAGGTAGAAAAGTAGTCAGTGGGCACACAGGATCGCTGCAGGAGATCGCGGTAAGAGCGGAGCTCAGCTCACACGCCTCCTACTCCATCACTGGCCAGGCCACGCCCCCACAGTAGAGTGTATTTTCGCCCTTACATTGAGCACTTCCTGTACTGTTAACCAAGCCTCCTTCTCAATCCAATGTTTCTATGTCAACCCTGCTTCCCTGCTCATAGCTGACTTGTTTTATTTCATAGTATTTACTTGTGCCGATTATCTAGTGTTTGCCTATGTCAGTCTTATCAGCTTCAGCTAATAAGACTGCAGTAATGCTGTCCAATGCCCAGGTTTAAACTCCATGTGATGTCACATGGGGTGTAGGAGGAAGCACTGAGTGATTATGCAGTCTCGTAGGATTTCGGTGTTGTACCGTAGGAAGTCCTGATAATAGATAGACAAGCATGCAGAGTGTGCCGTAAATCAGAAGAGATATGAGCATACTCAGTGACGTCATTCTAAAGAACAAAAAGGATTACAGCAATACTAAGAAAACAAGGAGATATCTACAAGCAGTGCTCATTAAGTTTTTTTATGCTGATTTACGTGGGACAAAGTTGTGGCGGAGAGTTTACAACCACTTGCAGGCACTGATGCAAAGTGGGCTGTGATGTAGGGGGACGGGGGCTGTGATCTGAAGGATCTGAGCCATAGAACATAAATGAGATTAGGACTTCTGCAGAAAGAAAATGTTACTGACTGGACCTCCGTGAGTTTTCATTCTGTACCCTTGCTCTATATCCTTTTACAGACCTATATCCTACCCTGCTGTGTAAATAGATCATCCTGATTAGTTGGTCATCAACTTATTTACTTGGTTTAATTGTAACACTTTGTCCACACACTATTTTGTTCTATGACCACATTACTATATTTGTAAATACTAAAGTTTCAATAAAATATTATTTAAGAAAAAAAAAACTACCTTCAGCGAAAACTGCATGCCAAACTGACTGGCATATCCAGTAATACAGGTAGCTAAAGTTACATGCAAATCTCTACCTTTCCTGTCAAGCTTCTCTTGGTGCCGTGATGTCCAGCTTCGGTAATGAATATGGATGCTCGGGATGTAGGAAAGGCAGGGTAAATTCTACCCTTTATAGAAGTGGAGATCTGCTCATGACATCAACTGTCCCTGTTTTGATATATACTTTGCACTGAAAGTAAACTGATTATTATTATTTTTTAAACATGTACTCATTTTAATATTATTGTTAAAGTGTTTGTTACCCCAAAATTTCATATTCCTGTAATGTGACTGCTGTACCATGTACTTGTATGAGAAAGTATCCTGTTCTCTTTGTATTGCTTTCTTTGTGTGAAATCCCTGGTGTTCCTGCCAGTTCCTTTGCTTTCCTATTAAAACCTGACCATACTAAACAAGGGAACTAACCATGATCAGTTCCCAAGCAATGCTGGGAACTCAGTGAGCTCCCCTCCAATGATCAGACTTGTCCTGACACCCCCCCCCCCCCCCACATATCCTTTCCCAGCGCCTGAAAATCGGCTCCCATTAATTTCAGTGTGACTTTTCACACTGGGGTGGTGCACTTGTGGGACGTTAGGAAAAGTCCCGCAAGTAGCATCTTTGGGGTGGTTTGGGAGCGCTGTATTTAGCGCTCTCAAAATGCCCTACACTATTGAAAAGCTCCCCGTTATCGGTTAAAAAACGCCACTCAAACAGCGCTAAATCACTGCTAAAACAAGTGGGGCTTTAGCTCTACTGCAGCCATGGCCCCAGCATTATGCAGCTGAGAACAGAGGAAACAGAGGGAATGTGATCAATAATAAAAAAAAAAGAAAAAAGGGATTTACATTTTTTTTATATCTATACAAAAATGTTATTTGCCCTTTATTTCTATTTTAAACTGAATGGATTGTTTTACAAGGTGGTCTTTTGCAATCACTTTAAAGTTTGAAGAAAGATACAACCATTGCTTAATATCAGATACAACAGGCAAACAGAAGAAGCATTCAGTAACTTTGTGCGATAAGTAGTCATTTACAGCTCATTCATTTAGCGCCATCCAAAAGAACCACAAGGATAATTGACCACATATGCACAAATCAGATTTATAAGGTGGTTTTGTGCTTATCATCTAGGATACTGCAAGCTTTTTATTGACCACAATATTGCCTACTCTGTGTTAAACTTCAGGAAATTAAGTAAGTTGTTTCTTTCAGATCCCACCAGGTGTTAACCTGCTAGAAGCAAAATATGATGGGTGAGCGCTTGCTGTTTCCTACTCAACAGATCAGTCACAGAATGCAAGATAACTTGCCTGGGCCCACAAACCCCTCTCCAGCTTGTCCAATCAGAGAATGTGTTGCACCTACGCTGAGCAGCCAATCTTCTGTGTTCACATGGGGTGACAAATGGACATGTCTACCAAATACAATTCTGCTCATAAGTTTACATAACCTGGCAGAATTTACGATTTCTTGGCCATTTTTCTGAGAATATGAATAACACAAAAACTTTTCTTTCACTCATGGTTAGTGTTTGGCTGAAGCCATTTATTATACAATCAACTGTGTTTACTCTTTTTAAATCATAATAACAGAAACGACGCAAATTACCCTGATCAAAAGTTTACATACCCCAGTTATTAATACCGTGTATTACCTTTAACATTAATGACAGCTTGAAGTCTTTTGTGGTATTTGTGGATGAGTAAAACTTCCCATTCCTCTTGGCAAAAAGCCTCCAGTTCCTGTAAATTCTTGGGCTGTCTTGCATGAACTGCAAGTTTGAGATCTCCCCAGAGTGGCTCAATGATATTGAGGTCAGGAGACTGAGATGGCCACTCCAGAACCTTCACTTTATTCTGCCAATGTCAGGTCGACTTGGGTTTGTGTTTTGGGTCATTGTCATGTTGGAATGTCCAAGAACATCACATGTGCAGCTTTCTGGCTGATTAATTCAAATGTTCCTCTAGTATTTTTTGATAACATACATACTGCATTCATCATGCCATCAATTTTGACCAAATTCCCTGTGCCTTTGTAGCTCACACATCCCCCAAAACATCAGCGATCCACCTCCATGTTTTACAGTAGGAATGGTGTACCTTTCATCATAGGCCTTGTTAACTCTCCAAATGTAGCGTTTATAGTTGTGGCCAAAAATCTCAGTTTTGGTCTCATCACTCTAAATTACTTTGTGCCAGAAGGTTTGAGGCTTGTCTCTGTGCTGTCTGGCATATTGTGCACGGCATACTTTGTGACATTTGTGTAGTAATGACTTCTTCTGGTGACTCGACCATGCAGCCCATTTTTATTTAAGTGCCTCCTTATTTTGCATCTTGAAACAGCCACACAACATGTTTTCAGAGAGTCCTGTATTTCACCTGAAGTTATTTGTGGGTTTCTATTTGTATCCCAAACAATTTTCCTGGCAGTTGGTCTACCTGACCATGGTTTGGTTTCAACAGAATCCTCATTTTCCACTTCTTGATTAGAGTTTGAACACTGCTGATTGCCATTCTCAATTCCTTGGATATCTTTTTATATCCCTTTCCTGTTTTATACAGTTCAACTACCTTTTCCCGCAGATCCTTTGACATATCTTTTGTTTTCCCCATGACTCAGAATCCAGAAACGTCAGTGCAGCACTGGATGAAAGATGCAAGGGTCTTTCAGGAGTCCAGAAACGCTCTTTTATACACACACACACTAATTACAAGCAAACAGATCACAGGTGAGGATGGTTACCTTTAATTGCCATTCAAACCCCTTTGTGTCAACTTGTGTGCATGTTATCAGGCCAAAATCACTAGGGTATGTAAACTTTTGATCAGGGTCATTTTGGGTATTTTCTGTTGTGATCATGATTTCAAAAGAGTAAGCACAGTTGATTGATAATAAATGGTTTCAGCCAAACACTAACCATGAGTGAAAGAAACGTTTTTGTATTGTCATTCATATTCTCTGAAAAATGGCCAAGAAAACATAAATTCTGCCAGGCTTATGAGCACAACTGTATGTAGCATGGTTCAGTTTGGTGAAGGATAATTAACCACTTCCCACCCGGCCAATGCATATATACGGGTGGGAGCTGTCTACTCCTGATAGGACATTCAGGAACGTCCTTCAGAAGTAGCGGGATCACGCGCGCGCGTGCCCGTGCAGCGGCGCGATTCCCGATGTGCTCGTGTCACCCGTACACGGCACATCTCAGATCGGCAGGGGGGCTCTGTGATTGGCCCTCCTGATCACATGACGGCCGTGTCCAATCACGGCCGTCATGTGATGTAAACAAACAGCCGGTTGCTAGGCAATCGGCTCTCCTCTCCTCACACGGAAGTCATCGCTGAGGAGAGAAGAGCAGAACGCTGCAGCCGGCTGATGATCAGTGAGTATGGGCTGCTTTTTACAGCGTTTTACTCACTGATCATCAGTCTAGTGTCAACACACAACACACCACACAGTACAAACACAGTCCCCACATATGTCCCCAAAACACACATGTCCCCAAAACATACATGTCCCCAAATAATAAAAACACATGTCCCTAATAATAAAAACATGTCCCCCACATATGTCCCACTAAAATCACATGTCCCAATGATTATCTGCACACATATGTATGTGATCACCTGCACACATATGTACATGATCATTTGCGTACATATGTCCCTGATCACACAAACCAATTATTATACACTTAACGGAGTTTTTTTTACCAAAAACATGTAGCAGAATACATTTTGGCTTAAATTTATGACAAAATTTGATTTTATTGGATTTCTTTTCAAATAGAAAAAAGAAAATATTGTTTTTTTTTCCAAATTTCCGCTTTGTTTGCGCTTATATCGCAAAAAATAAAAAACTGAGTCGTGAAAAATAACAACAAAATAAAGCTCTATTTGTGCGAACAAAATGATAACAATTTCATTTGGGTACAGTGTAGCATGACCGCGCAATTGTCACTGAAAGCGCTAGAGCGATGAAAGCTGAAAATTGGGCTGGGAAGGAAGGGGGTGAAAGTGCCCTGTATTGTAGTGGTTAAAGTAAAGGCTGGGCAGCTAGATAATGGAGATGTAGAATTTTCCTATACCCTCTTAACTATTGTACCTATAAAGGGAAGCTCTAAGGACTTGAGGTTTAATGATACCCATATAAAGGAGTTAATCGGCCTTTGAAATTAACTAAGAGTGAAGGAAGGAGTAGAGACTGGTAGGGTTCTGAAATAGTAGCTTAGGTAACATAGTCATCTTCACTGCAGACACTCTCCCAAAACATGATAACCTTTGTGTGGACAAGGTCCAGGACTAGAGTTTAAAGGGAAAAGCAAAAGAATATAGTTAGCCTCGTATAACATGTTATACGAGGATGTGATCTCAACCTCTAAATATCAGACTGTAGAAGAGGCCCAGGAAAAGTAGAAATTACAGAGTGTGTGGAAGAAAAGTGATGTTTAGAGCTGATGATTTCCCCCAATTGTCTGATGGGAAAATGGGGGAAACAAGCCCGATCTCCATCCCCCTTCATATCCCCTGGGAGATCGGGCTTATTGGTAACAGCCAGAGATATTTTGACAGGTTAGTGTATATACTAACATGTCCAGTGCTCATAATTAAGATTTTATGTTTTTCTGCATTGTATTTGTATACCTTTGCATGTGGGAGATGTTGTATTTTGATACTGTATATGGGAGATATTCACTTGATTGGCTTGTTGGCTGCAGCTGTGCAGTACATTGTGGCAATATGCAATGCTATATATTGAGAATGTAAAGAACAAGCCATTAGGTTACGAGGTGGGCACGAAACACATCATCCTTTTCTGTCCCTCACTATTACATGTCTATAGTATGATATTTTACAATAAAGCCCTTAAAAAGTGCAAACATCTGGATTTCTTCTATTGCCTTGTACAAACAGTCGGACATTCCGACAACAAAATCCATCGGATTTTTGCCGACGGATTTTGTGCCAAACTTGTCTTGCATACGCACGGTCGGACAAAGTTGTCGGAAAAGCCGATCATTCTTAACGAGGTGACATACAACACGTACGTCGGGACTATAAATGGGCCAGTAGCCCATAGCTGTGGTCTCTTAATTTATTCTGAGCATGCGTGGTACTTTGTCTGTCGGAAATGTCTACACACGATCGGATTTTACGACAATACGAAAATCCGACTGTGTGTACAGGGCATAAGAGTTCTAATGATGGTTGGGGCTGTGGATAAAATGAGACTCATTTAAGAAAGTAGTCCTCAAGGCCCCTTTTGGCCCAAACACATTTCATGTAGTTCCATGAGATGGAGTCAAAAGCTCATTGTAAATCTAGAGACAATAAAAGCCCAGGGATTATCAGGCCCCACACAGAAAGGACTAACTTCAGACATATATAAACTCTTAAACTCCCATGATATGGTCTCTCAGGGGAAACATAAGTACAGGACATGCACAGATGGGAGGAGCATCTCAAAGAGGAATTACCCCTTGAACAATGGGCCACTATATGGTCTTGGGCGGCCAAGAGTGCATGTGTGTGTGTATGTGCACGCTCTATAAAGAGATCACATACAAGGTGCTCTTCTACTGGTACCTGACACCTACACGCTATATATCCATTGGCCTCGGATTGCTGCTGGAGATGTCTCCAGGACCGGGCACATTATTCCACATCTACTGGAATTGCCCATCCCTCTAGCCTTCGTCCAGGGACTGCTCCACCAGCTGTCTGAGGTGGATATCCCTCTCTCTTCTAAGTTTTTTTTTACTGGGCCTTCCCCCCTCCTAAAATACTCAGTTTAGACAAAAAATTCCACACATTTATTAACGGCAGCTAGATGTCTAGTAGCCCATCAATGGAAACAACGAAACCCCTCAACGCTATCTGATCTTTATGCCAAAATCAAGGACGTGGAGGTTATGGAGTCCATGCCGGCTAGACTAATTGACTGGGTCGACGGACATACAGCAACATGGGAACCTTGGCATCAATGGATGGATCCTCCTTAATTTCATGAGACCCCACCCTGTATACTGTAAGCACTCGGAGCCCAGGAGAGACAAGTTCAACTGATTGGTGCTTTCTTACATCTTTTCCCCTCTCTTTTCTTCCCTTCTCTCCCCCTCTCCTCTTTTTTTTTTCTTCTCTGGAAAAGCAAGCCATGAAATTATAAATTACAGAACATGCTAATGGAATGTCTGACAGAGAAGCTCTCACTGTTATTTCTATAGCATTGTGTCCTCCTGTTCTATAGACCTGTAACCTAGCTAACTATGCCATTAGGCTTTGGGGGTTATTTACAAAAGGCAAATCCACTTTGCACTGCAAGTGCACTTGGAAGTAAAGAGTAATGTCGCTGTAGATCTGAGGTGGACATGCAAGGAAAATAAAAAACAGCATTTTAGCTTCCACATGTTTGGATGATAAAATCAGCAGAGCTTCCATTCATTTCAGATCTACCCCTTAGATTTAGAGCGCGTTTGTACTGAAAATACTAAAACCTAATAAAAATTGTCAATTATCAAAAAAAAAAAAGCCCAGGGATGTCTAGAATTCAAGATATAAATCAGGTGTATGAATTTCCACACACTGGCCTGTCACATGATACACATTCTATCAAATCACAATGGATTACAGTGGCTAAAAAGGTGTTAATTCTGGTGGCAAATATTTTTGCTAAGATATTAATAACCATGCAGGGTAAAGAAATTGGCCTGTAGTTGTCAGGATTCAAACCACCTTTGTCAGGCTTGGGGAACACAGCAATATAGGCTAGCAATAAGGAGGAATAAAGTCTCTGTTCTATCTTCAGTGTATTGAGGTCATTCTAACAGAAATATTTAAAAGAACAAAAAACAAAAAAACATGTTATACATACCTGTTCTGTGCAATGGTTTTGCACAGAGCAGCCCAGATCCTCTTCTTTTTGGGTCCCCCACCAGTGGTCCTGGCTGGGGGCACTTGAGCAGGCTTGCTCCTGATCTGTGCTCTGTGTGTCTATTCACACACAGAGAGCAGTGCGCCCCCACCACCCTCTCCTCATTGGCTCACTGGTTGTGATGGACAACAGAAGTGAATGGCTCCCGCTGCTGTGTGGGGCAAGGAGAAAGGGACCCAAGAAAGCCGTTGCTCTCATGCACATCGTTGGATCGAGATGGGGCTCAGGTGTGTATAAGGGGGGGCTGGAGGGGGGAGCTGCAGTCAGAAGGTTTTTCACCTTGATGCATAGAATGCACTAAGATTAGGAACCGTGACCCTTTATGACCACTTTAAATTGGCGCTGTAGGTGTGGTGCTATCATGGAAGCCAGTGCTTTGTCAGTGTCATGTACCTGGGGGAGATCGAGCTGTAGAGGGGGCTTCTCTTGCACCTCCTGTCCAACACCCCTGGTAGTAATGATAGGCAGTGGAGGACACAGAGTGGCACAAGGGCCGATGTAGCAGATGATTCTGGCTGTACTTTAGCAGGGACCAGGTGATTTGAGAGCGCTGGGCCGGAACTGAAGACAGGAGCTCCGTCAGGCGCTGAAGACAGGTGCTGAATCAGCAGCTGGAAGCGTAGCCGGAACGTAAGCCAAGGGTTCATCAACAGCCGGGCAGAGCAGGTTCCAAGACGTGAGGCAGAGGCAAAGATGGGACACAGGTCGGGTTCAGTACAGAGTTGGGCAATGAGGCACAGGAACATCAGGAAGAAGCGGAGTCAAACACAAGCCGGGGTCACAAGTAGGCAGGCAGAGGTCAAGAGGTGGGTCAGACAAGCTGGGTCAGGATACAGGAAACTGGTTCAGATCAGGTAAGTAAACACAAGCTGAAAAGACCACTTAGCAAGGTGTGCATGTCACTGGCAGGTTTAAATGGGCAGACTGGCGCCAATGCGCGCACACCCGCGTGCGCACCAACGCGCACACACGCATGCGCCAGTACATGTCTTTTCTTGTGCATCTTCTGGAGTGTCCACACATGCACACCAGTGGTGCGCTTGTTGCCCAGGCTTTCCTTACAGTCAGATTAGGCGACCCGTCAGAATTTGTAATGGAAGTGACGTTCCATCGCCCCCATTTTGCTACACCCCGTACTTGGCCACAGTAAGGATACAGTTAGAAGGGGGCAAGAAAACATCTTGTTACATCCACCGGAGTCATGCCTTTCACAGTTATTTTTAACAGTGAACTGAGCTTATATAGTGAAATTTAGTATTTAAAAATCCATCTGACTGTTTAGATGTTGAATTTTAAAATCAGCAGCAAACCTGCTGATCTCATAGGTTTGCTAATCTGACAGAACACTGCTGATTTGAAGAGTTTTTGAAAAAAATAGTTTAATGTTAAAAATGAGTGTGAAATGCAAGACTCCGGTGGGTGTAACAAGATGTCCGCTTGCCGCGTTCTCACTGTATCCTTACTGTGGTAGAGTGCGGGGTGTACCAACATCACTTATGTTAAAAATTCGCCTAATCTGACGAAACACCAGCTTTTTATAATAAAAAGCCAAGAAGCCATTCAGCTCCAGGGTTTTAGCTGATTTCAAAGATTTTATAGAGGCCACAACCTCTTCCATGGTAATATTAGCATTCAGGAGAATCAGGGGAAGTTCAAGGTCTTGGAACATACACTCAACTTCCAAAGCCTGGAATGTTATGGGTTTAGAGTACAGTTCCTTTCATTTTTTTGTTAAAGGGTTACAAAACCTTTTTTTTTTTATTTTTTTTTTTAATCAACAAACATGTCCTACTTACATCCTTCTGTGATGTTGGATTTGCACAGAGTGGCCCCCGATACTCCTCTTCTGGGGTCGCCCAGTGGCGCTCGTGGTTCCTCCTCTCCTTGAGTTTCCTTTCGGAGAAGTGCTGTACTGCAGAACACCTGTGCAGGTGTGCTCCCGTGTCCTACTGCTGTGTCTATTGACACAGACAGCAGGACTCGGCCCCACCCCCCACGCTATTGGATTTGATTGACAGCAATGGGAGCCAATGGCTGCACTGCTATCAATCTTTCCAATCAGGACACAAGACACTGGCTAGAGCTGGTGTGCTCGTACCCAGGGCAAGAAAGAATGGGTTCAAGTAAGTAAAACGGTGGGTCTGGGGGGCTGTTGCATGACAGAACGTTTTTCACCTTCATTGCATAGGATGCATTGAGGTGAAAAAACACGAGGGTTTACAACCCCTTTAAAGAAGAATTTAGATAGGATAGTCTCACCATTATTCCTGTGCCTCTTGAAGATGTCTGCGTAGATGAAATGTATAGGGTAGAGCTTTAGTGGTGATGTTGGATTCTCGGGGAGGTATGGAGATTCTATGCTTGTCTCTTTTGTGCACTTGTGCCCTTTCTTTTTATTACTAAACTGTTCTTAAGCATGCTACACTATGGATTTCTCCTTTGTTTTCCTCCCACTTGTAGTGAAGAGGTTTACTGTATGTAATTGGAATACCTGCACAGAAAAGGCTGACTGTACCGGCTGGTCCAATGATTTGGGGTGATGAAACACTAGTTGACCTCTATTACAATAATGTCTGCTTTTCTGGTAAGAGGTTTATTCAAATAAGGTGGTGGCGCACTGAACACTTGAAGAATAATTTTTTTTTATGGGGGTTGGGTTTCCAGATTCATCTTGGGAGGATATGCAGGAAGCTGGGTGGAAGCCTGTGAACTGCTGCGGTGACACAGAGCTGTCAGGCCTGGGAATAGAATGGCCAATCAGAATACTTTTCAAAGGCAGGGCCACGCATCCTTCATCAGCCTCAGGCTGATGAAGGAGGCGTGGCCCTGCCTCCAAAACGCATATGCATCCCTTTAGATGTGATTTCCATTTGGGAGTATCTCCCCAAAAATGACACTTTTGTGCAGGGGATGCCAAAAATGTGACTTGTATCTTAGTGCAGACTTCTGGGAAAAATCAGTGAGCCAAACGCACAAGCAGGAAATTACACCTTCAGGAGGCATTTTGTACACCTCCATCTGTGTACAGAACACCTCCAAGTAACCATACTGCATTGCATTTTACAGAAAATGACAGCACTGGAGATTGAAAAGAAAAGGTAATTCTTAATACCATTCAATTACAATTAGACTAGAGTCGCACTTGTATGCACTATATTATTATTTCTTTGCTATTTTTTTTCCCACAAAAGTGGAGTTACTTTTTAAACAGACTTGGTGGAGATAGGGGAGATGGTCCCCTTTGTCCTAGTGTATAATGAGTTATAGTGAATTCTATAGCTCACATAATGCTCTGGCATGAGACATACATACACCTTTGCAGTGTGATGAATATGAGAAATCACCTCCAACATTTTCCATGAGCGCAGACTGTTAGCCCTTGTACACATGATTGGAGATTCCGACGGAATGTGTCCGATCGGAGCGTTTTGTCGGATATTCCGACTGTGTGTGTTCTGCATTGGACTGTTTCCGTCGAAATATCCGTCGGACCAAATTTTCCAACTTGCCGGAAATATTTTCCGACAAAATGCTCCGATCGGACATACTCCAATCTTGTGTAGAGAATTCCGATCGAACAAAGTGCCACGCATGCTCAGATCAAATTCCTACATCAAAGCTATTGGCTACTAGCCTGAACGTAATCCCATCGTAACGAAATTACGCCATCACGTTCTGAAAGATCGGATTTTCTGACAACTTTGTCCGACCGTGTGTATGCAACAGTTTCGTACAAGATCCGTCGGACAAAATCCGACGGATTTGGTTGTCGGAATCTCCGACCGTGTGTAAAAGGGCTTACAGATGCTATATCTGTATTTCACCATTAGGGACATTGAGGACACAGTCTATAATCCTCACAGTGTTAAATTACATTTTTGTTTACAATAAAATAATAATATAATATATAATATAAATATAATATATAATAATAGTAATAAAAAAAAAAAATACATATATGTATTGAAATGCCCATGGCGTCTAACATACATAACAGGAAAACACACAGCAAAAATCAATTTTTTTGCCATTCCCTGCTCTATACTAATTATATTACAGGAGAAGGAGTAACAACATTGTATTTTTCTAGGCACAATTATGACTAAATGTAAGCTTTTTCTGATGAACAGTAAAATAAACAATACATTCACTACATATGTAATAATATAACAGTATCATCCGCACAATAAACGGACTGACTAACCACCCACAGTAATATGTACTAACACAGAAGAGAAGGTGGTGAATTATGCAGCACCTGCAAACAGTGAACATAGTTACAAACTCATCATTGTCTTTGGTAGTTACCAAACAAAGAGCTTCCTATGATCAATTCTTAGCAATTCTGCATCACTGTATGAAACAAAACCTGTCAGCAACCAAAAATTTGAAACTCAGAAACTGATATTTTTTGCCAGGGCAATTAGAGGAGTTTGCCAAATCCCTCAGTTTCAGTCTTTTGACAGGAGATTTATTTGTACAATGGGCTGTTTCAACACAAAAGGTGCTAGAGGAATGATGTTTAAATACTTCACCTGTGACATAAACTTCAAAAATTCTTCACATTTTGCTAACAGTTCTTACAAGCAATCTATGCACTGCCCTGTATTAAGACAAGTGCAATTACAGGACAAACTGAAAAGATGAAGAGGCTACAACTGAGATATCAGAAATGTAACAAAGGTAACACACAATCACACAACAAAACTGTGACACATGGGGGTTGATTTACTAAAACTGGAGAGTGCAAAATCTGGTGCAGCTCTGCATTAAAACCAATCAGCTTCCAGGTTTTATTCTTAAACTTTTATTTAACAAGTTGAAGTTAGAAGCTGATTGGGTACCATGAACAGCTGCACAAGATTCCGAGTGCACCAGTTTTAGTAAATCTTCCCCCACTGTCTGGAAGGATTGTGGACAGAATGAGTGTTTCTCACATAGACAAGATGAGTGGCTCCAGTGTTTATGGTGATGTGGAGAAAACTTTTTGTTTTCTCAAAATATTAAAGTGCCATTAAACACAAAAGCAAACATCTATTATATTGCAGCATACTAATCCTTAGGCTCCATTCACATCTGGGCGTTATGGGATTGTGGCAGAATCGCTGCGATTCTGCCAGCAATCTCAAAATGCATTTCAATGCAAAACTCAGGTTCAGGTTTTGCCACGATCATCATGGTGAATCACATTGCATGAGGTTTATCAAACAATAAAACAAATTTCTATCAGTGCAAATAATAATAACCTTAATCACTATGTACCCCACCACCTGGCTGCTGCACACACAGAAAATGTGTTCACTTCACATATAGAATATACATAACAAATCAGCGTTGCGCTTTCTAAATAACTAGTGCGGGCTCAGGATGCACAGAAATGCCACTGCGACCCCTTCCCCCTATACGCGTTACGTCAAATGGGCTACTACACCACCATGACTTCTTTAGTAAGGGCTGGAGACTATGCATCCTGAGCCCGCACTGTTTAAGTGCTGCATTTGTGAGTAATGTTTTAATGAGGAAATAAACAGTTTTGATATACAGAGAGCACTAGATGTTGTCCTTTCTATTCCTATGTGCACTGGACCCCATTGAGGGAATTTTTACTGGCTGGTATCCATCCAATCAGTCGGAGGCAGCAGGGAAGGAATAGGAGTTCCATGACCAGCTGATCCGTCTGTATCCCAGAGAGGGAACCTGCTTTTTTTGACCTTCTGGTGAAACAGGGGTCAGACCGTGAGGTAAGCAGGTAGGATATTGAGGTGGAGAAGAGCACTTGCATTTTCAACGTTTATGCACTGGTGGGGTGTTGTGCGTTTTTGTGCAGAAGACTCTGAGGATTATATTTGTGCAGACTCTTATTTGTATTCAATTCTTTCTTTTTTTTTAAGTGTGTGGACATTATCTTTATTGTCTATTGTTCACTATTCCCATTTAGGGAACGCATATATTTCATTATTGTGTATTGTTCACTATTCCCAGTCAGGGCACACGAATATTTGATTGTGCACTCAGTATCTTGCTACATTGCAAGTTAACCATTTATTCTTTTTAAGGATTTATTGGCAGTTATTTAGGAAGCGCAACACTGTTTTGTTATGTATATTGTATGAGGCTTGTTGCCCCAAAAGAAGCTTCTTCTTCTTTTTGGGTGGCAAGCTTCACATGATGCAATTTGCCGCGAATGCCATTGAAAAAAATGGCGCATGAACCTGCATTTTGCCATTGTAGTGCCTTTAGAGATCGCAGGCAGAATTCCTGTGATTCTGCCACAATCCCAAAATGCACAGGTGTAAATGAGCCTTATGCCGCATACACACATCTGGACTTTTTAGCAGACTATGACTGATTCCATCGGACAATCCGATCGAGTGTGGGCTAATCCGATCGTTTTTCATAAAAAAATCTGACGGATGAAAAACGACGCAAGGGAAGCTATTGGCTATTGAACTTCCTTTTTTAGTCCCGTCTTACGTCATCACGTTCAAAACGAATGGACTTAGTCCATTCGTGTGTCACCAAGTTCGTTCATTCGAAAGTCCATCGTAACTCCTCCGAAAAGTCAGTCGGGAAGACCATTGGACCTAGTCTGCCGGAAAGTCCGGTCGTGTGTACGTGGCATTAGATGTGGTAACTACATTTGTTTTTTTTAGGCTTTCTTTTTTTAGGCCTCATGCACACATGATGTTTTGCTAACTTTTCTAGTTAGACTCCTTTCCTCCTGGCAACAGAATTTTGGCAGAAAAAATGTGCTTGGACATTAATTCATTTCATTGGCCAGAATAATAATTTATTCTGGCCATTGAAATGAGTTAAAGCTTAAATGCTAAACATGCTTGAGCGTTTACATGTAGCAGGACGAGAGTTTTTTCTCCAAAAACTTTGCTACTCCTGGACGCACTGGATGTGGGGGGGGGGGGGGGGGTTCTCCCCCTAAACTCCTCCAAATGTATGAATGGACACGTTAGGCATTTACCACTTCAGCCCAGAAGCATTTGGCTGGCCAAAGACCAGAGCACTTTTTGCGATTTGGCACTGCGTCGATTTAACAGACAATTGCACGGATGTGCGACGTGGCTCCCAAACAAAATTGACGTCCTTTTTTTCCCATAAATAGAGCTTTCTTTTGGTGGTATTTGATCACCTCTGCGGTTTTTATTATTTGCGCTATAAACAAAAAAAGAGCAACAATTTTGAAAAAAAAAACACATTATTTTTTACTTTTTGCTATAATAAATATCCCCAAAAAATATCTGAAATGTATTTTTTCTCAATTTAGGCCGATAAGTATTTTTCTACATACTTTTGGTAAAAAAAGATCGCAATAAGTGTTTATTGATTGGTTTGCGCAAAAGTTATAGCGTCTACAAAATAGGGGATAGTTTTATGGCATTTTTATTAATATTTATTTTTTTACTAGTAATGCTGGTGATCATCGATTTTTATTGTGACTGCAACATTATGGCAGACACATTGGACACTTTTGGTGCCGCTATTTTGGAACCATTCACATCTATACAGCGATCAGTGCAATTAAATATGCACTGATTACTGTGTAAATGTGACTGGCAGTGAAGGGGTTAAGTGGATCCTAGGGAGTGACTCTAACTGTGAGGGGGAGGGGTTGTGTGTGACATGACACTGATCACTACTCCAGATTACAGGGAGCGGTGATCAGTGTCCTGTCAGTAGGCAGAATGGGGAAATGCTTGTTTACAGCAGCATTTCCCCGTACTTCCTCTTCGGGAGACGATCGCAGGTATTCACGCGGACATCGAGTCAACGGCACCCGCGGTCGGGCTCACGGTGCTTGCAGCGGGCAAGCACGCGCCTGCTATCCAAGCCTCGTGAGATCACGTACAATAAAGCGATTTCGTGCAGCGGAGCCAACCTGCTGCAGTAAAACTGAGGGGACTGGTCCGCAAGGCCAAAAAAAAAGGGCCAAATGTCCCTACGAGCAGGAGAAAAAAGTCCAGCATGCATGATACTCTATTCTCACCTGCTTATCCTGCCAGTAAGTCTGTTTTTCCAAAGACCAAGTTCTCCTGCAGATGTAGCAGCCATGTCATGCACACAGAATTTTTTATATTAATTTCTTTGCCATTTCTTCATTCAAGACTATGCACATACTTTGGGAATATGTCAGTATCGGGTCTCATGATGTTTTAACACTTTGCCTTTAAAATGATTTGTTCTTAACATCAGCTTAATTGTGTGTATACATATATACATGTTTTCTATTCTTCTGCGTATATTGTTGTAACTATACAATGATTTTGACTGACATGTCGAATTTTCTATGAGTTCAATTGGTGTATCAGATTTTTCTACAAAAATTCTACAGGTTGCATGTTTTGAGTTACAGAGGCGGTCTAGGCCTAGAATTATTGCTCTCACTCTACCAATTGTGGTGATACCTCACATGTGTGTTTTGAGCACCGTTTCCATTAGCAAGCGCTACTCACAAACGTGTTTGCTTCTGCACGCGAGCTCCGTGAGACGGAGCGCATTTAAAAAAAAATATGTTTTCTTATTTATTTTACCTTTTATTTTTTATTTTGCACATCTGGAAAGGCACCCTCCATGCTGAAAGATATATCCAGGATTTGTAACAGCAGATCACATCCATTCGACATCTTTTTCAGGGAATGCATTGCATTTATCAGCAGGAGAATGCTAAACCGCATGTTGTATCTATGACAACAGCATTACTTTGTAGTAGAAGAGTCTGGGTACCTAATGGGCCTGCCTGCAGTCCAGACCTTTAACCAACTGAAAATATTTGGTGCATCTTGAAATGAATAATAAGATAAAGAAAACCCAGGACTGTTAAGCCGTTAGAATCCTATATCAGGCAAGACTGGGACAACATTCTTCTTCCAAAACTCCAGCAACTGGTCTCTTCAGTTCCCAGATATTTACAGAGTGTTGTTAAAGTATATGTGAACACTTACATTGTAAAACAACCTATTCTGTTTAAAATAGAAATGAACGGCAGAACATTTGTGTATACACATAAAATAAGGATAAGAATAAGGTGCTCAGGGAGCTAGGGGAGGAGAAACAGAGGCCTCTGTGCAGGGGGAAGGGGTGTGTCAGCCCAAGTCTGACCATTGCGGGAGAGCAGCTCCTAGTACAGCTATAAAATTGACCATGGTGTGCTTTCAATCCTAGTGTGGTCAGTTTTTAACCACTTCAGCCCCGGACCAATAAACACCTTAAGGACCAGAGGTCTTTTTCCAATTTCGCACTGCGCTGCTTTAACTGGTAATTGCGCGGTCATGCAATATTGCACCCAAACGAAATTTGCGTCCTTTTCTTCCCACAAATAGAGCTTTCTTTTGATGGTATTTGATTGCCTCTGCGATTTTTTTTTTTGCAATATAAATGGAAAAAGAGCGAAAATTTTGAAAAAAAAAGATATTTTCTTCTTTTTGTTATAAGAAAAATCAAATAAACTAAATTTTAGTCATACATTGAGGGCAAAATTTATTCAGCCACATGTCTTTAGTAAAAAAAATGTCAATAAGCATATATTTTTTGGTTTGCGCAAAAGTTATAGCGTCTACAAACTAGAGTACATTTTCTGGAATTTACACAGCTTTTAATTTATGACTGCCTATCTCATTTCTTGAGGTGCTAAAATGGCAGGGCAGTACAAACCCCCCCCCCAAATGACCCCATTTTGGAAAGTAGACACCCCAAGGAAATTGCTGATGGGTATGTTGAGCCCATTGAATATTTATTTTTTTTGTCCTAAGGGATTGAATAATGACAAAAAAAAAAAAAAAAAATTACAAAAAGTTGTCACTAAATGATATATTGCTCACACATGCCATGGTTATATGTGGAATTGCACCCCCAAAATATATTCCACTACTTCTCCCGAGTATGGGGATACCACTTGTGTGGGGCTTTTTGGGAGTCTAGTTGCGCACGGCACCCCGAAAACCAATCACCACCTTCAGGATTTCTAAGGGTGCAAATTTTTGATTTAACTCCTCACTACCTATGACAGTTTCGAAGGCCATAAAATGCCAAAATAGCACAAAACCCCCCAAAATGACCCCATTTTGGAAAGAAGACACCCCAAGCTATTTACTGAGAGGCATGTTGAGTCCATGGAATATTTTATATTTTGCCAAAAGTTGCGGGAATATTACAAACTTTTTTTTTTTTTGCACAAAGTTGTCACTAAATGATATATTGCTCACACATGCTATGGGCAGAAGTCAAATTACACCCCAAAATAAATTCTGCTGCTTCTCCCGAGTACGGGGATACCACATGTGGGGGACTTTTTGAGAGCCTAGCCACGTACGGGACCCCGAAAACCAAGCACTGCCTTCCGGATTTAAATATAAAATGCTACCAAAAAAACTGTTAGCGATCGCAGGGATCAGGCCTGACTCTGCGATCGCTGCAGTTATGTGTTTAGTGTTTTGTAAGTGACAGTGATCGATCGATACTGCACTTGGGTGGGCTGGGCAGAGGGGCAAAACGCAGGTGCTAGCAGGTATCTGGGCTGATCCCGCTAACAATGCGTTTTTTTGGAACCCTGAACTGCTGGGGACGCTAGTATAGATCTGATCAGATCAGATATTGATCTGTTCAGATTCTATACCACTACGCGAGGTGTATGCTTTGCGCGTGGGTGTTAGCGGTACTGGCACTAACCTAGCGCTGCCTGGGGCGACGCAGACCCTGACCCTAAAACCTAATTGATATCACCCGCCGGGTGATCAGGGGGTTAAACCTTTATTGGGTAATAAATGGTGGGTGCCCTGATGCTATAAAAAGCAAACTAACCAGAGTTACCCGTAACACTTATACGGTGATCAGTGGTGAAAGGGTTAACTAGGGGCAATCAGGGGGTTCAAATTTTTATTAGGTAGTATATGGGGGTCCCTGGCGCTATATAAAAACCTGACGGGGAACCTAAATAACTAACTGGCTAACCAGCGTCACCAGTGACACTTATACTGTGATCGCTGGTGAAAGGGTTAACTAGGGGCAATCAGGGGGTTAAAACCATTATTGGGTAGTATATCGGGGTACCTAGCGCTATAAAAACCTGGCGGTGAACCTAAAAATATAACTAGCTACCTAGCGACAGTAGCGACACTGATGCAGCGATCAGAAAAATTATCGCTTAGTGACACTGGCAAAAGGGGGTGAAAGGGTTAACTAGGGGCAATCAGGATGTTAAAACCATTATTGGGTAGTATATCGGGGTACCTAGCGATATAAAAACCTGGCGGTGAACCTAAAAAAATAACTAGCTACCTAGCGACAGTAGCGACACTAATGCAGCGATCAGAAAAATGATCGCTTAGTGACAGTGGCAAAAGGGGGTGAAAGGGTTAACTAGTGGCAATCAGGATGTTAAAACCATTATTGGGTAGTATATCGGGGTACCTAGCGCTATAAAAACCTGGCGGTGAACCTAAAAAAATAACTAGCTACCTAGCGACAGTAGCGACACTAATGCAGCGATCAGAAAAATGATCGCTTAGTGACAGTGGCAAAAGGGGGTGAAAGGGTTAACTAGGGGCAATCAGGATGTTAAAACCATTATTGGGTAGTATATCGGGGTACCTAGCGCTATAAAAACCTGGCGGTGAACCTAAAAAAATAACTAGCTACCTAGCGACAGTAGCGACACTGATGCAGCGATCAGAAAAATGATCGCTTAGTGACAGTGGCAAAAGGGGGGTGAAAGGGTTAACTAGGGGCAATCAGGATGTTAAAACCATTATTGGGTAGTATATCGGGGTACCTAGCGATATAAAAACCTGGCGGTGAACCTAAAAAAATAACTAGCTACCTAGCGACACTGATGCAGCGATCAGAAAAATTATCGCTTAGTGACACTGGCAAAAGGGGGTGAAAGGGTTAACTCTAGGGGCAATCAGGGGGTTAAATCTTTATTGGGGGGTGATAGGGGGCTACCCTGGACCTAACACTAACTGCCCTGACAGTTTTTACTTTTACAACTGACACTGAATGCATTGATCAGTAAAGAAATGATCAATGCAATCAGTGACACTGTGACTGGGGGGGGGGATCGGGGGGGGGGGGGTTTGTGTGCCTGTGTGTGCCTACATGTCAGTGTAGTGTTGGTGCACACTTACTTTTAGTTTTCTCCTCGTAGTCCGGTCAAAAAGACCGCCCCGAGGAGAATGACATCACTTCCTCCTTCCTGTGTAAACAATACACAGTGGGAGGAAGTTCGTCATTGGCCAGGAGCGATCGAGAGGGGGTGGCCAGAAACCAACGGCCATCCCCTCATCACGGATCGCTCCCGGAGGGAAACGGACCGCCGTATCCAGCGGGAGGGGGTCCGATCGGACCCCCCACCCGCTGGAAGGCAGGCACGTACATGTACGTGCTTGTGCCTGCCTTTGCCATTGTGATGACGTACATTGGCAATACGTCATTGGCCAGGAGCGATCGAGAGGGGGTGGCCAGAAACCAACGGCCATCCCCTCATCACGGATCGCTCCCGGAGGGAAACGGACCGCCGACCCGCTGGAAGGCAGGCACGTACATGTACGTGCTTGTGCCTGCCTGTGTCATTGTGATGACGTACATTGGCAATATGGCGGTCCTTAAGTGGTTAATAGGAATGCAGAGGGACTGGCAGGAACACTAGGCATTTCACACAAAGGAAGTAATGCAAAGAGAACATGACACTTGTTCATGCAAGTGCATGGTACAACAGGTACATATTAGAAATATGAAATGTTGGGTTAACATATTTTTTATAAGAAAAGGTGATGATAAACTGTGGTAAAAATGTCCATCTCAACTTTTTTTTTTTAGATGTTCCTGCCATCAATTTCAAAATTACCTTATTTTTTATGTTTATTTAAACATTTGATATGTTTACTATTTTCTACTGTGAATAAAATATTGGTTTAAAAGATTTCCAAATAATTGCCCTATATTTTCTATAGATTTTACACATCGTCCCAGCTTTTTTGGAATTTGGGTTGAACTCGTCTAAAGACACAAAGTATTTAAATCTAATTTGTGCTCACTAAGCCTGGGTACACACCAGCGCAACCGCAGTTGCCAATCACATGCGATCTCTGAGCAATGCGAGTTCAGCCATACAGTCATATAGTTGAATTCGCACAGAAAATAGTGCAGGGACTTGGTTTTCCCCGCACTAGAATTGTATCACATTGGGTGTTCTCACCTATGCGATCCAATTCCTGTGTGATTTCACAGTTCATACTGCAATCTGTGAACTAAACTGGGGGTGTCAGTAACTTTGTTACTGACACCCGCACCAGTTTGCACAAGGTAGTGTGAACTGCCTGCAGGAGGAATGCAATGCTGGAACCAGGGCTGTAATCGTGCTGGTTCCCGCATTGCACATATGTGAACCTAGGGTTAATATCCTTGCAAACCCTGTACCTTGTAACATAAGTGGTGACATTATCACTGTACTGCACATAGCCTGGGCAGAGAGCAAAGCTGTGGAATGGACTTGGCACAATAGGCTGCTTGCAAAAAACTACAGCAGGGAGATACAAGACTAGTCAATCTGAACAAGGTAAAAGAGCCGCAGTATCTGTACTTTATTACAGGAAGTTCCTACATAGAGTTTCACACTAGAGTATAGCACAGATCTATAAATAATATAACCCAGTAAAAATCCAGACTAGACAAATATATAAATAAAAGTAAAGACAGCTGCTGGCAAAGGTCAACAGATATGAACCTAATCAATATAATTATAATTGATTATAAATAGCGATAGCAATATTCCTCAGAACAACCCATACATAAGTGATGATGTGTACACCATTTAGCCACACCTCTAATGACATCAAAACATATGATGAAACGCGTTGGGTGACTCTGTAACATGACGTCACCACGTACAGCTCCTGCCGGCCAGAAAGACTGTGTCACCAAGTTTTTTATCAATCTGCAGCTTTTACAGCACAGAAGCGCATGTTTTTATTTTCTTAGAAATGTGAGTGCAATGTGTTTTGTTTTTAGAAAAACTCTCATCATTATATATTACACTATGACTTTTTAGGTCATATATGCCCCCTTATCTTGAGAGTGGAGTCGAGGAGCAGAGGGTTTCTGAGGCTGTGTTACACAGTGTGGATATATTTGGGGTATATCCCCTGAGGCCGCGTACACACGGGCGGACTGTTCGCCCAACTTTGTCCGCTGAACAGTGTTTGGGCGGACAGTCCGCTCGTGTGTGGGCTTTCAGCGGACAGTTTCAGCGGACAGTTTGACGAACAAGGTTTTACGGAATTTCCGAAAAACTGTCCGCTGAAACCTTGTTTCAGCGAACAGTCCGCCCGTGTGTAGGCTTATTCGTCAAACTAAGTTCCGCGCATGCTCAGAAAGGATTTACACGCCGAAAGTTATAATGCAGTGTATAGGACGTCGTATTTTTCGTCCCGTCGTACGTGCCGTTCACGTCATCGCGCACGGTTTCAGCAAACTGTTCGTTCGTCGTGTGTGGCCATGTCCGTCCATGCTAATTTTGAGCGGACTGTTTGCCGAAACTGTTTGACGAACAAGGTTGGGCGAACAGTCCGCGCGTGTGTACGCGGCCTAAAGCGTTTCCTAGCTTTTCATTCATTCACTTCTACTGGACATTTGGAGCTTTTTGTCTGCCTGTCCTTCTTCTTGGAGACATTCCGGAAAGCATCATTTTCTTCTGCACATCTGTGGACTTTTTATCCATTTGTTTATTTTTATAAACACATTATCACTTATGTATGGGTTGTTCTAAGGACTATTCCTATCACCATTTGTAATCACCTATTTTTTGTACTGTTTGTATTTATTTTTCACTTGATTAGGATAAGTGCTGAACTTTGTTTAACCACTTGCCGACCGCCGCACGACGATATACGTCGGCAGAATGGCACGGGCAGGCATATGGGCGTATATATAAGTCCCTGCCTGCCCGCGGGTGGGGGGCCCGATCGGGCCC
Source organism: Lithobates pipiens (assembly GCF_037356315.1). Classification (NCBI taxonomy): domain Eukaryota; kingdom Metazoa; phylum Chordata; class Amphibia; order Anura; family Ranidae; genus Lithobates; species Lithobates pipiens. The sequence goes on from NW_027507788.1 coordinate 167,825,342, forward strand.
CCCCCCGGTGCCTGCGGCGGTCGGCATTCCTTCGAGAGCGATCCGGGATGAGGGGGCGGCCATTCATTCATGGCCACCCCCTCGCGATCGCTCTCGACGAATGGAAATCCCCGGTGACATCACTTCCTCTCCTGTAATGTAAACACAGGAGAGGAAGTGATGTATTCTCTCCTCCGTGTCGGTATTTTTCGTTCCGACACGGAGGAGAGCGGATCGGTGAGTTGCACCAACACTCTACACACACAGTAGAACATGCCAGGCACACTCACACCCCCCCTTTACCCCCCGATCACCCCCCCAATTACCCCTGCCCCCCAGTCACAGTGACACCAATGTCATTTTTTTTTTTTTTTTTTTGCATTGGTGTCATTTGTGACTGTAATAACTGTTAGGGCAGTTAGAGTTAGCCCCCTTTAGTTCTAATGTGCCCCCCTAACCCCCCCCAATAAAGGTTTAACCCCGTGAGTACCCCCCGTCGCCAGTGTCACTAAGGCTGGGTTCACATTGCAGCGGTTTATGAGAACGAATGTGATTCGCACCGCACTGCAGTGCAAATCACATCCGATCTCTGTGCGATTCGAGTTCAGCCATTCGCCGCACCCGCCACACCCGCCGCACCCGCCGCAAATTCGCACGGGACCCTTTTTTTGGCCCGCAGCAGAATCGGATCGCATGGGTGTTCACACCATGCGATCCGAGTTTGCAGATCGCACTGCGATATGCGAACTGATCTGGGGGTGTCAGTAACATTTCACTGACACTCCCAGCAGTTCGCATAGGGCAGTGTGAACTGCCGCCGGGAGGCATGCGATGCGGGAACCCGCCGCGGATTCGCGGCGTTTCCGCATCGCTCCAGTGTGAACCCAGCCTAATAAGCGATCATTTTTCTGATCGCCGTATTAGTGTCACAGGTGACGCTAGTTAGGCAGGTAGGTATTTAGGTTCGCCGCAGCTTTTTATAGCGCCAGGGACCCCCATATACTACCGCATAAAGCCCCCTGATTGCCCCCTAGTTAACCCTTTCACCTGTGATCACCATATAACTGTTACAGGTGACGCTGGTTGGTTAGTTATTTTTTTATAGTTTCAGGGCACCCGCCATTTATTACCTAATAAAGGTTTAACCCCCTGATCACCCGGCGGGTGTCATTTGTGACTAATAACTGTTAGGGCAGTTAGGGTTAGCCCCCTTTAGTTCTAAGGTACCCCCCTAACCCCCCCAATAAAGGTTTAACCCCGTGATCACCCCCCGTCGCCAGTGTCACTAAGGCTGGGTTCACATTGCAGCGGTTTGAGAACGGATGTGATTCGCACCGCACTGCAGTGCAAATCACATCCGATCTCTGTGCGATTCGAGTTCAGCCATTCGCCGCACCCGCCACACCCGCCGCACCCGCCGCAAATTCGCACGGGACCCTTTTTTTGGCCCGCAGCAGAATCGGATCGCATGGGTGTTCACACCATGCGATCCGAGTTTGCAGATCGCACTGCGATATGCGAACTGATCTGGGGGTGTCAGTAACATTTCACTGACACTCCCAGCAGTTCGCATAGGGCAGTGTGAACTGCCGCCGGGAGGCAGGCGATGCGGGAACCCGCCGCGCATTCGTGGCGTTCCCGCATCGCTCCAGTGTGAACCCAGCCTAATAAGCGATCGTTTTTCTGATCGCTGTATTAGTGTCACAGGTGACGCTAGTTAGGCAGGTAGGTATTTAGGTTCGCCGCAGCTTTTTATAGCGCCAGGGACCCCCATATACTACCGCATAAAGCCCCCTGATTGCCCCCTAGTTAACCCTTTCACCAGTGATCACCATATAACTGTTACAGGTGACGCTGGTTGGTTAGTTATTTTTTTATAGTTTCAGGGCACCCGCCATTTATTACCTAGTCTCACTAGTGTACCCCTAAATTTAGGGGTGTCTACTTTCCAAAATGGGGTCATTTGGGGGGGGTTTGTGCCATCTTGGCATTTTATGGCCTTCAAAACTGTAACGCCCTTAGAAAGCCTGAAGGCGGTGCTTGGTTTTCGGGGCCCCGTACGCGGCTAGGCTCCCAAAAAGTCCCACATATGTGGTATCCCCGTACTCAGGAGAAGCAGCAGAATTTATTTTGGGGTGTCATTTCACATATGCCCATGGCATGCGTGAGCAATATATCATTTAGTGACAACTTTGTGAAAAAAAAATAAAAATAAAAAAGTTTGTAATTTTCCCGCAACTTGTGGCAAAATATAAAATATTCCATGGACTCAACATGCCTCTCAGCAAATAGCTTGGGGTGTCTACTTTCTAAAATGGGGTCATTTGTGGGGGTTTTGTGCCATCTTGGCATTTTATGGCCTTCAAAACTGTAATAGGTAGTGAGAAGTGAACTCAAAAATTTACGCCCTTAGAAAGCCTGAAGGCGGTGCTTGGTTTTCGGGGCCCCGTACGCGGCTAGGCTCCCAAAAAGTCCCACATATGTGGTATCCCCGTACTCAGGAGAAGCAGCAGAATTTATTTTGGGGTGTCATTTCACATACGCCCATAGCATGTGTGAGCAATATATCATTTAGTGACAACTTTGTGTAAAAAAAAAAAAATTTTTTTTTTTGTCATTATTCAATCGCTTGAGGCAAAAAAATAAAATATTCAATGGGCTCAACATGCCTCTTATCAATTTCCTTAGGGGGTCTACTTTCCAAAATGGGGTCATTTGGGGGGGTTTTGTACTGCCCTGCCATTTTAGCACCTCAAGAAATGAGATAGGCAGTCGTAAACTAAAAGCTGCGTAAATTCCAGAAAACGTACCTTAGTTTGTAGATGTGACAACTTTTGCGCAAACCAATAAATATACAATTATTGACTTTTTTTTTACCAAAGACATGTGGCTGAATACATTTTGGCCTAAATGTATGACTAAAATTGAGTTTATTGGATTTTTCTAATAACAAAAAGTAGAAAATATCATTTTTTTTCAAAATTTGCGGTCTTTTTACGTTTATATCGCAAAAAATAAAAATCGCAGAGGCAATCAAATACCATCAAAAGAAAGCTCTATTTGTGGGAAGAAAAGGACGCAAATTTTGTTTGGGTACAACATTGCATGACCGCGCAATTACCAGTTAAAGCAGCGCAGTGCCAAAGTGTAAAAAGACCTCTGGTCATTTACCAGCAAAATGGTCCGGTCTGAAAGTGGTTAAAATAGAGCACAGATCTGGAAGAAATGCACAAAGTACACCAACATTCAAATGAAATACACATGCCTTTTGAATTAAGAAAATATTTCTTTAGCCTAAATTTCAGATTTTTTAATTACCTGCTGCTTCAGGTGTTCTGTGCATCTCCACGCAGGCAGTCTTATTGATGTCTTTTGGGATGCAGCAGCTGCACAGACAATGCCCTGCTCCCAAGTTGATATCTGCGTAGGTGAAAAGCCCCAAAAGCAGACTGTATAGGGGGCCATGCACCCACAGCACCACGGATGTGAAATTGGAAGTAACGGCAGAGTTCACGCAGCTGCTGCAGCCCAATAGACATCAAATGGACTGCTTGTGCAGGGATGCACGGAACACCTGTGGGTAAGCATGGCCCTCACATAGGGTATGCATTAATATGCCCTGTGTGAACAAGGTCTTAATATGTTAGACATTAATATTGCATAAATAGGGAAGAACTTCTTTCTTGTTCTTGAATTCAGCGATATTGGCTTAGGCCAAACTGATAACATGTACTGATTATGTTTAGCAAAATTAAAAGCAGGCCATAGATTAGGCAATTTTCTTTCTTGCAAAACACTGACTGTGTTAATGGGGAAAATCCCTCCTCTGGAGCTATTGTGGTCTCCTGGCGGGGCGGGGGGGGGGGGGGGGTGGCTGGCAGCCATCCCTGCTGGGAGAACACAGTGATCATTGCTAGCGGCTATAGCCATTGGCACTAATCGCATGCTACAAATCTGATTCAAATCTTGGCCGACCCCTGCTGAACTAGTCGAGATTCCAACCATCTATGACCGGATTTAGTTAAGTGAATCCAGGCCAAGGATTCTAGAAGTAGTGTACATTTCTCATTATCATTCATGACTTGGATGTCTACTATCCTGAGATGCTAGTCTGCCCTTCAAGAAAAACATTCTTATTAGCAGTTTTAAAAGCATCTAGCAGCACAACCACCAGTATTCCCTCGTTTTCCCTGATTTATATGTATATCTTCCCTGGATGTGCTGGAACAGGACACTTCAGTCATCTCTCGGGAAGTAGAGATTAGCAGAGAGTAACTCCCGAAATGGTCACATTATATAAGCGTGTTGTCACTCCCAATTGTGATTGATGACATTTAGCTATTTTCCTGGAATAAACACACCCTGCATTCACACTCTTATGTGACCAAGAATTGGATAATGCTTTACAAAGAACAGAGCATTATTGTAATGGGGGGTGGGGATATCTGTATCTGTAAGACTTTTTAAAGGCTAAAAAATATATCTTATCCTAAGTTGTGACTGGTGATGGCCGGCTCTGTGTGTCCTAACCACTCCCCCCTAAGGGCAGACTTCCCATCATGGCGCCGTGTTTCCATTGCATGATGTCAGTTTCTGCACAGTTCATGCATGCCTGCTGGCTTCTTCTGGGCATCCCCACCTCCATCAGCGCCATTGGACGCTGGTGGAAGTGGGGATGGAGGGGATATATAGGAATCCCAAATCACGGAGACATGCCATGGCCTTCAATATGGAGAGGGGAAATGCAATCAGATGAAAGACATAACCCATAAGGTTACTGGCGATTCTGAGGTAATCTTATTGATATAATTAACCACTTTCTGCCGGGAGGGCATACATGGACGTCCTCCCGTATCAGTGGTTATACTGGGCTGATGACTGTACCAATTACATCAATCCGGTATTGTTCTCTTCAGCCGGTGATTACCTGCACCGTAAGAAAAATCACAGCGGCAGTTCAGTCGCTTAATTATTCTTACAGGCGGTGGGAGGGGCCCCCCTCCTGTGCTTTTACCGGCTCGCCTGTGCGATCTGCGAGCCAGAGAAGGAATTCACCGTCACCGGCTGTTGACTATAGAGATTTCCAGGGAACAATACTGCCATATACTCGGCTGGAAAGCCAAGATCATCCATTTTTTTTCTAGCCTGAAGGAGAGATGTGGGGTCTTATAGACTCCACATCTCTCCGTAAAGAGGACCTGTCATGTGAGTTGCTAAATGTTGGACCTTCAATTCAATAATTGTAACCATATTGCTACACTTAAAGGTGCCTCTCTTCTCTTTTATATACTGTAGCTCCTGCTGGATTTTGCTTCTAATCCCCTTGTGGAGGCTGCCATTTGTATATGGACATTTTATGGTTACAAAACCTGTCACATTGCTATGATCTTTTAATATGGACTATAAACTGAAAGACCTATGAATAAATAGTTGTTGAACGAATCATCTGAGTTTACATTATCTCTTATGGGGAAATCGCTTTGATATACATGTGCTTTGGATTACAAGCATGTTTCCGGAGCAAATTATACTTGCAATCCAAGGTTTTACTGTACTCCATCAGTAAATGTCTCATGTTTTGTCAGTAAAAAATGCTGTGGGAGGTTGGCAACATTTCTGAATTGTGCACCTGCGCTGTCACTCTGCCACATGGGTTACCCATGGGGACTACAAGTGGCCTCTTCAACACACATTACATGGGCATTTATTTACTGTTGCCAACAACAGGAAATCCACCCTAAGAACAACCATGCAGCCATTACCGGAGTGCATGTAGACAGGAAGTGGTTTCAAAGAGGCTGCGGGAGATCAGAAGCACTGAGATATAACAAAGGATGACAAAAGGTGAAGACAAGGACTTTACTAAAAAAAGGCAACTTTTTTATGATACATGGGGCACTGTGCAAAGTAAATGTCATCCAGTTAGGGCTTACATCTACTTTTAACTACCCCCTAACTGTGTTCACAGACAGTGATTGTTGGAAGTATTCTTGAGCCCATGCAGTGATGTCCATCACAGAATCATTCCTGTTTTTAATGCAGTGCTGTCTGAAGGCCTGAATATCAGACATGAAAAATTGCTTTTCTGCCTTGTCACCTGGGCACTGAGATTTCTCCAGATTCTCTGAATCTTTTGATGAAACTCTAGATGATGATATATTTAAAGTCTTTGCAATTTTACATCGAGGAACATTACTCTGAGATTATTTGACACATTTTTGACGCAGCTTTTCACAGATGGGTGAAACTAATCTCATCTTTACTTCTAAGACACTGAGTACCTAAGATGTTTTTTTTTTTTTTATAAACTAAACACAGTCATGTTAATTGCCAATCTAACTAAATTAGTTGAAAAATGTTCTTCCAGCTCTTTGTCAGTTCCACCTACATTGGCAGCTTTTTGTTGCCCTTTCCCAACTTTTCTGAGATTTGTTTCTGATATCAATTTCTAAAATACTTTTAGAAAATTGAAACATTTTATATAGTTTTTTTTTCCTCTTGTAAATAAAATATGGATTATGGTATTTGGAAATGATTGCATTCTGTTTTTATGTTTTTATGACTGTCCCACCTTTTTTTGGAGTGAGAGAATTTGTGGTTGTCATCAGGGTCACCAGGCGATTTCTATTCTGTTTCTATTGGGGTGGCAGTCCACAATTTTGGATTTTCTTTTCCTTTCACTCTTGGCATTAATGATAAACAGGACAAATAGAGAGAGTGAATCTCTCTAAGCTCCTGTACACACGGTCGGACATTCTGCCAACCAAATCCGTCGGATTTTGTCTGACAGATTGTGTCCGAAACTGTTGCATACACACGGTCGGACCCAGTTGTCGGATTTAGCGGTTGCCAAGAACGCGGGGACGTAAGCCGTGTACGGCAGGACTAGAAAAGGGAAGTTCAGCACCACGTCCGGCACCCTTTGGGCTCCTTCTGCTGATCTCGTGTTAGTAGAAGTTTGGGGAGAGACAATTCGCGCTTTTCACATTAGTGATTCAGATCGCTACTGCTCTTCGGTTTCTGCTTGTCTTTGCGTATCTGATGATCAGTGCGTGCAGTCATTAAGTATTTGTTTCTCATTGTGGACTATATCTTGGTATAGTACACTTTGAAAGGCATTTTTTATTGTCTGCTTGCTTCTGCTATTCAGGTTGTTCTTTCAGGCCTTGCTGTTTATCGGTGCTTTCTGGTGTTTGTTCTGATGAGCAGACCGTTTTCAAACCATGTTTCCTCTACGTACTCGTCGTACAGTTTGTGCTGTGCAGGGGCTTCGTGTTGGGGTTCTTACTTTGACACAAGCCCGGTCCATGAACAGGGAGGGGAGGCATTTGTGGACCAAGAATTGGTTGCGCCAGCGTCACCAGTTCTCGCACATGCCTTTGCTCCGTGAGATTCGCGAGAATAATCCTGATCATTTCAGGAATTTTCTCCGGATAACGGACCCTGTTTTTCACCATCTGCTGGCTTTGCTGACCCCTTATATCACCAGGCAGGATACCTGCATGCGGCAAGCCATCACTCCGGAGCAGAGGCTCATCGCCACGTTGCGCTACTTGGCGACAGGGAGAAGTCTTCAGGACCTCAAGTTCTCTACAGGAATCTCCCCCCAGGCTCTGGGGATCATTATTCCAGAGACCTGTTCTGCCATCATTCAGGTCCTGCAGAAGGACTATATGAAGCTAAGTTTTATCCTTAAACATCACATTCTATGTATTTCATGATTGCTAATGTCTTGCATTTCTTTCCTCATTCCCTAATTACCATCATCGCAATATGCTCTAATTCATATACTCTGCCCCTTTATCCTCAGGCATATTTGCCTCACTAACTTCCCCACCATGCTCTTCTTGGCCCATAAACCTATAGTCTAGTCACTTAACAATGTCTTTTGTCAGCTCCATAGTATTGCTTTCCCCTAAACACCCCCTAAAATGTCTACAAATGTGATGTGCGTGCTTCAATTCATGCAAAGTGACCTTTTTTTTATTTTTGGAGTTGTGCCAAACTCATTAGTAACCCCCCTCTCCCCAACTGCTAGCTCAGCTGATAGCAATCTTCTATCTGATGACTTTACCAAACCCAATACACACTATACCTACCTTTTTCATGATCACATTTATGGACGAATTCACCAAAGCATGTAGTGTAAGGGCCTGCCTCAATACTTTCAAATGCTATTTTTATTTTTTTAACATTAATTTTCTTGCTAATTTCTTGCAAATTTTTCTTGCTAATTTTCTTTGCTTCCCAAAGTATCACACATTATTTAGGCATTCAGCTCTCAATCAAGTGGAGAGGGTTACCTGTCCTAAACATTCCCCCTCATTTTTTAGCAAGGGCCCATCATATGGGAGGGGGGGGGGGTGATGACTCTCATAAGGGGACCTTATACTTTAGGCTTTAAATACTCAGTTGCCAAAATGTTATACTAATTTTGACCAAAAATGTGGGTGTCTAATATGCTTGCAATGTTGATTTGTCAAATTTTTTACTTGTTTCACTACACAGTGTCCTTCAATGCCACAGGAATGGCAGACTGTGGCCTCCCACTTTGCCAGTTTTTTTAAGTTGTGCCTTTTTCACCAACAGTGCAAACCCAAGTTCAGAGCGAGATGAGGGGACAGTCTCTTCTTCAGATAATGTTATTATGTTGTGGGTCTGCTACACACACACCTTCTTTTTGTAACTAATGTATGTAGTGAATTACTGACCAAAATTGTGCTCATTTTCAGCACCATGGCAGGAAAATGGCATGATTGTCCAAATTTACACCTCACTGTGGGTGTTTTTTACTAAAGGCACATCCACTATGCACTACAAGTGCACTGCAAAAGTACACCTGAAACTGCATTTGGAGTGCAAAGTGGAGTTGTCTTTAGTAAATTACACTCCTTCTCAGCACAAACTAAAATTTGACTACAAATACATTTTATGCGCAATGAAAAAGGAAGCCACACATTGTTGAGAATTCAACTTTTTAATACAAGCACATTCACATGTGCGTTTCGAAAAGGTTTTTACAACAAACCAAGAGATTTTGTGTATCCAAAACAGAGTTTAATCAGAATTTTGTTTCCTTGTTATTTTTGTGTAAACAGGCATGTATCAAACCGTTAAATACAGAAAACAGGATCTTACAAAGTTCAACTTTGAAAAGTGAAGACAATATCAGACATGAGTATGTACAAACTGGGCTGATATTGCCTTCATCACATGGGGTGTGACCCCTAAAAAATCCAAATTTGGAAGATGCACACAGTGTGTCAACATGTGCTATCTCCCATCATGGGGGATCAATGTACATGCTTTGGGGCTGCAACCCGTTCATCTCAGACACTTTACACAAAACACGTACATTGATCCCCCATGATGGGAGATAGCGCATGTTTACACACTCTGTGCATCTTCCAAATTTAGAATTACGATAAATACAACATTTTGTTTTTAAAATAGCAAAAATAAAACCCTATCTAGTTTTTGTTGTTTCACACTCTCCCCAAAACATCAATGACGTTCTTCATTTTATTTTTAACATCATTGATGTTTTGTTGGATAATTTCCAAATCACGATTGCACCCCATTATCTCCCCGATCAAGATCTGGGCACTTTCACTGGTAAAACGGGAATCTTCTTCCACATCACCTACAAAACAAAGCAAACAAACACACCATGTAATAAAAATATGGTGATATACATTGCTGAGCTTACCGGAAGCTGTGTTCTCCGACACTCACCTGTTGTGGTGACAATTTGTCCAACCTCCACGATCTCTCCTTCCTCCTCCTGCTCCTCTGTTTCTGCTTTTGGAAGTTGGCCTTCTTTGGGAGGGGTGTGGTCCCTGGTGTCCTCATACTTGCCGAGTCTTCTCTCCCCTATGAGAATGTAAACAAAGAATAATTAGCACACAGAGAGCAGAAATAGGAATCTGAAACATTGCTTGGAAGTGTTCTACAATTGTGTTTTTGGGCCGAGTTACAAGGTGAGAACATTATTGGGTACACTTTGTTAAGCTGGAATACTTCCCTGCAGAACGATGTTTCATATGAACGAACGAAACCATGAACTTGAAAGTAGCCATTTTAAAATGCACAACATGAAATCAAAGCACATGGAGCAGTATGCAAGCAAGAATAATCATATGAACACACGACAACTACTTACTTTTTTTAAGAACACGCTTGATCCTTAGGTACTGCTCGTGCTCCCTCAGTTTTAGGTCTGACCAACGTTTTCTCAGTTGATCCTTGGATCGGTGTACCCCAAAATTCTTATGAAGACTCTTCACAACTTTATTCATGATCTTGGCCTTTCTGATATTTGGGTTTGGGTAAGGTCCATACTTCCCATCATAGTTGGTCCTGTTCAATATGTCGACCATCTCCAACATCTCTCCAAAAGACATATTTGAGGCCTTAAATCTTGTCTTCCTGGATCGGGACGTTTCAGGCTCCGGGCTTTCCTCACCCTCCTCCTCGTTAGTGGAACTATTATTAGTGTGCACCTGTGTTCTCTCCGCCATGTGCTCTCCCCAGGGGCGGGCGGAGTTTCACGCATGCGCACTGTATATAAAACGCAACACGCGTGTATCGTCCGTACGATCTGGGAAGAGAGTGAGGCGTGGACGTGACGAATGTGGAAACGAGGCAACATTTTTAAGTTGGTGCTTCACTAGACTAGACTGCTTCTATCTAGGCCGATGTTGGGACAAGATTAGTAGGGTTTTTAATGGCATTATTAGTATTTGAGGGTTTGTCTTGTGTTGTGTCTTGCAGACAATATGGTTCCTTTCAAAAATGCAAACTTTATGGGGCTATTCATAGAACTGTACATGGAGATGCCCTGCCTGTGGCAGTTCCACAACAAGTTTTATGCTGACAGAACAAAGAGGAACGCAGCACTGGAGAAACTGCTTTCTTTGGTGTGGATCATGGTCCCCACGGCAGACATGGACTATCTGAATCGGAAAATTGTGGCCATGAAGCTTACATATTTCAGGGAGAGAAAGAAGCACCTGGAGTCCTTGAGAGCAGGAGATCCAGATGCCGTTTATTACCCCAGGATGGTTCACTTTGACAGGCTGCATTTTCTGGTAGACCAAGGGGTACCCAGGCCACCACTCAGGCCACCACTCTCCAGCCTTCCTTCAAGGCATCCTTCACCCCCAGCTGAGGCTTCTGATGTCCAACCTGGGCCTTCCAGGCAGCAACATGTGGTGGGGCCCAGCTTGAGACAGGTATTGCATTGTTGAACATATTTCTTGTGTTAAATTTAATGATGTTAACTAGATGTTCTTATTGATCAGTAAGTTGTGATTTCTCAAAGTGGTTTACATCTCAATAGACAGTAGTGACCAAAAATTATTGGGACGGGAAAGAAAAATGCTGGTCTCAGAATGATAGTCTGTTCTATTTGGTAACATTCAATTTGCAAAAGCCAGGAGCACAAAATGGTGTGATTGATGATCAAAAAACTAAAACTATGTCCCCTTTTCATACACAGGAAGACCTCAGTCGGGGGGAGGCTGTGGCAAGTGGCAGCCAGGAGGTCGAACAACGCCCTCCTTCTCCTCCTGCCTCAACTACAGGAGCCGAGCCACAGCCTGGAAGGATGCCTGGTGGGAAGTGCCCAAGGAAGACGAGAGAGTGATGGCCTGGGTTCAGTCTGGTCTGCCAGAAGATGCAGCCTCTTGAAGATCCACATCCTGGGGACAGAAATGATATCTGAATTTCCTGCTCTCTAGGACTTCGGGACCAGACTTCTCTCCCTGAGATATCTACTCCTCAGGCCACCAATTTTTTCTATTAGAATTTGTTCATGTCTGCACTGGGGGCCAAAGGCTGCACCAAAGTTAAGAAGTTTCTCCAGTGCTGTGTTCCTATTTTTATTTTATAGCGACCAAAATAAAGGTTTTTTTTGTTTGATGAAATACTTGTGTAATGTGTTTTCCTTCCAAAAGGCCAGTTTATTTGTGAGCAGGCAGGTACATTTCAAAAATACAAAGTGAAATGAATAACAAGGGGTACCAACACTAAACAACCTCCTGTAGATTAAAAAAGAAAAATCAAAGAAAAAAAAAAAATAATGTTGTTGTGGTAAGTTTACACACAAAAGAAAAAAGGAGAAATTAGCAAACTGTCTTTAAAGGAGATTTTTGGGAATTAAAAATAAAAAAGCATCCAAAAAAGAATAAAACAAATCTAAAAGTGTGTAGATGTGACGCAAACTAAAATTGTATTGCTGAAATGGTTAAAAAAGAGTAATGAAATACGTTCGGGAGAAGTGTATGTGACTATGAGCATCAAAAGAAGTTCGTTCTTGCAGCATTGTAAAGAACAAGAGAATGCGATTGATGAAAGAATTTTTAACATTGCAGAGTGACGAATGTGCTATATCGCTTACGAGCAGTAGTTTTACCTGAACGAGCGCTTCCGTGTCGGAATTTGAATGTGAGCATGCGTGGCACCTTATCCGTTGGAGTAGGCTACACATGATCGGAGTATGTCCGATCGGCCCAGTTGGTCGGAAAATATTTCCAACAAGTTGGAAAACTGGGTCCGACGGAATCAGTCCGATGCATACCACACACAGTCGGATTATCCGACAACACGGTCCGATAGGACACATTCCGACGGATTCTCCAATCGTGTGTACAAGGGCTTATAGGGGCAACAAACAGCAATAAAAAAAACTGACAGGCGTTTTATTAGTGATATTCATTTTTCTCTCTTCTCTATTTAAAACTATATTAAAAAAAATCTGTCTTTAGTTATACTTTTATTGTAAGTGTTATTAATTAGTAATGAAATAGCTCCTCGGCAGTTTTCCAAAAACTAAAGTACAGGCATACAGTTCCTTGAAAAAGTATGCATACTCCATTGATTTTTCCACATTTTGGCATGTTACAACCAAAAATGTAAATTTATTTATTGGGATTTATATGATAGACCAACACTAAGTGGCACAAAGTTGTGAGGTGGAAGGAAAATGATAAATGTTTTCAAAATGTTTTACAACAATGTGAAAAGTGTGGAGTGCATTTGTATTCAGCCCCCCTGAGCCAATACTTTGTAGAACCCCCTTTTGCTGCAATTAGAGCTGCAAATCATTTTGGGGATGTCTCTATCAGCTTTGCACATCTATAGAGTGACATTTTTGCCCATTCTTCTTTGCAAAATAGCTCAAGCTTTTTCAGATTGGATGGAGAGTGTCTGTGAACAGCAATTTTCAAGTCCTTGATACTTTATTGATTCTTTATTGGATTTAGGTCTGGACTTTGACAGGGCCATTCTAACACAAGAATATGCTTGATTTAAATCATTCCAATGTAGCTCTGGCTGTATGTTTTGGGTCTTTGTCCTGCAGGAAGGGGAACCTCTGCCCCAGTCTCAAGTCTTTTGCAGACACTAAATAGGTTTTCTTCTAAGATTGCCCTGTATTTTGCTCCATCCATTTTCCCATCAACTCTGACCTGCTGACCTGCTACCCTTTCTGAAGAAAAGCAACCCCACCATCATGTTTCACAGTGGGGATGGTGTGTTTAGAGTGATATGCAGTGTTAGTTTTCCACCACACATAGCATTTTGCTTTTAGCCCAAAAAGTAAAATTTTGGTCTCATCTGACCAGAGCACCTTCTTTCATATGTTTGCTTCATCCCCCACATGGCTTCGCGCAAACTGCAAATGGGACTTCTTATGGCTTTCTTTCAACAATAACTTTCTTTTTGCCACTCTTCCATAAAGGCCAGATTTGTGGAGAGCATGACTAATAATTGTCCTGTGGACAGATTCTCCCACCTGAGCTGTGGATCTCTGCAGCTCCTCTAGAGTTACCAATGGCCTCTTGGCTGCTTCACTGATTAATGCTCTCCTTGCCCGGCCTGTCAGTTTAGGTGGCTGGCCATGTCTTGGTAGGTTTGCAGTTGTGCCATACTCTTTCCATTTTCGGACTATGGATTGAACAGTGCTCTGTGAGATGTTCAAAGCTTGGGATATTTTTTTATAACCTAAGCCAGCTTTAAACATCTCCACAAAATTATCCCTGACCTGTCTGGTGTGTTCCTTGGCCTTCATGATGCTGTTTGTTCACTAAGGTTCTCTAACAAACCTATGAGGGCTTCACAGAACAGCTGTATTTATACTGAGATTAAATTACACATAGGTGGACTCTATTTACTAATTATGTGATGTCTGAAGGCAATTGGTTCCACTAGATTTTACTTAGGAGTATCAAAGTAAAGGGGGCTGAATACAAATGCACACCACACTTTTCAGATTTTTATTTGTAAAAAAAGATTGACTTTACAATTATGTGCCATTTATGTTGGTCTATTACATAAAATCCCAATAAAATAAATTTACATTTGTGGTTGTAACATGGCAAAATGGGGAAAATTTAAAGGGGTGTGAATACTTTTTCAAGACACTGTATTCTGTGTGTAAGCAGTAGTCTCTCTACAGCAGTCCCTCATGCCCCCAGTAGCTAAGCAGGGAGTCAGAATAAAGCTTAATCAATTATAGTGCACCATCTAGTGTTTAATCTGCAAATCTTAATGTACTGTATTTATCAAGACAGAAGGGCAAGGATATAAATATGCGAAAGGCCCATTAAGTTATTTTAGAGCAAGTACTACTATAAAAGCAATATATGTAATTACTGAAAATACTCTATAATTTTATTTTAAAAACTTCAAACAGTAAGAGCTTGGCATTTTCCTGTTTCCTTCTGTGAAAGTATTCTAAATGGCTGTGCCTTTATCTAGAATCTGCAACAGAATAATTTCACAAGCATATTATGACTAATTTTCACATTAATGTTTGAAAATGCCATGGAGGAAATTATAGGTTACAACAAGCAGCACTGACAATTCTCCGAAATTTCCTAGAAAATGTGATCCAAACATTATCCTCAAATTGTTTAGCAGGTGATCCCCATTAATCAATGCTTCCTTATAACGACTGCCTGTAGTGCTTCACAGCAATACAACATATTCAAACCTGTAGAGAAATGCAGCTGGAAAATAAGTATTTGAATCTGATTGACCACTATAGGTTCATGTGGCCAGGTCCTGCTATACAGGCTCGGTTGAGGACAGATCGGTAAAAATTCGCAAACGTTGTGTTAAAATGGCAAAAACTGCAAGTATTTTGTATATTAGCACCAAAAGGACTCTAGCATTGGCAGGAATGTTTAAGCCAGGTAAAATGCTTCATTGCTGAGAAAATGTCCCTTGAGTCTTTAGAAACAGACACTGATATACCCCTGGAAGGATTGGTATGGCACTCCGATTCGGATATACCACAGGCGGTGAGGAGACACCCTACTGTGGGTGCTACTCTCCGATCTATCAAAAAGATATTTAAAAAAACTGATATATATATCGATATATCCGAGTCCGATAATTCCTATCCTGGGTACCCTGATATTTGAGCCAGGCCTAACAAACTGCGGCTTTATTAACTTAATGCGACGGGGTAGTAGTAGGCTCGTGCATTTTTCGATACACAATCATGTGATGTCTAGTAGGGAGATTGAACGCGATTGACAGTAGTACGTACACCATTTAAGTTTTAGCAGATATGCTTAAAGGGGGAACCAATAAGACACTCACTCTCATTTCTGTACACCCTGTTGATTGAACTGGAAGCCCCACAAGAACTGGCCTGTTTTCAAGCTTGGGAAAGAGACCTGGGGGTTACATTCTCTCAGGTACAGAAAAATCAGATTTTTATGTTTATGCATAAGGCGTCTGTCACGTACCTAGTAGTTGAGCCTGGAATACAGGGAGCGGCCCCTCGTATCCCCTGGCTAATGAACCCCTGGAGATGGAGACAGGTATTCAAAAGTTCAGGGGGCACAAGTGCCTGGCAGATGGGACCGGTCCGGATAAGCAGCTGGGCACCGACAGCGAGTAGGTAGAGCTGATGGTACTTGACTGTAGCAGGCAGGCACAAGTGAGGAGACTGGCAGGCAGGTGGATGTCAGGAAACACAGGAACCCCAACAGGTAAGCAGGAACAGCAGGGTCAGGAGCAGGCCGGGTCAGCAGGAATCGATCAGCAAGGTACAAGAGGATGAGGCAGAGACGTGGTCAGACAAGCAGAGGTCGTAGGGCAGGCAGCAACGGATCAGGGTCAAAGGACAAGCCGGGTATCAGGAATCACGGTAACAGGTACAGGTACAGGAAGCAAGGTCACGGACACGCTGTAGACTGGACAGCACGGATGGAAGGGAGCAAGTGCCTTAAGAAGACCTTAGGGCGCCAAACGGTCGTACGACGGGTCAGCGCGCCCCCGCGAGTAGACGTGCGCCCGTTCGTGACCCACGTGCGTGCACGCGCTCGTTCATGTTGACGCGAGTGCGTTCGTTAGCTTTAGCGCGCGTCAAGGGGAAACGACGGGTTCTCCACGACAGGTTTCTGCGGGTAAGTCTCCTGTGTACGGCCGAAACGCCCGAGTGATCGTGACATTGCCCCCCCCCAAGGGGCAGCCTCCGGATGCCCAACTGAGCCAACTTATTCGGGTGGGAATTCTTGAAGGCACGGATGAGTCTCTTGGCATGAATGTTAGCTTCTGGCTCCCAGGAGTTCTCCTCGGGTCCGTACCCCTTCCATTTGACTAAGAATTGGACCTGGTTCTTTCTCTTTCTACAGTCCAGAATGGCCTCGATTTCAAACTCAATCTCTCCATCGACCAACACCGGTTCCGGGGGACTGGAGGTCCTGTCAGCGAAGGGGTCCGCGACTGCGGGTTTGAGAAGCGATACATGGAACACTGGATGAATTCGGAAGGATTCAGGAAGTTTGAGTTCAAACGCCACGTCATTTAATTTCCTCTTGATCGGGAAGGGACCCACGAATTTCGGGCCCAACTTCTTGGAGGGACAGGACAGTCTAAGATTCAAGGTGGACAACCAGACCCGATCCCCAACCTTAAGATCCAGCTCCCCTCTTCTCCTTCTGTCGAAGACTTCCTTGTTATGCTCCTGTGACCTGGCCAGGGTTTCTTGTAAGAGCTTGTTATTTTCCTCAAAGAAGTTAAGCCTCTTCTGAACCGCTGGGACCGAACACTCGGGAAGACTACCAGACAAAAACAACGGATGGAACCCGAAGTTCGCATAAAAAGGGGACTGCTTGGTGGCCGAGTGGATTGTGTTATTGTAAGCGAACTCAGCCATCGGTAACAGAGAGACCCAGTCGTCTTGAGAGAAGGACGAAAAACAGCGAAGGTACTGTTCCAGTGTCTGATTCGTCCTCTCGGTCTGACCGTTGGTCTGCGGGTGGTAGGCTGAGGACATGCAAAGATCGATCTTCAGAGTTCCACAGAGCGCCCTCCAAAATCTTGAGGTGAACTGCACCCCCCTATCAGATGTGATGTTGGCGGGAATGCCATGAAGTCTCACAATTTCTTTGACAAAGGCGTTAGCTGTCTCTGCGGCTGAGGGGGTGCCCTTCATGGGCAAGAAGTGAGCCATCTTAGTGAGTCTGTCGACTACGACAAAGATCGTTGTATGATTCTCCGAAGGGGGGAGTTCGACGATAAAATCCATGGAGATCATCCTCCATGGTCTATCAGGAACAGGTAGCGGTCTTAGTAGACCCCAGGCTCTTGACTTGTCGCCCTTACTCCGAATACAGGTGGCACAGGCCTGTACATACCTCTTGCAGTCGTCCTTCATCCGTGGCCACCAGAATGTACGCCTGAGTAGTTCCAGGGTTTTGAATACCCCAAAGTGGCCAGCCAGAGGGTGGTCATGACAGGAGGCCAGAACCAGGGTCCGAACTGCCTGGGGGACAAAGATCCTGTTCCCATGCCACAGAAGGTCATCGTTGGAGGACAACGGGGCACCGGGTGGAGGTGTAGCGCCTATGGAGGCCCGCTTGACCTGAGACATCACATCTCCCTGGAGTAGAAGAAAGTTCCCAGCGGAAAGAATGGTATCGGTAGGTGGCGAGTTTTCCGGCTGACTAAACATGCGGGATAAAGCGTCTGGCTTAGTATTCTTGGATCCGGGATGGTAAGTAATGTGGAATACAAATCTTGAGAAAAAGAGTGCCCACCTGGCCTGACGAGGCTTTAATCTCTTAGCTGTCTTTAAATATTCCAAGTTTTTGTGGTCGGTATAGACCAGGATTGGGTGAATAGCCCCCTCCAGCAGGTAGCGCCACTCCTCAATTGCAGACTTAATTGCTAATAGCTCACGATCACCGACGTCGTAATTTCTTTCGGCCTCTGATAATTTGCGAGAGAAGAAGGCCACCGGGTGGAGTAAGGACTTGGGTCCCTGCCTCTGGGAGAGTATAGCTCCGACTGCTATTTCTGAAGCGTCAACTTCGAGGGTATACGGCAGAGCGGGATCAGGGTGCTTCAGGACCGAGGCTGAGACAAACAAATCCTTCAGGGTTTTGAAGGCCTCTTGTGCTTCGGGGGTCCAACAGAACCTTTGGCCCTGCTTGGTCAGCCCGGTAATGGGGGCGATAATAGAAGAGAAGCCCTTTATGAACTTGCGATAGAAGTTAGCGAAGCCCACAAATCGCTGAACTCCCTTCCTATCGGAGGGGGCAGGCCAGTCCTGGATTGCGGAGATCTTCTGGGGATCCATCTCAACCCCTTTAACCGAGATGACCAGGCCGAGGAACTGAATACTCTCCTTTTCGAAAACACATTTTTCGGGCTTGGCGTACAAACCGTGAAGGCGGAGACGGGTCAGAACCTTCTTAACATGTTCCCGGTGGATGGCTAGAGTGGAGGAAAAGATTAAGATGTCATCCAGGTAAATAATTACAAACAAATCAAGATAATCTCTAAAAATGTCATTGACAAAATGCTGGAACATGGCTGGGGCATTACACAACCCGAACGGCATCACTAAGTATTCGTAGTGCCCGAAGCGGGTACGGAAGGCTGTTTTCCATTCATCACCCTTTCTGATACGGACGAGGTTGTAGGCACCCCGAAGATCCAGCTTTGTGAACAACTTAGCGGAACCCAGTCTCTGGAAAAGTTCAGGTACTAACGGCAGGGGGTAGCGATTTTTAATGGTGATCTTGTTTAGAGCCCGATAGTCCACACATGGGCGCAGGGAGTGGTCTTTCTTTTCCACGAAGAAAATCCCAGCGCCGGCTGGGGAGGTAGAGGGTCGGATAAATCCTTTTTCAAGGTTATCATCCAAGTAGGACTTCAGGGTACTCAGTTCAGACTCGGATAGGGGGAAGATTCTTCCGAAGGGGATTTCTGCCCCCGGGAGCAGTTCTATAGGGCAATCATATGGCCTATGGGGAGGAAGAGTCTCTGCCCCCTTCTTACTGAAGACATCCAGAAAAGCATGGTATTCCTTGGGTACAGCTTGTCGGGTTTCCTCATCCGATTCCAGACAGAGAAGGGCCGAGGAGTCCCCGTTGGGAGTCGGGCAGCAGTGCTGGAGACAGTAGTCCGAGGGGAATTCAATTATTCCAGTGGCCCAATCAATGCGTGGGTTGTGTGCCTTCAACCAAGGCATACCTAGAATGATGGGGAACAGAGGAGACTGGATGACGTCTAGGCAAAGGAGTTCTTGGTGAGTTCCGGCGATGACAGCGGATAGGGGGCTAGTCTCCTGGGTCACTGGTCCTGATCCCAAGGTAGACCCGTCAGCCAGGTATACCGAGAGCCCCTTCTCTCTCGGTCTAAGGGGAATCCTGTTTTTTCGGGCAAAGGACGAGTCTACAAAGCCACTGCATGCCCCGGAGTCAATAACTGCGTGGGTTGAGACAGTCCTTCCTGGAAGCTGTAAGAGAACAGGAACAGCCAGATGAGAGATGTTATCAGACAACACAGGTGAAGGAACAGGTGGAACAAGGAGGCACTTCCGCATCTTAGCTGGGCAAGAGCGAACAAAGTGCCCTGGTTCTCCGCAGTACAGACAGAGGTTGTTGACCCGGCGACGTTGACGTTCTTCTGGAGTCAGAGATGGGCGGAGTAGCCCCAGCTGCATGGGTTCCGGGGTGTCCAATGTGGATGCGACTGGAACAGGAGGAGTTGGGTGACTAGGCACCCGTGGTAGCATCCAGATCGGGCGAGCAGTTGCGGAAGAACGTTCTTGGCGGCGCTCCCTCAAACGCCTGTCAATTTGGACAGAGGTGTCTATCAGGGCTTCCAGAGTCTCAGGGACACCCACACGTGCCAACTCATCCTTCAGAGCCTCGGAGAGGCCCATGCGGAACTGATACCGCAGGGCTGCGTTGTTCCAGTCTGTGTCTGCGCTCCAACGTCGGAACTCTGAGACGTAGTCCTCCACAGGCCTGCGACCTTGTTGCAGGGCATGTAAGGCTGCTTCTGCGGTTGCGGCGAGTTGGGGGTCCTCATAGAGTCTGGACATTGCCTGGAAGAAGGTGTTCATGGAGTCTAAGGATGGGTCCTTCCGTTCCAACAGACGGTGTGCCCAGGCCTGGGGTTCATCTGTTAGCAGGGAGATGACAAATCCCACCTTCGTCGCCTCGAGGGAGAAGGTCCTAGGTTGCAGGGCGAAATAGAGTTCGCAGGAGTTGCGGAAGGCCCTGAACTTGTTCCGGTCTCCCGCGAATCGTTCCGGAGTTGGGACCCTGGGTTCGGGTGGCAACATCACGACCGACGGTGGAGCATGGGCCCCAGGAACAACTGGTGCAGAAGCGGATAGCGCCTGGACTTGTTCCTCCAGTCTACCGTAGCCTTCCTGTAAACTCTTAACTGCCTGAGTAAGGCCGGCCAGGTGGTGGCAGAGCTCGTCCTTGGGGGAGGCTCCCTGCGCAGGCTCGGACATGGCTGTCCAGTACTGTCACGTACCTAGTAGTTGAGCCTGGAATGCAGGGAGCGGCCCCTCGTATCCCCTGGCTAATGAACCCCTGGAGATGGAGACAGGTATTCAAAAGTTCAGGGGGCACAAGTGCCTGGCAGATGGGACCGGTCCGGATAAGCAGCTGGGCACTGACAGCGAGTAGGTAGAGCTGATGGTACTTGACTGTAGCAGGCAGGCACAAGTGAGGAGACTGGCAGGCAGGTGGACGTCAGGAAACACAGGAACCCCAACAGGTAAGCAGGAACAGCAGGGTCAGGTGCAGGCCGGGTCAGCAGGAATCGATCAGCAAGGTACAAGAGGATGAGGCAGAGACGTGGTCAGACAAGCAGAGGTCGTAGGCAGGCAGCAACGGATCAGGGTCAAAGGACAAGCCGGGTATCAGGAATCACGGTAACAGGTACAGGTACAGGAAGCAAGGTCACGGACATGCTGTAGACTGGACAGCACGGATGGAAGGGAGCAAGTGCCTTAAGAAAATCTTAGGGCGCCAAACGGTCGTACGACGGGTCAGCGCGCCCCCGCGAGTAGACGTGCGCCCGTTCGTGACCCACGTGCGTGCACGCGCTCGTTCATGTTGACGCGAGTGTGCGTTCGTTAGCTTTAGCGCGCGTCAAGGGGAAACGACGGGTTCTCCACGACAGGTTTCTGCGGGTAAGTCTCCTGTGTACGGCCGAAACGCCCGAGTGATCGTGACAGCGTCAATCGCAACTAGGTACCAACAAGGGGGGTACAAAATTCTAAATAGGTGGTATAGAACCCCGGCAGTATTGAATCGGATATTTCCACAGGTATTGAACCTTTGTTGGCGATGCCAAGGTATGGAGGGCAACACATATTCTGGGATTGTCCGGGACTAAAAGAATTCTGGAAAATGGTTTCTGAAACAGTTAAAGAAATCAATGATGTGTCTCTTGGAGAAAACCCAGCAGCTTTCTTGCTGCATGATATCCCGTTCTCTCCTGAAAACTTTAAAAACTCTCTGTTAAGGCACCTGCTTACGGCAACGAAAGCCTGCATCCCGGTTTTGTGGAAAAGACCCGTTTCTCCAACTATATCACAATGGTTTGCTAGAATAACAGAAATGCCTCCATCGACATCTCTGAGTCGAAGATGACTCAGAGACTTTTGGCGTTGGTGCTTGGGGAGATGGTCTGTCCAAGGATGGTGGGTGGTGTCCAAGGGGTCTTAGTTTTTGTATTTCTGTTTGCGTTGAGGAGAAGAAGCTCTGTTTTGGATCCATTGAGTTTGGGGAGCTCGTGGTCATCCAGTCATTTATCAATGTGAGGCATTTTTCTAGTTCCTGGTATTGGTCATTTTGTCCGGTGATGCGAAAGTAGAGTTGAGTGTCATCCACGTATGAGTGGAAGCATAGGTACGTTTTACTGATGATTTTGAGGAGAGGGCGGATGTTGAAAAGCACGGGTAACAGGGGTGATCCTTGAGGGACTCTATACAAAATTTCCAGAGTTTCAGAGGTGAAGGCTCCTAGTTTCACTGTCTGTGAGCGATTACCTAAGAAGGATGCGAACCATGGTAGATCAGTATCTGTGACTCCTGCTACTTCTTTGAGGCATATGAGCAAAGTATTGTGGTCTACTGTGTCGAACGCTGCACTGAGGTCCAGAAGTACCAGGAGACATGATTCTCCATCATCTCAAAATATAGGGACGATGCCCTGGAAGCAGCAGAAGTGCAGTTTCTGTGCCATGGCCTGACTGAAGTGTGTCCAAGAGTTTGTGTGTGTCCAGATGGAGTTGTAGCTATTGTACTACTGCTTTCTCAATAATTTTGGAGATGGTGTTCAGGTCTGTTACTGGTCTGCGGTAGTTAGGGTCTTTGGGGTCGAGGTTGGGTTTCTTTAGGAGGGGTTTGACTATGCCTTGCTTGAGGGCGGTTGGAACAATCCTTTACTTGAAAGACTGAATTAGGAGATGTGTCGGAGGATAACCAGAGTTGTACTGGGCTAATGAAAATGTAACAAAGGTAGAAGTTATACAGTCGTATAGTAGATCAATATGAGTGCAAGTAAATGGCGAGTCAGCTAAGTGATAATATAACTTTTGAGTATGAGTAATAGTAACTGATGCATGCCAAGAGGATGATATGGTAAAATAGTGGATGTTTTGTACTGATGTATTCATATGTAAAACGAACTTCACTATCTTTGTGAAAAAATAAAGAATTTATAAAAAGAAAAAAAAGAAAAAGAAACAGACACTTTTTAAAAGGACACAGGGCTGGTCCTGGCTGGGGGAAGATCGCAACCTCCACCCAGGAGCCTTCACCAGAAGGTGTCTCAGCCTCTCAGCTGCTCAGCCTCTCCTCAAGCTGCTGAGAGACTGTGCCACCTGTTCTCACCCCCTCCATTGCCCATCACTCCAGTGAGCACTGCAGTGAAAGGGGGCAGAGCAGAGAGCTGGTGGTGGTGACTGACAGTCACCAGCTCTCTGCTCAGAGCAGCAGGGAGAACTGAATGATTAGTGGTATGTGCTCGCTTAGTTCTCATCCTTAAAGATGGTGGGGGACAGATGCAGCATCGGATCAAAGCTTTAAGAAAAAAAGATTTTGAGAGAGAGGGAGTCTTAACAGATTAAGGATACCACGTCCCCATGTTAATGAATACAACAAGAAAAGAGTAAGGCCAAAAGAGGGCTGGGGAATCACCAACCCCCGGGACTTTAACGGTATCAAGTCAAAAAATATTTGCAGAGAAAAAATCTTAATGTATAAAATATTACAATTTTATTTAAACTATACACAATTTTAAACATTCATAAAAACGATGATTTGCCATCAATTTGCCAGAAGGAGCATATTTATGTTTGATCCCATTTTTCACCAAACAAGAAGAGTGAAAAGGCAAGCTGCAATCATTCCCGACATGTTTCGCCCGGAGTGGGCTTCTTCAGGAAAAACTGATTGGGCAGCCAACAAAGCAGAGTTGCCAATGCTCCAAAGAATTCAAAGTCTTAGACAACAGTCGAATATAGTACAATGTTAAAGAAAGTCTCTCTATATTTGTTATAGCGAAAAAACGCACAAATCAGAGTGAAGTTTGACGCCTAATGGGAATCATGATAGTGACGTTGAATCAATGAAAATTTGTAACCGAGATTATGTTAATTTCCAAAGTGGGTCACAGTCAACATAGTCTATTTGAAGATAGACGTAATAGTTAAAGTCAAGATTGGCTGTCTAATGTGTGCACAATATGCATCCAGTTCCATCAATTGCCAAGGTTTTCACTCTTCTTGTTTGGTGAAAAATGGGATCAAACATAAATATGCTCCTTCTGGCAAATTGATGGCAAATCATCGTTTTTATGAATGTTTAAAATTGTGTATAGTTTAAATAAAATTGTAATATTTTATACATTAAGATTTTTTCTCTGCAAATATTTTTTGACTTGATACCGTTAAAGTCCCGGGGGTTGGTGATTCCCCAGCCCTCTTTTGGCCTTCCTCTTTTCTTATCGGATCAAAGCTGTTTCCACCTAATTAAATATGAATTTGAAAAAAAAAATCCAAACCCATTCTTCTCTTTTAAGTGTCAATCTTGTGCATGCTGTGGTTCCTCTTGACGGCCTCTACATCATTACAGGACAAAATAGAGATGTAAGGGTTGGTGAGAGGAACCACGGCATATATTGGAGACTATTGGCGATTGACACTCCTGGAACCAACAGTTTCTGAAGCATTTTAAGGGTATATGTTTCCCCAGCAAAAAAAGCAGTGATCGGCCTCGCAAGCAGGAATTATTATTACATTTCATTTTAAAGGAGGCATACCTTTCATTGATTTTATTTTAGTGACAATGTCCCTTCAATAATGGAAACAACTAAAGATAAAAACAGTGGATCATCACTGGCATGTGAGAAGGATCTTATAAATTAACCTACAACAATCCTGCACTTTTAATTTTCACAGACCTGTCACATAAAGCTTTACAAAGATGTTTATGGTCTTCAAACCTTTAAAACCAAAAAGGTCAGGTTTTAGAAATACTGATTACAAGAAAATGAAAATGGATTCATAAAGTTTACAATTTACTAATAGAAGCCAGAACAATTGGTGTAATTATAATTGTGCACAGCTGCTATGAAAGTGATTCCCATCTAAGCTTTTACATCCTGGTAAAAGAGAAGGGCATGGAAAAGGAAGAAGATGACTATTAGAGGGAGGTAGACAGGGAGGAAAAACTGTTGGAAACATGGTGTTCCTGGCTGGCAAGCAGTGACAGGACGATCGAGGCCCAGAGCTGCACACACCCCTGTGCCATGTCTGTATTGTCAAAACAGTCTTCCTGTTCTAGTACCATCGCCCAAAGCTCTCTTGCAGGTGTCTTCTTTGGTTTCTTCAAGAAATAAAATGGATTTATTATACATAAGACTCTATGTGAACTCATCTTGGCGATCTCTACATGTTCAAGCACTGTTTGTTGCTTCAAAACGAGTGCTAGCAACCGTTCTCAACACGGGCCAAGAAGTGAGATCACCAAGTTGGCTGTGGTTCTGGACAGGTTGTCATATCACCACTGTGGAAATGGATGTGTTGTTAAAATCCTGAACATCAGTGAAAAACTACATTGTTCTAAGAAATGATAGGGATCTAGGATTAAATGAAAAGTTGTAAACTGGGGCGTTTTCATCAATCCTACAATAAATCAGTAAATGTATATGTTCTGTATAATAAACTCTGCAATATTCGCAGGAATGACAAAGGGGACTAGGAGAGAGTTCCCAACAGCAAAGAATATTATAAATGAGACAACCCTATCATTATTTTTATTGGAAGGTTAAAAAATATGTTTTAGAGATTATCTAATTTAGAGCCTGTGGCAGTTTGAAAGGCTTCAGAGAGTATTCAGAATGCATTGACAAGTGCGTTTGACCTGCAGATGACCTCTTTCTGACCTGCATTAGGCTTGCTTCAAGTAGATTCTTCTTTTTGCATAGACTTGGGTTAGTATGAAAATCAATTTGAAGTGAACAAAAAGCTGTCGACACAGACCCTATATATTCAGGTATAAGCAGATTGAGAGGGCCCTGCTCATGAGAGCTTACGGAGGTTAATTGCAGCATAAGTGACATATACAAAAAAAAAGTGGGCAGTCTTGCCATCCAAACCTGAGAGCTCACCAGCAGATGCAATGCAATGCCAAGGTCTATGGAGTATAATTCAGGGAGGGAAGGGGGAGTTTGGGCTGGAGGCGATTTTGTCAGAAGAGGTTGGGGGAGTTCTATTGGGAGCAAGGAGAATTTTTGCCTTTGCGTTACTTACATCCACTGTGTATTGCTTACTCCTGAACTCCCTGGGGAAACCCAAGTTGGTGATTTACATGGGCTCACTATCAAAGACACATGACATCAGATGGTTGTAAACTAGGCATTCTAGAAGTCTGAAGGTAAATTGGAGGAAGACGATGCATCTTAGGTTGTTTACACAGGTAGGGTCCAGTGAGAGTTTTAGGTATGTGTATAACCAGTGCATGTTTTAGAGCAGTGGTCATCAACGCTGTCCTCAGGGCCCACTAACAGGCCAGGTTTGCAAGATAACTGAAATACATCCCAGGTGATATCATTTGCTGCTCAGTGATTGTAGTATTCTAATCTGCATCTCCCCAAGGTAATACATAAAACCTGGCCTGTTAGTGGGTCCTGAGGACAGGGTTGATGACCACTGTTTTAGAGGGTTGTAAAAGCAGAGAGGGAGAGACTGACAATGTGAGTTACAGAGTGTAGACTACAGAAAGAGGGTGACCATAGTTGTTGTGAGGGAATGTCCAGGGGAATGTAGTTAGATGGGCAATAGAAAAAAAAACATTACTTCCTCTGCGATAACAGAGTCAAAAGAAGGCCATACTGAATGCAGGGGGAGATCTGGGAATCACATTATTTTAATGTTATTTTTGAAAAAAAGTGGCATTCACCAGAGCAGTGAGTTGGTGGATGGAGGCAGTGGAGGACAAAGTAGGGAGTTAAAGGTAGAAAAGAGTTGACAAGGACTGGATGAGGAGATGCAGAGGTGGGGAATTTAATTTTTGGAGGGCAGATTTTTACAGTGTGAAGTCTTGGAGTGATTTAATTTTTGCCACAGTTTCTCAAGGGTACAGTTAAGTCTTTTGAGACTTGTAGTGTTATCTGTTTGCCAAGGTAGTATTGGTCAGGGCCTGGTGTTCTTGTGTGTAGGAAGGGGAAGGAGTGTGTCCAGAGAGGATGACAGTGAGCTGTTGTAGACAGAAATGGGCAGGTCGGGGCAGGACAGGGGTGAGATTTTGCCATTACAGGTAGTCTGTTGCAGAATAGAGAAGAGGAGGGTTAAAGTGGCAAAGGTTTCCACTTCTAATGCCATGTACACACGACCGGACTTTCCGGCAGAAAAGGTCCGAAGGTCTCCCCGACAGACTTCCAACTGAACTGACTTGCCCACACATGAACGGACCAAAGTCCGTTAGTTTTGAACGTGATGACATACGACGGGACTAGAAAAGAAAGTTCATTAGCCAGTAGCCAATAGCTGCCCTTGCATCGTATTTGGTCCGTAGGACCAGCACACAGACGAGTGCTTTTCCCGATAGAAATTGATTTCATCGGACAGATATAAAACATTTTCTATTTCTAGGTCCGTCTGAATTTAAGAAAAAAAGTCAGATGAAGCCCACACACGAGTGTAATATCCGAAGGAATGATTCCGCCAGACCTTTTCTGCCGGTAAGTTTGGTTGTGTGTACGTGGTATAACTGTTTATCAGTTGGAGGGATAGAAGGTTAAAGACAGGGAGAGTCTTAAACTAATAACATTGTGATCACAGAGAATAAAATAAGTGTTCCAGAGGTTGTAAGGAGGGTAGAGGCGAGAGAATACAAGATCAAAGTAGTTGTCATCAGAGGTAGCATGGTATGTGTTAGGTCAAAAGAGTAAGTTAGGATGAGGAGCCAAGAAGTAGCTGGTGTATTAACATTAAAAGGGATGATAAAATCAGCAAGAATGATTGTTAGTATTTCATAGGTGAAAAAGCAGGATTAGCCAGGCAGAGAAATCATCATGGAAGCTTCAAACTGTTTCAGAAGGCTGATAGATCACAGCAATCCTCAGAGGAACTGGAGAAAACAAATACAGTGAGCTCCAAAAGAGCAGAGGGATAGAGAAGGAGGCGAGGAAAGAACCTGAGGTGCTTTTGTGGGGATAAAAGGATTCCAACTTCACCTTCCTTTTGTTCACTGGTTCTGGGTGAGTGAGTCCAGTGATGAGTAGTTCAGTTATTCATTAAATCATTTGTGACAAAGGATTTCCAGGGAACTACAGAATATTTAAGGAGAGAGCACACCAGAAGTCTACTCTCAGACTGAAACCTAAGTAAAAGAAAAGTGAAGGTGGAGGAACCACAGTTCTGTAGGGGGAGGAGTCACTGTTCTGATTAATTGACTTGTATGTATGTCAATTTCAGCTTGTTCTATTCAGCTCTGTAAACATCCGTTTTTTTAAAAAGCAAATAGAATGACCCTTTAAAGCAAGGAGTCAAGAGCTCTGCTGGCTGAATATGAAAATACAAAATATCCACATGTATATATGCAATATTTCAGATTTATATTCCATTAGATGAGTACGTTTCACTAATAAAGTGACCCCCGGAGTATATAATTATTATTATTTATTTTTTTGAAAATTACACAAGCACAAAAAAAAAACATCATACACATCTTCATTAGAAAAGTAAAAGCGTCAATATTTATATGATTTAGAGGCAAGATAAACCTATGTTTGAGTGAATAAGCAGGTTAACTGATAGGTGAATTAGGTAGTTATACTGATATAAAGTTACTGATGGCTCAGATAATAAGATACAACTGTATTAATCACAAGATAAAATATTACTTGAGTTTTCCCACAGTGCCTGTGCTGCTCAAGACATGATGGAAACTTCACTCTTGTTATGGTACCTGTTGCTACAAACACAAACAATATTGCATACTTATGTAAATGACTTAAGTAACTTGCTGATCTTATCTTATTTAAAGTAACAATAAATTATCTGTATCCAGGCAAAAAGGGAAAATATATTGATGTAGATGTGTAAGTTTTGTTGTACATTCTCACTGGCTACAAGTGTGAAACATGGGTCAGATTAGCAAATTCTTGGCGGCCCATCCTCGCTACACATTGGAAACACAAGTGTAAACACGATATAGTCATGAAGAATCAATTGGCATTTTAAGCCATTAACCAAAAGGTGAAAAGTTCACGCCAACACAGGGGCAAGTTTATTTTGGGCCCAAAGATTAATTTACTGTAAGTGAAAGCTAAACATGCTGAAGTAGTGTCATGTCACACTTCAGAAAAGGCTTGCTGGTTTTGTCAGGCCATCCGTTCTCAGTATTGTACCCTGACAGGTTCACTTTGATGGATACAGGCATGTAGATTTTAGATATTATTTATTGCTTATCACTTCACTTAGAGGAAAGTGTTTATTAGCAATAAACAAATAACAAAGAATTTGCCAGCCTCAGGGGAAATATCGGACCTAAAGGCTGATTTACTAAAGTGGTTGTGAATGTTAACTAAATAAACTGTGTGGTTATTCACTTTAACTGTCCAATCATGTGTAAAACAAATTCTCTTCACCTCAAATATCCGATCATGTGCAGATGTGATAATTAAACAGAAATCTGGTTTTCACATGATTGGATTATTGAAGTGAATATTCAAACCAAGTAAAGATATTCAACTGTTTTATGTAAGGGCTCATTTACACTTGTGCATGGCCTGTGTTTTTCTGCACAAGATCAATGTAGGGCATTTATGAAACATGCACATGAGAGCATATAAATGCAACGTAAATGTTGACTTTTGAACAAAAATACTTTTCTAAATAAAATTTGTTCGCAATTTGACCCATGGATGGCCGGCATAAGCCTCAGGGATTTCAAATCCATGGACTTGTTAAGCAGCATCCCGATGTTTGACAAAGGGGGATCACAGGACACTGGTACAGCGGGACTGGGGGGATATGGAATGGGTCCAGTGTAACCTCACCATACAGATTTTCTGTAAAGGTGAACTTACATTTAGGCCAGGTTCACACTATAGCGATGCGGGAACACCGCGAATCCGCGGCGTTTTCCCGCATCGCATGACTCCCGCCGGCAGTTCACACTGCCCTATGCGGACGGCTGGGAGTGTCAATGATATGTTAATGACACCCCCAGATTCGTCCGCATATCGCAGTGCGATCTGCCGACTCGCACAGGAATCGGATCGCATGGTGTGAACACCCATGCGATCCGATTCTGTTGCGGACCAAAAAAAGGGTCCCGTGCGAGTTTGCTGCGGGAGCGATGCGAATTCAGCCATACTATCTGTATGGCTGAACTCGCATCGCTACGGAGATCGGATGTGATTTGCACTGCAGTGCGGTGCGAATCACATCCGGATCTCCCCCCCGCAGCAGTGTGAACCCAGCCTAAGGAGTCTTAGAGATTGGAAACACATTGCATGAGACTATTTCCACATCTGTGCTTCCTACAGCTGTAAAAATCTTAAAAATGACTTGAGCCACATTTTTTATTTATCTCAGCAAGATCCAAATCAGAGGAAAGAATAAAATATAAAAAAGAGAAAAAGTTATGGACAGCTCAAAAAAGTAAGTTAAACCAAACCTCCAAGCCCTACTGGTTCATATCCCTGCAACCTTTTTAGACACCTTTCCTCTCTCCGTTCAGGAGCTTCATCTTGTTTCACAAACCCCCAGATTAAAGTTTCAACTTCTCTCCCTTCTCATAGCGACACATAGGCCTCCCAGACGTAGCCATGTACTATAAAGAGGCTCACCAATTGAGGGTAGTTGTTTGGCACTGCCAAAGCTCCAAGCGGGTGTCCATGGGGATTGAGGATGCTTCCATCCCTCTCTGGACTTTGCCTTGGCTGACCTTCTAGCTCCTAGTGGACATGCAGGCCCAGCCACTGACTGGCACCTCTCTACAAGTGGCAAGGTCTGTCTTTCGTACCACTGATCTCTTTCTGTTGTCTCTCCCCCCCCCCCCCGACACCAATCATAGGTAACCTTGACTTTACCACTGGATTCACAAACAGGTATCTCAAGAGACTTGGCCAACAAGCAAAACTCCGCCCTTTGGACATTTGGCCGCAAGGTGGGTTCCCCTCCCAAGCTGACATTGCCCAGTGCTCTGACCAGCCTCTGGATTCCTGGGGCACTATTCAACTTGACATTATTTACAAACCGTCCTGAGATCCTGGTACTCCCCAAACAGGCTCACCCTATTTGAATCAATCTGCAGGAAAGGGGAAACATCTAAACATATGCTCTCAAACCTCTATAGCTATATACAGTGGGGAAAATAGTTATTTGATCCCCTGCATATTTTGTAAGTTTGCTGACTTACAAAGACATGAAGGGTCTATCATTTTTATCATAGGTGTATTTTAAATGATAGAGATAGAATATCAACTAAAAATCCAGAAAAAACAACACATAAAAAAATGCTATAATTTAAGTTGCAGCTCAGTGATTAAAATAAGTATTTGATCCCCAAGCAAAACACGACTTAGTACTCTGTGAAGTAACCCTTGTTGGCAAGCACAGAGGTAAGATGTTTCTTATAGTTGATTACCAGGCTTGCACACATCTCAAGAGGGTTTTTGGTCCACTCTTCTTTACAGATCTTCTCTAAATCCTTAAGGTTTCTTGGCTGTCACTTGGCAACTTGAAGTTTCAGCTCCCTCCATACATTTTCTACAGGATTAAGGTCTGGAGACTGACTAGGGCACTCCAATACCTTAATGTGTTTCTTCCTGTGCCACTCCTTTGTTGCCTGGGTGGTATGTTTTGGGTCATTGTTGTGCTGGAAGACCCATCCACGGCCCATCTTCAGTGTTCTGGCTGAGGAAAGAAGGTTCTCATACAAGATTTTACAATACATGGCCCTGTCCAATGGCCCCTTAAAGTCGGTCTGTGCCTTTAGCAGAGAAGCAGTCCCAAAGCATCATGTTTCTACCTCCGTGCTTGACTGTAGGGATAGTGTTCATAGGGTCATAGCCAGTATTTTTATTTCTCCAAACACAGCGAGTCGAGTTAATGCCAAAGAGCTTCGTTTTGGTCTCACCTGACCACAGCACTTTCTCTCAATTCTTCTCTGAATCATTTCGATATTAATTGACATGACGTACATGTACCTTCTTGAGGAGGGGGACTCGCTGTGTTCGGAGGAAGAAAAATGCTGCTTTGACCCCAAGAACACATCACTACAGTCAAGTACGGCTACAGAGGGGCCAACGGATGGGGATGTATTGTAAAATCTTGGATGAGAACATTCTTCACTCAGCCAGAACACTGAAGATGGGTCATAGATAGGACTTTTAAAATGACAATGACCCATAATATACTGCCAAGGCAACAAAGGAGTGGCCCAGTAAGACGCACATTAAGATTCCTAAGGTTCCTAAGGTAAAATCTTAGGAACAAAGAACACGGAGGAAAAATGGGTATGCTTTAAGATAATATTAAATAAGGGCATTAGCCAGTGCATCCCAATGGGAAATACATTCAAAATAGCTAAAAAAAAGTCCTGGGTAGGTTAACTTCAACGTAACAATGCATATAAAAGCAAAGGAGAAGGCCTGCAAAAAATACAAGGCTGAGGGATCATCAGCATTCCAACTTTACAAAGAATGCAACAAGAAATATAAGGGTGTAATCAGGGCGAGTAAGATAGAACACGAAAGGCACATAGCGTAGGAGAGTAAAAAAAAAATCCCAAGAGATTCTCTGAGTACATAAATAGTAAAAAAAAGGGAGGTCAGATCATATTGGTTCCATAAAGAAAGATGAAGGGAATCTGGTTACTAAGGATGGAGAGATGGTGAAGGTATTGAATTTCTTCTTCTCCTCAGTCTTCACGAGGGAATCGGGGGGCTTCAGTAACCAAAACTTCAATGTTTATCCTCATGACATGTCACAGGAAGCACCCTCATGGCTAACGCAGGACAAAATAAGAAATAGATTTGAAAACTCAACATTAATAGGTCACCGGGACCAGATGGCTTGCACCTGAGGGTCTTTTTAAAAAGGGCCAAGATACATCCCTGGGATTTACAGACCAGTTAGCCTAACATCAATTGTATGCAAGCTCTTGTAGGGGATGATAATTGACTATATACAAGATTTTAGTAATGACAACGGTATCATTAGCAGTAATCAGCATGGATTCATGAAGAATCGTTCTTAGTAAACCAATCTATTAACCTTCTATGAGGAGGTGAGCTGCTATCTAGATAAAGGAAGGCCCATAGACATGGTATAGCTGGAGTTTGCAAAAGCATTAGATACAGTTCCCCATAAACATTTACTGTACAAAGTAAGGTCCATTGGCATGGACCATAGGGTGAGTATATGGATTGAAAACTGTCTACAGGGGTGAGTTTAGATGGTAGTGATAAATGGGGAGTATTTGAAATGGTCCGGGTGGAAAGTGGGGTCCCCCAGGGTTCTGTCCTGGGACCAATCCTATTTAATTTATTCATAAACGACCTGGAGGATGGGGTAAACAGCTCAATCTCTGTATTTGCGTACGATACTAAGCTAAGCAGGGCAATAACTTAACCTCAGGAGATGGAAACCTTGCAAGAAGATCTAAACAAATTAATGGGGTGGGAAACTACATGGCAAATTAGATTTAATGTAGAAACATTTTAAATAATGCATTTGGGTGTCTTACTCACAACCTACTCACTAGGGGGAGAGCCTCTGGGGAATATAGGATGGAAAAGGACCTGGGGGTCCTAGTAGTTGATAGGCTCAGCAATTACATGCAATGCCAAGCTGCTGCAAGCAAATCAAGCAGAATATTGGCATGCATTAAAATGGGGATTAACTCCAGAGATAAAACGGTAATTCTCCTACTCTACAAGACTATGGTCCAGTCGCAACTAGAGTATGCTGTCCAGTTCATCCAGAGAAGGGCAACAGAACTGATAAAGGGACTGGAGGACCTTAGTTATGAGGAAAGGTTACGAGCACTGAACTTGTTCTCTCTGGAGAGGAGACGCCTGAGAGGGGATATGATTTCAATGTACAAATATCGTACTGGTGACCCCACAATAGGGATAAAGCTTTTCCGCGAAAGGGAATTTAATAAGACACGAGTCACTAAAATGAGAAGCAGTTAAACCTTAAACTGCGTAAAGGCTTCTTTACTGTAAGAGCAGTTAGGATGTGGAATTCTCTCCCACAGGCATTGGTTTCAGCGGGGGGCATCAATAATTTCAAAAAACTATTACCGTATATACTCGAGTATTGGTCGATCCGAATATAAGCCGAGGCCCCTAATTTACCACAAACAAAATGGGAAAACTTTTGACTCGTGTATAAGCCGAGGGTGAGACATGCCTGTCCATCCCTGTGTGTCCATCCATCCCTGTGTGTCCGTCCATCCCTGTGTGTCCGTCCATCCCTGTGTGTCCGTCCATCCCTGTGTCTCCATCCTACCTGTGTCCTGTGCCTTTGTCCTTCTGCAGCCTGTGTCGATCTGCATGTAAAAACATGCCAGGATCGCCGCACCTCTTCTTGTCTGTGACAGACGGCGGCCATTCCACTGTTCAAAAGCCGCGCCTCCGTCTGTGATAGGCGGAACACTCAATTTCCCAGCAGTCAGTGTTCCGCCTATCACGGACATCCTCTCATCCTCGTCCGTAGTACGAAAATGAGCGGATGTCCGTGATAGGCGGACCACTGACTGCTGGGAAATTGAGTGTTCCGCCTATCACAGACAGGGAGGCGCAGCTTTTGAATTGTGGAATGGCCGCCGTCTGTCTGCTCGACACGCTGATCGGGTAGACAGACGGCGGTGACTCGAGTATAAGCTGAGGGGGGCGCTTTCAGCCTCAAAAAAGGGGCTGAAAATCTCGGCTTATACTCGAGTATATACGGTAGATAGGCACCTGAACGACCACAACATACAGGGATATACAATGTAATACTGACATAAAATCACACACATAGGTTAGACTTGATGGACTTGTCTTTTTTCAACTTTGTCTACTATGTAACTACAGTATCTCACAAAAGTGAGTACACCCCTCACATTTTTGTAAATATTTTATTATATCTTTTCATGTGACAACATTGAAGAAATTACACTTTGCTACAATGTAAAGTAGTGAATGTACAGCTTGTATGACCTTGTAAATTTGCTGTCCCCTCAAAATAACTCAACACACAGCTAATAATGTCTAAACCTCTGGCAACAAAAGTGACTCCACCCCTAAGTGAAAATGTCTAAATTGGGCCCAATTAGCCATTTTCCCTCCCCGGTGTCCTGCGAATCGTTAGTGTTACAAGGTTTCAGGTGTAAATGGGGAGCAGGTGTGTTAGATTTGGTGTTATCGCTCTCACTCTCTCATACTGGTCACTGGAAGTTCAACACGGCACCTCATGGCAAAGAGCTGTGTGAGGATCTGAAAAAAAAGAATTGTTGCTGTACATAAAGATGGTCTAGGCCAGTGATGGCGAACCTTGGCACCCCAGATGTTTTGGAACTACATTTCCCATGATGCTCCGCTACAATGCAGAGTGCATGAGCATCATGGGAAATGTAGTTCCAAAACATCTGGGGTGCCAAGGTTCGCCATCACTGGTCTAGGCTATAAGACAATTGCCAAGACCTTGAAACTGAGCTGCAGCAAGGTGGCCAAGACCATACAGAGGTTTAATAGGAAAAGTTCCACTCAGAACAGGTCTCGTGATGGTCGACCAAAGAAGTCATGCACATGCTCAGTGTCATATCCAGAGGCTGTCTTTGGGAAATAGACATATGAGTGCTGCCAGCATTGCTGCAGAGGTTGAAAAGGTGGGGGATCAGCCTGTCAGTGCTCAGACCATATGCCACACACTGCATCAAATTCTGGGGAGGGAAAATGGCTTATTGGGCACAATTTGGACATTTTCACTTAGAGGTGTACTCACTTCTGTGGCCAGCGGTTTAGACATTAACACTGTTATACAAGCTGTACACTCACTACTTTACATTGTAGCAAAGTGTAATTTCTTCAGTGTTGTCACATGAAAAGATATAATTTACAAAAATGTGAGGGGTGTACTCACTTTTGTGAGATACTGTATGTTTTCTTACAAACTAGTCTACATCTTAAAAATTATGCCAGGTCTATGCAAATTTATGTGCACAACTGTCTAAAACAGGGGTTTCCAACCACTTCTTGTTAGTGTTTTTATGTGTGGGCCAAGACAATTCCTCTTCTTTCAATGTGGCCCAGGAAGGTCAAAAATTTGGACACCCCTGGTCTAAAACTAAGATTAGTCTCGGTTCACACTGGTGTGATGCAGAAACCAGTGTAATCCCTGTACGAGTTCCTGCATCGCATCTGAATCACAGGCAGTTCACACTGACATCTGTGAACTGCTGCAGGTGTCAATAGAAAGTTAATGACACCCCCAAATCGGTTTTTAGAATGCAATACGAACTATGGAATCAGATCGCATATAGTTAGGTTGAAAAAGACACAAGTCCATAAAAAAAAAAGAAAAAAAAAAAGTCATACAATCCCATATACACAATCCTATACCCACAGTTGATCCAAAGGAAGGAGAAAACCCCCAGCAAAGCATGACCCACTTTGCTACAGCAGGGGAAAAATGTCCTTCCTGATCCCATGAGAAGCAATCGGATTTTCCCTTGATCATCTTTAAAGAGTGCCCCTTGTACTCTGTGGTGACCTTAACGTGAATAACTCAACACCATGTTCACTCTTTGGACCCCTTATGTATTTGTACATCATCATCATCTCCCCCTTAATCTTCTCTTCTTAAGAGAGAATACATTCAGTTCCTCTAATCTTTACCGATGCCTCTTATCAAATCCACTTTGTTTGGATCTGCACTTTCTCCTTTTTGAGAATTGGTGTCCAAAACTGAAGTGCCTACCTGCCTAAACACCCTTGAGATCTGATTCCAGTGCAGACCAAACAAGGTGTCCTGCACAATTTTGGTGCAAACGGATGGGATTTCAGCCATACAAACTGTCTGTCTGAATTTGCATACCATAGACATCACATGTGATGTGCACAGCAACGCAGTGTGAATCACATGCGATGTCTGGGATCACATAAGTGTGAACCCAGCCTTGTGGCCAGTTGAAGACTTTCTGGAGTTAGCAAATTTACAAAGTATCTTAACCATTTAACAACCGGCCCATAGCCGAATGATGGCTACAGGGTGGTTGCTTAACTCTGGGAGGCTGTCATATGACGTCCTCCCAGAATTCCGCTCTCGCACGCCCCCTTGGGGCTCACACTCAAGAGCATCCGTGACCCGGCGCATCATGGTAAACGGCCGCTCATAGCGGGCGTTTACCACGTGATCGCCCTGTCAAATGTAAACAAACCGGCGTCATAACCTCCCCTCTCCCCTCTCTGTACCAATCAGTACTGCGGAGGGGGACAGATCGGTGTCAGCAGCGCTGTGGGCTGGATCTGCAGTGCCAACAGTGTTGCTCACCGACAATTAACCCCTCAATTCCCTGCCAATACTCTGCAATACCCAGCAATGCCCTGCCAATACTCTGCAATACCCAGCAATGCCATACCAATACTCTGCAATACCCTGACAATACTCTGCGATGCCCTGCCAATACTCTGTGATGCCCTGTCAATACTCTGCGATGCCCTGTCAATACTCTGCGATGCCCTGCCAATACTCTGCGATGCCCTGCCAATACTCTGCATTACCCAACAATGCCCTGACAATACTCTGCGATGCCCTGCCAATACTCTGCGATGCCCAGCAATGCCCTGCCAATATTCTGCAATACCCAACAATAATCTGCAATACGCAGCAATAGTCTGCAATACGCAGCAATACTCTGCCATAAATTTCCATACCCAGCCATACACGGTGATACCCAGCCATACTCAGTGATACCCTGCAATACCCAGCCATACTCAGTGATACCCTGCAATACCCAGCCATACCCGGTGATACTCTGCAATACCCAGCCATACTCGGCCATGCTCAGCCATACTCTGTGATACCCTGCAATACCCAGCCATACTCGGCCATGCTCAGCCATACTCTGATACCTTGCAATACCCAGCCATACTCAGTGATACCCTGCAATACTCGGTGATACCCAGCCATGCTCGGCCATGCTTGGCTGTACTTAGCCTCTGTATGTGGCCAAGCTGTGGAAGTCTCACACATGTGGTATCGCTGTACACAGGAGTAGGAGAATCTATTTTGGGGTGTCATTTTTGCTATGTACATGCTATGTGTTAGAAATATTGTATAAATGGTCAACTTTGTGTTAAAAAAGAAAGCATGTTAACCACTTCCCGCCCGCCGGCCGTCATATGATGTCCTTGACTTTGTGGGGGATATCTGAATGATAGGTGTAGCTACAGGCATCATTCAGATATCAGCTTTTTCAGCCGGCGATTCCCTATACCATAAGAACAATGATAGTGGCTGTTCCGCTGCTTGATTGTTCTTACAGGAGGCAAGAGGGGAAGTTCCCCCCCCCTCCCGCTGCCCTCCGGTGCTTCTAACGTCTCGCCAATATGATCAAAGCCAGAATAATTTTTTTATTTCAGGCTTCCCAGCCTAGTGATGAGATGTGGGGTCTTATTGACCCCATATCTCACTGTAAAGAGGACCTGTCATGCCATATTCCTATTACAAGGGATGTTCATTTTGGTCCTAGACATCCTCTATAACTCAAAACATGTAACCAGTAAAAAAATTTAAAGCGTCGCCTATGGGGATTTTTAAGTAGCATCGGTTGGCGCCATTCCACGAGCGTGTGCAATTTTGAAGGGTGACATGTTAGGTATCTATTTACTTGGCGAAACTTCATCTTTCACATTATGCAAAAACATTGGGCTAACTTTACTGTTTTTTTTTTTTTTTAAGCACAAAACAGTTTATTTCCCCCAAAAAAAAGCATTAGAAAAATTGCTGTGCAAATACCTTGCGAGATAAAAAGTTGCAATGACCACCATTGTATTCTCTAGGATCTTTGCTAAAAAAAACATATATAATGTTTGGGGGTTCTATGTAATTTTCCAGCAAATAAATGATGATTTTTACATGTAGGAGAGAAATGTCAGAATTGGCCTGGGTGCTCCAGAACGCCTGATGGCGCTCCCTGCATGTTGGGCCTTCGTATGTGGCCGGGCTGTGTAAAAGTCTCACACATGGGGTATCGCCATACTCTGAAATTATAGCAGAATGTGTTTTGGGGTGTAATTTGTGGTATGCATATACTGTGTGTGAGAAATAACCAGATAATATGACAATTTTGTGAAAAAAAAAGGAAAAAAAATTCTTGATTTTGCAAAGAATTGTGGGAAAAAAATGACAACTTCAAAAAACTCATCATGCCTCTTACTAAATACCTTGGAATGTCTTCTTTCCAAAAAGGGGTTGGCACCATAGCTTGTGGACTCTATAACTTTCACAAAGACCAAATAATATCCACCAATTTGTACTTATTTTTACCAAAGATATGTAGTGGTATAAATTTTGGCCAAAATTTATGAAGAAAAAATAATAATCTGCTAAATTTTATAACAGAAACAAAGAAAAAATATTTTTTTTTTTTTACAGAATTTTCGGTCTTTCTTCTTTTATAGCACAAAAAATAAAAAACCCAGCGGTGATTAAATACAACCAAAAGAAAGCTCTATTTGTGTGAAAAAAAGGACAAAAATTTCATTTGGGTACAGTGTTGCATGACTGAGTAATTGTCATTCAAAATGTGAGAGCACCGAAAGCTGAAAATTGGTCTGGTTATTAAGGGTGTTTAAGTGCCCAGTGGTCAAGCGGTTAAACAGCAGGAGAAGTTAACAGATTAATCAGATTTTCTAGTGATAGGTGAAATTTAATATAGCCAAAATATAACAAATTCTAAATGACTTTTGTCACCAATGTGCATGCTGTACTGAGGCAACAACTTATACATTTAACATAATTGTGTATGCTGCATTTTCTATATTTGCAGTGGCAGTTGTGGAACAGGTAAAGTGTGTTT
The DNA here is from genome assembly GCF_037356315.1 of Lithobates pipiens. Taxonomy (NCBI): domain Eukaryota; kingdom Metazoa; phylum Chordata; class Amphibia; order Anura; family Ranidae; genus Lithobates; species Lithobates pipiens. The sequence goes on from NW_027507788.1 coordinate 167,865,183, forward strand.
TAGCTTTATAAGCAGTCAGCTGTAACATTGTTCCTATTTTAAAGGACTGACCTCTGTAAGACCTGTGAGTGTGGCTGAGCATTAGTGCTAAAGCACTATGTAGCGGCCTCCACTGTTCACCGACTTGTTTATTTAAATATGACATGTTATGATAGAATTTTTATGCTGTAAATGTCAGCTAAAAGCATTGAGAAAGCAACTGTGATTTCAGGTGCTCATCCTCCAGGAAATGGTCAACCTTAGTATGGATTCTACAGATTATAGCATATAGGATCTCATGCCGCCATTATAGTGGCATTGTGTTCATTCCCTTGCTGATGGCTCAATAAAAGTGCTAAATAGGTACAAGTGAGCCAATCAGTGCCTCTGCTTTACACAGATCACACACTGAATGTCAACTGTTAGCAGGGCCGTGCTGCTAGGGTTGCCACCTCATCCCTTTAAACCCAAACAAATGTGGCTGATTAAGGTGATAATTAAACTCACTTGGTGCCTTATCTGCATTAAATTGGCCTAAGAACCTGTGTAATTCATATGTGTTTGGGTTTAAAGGGATGAGGTGGCAACCCTGAGAAAACAGGTGTATGGGTGCTGCAACTGTTTTACAGCTTTGTACATGTATTTAATAACGAAATACCATTTTGGATGTCATCCTGAGTGCTGACCATCCCTTTACCTAATTAGGGGGCAACCCTACTTGCTGCCCATGAAGCAAATTAAGGTGGCCGCCTCAGAAGACACTCATAAAGGTACAGTGGGGGTCTGTATCTTTAGTGCCACCAGAGTCCCACCAACCAATAATTCTGTGTAGCCAGGGTCCCAGCAACCAATGACATGGTGCGCCTCTGCCACCAGCGTCCTAGGAAGCAATGAGTCTGGGCAGCTTTCCCCAGCAACAAATAAAGGTTGGTATTGGGAACAGTAAAAATCACTGCCTCAGGTGACATCTACCCCGACACAGCCCTGGCTGATTAAAGTGGAACTATAGGCAAAACTTTTTTTTTCCATTTAGGATAGACTAAGGGAGGGTTATACCCTGTAAGGTTTATTTTTGCCAACTTTGTCCCATTGAGTAGATTTACCTTCACTTCCTGTCTCATAGCCAAACAAGATTCCCTGCAAACTAAGTGAATCTCTTATGGACCCCCAGGTCCCCTGAATTAGAGTCCCCATTGGAAGATTTCCCCTCTATTACTTTTCTGTGGAAAACCCAAAATATGGGATTTTCTTTTCTTTTTTACTTTCAATTATAATGTAAACAGGACAAATAGAGAGCGTGACTCTCCCTTAGGGGACACAAGCAGTAATAAAAAATGAGAACTGTTTTCACACATCTCCCCTATATCCAAAACGTTAAACGTTTTATGTAGCCAACTGCAAGGGGACAAGAGGGGGTTCTACTGTACAGCCAATTTAAATTTGTGTTAAATACATAACCAAAAATTTAATAAATTGCAGCTTACCAATCATTAGATGTGATGGCTGCATCAGTTTTAATTTCCTAGGCTTTTATTCCTTAATTTTCACCTGGTGATCTGGCCAGTAACACACCTCTTGTATTAGAGTGCCCCAACTCTGGATGAAGGAGAACAGGGGGTCAATTTAAATACACTAGCAAATTGAAGTCAAACTGCAGCTAATGCTTTAAAAGCAGTTACCACAGTTTTTTTTCCTTTTGGGATAAAGGTTTTACATAAATAATTAAAAGCCGATTATTGTAAGCACCCGTGTCAGTGTTAAATTGTTTGTCTCATCTCTGTAACTGAACAACGGACTTCCTGCTGTATCAACAGATGAAAATAGAAAGAAAGAAAGCCTAAAAAAAAATAATGCAGCTAACACATCTAAGAATTGATAATCTGCAATATAATAATTATTTGCTTTTGTGTTTAATAACACTGTAAAGATTGCATTAAAATTGTGCTATGGAGCACGCGAATAATCAGTCTGATGTCACCTACGGCGCACTGTTGGAGGCGAGGCGTGCTCTGGCACTTCATTACTCTGATCTAACGCACACATCTAGGACAAAAACGGCTGAAGCCATTTTTGAACAAGGGGATAAGAACGGTAAACTGTTAGCCATGCTGGTGGCTGAGCAACGGGTACAGACTAATATCCCTTGTATCAAGAACACTCAGGGTGACCTGTTAACATCCCAGACGGACATACTGGACACGTTTGTGGAGTACTATAAAACTCTGTACGCACCCATTACGACTTATGACATGACAGAGTTGGACGGGGTGTTGGCATCGTTGCAGATCCCGAGGCTGTCTGAGGCGGATAGGGACTTGTTAGAGGCTGACATAACGACAGAAGAGATTGAAAAGGCTATTAGGTCCTTTCCTCCCCGTAAATCCCCAGGGCCTGACGGCTTCTGCATCGAGTGGTATAGACAGCATTTGGAAGAATTGGTTCCTAGACTTAAAAACTTATATGACTACTGTCTGGAACACAGGTGTCTCCCGGCTTCTTTGCTGGAGGCACAGGTGATCTTGCTGCCGAAGCCGGGCAAGGACCCCTTATTATGCTCGTCATATCGACCGATTGCACTGTTGAACCAGGACTTAAAGATTTTAACCAAGGTGCTGGCTATCCGACTCTCTCAGGTTATCACGACCCTGGTAGATATAGATCAGACGGGTTTCATACCGCAGAAATCTACTGATACTAATCTACGCAGATTGTTTGCCCACCTACAGATTGAACACGCAGACAGGGGATCTAGAGTGGTGGTTTCCCTGGATATGGCCAAGGCCTTTGATTCAGTAGACTGGCAATACATGTTGACAGTTCTGCGGAAAATGGGTTTTGGGGAGATCTATGTGACCTGGATCTCTTTGCTTTACAGTTCTCCACAGGCGGGTATCAAGATAGCTAACTTAGTTTCACCCCAATTCGGTGTTCACAGGGGCACGCGTCAGGGGTGTCCTTTATCCCCGTTTTTATTTGCATTGGCAATAGAACCGCTAGCTATAGCCCTGAGACTATCACCTGGGGTAGGAGCATTGGAGGTGGGGGGCATTAGGGAATGTGTGGCGCTGTATGCAGACGACATGCTTCTCTTTTTGAAGGATGCAGGGCCATCTTTAGAGGCGGTGTTTGGGGTGCTTGACAAGTTTGCGGAGTTCTCCGGGCTCCGGGTCAATTGGGAGAAATCTAATGTGCTGGCTCTTGACGGGGAGGCGCGGGAGTTGGCGACCACTAGGGTCCCCATTGCATGGGTGCAAGAATTTAAATACTTGGGGGTGAGAGTCTCCCCAAGGGTGGGCGATTTTATGTCTCTGAATCTCCTTCCCTTGCTGGCCAGGGTGAAGGGGCAGCTGGAAGCTTGGAAGCATCTGCCGCTGTCCCTCATAGGTAGGGTTAATTTGCTCAAAATGAAGGTTCTGCCTGTGTTCCTCTATCTTTTACGCAATTCCCCTATTTGGGTTCCCTGCTCTTTTTTTCGGAGGGTCAATAGTCTCTTTGGATCCTTTTTATGGGCCGCTGCGCACCCCCGCATAAGTCTCAGGGTTTTGCAAGAGCCATGGGGTCAAGGTGGCTTAGCATTGCCGGATCTTTTTAAATATTATTTAGCTGGGCAAATGGTGGTCGCCGGACGGTGGCTGACACGGGAGGACGGGGACTCGGCGAATGTACTAGAGGCGGCCCTTCTGGGCTCCTATGAGAGCCTATCCCATCTGGTGTATAGGGGTTCGGGGGCTTCACCAGCTCTGACGGCCTCTATGCGGGCAACGATACGGGCCTGGGAAAAAGCGCAGACTTTGTTGAAACAGCCAGAGGGGAGTTGGTCTCCTGACACTCCTCTATGGTTCAATCCTAAATTGCCACATTTTGGGGGCATACCAGATCCTGTGATTTGGGCTAGGGTAGGCATTAAGCAACTGAAGCATGTGGTGGGAGGGGGGCAGCTCCTGACGTTTGATCAGCTTAAGGTAAAGCATGATCTCCCAAATTGGTATTTTTTTAGATACTTACAGTTGCGGCATGCCTTTCTCTCTCAGTTCGGTCCTGGGGTTCTGCGGGTGGAAGTCTCGCCTTTGGAGACTGTGCTGCGGACAGAGGACCTGAAGAAGCCTCTCTCCGTTGTGTACAGCATGCTGTTCCCGGACAGGCCGAAACCTGTCCAAAACTGTAGAGATGTTTGGAGTGCTTTGATACCTGACTTTGGAGGGGAGGATTGGGACGACATGTGGGGACACCCGTTTCAGACCTTAGTATCAGCCAGAGACAGACTTATTCAGTTTAAAATTCTACATAGAGTATACTATACCCCAGCCAGACTGGCTAGGATTTACGGTACCAGCGCGGGGGGATGCTGGCGCTGCACGGCTGACCGAGCTGACTTTGACCATGTGTTTTGGCAGTGCCCGCGGATTGAGGAGTTCTGGGAGGGAGTGACTCAGGTTATACAATCTGTCCTTTCGGTGCCGATTCCAGTCACAGTTGCGGTATGTTTGCTCGGACTGGTGGAGGAGTTGGCACCTCGAAGGGCGCAGAGGACTCTGATTTCTCTGGCACTGTTTTATGCACGTAAAGCTATCCTGCTGTGTTGGAAGAAGCCCGAACCTCCTACGGTTTCTTATTGGAAAGGTTTGATTAATAATGCTTTGCCGTTATACAAAGCCACCTATCTTAGCAGAGGGTGCCCTAACAAATTTGAGAGGGTGTGGCGGTGCTGGCTTGATGCCGCAGATACTGTGAATTAATCGCTAGGCGTGGGGTTTTCTCCTTAAGGTTGGGGTGAGGGGCGGGGCAGAGAGGTGCTTTCCTTTGGATTGGTTATATCCCCATTTCAAGTAGTTTGTTACTCAGATACAGTACAGGCCATGTGTTTCTTTATGAGTGGTACTGTCGGTGTTTATAGACTGAACTAGGAGGCAGAATGGAGGGCTGCACAGAAGGGAGCTTGGTTGGGTGGGGGGAGGGTGGAAGGGAGGGGGGGGGGGTTTGGGGAGGTTGTTGGGACCGTTGGGTATGTTTATCTGTTGTTAATGTATTGAAAACTTTCAATAAAAATAAATTTAAAAAAAATAAAAAAAAAAAAAAGATTGCATTAAAATGAAACTCCAGCTTTAGCTTTTAACTTTTCAAGTTTCATTGCCAAGACCTTTCGAACAACAAAAAAGCATGCTACTTTGGCTGCAATACCTGTCTGCTCTTTGTAACTGTACTTTGCAGAAGTACTGTTCCCAGTCTTTACCTCTCCTCAAGCTTTAATGACACTCAGTGTCAGCAAACTCACATCCTATGAGCCCAGGTTGTCAATGACACGCCCCTTGGACATGTATTGGGCTCACATATGACCCACATGTAATTACATCAGGACCACTCACTCAGTCAAGGGGTAAACCACTGCTGCTGCAGAGAAAGAACAGGAAGTCCCCAGATGGTCCCCAAGACTGCAAAAAAAAAAAAAAAAAGTATGCATAAGGACAAAAAGCAAAATACCAGAAGGGACTGTTAAGGATGCTGCAGTTGTAAAGGCTTTTTTTCCCCCCAAAAATAAAAAACATGTTATACTTACCTAATAATATTGCACAGTGTGGCCCCGAACCTCCTCTTCTGAGGTCCCCTGCTGGTGCTCTCAGCTCCTCCTCTTCTTTATGTGCCCCCAAAGCAAGCTACTTGCTATAGGAGCACACCTGTGGGCTCGCTCCCGAGCCAGGCTGTGTGCGTTCATAGACACACACAGCATGCTTGGCCATGCTCCGCCCCCTCCTCATAGGATTTAATTGACAGCAGCAGGAGCCAATAGCTCTCACAACTGCCTCTGTGTCCTGTGAGGAAGAGGGACACAGGCACAGCAGTGAACTGAGATAGGACTCTGGTAAGTATATAGGGAGGTAATGGGGTGATACAACTACTGAGACATTTTTTACCTTAATGCAGGGAATGCAATAAAAATGCATGAGAATGGTAAAAAAAAAAGTCTTGCCTTTAGAATGACTTTAAGCCCTAGAATTTTAACCTCCCTGGTGGTATTTCCGAGTCTGGCTAGAGGTGAGATTACAGTACCAAAAGCGGTAACCCAGAGCCAGACTTGGGATCGCATCACAGGATCCATGTAGAGGTTTACTTACCTTGTCCCCTGGATCCTGTGATGTCTCCCCACTGTGATCTGCGAGTCGCCGTGTCTCGCTCGATCTGTCACAGTGCCGAGCTCCATTCACTGCGAGCGTTGGGACGCACGGGGATGGAGTTCGGTGCCAAAATCAAAAAGTAAAAAGATATAGATAACATATACTGTAATTCCACAAATTACAGTACTGTATCAAATAATTACACATCCCTTTTGTTCCTAGTGGTTTGTCAAGTGTCCTGCATGTCATTTTATACTATAAAAACTATTCTTTCTGCCAGAAAACTGGAGATTGTCCATAGCAACCAAAAAAATGTCCATTTACGTAAAAATTGCTTTTAGACCAGCTAGAAAACAGCGATAATAAATTAGAATCACTTGCAGAATTGAGCAATAGTGATTCGTGGGGAAATTCATCATCAAACACTAAAAGTAATGACAGCAACAATTCTGCAACTGAGCAAATTTCTATGTTTTTGCTTTCATTACATTATTGAATAATATTTATTATTATTATATTATTTGTTAGAATTATTTATAGTTATTTATTATATTATAATTTATGATTTTCGTGTTCCAACTTTATCATACCCGGGATGTCTACTAGACTCTTGTTTGGACAGATTTAAGTGAGTTATTTCTAAGGCCGCGTACACACGGGCGGACTGTCTGCCCAACTTAGTCCGCCGAAACACATTTCAACGGACAGTCCGCTCGTGTGTGGGCTTCAGCGGACTTTTTCAGCGGACAGTCTGGCGGACTAAGTCTTTCGGAATGTTGGAAAGACTGTCCGCTGGACTCGCATTTGGGCGGACAATCCGCCCGTGTGTGTGCCAGTCCGCCCAACTTTTGAAATGAGCGGACTTTTCCCGCGCCTTCTTATAGCTCTTTTACAGGCGGTGGCCCGGTCTTCTGTCGCCGCCGCCTTCCGTTCTTCTTCTTCTTCTTCTCCAGGAGATGTTGCCTCGACGGTCTCTCCGGCCGGAATGCCAGAGGCGCGCTGCGCGGCCACTTATATAGTGACAATGGGGCGGTGTCACATGGTATATGTCACATGGGTTGGTCACATGGGTTGATGTCACATGGGGACTATGACATCGTAAGGGGGCGGGGTCACCATGCGACACCAATCCATGTGACATATACCATGTGACACCGCCCCATTGTCACTATATAAGTGGCCGTGCAGCGCGGCTCTGGCATTCCGGCCGGAGAGATCGTCGAGGCAACATCTCCTGAAGAAGAAGAAGAAGAACGGAAGGCGGCGGCGACAGCGGCGGCAGAAGACCGGGCCACCGCCTGTAAAAGAGCTATAAGAAGGCGCGGTGGCCCGGCAGAAGAACCGAAGAGGGGGACAAGACCCCCGAAGTCGGGAGAAGAGGCCGGCGGCGGGGAGGAAGAAAGCCGGACTCCTCCGCTAGCAAAAGAGCTACAAGAAGATAGCGGAGGAGTCCGGCGAGAAGACCCCCGAAGATGGAAGACCCCCGGAGCTGTGCAATAAAATATTTTAACCCTGTGTTGTGTTTTTTTTGTACTTTTTTTCACAGGTGAATGGGTAGGGGTACATTGTACCCCATACTCATTCACATAGGGTGGGGGGCCGGTATCCGGGGGCCCCCTTATTAAAGGGGGCTCCCGGATTCCGATAAGCCCCCCGCCCGCAGACCCCGACAACCAACGGCCAGGGTTGTCGGGAAGAGGCCCTTGTCCTCATCAACATGGGGACAAGGTGCTTTGGGGTGGGGGGGCCGCGAGGCCCCCCGTCCCCAAGGCACCCCCCATGTTGAGGGCACGCGGCCTGGTACGGCTCAGGAGGGGGGGGCGCTCGCTCGCCCCCCTTTCCTGGCCGGCCGGGTAGCGTGCTCGGACAAGGGTCTGTTGTGGACTTGGGGGGCACCCCCACGCCGATTTTTTCGGCGTTGGGGTTCCCCTTTAAGTCCATACCAGGCGGCGGGGCCAGCGACGTCTCCTTCGCGGGCCCCGCCTACCTGGAGACGCGCTCGAAATGAGCGGACTTTCCTCCGCGTGTGTGGGCGAGTCCGTTAATTTCAAAAGTAGAGCGGATTGTATGGCGGACTTAGTCCGCCGTATTAGTCCGCTCAAAAAGTGCCGTGTGTGGGCAAGTCCGTTCATTCAAAAGTTTGGACGGACTGTCTGTCAGATTGTCTGACGAACTTAGTTGGGCAGACAATCCGCCCGTGTGTACGCGGCCTAAGGCCGCGTACACACGGGCGGATTGTCTGCCCAACTAAGTTCGTCAGACAATCCGACAGACAGTCCGTTCAACTTTTGAATGAACGGACTTGACCACACACGATGAACAGACAGTCCGCTGAAAACTTGTGTGATGACGTGTACAGCACGTACGACGGGACTAGAAAAACGACGTCCAATACACTGCAATGCAACCTTCGGCCGTGTAAATCCTTTCTGAGCATGCGCCATACTTAGTCCGTCCAACTTGCCTACACACGAGCGGACTGTCCGCTGAAACCAAGTTTGGACGGACAAAACCAAGTTTGGACGGACAAAATTACGGAAATTCTGAAAGACTAAGTCCGTTGGACTGTCCGCTGAAAAAGTCCGCTGAAGCCCACACACGAGCGGATTGTCCGCTGAACCGTGTTGGGCAGACAATCCGCCCGTGTGTACGCGGCCTGAGAATTACAGGCCTACAATATAAAATTCCAAATTTCCATGCAAAATAATTGTACCGCTTTCAGCACCTAAAATCTGAAACAATCATACCGCCAGGGAGGTTAATATTCCTACTTTCTTTATTCCTGAATGCAGATCTCTCACCAAAAACGACATGCAACAAACCCATCACAGTGTACTCTTGGATGTGGCTGCTGGTTGAATGTGTCAGAGGCTGTTAATACATGCCTCAAATATCATCATAAAAGAGGGAAAAATTGAAGCCCCTCAGTAGTTGCCCAACAAGCTGGAAGATGAAGTCAGAAGTGCTTGTTATCACCTCCTAGGAAAGTCGTACTCAACTCAGTCCTCACCTCAATTTTGCTGGCAACATGTATCATATAGTCACACTTTGAACATGTAACTAATAATTTAAAACCAGAAAATCAAAGAAGTTGGATTGTAACAAGATAAATTGGCAACGTCAGCTGTAAATTTATTGAACATATTAAAGTAGAATTAAAGCCTATATAATTCCATTTGCAAACAATTTACCAACATATTCAGTTTGAGATACTGTATATATTATGTACATATATTTAGGTTACAACCAGATGTAAGATTCATTATCAACACATTGGCCTTTAATGCCCAGGGGTCAGAGCTGGTTGTTTTCAGGGCAGAGCTCCCAGCACAGAGAGTGATGCCCATCCTGCAGCCCCCACATACTGACCCTTTCATGCTTAATCTCATGCACCAAGATCCTCTGTGCCAAGTCTTATCCTTCCTATTCCCAAATATACAAAACATTAGCCACTGCCCTCACCTATAACTGGCCTTTGCAGTAAGGAGAATTGCAGGACAATGCATATCAAAAAAAGGCCCAAGAAAAGTCCAAGGAAAGTTTCAAGCTCTACTTACCGACCAGCCTGCAACCAACCAGATTAGCCTGTCTAACAGTATGCGTTAAAAAAAATAGGATTTTTTGTACTCACCGTAAAATCCTTTTCTCTGTAATTCACCGACAGACACAGCTCCTCTCTGTAACTAAATGGGTTGAATAGCCTGCCATTAGGAGAAACTAGGCAAAATTAAAAAAATACACAGAACTTTAATCCCACCCCAGGGGGGCGGGCCCCGTGCTATCAACCCTTCCCACTGCTCCTAGCAGCTTCAGTACGTCAACAAGCAGTATAACGTAGAAAAAAGGAGGGGTGGGTGCTGTCGGTCGGTGAATTACAGAGAAAGGATTTTACGGTGAGTACAAAAAATCCTATTTTCTCTTATATTCACCGACCGACACAGCTCCTCTCTGTAACTAAATGGGACATCCCCAAGCAGTGCCAAATGAGGGGTGGGAAAAACAGCATAAAAACTTCATCCACCATGGCAAGTGGGAACTAGTGAAACTAAACCCACAAAAAAAACAAACAGCAGTGTGTGGAAAAACACCACCATATAACGGGGTATCCTCAACAGGATTGATCCCCAAGACCGCAACATTGCGGAAGTAATGCAATAGTGCATTAACCAAAACAGTATTGCGTTTTTATCGAAAAACCAGGAAAAAATTCCATTGCAAATACACGGCCGCCTGCAAAACGTTGTGGCCAAAACAGGCATCAGCCGATGCACTGACGTCTACCTTGTAGAACTTGGTAAACGTATGGACAGACGACCAGGTCGCCGCCTTACACACCTGAGCGACAGACGCTTGGTGTCGGAAGGCCCAAGACGTTCCAATTGCTCTTGTAGTGTGGGCCGTGACTGGAAAGGGAGGCACGTGCCCCTTCAAAGCGTAGGCTTGGACTACAATCTGTCTGATCCACCTGGAAATGGTGCCAGATGAGACCGTCATACCCTTCTTAGGACCAGCCATCGAAACAAACAGTGAGTCTGACTTCCGAAAGGAAGCTGTGGCAGACAAGTACACCTTCAGAGCCCTAACCACATCCGGAGCGTGAAGGGCCACCTCTTTAGGGTGCTTCGGCTTAGGACACAATGATGGCAATACAATGTCCTCATTGATATGAAAGGTCAAGACCACCTTAGGTAGAAAGGACGGTTGCGGACGCAACACCACCTTATCCCTGTGGATGACCAGATAAGGCGACTTGCAGGACAAGTTTGCCAGTTCCGAAACCCTCCTGGCCGATGTGATGGCCACCAGAAAGACCCCCTTCTGTGAAAGGGTTAGCAAAGGAATCTCCCTGATATTCTCAAACGGCGGCTTCTGAAGCACCAACACCAGGTTCAAATCCCACGGAGGTAACGGAGGACGCACCGGAGGGACTACATGTCGCACCCCCTGCACAAAGGTACTCACTAATGAGTGAGATGCCAGGAGTCTTTGAAAAAAGACAGCCATAGCTGAAATCTGCCCCTTGATGGTGCTCAACGCCAACCTCTGGTCTACACCTTGCTGAAGAAACAGCAGGATCCTGGATATAGAGAAGGAGTGCGTATACCACCCTTTCTCTTCACACATGGAGATGTAGGCCTTCCAAGTACGATGGGATATCTTCCTGGAAGAAGATTTCCGCGCCCTCAGCATACAGTGGTGTGAAAAAGTGTTTGCCCCCTTCCTCATTTCCTGTTCCTTTGCATGTTTGTCACACTTAAGTGTTTCGGGAACATCAAACCAATTTAAACAATAGTCAAGGACAACACAAGTAAACACAAAATGCAATTTGTAAATGAAGGTGTTTATTATTAAAGGTGAAAAAAAATCCAAACCATCATGGCCCTGTGTGAAAAAGTGATTGCCCCCCTTGTTAAAACATACTATAACTGTGGTTGTCCACACCTGAGTTCAATTTCTCTAGCCACACCCAGGCCTGATTATTGCCACACCTGTTCACAATCAAGGCATCACTTAAATAGCAGCTGCTTCACACAGTAAGGTCCACCAGAAGATCCTTAAAAGCTACACATCATGCCGAGACCCAAAGAAATTCAGGAACAATTGAGAAAGAAAGTAATTGAGATCTATCAGTCTGGAAAGGGTTATAAAGCCATTTCCAAAGCTTTGGGAATCCAGCGATCCACAGTGAGAGCCATTATCCACAAATGGCGAAGACATGGAACAGTGGTGAACCTTCCCAGGAGTGGCCGGCCGCCCAAAATTACCCCAAGAGCGCAGCGACGACTCATCCAAGAGGTCACAAAAGACCCCACAACAACGTCCAAGGAACTGCAGGCCTCACTTGCCTCAGTTAAGGTCAGCGTTCATGCCTCCACCATCAGGAAAAGACTGGGCAAAAATGGCCTGCATGGCAGAGTTCCAAGGAGAAAACCACTGCTGAGCAAAAAGAACATCAAAGCTCGTCTCAATTTCTCCACAACACATCTTGATGATCCCCAAGACTTTTGGGACAACATTCTGTGGACTGATGAGACAAAAGTGGAACTCTTTGGAAGGTGTGTGTCCAAGTATATCTGGTGTAGAAGGAACACTGCATTTCATAAAAAGAACATTATACCAACAGTAAAATATGGTGGTGGTAGTGTGATGGTCTGGGGCTGTTTTGCTGCTTCAGGACCTGGAAGACTTGCCGTGATAAAAGGAACTATGAATTCTGCTGTCTACCAAGAGATCCTGAAGGAGAATGTCCGACCATCTGTTCGTGTACTCAAGCTGAAACGAACTTGGGTTCTGCAGCAGGACAATGATCCTAAACACACCAGCAAGTCCACCACCGAATGGCTGAAGAAAAACAAAATGAAGACTTTGGAGTGGCCTAGCCAAAGTCCTGACCTGAATCCTATTGAGATGTTGTGGTATGACCTTAAAAAGGCCGTTCATGCTTGAAAACCCTCTAATGTAACTGAATTAGGACAATTCTGCAAAGATGAGTGGGCCAAAATTCCTCCAGGACGCTGTAAAAGCCTCATTGCACGTTATCGCAAACGCTTGGTTGCAGTTGTTGCTGCTAAGGGTGGCCCAACCAGTTATTAGGTTTAGGGGGCAATCACTTTTTCACACAGGGCCATGATGGTTTGGATTTTTTTTCACCTTTAATAATAAACACCTTCATTTACAAATTGCATTTTGTGTTTACTTGTGTTGTCCTTGACTATTGTTTAAATTGGTTTGATGTTCCGAAACACTTAAGTGTGACAAACATGCAAAGGAACAGGAAATGAGGAAGGGGGCAAACACCTTTTCACACCACTGTAGTTGGAATCATCGAGTCTGACAGACCCCTGATCCTCAATACCTGGCTTTCAATAGCCAGGCCGTTAAAGCCAGCGATGGTAAAGCAGGGTGAAGGATTGGACCTTGAGAAGGAGGTCCTCTCTCAACGGCAGTCGCCAGGGAGCGTCTGCCACCAGGCGCACCAGGTCTGCGTACCAGTCCCGCTGAGGCCAATCTGGGGCAACCAGGATTACTGGAATCCCCTCAGCTTCCACTCTGCAAAGCAGCGCGTCTGAAGTGTCTGCCCACGGATCTCTTGTCCTGGACACGAATCTCGGCACCTTCCGATTGAGCCGGGAGGCCAATAGATCCAAATCTGGTGTGCCCCATGTCAGACACAGCCGCCTGAATATCTCTGGATGCAATGCCCAGTCTCCTGGATACAGCATCTGACCACTCAGATAGTCCGCCTGCCAATTTTCCACCCCGGGATGTAAATGGCCGACAGGGCCGGAACGTGTCACTCTGCCCACCGAAGTATGTGAGCGACCTCCCGAGCAGCGGCTGAACTTCTTGTTCCCCCTTGGTGATTCATGTATTCCACAGCCATGGCGTTGTCTGACTGTATCCTGGTCGGACGCCCTCGAAGACACGCCGACCATGTGTGGAGGCATAGCCTGATCACTCTCAATTCGAGCAGATTGATCGGCAACTTGGATTCCTCTGTCAACCAGAGGCCCTGAGCCGACTGAATCCCCATCACTCCACCCCACCCGTCCATTTCAGAGGAAAGAACGATTTTCCGGCCTGAATCACCGAGGACCTCAACCACCAGACCAGGGAGTCCCTGACTGGCTGGCTGACCTGAATCTGCTGATCCAGGGACAACAGATTTGTCCCATTTCATCAAGATCTCCTTTAGCAGGACTCTGGTGTGGAACTGGGCATAAGGTACTGCCTAAAAGGCAGCCACCATGAGCCCCAGCACCCGCATGCAAAAGCGGAGTGATGACCACTTGTGGTTCAACAGTAGTTTGACCGCAGATCTGAGAGTCAGAAATTTGTCTGAGGGGAGAAAAACCCTCGCTTCCCTGGAGTCCAATAGTAACCCCAGGTACTCCAGAGACGCTGAGTCGGTACCACCACCGACTTCTTTAGGTTCAAGAGCCACCCAAACGCTTGCAGGGTCTGCAAGGTGATCACCACATCCTCCTCTAACTCTGAGGGGGAAGAAGCTCTCAGGAGGAGATCGTCTAGGATCGTCTAGGTAACCCACGATCGCGATCCCGTGTTGTCTCAACAACGCCAACACTGGAGCCAACACTTTGGTAAAGACTCGGAGGGCTGATGCCAGGCCAAAGGGAAGAGCCACAAACTGGTAATGGGCTTCCCCGACTACCAAACACAGAAACTTTTGATGCCGAAGGCATATGGGTATGTGCAAGTAGGCATCCTGAATGTCCAAGGACACCAGGAAGTCCCCTTGATGGAGTGCAGCGACTACTGAGCGAACTGATTCCATTCTGAACCTCTGCACTTTTACAAAGTGATTGAGGGCTTTTAAGTCCACGATTGGATGTACCCATTCCTTCTTGGGAACCACAGACAGATTGGACTAGAACTCCTGGAAGTGTTCCAATTCCGGAACTAGTACGATCCCCCCCTGATTCAGCAAGTCCCTCACTGCCCTAACAGGGCCTCCCGGCGAACCGGGGACACGGGTATGCTGGAGGGGAAGAATCTGTTTGGCGGCCAAGAGAGAAACTCTATCTTGTAGCCTGCAGAAATCAGCTCACAGACCCATTGGTCGGATAACCGGGAGGTCCAACGGGCTGCAAACTCCCGAAGGCGACCCCCCACCCGAGATGTGGGTGGGGACAGACCTTCATGCGGTAGCACCTTTGTTCGCAGGCTTGTTAGGCTTGCGGTTCCAGGGACGCTTATGACCGTCCGTGGGCATCCTGTCGGGCTGAGGTCGTTTTGCAGAAGCACCGGGCAGACGAAAAAGCAGTTTGTGATCGGAAAAGGAGGGCCCTTGCCTGCGGCGTGGCTCCTTAGCCTTCCTGGCCTGTGGGAGTAGTGTACTCTTAGCACCCATGGCATTTTTAATAATGTCATCCAACGAGTCGCCAAGGAAGGGAAGATCCGTCAGGGCTTTCTTGGATGCCTGGTCAGCGGACCAGCATTTCAGCAAAATATGGCGCCACAGCACCACAGCTGAACCTGATGCCCTGGATAACAGAGGGAGAGTATCCAGGGCCGTGTCACAAACGTACTTAACCACTTAACAACCGGCCCATAGCCGAATGACGGCTACAGGGCGGTTGTTTAACTCTGGGAGGCCGTCATATGACGTCCTCCCAGAATTCCGCTCTCGCGCGCCCCTGGGGCGCGCACTCGAGAGCATCCGTGACCATGGATCACGGTAAATCATCGCGGCCGTTTACCACGTGATCGCTCTGTCAAATGACGGAGTGATCACTTGTAAACAAACCGGCGTCATGTTATGACGCTGGTTCCTCTCTTCCCCTCTCTGTACCGAACGGTACAGCGGAGGGGGAAGAGATCAGTGTCAGCAGCGCTGTGGGCTGCATCTGCAGTGCCCACATCGCTGCTCACCGAAAATTAACCCTATCATACCCTGCCATTACTCTGCAATACTCTGCTGCAATAATCTGCTGCAATACTCTGCAATACCCTGCAACAACACTCTGCAATGCTCTGCAACACCCGCCAATACCCTGCAACACCCGCCAATACCCTGCAACACTCTGCAATACCCTGCAACACCCGCCAATACCCTGCAACACTCTGCAATGCTCTGCAACACCCGCCAATACCCTGCAACACTCTGCAATGCTCTGCAACACTGCAATGCTCTGCAACACCCGCCAATACCCTGCAACACTCTGCAACACCCGCCAATACCCTGCAATACCCTGCAACACTCTGCAATACCCTGCAACACTCTGCAATACCCTGCAACACTCTGCAATGCTCTGCAACACTCTGCAACACCCGCCAATACCCTGCAATGCTCTGCAACGCAATACTCTGCAACGCCATACTCTGAGATATCCAGTCATACTCGGAGATACCCAGCCATACTCGGAGATACCCAGCCATAGTCGGTGATACCCTGCAATACCCAGCCATAGACATCCCCCCTCCCACCGCCCTCCGGTGCTTCTACCGACTCGCCAATACGATCAAAGCCAGAATCTTTTTTTTTTTCAGGCTCCCCAGCTTAGAGGTGAGATGCGGGGTCTTATTGACCCCATATCTCACTGTAAAGAGGACCTGTCATGCCATATTCCTATTACAAGGGATGTTTACATTCCTTGTAATAGGAATAAAAGTGATCAAAAAATGTATTTTTGGGGAAAAAATGTCAAACTAAAATAAATAAAGTAAAATGAACAATAACATTTTTTTTTTTAAAGCGCCCCTGTCCCCATGTGCTCGCATGCAGAAGCGAACGCATACGTAAGTCCCGCCCACATATGAAAACGGTGTTCAAACCACACATGTGAGGTATCGCTGCGAACGTTAGAGCGAGAGCAATAATTCTAGCCCTAGACCTCCTCTGTAACTCAAAACATATAACCAGTAAAAAAAAATTAAATCATCGCCTATGGGGATTTTTAAGTAGCGACGTTTGGCGCTATTCCACGAGCGTGTGCAATTTTGAAGAGTGACATGTTAAGTATCTATTTACTCAGCGTAACTTCATCTTTCACATTATGCAAAAATTGGGCTAACTTTACTGTGTTTTTTTTTTTTAAGCACAAAACTGTTTTTTTTTCCAAAAAAAAGCATTCGAAAAATTGCTGCGCAAATACCGTGTGAGATAAAAAGTTGCAATGACCACCATTGTATTCTCCAGGGTGTTTGCTAAAAAAACATATATAATATTTTGGGATTCTATATAATTTTCTAGCAAATAAATGATGATTTTTACATGTAGGAGAGAAATGTCAGAATTGTCCTGAGTGCTCCAGAACGCCTGATGGCACTCCCTGCATGTTAGGCCTCTGTATGTGGCCACACTGTGTAAAAGTCTCACACATGTGGTATCGCCGTACTCGGGAGTAATAGCAGAATGTGTTTTGGGGTGTAATTTGTGGTATGCATATGCTGTGTGTGAGAAATAAACTGATAATATGACAATTTTGAGAAAAAAAAAAAAAGTAAAAAAAATCTTGATTTTGCAAAGAATTGTGGGAAAAAATTGCAACTTCAAAAAACTCATCATGCCTCTTACTAAATACCTTGGAATGTCTTCTTTCCAAAAAGGGGTCATTTGGGGGGTATTTGTACTTTTCTGGCATGTTAGGGTCTCAAGAATTCAAATAGGCCGTCAGTACTTCAGGTGTGATCAATTTTCAGATATTGACACCATAGCTTGTGGCAGGGCTCGACAAAACCCGGGCGCCAGGTCGCATTGGCGACTAGAAATAGCGACCTCGCGCCTGGGGCAGCACAGCTGGGGGTAGCCTGTCTCTGTGGACCCCCCCAGTGTGATTGCGTCGGGTCGTTCCGCCGGCGGCCGAAAATTTAGGCCGCGGCTTTGAGGCCTTCTGCAGTCCTATGATTCCTTATGGAATCTGGCGCCCTCTTGTGGTCGCCGTTGGTATGACAAACCAGCAATGCTAATGAAGCTTCCTCTGCCTGTTTTATATTACCTGCCTCTTCTTCCCTTTATTTAGAACCCCCTAAACATTATATATATTTTTTATTCTAACACCCTAGAGAATAAAATGGTGGTTGTTGCAATACTGTCTGTCACACCGTATTTGTGCAGCGGACTTACAAGCGCACTTTTGTTGGGAAAAATAATTTAGTTAATAAAAAAATAAGACAACAGTAAAGTTAGCCCAATTATTTTTTATATTGTGAAAGATAATGTTACGCCGAGTAAATTGATACCCAACATGTCACGCTTCAAAATTGCACCCGCTCATGAAATGGCGACAAACTTTTACCCTTTAAAATCTCCATAGGCGACGTTTAAAAAAATTCTACAGGTTGCACGTTTTGAGTTACAGAGGAGGTCTGGGGCTAGAATTATTGCTCTCGCTCTACCGATCACGGCGCCACCTCCTATGTGTGGTTTGAACACCGATTTTATATGCGGGCAGGACAGGGCGCGTTTAAAAATTATTATTTTTTCTGCTTATTTTAACTTTTTTTTTTTTTACACTGTTCTTTTAAAAAAAATGTTGTGTCACTTTTATTCTTATTACAAGGAATGTAAAAATCCCTTGTAATAGAAAAAGCATGACAGGTCCTCTTAAATATGAGATCTGGGGTCAGAGAGACCTTGGATCTCATATTTACACTAAAATGCAATTGAAAAAAAAAATTGTCATTTGAAAAAAATAAATAAAATGTCCCTCTAAGAGCTATGGGCAATGACTTGGAGACGGGGGGGGGGGGGGGGGGCGGCGAATTCCCAGACGGGGAATCATCCTCACTGTCCAAATGGTCCTGGTCAGCCACATCTAATAGGTCAGAGCAGGGGTCTCCAGCCGCAGCAGGACCCGAATCTGCATCAGAGCTTTCCCCAGAGGACGGGGGGGGGGGGCAGGGGCCTCTTATGTGCACCTTTCCTGCCACGTGCCGCCTCTATCTTAGCAACATAGGAGTCCAGGAAC
The DNA here is from genome assembly GCF_037356315.1 of Lithobates pipiens. NCBI lineage: Eukaryota > Metazoa > Chordata > Amphibia > Anura > Ranidae > Lithobates > Lithobates pipiens. The sequence goes on from NW_027507788.1 coordinate 167,883,703, forward strand.
GCCGCCAGGGTGTCCATGCGCACCGCACTAACCGCAGGTGACCCGGTTGCTATAGCCTGGACTTCGGGGGAAGAAACACCAGTTTCTGAAGCCATGCTGACCCTATCCTGTCTGCCACCTTCAAGGGGACTTAGGACAGTGAAGGTCCCACCCTCCTGCTGCTGCCACATCGGGGGGTGGGGGGAGGTGCTTAGCGCTAGACTCACCACCCAGAGGCATTCTGTGAATGCCAACAACAGTGCCTGTAGTCCCTAGGAGGTTCCCAGATGCAGAGAGGAGAAAAAACTGTGTCAGCAGCAGCAGCTCAAACAGCGGTGCAACGGTCTGCAGAACAGCTTCAGCGTTCCACACAGAGCCATCCAGTGTCCCTCACACACAGGGAATACAGGAAGTGACAAGTTAAAGCACATTGCAAGTTCTCACAAGAGGCCAGCGGTGAAGAAAGCATTTTGGCTTTCACAAAATGGCTGCCAATGCAATCCATAGGAATCTCAGGGAAAATGGCTGCTGAAGCTCCCCAGGGGAATCTATAGCTTTCCCAAATCCAAGATGGCCGCCGGAACGGTGCCATGAGGTGAAAAGAAGCAAAAAAAGAACTGCCTGCTGACACACAGACATCCTCCACATAAACTGCCTTTTTTGGACCCCCAGACCTGGACCAGGACTGAACAGCAACTGCACAGAGCCCCACAGGTGAGAAAACAGCGACCCACACACACCACCCGCAGCGCATCAGAGGGGGGAAGGAGGGGTGATATCGACTTGGCAGAGAAGATAAGGAGGTGAGGTGGCCCCCGAATCGACCCCCCAGGGAATGCCCAGCTGTTTTCCCCACACCAAAGCAGGGAGAGCCGTACTTACCAGTCCTGAAGAGCTGGGAGACATTCCGTGGTAGCCAACTCCTGCGCAGTTACAGGGAAGGTTACTGGCCCGGTATACTGTGATACAGACATCAGTAGCCCGGTCAGATGTATACCCCGGAGCATTGAAGCTCACGACCACCTCTGGAGCATGAGGTATGTCGTGGCCTGCCTAGCCGTAGCTGCAGCCTGCTTATGCTTGATGGCCGGACTGGGGAGACTACAAGGATTTCATTAACCAGCCTGTCACCCAGCCGGCAGTTGATAGAAGATCTCAGGATCTCTCATCTTGAGCAAAAAGCAGCAATCATGCAGTAAAAACATGGACCGAGCGTCTCGCAGGGTTTCCTAGGTCATTCTCCTTGCTAGGCAAAATAAAAACGGAAGCTGCTAGGAGCAGTTGGAAGGATAGATAGCACGGGGCCCGCCCCCCTGGGGCAGGATTAAAGTTCTGTGTATTGTGTAACAATTTTGCCTAGTTTCTCCTAAAGGCAGGCTATACAACCCATTTAGTTACAGAGAGGAGCTGTGTCGGTCAGTGAATATAAGAGAAAACAAGAGTTTAGCTGTGCGGATTTGCAAATGCATGCGTGATGCATGCATTTGCAAATTCATGCAACTAAACCTCGGTAAGTAGAGCTTGGAACTTTCCTTGGACTTTTCCGTGTTTTTTTTTGATATTCCCAAATATACCATTGTAAAGTCCCAGGGATGAAATCTCCTGCTTTTTTAATAACTCAACAATATACAATTATTATTGAAGCCATTCTACTCCATCTCAGCAACATGAATTGGTCTTTAACTATAAATATCATTTAAACAATGCAGATTTTTTCATGTGTTAGGCCCCATGCACACAGAGCTTAAAAATATTTTTAATGCCTGTAACAGCACCCCTATGTTAGCCTTTGTGGCTATGCACACATAGGCGTTTACAGGTTTATTTGAAAAGAAGTGTTTAGGCGTCATTCACAAAAATAGTTTTTACGGAACAAATGTTACTGAGTAATGAACAGTAAATAGATGCAATTTTTTTAAATCATAAAAATTGTCCTTTTTTTGTTCTCGGCTTGAAGGGGTTATACCGGGGTGATGCCTGCTTTTAGAGCCAGTGGTTGGCTTTTTAGTGATAACAACTGATGTGGCTAAAAATCTGTTCAGTTCTTATCCTAAGGAGCGGGAAGGGACGTCCACCCGGGCTCTCCCAGAGCAACCAACTGACACCTCCGCTGGCTGGGTGAAGACCCGAACGAAGCTGAAGTCAATCAAGACTCCTATCTAGTAACTTAGAAGCAATGCCATAACATCACTTCTGGTTTACTTGGCTGCCAATGGCGCCGATTTTTAAAAATCCCTAGTATTCCAAAATGCAAATTTTGGCGTTTTGCATACTTTTAAGTGCAAAGGAGGGATCTGGGGTCTTATAGATCCCAGATTCCTCCATAAAGACTACCTGTCATTGACTATTACTATCACAAGGGATGTTTACATTTCTTGTGACAGCAATAAAAATGAGCAGAATTTTTTTAAAACAGTTAAAAAAAAAAAATAATTTAAAGCGACCGGTCCCTCTGTGCTCGTACACAGAAGCGAACGCATACGTAAGTCGCACCCGCAAATGTAAACAGTGTTTAAACCACACATATGAGGTATTGCCGCGATCGTTAGAGTGAGAGCAATAATTCTAGCACCTCCTCTTTAACTCTAAACTGGTAACCAGTAGAAATTTTTAAAGCGCCGCCTATGGAGATTTGTAAGTATTGTAGTTTGTCGCCACTCCATGGGCGTGTACAATGTCAAAGCTTGACATCTTAAGTATCTATTTACTCGGTGTAACATCATCTTTCACATTTTACAAACAAAATTGGGCTAACTTTAATGTTTTGGGTTTTTTAATTCACTAAAGGGCAGCCCATTGAAAGGGATGTGATGCCCTAAGCATCAAAATTGCATAATAAAAGCATATGTTACGTCACACCTACATAGGTGTGAACAGAGCCATAGTAAATTCCGCTCAGTGAGTTACAATGTAAAAACATGATTCCTGCAGGATTTGGCAACATTATCTTTAAATGTCAAGAAGGAAAATACAGGGTTTATATTGAGCCCTTGTGAATGCGTTTAGCTGCTTAAGACTTCAACCTTACACTGCCAGATTATTCCAAGTAATGCTGAAATTATATGCAATTAGAATACTGGACCAGCCTACGGATCGTGTAATTCTTTATGGTGGCAATGGCATATATGTGTGAAGAGCAATTACATGAATAACAGATGAGTGTTACCTTAAATGTTTGTTTTTCCAAGTGATAATATAAAAATATCAGGATTGCTACACTTGTTTTGGGTGTAACGTGTCAGAAAGGTTAATCTGCGATCAAGACCAGAATGTGTCAGTGTAATATGAACTAAGGACAAAGAAGCATTGTCTTGTGGGGAATTAGACTGATCATGCATGTCTCAGGAATTACCATTTACAAATAAAAGAACAAGAAAAGGTTTGCGCCATAGCAGCAGATATCATATTAAACACTTACATAAATAAACTCACATACCATATAAACATACTGTACTAAATATTACTTTAAAAGGAGGGCTGTTTATGCCAGTATCATGGCAACATAAATACAACCTGATCTATTGCCAGAAACGATTTCTGCTTATAAGAGGGAGTTACCCCCAGAGAGTGTTATTTTCTGCCCAGAGGTGGAGCAGGGGGTGTAGAAACAGAGGAAGACAAGATGGTAGAGAGCACAGGCGCCATTTGAAAGGATGAGGCAGTGACGACTATGAACTGAGAGCACCAGCTGCCACTGTGCTGTTCCTCTGGTCGCTTAGTCCATCAGTCAAAGCCCCCCCCCCCCCCGTTCATTCGATCAGTCTGTCCGTCAAAATCACCCTCTCACTCGGTTGATCAGCAAACCCCATCCAGGTCGCGAGCCTGCGTCTCCTCCACTGGGTTTCCTCCTTGGAATCTCCTCATCTGCATTTTCCCCCCTGCGACCGTTACGGACGCTTGTCCTCTTAAGACTGATTGGCCAGGAGGAGAATCAGGAAGACAGCAGCGAATATTATTTTGTTGTCACACAGCTAGGTGGGCTCAGCACGCAGTGCTCTGCACCCCGAGCCCATACTTTTTTGAAGCCAATTAGAGCCTCAGGCTCTAGTCATGTGCTTAAAAAAAAAACATTGAAAGCCATGCGTCCGGCGCTCTGCATGTAGAATAGCGGCTGAGTGCATGGATTAGAGGGGCCAAAGTCCTCTCTATCGCTTTCATAGTTGTGGACTCTATCCCATTGTATGGGACTAACACTACAAAATATTTGGCAAACTACTACTAAGGCTGCAGGAAGTCAGGTAGAACAGTAAAGCCCAATGATTCACTGACACAGATCCATACCTTAAAAATCTGTTTGCAGCCAGTTTCGGGATAGGAGTGATGATCAGCTACCAGTGTAAATTGGAATGGTGTTCGGTAAGTTCTCCAGTGAACCCAAAATTGTCTGTGCAACACGTTGGTCACATCAGCCTCAGCTTTGTAACTGAACATCTGGTAGTTGTATCCAGACCACTGCAGTAAATGAGGCCTCTGCATCAAAGTGTTAAGTGCTTCTATTCAGGCACAGGGTCTGCAAAGAGAACTGACAAGGGATTGTACTGTTAACCGGAGGGCCATGGTCATTCTTTGGTGTACTGTTCCTGCAAGCCTATAAATGGGAGGCCCTCCCCGTAGGTCTGGGAGCTCACGCAATAACCTGAGCACTAGAGGGGCTTCCTAACTAGCTTTTGTAGAGACTAGTCACAGTAAAGAATAAAAAGATAACAACTTTCAGAGCCTTATAGACCAACAGTAATGCTGTGATGTGCAGGTAACAGCTCACTTGGATGACTATAGAAGGAGAATTGGATGAGTGGATACATTTCCTTCAAAGATTTTATTTGAATTGGCTGAGAAGCAGCACACTCTAATACTGCTTTTCTCATTATCCACAGAAAAGGATGGCAGTGTACTATTCTATGAACGTTAATCCAAAACCCATTGATATCAAATGGAGCTGAATCCTTAAAATCATTATCAAGGCTAACAGGCAAGTGATTGTCAATAAACTGCATTAGGGGTTAAAAACATATACAATTTACATTTCTCCGCTGACTTTTTGTTGTTGTAAAAAATGCATTGGGAACCCCTCAAAGGTTCTATGCTAAACTCTTAGGGTCTGGTATTCCCCCCTAAAGATCTTGTATTGTCCCCATCCTTCCTTAGCTGGAAAGGAAATGTTTTGTTTTTTTCTTCATAAATATCATGTATGCTGTAGTACGTTGTTTACTTTTGTACAGGTGCACCACTTCACATGCAGATTTATGGCATCCCCAAGCCTGTTATTTAACCACTTCAGCCCTTTCTTGACCAGAGCACTTTTTGCGATTTAGCACTGTGTCGCTTTAACTGACAATTGCGCGGTCGTGCGACATGGCTCCTAAACAAAATTGACGTCCTTTTTTCCCACAAATAGAGCTTTCTTTTGGTGGTATTTGATTACCCCTGTGTTTATTTTTTGCGCTATAAACAAAAAAAAGCGACTATTTAAAAAAAACGCATTATTTTACATTTTGCTATAATAAATATCCCCTTTCAGTTTAGGCCACTACGCATTCTTCTACATATTTTTGGTAAAAAAATCGCAATAAGCGTTTATTGATTGGTTTGTGGAAAAAATATAGTGTTTACAAAATAGGGGATAGTTTTATGGCATTTTTATTCATTTTAATTATTTTTTTTACTAGTAATGGAGGCAATCAGTGATATTTATCGTGACTGCAACATTATGGCAGACACATCGGCCATTTTTGGGACCACTGTCATTTATACAGCAATCAGTGCTATACAAATGCACTGATTCCTGTGTAAATGACACTGCAGTGAAGGGGTTAACCACTAGGGGGCAGTGTAGGGGTTAAGTGTGTCCTGGGGCGTGTTTCTAACTGTGGGGGGGGTGCAGCTACATGTGACATGCCACTGATCTCTGCTCCCAATGACAGGGAGCAGAGATCAGTGACACTGTCACTAGGCAGAACAGGGAGATGCTGGTTTACATTAGCATCTCCCCGTTCTTCCTCCCCGTGAGGAGATCGCGGGTATCCCCGTGGCGATCAAGTAAGTGGGACCAGCTTGTTGTGGGCGCGTGCCCGCCTCTTAAAGGGCAACGTACAGATACGTGATTCTGCCTGTACGAGCCCTTCTGCTGGCATATATCGGCGTGAGGCGGTCGGCAAGCGGTTAAAGGAATTGGCCATTTTTAATGTTTTACTTTAAGCTGCCTCCCACTAGACATTTTTCAAAACTTTTTTTATGTTGTAGTACGGCGAGAATAACAGCAAAAAATAAAAATAAAATAATGCTTGTTCCCCTTAAATTCATGCCAAAACCCTTATGCTAGATAAGTGTCTGGTATGGATTTTAAGGTCCGATCAGGTCTGCCTGTCCGCTTTGAAGGCAGACCCTTCATTCTCTTCTATGGGCAGTCGGATGTAAACGGACATGTGGCCAATTACACCTGGCTAACTCTGAGCTGATAAAAAGAAAGAAAAAAAAGAAAAGGGATCCATCCCACTCTGTCTGGCCAGATTGGATCGGAGGGAAGTTGGGTGTAAACCAGGGGCGGACTGACCATTGGGCCACTCGGGCTCTGCCCGAGGGCCCCATGCCACTAGGGGGCCCCATCAAGGTTGCCAGTCTCCGTAAAACCACGGAAAATATGTAAAAATCTGTGTTTTTTTTACATCTGTCTCTGAAATTTCCCAGCCGACATGCTTTTGGTCTAAAAAGCCAGAGATTATAGCTGCCCCACCCCTCCAGTACCTTCTCAGCCAATAGAAACATGTCTGTGTATACTGTGTGGCCCCATAATGTCTGATTGCCTGGGGGCCCCATAATCTACTATTGCCCGGGGGCCCCATGAGTTGTCAGTCCGCCCCTGGTGTAAACAGACAGCCAGTCAATTTAAACCTGACTGCCCATAGAGCAGACTGTGTCCGTGTCTGCTCTGCATAAGCAGGGCGGACATGCCATTTTGTCACCTTGTCCTAATTTTTGTAAGAATGAGGCCTCTTCCCCACAACCTTGGTTTAGTGGCTGTTGGGATCTGCAAGTGTGAGGACTTGCTATTCCTCCTATTCATTTACAAAAAACATGAACAGTAAATAAATACAGCAATTGTCCCACGACGCGTAAGGGAGGGTTATGACCCGTGTTCATTTTAGAAATTCCTGCAGATTAAGAAAATCCCTTTGGGCACCATGGGTCACCAGAACTAGTGTCCCCATTGGAAGATTTCCCCTGTATTACTGTTCTGGGGACAACCCAAAATGTAGGCTTTTCTTTTACTTTCAATAATAATGGTAAACATGACAAAGAGAGAGGGTGAATTTTGCTATTGGGGCACAGACAGTAATAAAAAATATAACAGGTGTTCCAATCAATCTCCACTCTACCCAAAACTAAAAAAGAGAAAAAAAGTCTTATGTTATACTTTAACCACTTTCGGACCGCCTGCTGCAGTTTTTACATTGGTAATTTGAAGAGGAATATAGTTGTTATGGTAGGAGCTAGCTGCCATAACCCTGGTATCCTCTTCTTCAGCGGGCGGTCCACTTTCAGATAAAAGTGTTCTCTGCGGCAGATTCGCCTTGCGATCACTTTTATTGGCGGCGAGAGGGCCACCCTCCAGCCGCACTTCAGTGCCCTCCGCCGCTTACTGGAGTGGTAGCGGCGGAGGCAATTGGATCCTTCTCCTGGATTGACATGGAGATGACTGAGGGGAAGATGGCCCACCCTTCTCCATATCATTGCAGGGCGGAAGCAACGTCAAAATGTCACTTCCGCCCATAGCTCATAAAGGGCGTTTTTTTTTTCATTTTTTCAAATGACATTTTTTTTTATTGCATTTTAGGGTAAATATGAGATCTGAGGTCTTTTTGACCCCAGATCTCATATTTAAGAGGTCCTGTCATGCTTTTTTTTTGTTTATATTCCTTGTAATAGGAATAAAAGTGACACAATTAATTGTATTATTTTAATATACCATGGTTTTCACTAAAGGTAATCATAGTGTAGTTTTGTATCATTTACTCAGTGTGAATGACCCAGGTTTACTTTAAAATCAAATATTGATTTTTAAAACTATAGGTGTGGATTATGGAAAACTAGGAGATAACTGGAGTTTACCCTTAATACCAGTAGTTTTCCTGACAAAGTGATCTATGGTTTGGTACTAAGTATGCGTCTTGATAAATCACAAAGGTCTTGCTTTCTGTTATAAGGCACAGCTGTTATGAAACCTGAGCCAGCTTAGAAAGTGTTCATATATCTAGACATTGACGGGAGGATGAAGGCAATAAAAAGCCCTTTAAAATCCTTCCTTGGCTAAACCAGCCCAGTTATAATATTTAGTAATTTGAGCTTTGTTTGCTTAACTGTGTGTTTTAAATTATAGTGTTCAATCATTTTTTTTAGGGGAAAATGAATTGATCATTGAAGAGCAGTAATTCGTGTTTACGGTGTACAGGTTACACTACAATACTCAAACATCCTGATGGATGATAAAACTTAAATATATTACATTGCTGGTAATCATTGAATTTATACTTATGGTTTAATGTCACCCACAAACATAACTGCTATACAATTTAATTGTCATTTTAGTTTAGGATTGTATTCAGTGTTTCTAAACATACTGCCATTATCATGACTTGACGAAGATGGAAGAATGGGATAGACAGACCAAAGGGTTGGAGTACAAAAGTACTTATTGCATTAAAATGGTTAAAGGGAAATCTGCATCCAACATGTTTCTGGAATTTTAGAGCACACCCTTTATCAGGGTGGAGGATATAAATGGAAAACCAAAAAGTGGTCTCTGAGTGTTGGAGGGATTTTGAGCGCAGTGTGCAGGCACGCTCACTGGCAGCTATTAGTTGCATCCTTCAAACTGCATGCACAATGCCTTGTAAAAGATAGCTGTTGACACCTTGTGTTCATCTAGTATAAAAGGCAACTAAAACATTTTTTAAAATCTACTTAGTTAAGATCATGGAATGAAAATACTGTCATGGTCATCAATAATATGCTGATCAATTTATAATTATACAATTATTATTGCTTGAATTGTACACCTTGCTGGTCATTGGAAATGATTGTGTTATTGTTATTGTATATTAATGTGATCACTGGATCTGTATAATGGGATGACCACTGGATATGTCTAATATTTTGTTTACTAAGAGTTTCTAGAGGTGGCAAATACTGAAAGAAATGGGAATAATAGACCACCTCATCTGTCTTCTAAAAAATCTGTATGCAAGTCAAGAAGCATCAGTTAGAACAGGACATGGAACAACTGACTGGTTCAAACTGAGAAAGGAGTGCGGCAAGGATGTATATTTTCACCCTACTTATTTAGTGTTGAAAATATTTTTATTAAAACATGTCAAATAAAAACAATAAACAGTAACCATCATGAGGCATATGCAGACAGGAACAGTAACAGAGGTACACACCCTACTTATTTAACTCATATGCAGAGTACATAATTCGAAATGCCAGAATGAACGAATCACAAGCCATTATTAAGATTGCCAGGATAAATATCAACTACCTGAGATATGCAGATGATACCACACTAATGGCAGAAAGTGAAGAAGAACTAAATAATCTCCTAATGAAGGTGAAAGAGGAGAACACAAAAGCTGGCCTGAATTTGAACATTAAGAAAACTAATATCATGGCAACCTGTCTCATTGCTCCTTGGCAAATCAGAGAATAAATGGAAACAGTGACAGATTTTATCTTCCTAGGCTCCAAGATCACAGCAGATGGTGACTGTAGCCATTAAATTAAGAGTTGCTTGCTTCTGGGGAGGAATACAATGACAAACATAGACAACATTATAAAAAGCAAAGACATCACCCTACCGACAAAGTGCCATATAGTCAAAGCTATGGTATTCCCAGTATTAACCTATGGCTGTCAAAGTTGGACAATAAGGAAGGCTGAACGCGAAAGAATTGATGCTTTTGAACTATGGTGTTGAAGGAAATCAACCCTGAATATTCACTGGAAGGACAGATGCTGAAGCTGAAAGCCGAATACTTTGGTCACCTAATGTGAATAGAGGACCCATTGGAAAAGACCCCGATGCTGGGAAACATGAAAGGAAAAAGGAGAAGAGGATGAAAGAAAACAAGATGGATAGATAGGATCATTGAAAAAATGAACATAAAGTTAAGCAAGCTCCGGGAAGCAGTGGAGGACAGAAATGCCTTGCGCACTGTGGTCCATGAGGTCATGAAGAGTCCGACACGACTAAACAACTGAACAACAACAGCAAGAGCTGTACTATGCTGGTTGCTTGGCCTTTTGCATCATAAACATAAACCTATATAATCTGCAAGAAACCGAAAGCAAACACTACAGTGTGGATCATAAATATTCAGTTAAAACCTGAGCACATCTAATTTGTGTTAATTTTTTTGAGTATTTGGTGAATCTTTCCATCATAGTGATCAGTAGGTGAATTGTTTATCCCTGGGGGGTAGGTATGAACAATCCGGCATTGTTTGCCTCAATTAGATGTCAAAGCCTTTTGATATATTAAACATTAAAATGCCGTGAGGGAAACAGGCGTGAAAGCACCAACAACTGTGTTATTTTATTGGATTCTGATTCCAACATGGATATGTTTATACTCATGGCAGAAAAATGTATTCAATATTTGTAAAAGGATCTGCTATTAAGAACTTCACAATTCTATTCCAAATGCAGCTGTTTGCAGTTCACTTCTGATCTATTTCTGGAATGAAATCTGACATCTTCACACAGAATCTGCTATTCCTAAATTGTAGCTTCTTATTATCTGTCTACATGCTAAAGTCACAGTCAACAGTGAAAAATCAGTGGTCTATTTTAACAGTTTAATTTATAGCATTACATGTAACAAACTATAGTGCTAAAAAAGAGTGTTAACAGCAGATGGTACAATCGACTAAATTTTAATTTACCATATGTTAATCCAATGCGTATATGGTCACATAAAATCCAGTCTGTTGCGATAAAACAGAAAATTGATCATTTAAAGCAGACCTTTCCTTCCTATAGCTCAGCATGGTTATATCATCTAACATTCATTAGTTAAGCAAACATGTTTTGCTTTTACTTACAATCACAGTTTTTTCACTTCCTGGTTTCTTTGAGGAACTGGTGATGTAACCCTGGCCTCACAGATGCATCCTGGGAAGTTCCTGTCACGTTTTCCAGGAGGTAGACCCAGCATTATAGGCAAAGTTCCAGTATGTAAAATAGATAAAAGCCTTGAGGATTCAAGCAACACCTAGTTAGAAGTACCACATGCCTAGTATAGTTTGAATCAAAGAAAAGGAACCAACCAATGGGACTTTTAAGGTACCACACCAATATAATACAAGAAAAACTGCATGCGCAACTAAGCCTAACCCCAATGAATTAAATATTTAAAGTTAACTAGCAGTGTAAAGTATTTCACACCCAAGTTCAAAAGTAAAAACAAAATAACAGTGCTGTGCTGAAAAGTTTATCAGAATGAATACCTATACCTTAAACATAAAAACAGTGTCATAATACATATAATAGTTTCAAAACACAAACATTCACAGCATTGAAAAAATATCTTTGAATTATTTGTTTAGTAAGATTCCCAACACATATGAGCTATTATTCACAAGGTGCACTCCCAAATCTGTGTGACTATATCGCTCACCTTCATAAGCGCATTTGTCATCAAGGAAAATGGGGGTTCCACTACTCATCAACTGCAACATGCAATCTTGAGATGATTATCATTCACAGTTTCTTCCCAAAACAACAATAGCTCAAATGGAAGGATAAATCATAGTGCTCACTGTTATCAAACAAATGATTTCTTACTTACAGGCAATACCAGCAGGAAGATTGCTTTACACACTCCCCATTATTAGGACATGTCAAGCTACCTATATTATGGACAATACTGAAACTTGAGTTTTAGTACTGAACTGTCTGCAAGCTTGCACTAAAAAACAAAAAAAAATCTAATTCAGAAGCCTTTTAACAAAGGTGTAATTTACTAGTTGAACATTTCAGTACCTGGTAGTGCAAATGAAACAAACAATCAGTTATAGGTGGCAAGGCACTGTCAAAAGATCTCCAGGATGAAGTTGTGGACAGGCAGGATATGGATATGTAGCACTACCCCCGCAAGGAGATGTTTTTTTGGCTCTGTACTCTCTTTCAACCCTAAGAACAGTCTCAGCCCCTCTGGCACACCTGGCAATAGTGTAAGTGCAAGGACCAATGAAAACACACACGTTATGATAAAACACAGAATTGTCTTTACTGTGAAGCTTCTGTGGAAAAGTAACAAACAATTGCAATATATTTCAAGTACATCAACTGAACAGTAAGAATTGAGATCAAGAGCAATATAGCTCAATACTATAGCCAGGCTGCTTTCAGGGGGTTCCACAACTGCAAATAACCCCAAGAGCAGAGGCAACGCTTTAATAGCAATAAATCCCAATATGGCAGTCTATACCGGATTGGTTACCTCTACTGAAATTGACTCTATGAGTCCAGGCAGGGGGAGAGCAGAAGACCTCTTATGTCAGTCCTCTCTCTTCTTTCCCCTGACACCACATGCTCAACTACAAACACTGTACTCAAAGCAACATTCAATAGATCCGTCCCCAAGGTAAACTGTCCTGCACACCCACTACATATACAGAGTCCTAAACATGTGTGTGTGTGTGTGTGTGTGTCAGGGCTAGCTTAGCCCTTCCTCCTCTGGGCTGGCCGCTCAGCTGTCGGCTAATTGCCAGCTCTCTTCTCTTTCCACAGTTACCAGCTGTTCCCGATGATGCTCGTCTGACCTGCCTATTTAAAGCCTTCCAGCTCACTATTTCATTTGCCTTTGCATTGGTCACATCACTAGGAACCATCTCCTGCTGTTTGTTTTAAGACTGGCTTGCTGACATCCCTCCTGGCTTCTATCCTGCTTGCAGTTGCTCTCCTTGGATCCCTGACGTCTGGACTGGCTGATTACCCGATCTGGTTTATGAACTTTGGATTGACTGACTACCCGATCTGGCTACTGGACTCTGGCTATGCTTGACCACGCTTTTTTCTATTTACCTTTTTATTTTTATTAATAAACAAGTGTGATTTGATTGTACTTCTGTCTCTGTCTGTTTCATGGTTCCTGACAGTGTGTTTGCCCGTATGGCACCAATAACTTCAGTCCCTTTGAAGAAAGATGAGGCCTTGGATATTCAGCTAGCCACTTTGGTTGCTGCACTTAAATTCCTGCTTAGAAAAGTGTATCTGTGTATGCTGACAGTATCCAGACAGCAAGCAGACATTGTAACTGCTTAATAGGCCATTCACAATACCCAGGTTCTGGTAAATGTGAGCAAAGTGAAGTAACTGTGTGCAGTGTCCTTGTTTCCTGGAAATGAGTGTCCTCTTACCAATCCTGCAGTCAAGGCCCAAACGAACGTCCTGGAACAGGCAAGCTCTTGTGGTGACCCGACTGGTCACCTCACACTGAAGCGCCTCACACCATGGATATGCACCTGGGATCCCCCTCTCTCAGGGTGCATGTCCTGGCTGGCTGTGGATGCCTGAAATCACATGGTGGACTGACCTGGGAGGCAGCACCTCTCCCCTGGGTCCAGTCTCTTCCCTTGCCTTGTGGTCTATTGTTCCTTTTCCCCAGAGCAGTAGTTCCTGCCCCCATACAAGGTTATGGGGCCATTTTAGATGAGAACTACATGTCCCAGGATCCTTTGCAACTGGTGCTACTGTTGTTAAAATCCTTCTCATTAGTTTCTGTTATTAGGTCCCCCCTGAATGGCTCCCTCTCCTCCTGCCAATAGGAACACAGGGGAGGGAGCAGAGAGTGTGGGCGAATGTCTGTGCGAGTCAGTGAAGAGAAAAAAGGTGGGGGGGGGGGGAATCCCCCACAGGGACTGACAGGCTCTTTCTCCCACTCAGGAGAGCCTGTGTACTCGCGGCGGCCAGCTTGACAAGGCCACGGAAGAAACGGGGCACCCGCTACAGATACAAAAAAATTCCCAAAGGCTTTATTAATGCCTAGAAGCACAATGAAGTCTGTTATTAAGAAGTGAATGATATTTGGTACAACACAGACCCTCCCTGGATCAGGACATCACTCCAAACTGCATGAAAGAGCCAGGAGGGCTACAGCAACTCTGAAAAAGTTGCAGGAATTTATGATTAAGAGTGGTCATGTGTGCATTTGACAGCAATATCACAAATTCTCCACAAATGTGGCTTATTATGGCAGCGATGTAAGAAAAAAATCCATTCTTCAAGAAAGGCCACATGCAGTCACGATTGAGCAAAACGCACCTTGAAGATTCTGAGGCCACATGGAAAAAGATCTTATGGTCAGATGAAACCAATAAAATTCAATGAATTAGTCTCAACCCCTAACAATATGTCTGGCATTAATCCAATACAGCTCACCAAATAATACCATTCCTACAGTAAAGCATGGAGGTGGTAATATCTTGTTATGGGTGTGTTTGCAGCAGGGACTGGAGCACTTGTCAGGATAAAAGGAAAAAGTAATGGGCCAAAATACCATCACATTCTTAAGGGAAATCTGCTGCCCTCTGCCAGATTTTCCAATGAGAAGGTTTATTTTCCAACATGACAATGACCCAAAAAATACAGCATAAATGACCAAACAGTGGTTGAAGGAGAAAAAGGTGAATGTCCTTTCATGGCCTAGTCAGAGCTCAGACTTAAAGTCCATTTAAAATCTGTAGAATGACTTGAAGACTGCAGTCCACAAATGGTCTCCTTCAAATTTAACTAAATTTGAGCAGTTCTGCAAAGAAGAGTGGGCAAATATTGCAAAGTTTAGATGTGCATAGTTAGTAGAGACATATCCCAACAGACTAAAGTCTGTAATAAAAGCAAAAGGTGGTTCAACAAATACTGACACAAGGGGGTGATCCCTTTTCCAACTCAGTAATTCTGTTTTTGAATTTTTGATTTTTTTTCTGACATGTTAGTGTTATATCTTTCACTTGGATGATAAAACACAAATTATGTCTGTTTTCATTTCAGGCTGCAAAGCAACAAAATGTGATCACTTTAAAGGGGGTGATTCTTTCCTATGCACACTGTATGTGCATTTAATAAATTTTAGACATTATTTACCTGTAACCACCTTATCCAAAAGTCCTGAGACTGCTGCTGGGCTGTGCCATCTTGGATGTGATGTCAGCAACCCAAGCAGACTCGGAGCTCTCACTCAAATAACAATCTATAGTATTCCCCTCCATTCGTTCCCCAGGCAACTACATAAATATTATGTAATAAGGCAATGGGAGAAACAGAGCAGTTGGGCCAGCACAGAGTAATTAGGCACTTCCAGGAAAGGAGAGGGCTATGATGTACATGGAGGAAGGCTTCTCTACTAGGAAATTGACTCTTTCTGGAGAAATCAAATTTTCTAGCAAGATCAGAGACATTGCAAGTAACAAAAAAATATATAAAAAAGGAAAAACACCAGGAGGAAGCATTTTAACCACCTCAATACCGGGCACTTTCACCCCCTTCCTACCCAGGCTGTTTTTCAACTTTCAGAGCTGTCACACTTTGAATGGCAATTGGGTGGTCAAGCTACAATGTAACCATGTGACTTTTTTTATCATTTTCTTCACACATATAGAGCTTTCCTTTGGTGGTATTTAATCACTTCTGGGTTTTTTATTGTTTACTAAAAAAATAAAATAATCAATGGCGCAGTAAAATTTTCAGCGCCACTGATGGGCACTGATAGGCTGCACTGATGAGGTGGCACTTATGGGAAATGACTAGATGGCACTGATGAGGAGGCATATGCTGCACTTATGGGCACTGATAGGCGGCACTGGTGGGCACAGATTGGCAGCAGGGATAGGTGTCACTGATGGGTGGCATTGATAGGCAGCAGTAATGAGCAGTGTGAGGAGTGCCGATTACCCACATCCCCGTGTTTACATGTGACCGGTTGTGATTGGACACAGCCAATCACATGGTTAAAGAGGCGCGGCACTTTACAGAGATTGTGGGTCACGCAGTGTCCTAGCAACGAAGCACAGCCGTGATCGCTGCGCTGCTTGCTCCTGCGAGGGTGGCTGTTCTGGGAAACCGTCATATGACGTCCACCCAGAAGAAAAGCCGCACCGCCCCGCTGTCATTTGATGGTGGGCGGCCAGCAAGTGGTTAAAGGGTAACTGCACTTTCGTGGGGAACAAAAATCATATTGTAATTGAATGTTATTAAAAAATTACCTTTCCTTTTCAATTGGCAGTAATTTTCTGAGAATGCATTGCAATATAGCTACCTGGAGTTGTTCTGTATACAGAGTGTGTTCTGACCACTCCACAGAAACATCATTTCCAGCTTTTTGCAATTTTCCCAGAAGTCTGCCTAAGATATAAGTCATATTTCAGGCATCCCCTGCAACAAAAATGTTATTTTTGGAGAGATACTTTCAGTAGGAGCACGTCTAAAGGCATGCAGGCCCAGCAGATTTCCTCATTAGTGCCCTGAATCTGCACACTTGACAGTTAATTATGAAACCACTCCCATTAGACCCACTCAGTAAGGCTGGATTCACACTGCAGCGATGCGGGAACGCCGCAAATCCGCGGCGGGTTCCCGCATTGCATGCCTCCCGGCGGCAGTTCACACTGCCCTATGCGAACTGCTGGGAGTGTCAGTGAAATGTTAATGACACCCCCAGATCAGTTCGCATATCGCAGTGCGATCTGCAAACTCGGACAGGAATCGGATCGCATGGTGTTAACACCCATGCGATACGATTCTGCTGCGGACCAAAAAAAGGGTCCTGTGCGAGTTTGGGGCGGGTGCGATGCGAATTCAGCCATACTATCTGTATGGCTGAACTTGCATCGCACAGAGATCGGATGTGATTTGCACTGCAGTGCGGTGCGAATCACATCCGGTTCTCGTAGCCGCAGCAGTGTGAACCCAGCCTTAAGAGGCACAAACACACATGGATTTCTTCAGATTAACAAAAGGTAGGAATCTGCAACAAAGGTTATAATCCTTGCATTGTCATAGAGCACCCAGAGGGGAATGTTTTTTCTCAACAAAAGTGGAGTTACTCTTTAAGCCTTTATTGAAATAGTACATAATTACACTAACAAAATGTCAATCAGCAGCATTCCTGACATGATTCTTCTCTGTACATCTAAACAACTTTCTTTCTTCTATTTTTGTAATTGCCAGATGTGACCAAATGAAAGACACAAAGCTGAGGTAAGTATGAGGGCAGCCGGTGAGAAAAAAAACAATGCAGTGTTGCTAGGTAGTGAGGCATAAACAATACAACACAGAAATATTAATCGTTCTGGCAAAGAAGTGTGACACAATCAGTAAGCCCTGAGTGACAGCACACCGTGCATTGAACCTCAGCAGGTTTCGAGGGATGTCATCCAAGTTTCAGCCACTCTTAACACTTTTTATTCAGAGAATGTATACTCACTTGTTGCTGCACAGGATGTAGGATAACAATAACTACATGTTTTGCAAAGTACATTATGGACAAAAACATTCATGAAATCTAGTATCTTTTTTCAGAAACTGACAGTCAATGCTATCATTCTAACAACAACACATTCCAGCTCACCCTACCTTCCACACTCCCTTTGTCTAAGGGTTTATGGTCATCACTAACTTCTTATATATACATATTAAAAAGTGGGTATGACATCAAGCTCAGATAGATAGATAGATAGATAGATAGATAGATAGATAGATAGATAGATAGATAGATAGATAGATAGATAGATAGATAGATAGATAGATAGATAGATAGATAGATAGATAGGTAAATTAATATATGATAGGATTGATTTACTAAAGGCAAATAGAGTGTACACTCTACAAATGCAGTTTCAGTCTGCAAGGTCATTTGCTCAAGAGCTTAGTAAATGAGGGGAAGCTTCTCTTTGCTAAGAATACCCAATCACATGCAAGAAAAAAAAAACTGCATTTTTGCTTGCAAATGAGTGGATAATGGAAGTCAGCAGGGCTGCCCCTCATTTACCAAGCTATGTAACAAATGCCAATTGCAATTGCAAAGTGCACCGTCTATTTGCCTTTAGTAAAACAACCACATAAAATATATTATATATTATTTCTTGCTTTCTTCTGCCCCAAAAAACTTTCCCCTATCTACAGGCTCTTCAAATACACAGGCAGATGATTCAAATAGCTGCAACAATATAAAACAGCATGAATAAAGCAAACATTAGATAAACATCAGACTGCTCATTGGTTTCACCGCTCATTGGCAGTTTTTTTTTTCAGGAGGGCCTATCCCAGTGATGGCGAACCTTGGCACTCCAGATGTTTTGGAACTACATTTCCCATGATGCTCATGCACTCTACAGTGTTGTTGAGCATCCTGGGAAATGTAGTTCCAAAACATCTGGGGTGCCAAGGTTCGCCATCACTGGCCTATCCTATATGATCTTTGCTTTATTCATGCTGTTTGAGCCATGCCATCTGAACATCTAAGCTAGGAATCGTGGTGCACAACCTTGCATACTTGTCAGCATACCCATTATTTGTGACTGTATTTTTGAGCTGCTGAAATATATTTAATCTGAGCTTACACATCATTATTAAAGGGATAATATAGGCAAGTTTTTCCTTTAAAAAAAACAAAACTATTTTCCTCAGGTCCCCCGCAGGTGCTCCTGGTCCCTGCCAAATGCCCCCAGAGCAAGCAGCTTGTTGTGGGTCATCTCAACAGAACTGCTGCTCTGCATGTCCATTCAGACACAGAATGTGGCTCGGCCCTCTCTATTCTCATTGGCAGGCACTAGATGTATCGATTGATACTGATCGGTGGGACAATTATAATGAATTAACCTCCGTGCACTGTAGGAGAATCTAACTCTCAGTAAGCCAGCACTTAGCACGTATCTCTTTTACATAAGGTAGACTACATTCAGCATACACAACAACAATTTATTTTGGACCTGATTTATTTTGTCATGTCTCACAATTATTTTTGGTTTGGCGAAACGTGCGTCGGGCAGGGCTTACAGGTGATGTCTTGCACCTCTGCATAGGTGCAAGAACTGCAAGTAGGCAAATGGTCAAACCAGGGAACCCAGGAATGGGACCCAGAGAGAAAAAGGAAGATCTCCCCGCCGACGGATCATCTCTATCCAGGCAGATGCCTCCTCACGGAGAAGTAAAGAAATGGGCTCTCTCTCCATTTTTTACATGCAATCTGGCTGGAAACAACATGCATATTTAAGCCCTTTGGCTCTGAGCTTAGCTTGCACTGCATCAAATGATTTGCGTTGTCTCTGAGTTTCCACCGAATAGTCAGGAAATATCATGAGCCTGGAATTTTTATAATGAAGCTCCGCCAGGGCTTCTTGCGACACCAAGTCTCTATTCCTGAAAGTCAGTAATTTGAATATAAAAGTGCGGGGAGGGGATCCCTGAGGGCCTCTGAAGGCAGGAATATGATGAATCCTTTCCTCTGTGAAGAAGGGAGAGAAGCGGGTGCTGGGAAATAGCATGTTGAAGAGACGCTCAGTAAAAGCCATCGGATCATAACCTTCAGCTCTCTCACAGAGACCTATAATCCTAAGATTATTACGCCCATTCCAATTCTCTGCATCCTCTGCACGGGTATTCAATGTCTTCACCTTGGTCTTTAGAGTATGCAAGTCCCTGCTATGATTTCTGAGGGAATCCCCTGCAACAGAGACCCGCTGCTCTACCTCCATTCACCTGAGCGCGGAAGGAGTCCAGATCTTTGCAGATGAAATCCACATTGATCTGCAGATGATTGATCTTGTCCATCAGCACAGTTTGACCCGTGGCAATGGTCTGCATAGCAGCTGCCAGATCAGCCGCCGTGGCTGGGGGAGAAGTTGGGGCCTCAGTCTGGGTGGCCATGTGCGCAGTATTGGTGGCTGCCCCTTCATCCCTCGCTCAGTCCAACGAAGCAGCTGCTGAGGTCGTAAAGGGGCTCCTGGGCTGTTATCTGCCCCTGGGCATGCCTCCACCTGGCTCACGGGACCGGTTTATGGTCCAAATATTGTCCCTGCACCGGATATAAGCAGGATAGTTAGGCCAGACTCCAGGAGCTCAGTTACAGAGCGTCCTCTCCCATCACCATTGTCAAGGCAGGGCTCAGCTCTTCCTTCTCTGAGCTGGCCGCTCAGCTGTCGGCTAATTGCCAGCTCCAATCTCTCTCCACAGTTACCCAGCTGTTGATGATCCTGCTTGTCAGTCCTGCCTACTTAAGCCATCCAGTCCAGAGGAGCTCTGCCTTAGCCTTGGTCACATCACAAGAAATGATCTCCTGCGTTCCTGTTTAAAGACTGGCTTTGCTGACATCCCTTCTGGCTCCAGATCCTGCTTGCTGTTCCACTACTTTGATCCCTAACTTCTGCTTGGCTGACTATCTGTTCCGGTTACTGAACTTTGGCTATGTTTTGACTACGTTTGTTCTTTTTACATTTATTATTAAACAAGAGTGATTTAACTGTATTTCTGTTTTCGGCCTGATTTCATGGTTTCTGACAGCCATCTTGGAAGGCCCCCAGGTATATTGTTTACCTGGTCTTCAAGAATATGGCAGATCCATTACTTCCTGTTTCTATCAATGAGGTTATATTAACATGCATGCCGGGTAAGGCTACATTAAGATGGCTGACGTCGACACTGATAACGTCCGATTGTACGAAATGTGTCAGAGTGGAGTTTCTGGTGCTGATATCACACACACATCGCTGCATGATTCCTGGTTGGCAGAGCCTATTATTATGAGTGCTTTTGTTTATTATTATGTGAAATGCACTTTTATGTTATTTTAACTGGTTCCCAACTGGCCACCGTAGTTATACTGCGGCATAATGGCTCCCCTGGGTGAGCCGTCGTAGCTGTACTTTGGTCCTTTAAGACAATGTAGGAGATGCGTGCGCCCGCAGCGTGTGCCCAAAGCCGATGCGAGTGACACGTGGACACAATGACCACTGGGCACCTGCGATCGCTCGCGACAGAGTGAGAACCAGGATCTGTGTGTGTAAATCTCGGTTCTCTCAGGGGAGAGGAGACAGATTGTGTGTTCATACTAAGTATTAACACTGATTGGTCTCCTCCCCTAGTCAGTCCCATCCCCCCACAGTTAGAACACACATAGGGAACACAGTTAAACCCTTGATCACCCCCTAATGTTAGCCCCTTCGCTGCCAGTGACATTGATGCAGTAATCAGTGCATTTTTATAGCACTGATCCCTGTATAATTGTCAATGGTCCCAAAAATGTTGCAATATCACAGTCCCGCAGATCACCACCATAAAAAAGAAGATATGGGGGCTGATTTACAAAGCATTTGCGCCATGAGTTGCGGCGCACGCCGACACACAACGGGCGCTTTCGTATTCACAAATCATTTGCGCCTGTAACACAGCGCAATTTCCCATTTACTATGAGCATGCCGGCGCACGGGCGGCCGCGATCTGTGCACCGCTATAGACCTGGCGCACGGCATCTTCAACTCAGAATTAAAAGAAGTTGGAAGTGCCAAATTATGGGGGTGATGTGAGGAAGTATAGATAAAACTGTCCAAGACACAAATATGCCCAAAATAGAACGGAAAATTAACTTTCTCTGAGCAGGCCTGCTGCGCCTGCAAATACACTCGGAACTGTGCTAGGTCAATTTATGCACTGCGCATGCGCAAGCAGCATTTGCACCCGTTCAAGTACTCTGGTTCACTGCGTCGGCAAAATCTTAGTAAATGTCAAGCCACCTAGGTTCATTTGCATAAGTTGAACAGGCGCACCTCTCAACTTGACTTTTTTTGTTGCGCTGGTTCACTTCTATGGGTTTTTTAAGGCTATTTGCATACATGTCATGTTAGCATTAAGAAAAAAAAATGAACAAATAAATGCATGGGGGTTCCCCGAAATTCCATACCAGGCCCTTCAGGTCTGGTATGGATATTAAGGGGAACCCCGTGGCAAAAAAAAGGCGTGGGGGTCCCCTTCAAAATCACTGCGGCAAAAAAAAATGACATGGGGGTCCCCCTCAAAATCCATACCAGACCCTTATCTGAGCATGCAACCTGGCAGGGCGCAGGAAAATAGGGGGGACGAGAGAGCGGCCCCCCTCCTGAACCGTACCAGGCCACATGCCCTCAACATCGGTCCCCCCAAAGCACCTTGTCCCCATGTTGATGAGGACAAGGGCCTCATCCCCACAAGCCTGGCCGGTGGTTGTGGGGGTCTGCGGGCAGGGGGTTTATCGGAATCTGGAAGCCCCCTTTAACACGGGGAACCCCAGATCTTGGCCTCCCCCCGTGTGAAATGGTAAGGGGGTACAAAATTATCCCTACCATTTCACCAAAAAAGTGACAAAAGTGTTAAAAATTACAAGAGAGTCTTTGACAAGTCCTATTAAAGTCTTCTTTCATCTTCTTTCTTCTGGTCTTCTTCCTTCTTCATCCTTCGGTTTCTTCCTCCATCTTCTTCTTCCTCCATCTTCCTCCGATCCGCTTCTTCTTGCTCATGTTCTCGTCTGGCATTTTCCTCCATGGCGTCTCTTCTTGGTTCTCGGGCCGCTACGGCAATTAGAGGCTTCTGCTGTGTAATGCTTCTCTTCTTCTGACATGTCTTATATAACGGAGGGCGGGGCCACCCGGTTTTTGGTGAAATGGTAGGGGTACTTTTGTACCCCCTTACCATTTCACACAGGGGGGATCTAGGGGTCCCCTTGTTAAAGGGGGCTTCCAGATTCCGATAAGCCCCCCGCCTGCAGACCCCCACAACCACTGGCCAGGGTTGTGGGGATGAGGCCCTTGTCCTCATCAGTATGGGAACAAGGTGCTTTGGGGGGCACCCCAAAGCATCCTCCCAATGTTGAGGGCATGTGGCCTGGTACAGTTCAGGAGGGGGGCGCTTTCTCGTCCCCTCTTTTCCTGCGGCTTGCCCCACTCCATTTTTTTTGCGCGGGGTTCCCCTTAAAATCCATGCCAGACCTGAAGGGTCTGGTATGGATTTTGAGGGGGCCCCCACGCCATTTTTTTTGGCATGGGGTTCCCCTTAAAATCCATACCATACCTGAAGGGCCTGGTATGCTCTTGGAGGAGAACCCATGCCGTTGTTTTTTTATTAAAGTCGCCTGGCCTGGGGCGACTTAAAGTTGTGTTGTTAGTTGCCCCAAGTCGCGCTTTAAATCATACTCAAGTCGTGTCCAAGTTGCCTCCAAATGTCGTGCTGGAAGTCGTGTTGCCCCTGTGTGAATGGACTGTTAATGATACGGCGCGCGCTATTATGAATTGCGCTGGCATATTATGTGTTGCGCTTATGCGTGCGCCGGTTCATACGCTCACTTGATAATTTATCTGGCGCATAAATGGAGGTATGAACCGGCGCAGCAAATTCATCTTAGTAAATCAGCCCATGGTGTTTTCTTCAAAATTGTCACTCTTCTTTTGTTTATAGCGCACAAAATAAAAAACGCAGAGGTGATAAAATACCACCAAAATAAAGCTCTATTTGTGGGAAAAAAAGGACGTCAATTATTTTTGTAAATTCTTTATTTTACAGGGTAGAACATGTGGAAATACATAAAGCTCAACAGGGTACAATACAATGACAATACAAGCTGTACATCTCTATATCTATGCGTTATGCGATCATTAGATATGTGCATCAGTTTTCGTCCGAATTTCAGGTATTTTTGTTTTCGTTTTGACAAACGATAACGAAAGTGCAGAATCCGAAAAATCCGACATAAATGCTTAATTTTCCTTTTCGTTGTTACAACAGTTCGATATGGAATAGGAGATTCAACGTGACTCTGACAATAACAATCTGTGTCTATTGAACCTGTGGTCGAATGTGCCTAACCTTACCTCTATTAGTCCAAGATTATATAGAGAAAATATTCGACAGAGAGAAAAAAAATCCATACCAGACCCTTTATCCGAGCACGCAACCTGGCAGGCCGCAGGAAACGAGGGGGGGACGAGAGAGCACCACTCCTCCTGAACCGTACCAGGCCACATGCCCTCAACATTGGGAGGATGCTTTGGGGTCCCCCCCAAAGCACCATGTCCCCATGTTGATGGGGACAAGGGTCTCGTCCCCACAACCCAGGCCGGTGGTTGTGGGGGTCTGCGGGCAGGCTTATCAGAATCTGGAAGCACCCTTTAACAAGAGGACCCCCAGATCCCACCCCCCCTGTTTGAAATGGTAAGGGGATACAAAAGTACCCCTACCATTTCACAAAGAATGTGTAAAAAATAGTTAAATAAGACAAACACACTTTTGAAAAAGTCCTTTATTAAAAATAAAATAAAAAAAGATTCCACTCTTGCTATCCAGCGATGGATGAACATCTCTCCGGTGTTCAGTGATGGCTCATCTGATCCAGTGCAGCGAATCCATCCATCTTCTGTCTCCATGGAGGAGACACTGCGGGATCCCGGCGACCTAACGGGACCCTGACCCCGCCCTCCTCTGAAGCAAATGGGGAAGCTGGGCTTCCCCAATGACGTGTGGGTGATGCCGCCCCCTCTGATGTAACGGAAACCTGCGTTACATCAGAGGGGGGCGGGGTAACCCATATGTTATTGGGGAAGCCCGGCTTCCACATTTGCATCAGAGGGGGGCGGGGTCAGGTGACAGGTGGACAGTTCTAGTGCAGGGACAGATCGGGAAACATGCGCCCCTTCACAGGCATACTATAGACACCCCCCAGGTACGGAATTTAAAGGAATATTACACTTTTATTGTTTCACTTTAATCATTATTAAAATCACTGCTCCCGAAAAACTGACGTTTTTCAAACTTTTTTTTGCATTGATACTTGTCCCCTGGGGCAGGACCCAGGTCCCCAAACACTTTTTTAGGACAGTAACTTGCATATTAGCCTTTAAAATTAGCACTTTAGATTTTAAACGTTGGAGTCCCATAGACTTTAATAGGGTTCAAAAGTTCACACGAAGTTTAGGTCTGTTTGCAGGTTCTGGTGCGAACCGAAGCGGGGGTGTTCGGCTCATCTTAGTGGGGGAAGTAAAATAAAAATAATGATGATGATGAATGTTATATTCGTTATTATCAGTCACTCACTATCTGACACCTGACACTGTGAGACTTAGACCATTCATTCAACATGAATGACGGAGATTCGACAAAGCAATGAAAAACACACATGTTTATAATAATATTCGATGGAGCATCGAAACTGTACGACGCTGCAATTTTACATTTCTGGAGTCAAATGCTCCGCCTATAGGCTATATAGAGTTTAGCAGCCTCGTCGAATCTTCTTTATACATTCGACAGACACCAAAAGCCTTTAAAGACAGATTCGACCATAATTCATGTGGATTTTCGGACGAATGCAATTTTTGAAAGAAAAACGAAATAAATAAAAACGAATTTTGGGAGTAACTAAATAAATGTATTTTTCGTACGAAAACGAAATTCCCGAAACAAAATATTTCACTCTGCACGTCTAGCGATCATGAGAGCACTTTACGTGAATTTTGCTAAGGGGATAGAGGCAGGGTGTATGTCCAATGAATAGGAGTCTTCCGCACTCCGCATGACCCCTTTAATTTTCCCAGCATGTGCCGTATTTTAAGGGAGTAGAGAAGGGATTGAGGCCAGTTCATCCATCCATTAATGTTGATATCCGATAAGCTAGCATCGGATAGGACAATGTGGTGCACCTCTGTCCAAAAGGGTCGTATCAACCTGCATGACCAGAAAACATGGAGGAGTGTTCCAACTTCCTCCCCACACCTCCAACACAGGTCCGTGGTCTGGGGGAACATCTTGTGGATTTTCACTGGTGTGTGATACCAATGGGACAACACTGTATCCACCTTCTTGGTGTCTTGCGCATATGGAAGTCTTGTGAGAAAAGAGGATGATCCGCTCGACCTGTTCGTCCGTGAATTTTAGTCCCAGATCTCGCTCCCATCTGTCAAGATAAGGAGGTCTAGATTCCAGCTGTTGAGGCAATAGTAGCTGGTATGTTAGAGAGATTGCGTGCCTCAGTGGTGACCGGTCTAGGCAGAGCAACTTAAAGGGGGTTAGTTGCCTCCTGAATGCATCCGGTGAGGGTAATAAGCTAATGTAGTGGGACAGCTGGATCTTCTGCCAGAAGGAAAGTTCCTGTAATGCCGGGTCTCCTATGATTTTTCTATTTTTTCATTGTCTGTCAATGAGAAAATGTCTAGCCTGCGATCTCCCATTTGATTTTAGGTCTTGGAATCTAGGATCCCTAAGTTTGGGGTGGTGTAAGCCAGGTTGCCCACCACTGTGGTGAGTGGAGAAGGGAGCTGCGCGAGAGACAGGTATCGGAAAACTTTCCAAGCAGTCTGGATCGTCACCCCCACTGTGGAGTGGGATAATACCTGTTTCGGCAAAGATTGCTGGCACCAGGGAAGTTGATCCAATTGGACCGCCGTCAAAGAGTTTTCTATTTGTACCAGCCCTTACCCTGTCCACCTTTAGGAGATCCCTGAAAACCCATTTATTCAGGGAAGCCTATCCCACACCCACCTAACTGTTCCAGAGCCACCCCCATAAAATCATTCTCTGCAACTATTACCTTTTGTACCACTCCCTCCCTTTAGAATGTAAGCTCTACGAGCAGGGCTCTCCCGTACCTTCTGTATTGAACTGTTCTGTAATTGTGTTCCCCTTCCCCCTATACATTGTAATGCACTGCGTAAACTGTTGGCACTATATAAATCATGTATAATAATAATTTGTACCCACTGTTTCAAGTTTTCGTGTCTGCTCCAGTCCAGTATACGGGTTAGATGACAAGCTGAGTGGCAGAGAATGGCGTCTGGGAGGGCAATGCCACCATTCAATTTTGGAAGTCTGAGTATTGTTTGTGCCAATTGTGGAGGTTTACTAAATGAAGTGGGTTATCACTCTATTTACCGCTTTCAAGAAAGCCATAGGAATTTGTATCGGACGTGCTTGAAAATGATATAGGAGTCTGGGCATAATATTCATTTTCACTATGCTACAGCATCCAAACCAAGTAAAGAGGCCATGTTGCCATTCCTTCAGATTTTTTATCGCTGTCAAGAGAGAAGGAAATTGAGAGGAAAAATGTCTTCTGTCTTGTTGGGTAAAAGGATTTCCAAATATTTAATATTGGAAGTGGCCCATTTAAAAGGGGAATCCAATTGGAGTAGTGTAATTAAGGAGGATGGCAGATTAACATTGAGCGCCTCTGACTTCCAGTAGTTAATGCAGTATTGTGATAATCTCTCATATGTCTTTAATTCTTTGAGCAGGTTTGGGATGGACACCAGGGGTTTTGTCAAAAAGAAGAGGAGGTCATCAGTGAAGGCTGCTACTTTTGGGGATAGGGTGACGTCTAGACCACGGCCTTCGATATCTGGTTTATTTCTGTGCAAGAAAGCTTCGAGGATGAGAACAAAAATTAATGGTGACAGAGGACACCCCTGTCTTGTCCCATTCGATATGTTAAACGTTGAGGAAAGATAGCCGTTGACCTTGACCTGGGCAGATGGACAAGAATAGATAGCGTAAATCCAGTTCATCATTCGTTCTTTCAATCCTATGGATCTTAGGGTTTCAAATAGGAAAGTCCAGCTCACTCTATTCAACGCCGTCAATAGTAGTAGCAGTGGGATCTTCTGTGTTCTCGTCGCCTGGATTAGATTAATCACCTTTGTCGCGTTGTCACACGCCTCTCTTGTTGGGACAAATCCTACTTGGTCAGAATGGATCAGTAATGGGATCAGATTTATCAGACACATAGAAAGGATTTTTGTGCAAATTTTTAAGTCCACATTTAATAGGGATATTGGTCTGTAGTTTTGACAGTGTAGTGGGTATTTTCCTTCTTTAGGAATAACAGCAATGTGGGCTCTCAGTGTGTCTCTGGGAAGGACCGTCCCCTCTCCTGCTGCATTGTATGTATGTAATACCCATCTGCGACAGGTTCATAGCCCAAATGCATTTGTGCCATTGCCAGCGTCACCTCATCTGTCCAGTTTGCTCAGCTTGTCCTTCGTAATCTGCGGGAGGCCCGATTTACGTAGGTATTCCTGAATGGCCTTTTGTTTGGTGGATCTGTCCCTTTCCGACTGCGGAGACGGGAGAATGTTTAGGGCCGTATAATATTCCCGGAAAAGAGGGGCAATCCCCTCTGCAGTATGGACTTTATTGCTTGTGTCATTTAGCATTTCAGGGATAAACGTTCAGACTTTCTGGACTCTCAGTGCCCGTGCCAGCATCTTGCCACATTTATTACATTACTGCCAGGGAACGGAGCTGATTTCCCAGGGCAGTAAATTCTGACAGGGCCTGGGAAGCCAGCGATTGTTTATGGGCAGTTTCCAAGGTTCTAATTTTTTCCAGGAGATCTACGGTTTGTTTGGCTCTTTCTTTCTTTATACGAGACCATATTTTGACCATGAGGCCTCTAATGTGTTGTTGGGTGTACCTCAGGGCTTATGTTGGTGGAGAAGTATTGTCTCAACTCCCTCGATACCTCTGTCACTACTTCTGGGGTCTGTATCAGTGTGTCATTAAGTCTACATATCCATTGTTTAGTTGTGGGCTGTAGTAGATCCACCTCTACGAAGACCGGTGCATGGTCAGAAAATTTGGTAGAGCCGATCGAGGCGACCCTGGATAGGAGTGATTGTGGCACCATGAACATGTCAATTCTAGTATAGGAGTCGTGGGGGTGTGAATAAAACGTATAGTCCCTGTGGTTAGGGTGGAGGACATGCCACACATCCACCAAGGGGACTGCATGGAGGTTTCTCTTAAGATGCCTCAGTGCTATGTAGGAGTTCTGAGATGTGTTTCTAGAGGAATCTATAGAGTTGGATCCATGGTAAAGTTCATGTCTCCCCCTAAAAGTACTTCCCCCTCAGCGAAGTCTCCCAGGTTAGTCATGATCTGTTCCAGGAAAGCTATCTGGTTAGAGTTGGGGAGACATAAGTTCACCAGGGTTGCTCCTAGTGTACCATTAACAAAGAGCTCCCTTCCCTCTGCATCGTTCCAGCGATCCTTCATCACCCAAGGGGTGTTGCTACGGATAAGAATGCTCACCCCTTTTGACTTGGAATCAGAGGAGCAGCCATGATATGCGGTCAGGAAGAAGCGGTCATGGAGTCTTGGTTGATCTGCACGGAAATGTGTCTCCTGAAGGAAGCACATGTGGGCCTTGATATATTTTAAACTGGCAAGCACCATGGAACACTTCTCCGGGGTATTTAGTCCCTTCACATTGATGGAGACCAGGTGGACAGGTTCTGTTTTATCCATAGGCATGGCTGTGACTGGTACGGAGGGGAGGAAGAGGAGAAAAAAAAAAAAGAGGGGTGGGGGGGTATTTGTAGAGAGGAAACCTAGTCTCAGTTCAGGCGCAACCCTATGTGGGGAAAGTGGTTAGACACAACAGGGAACGGAGGCACCCTATCCTGCCACCCACGTATTACAATGCATAGAGCCAAACACATCTGTGTGCTCAGGGTCCTGTCGAAATGGCTCACTGGCAAGGCAACGCCTGACCCGGTGCCACCCGCTGGGTAACCCAGACTCAGGCACGGCCCGACCCCCAAGTCTGGACACCCCCCCCAGGCAAGTGTCTCAAGTCTGGAACACTGAAGTTCAGCAGTAGGTGTGTCAGGGCTGGCTTAGCCCTTCCTTCTCTGGGCTGGCTGCTCAGCTGTCAGCTAATTGCCAGTTCCGCTCTCTCCACAGTTACCAGCTGTTCCTTATCCAGCTCTTCTGACCTGCCTACTTAAAGCTGTCCAGCTCACTTCATATCTGCCTTCGCCTTGGTCACATCACAAGAAACCATCTCCTGCAGGTTCTGTTCAAAGACTGGCTTGCTGACATCCCTTCTGGCTCCTTATCCTGCTTGCTGTTGCTCTACTTGGATCCCTGACTTCTGGCCTGGCTGATTTCCTGATCTGGTTATTGAACTCTGGACTAACTGACTACTCGATCCAGTTACTGGACTCTGGCTATGCTTTGACTATGCTTTCTCTATTTACATTTTTATTTAGTAAACAAGTGGGAAGGCTGTCCATCTATCCCACACCACTCACTTCTCTGCGTTCATGATGGTGGGGAGCGGGGGTGCGTTCTCCTGTCATGTTCCACCTCCACTCTCCCTGCCCGCCCTCTCCTCAGGTACCATGTTCCACGTGGTGGCCTGACAATTCTTGGGGGGGGTGATAGGCCGCCCCAGCTCCTCTCTCTCCCTAGGTGCCGTGCTCTGTCCGCCGTCCGGTGTAGGGGGGGTGATCATGTGTTTGCTCTGTCCACCCGCCTGCCATTTCTTCCAGTGTGCAGAGGGGGGTTATCGGCCGCCCAAGCTCCTCTCTCTCCCCATGTGTGTTGTGCTCCGTCTGCCTGTTGATTCGTCCGGTGGGGGCTCCACGTGGTGGCCCTCGGCTGATTCTCCCTGGGGGGGAGGGTGTGATCGGCGGGGCTGCTGGGAGCCCGCCTGGTGATCGGCCGCCTGCTGGATCCTCTCTCCCCTTGTTTGCATGGCGGCGGACAAGGAGGGTGTGGTCGGCCGCCCGCTGGCTCCTCTCTCCCCTTGCTCGCATGGCGGCAGGGGGGAGGGGGTGGTCGGCCACCGCTGGCTCCACTCCCCGTGCATGTCTGTCGCCAGAGCTGCCGAGAGCCCGCCTGGTGATTGGACAGCCGCTGGATCCTCTCTCCCCTTGCTCATGTGCGGGGGGGGGGTTATCGGCCGGCCTGCTGCCTAAGTGTGCATCTCTCTGTGGGTCCAGGTGCTCGGAAGGGGGATGGGCTGTCTCCCACCTGTTGCTCCTTCCTCCCCGCAGCGCAGATTGGCATCTCTGCTGCTGTGATGGAGGATCTCAGTCCACCCAGGTTGCTGCTTTGCTTGTTGGTTGTTTTCTTTTGTCGGTGTTATATTGCGGTTAGCCCGGGTGTCTCTGTGGTAGCTCCCATCAGCAATTTTCTGTCATAGCGCTTTGCCAGCGTTTTCTGTCATAGCGCTTTGCCAGCGTTTTCTGTCATAGCGTTTTGCCAGCGTTTTCTGTCATAGCGTTCTGCCAGCATTTTCTGTCATAGCGTTCTGCCAGCGTTTTTCTGTCATAGCGTTCTGCCAGCGTTTTTCTGTCATAGCGTTCTGACAGCGTTTTTCTGTCATAGCGTTCTGCCAGCTTTTTTCTGTCACAGCGTTCTGCCAGCTTTTTTCTGTCACAGCGTTCTGCCCGGCATTTCTGTCACATCGTTCTGCCCGGCATTTCTGTCACAGCGTTCGGCCCGGCATTTCTGTCACAACGTTCAGCCCAGCATTTCTGTCACAACGTTCGGCACGGCATTTCTGTCACAACGTTCGGCCCGGCATTTCTGTCACAGCGTTCTGCCCAGCATTTCTGTCACAGCGTTCTGCCCAGCATTTATGTCACAGCGTTCTGCCCAGCATTTATGTCACAGTGTTCGGTCCAGCATTTTTGTCAGTGTTCGGTCCAGCATTTCTGTCATAGTGTTCGGTCCAGCATTTCTGTCATAGTGTTCGGTCCAGCATTTCTGTCATAGCGGTCGGTCCAGCATTTCTGTCACAATGTTCTGTCCAGGATTTCTGTCACAACGTTCGGCCCAGCATTTCTGTCACAAGGTTCGGCCCAGCATTTTCTGACACAACGTTCGGCCCAGCATTGTCTGTCATAGCGTTTGGTCCAGCATTCTCGGTCATAGCATTCTATCTAGCTTTCCTGTCATAGCGTTCTGTCCAGCTTTTCTGTCATAGCGTTCTGTCCAGGTTTCGGTCATAGCATTTAGTCCAGTTTTTTCTGTCACAGCGTTCCGTCCAGTATTTTCTGTCACAACGTTCGGCCCAGCATTTCTGTCACAACGTTCGGCCCAGCATTTCTGTCACAGTGTTCGGTCCAGCATTTCTGTCAGTGTTCGGTCCAGCATTTCTGTCATAGTGTTCGGTCCAGCATTTCTGTCATAGCGGTCGGTCCAGCATTTCTGTCACAATGTTTTGTCCAGCATTTCTGTCACAACGTTCGTCCCAGCGTTTTCTGTCACAACGTTCGGCCCAGCATTTTCTGTCATAGCGTTTGGTCCAGCATTCTCGGTCATAGCATTCTATCTAGCTTTCCGGTCATAGCATTCTGTGCAGCTTTTCTGTCATTGCGTTCTGTCCAGGTTTCGGTCATAGCATTTAGTCCAGTTTTTTCTGTCACAGCGTTCTGTCCAGCATTTTCTGTCATAATGTTCGGCCCAGCATTTCTGTCATAGCGATTGGTCCAGCATTCCAGGTCATAGCATTCTATCTAGCTTTCCTGTCATAGCGTTCTGTCCAGCATTTCTGTCATAGCGTTCTGTCCAGGTTTCGGGTCATAGCATTTAGTCCAGCTTTTTCTGTCATAGCGTTCGGTCCAGTATTTCCGTCATAGCGCTCTGTCCAGCATGGCGGTCATAATGTTTTGCCCCTGGGTTCCTGGCATAGCATTCTGCCTGGCATGTCTGTCATAGCGTTTCCGCCCCAGGTTATCTGTCATAGCGTTTCCGCCCCAGGTTATCTGTCATAGCTTTTCCGCCCCAGGTTATCGGTCATAGCGTTTCCGCTCCAGGTTATCTGTCATAGCGTTTCCGCCCCAGGTTATCTGTCATAGCGTTTCCTCCCCAGGTTATCTGTCAAAGCGTTTTCGCCCCAGGTTATTTGTCATAGCGTTTCCGCCCCAGGTCATCTGTCATAGCGTTTCTGCCCCAGGTTATCTGTCATAGCGTTTCCGCCCCAGGTTTTCTGTCATAGCATTCCCGCCCCAGGTTTTCTGTCAGTGTTCTGCCCCTGGAGTTCTGTCATAGCGTTCTGCCAGCATGTCTGTCATAGCGTTCTGCCCCGGGATTTCAGTCATATCGTTCTACCCAGGTTAACTTTTTAGCATTTCTGTTGTAGCATTTTTATGCAAGTATTTCTGTCATAGCGTTTCTGCCCAGCATTTCAACCTTGGTGTTTGGCCTCAGAGTTCTCAGAAGGGCGTTGTTCACTTATGACATACTCTAGTAGGTCTGTCTTCATTGATTGTCATGTCTCATCGTATCTGTGTTCATGTTTGTACCGGGGTCAGTTAGCTAGGGCTAGCACATCGGGATCTGTCACGTCTACAGATCCATACGGGCTGAGGTTTTGTTTGTTAATTGATTGTTGTCCACAATCTTCTCGCCCGTATACCATACGTCATACGATACATGTTCATTCACCACATCCTTACGACTACCCACCACAGCCTGTGGGTACACTAGCCTTGAGTTTCCAGTTAATTACCTGTCTCTGCGCTGCAGGTTACTCGGGCTCACTTGCCACTTACACAAGGAGGGTCTGTCGTCAGGTTCATGTAAGCGCAGTGGTCTTGACATTTCTGCTCATGTTTCATTCTTAGGTAGGCAGAGGGGCGTTGTTGTTCTCATGTCTGATTGTCTGTCATTTGTCTAGTTTGTGTTTTAGGTTGGGCATCCATACCAATATCGACCATGCTTGCACTCACTTCCTTCAGCCCGGCCGTTGTAGGGGGGGGCTAGCGGATTGGTGCTCATATCGTTTTGCCACTGGGTTCACCCTTGGGTCAGAAGCAGTCGTCAATTTTCTTCAGTTGATGTCCTGTTGTGTTGAGGCCCTGGTTACCGCCCAGGGATGTATAGTCAGGGCGTGTCCTAGCCATGGTCCTTAGGTGGTAGGTTTTTGGGCGACGTCATAATTCTGGATTCCGCTCTCAGCTCCAAGCTTGTGTCTAGGAGGTTGCCTGGAGTACTGCTCAGGGACATCGGTCCAGTCATCTTTGCTGATCCCCGGTCTGTTCCAGGTGGGGGGGGGGCTTCAGTCACTTGGGCATGGCTGTAACATGCCATGGGACTTATTTCCCTGGGTTGGAGTCTGACTCTCCTTCCTCGGTTAAGGATTCGGTCTTGGTTGATAGGTCTCAGGCTGAAGCATAACCTGTTCGCATCCGGTGGGACCAGTCTGTCTTGGTGTCTCCATATTGATTATGCTCGCTGCCATGGCACCTACTCCATCACATCCATCGGGCAGCCAGCTTTTCCTCTCCTATCACTTGTATTTTTGGCACTCATCCTCTCACTTCCTCTTACCAGGTATGGGTAGGCCGGGGGGGGGGGGGGGTGTTTCACGGTGCTTCTTCTGGTGTCCGTTGTAGGTATTTTCAGTCTGCTCAGCCATCTCCTTGCAGGGGTTCCTCGGGTCAGCCCTTGCTCCCTTTTCCCCACGTATCCTCTCATTCACAAGCAGTTCATTCTCATGTCTGGGTTACCTTTGGGCATCAGGCTCATCCTAGCCTTCACAGGACGTTCAATTGGGTTTGCGTAGCTTGCAGGCTCTAAGGGGGTTCCTGAGAGACTATTTAACCCTCCTCCTCTGTCAGGGCCAGGGTTGGTGTTTTCTAGGTGCCCACACACCCGTTTCCCCCAGTTTTGTCACTCATACTCATAGTATTTTTTCTTATTCTTACAGTGCCTTGCGAAATTATTCGGCCCCCTTGAACTTTTCAAACTTTTGCCACATTACAGGCTTCAAACATAAAGATATAAAATTTTCATTTTTTGTGAAGAATCACCAACAAGTGGGACACAATTGTGAAGTGGAACGAAATCTATTGGATATTTTAAACTTTTTTAGCAAATAAAAAACTGAAAAGTGGTGCGTGCAAAATTATTCGGCCCCTTTACTTTCAGTGCAGCAAATTCACTCCAGAAGTTCAGCGAGGATCTCTGAATGATCCAATGTTGTCCTAAATGACTGATGGTGATAAATAGAATCCACCTGTGTGTAATCAAGTCTCTGTATAAATGCACCTGCTCTGTGATAGTCTCTGGGTTCTGTTGAAAGCGCAGAGAGCATCATGAAGACCAAGGAACACACTAGGCAGGTCCGTAATACTGTTGTGGAGAAGTTTAAAGCCGGATTTGGATACAAAAAGATTTCCCAAGCTTTAAACATCCCAAGGAGCACTGTGCAAGCGATCATTTTGAAATGGAAGGAGTATCAGACCACTGCAAATCTACCAAGACCTGGCTGTCCCTCTAAACTTTCAGCTCAGACAAGGAGAAGACTGATCAGAGATGCAGCCAAGAGGCCCATGATCACTCTGAATGAACTGCAGAGAACTACAGCTGATGTGGGAGAGTCTGTCCATAGGACAACAATCAGTCGTACACTGCACAAATCTGGTCTTTATGGAAGAGTGGCAAGAAGAAAGCCATTTCTCAAAGATATCCATAAAAAGTATTGTCCAAAGTTTGCCACAAGCCACCTGGGAGACACACCAAACATGTTCAAGAAGGTGCTCTGGTCAGATGAAACCAAAATCAAACTTTTTGCCCACAATGCAAAATGATATGTTTGGCGTAAAAGCAACACAGCTCATCACCCTCAACACACCATCCCCACTGTCAAACATGGTGGTGGCAGCATCATGGTTTGGGCCTGCTTTTCTTCAGCAGGGACAGGGAAGATGGTTAAAATTGAGGGGAAGATGGATGCAGCCAAATACAGGACCATTCTGGATGAAAACCTGTTGGAGTCTGCAAAAGACCTGAAACTGGGACGGAGATTTATCTTCCAACAAGACAATTATCCCAAACATACAGCAAAATCTACAAAGGAATGGTTCACAAATAAACGTATCCAGATGTTAGAATGGCCAAGTCAAAGTCCAGACCTGAATCCAATCGAGAATCTGTGGAAAGAGCTGAAAACTGCTGTTCACAAACGCTCTCCATCCAACCTCACTGAACTTGAGCTGTTTTGCAAGGAAGAATGGGCAAGAATTTCAGTCTCTTGATGTGCAAAACTGATAGAGACATACCCCAAGCGACTTGCAGCTGTAATCGCAGCAAAAGGTGGCTCTACAAAGTATTAACGCAAGGGGGCCGAATAATTTTGCACGCCCCACTTTAAATTTTTCTATTAGTTAAAAAAGTTTCAAAAATCCAATAGATTTCGTTCCACTTCACAATTGTGTCCCACTTGTTGGTGATTCTTCACAAAAAATAAAAATGTTATATCTTTATGTTTGAAGCCTGAAATGTGGCAAAAGGTTCAAACGTTCAAGGGGGCCGAATACTTTCGCAAGGCACTGTACATTCAGGGTATGCCCTCTTTTCAGGCATAATGACTATGCCATTGAATTCCGTACTCTGGCAGCAGAGCTTGCTTGGAACAATGAGGCCCTTGTGGCTGCTTTTTCTCATGGTCTCTCGGATTCCATCAAGGATGAGATAGCAGCCCGAGATATACCCACTGAGCTGGAGAGCTTGATCTTGTTTGCCATCCTCATTGACTCCAGACTCAGAGAAAGACTTTCTCTTAAGGAGCGCTTGCAGAAGCCTCCTGTACGTTTGCCTTTGAGCTTTGTAGTCCCACCCATGCCTCCCTCACCTCCCATGCCTCCTGGTACCGAGTCGGTCAGTGAAGAGGAACCCATGCACCTGGGCTTCACGCGTCTCTCTGCGGATGAGAGAGCCTTTAGGGGGAGGGAGAGATTGTCCCTTTATTGTGGCCAGGCAGGTCACTTTTTGAAGTCTTGCCTACCCGTCCAGGGAACGCCCGAACCTTGAGGTCCTGTCATGGACAGACCTTAGGTGGCGTTGTTTCATCCCCAGTTATCCAGAAGGATAAGCCCCTGGTTTCGGTAAGTTGGGCTAAGTTGTCCATCGAGATACAGGCTCTAATCGACTCTGGGGCTGCAGGCCTGTTCATTGATGCTGCATTTCTTTCGCAGCACTCAATTCCATTGCAGCTGCATGACACTCCACTTGCCATTGAGGCTCTTGACGGGAGACCTTTACAGCCTGCCCATGTGACTCATGAGACGGTTCCATTGTCCATAGCCGTAGGGGCTCTTCGCCATGAGATAATCCAATTCCAAGTTATTTCCTCACCCAGGTTTCCACTGGTTATTGGTTATCCTTGGTTACAGAGGCACAACCCCTCTTTTGATTGGCTCCGTGCTGAGGTTCTCTCCTGGTCACCACAATGCAGTGAGACATGCTTCCTGAAGGTATCCAAGGTCCTGTACACCTCTTCACTCCCCTCCCTGCTGGAGGAGTGCCGCGATTTTAGCGATGTCTTTGATAAAGGTCAAGCCGGTAGTTTTCCTCCACACCAGTCTTATGATTGCACAATTGACCTTCAGCCTGGTGCCATACCTCCTCGTGGCCAGGTTTACCCTTTGTCAGTCTTGGAGGATAAGGCCATGGAGCAGTATGATGCTGACGCACTCTCGAGGTTTCATCCGCAAATCCTCGTCTCCTGCTGGTTTCTTCTTTGTGAAGAAGAGAGGTGAACTGAGACCTTGTATAGATTATAGGGGTCTCAATCGTGTCACGATTAAGAATGCCTACCCGATTCCATTGATCACAGAGTTATTTGACCACCTCAAGGGAGCAACGGTTTTCACAAAGCTTGATTTGAGAGGGGCATACAATCTCATGCGCATTAAGGAGGCGATGAGTGGAAAACTGCGTTTAATACCAGAACAGGCCATTATGAATACCTGGTAATGCCTTTTGGCCTTTGTAACGCCCCGGCAGTTTTCCAGGAATGTATTAACGATGTCCTCCAAGATTTGTTGACGTTATGTGTGGTGGTTTATCTCGATGATATACTCATATTTTCCAAGTCCCTGGAGAGCCACCACACAGATGTCTGTCGTGTGCTTCAGAAACTAAGAGAGAACAATCTCTATTGTAAACTGGAGAAGTGCAAGTTCCATCGTGAACAGGTTACATTTCTGGGCTATGTCATTTCCGTTGCTGGTTTTTCGATGGACCCAGAGAAACTTTCGGCAGTCCTACAGTGGCCTCAACCCATGGGTTTACGTCCTTTGCAGCGTTTCCCATTTTGCCAACTACTATCGGAAGTTTATTTGTAACTTCTCGTCTCTGGTCAAACCCCTGACTGATATGACCAGAAAGGACGGTAAACCACAGAGTTGGTCTCCGGAGTCCATTAAGGCCTTTGAGACTCTCAAGGCTGCATTTGTTTCTGCTGCTGTGTTGGCACATCCTAAACCTATGTTGCCTTTTATCCAAGAATTTGATGCTTCTGAGACTGAAGTTGGTGCCCTTCTGTGTCAACGTCCTAACTCTGAGAGTGCTATGCATCCATGTGGCTACTTTTCGAAGAAATTGTCACCAGCTGAATGCAATTATGAGATTGGTGACAGAGAGTTGTTGGCGATCATTTTAGCCCTGAAAGAATGGAGACATCTCCTTGAAGGTACCACTGTGCCTGTTCTTATTCTTATGCCGCGTACACACGATCAAACAATCGGGTGGAAAAGTCTGGCAAACTCAAGTCCGCCGGACAATCCCCCCGTGTGTAGCCTCCGGCG
Organism: Lithobates pipiens; assembly: GCF_037356315.1. Taxonomy (NCBI): domain Eukaryota; kingdom Metazoa; phylum Chordata; class Amphibia; order Anura; family Ranidae; genus Lithobates; species Lithobates pipiens. The sequence goes on from NW_027507788.1 coordinate 167,922,072, forward strand.
GACTTTTTTTACCCAAAAGTACGGCGGACTTAGAAAGTAGTTTTGCACTCCATTCTTCCCGCCGGACTTGCATTTCGGCGGACAATCCGGCCGTGCGTTTGCCAGTCTGCTGTACTTTTGAAATGAACGGACTTTTCCCGCCCGGAGAAAAGTCTGCTCATTTTGAAGGTAAGTGGGGCCCGCGAAGGATGCGTCGCTGGCCCCGCCACCTGGTATTGACTTAAAGGGGAACCTCAACGCCGAAAAAAATCGGCGTGGGGGTCCCCATCAGACCCTTGTCCGAGCACGCTACCCAGCCGGCCAGGAAAGGGGGGGACGAGCGACCGCCCCCCTCCTGAGCCGTACCAGGCCGCGTGCCCTCAACATGGGGGGGTGCCTTGGGGAAAGGGGGCCAAGCGGCCCCCCACCCCAAAGCACCTTGTCCCCATGTTGATGAGGACAAGCTCCGGGGGTCTTCCGTCTTCAGGGGTCTTCTCCGCTATCTTCTTCTAGCTCTTTTACTAGCGGAGGAGCCCGGCTTTCTTCCTCGCCACCACCCTCTTCTTCCGACTTCGGGGGTCTTGTCCCCCTCCTCGGTTCTTCTGCCGGGCCACCGCCTGTAAAAGAGCTAGAAGAAGGCGCGGAACCGAAGAGGTCTTCTGTCGCCGCCTTCTGGTCTTCTCTTCAGATGTTGCCTCGTCGCATCCTCCGCTCACAATGGCACCGACGCGACGCGCGCCGACCTATATAGGGACATCACCGGATGATGTCCCCACCCATTATGGTGTCACAGTCCCAGAGGATGCTGGGACTGTGACATTATAATAGGCGAGGACATCATCCGGTGATGTCCCTATATAAGTCGCCGGGCACCTTGTCTCCGTCATTGTGAGCAGAGAGGCAACATCTGAAGAGAAGAACAGAAGAAGAGGGCGGCGGCGAGGAAGAAAGCCGGGCTCCACCGCTAGTAAAACAGCTAGAAAAAGATAGCGGAGGAGTCTGGCGAGAAGACCCCCGAAGACAGAAGACCCCCGGAGCTGTGCAATAAACTATTTTAACCCTTGTGTGTTGTGTTTTTTTGTACTTTATTTTACAGGTGAATGGGTAGGGGTACATTGTACCCCATACTCATTCACATAGGGTGGGGGGGCCGGTATTAAAGGGGGCTCCCGGATTCCGATAAGACCCCCCGCTCGCAGACCCCGACAACCAACGGCCAGGGTTGTCGGGAAGAGGCCCTTGTCCTCATCAACATGGGGACAAGGTGCTTTGGGGTGGGGGGCCGCGCGGCGCCCCCCATGTTGAGGGCACGCAGCCTGGTACGGCTCAGGAGGGGGGCGCTCGCTCGTCCCCCCTTTCCTGGCCGGCCGGGTAGCGTGCTCGGACAAGGGTCTGATGTGGACCTGAGGGGGACCCCCACGCCGATTTCAGTGTTGGGTCCCCCTTTAAGTCCATACCAGGTGGCGGGGCCAGCGACGCATCCTTCACGGGCCCCGCCTACCTGGAGACGTGCTCAAAATGAGCTGACTTTCCTCCGCGTGTGTGGGCGAGTCCGTTCATTTCAAAAGTACGGCGGATAGTCCGGCGGACTTAGTACGCCGTATTAGTCCGCTGAAAAAGTGTCGTGTGTGGGCAAGTAGCCCGTTCGGAAAGTCCGGGGGGAAGTCCGTCAGACTAAGTCCGCCGGATAGTCCGCTACGTGTGTACGTGGCATTACTGACCATAAGAATCTTACATTCTTGTCTGAGGCTAAGCGACTCTCTCCCAGAAGGGCACGATGGGCTCTTTTCTTGTTGAGCTTTAATTACATTGTCTCTTTCTTACCTGGTATTAAGAATGTAAGGGCTGATGCCTTGTCACGACAATTTTCCTCCACTTCCAAGTCGGAGTCGGTTCCGGTTCCTATGATTCCTTCTGATCGTATCTTGGCTACAGTTCGCACCAGTCTTACTTCTCCTTTGGGTGACAAAATTCTTGCTGCTCAGGTCCATGCTCCTCCTGAGAAACCTTGTGACCGCTGCTTTGTCCCAGAGAGTCTCCGTACTGCTGTGCTCCAGACTTACCATTCTTTCAAAGCAGCTGGCCATCCTGGGAAGAATCAACTCATTTGGGCCATTTCCCAACAATTCTGGTGGCCTAGTCTACGGGCTGATGTAGCTGCCTGTCCCGAGTGTGCTTAGAGTAAGACTCCATGACACCTTCCAGTGGGCCTCCTACAACCCATAACCAATGGAGAGAGGCCCTGGACTCACCTGTCAATGGATTTCATTGTAGAGTTGCCCAACTCCCAAGGCAACACTTGTATCCTTATGGTTCTCAAAGATGTGTCATTGTATTCCACTTAAGAAGTTGCCTACCTCTAAGGAAATGGCTTCCATTTTTGCTAGGGAGATCTTTCGCTTACATGGGCTACCCAAGGTGATTGTCTCGGACAAGGGCAGTCAGTTTGTCTCCCGGTTCTGGCGAGCCTTTTGTGCAGTTGGGAATCCAGCTTGCGTTCTCTTCTGCGTTTCACCCACAGTCTAGTGGGGCCACAGAGCGAGCCAATCAGTCCTTGGAGCAATTCCTACGTTGCTATATTTCTGACCACCATAACAACTGGTCAGACCTATTACCATGGGCAGAGTTTGCTCACAACAGTGCCTTGAATTCTGCCTCCTGATTGTCTCCATTTATGGTGAAATATGGTTTCCAACCTTCCATGTTGCCTGACTCATTTGTTCCGCAGAGTATTCCTGCGTTAGAGGAGTATCTCTGTGGTCTTCGTTGCACTTGGGTACAAGTCCAGGAGGCTTTGCGTCATGCTAATGATAGGTACGGACTTCATGCTGACCGCAGACGCCTGCCTGCGTCTTCCTACCTGGTTGGGGACAGGGTCTGGCTGTCATCTCGCAACCTCCGGCTTCTTGTTCCCTCACTGAAGTTTACACCTCAGTTTATTGGGCCTTTCTATATTCTTTGCAGGATTAATCCAGTGGCTTACGCGATCGACCTTCATCCTAGTATGTGCATCTCAAATGTGTTTCATGTCTCCTTGTTGAAACCGTTGGCCTGTAACTGATTTATCACCTCGGTGCCATGCCCGCACCCTATTCAGGTTGAGAACCATGAGGAGTATGAGGTACAATCCATTGTTTTTATCCCGTAGGTTCCGTGGACGCATACAGTACCTGGTGTATTGGAAGGGGTACGGTCCGGAGGAACGCTCCTGGGTTTCATCCTTGGACGTACATGCCCCTGTCCTCCTCCGCGAGTTCCATAGATGGTTTCCCCTCAAGCCCGGTGGCCCTCCGAGGGAGAGGGGTCATTGAGGAGGGGGTACTGTCAGGGCTGACTTAGCCCTTCCTTCTCTGGGCTGGCTGCTCAGCTGTCAGCTAATTGCCAGCTCTCATCTCTCTCTCCACAGTTACCAGCTGTTCCTGATCATGCTCGTCTGACCTGCCTACTTAAAGCTGTCCAGCTCAATTCACCTCTGCCTTCGCCTTGGTCACTTCACAAGAAACCATCTCCTGCGGTTCTGTTTAAAGACTGGCTTGCTGACATCCCTTCTGGCTCCTTATCCTGCTTGCTGTTGCTCTACTTGGATCCCTGACTCTGGCCTGTCTGACTACTCTATCCGGTTACTGGACTCTGGCTATGCTTTGACTACGCTTTTTCTATTTACCTTTTTATTTTTATTTAATAAACAAGTGTGATTTAGGCCCCTTTCACACATGCAGACATTATGTCCATATTTCATCCATCCGTTTGCAGATGAAATACGGACATACATGCATTGCTATGGGATAGCGGGTGTCTGCGGATAAACATCTGCAGACACCCGCTATCGTCCACCTCTGCTATTGTCCGATTCTGCAGACGGAGGAAAATCCTATTTTTCTATCCGTCTGCAGAGCGGATCGGATGAACACGGACAGACGGTCCGTGTTCATCCGATCCCCCATAGAGGAAAGCGGAGAGCTGACAGGGCGGTCCCTGCACAGTGTGCCGAGACCGCCCTGTTATCCGCCGGCTCAGTGGGGGACAACAGAGCGATCCCCGCTGAGCAAGCGGATCATCATGGGGCAGATCATTACTGATCCGTCCCGTGTGAAAGGGGCCTTAATTGTACTTCTGTCTTGGTCTGATTTACGGTTTCTGACAGCTGGTTAGCGGTTAACCTTGGCTACAGAGGCAACCCCTCTTTTGATAAAAGGAAAAATAACACAATAAAGGAGCCCCCAAAGCTGCATAACCCATAAGTATACAAAAAACACAGGAAATTTCCCCAGGGTTTTTTTTAGCAGCAGAGAGTTGGTGTGAGAATAATTGATGTAAAAAAATAATTTATTTAACAGACAATAGTAATTCCAAATGAACAATAATACATCATTCATATAGGTAGTGTGACAAAAACAAACATGGAACATCACTCATAGCAAAAAAACACTCTATGTACAGGCATGGTTTGCCAATTGTATTTGTAACATATGTATCCACATGAAAAACCCATGATGCATTTCGACCCTTGCGATTTCCGGTCTCTTCAGGGGCATTTATATTCTAGGGAAATGTCAAAATATCTAATTAAAGACTTTGGACAATATAAAAATATATATATAGGTATAGTATTTCAAATTAAGCAAAATTGTCTCCATGCATATAGAGGTATAGTTACCAATGGGTGGATGAGGACCTGAGGATGTGTCCCACAAACTGGCATTGCAGGATTGTAGCTGTCCAGTGATCACATCGCTGCCACATGTTCCCCCTGTGCCCTCTGGGAGGGTGCATAGTCCACTGAGCTTACAGGGGGCCACATTTTGGGACCCAGAGAGGAGGATGGGGGGGGTAAAACACCTGCAGATGGACATGCAAAAAAACTTTTTGTAAGTCGTCATTAAATAATAGACAAATTGATTATTAATAATTCACACTTTACAGAGGTAAATGATGAAAACAATAATAATCCAAGCAGCGCTTCTATCAGTTCTGTGTCATCAACACAATAACTTTTTCTATATTAAGACATAACATGTGAATAACCAGAATAATTTGATCAGTAAGATTAATCGATCAGACTCAAATAATCAGTCCAACAATTCCAGTGCTCTGAATGCAACAGAAGATTTAAGGAAGTGAATAAGTCCAAAGCAAAGGGGGCCGCAGTGAGTGACTCCAGTGAGAAATGGTAGAAAAATAGGTGCACTTCACACTAATTCCTCCACACGGTGCTCCACACTCCCACAGGGGGTTAAACTCACCAGAAATTCCTCAAGAAAGAACCTTATCAGCACAACCACTTCAGATTATACGATCCCGTCTTCCAATAGTATAAAGACAGTGATTCTATGTGTTGGACGTACACATTCACTTCATATTACACCTCCATACGTCAGCAGCAGCAGCAGCACATGGAAAAAGATAAGCTCCACATCGAGTAGATCTTCTCAAATTTTCAATTTATTCACATTTAAAAACAGTATCTCATTTGGCAGATGCAGTGAACATTCAGCATTCTCCACAATAAAAATCTCCAAGCATAGCTGATACTTGTGGCAGATCACACAAACAGATGGCAGACACTTGACACCACCAGCCCTATTCAGCTGTTTGCATTAGCCAGGCAAATACCTGAATCACTGTGTGTACTTGTAACAGGGCTTCTATTCCTTCGTTTGTGTATTGTCCCAGTAACAGCCTGCATAAGCATCACTTCCGGTCGCCGTACAGCCAATCCCTGACCGGTTTCGTCATTCGACTTTGTCAAAGGGGCGTGGCTTAACGGCGCGGCGTTCCGGATTTAAATATCACATAATCCCGCCCTCTACATGGCTATCAGCGAATCAGACCACCCAGACCCTCTAACCTATCAGAAACAAGGGTGGGCGGAGACTGCATTTGCCATCAGGCTATGGATCTTCTGTATAGAGAGACACAAAAGCTCTCCATGCAATATAAACTTAGCAAATATATCTATATGCCATATTTCTTTTCATTGATGATGGAAAGTCACTGAAAGTCAGACTTTTAACAGATCTTAGTATAACATTCATCATATAATTAAACCTCACTAGAATATTTTAAAATGTTCCAAAACACTAATGCACATTTACCTACGGTGACACAAAACAGGAAGAAGGAAAAAAGAGAGAGCACAGGGAGCACCATAATGAAATAGTGCTGAAAATAACCAAAAAAACAGCCTATATTTACGCTGCAGAGTGTAATTCTTCTCTCTACTGTGGTCACCCATAAAGAAATATTATATAGTAAAAAAATATTATATAATAAAAATAAGGAAAAAATAAAATAAAATAAAAATAGAAATAAAAAATAAAAAATAAAATAAAATAAAATAAAAATAAAATAAAAATAAAAAATAAAAAATAAAAAAATAAAAAAATAGAATAAAAAATAAAAAATAAAAATAAAAAATAAAAATAAAATATTACAAATAAAAAATACAAAATAGATAAAGACGAAATACACAATTTAAAAAATATCAATCATATCTAATCATCGCTAATGAAACAATTCACATCTAAATCAATATTTAACCCACGAGGTGCAAGACTTCCGGTCAAATAAATCCACTGAGTTTCCTTCTTAGACAATTCCCTGACCATATTGGAACCCCTCCAATTGGGTCCAATATGGTCAATCCCCCAAAATTTTAAACCTGATGGATCCCGAGCATGATGTAATTTAAAATGGAGGGAAACATTATGGTCTTTATACCCGATACGTATGTTATATACATGCTCGGCTATTCTAACTTTTAGTGGCCGTTTAGTACGCCCTATATACATTAACCCACATGGGCAGGTCAATGCATATACTACATGTGTAGTATTACATGTAATGAAATGTTTGATAGAAAATGTCCGATCATTAATAAGGGATGTAAATGTCTCAATACCCCTCAAAGGACAGCTCACCTCCCTGCAAGGTTTACACTTTCTACAGGCGTAAAAGCCATTCTTGTCCCAAAAGGACGGTAACCGTTCAGGTGGATCTAGAATTTTCTTAACCACAGAGTCTCCATAACTGGGGGCTTTTCGATAAATGAATTTAGGTCTGGGGGGCAACTACCGGCTCAATGTTCTATCCATGCACAGTATATGCCAGTGAGTCTCAAAAATACTTTCAACCTGGCGATACTGTGAATGAAATGACGTAACAAAGCCCCACTCATGGTCATTATTTTTTGTACCCTTAGGTGCATTACTTAGACATACTTCCCGCGGGGTTGACCGAACTTGCTCTACTACAGCATCCAGATGGGAGCTTTTATAGCCTTTATCTAAAAATCTATTTTTCAGCACAGTCACTTGCTCATCAAAGCCCTCTAGGGTAGAGCAATTTCTCCTCACCCTCATCATCTGCCCCTTAGGAATATTCCTCAGCCAAAGTGGGTGATGACCACTATGTATAGGAAGGTAGCTGTTCCTGTCAGTGGTTTTAAAAAAGACTTTTGTCTGCAATTGATCACCCACACGAAAAATAGTGACATCTAAGAAGTTAATAAACTCCTTACTCCACACACTGGATAACCTGATGTTATTAGTATTCTCATTCAGCTGTTCCAAATAAGAGACCAGAGATGCTTCAGTACCTGTCCATATCAGGATCAGGTCATCTATGTAGCGTTTATAAAAAAGTAGCTCTGTTCTCCTATTACGGAACACTGCTTTATCCTCCCATTCACTCATGAAGAGGTTCGCGAGGCTGGGCGCGAATTTCACGCCCATAACCACGCCCCTCTTCTGAGTGTAAAATTTACCTGCAAACCAAAAATAATTATGACCTAAACAAAAATCTAATGCGTTTCGCAAAAAAATCTTCTGAGTATGAGGGAGATCTTCTCTCTTACTAAGTGCCCAATTTAGGGCCAGTAGTGCATCTTCATGCTGGATTATGGTATAAAGACTCGCCACATCAGAAGTGACGAGATAAACTTCTCCTACACCACTCAAAGAGATACCCTCTAAATCTTGTAACAGATTTTTAGTATCCTTTAAATAGGCTTTGGTTGAGGTTACGCTCGCCTGTAAAAATGTATCCAGATACTCCCCCAATCTAGCTGATACCGACCCGATCCCATTAACAATGGGTCTCGGTGGAGGGTCCTGAGCATCCTTATGTATTTTTGGGAGGGTATATATAGTCGGTAATCTGCTAAAACTGGGAGTTAAATACTTTTTTTCTTTTGTCGTTAGAACATGAGTTCGATACCCACTATCGATCAGAACCTCCAATTCCTTTCTATATTGATTGGTGGGATCACCTTCCAATTTTTGGTAAGTTCCCTCATCAGATAAAAGTTCTGATAATTGATCGATATATATCTGTTTAGACATGACGACCACCCCTCCACCTTTATCGGCGGGTCTAACCACTAATCCCTTTCGAGACTCAAGTTTTTTTATACCCTCCTCAATATATTTGGGATTTACATTTTTTTGGGGTTTAATTGTTTCTAAGTCGCGCAAGACTAAACTTTTAAATACATCAAGATGTTGTGTGGATGAATTTGGTGGGTTAAATAATGATCTATTCTTTAAACCACTATCTACCGCTATAGACATAGTCCCACTTTGGCTAGTAGGATTTGAAGTTTTATTTAGAAAATATTTTTTTATACTCATCTTTCTCATAAATTTGTGAACATCAACAAATGCATCAAACTTCCCAACTGGTCTTTTCAAACCACATTTGAGACCCTGGTGCAAAATGTTGATTTCTTTATGTGACAATGTCTCATTACTCAAGTTAAAAATCCCGCTTATTCCATTTCCCTCCTTCTTCGTCATTAAATAATATTGGAGGGAAGTGCTTGGCAGCTGTAGGCTTGTTATTACTTGGTCATTAATGGATTCATATTATAGAAGAATTAAATTAGTTATACATAGCATGGCGTAGTTTATTCGTTAGTTATATTAATTATAAGAGGGATTAGCTGACAGTGAAAAGAAGGTGGGTGAGGGATGGGGTGTGGTGATGTGATAGGTGAAGTTAAAGTGCATGATGTGGGGCAGACTGATGATGGGGTAAGAGAGGTGTGAAAGTGAAAACAAAACAAAAAAACTGCTGAAAAAGAAAACTGAAAACTGTCAGCTAATCCCTCTTATAATCAATACAACTAACGAATAAACTATGCCATGCGATGTATAACTAATTTAATTCTTCTATAATATGAATCCATTAATGACCAAGTAATAATAAGCCTACAGCTGCCAAGCACTTCTATATACTCCCTCCAATATTATTTAATGACGACTTAAAAGTTTTTTTGCATGTCCATCTGCAGGTGTTTTACCCCCCCATCCTCCTCTCTGGGTCCCAAAACGTGGCCCCCTGTAAGCTCAGTGGACTATGCACCCACCCAGAGGACACGGGGGGAACATGTGGCAGCGATGGGATCACTGGACAGCTACAATCCTGCAATGCCGGTTTGTGCGACACATCCTCATCCACCCATTGGTAACTATACCTCTATATGCATGGAGACATAATTTTGCTTAATTTGAAATACTATACCTATATATATTTTTATATTGTCCAAAGTCTTTAATTAGATATTTTGACATTTCCCTAGAATATAAATCCCCCTGAAGAGACCTGAAATCGCAAGGGTCAAAATGCATCGGGGTTTTTCATGTGGATACATATGTTACAAATACAATTGGCAAACCATGCCTGTACATAGAGTGTTTTTTTTGCTACGAGTGATGTTCCATGTTTGTTTTTGTTGCACTACCTATATGGATGATGTATTATTGTTCATTTGGAATTACTATTGTCTGTTAAATAAATTATTTTTTTTACATCAATTATTCTCACACCAACTCTCTGCTGCTAAAAAACCTCAGTTCACCTGAGGACCTTGTATTGATTATAGGGGTCTCAATCGTTTCATGATTAAGAATGCCTATCCGATTCCAATGATTACAGAGTTAATTGACCACCTCAAGGGAGCAACTGTTTTCACAAAGCTTGATTTTAGAGGGGCATACAATCTCGTGAGGGATTAACCACTTGACCACTGGGCACTTAAAATGGAAGTAAACCCTTCCAAACAACTTTGACCTACAGGTAAGCCTAGATTAAGGCTTACCTGTAGGTCCAAGTAATATCTCCTAAACCTATATGGTTTAGGAGATATTTGCCCGAAAATGGGCACCGCTGTCTACGGCGCATGCGCCGTAGACAGCGGCGCGCATGCGCACTAAATGCGGCAAGTCCAAGAATGGATTTGCCAAATTTGTCGACTCCCGTGCGCATGCGCGGGAGTGACGTCATCGCGGCCTCGCCGTATGACAGCGGCGGAGCTGCGAGGCGCGACTCCCGTGCGCATGCGCGGGAGTGACGTCATCGCGGCTTCGCCGCTGTCATTGGTCGGAGCTGCGAGACGCCACCAGCAAGATGGACGCGGCGGACTACAGGGATCAGCGGCGACTTCGCTGGCTCCTGTGTCAGGTAAGTGACACATAATGAGCTACTATGCGATGCATAGTAGTCCATTATGCTTTACCTTTGCAGGGAAAAAAAGAGGAAGTAAACCCATCAGGGTTTACTTCCTCTTTAAACACCCTTAATAACCAGACCAATTTTCAGCTTTCCGTGCTCTCACAATTTGAATGACAATTACTCAGTCATGCAACACTGGACCTATAAAAAATTTTTGTCCTTTTTTTCACACAAATGGAGCTTTCTTTTGGTGGTATTTAATCACCGCTCGGTTTTTTATTTTTTGTGCTATAAAAGAAAAAATACAGAAAATTCTGTAAAAAAATGAATTTTTCTTTGTTTCTGTTATAAAATTTAGCAGATTAGTAATTTTTTCTTCATACATTTTGGCCAAAATTTATACTACTACATATCTTTGGTAAAAATAAGTACAAATTGGTGGATATTATTTGGTCTTTGTGAAAGTTATAGAGTCCACAAGCTATGGTGCCAATATCTGAAAATTGATCACACCTGAAGTACTGACGGCCTATTTGAATTCTTGAGACCCTAACATGCCAGAAAAGTACAAATACCCCCCAAATGACCCCTTTTTGGAAAAAAGACATTCCAAGGTATTTAGTAAGAGGCATGATGAGTTTTTTGAAGTTGTCATTTTTTCCCACAATTCTTTGCAAAATCAAGATTTTTTTTACTTTTTTTTTTTTCACAAAATTGTCATATTATCAGTTTATTTCTCACACAGCATATGCATACCACAAATTACACCCCAAAACACATTCTGCTATTACTCCCGAGTACGGCGATACCACATGTGTGAGACTTTTACACAATGGGGCCACATACAGAGGCCCAACATGCAGGGAGCGCCATCAGGCGTTCTGGAGCACCCAGGACAATTCTGACATTTCTCTCCTACATGTAAAAATCATCATTTATTTGCTAGAAAATTACATAGAATCCCAAAACATTATATATGTTTTTTTAGCAAACACCCTGGAGAATACAATGGTGGTCGTTGCAACTTTTTATCTCGCACGGTATTTGCGCAGCAATTTTTCAAATGCTTTTTTTTTTTTGGAAAAAAAACAATTTTGTGCTTAAAAAAAAAAACACAGTAAAGTTAGCCCAGTTTCTGCATAATGTGAAAGATGAAGTTACACCGAGTAAATAGATACCTAACATGTCACTCTTCAAAATTGCACAGGCTTGTGGAATGGCGCCAAACGTCGCTACTTAAAAATCCCCATAGGCGACAATTTAATTTTTTTTTACTGGTTATATGTTTTGAGTTACAGAGGAGGTCTAGGGCTAGAATTATTGCTCTTGCTCTAACGTTCGCAGCGATACCTCACATGTGTGGTTTGAACACCGTTTTCATATGTGGGCGGGACTTACATATGCATTCGCTTCTGCATGCGAGCACATGGGGGCAGGGGCGCTTTAAAAAAAAAAAATGTTATTGTTCATTTTACTTTATTTATTTTAGTTTGACATTTTTTTCCACAAAAATAAATTTTTTGATCACTTTTATTCCTATTACAAGGAATGTAAACATCCCTTGTAATAGGAATATGGCATGACAGGTCCTCTTTACAGTGAGATCTCACCTCTAAGCTGGGAAGCCTGAAAAAAAAAAAAATCTGGATTTGATTGTATTGGCGAGTCGGTATAAGCACCGGAGGGCGGCGGGAGGGGGGTGTCTATGGCTGGGTATTGCAGAGTATCACCGACTATGGCTGGGTATCTCAGAGTATGGCTGGGTATCTCAGAGTATGGCGTTGCAGAGTATTGCGATGCAGAGCATTGCAGGATATCGGCGAGTGTTGCAGAGCATTGCAGAGTGTTGCAGGGTATTGGCGGGTGTTGGAGAGCATTGCAGAGTGTTGCAGAGCATTGCAGGGTATTGGCGGGTGTTGCAGAGCATTGCAGAGTATTGGCGGGTGTTGCAGAGCATTGCAGGGTATTGCAGAGTGTTGCAGGGTATTGCAGAGTATTGCAGGGTAATGCAGAGTATTGCAGGGCATTGCAGAGTAATGCAGAGTATTGCAGAGTAATGGCAGGGTATTGCAGAGTATTGGCAGGGAATTGAGGGGTTAATTTTCGGTGAGCAGCGATGTGGGCACTGCAGATGCAGCCCACATCGCTGCTGACACTGATCTCTTCCCCCTCCGCTGTTCCGATCGGTACAGAGAGGGGGAGGGAGGAACCGGCGTCATTTGACGGAGCGATCACGTGGTAAACGGCCACTATGAGCGGCCGTTTACCGTGATGAGCCGGGTCCTATGGACCCGGCGGTCACGGATGCTCTCGAGTGCGCGCCCCAGGGGCCGCGCGAGAGCGGAATTCTGGGAGGACGTCATATCTCAGAGTTAAGAAACCGCCCTGTAGCCGTCATTCGGCTATAGGGCGGTTGTTAAGTGGTTAAAGAGGGCGATGAGAGGAAAACTGTGTTCAATACCAGAACAGGCCATTATGGGTACCTCGTAATACCTTTTGGCCTTTGTAACACCCCAGCAGTTTTTCAGGGATTTATTGATGATGTCCTTTGAATTTGTTCCAGTTATGTGTGGTGGTTTATCTCAACGATATCCTCATATTTTCAAAGTCCCTGGAGAGAACCACACAGATGTCTGTCATGTGCTTTAGAATCTAAGAGAGAATAATCTCTATTGTAAATTGGAGAAGTGCGAATTCCATTGTGAACAGGTTATGTCATTTCCACTGCTGGGTTTTTGATGGACCCAGAGACACTTTCAGCAGTCCTACAATGGCCCAGACTCCTGGGTTTGCGTCCTCTGCAGCATTTTCTTGGCTTTGCCAACTATTATCTGAAGTTTATTCATAACTTCTAATCTCTGGTCAAGCCACTGACTGATATGACCAGAAAGGACGGTAACCCACAGAGTTGGTCTCCGGGGTCCATTATGGACTTTGAGAGTCTCAAGGCTGCCTTTGTTTCTTTTCCTGTGTTGGCACATCCTGATCCTACGTTACCTTTTATCCTTGAGGTTGATGCTTCTGAGACTGGAGTTGATGCCCTTCTGTCTCAACGTCCTACCTCTGAGAGTGCTATGCATCCTTGTGGCTTCTTTTCCAAGAGATTGTCACCTGCAGAGTGCATTTACGAGATTGGTGACAGAGAGAGCTGTTAGTGATCATTTTAGCCCTGAAAGAATGGAGACATCTCCTCGAAGGTATCACTGTGCCGGTTCTCATTCTTACTGACCATAAAAATCTCACATTCTTGTCTGAGACTAAATGCCTCTCTCCCAGAATGGCACGATGGGTTCTTCTCTTGTCTAGTTTCAATTACATTGTCTCATTCTTTTTTTTTTTCTTTAATTATTTTTTATTCAAGTTTTTTAACATCGTTTACAAAAAAGATAGAACGTTTGTAAAATGTAAGAAATGTTTTAACGACGGGGATATCAACGTAACCTCAATTCATTTGACTCTTTAATTACCTATTCCCTTTATTAAGGCCTATATGACCCACCTTCCCCCCTTATTTCTTATCCTAAGATATATTTTATGAGGTATCAGGTCTCTAATTGGCGGTTTCCTGCATTTATTGCATACCTCATAAAGGGTAACCCCTCTTTGCCATCCACGGTCTCCACATTTTTTCAAATTCCTTAAAGTTCACTCTTTGCGTATACGTTACTTGTTCCCTCTACACTGCTTCCGTAACTGTATTAATCCATTTGCTTACTGTAGGGGGTTTACTTGCTTGCTACCTCTGTGCTATCAACTTTCTAGCCTGAAATAGGCATCTGATCACTACTTTTATATTACTTGACATACCCCTCATTCCCTCTCCCAGTCCTAGGACACATAATCTGGGATCCATTTCCAATTTAACTTCATAAATTACATTAATAGTGTCAAGTACCCCTATCCAGTAGCGAAATAGTTTTGGGCACCTCCATACCATGTGTATCAGATCTCTGGTGTCCTGACATATGGGGAAGTTGGCATCCGCTCTCCGTCCAAACTGAAACAGTCTCTAAGGAGTAAAATATGCTCTGTGTATTAGCATTAAGGCTAAAAACTTCTGAGCGGGGGATACCGATACCAAGTGCCCCATTTCTAAAACCTTTTTCCATTGCTCCTTAGTGATTTCTCCTACGTCTGCTTCCCATTTCCCCCTACACCTAAGGCTTTCCACACCTTCCACACTTCCACTACATATATATGGATAGACCTCTGATATAAATCCTTTCTTCTGGTTCACTTTGAGTATTTTTTTAGAAGGGTGGTTTTGTTCTATTCCGGACCATATATGCCGAACTGTGCAATCAGGGCATGCCTAATTTGTAAATATTTATAGAAAGACTGACTGGGGAGTTCGAATTCTACTCTCATAGCTGCATATGATTTTAATATACTCCCCTCATAGACATGGATCACTTTATCCCCTTTATTTCCCACTCCTTGATTTTTCCCAAGGGGATCAAGTCTTGGAGGTTTCTGTTATTCCACAATGGGGTGAATTCTGTCACACCCGTGTGTCTGCTCAGCAACTTCACAGCTTTCCAAACCTTTAAAGCTAATTTTACAGTGGGATTGCTATAAGCAAAATAATTAGCCTCTAAAACCTCCTATGGGACACCCCCAATGTCATCAAGCTCTCTTCCTCTGGGACTTTATTGCCCCATAAATGTTGCAATTGTGCTGCCAGAAAAAAGCTCTGGGGATGTGCAACTGTCATTCCTCCCTCCCCTGTTGGTAGTTGTAAAGTTTGGAGACTTATCCTAGCCGGGCCTCCTTTCCAAATCAATTCCCTAAACAATGTATCAATTTTTTTAAACCACTTCTTATCAACCCACACAGGTGTGTTATGTAAAAGGTATAGTAATTGTGGCA
The DNA here is from genome assembly GCF_037356315.1 of Lithobates pipiens. Lineage (NCBI taxonomy): Eukaryota > Metazoa > Chordata > Amphibia > Anura > Ranidae > Lithobates > Lithobates pipiens. Next base: position 167,937,372 of record NW_027507788.1, read on the forward strand.
TCCATAACATTTTAATAAGATTACATCTCCCTGCCACTGATAGTGGAAGATGTCTCCATATACCAAGTTTCTTTTTAAATCTATCCAGGAGAGGTACTAAATTATTACTTATGAACTTATTGGGATCCTGTTACATATATTCCTAAATATTTAAACTTTTACACAATCTCCAATTTGGTTGTGTCTAATCTTTTTTGGTTCTCAATGTGATCAATCGGCATTAATGTGCCTGTTCTTATTCTTACTGACCATAAGAATCTTACATTATTGTCTGAGGCTAAGCGACTCTCTCCCAGAAGGGCGCGATGGGCTCTTTTCTTGTCAAGCTTTAATTACATTGTATCATTCTTACCCGGTACTAAGAATGTAAGGGCTGACTCTTTGTCACAACAATTTTCCTCCACTTCCAAGATGGAATCAGTTCCGGTTCCTGATTCCTCCTGATCGTGTTCTGGCTACGGTTCGCACCAGTCTCACTTCTCCTTTGGGTGACAAAATTCTTGCTGCTCAGGTCCATGCTCCTGCTGAGAAACCTTGTGACCGATGCTTTGTCCCAGAGAGTCTTTGTACTGCTGTGCTCCAGACTTACCATTCTCCCAGGGCTGCTAGCCACCCTGGGAAGAATCCATTCTTTTGTGCCATTTCCCAATGATTATGGTGGTCTAGTCGACATGCTGATGTAACCGCCTTCGTAGCTGCCTGTTCCGTGTGTGCTCAGAGTAAGACTCCATGACACCTTCCAGTGGGCCTCTTACAACCCATACCCAAAGGAGAGAGGCGCTGGACCCACCTGTCTATGGATTTCATTGTGAAGTTACACAACTCCCAGGGCAAAACAGTTATCCTTATGGTGGTTGACCAGTTCTCAAAAATGTCCCATTGTATTCCACTTAAGAAGTTGTTCACTTCTAAGGAACTGGCTTCCATTTTTGCTCTGGAGATCTTTCGCTTACATGGGCTACACAAGGCGATTGACAGGGGTAGTCAGTTTGTGTCCTGGTTCTGGCGAGCCTTTTGTGCAGTTAGGAATTCAGCTTGCTTTCTCCTCTGCCTATAACCCGAAGTCTAATGGGGCCGCAGAATGAGCCAATCGGTCCTTGGAGCAATTTCTATGTTGCTATAGTTCTGACCATCATAATAACTGGTCAGACCTCTTTCCGTGGGCAGAGTTTGCTCACAATAGTGCCTTGAATTCTGCTTCCACACTGTCCCACTATGGCTTCCAACCTTCCATGCTGCCTGACTCATTTGTTCCGCAGAGTATTGCTGCATTAGAGGAGCATCTCTGTGGTCTTTGTTCCACTTGGGCACAAGTCTGGGAGGCTTTGCGACATGCTAATGATAGGTACAGACTCCATGCTGACCGCAGACACCTGCCTGTGTCTTCCTACCAGGTTGGGGACAGGGTCTGGCTGTCATCTTGCAACCTCCAACTTCGTGTTCTCTCTCTGAAGTTCACACCTCGGTTTATTGGGCCTTTCCGTATTTTTCGCAGGATTAACCCAGTGGCTTACGCATTAGACCTTTCTTCTAATATGCGTATTTCATGTCTACTTATTAAAACCTTTGGTCTGCAACTGCTTTACCACCTCGGTGCCTTGTCCTCAATCTGTACAGGTTGAGAAACATGAGGGGTATGAAGTACAGCCCATTGTTGACTCTCGTAGGCTCTGTGGGCACATATGGAAAGGGTACAGTCCGAAGGAATGCTCTTGGGTCTCGTGCTTGGACATACATGCCCCTGTCCTCCGTAATTTACATAGATGTTTTCCCCTCAAGCCTGGTGGTCCTCCAAGGGGGAGGGGTCATTGAGGGGGTACTGTCAGGGCTGGGCCCTTTCTCAAAGCTGGCCGCTCAGCTGTTGGCTAATTGCCAGTTCCTATCTCTCAGTGCCTCACCTTGATGATATCCTGCTCATCAGTCCTGCCTACTTAAGCTGTCCAGTCCAGATGATCCCTGCCTTCACCTTAGTCACATCTCTAGAGACACTCTCCTGTGTCCCTATTAAAGACTTGCTTGACTGATATTCCTTCTGGTCCAGATCCTGCTTGCTCTTCTACTACGCTCATCTCTGGCTCCCTGACGTTTTGGCTTGTCTGACTATCCGTTACGGTTCCTGAACTCTGGCTATGTTTTCAATACATTTACTCTGTTTACCCTTTTTTTTTATTATTAAACAAGTGTGATTTAACTGTACTTCTGTCTCAGCCTGATTCATGGTTTCTGACACACAGAAAAAAATAGCTAAAATATCTCCCTTTGATAAAAGCATTGATATCCCACTCCATGTTCATACCTGGTGGGGAGTGGGATTGTAATTTGTATATACAGAAAGTTTCTAACCTCAAAACTAACTCTAACCTCTAGTGGAAGCTCCACCCCTCTAAGGGGGAATGAATCTATCTATGATAGATTCATTCCCCCTTAGCCCTTGTACACACGGTCGGATAATCTGTCAGAATGAGTCCTATCGGACCGTGTCGTCAGATAATCCGACTGTGTGTGGTATGCATCGGACTGATTCCATCCGAATCTCCGTCCAACCCAATTTTCCAACATGTTGGAAATATTTCCCGACCAACTGGGCCGGACGGACCTAATCCGATCATGTGTAGAGCATTTTCATCGGACCAAGTGCCACGCATGCTCAGATCAAATTCCTACATCAAAGCTATTGGCTACTAGCCTGAATGTAGTCCCATCGTAACGAAATTACGCCATCACGTTCTGAAAGATCGGATTTTTCGCCAACTTGGCCCGACCGCGTGTATGCAACAGTTTCGGACACAATCCGTCGGACTAAATCCGACGGGCAAAATCCGACAGATTTGGTTGGCAAAATCTCCGACCGTGTGTACGTGGGCTTAGAGGGGTGGAGCTTCCACTAGAGGAGTTTTGAGGTTAGAAACTTTCGTCAATACCATAATCATGATCTGAGAGATCATGATTATGGTATTGACGATAATGCTTGGATATACTGTGATTGTCGCCCTTTTTAATTTTAGCTATGTGTTTATTGACTCTCACTCAAAAATGCAACAAAGAACCCAAAACCTGGTCACTCTTTAGTACATCCCAATGTTTATTAATGATCTGTTTGATTTGTCTTTGTTAAATAGAATATGAGGTAAATACTGACCATTTAAATGAATCGTCATTTTCTGGACAGGGTTTGTCAGCAAGCAAGGATTTCCTATGAACTTCAAGAGTGTTCTGAAGTTCAAGATCAACCTCCCCTTGATCATATCCTTTATCAAAGATCCTCTGTCGTAAGATCAGGGCTTGTTGTTTAAAGACATGGGTATCTGTACAGTTCCTCAGCAGGTGTAAAAACGGACTACGAGGAACTGACCATAGCCATGATTTATGATGGCACCTGTCTACTGGAATGAACCTATTGTGGTCTGTAGGTTTAAAATATGTCTTCAATTTAAATTGGCGATCAGAGATCTTAATCTTCAAATCCAAAAAAATGGATCTTAGTTGGACTGGATTCATGTTAGAGAAATCCCTTGATCATTCTCATTCAGTGAGGTGAAGAACTGTTCCAAAGATTCAGAACTCCCTTCCCACAGGAGGAGGATGTCGTCTATGTACCTAGCCCAATGAACCAATTGTGCTCTATTTTGGGAATAGACGACATCCTCCTCCCACTTGGCCATAAAATTGGCAAGACTGGGGGCAAACTTTGCTATGCCTTTCTGTTGCAAATAATATCGGTTATCAAACAAAACGTAATTATGCTTAGTAGCAAATTCTAATAATTCAATAATGAAATTGCACTGGGATAGAGGTAGAAAATGATCACGGCATAGAAAGTGTTGGACTGCTTCTATGCCCAAATGATTGGGTATACAGGTGTATAAGGAGGCCACATCAGCTGCGGACATAATGAAATCACCCTATATGTTCTTGTGCTCCAGTAGCTTAACCACTTCCCGACCAGCGCACGACGATGTACGTCGACAGAATGGCACGGGCAGGCATATTGGCGTACAGGTACGTCCAATATTCGATGCCGCCGTGCCGTCGGGAGCGCGCCGCCAGCGGCGCGCTCCCGCGCTGGTCGGGACCCCCGTGAGTCCGGTCGCGGGACCCGCGGACTCGATCGCAGCGGACATCCCCGCGATCGTCTTATGGAGCGGCCGAATGGAGGAAATGCTGTATAAACAACATTTCTCCATTCTGCCTAGCAACTAGTGACGCTGATCTCTGCTCCATGTCATTGGAGCAGAGATCAGTGTACACTAAATGAAAGCCCAACCCCCCCACAGTTAGTAACACACCCCTAGGAACACTTAACCCCTACACTGCCACCCACTGGTTAACCCTTTCACTGCCAGTGTCATTTACACAGGAATCACTGCATTTATATAGCAGTGATTACTGTATAAATGACAATGGTCCCAAAAATGTGTCAAAAATGTCCGATGGGTCCCCCACAATGTCGCAGTCACAATAAAAATCGCAGATCGCCGCCATTACTAGTAGAAAAAATAAATAATAAAAAATTATTAATAAAAATGCTATAAAACTATCCCTATTTTGTAAACGCTATAACTTTTGCGCAAACCAATCAATAATCGCTTATTGCGATTTTTTTTACCAAAAATATGTAGAAGAATACGTATCGGCCTAAACTGAGGGGAAAAAATATTTTTTTATATATTTTTGGGGGATATTTATTATAACAAAAAGTAAAAAATAATGCGTTTTTTTCAAAATTGTCGCTCTATTTTTGTTTATAGCGCAAAAAATAAAAACCGCAGGGGTGATCAAATACCACCAAAAGAAAGCTCTGTTTGTGGGAAAAAAAGGACGGCAATTTTGTTTGGGAGCCACGTCGCACGACCGCGCAATTGTCAGTTAAAGCGACGCAGTGCCGAATCGCAAAAAAGTGGTCTGGTCTTTGACCAGCAAAATGGTCCGGTCTGCAAGTGGTTAATAGTGTCCTTAGTATCCTTAAGAAATTAAGGGGTTTGTCTGGCAAGTGGCTGTAAATAAAAATCAATACAGCGTCTGACACGTGAAGTGACCGAATCTATGCCGCTTATAATAGGGCGTTCAGGGGGATGATGGGTAATGAATCCTTATAGATTTTAGGTCAATAGTATATGGTGGGAATTCTGGGGGCAAACAGTATCAGGTATGCTTTTTCTTTTTTGTTAAAATTTGCTAATCAAAACCCTTAACAATGAGATCCAAAAGATCTCTTTTGTACTTGGAAATTAGGTTGTTAGGTAATTCACTATATATGTCGTAATCACTTAAAATTCTACACATTTCTTGTTGGTAGTCAGCATTATCTAAAATGATACCACCTCCTTTGTCTGCGGGTTGGATAACCAGATCCCTCCTATCACAAGTCCTGCATTACCAGAGGAGTGGTTAACCTCCCTGGCGGTACGATTATTTCGGATTTTAGGTGCTAAAAGCGGTACAATTATTTTGCATGAAAATTTGGTGTTTTATATTGTAGTCCTGTAATTCTTAGGAATAACTCACTTAAATCTGTCCAAACCAGAGTCTAGCAGATATCCCGGGTATGATAAAATTTGAAAAATGAAATAAATTCTAATATAATAAATAACTATAAATAATTATACCAAATAATAATATAACAATAATACAAATGATTCAATAATGTAATCAAATCAAAAACACTGAAATTTGCTCAGTTGCAGAATTGTCACTGTCATTACTTTTCAGTATTTGATGACGGATCTCCCCACAAATGGATATCCCTCGATTCTGCGAGTGATTCTAATTTATTATCGCTGTTTTCTAGCTGGTCTAAAATCATTTTTGATGTAAAGGGACAGTTTTGGTTGCTATGGACAATCTCCAGTTTCCAGGCATAAAGAACAGTTTTTTCATTATAAAACTGCATGCAGGACACTGGGCAGACCATTAGGGACAAAGGGGATGTGAAATAATTACATACAGCAATGTAATCTGTAAGATTACATTATACTATATATATATTGTGCGTTTCACTTTTTGAATTTGGCGCCGTTCTCCGTCCCCGTGCGTTGCAACGCTCGCAGGGAACGAAGATCGGCTCCATGATGAATCGAGCGGAGGACGATCCGAGGGAGAAGGTAAGTAAATGTCCTCCTTGATCCAGCGATACGGTCCCGAGTCTGACTCGGGGTTACCGCTTTTGGTATAAAACTTCCACCCCGAGCCAGACTCGGGAACACCGCCAGGGGTAATTTTTGGAGGTCGTTGAGGACCAACTCTCAACTCTCTTTAATAGCAGAAGCTGTGGGTACTGGTGGATTAAAAAGAGAAGGATTTGATAGTCCAGCGTGAACTGTTCTAGAGGGAACTATATTGGATAGGTTCCTATATGGATTAGTTATCAGATATTGTTGAATGTTAATCTTTCTTATGTATTTATGTATGTCAATAAAGGTGTTACATTTGCCCAATTTATTAGGGGGAACAAATTTAAAACCTTTACCTAGTCATTTTCTCCTCCTTGCTCAGTTCCTTGTTGCTAAGGTTGAACACCCCTTGACAGGTTATGTTTTCCTGTGTTTTCCCATTGAATCCTCTGGCTCCTTCAGGAGCCTCTCTTAGGTCTGGGCCTCTTTTTCTCCCTTGGGTGGAGTCCTCATGAAAACCCTGACCCACATGGGGATTGTGATCATATTGGTCATATCTGGAGATATATCCATCATAATCACCCTCCATTTATGCATGATGTTCCTCACTAGGAAGATCCCTTAACGGGGAATATCTATTATATGTGTTCACTGAAGGGGCAGTTGAAATCTTAAGAATTGGAATTATACAATGCTGGATATTCATTATAATATACAGGTGAATATCTCTGGTACTGGCCACCAGGTTCTTGCCCATAATGGGTTGTGGAATTGTAATAATTATCTCTATGGTGGCCTCTACACCCCTGTTAGAAGAGCTACGTCTACCTCTCTGAGGGATATTTGGAGTGCGGAAACTGATCGCCAATTTCAATTGAAGACCTATTTTAAACCTACAGACTGCAATGGGTTCATTCTGGTAGACAGTTTCCATGATAAATCATGGCTGTGGTCAGTTCCTAGTAATCAGTTTTTATGCCTGCGGAGGAACTGTACAGATACCCATTTCTGTCGACAGAGGTTCCTTGATAAAGGATATGATCCGGGTGAAGTTGATCTTGAACTTCAGAACACGCTAGAAGTTCATTGGAAGTCCTTTCAGTATTTACCTCATATTCTATTCAACATAGACAAATCAAACAGATCATTAATAAACATTTGAATGTACTAAAGAGTGACCAGGATTTGGGTTCTTTTTTGCCTGACAAAGCTAAAGTCATATATAGAGGTTCCCCCTCCTTACAGAATAAAATAGTTTCTAATATTATCAACCCCACTTTCAGACCCTCCTTTTTTCACAACCTTGTCGGGTACTTTCCAAGTAAAAAGTGTAACACGGGGTAGATGTAAGACTCAAAAATTTACATCTACAGTTACTAACCGTTCCTACCCCATGAAACATTTCTCTACATGTGTTACCAAGTGTATTGTATATCTTTTAACTTGCCCTTGTGGGAAGCATTACATTGGTAGAACAATTTGTACTTCATCAGTGAGAGTCAATGAATACATAGCTAAAATTAAAAAGGGTGACACCAATCACAGTGTACCCAAGCATTATCAATACCATAATCGTGATCCGAGAGGTACTGAATTTCTCATTATAGATAGATTAATTCCCCCTGGAGGGGTGGAGCTTCCACCAGAGGAGTTTCAAGGTTACAAAACTTTTTGGATACACAAATTACAATCCTGCTTTTATCAATAGGGCATGATGCGGTCTTTGCCAATTTTTGGTTTCTGATAATATTTGCCATCCAAAGGTTGATCCCAAACAAATGAGATATTTTAGTTATTTTTTCTGTGCTTTTTCTTTTTTAGATTTTTTTCTTTTTATTTATTTGATAACATTTATGATGTCGATTAATTACTATGTATGTTTAATTGCTATGTGCTGAGATTAATTATGGGTCACCAACTCTGTTTCAGTCCTTTTTTAACCATACTTATGATCGGATTTAAGGTGTTTTTTAATACCCCATCATAATGATCTTTAGAAACCTTAAATATTTTAAACATGTTTTGCTTTCTATCTATGTTGAGGCTTGGTTTAGCCACTTCCTGATTCCTTTGAGATGTTGACTTTGTTTTGAGAGCCAGGCTTGACACACATACGTCCACGCCCTTTGTTCACTCAATAATCAATGGACATGGTGCATGCGATGGCCTGTCCTTCAAAATGCGTCTACACCATCTTCTTTTTCAGGAAGCAATTGCCTCAATACAAATAATTCGTAATAAACACTGTCACAGGTTGGTACTTGGTTGGTATTTAATCAGTCATATTTCCTATATAAACACAATGACCGAGACAGGTTGACACCCCAGATGTCTCTTTAACAAAATGCATTGGATTGTGCTCCGTCTGTGCCATGTGATATTTTAAACAAGAGCTTTTTGATCCTTGGACATGTGAGTGTTCTTGACCTTTTATGATAAATCCTATAACTTGCTGATTTACACTATGTGGAATTTCTTTGTCTCTTTTGGATATATTGCTTCTCATGGAGATATACAGCTTGCCTTTTTGATTTACCATTGTTGAAACAATCATGTCATCTCAAAGACCTATCCACAACAAAGATCAAGGGATCACCTTCCATTGTGGTCAGGAAAGAGTGGCGTGGAAGCTACCCATTTTGATGTGGTTACACCTCCTGCCTGGTTGACTCATTGGGCATAAGCCTTATTGAGTCCGCTAGTTCTGGTAAGCCTATTCCATATTGGTGCTGGATCTTTTTCACGCATGGGATCATTGTTGCTGACATTGGGACTTTCCTTCACCTTGGATATTTATCACCTTTTCTTTTAACCATTTATGGTAATTTAGGTTTGTCTCTTGCTGTATAATATATTTATGTTAATATTTTTTTTTACATATAGCACACTGAACCTTCAGTTGCAAGTACTATGCTTACATCTTATTAACCCTCAAAAGGTTGTTTTCACTTTCTTGGCACTGCACTATTTTGTCATTCTTTTTGAGCATATCTGGCTGGTGGTGGCGTCATATGAGTAACTGGGCTACTTTTTGACTCTGAGGAGGAGCTGGGGAGATATGGCTGATGTAGATTCTTATAACACATGCTCTTCGTGGCTTCTCTATTATTAGGCGGTCATATTTGTTTGTTAAGCCTGCATTTTTGACCATCTAGTGGAGGTTCCTGGTCTGTTGTGACAATTATTTCAAGATCCTTGGGTGGAAGAGTCTTACTCATTTGCACACATTGTGGACTTTCATATCATTAGCTTATCTTTGGCAATTGTTGAAATTTACTGATATGTTTTATTGATTAGCGTAACATAGCTGATTTACATGATTTGTGACTATGAAAAAGATCTCACTGTGTTTGCTGCTCTTTCATTTAAAAATTATTTGCTTTGCAGTTTTCTTTTCCCTTTTACAATAGAATCTGTTTTCGTTCATCTCCCTGCTGCAGTGATGTGGTTACACCCACTGCCCAAATACATCATTAGAATGTCCCAGGGACACTGTAGGCCATAAAGCAGAACCACGGCATGCAACAGGGCCTGCAATGAGTGAAGATAGGGAGATAAGGACAGCAGAATATGTAAGAATTTTTTTTTTTTAAAGGATATTATTTTATATATAAATGCATAGAGTGCCTTGAAAAGGTATGCATACCCCTTAAAATTTTCCACATTTTGTCATGTTACAAACAAAAACGTAAATGCATTTTATTTTATTTTTTTGTGCTAGACCAACATAAAGTGGCATATAATTGTGAAGTGGAAGGAAAATGATAAATGGTTTTCCAAATATTTTACAAATAAATATGTGAAAAGTGTGGCGTGCATTTGTATTCAGCCCCCTTTACGATACCTCTAACTAAAATCTAGTGGAACCAATTGCCTTCAGAAGTCACCTAATTAGTAAATAGTCCATCTGTGTGTAGTTTAATCACAATATAAATACTGCTGTTCTCAGAGGTTTGTTAGAGAACCTTAGTGAACGAACAGCCTCATGAAGGCCAAGGAACACACCCTACAGTTTAGGGATAAAGTTGTGGAGAAGTTTAAAGCAGGGTTAGGTTATAAAAAAATCTCAAGCTTTGAACATCTCACAGAGCACTGTTCAATCTATCATCCAAAAAATGGAAAGAGCATGGCACAACTGCAAAGACATGGCCGTCCACCTAAACTGACAGGCAGGAAAAGGAGAGTATTCATCAGAGAAGCAGCCAAAGGGCCTATGGTAACTCTGGAGAAGCTGCAGAGATCCACAGCTCAGGTGGGAGAGTCTGTCCACAGGACAACGATTGGTCATGCACTCCACAAATCTGGCCTATATGGAAGAGTGGCAAGAAGAAAGCCATTATTGCAAGAAAAACAAAAGAAGTCCCATTTGCAATTTGAAAGAAGGCACGTGGGGGACAAAGCAAACATGTTGAAGAAGGTTTCTTGGTCAGATGAGACCAAAATTAAACTTTTTGGCCTAAAAGAAAAATGCTATGTGTGGCGGAAAGCTAACACCGCACATCACCCTGAACACGCCACCCCCACTGTGAAACATGCTGGTGGCAGCATCATGTTGTGGGGATGCTTTTCTTCAGCAGGGACAGGGAAGCTGGTCAGAGTTGATGGGAAGGTGGATAGAGCCAAATAAGGGCAATGTTAGAAGAAAACCTGTTAGAGTGTGCAAAAGACTTGAGACCGGGGTGGAGGTTCACCTTCCAGCAGGACAACGATCCTAAACATACAGCCAGAGCTACAATGGAATGGTTGAGATCAAAGCATATTTATGTGTTAGAATGGCCCAGTCAAAGTCCAGACCTAAATCCAATTGAGAATCTGTGGCAAGACTTGAAAATTGCTGTTCACAGACACTCTCCATTCAATCTGACAAAGCTTGAGCTATTTTTCAAAAAAGAATGAGCAAAATGTCACTCTCTAGATGTGCAAAGCTGGTAGTGACATCCCCAAAAAGACTTGCAGCTTTAATTGCAACGAAAGTTGGTTCTACGAAGTATTAACTCGGGGGGGGGGGGGGGGGATAAATACAAATGCACGCCGCACTTTTCAGAAAATTGAAAACCATTAATTATTTTCTTTCCACTTCACAATTATGTGCTACTTTGTGTTGGTCTATCACATAAAATCCCAACAAAATACATTTACATTTTTGGTTGTAACATGAGAAAATGTGGAAAATTTCAAGGGGCATGAATACCTTTTCAAGGCACTGGATATCTGACAGGGTCACTTTAAATGGACACAATTGTAGAAGTGCTACAGAACAGTTTGGTCACTGACTATTCAGTGCTATAGGGTTGTGATCCCTTGACGCTTTCAGTTTACAATCTGCACACAGCTATACACCCTTTTGTACTTCTGGCAAATCAACTAAACTAACATGTGGTCACACCTCTCCAGCACCTCAAATGATATATGCTGTTTGGATTCAAGCACAGGCGCTTTCAGGTTTATTGTTCTTCATTATAATAAACATAGTCAGAGATGAACAAATAAAAAAAATGTATTAAATATGTAACAAGGCAGGATCTACAATAATTAAATATATTATTTGATCCAAGTATGGTGTGGAAATGCTTCTGCTTTACTCTTGATTTAAGGATCTGTCATTACATTGTCACACAGTAGCCTTTCCAATAATACAAGCCTTGACCTGGCTTGGGATGGTGAATAGTGAGGTTGATCAAAGAGTAATTAACAATTACACACCGCCTGAGAGGACAGCTATAAATTCAAGCACCTGTTTTCTCTAAGTCATCCTTACATAATATCTAATGGTTTTTACCACTTACAGAAGGCGGACATACTATTTCACACCATAATGAACTCGGGCTTCAAAAAGTCACATGTATAGTAAGTAGTGTTTCATTCCTTAGTACTAGAGCAATTTCAAATTCTTCATCATGTCACAATAGTGAGAAGGATCCCACGTGTTTTAAAATCTCTTAACAGTTTTTTGAACAACAGATTACTTCACATTATTTATTGTTTTTATTTGTTTGGTATTATTCATTATTCAGTCATTCTGATTTCTCTACAGGACACAGTAGTCATATAGTAGCCAGCAGAGGGAACAATAGTACCCATGGGACCCAACATCTGACATACTTGGAAGTACTGGACACCAGCGCTGGCCATAGCTCTGCAAGAGAGTGAAAACTGAAATTGTCGCTAAGCGGACAGGCGTTTTTCTTCTTTTACTGGCTAGCTCAAATTTAATTCTTAGAAGTAGTGACAGTGTCACCTTAAGGAGCCAGGGCATGTGTTCACTAGCTGAACAAGAGAAATTCATTGATTCTACCATCCATGCAAAATAAACATAGGTGGATGAATCTCCTGCTGCTGGCTACTGTATTCTGACATATAAGAAAAAAGTGCAGCGCTTGGCCAATAATTATGAAAGTGACCAAAGAAAAGTTGCAAAAAATATATATGTAAAAGAAACTGTGAAGCTAAATACTCAAATGCTATTGAAAAATAAAAAATAAACTCAAGTGTCCATAAAAAATAATCAAATATCCATACATAAATTAATACACAAAAAATAAATATGTATATAATGTCCAGTGTGTATATCAAAATAACTGGAAATAACTGAAACTTGATTATTCAATCAAATTATATTTGACAACGTGGACCCATCACCTCTAAACACCGCTATTAGATGGAGGCTTACCAGATCCCCAGTGACCCCCGTTAGGGGAGGTCAAACTGCACAAATTTGATCATAGGTCACATAGACGTCCAGGTATCCAGATCCCGGAGATTATCCCGATCTGTCGGATCTTTCGGATTTCTTGCAATCTTCGGATTTGCACGATAGCTCTCGGCATGCCTTCTTGATGTCAGGTAGCCATTGTACCCTTAGACAAACTGAATGTGAGGATCCAAAACTGAAAACTGAAATTGTCGCCAAGCGGACAGGCATTTTTCTTCTTTTACTGGTTAGCTCAAATTTAATTCTTAGAGGTAGTGACAATGTCACCTTAAGGAGCTAGGGTATGTGTTCACTAGTTCACTGAGCTGAACAAGAGAAATTCATTGATTCCACCATCCATGCAAAATAAACATAGGTGGATGAATCTCCTGCTGCTGGCTACTGTATTCTGACAGCTGCACCCTTGGCTCTCAGAATACCCAAACAGTGACTGCAGCTGATTGGTTGCACTAACTATTTGGCTGATTTATTCTACCTGGCTGCTTCAATTAACATTTGTTGAGCTAGGTGGTTTGGCAGGGCCACTTGCAGGTCCGATTTTCACCAATCCAAAAGCTGCAGCCAAAATTTGAGCCATGTATGGCCAGCTTTAGTCCAGCACACGCTCCCACATATGCACCCACCCACATACACACTGTATAATAATCTTAGAGATGCATTCAACTGCCTGGTGAAGGACTGATAAGCTGATAGCTGTGCTTTATACAGTAGGGAATAGAGAAATTTGGTGAGTGAATGATGCTTGTCTGTTCACACATACGCTATGGACAAGTTGAGACATTTTGATTTTTATGGAGGATGTGACTTTTTTAGCAGTTTTTAATTGATCAACAAGGGTGAGGCCAGTAACCTAGGAATTAGATAGGTGAGTCATTTTCTGGTGAGGTTATATATGAAGCAGCCAGTGCCAGGGAAATGTGGTTTGCAGCATTTTGCAAGAAAGGCAAATCTAAATCTATAATTACTGTGAATTCTTGAACTGTGGCAGTGAAGCTGCGCGTAAGCTGACATCTACAATGACCCGTCTTTTATTTAGAGATAACTTGCTGTTTAAATAGAAAATTAGCTAGTTTACTTGTTAGTAAAGTATTACATTGCTGTATAACAATATGAAATGGCTCTGTGTGCATCATACTACTTAGATTTTAAAAGGGTTCCCAAATAAAAGCATACTAAATACACCCCGAGAATCTAACAAATTAGGCAATGGTTTTGGAAAGAGAGGCGTTTAGGCAGGATAAAAAAAAAGCATGGGAAGGTGTGTGCAGTAGCTCATTAATAGAAGACATTGGAAGGTCGAAAAAACAAAACAATTAATTCTAACCTAAATCTGACAAGTAGTCCCGCAATTTCCATCTAGGCATCTTTTTGATGCTGTTAAATGGATTTCTAATACTGGATCACCTAATGTGCTGGTTGGGAACCCACAATAACTCCTGACCACAAAGATTTTTCTGTGCACATGAAGTCATCATCTGGCTGCAATCCAGTAAATATAGGCATTCCCTGATAATACAAATTGAAGTTCTGGGAGAGGTCCACTAAAGATAGTTCCCATTCTGTTTTATGCAGAGGCTAGCATCAGTCTGGTTCCAGGGTAGTAAACTTGCAAGAATTGTGCTCCAACTTCAATTATATGCTTACTTGGAAAACCCACATGTGACCTGCTATTGCTAAAAGTGGATTTCAAGCATTTTCTTTTCAATTGTTGTGCCCTCACCTGTAATGTTCCCCCTCCTATAAAAAAAAAAGAACTGCCCACCCGCTCCACACTCCAGAACATCCTCCGCTTTCTGTGATAAATGCCTCTTCTGGGTTGGATGAGACCCAGCATCCCACTTCCTGTGATCCCAGGACATCATGCAGCCTGGGCTTAGCGTACTCTTGGACTAGAGGTGCTCACACATTATTATATGGAGGACAGCTCAATTTAGAATGAAGAACCACAACCAAGGAAGAAAAGAGAGGACCCTAATGTTACCGGATTTGAAGAGTCTGAGAGGGGCTCCAAGAAGTTTCACTTTAAGTCCTTTAACACCTTTAGTTATCAGTCCAAAGCAACAATAGAAACTGTGTATTCAAAGGTTAGGGCTATCTGGCAGGTTTTCTTTATGCATAGCACACATCCTATATTATATAGGGGAATATAATGGCTAATTGCTTACATTGTGGTGGAACTGTTGGCTTGCAGTGCTGGATTCTAGGTTTTTATCCCTCTAGGCACATTACTAGTTCACATACAGTATTCTCCTTGTGTTTGTGCAGTTTCCTGCCACAATCCAAAAATCCACTATTAGGTTGGCTGGCTTTCTAACCCATGTATGTGTTTAGTATGCAAATGGGTGGATGAATGTATGCACCATACAGTGCATCCGGACAGTATTCACAGTGCTTCACTTTTTCCACATTTTGTTATGTTACAGCCTTATTCCAAAATGGATTAAATTCAATTTCCTCAAAATTCTACAAACGATACCCTATAATGACAACATGAAAGAATTTTATTTGAAAACTTTGCAAATTTATTGATAATAATAAAAAAAAAACGAAAAAAAAATACCATGTACATAAGTATTCACAGCCTTTGCTCAATAATTTGTTGAAGCATCTTTGGCACTAATTACAGTTTGGCACACATATTTTTGGATAGTTTTTCCCATTCTTCTTTGCCGGACCTCTCAAGCTCCATCAGTTTGGATGGGAAACATCGGTGCACAGCCATTTTCAGGTCTCTTTCCAATGATGTTCAATTGGGTTCAAGTCTGGGCCACTCAAGGACATTCACAGAGTTGTCCCATAGCCACTCCTTTTTTACCTTGGCTGTGTGCTTAGGGTTGTTTTCCTGTTGGAAGATGAACCGCTGCCCCAGTCTGAGGACCAGAGTGCTTTGGAGCAGGTTTTCATCAAGAATGTCTCTGTACGTGGAGTGCTGCAGAGATGGTTGTTCTGGAAAGTTCTCCTCTCTTCACAGAGAAACACTGGAGCTCTGTCAGAGTGACCATCAGGTTATTGGTCACCTCACAGACTAAGGCTCTTCTCCCCCGATCACTCAGTTTGGCCGGGTGGCCCGCTCTAGGAAGATTCCTGGTGGTTTCAAACTTCTTCTATTTACAGATGATGGAGGCCACTGTGCTCATTGGGACCTTCAATACTGCAGAATTTTTTTCTGTGCCTCAATACAATCCTGTCCCGGAGGTCTACAGACAATTTCTTGGACTTCATGGCTGAGTTTGTGCTTTGACATGCACTGTTAACTGTGGGACCTTATATAGACAAGTGTGTACCTTTACAAATCATGTCCAATCAACTGAATTTACCACAGGTGGACTCCAATCAAGTTGTAGAAACATCTCAAGGATGAGCAATAGAAACAGGATGCACCTGAGCTCAATGTTGAGTGTCATGGCAAAGGCTGTGAATACTTATGTACATTTTTTGTTTTTTATTTTTAATGAATTTGCAAAGATTTCAAACAAACTTCTTTCATGTTGTCATTATGGGGTATTGTTTTTAGAATTTTGAAGAAAATAATGAATTTAATCCATTTTGGAATAAGGCTGTAACATAAGGTTGAAAAAGTGAAGCTGTAACATAATGTGGAAAAAGTGAAGCGCTGTGAATACTTTCCGGATGCACTGTATGTAAAGCACTGAGTAATATGTCAAAGCTAAATACTTCATGGAAATCAATAACTCATGTAAATCAATAACTAATAATTAGATCTATACTGTAAAGGAGAAAGTAGAAGATCTGAATGGGATTTTCCTCCTAACCCTGCTGATAGCACTACTAGAAGCTTCAAATGAATGCACCTTTAGCAGCTGACTGGCTTGTAAGCGATAAGATGCGACAAGATAAGATGTGATTTTCCATCTGCTTGCACATCTCAAACATACTGTGTGGATGGAGTAGAAAGCGGGCTCTCTAAGGACACAACAATAATAAACAGTACATGCGGGTAAGCATTACATCATGGAGAAAGTTTTTTTCATGATGTTTCTTGTTGGCTTATTTCCAGCATCAGACAGAAAATAAGTAACTACGGTTTCTCAGATTATTGCTGTGCCTTGTTGCCTGCGACTGTTAAGACATAGATTGATTAAAATTGTCCGGTTCAGCAGCGACCAGTTGAATTTCAATCCATCTATGGTCGTTCCTGCTAGAGAGAAGTCAATCTAATGATAGGCTTCTCTTGGAACAGGAATGTTGGAAAATTTCCATTGAATCAGAGCATGCAACTAATCGGCTGCAGCGCTGAACAGTGTATTCTGACAGCGGAGGAGTCCTGCTGTCAGTATACAATAGCACAGAGAGGGAACAATCCTCCAACCACCTTGATTGTTTGGATGGGGGAATCAGTTTTTTGTTTTTTTTGTTTTTATCTATCTAGTAACCTTCCCTTGATGTATGTACCTATAGGTAAGCCTATATTAAGGCTTATCTATAGGTACTGTAAATATCTCCTAAACTTGCACTGTTTAGGAGATATTTACTGTATACGCCACCAATGATGTCACTGGCACATGCATTCTGAAGGAACAGCCGCCCATGCCGTTTCTTCAGAGCCCTGTGCCATGACAAACAGCTCCCGTGCGTATGCGCGGGAGTGACATCACACGGTTCCTGCCAGTCACACAGCAGGAGTCCGCGGACCACGAAGAAAGATGGGCGAAGATGGTTGCAGCCTCCAGCAGCAACGATGATGGCCTCGTTTGCAAGTAAGTTTCACATAATGTGCTAGTATGTAATACATACTAGCACATTATGCCTTTACTTTCCCGGTCACCAAAAAAAAAAAAAAGAGGCAGTGTTTACTTCCACTTTGGTTGGATCAGAACACCTTATGCTGACATTGGGCAGATAGACATGACACCAACACCTTTTACTTCTGCTCATACCTTACATCACCTGACTGTTGGCTACAACACTAAGGGGAGAAACTACCTACAATAAATTATGCCACTACAGACTTTGGTTTAAGAAGAGATATGTCAACAGCCAAAAAGTGCAGAGATGTTGTGCTTTAAGAGAATATCTAATCTGGGACTCAATCTACTTTTCTGTGCTGAGATAGAATACCACTTTAAGAGCTTAGCATAATTAGATCACAAAAAATAATAACCAGAATAGATTGTAGTTGAACAGGTATACCATTGACTGTGCTTTACAAAACAGAGGAGGAAAGAAAAAAAAGACAGTTTGATTGTAAACAATAAAAAAACTTGTTGCTGTGATAAGAATGAAAAAAAATAACAATAAAAATAACTGGAATCTCTTTTTAACAATTAATCCTGTGTGGTCTACCTTAACCAATATCTTCAAGATTGGGCAGATAAAGATCACTTCCCAGTAAGGTTTAATTGCACACAAATGCTAAGGTAATTCAAGGCAGAAAAGGCAAAATGATTTTAAGTGATGAAATAATGAACCATTTATATTTAGCTGCTGATTTTATCTAGTTTGAAAACACATAAAAGATCCGATGATAGCAAAACCTGCCAGTTTACCCTGCAGACTTCAATACAGTGAGCCGTTCAGGTGTACGATGCTGAAAAAAAACTCTCCTTCAACTGATTGCTTGTCTAAAAAGACATCTTAGCCTGTTGGGACAAGCTGATGACTATACATTTGAA
Organism: Lithobates pipiens; assembly: GCF_037356315.1. NCBI lineage: Eukaryota > Metazoa > Chordata > Amphibia > Anura > Ranidae > Lithobates > Lithobates pipiens. Next base: position 167,955,827 of record NW_027507788.1, read on the forward strand.
GGAGATAGGAGCAGTGGCTCTTATAGTGGAGGTTCACAAAGGGGTGAAATAATGGGGAAATGTTCTCCTTAAGCAAAAGTCATCCTCCCCTCCCTCTTTGTTTATCTTGAAACCCTCAAGAAGAGATGTGATGGTGTATTCTCATTATTCCGTAGCTATCGTCAGAAAACTGGAAGAAAGGCAAAGGGGTCAGTTCCACTCACCTGGTACAACTATTACCAGAAGATCCACTTTCCTACATTTACAGTGTATTAAGGACAAGAGAAGCAAAAGACCTACTAAAGCAAAAGAAATAAGACTCCAATAAAGAGAGTGAGAACTTGGATCCAGTTTTTAAAGCCCAACTCCAGAAATAAAAAATAAATAAAGAACCCATACTATACACTGTAACCCTGCACTGTTAGGGTTAACTGCTTGTTTCTGTCTAGGGGACCTAAAATAAGTTTTACTTACTTGAACTTCGATGCCCCAGCAGATGATGCTCGTCCAGCAGTGGACTGCTCCTTAGCAACCTCATGTTCATTGCATGGCCTTAGACCATTAGAGCACAGGGGACCAGTCTAGCAGGACAGAGAAGCATGCAGAAGCAGAGGATCAGGTAAGTACAAATGCATTACTAAGTCCCCTAGGCAGAAAGGAGCAGTTAACCCTTGCAGTGGGGCTGAACCAAAGATTTTAGGTTTCCTGGAGTTTAGTTCTTAACCACTTCAATACCGGGCACCTTCCTGCCCAGACCAATTTTGAGCTTTCAGTGCTGTCGCACTTTGAATGACAATTGCGTGGTCATGCTACGCTGTACCCAAATAAAATTTTTATAATTTTTTCCCACAAATAGAGCTTTCTTTTGGTGGTATTTGATCACCTCTACGGTTTTTATTTTTTGCTAAACAAATAAAAAAATACCAAAAATTTGGAAAAAAAATGTTTGTTTCAGTTTCAAAACTTTGTAAATAAGTTTTCTCCTTCACTGATGGGCACTGATGGGGCTACATTGATGAGCACTGATAAGGCGGCACTGATGGGCACCAATGAGGTGGCACCAATGAAGTGGCACTGATGGACACTGATATGTGGCACTGATAGGCGGCACTGATGGGTGGTACTGATGGGCGACATGGATGGGCACTGATAGGTGGCACAAATTGGCACTGATAGCTGGCACGGATTGGCATGGATGGGCGGCATGGATAGGCGGTACAGATGGGCATGGATAGGCGGCACAGATGGGCATGGATAGGCACTGATAGGTGGCCCAGATGGGCACTGATAGGCGGCACAGGTGGGCACTGATAGGCGGCACAGGTGGGCACTGATAGGCGGCATTGTATTATGTTATACTGTACTAATGGATGCCAATCAGTGCCAAACAATAATGCATGCCAATCAGTGATGCCCATTATGGGCACTGATTGGCATCCATTATGGGCACTGATTGGCATCCACTGTGGGCACTGACTGGCATCCATGGTGGTCTAGGGAGGATTACCTTGTGCTGGGCATCTCTGGTGGTGTCCCTGGCGGTCCAGTGTGGGCATCCTCTGGGGGCTGCACTGATAATCGATCAGCACGGACCCACCCTGTCAGAGGAGCAGCCAATCGGCTCTCCTCTACTCACGTCTGACAGACGTGATTGAGGAAAAGCCGATCACCGGCTTTTCCTATTTACACTGTGATCAGCCGTGATTGGACACGGCTGATCACATGGTAAAGAGTCTCTGTCGGAGACTCTTTACCGAGATCGTAGTTGCAGGGTGTCAGACTGACACCCCGCAACAACGATCGCCGCAATGAGCACCCCCGGGGACGTGCAGCGGCTCAAAATCCTGATCACGTCATATGACGTCCGGTCAGGATTTTGAAACCACTATGCTGCCATGTATTTGCTATAGGGCGGGCGGCAAGTGGTTAAGAAAAAAGAAGCTGTTATCTTTCTCATTTTTTACATATAGTTTAGGCCTGAAGATTAGGTAAAAACCTTCCAAACATATATTTTCTGAAAGGGGAGACCAGGAATATAATGGTTGTAGCTGTAATTTTTTTGGTCCACATGATAGAAGCACAACTGTTTCTCAAACCTAAATTTTCAGTAAAGACTATATAGTATGTGTGGATAATTGTCACTAGAAAACTGACAGTCAGCTGAAGAGATGTAACCAGACTGCAATTGCATATCCAAGTCTAAATTCTGGGTATTGTGATGAGAACTAGGAGAGCCAAGAGCAGTTCTGGGCATTATATGGGTATTAGTGATAGTCCTTGCCTACCGAGGGATGGCTTGTGGTCATGTGATCAAACATTAAAAAAAGTATTTATTTAGAGATTTTTTTAAGAAATAAAAGCAAAATGTTTTAAGCAATTTATTTAAAGTGTTTGTTACTCCAGCATTCCATATTCCTGATATGTGCCCGCTGTACCATATACTTGTATGGAAAAGTATCCTGTTCTCTTTATATTGTTTCCTCTGTGTGAAATCCCTGGTGTTTCTGCCAGTCCCTCTGCTTTCCTATTAAAAACTGACCACGCTAAGCAGGGGAGCAAACTGTGGCCAGCTCTCTAGCTATGCTGGGAACTCAGCCCGCTCTCCTCCAATAATTAGATCATTGAATGAATAAAAAGGTATTTATAATGTTTGTTTTATATCTATAAAACAAATGTTTTGCCTTTCATTTAAGTTTTAAAATGAGTGGGTTGTTTTACAAGGTGATTGTTTACAATCACTTTAAGTGTTGTGGAGGTGTTTCCAATTTTTTTCAGCAAAATGACAATGGGGTTATTTACTAAAGGCAACTCCACTTTGCACTGCAAGTGCACTTGGAAGTAAAGTCGCTGTAGATCCGAGGGGGACATGCAATGCATTTTAGCTTCCACATGATTGGATGATAAAATCAGCAGAGCTTCCGCTCATTTCAGATCTACCCCTTAGATTTAGAGCAACTGCACTTCCAGTGCAAAGTGGATTTGCCTTTCCTAAATAACCCCCAATGTGTCCAAAGACTTTTTTTTTTTCATTTTGGGTAGAATAAGGGAAGGTTAGAACCCACGGGGGTTATTTACGAAATGCAAAATCCACTTTGCACTACAAGTGCAAAGTGCACTTGAAATTGCACTGAAAGTGCACTTCAAAGTAAAGTCGCTGTAGATCCGAGGGAGACATGCAAGGAAAATAAAAAACAGCATTTTAGCTTGCACATGATTGGATGATAAAATCAGCAGAGCTTCCCCTCATTTCAGATCTACCCCTCAGATTTAAAGCGACTGCACTTCCAATGCACTTTGCACTTGTAGTGCAAAATGGATTTGCCTTTTGTAAATAACCCCCCATGTCTTCATCATTTAGCTGAACTCACCAGACACTTGAAATCAATGAATGTCTTTGTTGCATATAGACTTGATAGAAGTGTTTTAGGTGGTCAGAAAGGAGTATTAGCTTCTCCTAGCCCCAATGTGTGTCTTGTAAGGAAGGAAGGATAAAAAAACAATTAACAGAAAACAACACAGGTTGTATACACAAATACAATTGCATTTTCAATGTAGTAAAGAGGCAAAGAAAATCACTTGATACGATATCCAAGCTCTACTGCTTGCATAGGAGATCTGTGGCTGAGATGTGCAGTCCCTGTACACTTGGATAGTAGCATATATTAGCCAGCAACTCGGTAAACTCCAAAATAGTATTTTCTTATTTTTTATTGGCTACATGTTGAAAATAAAAATGAATACAGCTAATGCGTTTTGGCCATTATTGCCTTACTCATAGCACACTGCGGAGGCAGCACACGCTCTGCAAATACTATCATTATTACAATTTTTCTATGTCACTATATTTTTATATATATACAGTTGTGCTCAAAAGTTTGCATACCCTGTCAGAAATTGTGACATTTTGGCATTAATATTCAAAACATGACTGATCATGCCAAAAAACTGTCTTTTATTTAAGGATAGCAATCATATGAAGCCATTTATTATCACATCATTTTTTGGATCATTTTTAGATAAAAATGATAACAAAAATCACCCAATATTATTGATGAATATGATAAAAAAGTTTACATAATGTTTGGCCTTGGTACAGGTACAGAAGGTGGCCCACACAGGTTAAAATGGCAATTAAAGATTAATTTCCCACATTTGTGGCTTTTTAAATTACAATTAATGCCTGTGTATAAATAGTCAATAAGTTAGTTAGCTCTCACATGGATGCATTAAGCAGGCTAGACACTGAGCCATAAGGAGGTAGAAAAGAACAGTCAAAATACCTGCATAACAAGGTATTGAAACTTTACAAAGATGGAAAAGGATATAAAAAGATATCCAAAGCCTTGAATATGTCAGTCAGTACTGTTCAAGAGAGAGGAGCCATCCCCTCTCTTCAGCCACCCCCTCTATGACTAATAGATATATTCATGCATCGCATGAATCTATCCATGGCTGCTGCAACCTCCTATTCTGGTGTCCAGCTCATTTTCGGATGCCGGGCACCTGAAATACAGTAGCAATGTATTTTTGAAGCACCTGATTAGTGCCATAGGCTCTAATAGACTTCAAAAAAGGTGAACTCAGAGTGCATAGCATTGCGCTCAGAGTCCACCCAGGACTAGAAAAGCAAAGGAATATTCACTTTACTTTTCAAACACTGAACCGCCTCTCTGCCAATCAGCAAGTGTGGGTCTGTTTACACATCCCCTGATTGGGTGAAAGGAGAGGCGCTGCGATTGGACACCTATGAGGAGGAGGAGGGGAGGAGACGCATAGAGGACACAGCTCGCTGCTGTCTGACCCACTGCAAAGTCCCACAGCTCGCTGCTGTCACCCGCTGCCTGACCCGCCACCGAGATAGGGTAAGTGCCGGGCAGACGGTGAGCGGACGGGTGGTCACAATGGAGGCATTTGATGGTCAGAGTGGCAGCATTTGATGGGGCACAGTGGCAGCATTTGATGGGCACAGTGGCAGCATTTGATGGGCACAGTGGCAGCATTTGATGGGCACAGTGATGGCATTTGATGGCACAATGGCTGCCTTTGATAGTCACAGTGGCTGCGTTTGATGGGCACAGTGGTTGCGTTTGATGGCACAGTGGCGGCGGTTGATGGGCACAGTAGCTGCGTTTGATGGCACAGTGGTAGTGTTTGATAGTCACAGTGGTTGCGTTTGATGGCACAGTGGCGGCGGTTGATGGGAACAGTAGCTGCGTTTGATGGCACAGTGGTAGTGTTTGATGGGCACAGTGGCTGAAATTGATGGGCACAGTGGCTGCATTTGTTGGGCACAGTGAGGCTGCAATTGATGTTTTTTTCAGAATTTTTCAGTTTGTGCCCCCCCCCAAAAAAAAATTTGGAGCACCAGCTGCCACTGCTCTCCTCCCCTGTCTAATCGGGGATCTGTTTGTTTACATTGACAGATCCCCATTCTGGCTCTCTGTGGAGAGAGCGCGGGTGGCTGGCAGGCATCGCGGCCCGCTGGCCACTCACGTCGGCTCCTGCGTCGTGCCACGCATGCCTGATGTTGCTCTTAAAGCGGCCGACGTACAGCTACAGAGATATGCACAGCTGTGCCAACTTGCCGCAGTATGACAGTGGCTGGTCGACAAGCAGTTAAGAGTGGTTCAGAGTACTCTCCGCTGGCCAAAGAAATCCCAAAAGCCACCAAGCGACATCTAAGGGAGCTTGTGATCGTCCTTCCCACACTAGCACTTTCCTGCTGCAGCTCTGCATTTACCAGCTACCTTCCTGCTAAACACTGTAGCCATAACCTTCATTGTTAAAATGTGAAATAACTGACATGTAGTGTGCAGTTCTGTCCTATAGATCTGACAGATTGCTGATCAATCTCTAGTAGTTGCATAGTTTTCTCAAAGCTTCTGACTCACTGTGGACAATCTTCATCAGACAGCTGAACTCACTAAACACTTGAAATCCACAAATGTCTTTGTTGCATGCAGAACCCTGATGCGATACACTAAGAGCAGTAGACTTGATAGAAACATTTTAGGAGATTAAAAAGAGTAATGGTGTTTCCTAGCCCCAATGTGTGTCTTAGAAGGGAGGAAGGATAAACCCCATACGCAAGTAAGGGCTCGTTTATACTTGCTTCAAAACATGGCTTCAGACACACTTTTTTAAAGCTCTGTGAATGCCAGTCAAAGATCCTGTCACTTAATAAAGTGGTTCCCGTCAGTGGCAGCTAGTTTTTTTTTGGGGGGCAAACAACAAACACCCCCGCCCGCTGTCTGCCAGTCTGTCCGGCACCTACCCCATCTAGGTGGCAGGCACTGAGGTGTGGATCAGGCAGCGGGTGATGGGCGGTCAGCTGTGGGTCAGGCAGCGGGTGGCAGACAGTGAGCTGTGGGTCAGGCAGCAGGTGACAGTTGGCGAGCTGTGGGTCAGGCAGTGGTTGACGGGCGCGAGCTGTGGGTCAGGCAGCGGCTCCTGTGTTCTCTCATAGATCACGGTGGCTTCCGCCATGCGTCTCTTCTCTCCCCTTGCTAGGTATCCAATAGGATTGCCTGTCCTTTCAGCCAATCAGGTGATGGGTCTCAGACTCATTTCCTGATTCCTAGGAGGATCAGGGTGGCGAATATTCATTCGCTATCATCACATGACTGGGCCCGGAGGCCACTCTTTTTTGAAGCGTATTAGAGCCTCTGGCTCTAATCACATGCTTCAAAAAAACACTCCCACCATTGGAATCCATGCGTCTGGCGTCCCTGTATGGAGATCAGGGAGCTGAATGCATGGATGGGGGGGGTGCCTGTGCGCCCCTAATGCATGGGCGCCACTGCTTACAGTCCTGTTTACATCTTGTTTCGCTTTAAAAGTTATACCCCAAGTTGCTTTAGTGGTGCTTCAAAGCATTTTCAAAGCTTCTATAGAAGTCTATGACAAAGCTCGCTTGAAGAACCTGAAGCTTTTGAGAGGCTTTAATTCAGCTTTAGCTTCACGTTGTTTTGGAGAAATTGCTGATATGAGATATCAACACACACAGACATGGGGCACCTGCCAAGCTTCATTAAAGCTTCAAAAAAGCACCACCAAAGCTTCACAGAAGCATCAAAAACGCATAAAAAAAGCACATTGAGGTGGTAGGTGCTTTACTTTGTGTTGAAGCAAAGTGTAAATGAGCCCTAGGAGGAAATTGGCTCACAAACAGAAGGGGAAAGAAAAAACAAAAAATAACATGGAATAAAAAAGTCATTAACATGAATAAAAAAGTGACAGCATAATAATAAAAAAAAAAATAACCAGAAAACACCACAGCCTGCATACACAAATGCAATTGCATTTTCTATGTACTGCAGAGACAGTACACTGTGGGATTGGGATTCCAGTAAAGGGCTAGCATATTGATTGTACACATGGACAAACATCTTATACATCGAAATGGAAGACCCTGAGCTGTCAAACATACAAATGTTCGTGAATCATGTAACATCCAACTTATGTTATAATGACAGGATGTAAGTAAAACTAGAAGTCCCTCTACTGAGCAAATAAAGGAGGGTGAGATGTGTAGTTTAGGCTCTGTGTCCTTCTTGCTCTGCCTGTGTGTGCGCTGCTAGGAATGGCTGCACATAAAATTATAGTTCTAAAAGCGAACACACACATAGTGGAGACTCCAATGGGACTTCATAGATCCTGGCAAGCTCAGGGGGCACCCACATACCTGGAGTCGGGCAGCACGGACTGGGGGCAGTATTAGGACATTCAGGAGGAAACTTATAAAAATAACAGCAAGGGCATGTAAGTTGTGCTATTAGTAGTTCACTAAGCAAAACAATTGACTTTAATATCACTTTAAGCACTCAGATGGGTTGATTTACTAAAGGCACATACAGTAGGTGACCGCGATATTGTGTCAATTTCGCCGCTTTTATCGGCGAGATTGACACCCTGCGAGCCCCGTCGCGGGAGCCAGCGCCGAGCCGGCTAGCATTGGGAAAGGAAAAATATTTCTTTTCCTTTCCCGATAAGCGACAAGCATCGCTGGCCGGGTTCATTGGATTCCCGCCAATACCAGGCACTGTATTTGGTATGAATCCTAAGGGAGAACTCCACGCCAAATAAAAAAAAACGGCATTGGTTCCCCCTTTGGAGGAATACCAGGCCCTTGGGTCCTGGAGGATGCTGGGACTGTGACATCATAAGGGGCGGGGTCACAATGTGACATCAACCGGTGACCCCGCCCCTTGTCCCTATATAAGTCGCTGCATACCGCGTCCCTGGCATTGCGGCTAGAGAGAGCATTGAGTCAACATCTCGCTCGCTTGTCCCCACCCCCTTTTCTGACCAGCCAGACTGCGTGCTTGGATAGGGGTCTGGTATGGATTTTGGGGGGCCCTACGTCATTTTTTTCGGGGGAAGGGGATTCCCCTTAAAATCCCTACCGGACCTAAGGGCCTGGTATGCCCCCGAAGGCATGCAGGCTTCATTAGTGAGGCAACATTATCGCCGCTATGCCGCAGTCTACAAATCAGATTTCACCTTTTGTAAGATTAATCGTATAATAATCGCAATCTCGATTCAACCCCCCCCCCGCGTGATCTCCAGCCTGGATTACCACAATTTTTCATCTCCCGGGATGTGGCCTGGCCCGGAGGAGAAGCCGTCAGAACCAGCGTGGAAGCAAATGGTGGCGGTACCAGAACTGATGTCAGCAACCGGAACAGACGTCAGCAAAGAGCGCAATTTGCCACGGTGGATGCCTGGGTGTGGGCGGTACCACGTTTCTCGGCCGGAAAACACAGTGACTGAGCGCTCACCAGGCATTTTTCCAACACAAATGTGAGCTGCCTTATATATATTATGAATATGCCTGCTTGACTGCTTCAGTACTTGGACTTGATAACCAGAAAGCTCATTACATAGGAGAGGGTAATCTCAGTCCTCCCTATGTCACCATGCTGTACCACCCACAATCAGATCTACATTTTAAAACAGTTAATTTAAAAAAGAAAAATCTTTATCAAAGTTAAACTCTACAAGAAAAAAATTTTATATATATTTTTTTAATTGTTATTTTTTTCTTGTTGAGCTTAAGTTTGATATACATTTTTCTTTTTTAAATTAACCATTTTAAAATGTCGATCTGTGGGTGGTGCATGGTGACACAGGGAGGACTGGTATATATACAGGACTATATATATATATATATATATATATATATATATATATATATATAGAGAGAGAGAGAAACAAATATGTTTTGTGACACTGGATTGTAAAAGAATTCTGTGGATCCTGAACAGTAATTAGGAACATGTTGGGCTGTATACTCTGCTCAATACCTCTATGACAGTGGCAGATCAATATTGTGGCAATGCTTCTAGGTACAGAGAGTGAGCACAGATATCATATCACCTAAAGGAAACCTTGACTCAGGATATATATATATATATATATATATATATATATATATATATATATATATATATATATATATATATATATATATAAAAATAATAGCTCTATATATCTATCAGGGCTTGACAAACCCCAGGTCAGCGGTCGCCGAGTAGAAAATGGAGCCTGGTGCCTGGGCTGTTGTCAGCCCCAGTGACTAGCCTGAAGGGGCGCAACATTGCCAAGCACTGCAGGTGTCCCAATGTTTTCTAATGCCATAGGCGGGGAGGGGCAGCATCATTAGTAGGTGCAGTATCAGTGCAGCCTCGTTAGTGTCCCATCAGTGCATAAAGGAACATAAAAGATTATAGGTGCCCACCAAATTTCACACAAAACTAAAAATCTCAAAGTTACAAAACCAATATTTCCATATTAAGTCCCGCTCTTGTAAGTTACTTCTCACTTACAGTAGAGAAGCATGTTGTATTGGACTTTTTTTTTACTTTTTCTTATAGACTTAATGTGGATTTATGGATTTTGTTTTTTGAGATTCCTGTATGAAATTTGGTTATATCAAAGACGATTTATGGGTTTCACTGGGCCTTTTATATATATTTTGCAATTTACTTTTATGGAAATTTTCCCAGTGTTTTTAGCCAATTAGTCCTCCAGCGCCAGGTTTATTGTGTGACTTAAAAAACAACACACTGTTTGATTTCCTTTTAAATGTCAGTGCATAGCTGCATGTGTTTTTAAACTAAGGCAGATGACAGTGTGCTCTCTCGTATTGTTTTCTCTATAGGTACATACAAGTGTCCAGTCCACCACAGCCAGTTAACCAGTTCCCGACCAGCGCATGCCGATGTACGTTGGCAGAATGGCACGGGCAGGCATATTGGCATACAGGTACATCCAATCTTTAATGCCTGCCTGCCATACGTGAGTGTGCCACCGGTCGCGGGTTTCGCGGACTCGATCGTCGCGGGCATACCCGCGATCGTCTCACGGGGTGGCTGAACTGAGGGATGCCATTGTAAACAGCATCTCCCCGTTTTGCCTAGCAACAAGTGACGCTGGTCACTGCTCCATGTGATTGGAGCAGAGATCAGTGTTCACTAAATGAAAGCCCAGCCCCCAACAGTTAGTAACACACCCCTAGGAACACTTAACCCCTACACTGCCACCCACTGGTTAACCCCTTCACTGCCAGTATCATTGAAGCCTCATACACACGATCAAACAATCCGGTGGAAAAATCCCCCCATGTGTAGGCTCCGGCGGACTTTTTTTACCCAAAAGTCCGGCGGACTAAGAAACTATTTGCACTCCAATCTGTCTGCCGGACTAGCATTTCAGCGGACAATCCAGCCGTGTGTGTGCCAGTCCGCCGTACTTTTGAAATGAACGGACTTTTCACACCCGGAGAAAAGTCCGCTCATTTTGAGCGCGTCTCCAGGTAGCCGGGGCCAGCGAAAGAGGCGTCGCGGGCCCCGCCACCTGGTATGGACTTAAAGGGGAACCCCTACACCGAAAAATCGGCGTGGGGGTTTCCCCCAGGTCCATATCAGACCCTTATCTGAGCACGCTACCCGGCCGGCCAGGAAAGGGGGTGGGGACGAGCGAGCGCCCCCCCCCCCCTCCTGAGCCATACCAGGCCGCATGCCCTCAACATGGGGGGTGCCTTGGGGAAGGGGGGGCGCGCGGTCCCCCCACCCCAAAGCACCTTGTCCCCATGTTGATGAGGACAAGGGCCTCTTCCCGACAAAATCTATATAAAAAAAAATTTTCCCCTCAGTTTAGGCCGGTGCGTATTCTTCTACATATTTTTGGTAAAAAAATCGCAATAAGCGATTATTGATTGGTTTGCGCAAAAGTTATAGCGTTTACAAAATAGGGGATAGTTTTATGGCATTTTTCTTAATAATTTTTTTTTACTAGTAATGGCGGCAATCAGCGATTTTTATTGTGACTGCGACATTATGGCATACACATCGGACATTTTTGGGACCATTGTGGGGGTCGGGACGAGCGTACCAGGCCGCGTGCCCTCAACAGGGTGGGGGGCCGGGATCCCCCTTATTAAAGGGGGCTCCCAGATTCCGATAAGCCCCCTGCCCGCAGACCCCGACAACCAACACCAGGGTTGTCGGGAAGAGGCCCTTGTCCTCATCAACATGGGAACAAGGTGCTTTGGGGTGGGGGGGCCGTGTGGCCCCCCTTCCCCAAGGCACCCCCCCATGTTGAGGGCACGCGGCCTAGTACGCTCGTCCCGACCCCCACAATAGTCCCAAAAATGTGTCAAAAATGTCCGATGTGTCCGCCATAATGTCGCAGTCACAATAAAAATCGCTGATTGCCGCCATTACTAGTAAAAAAAAATTATTAAGAAAAATGCCATAAAACTATCCCCTATTTTGTAAACGCTATAACTTTTGCGCAAACCAATCAATAATCGCTTATTGCAATTTTTTTACCAAAAATATGTAGAAGAATACGTATCGACCTAAACTGAGGGGAAAATTTTTTTTTTATATATTTTTGGGGATATTTATTATAAAAAAAGTTAAAAATAATGCATTTTTTTCAAACTTGGCACTCTATTTTTGTTTATAGCGCAAAAAATAAAAACTGCAGAGGTGATCAAATACCACCAAAAGAAAGCTCTATTTGTGGGAAAAAAGGACGTCAATTTCGTTTGGGAGCCACGTCGCACGACCGCGCAATTGTCAGTTAAAGCGACGCAGTGCCGAATCGCAAAAAGTGGTCTGGTCTTTGGCCAGCAAAATGGTCCGGGGCTGAAGTGGTTAAATATTAAGAGAAAAAGAGCTGCAGCAGCACCTTAGCGATTGGAGACTATACACACACAGGACTCTTTATCCCAGCTAGGGTCTTCTGTACCAGCACAATCACTCGTGCCTGACTGCAGTGCCTGGTGGTTGTTTTTGTTGGATTTTCAAAATTAAGTTCAGACAATTATATTTTCAAGGACACTCAGAGAACTGAGAAGCATATGTCTTGTCTGTTCACAATCTCGAGATAAAACACAAACACTCCTTGACAAAGTCACATCGGGTATAGCGCGAGCCAGATATCCTTATGTTAACTGCATCAGAACAGCAGAAGTTACAGTCGAGAAGTAAGAAACAAACAAAACAGAGTGAGCCAGAGGCCAGCGCAGAGGCAGAGCAATGCGCAAGTGAGTCTGATAAAAACCCAGATGTTTTTGTTCCAAAAAGAGTAGCTTTTTCCGAAGTGTGGGCTTATTTCGGATTCAGAAAAAAGGGGGAAAACTGCGCTACGGGATGTTCAAGATAAAAAGTGGTCGGAAGCTGCAATTCTAATGTATACCAAAAATACACAAATGAACATAAGAAAAAAGGGGGAACTGCGCTTAACCTCAAAAATCCCAGAATGAACAGGATGTGTGTGTGTGTGAAAACAAAATGCAAACCCTAAATATAGTACCTATGAAATCACCTCCAAGTATGGCACATATACATGTATGTGCATCCGTGTACAACACTACTCCCCTCAAGTGAAATACAGTGACATAGTATTAATGTGACAAAAAAGAAAGAAAAAAACACTATATAGTGTTTTTTTTTTCACTATATAGTGTTTTTTTTCTTTCTTTTTTGTCACATTAATACTATGTTACTGTATTTCACTTGAGGGGAGTAGTGTTGTACACGGATGCACATACATATATATGTGCCATACTTGAAGGTGATTTCATAGGTACTATATTTATGGTTTGCATTTTGTTTTCACACACACACACACATCCTGTTCATTCTGGGATTTTGAGGTTAAGCGCAGTTCCCCCTTTTTTCTTATTTCGGATTCAAACCAGATAATGACACTCAGCAAACCATCTACTGCAAGCAATGTTTAGCTGTTGTTTGTGCACAAACGGGTAACACCACCAATCTGTTTAATCACCTGAAACTTAATCACATACAATATGAGATGGCATGGAAAAACAAAACCCGCTCAATCACAAAGTACCTGCAACCAGACAAAACAAATGTCAATTAAAGTGACATTGTTTAATGCAACACCATACCCTACAACCTCTTTCAGGCTCAAAGAAATAACAGAAGCAATCACATTTCACCTGGCTAAAGACATGGCTCCCGTGACCACTGTTGAAAAAGAGGGGTTTAAAAAACTCATTCAAACCCTTGATAAGCGCTATCAAGTGCCCTCTCGTAGTTATTTTTCACATGCTGCAATCCCTGTTCTGTACATCAAATGTCATGAAACAGTTGAAATGTACATAATTTTGCAGCAACTTCAGATTTATGGTCCAGCAGAGCAATGGAACCATACATGAGCATAACAATCCATTTCATTCATGATGATTTTGAGATGAAAAGTCGGTGCCTACAAACTGGGTTTTTCCTTGAGGACCACACTGGCGAAGCTTTGGCACAGGGATTAAAGGATGCTCTCATAAACTGGAAATTGGAGGAGAAAAATCGTGTATGCATCACAACAGACAACGGAAGCAACATTGTAAAGGCCATATCCATAAATCACTGGATGCGACTGCAGTGTTTTGGCCATAGGCTTCATCTCGCAACAGAGGACCCACGAATTGAGCGTGCTATGGGTTTGTGCAAAAAGCTTGTCGGGTGTTTCAGCTACAGTTGGAGGAGGAAGAGGGAGCTTTCTGAGGCACAAAAAACAACTCTGTTCACCAGACCACAAGCTCAAGACAGAGTGCCCAACAAGGTGGGGATCTAGGCAGGCTATGGTGAGGAGGATACCTGAGCAGCAAGCTGCCATTGCCCATGTCCTCTCTTCTGACCGCAAGGCTAGGCACCTCTTGCCAACATGGAAAGACCTAGAGGTCCTGGAGGCTGTGGACAAGACTCTTCTCCCACTGGCAGACTTCACAGATGCTCTTTCAGGAGAGCAGTATGTCAATGTCTCTTCTGTGAAACCTGCTCTCCACCTATTTCAGTCTTCTGTTTTGGCTGTTAAGGAAGATGACTCTGATCTTATTTGCACAATTAAACCAAAGATCATGGGGATTAGATGTCAAAGCTAACAGTAAAGGAAAGCCCCCCTACAACTACTAGTAGTGGTCCTGCAAAGAAGACTTGAAAGACCTTAGGTAGCTTTTTCAAAGCAGCACAAAGTGAAGGGGCACCAGATCCAGGGTCAGGCTCACAGCAACAAGAATCCGAAAGCTTGTCCTTGGAGCTACACTCTTATCTGTTCTTAGGCAACACTGACAGTGAAGATGATCCATTAATCTGGTGGAAGGCTCACAAGAAGCATTATCCGAGATTGTCTGCACTGGCCAGAAAATACCTTTGCGGGGGGCGTGACCGGAAGTGCTGGGGAGAGGTCGCATCCCTGCTGAGCTCCGCCGGCCGAGAAACAATCTTCGCTCATCCGCCGCTACCAAGCGGGATTTTGGCCGGCGGACACCTCAACTCGCTCCCCACGAGTCCCGGGAGCACAACCGCCGCCGTATTGCGGCTCCGGACCGGCGGTACGTCCCGCGATCGGGCCCGAGGCCTACTACACCTGGCGAGCGCCGGCCGCCATCTTGCGGCCTACAAGGCCTCCGCGCTCGCGTACCGCGGGCCGCGCGGATAGCGGCGCTGCACACGCATCTTCAGTGGGTCGGAGGAGCTTCCCTAAGGCCTGGGACAAAACTTTGGCAGAGAGCACTGGAATCAACAGGCAGCTCGTCACTGTGGAAGACATATGGAAGACTGAGGTAGGCGGCCATCTTGGTACACCTAGTCCTCCATTACAGGCCCCTCACACACTCCCACGGACAGATTCTGCTCCCCCCCTGTACTACACGCCATCCACATAGACTATAGTGGCCCTGGAGGGCCTAAAGATGGACGTGTAATCATATATATCCTGACTGGGGGTGCATACGCGGTCGCAGGGGAAAATGACAGCGTAATTCCCTAGCACTGCGCCGTCGGACCATTCCACTTGGCGGATAAGGCATATTCAGCTAACGACTCTCGTCACATCTACCCCAACCACTGCATGCGCTATTTGGCAACCGGCGGGTATGTATAATACGCCCCGGAACCGTCCCCACAACAGAAATCCTCTCCGGTCCTGGGGAAGGCGAAGGGGAAGGGCAGGATGGCGCCTGAACTGCCGGAACCTGATGACACCACACAGCATTCTGATGATAGCCTGTCACAGTTCCCCTCTAACCTAGCAAGCCCAGCGGACACTAACTCTGAAGCTTTGCTACAAAAATTCCGCACCATAGTAAGGGACGAGATCACCGCGGCCTCTCGCAAGCTGTCTGCTGAACTGGTGAAGGGTCTTAAAGAACTAGGCCACCGCACTAATCAGTTGGAGGAACGGATGGACCTAACAACCACGGTACTTGAGGGTCATGAGCAAGAGGTGGAGAAACTGAATGCAGAACTTGTGACGCTCCAGGACAAACTTGAGGACTCAGAAAATAGAGCTCGCAGAGGTAATTTGCGTATACGCGGCCTCCCGGAAACCATCACAGACCTACAGGGTACAGCTACAGCGTTCTTCCAGGAGCTTGCACCCGATATTCCTACGGAACGCCTGAAGTTCGACCGTATCCATAGGTCCCTCGCTCCCAAGCCAACTGAGGGCCCCCCTAGAGATGTGATCATAAAATTTCACTTCTACAGAACCAAGGAACGGCTTCTCCAAGCGGCCAGAGAGTTGCCGGACATTACATTCCAGGGAAACTCCCTCCAATTGTTTGCAGATCTTTCCCCGGTCACTATCGCTAAAAGGCGGAATATGAAGCCCTATCTGCAAATCCTACAAGCCAGAAACATCCGCTATCGGTGGGGGTTCCCCTTTAAACTCTCTTTTTATCATCTGGGACGTCAGTTTCATGCCTCATCTTTGCCGGATCTGAGGCGACAATTCCAGGAGCTGCAGTTTGACCTCCCTCCTTCTCAACCCGAAACAGCATTGGCCCGCCCGGGTCCCTCCCGGGCCCCACCGAGATCCTCACAATCCTCACAACACGGATCCCAAGCCCTCCGCTCTCTCAAGGCTCAGAGGTTTCAAGAAGTTTCTACAGCCGGGCATCGTTAGAAAAGTGCTGCTTCTGCCCTTTGCTAAATTTGATTGTGCTTTGGGTTTTTTTTGTTTTTTTTTCTTCTTTTCCCATGCCTTCGCACAGCAGGCTCGCCTCAGGCTCTTGAACAAGCAGCAACTAATGCCACCAGGAGACTAGAACGGGACACCTCTGAACCGCAACTCTGAGGATTGGTAAGCTAGTCATTATTTGCTTACAGGCAGACTGTGCTGGTCTTTAACCCTGGACTGTGGCGGCCCACCTTACTGGTTGCAGATGAATGGCGGGGGAATTGTTTTGACCCTTTTATTTATTTTTAATTTTTTTTTGTTTTTGTACAATTAGTGCACTCAGGTAATGACAATCCGCCCGTGTGTACGCGGCCTTACTGTTACAGAGTTATATGTTCGCAGCATTGCATGTTTCTATTACCTTTTCTGATGTGATACAATATTTCTCTCTTCCTTCTCCCTCTTCACTGCTTCTATCCCTTTTTTCCCCCTCTGGGTTCGCAGGGTGTGTACGCTGGTTCAAGGTTGATGGCCGCCTAAAGCTGTCCCAATGACAATTAACTGGTTGTCCCTGAATGTTCAGGGCATGAACTCTCCCCATAAGAGGGTGAAGGTTTTTAAATATCTGCGCAAACGACAAGTTGACATTGCTTGTTTACAGGAGACACATTTTTCTGAGACCTCCCATCCTAGGTACTTCGATGCTCAGTTCCCTCAGGTATTTTTTGCAAATGCTTCAACTAAACAAAGGGGGGTCCTCGTAGCTTTTCGCAAATCTGTTCCATTTAGTTGCACTAAACAGATCGCAGACCCTGATGGGCGGTACCTATTGCTCCAAGGCACTATTCATGGCATGGAGGTTACCGTACTAACGTACTATGCCCCGAATGTAAATCCGGGGCCCTTCTTGACCCATGTCTGCACCCTACTTATGTCCCACGGCAAGGGCACCCTCCTTCTTGCGGGTGACTCTAACCTTCTACTAAATCCCAAACTAGATAAGCAGCCGCCCGAGAGAAACGGACAGTCGGCAGGGGCTAAAAAATTCATGCCCTCCTTGCAAACACTTGACTTGGTTGACCTGTGGAGGGAATGTCATCCTCAGGGCAAGGACTACACCCATTACTCTCACCCCCATCAGGTCCACTCAAGGATTGACCATATGTTTATGCTCAGACGCCACCTTCCGTTAGTGGTATCGGCCTCAATCTTGGCTGTTCCTTGGTCGGATCACGACCCGGTGCTAGTTGTCTGTCACTCTATTCTGGATAGACCTAGATTTTCTCCCTGGGTGATGAATGATTCCCTTCTTTCGCATGCAGGTGTGACAGCGGATATTGTTAAGGCTTCGGAGGACTACTTTCGTGAAAATTTGGGCTCGGTGCAGTCACCAGTGGTCCTTTGGGAGGCTTATAAAGCGGTGTTACGGGGTCAGATTATTGGTCTGGCTTCGGCCCGTAAGAGGGCAAGAGAGATAAAACAAAAAGAGCTTGAGTCCCGATTGGAGTCACTATCCGAGAAGTTTAAACAGTTTCCCACCCCGAACAACCGTAAGCTGTTGGACATAGCCAGATCGGAGCTTGACCTATGCCTTACTGAGGGTGCTGAGCGTATACTGCGCTGGTCCCACCAGCGGTGGTATGTGAGAGCAAATAAGCCAAACCGTATGTTAGCTAACAGACTCCGAACCTTTGCCCCTAAATTGAACCCGATTACCCTACGTGATCGAAACAATGTCCTATCACGGAACCCGAAGCATGTTCTGGAGGAATTTGGGTTTCGCCTTGCGAAGCTATACGCTGCACCAGAGGGTAATGCGGCTCAGAGCACGGCAGACTTCCTGGAAAGCCTTTCGCTCCCATCCTTAACGGGGGCTCACATTGCCCTCATGGATAGGGATATTCAGATCACCGAAGTTCTACAAGCCATAAAGGAACTTAAGGTGGGAAAACGTCCTGGGCCTGATGGGTACACCGCGCTTTACTATAGGAAGCTGGCATCGGTAGTAGCCCCTCACCTGGTGGCAATGTACAATTCGGTCAAAAACGGCAGCCCTCTCTCCCCAGATCTTCTGACTGCAAATGTGGTGATGATTCCTAAACCGGACCGTGACCACTCATCTTGGGCCAATTTCAGGCCGATCTCGCTCATCAATGTAGATATGAAACTCTTGACAAAAATCTTGGCGACTCGACTAAACTCTTTCCTCCCCCGTTTAATAAAAAAGGACCAGGTTGGCTTCGTACCACAGAGACAGGCAGGAGATGCAATTCAACGTATAGTTCAACTCCAGCATATAGCCCAGGCTCGCTCCCAGGAATCCATGCTTCTCTCCCTCGATATGAATAAGGCCTTTGACTCCTTATCTTGGCCCTATCTCATGTCTGTCCTACGGCACTATGGATTTGGGACTTCATTTATGACTTGGATGTCGGCCCTATATGATTCCCCCCGAGCAAAAATTAAATATTACGGATTTGAATCCCCCATTTTTACTATCCACAGGGGAACCCGCCAGGGATGTCCGCTGTCACCCCTTCTTTTTGTGTTGGCACTGGAACCTCTGGCGGAGGCAATAAGAGCTCACCCAGATATCCGGGGCATAGAAATAGCAGGTTGCCCCCATAAGATTTCCTTATTCGCTGATGACATTCTCATTTCTGTCACCTCTCCTAGAACTTCCCTGCCAAACTTACACACACTGTTGCAATCCTTTGCATCTCTCTCAGGACTCCAAATTAACTCATCTAAATCGAAGGCATTGTCGACTAATCTCTGTGTGGAGTTACTGGGGGACTTGCAGTCGGCCTTTCCTTACCAATGGGTTTCCTCTTTGCCTTATTTAGGAATCTGTCTCACATCGACATACCAGGCTTTATATCAGGCAAATTATCCACCATTATTCAAAAAATTAACGAATATGTTGTCGGCGTGGTCCTCCTTACCTCTTTCATGGTTTGGGAGAATAACGGCCATTAGGATGGCATATCTCCCAAAATTACTTTATTATTATCTGGGGATCGTCTCGCCCCCGTATTAATAAACAAATCCTGTTCGCCAACAAAAGTAATGGGGGCCTCTCGGTCCCGAATATAAGAGACTACTACGTGGCTGCTACCATTGCTCCGCTCTCTCACCTTCACGAGACGTATCAACTCCCGCTCTGGGCGACTATTGATTTGCTTGAGACGGACCCTGTCCCAATCTCTTCATTACCATGGCTCCCACCTGCACATCGCCCTAAGATTACAGGGCCTTGTATGATTCATATGCTACGAGTTTGGGACTCTGTGAAGTACTCGGCGGGGCTGGCTTCTCCCCATCTCCCGCTGCTGTGACTTCTACGTTGCCCACTTTTCCCTCCAGGCCTTCATGACTCCGTGCAATTCAAGTGGTGGACCATGAATGGCTTCGGCGATGTACACTCCTTGCTTACTCCCACAAAAATTTTACCATATGATGTTTTACGTTCATCACACGATATACCTCTACGGGAATATTTCAGGTATCTACAGATCCGTAATTTCCTCCAGAGTCTCATTAAATCTCAGGACGCCCCATACAGGTTGACACCGTTTGAGAGCATCTGCAGATCCAGGCCCCACTCTCCTGGTCTGATATCTATGATATACTCAGCTCTGGTTTCTAAGCGGAGACCCCCTGTGCGGTCTTACCATTTGCAATGGGAGAGAGAGTTGGGGAAGAAGCTGGACCCGGAGGATTGGCAGGCAATGACCCTAGCCATATCCAACTGCTCGCGCAATGTGGCAATTCTGGAAAATGCATATAAGGTGTTATACCGGTGGTATTATACCCCGACGCATCTGGCTCGCTTTGTTCCAACCTGTTCCCCACTTTGTTTTAGAGAATGTGCCCAAGAGGGCACTATGGCCCATATTTGGTGGACCTGCCCGTGGGTGTGCAGACTATGGGTCAGGGTGTAAGCATTGCTCTGTAGCCTACTTCGAGTAAATCTTAAAAAGGATCCATTTGAGGCACTCCTTGGCAAACCAATCACTGAGCTGTTACGCCCAGAGCGCCAATTGGCGCAACATCTCTTTACTGCAACTAAGTTGACAATAGCCAGAGCATGGAGAACCCCGGCTCTGAGTTTCGAGGCAGTCAAGAACCGCCTGAATGATGTTATGGTCAATGAAAAATTGTCTTCTGTTCTTTCAGACACTCACGCCAAGTTCCTGCGTGTCTGGCAGCCCTGGATAGCATATACTTATTCTCCTAGATTTGATGTTGCTTTATTATCAATGTAGGGACCGGTGGTGCGCACCCTGTGAACCCATTCTCTTCCCTCCCTCCCCTCTCTCTTCCTCGACCCCCCCTCCTTCTCTCTTTTGATCCTCCCTACTCCTCCCCTGCTTCTCATTCAACAAACTCTTTTCATCTTCCCTTGACTCACTCTACATCTTCTTCTCCCCTTCTCTCTCTTGTCTCACCAATTACCAGTAGATGATTACTATGGGCTGTTAATGCACTGTATGACATGCTTCTGTTGCAGTCATGTGAAAACCCGGGTTCACCCGGACGCAGGACACGTTGGAATCGTTCGGGCAACAGCCTGCTTTAATTACTACCATGCAGTGAATCACCTGAACTGTTATTTGTACGACAGCCTATTGTATTGGAATGTAAACTTGTTCATTAATACTAATAAAAACCTTTGTAAAAGAAAATACCTTTGCATTTCTGCAACCAGTTCCCCTTCTGAAAGGGGTTTTAGCACAGGGGGCAACATTGTCACTTATCGCTGTTCTGCACTGAAGCCACAAAATGTGGATAGGCTTGTGTTTCTAGCTAAGAATCTTTAAATCTGTTTATATGACATGATACCTGAATTTTTTTGTAAATGTAATTGTAATTTCTTTATTTCACATTACATTGTTTTTCATGACATTGTAATTTCTTTAAATTAGTTTGATTGAAGCAAAAGTATTATGGCTTATTTTATTGCCATTTGGTTTGATAACCTAATGTTCAGAAGTTGTAAATCTTTAAAATAAAACGTTTTTGAGAATTGTGATCTTTATCAGAATAATGAATGGAGATATCTGATTGGTTGTTTTTAGGTTTCTGCACTTTATACACTATGCTTTGCTTTATCAAATAAAAACTTCAGTGTTATTTATCAGGAGGGGCACATAGTGAAAAGGTTCTTGTTGGGATACATTAGATCAATGTGAACTCCAGCAATGACCTCACTCCTTCACACTATAAAACTGTCACACTGAGCACTTATTTTATATGGATTCTTCCTTATCACTCACAAACTAAAATGAGTTCAAACAATATAAATTATCCAGCAGTCAACAAATTAAGAAGCAATTTCAACACACTGCTCTGACTCACATTGCTACTCTTCAATTACTTTAATAGCTTTTATGAATAGAACCAACAGATATCTCCTGACGGAACAGGACAACCTGCCAAATAATGTTGCAGGTGCACATCTGTTTATAAACAGAATAAAAGACTAAGTGGTAACAGGAATTGGGAGTTCCTGAGAAACAAAAAAAAAAAAGTCAATCATTGCCCAGATTTTTCCCACTCTGAGCCAGCTAATTCTAGCAATTACTGTACAATTCCTTGAAGCAGCCCTGTTACATACCCTGTAACAGCTCCATCTGCTGGTCATTTCACAATAAGCACGTTGCAGCCACAAAGATAATTGTACACAACAGTGAATCAAAATGTCAGCCTCAATCTATAATGGATATGTTAGCTATTTTAATCTGATATCCTGCATGTATCTCAGTATATAGAAGGGATGTTATGCCCTGATGTATTTTTGTTACTCTACTTTCTGGAGTGCTTTACTAGCATACAGTGGGGGGAATAATTATTTGATTCCCTATAGATTTTGTAAGTTTGCCCACTTACAAAGAAATAAAGGGTCTATCATTTTTTATCATAGGTGTATTTTAAATAATAGAGACACAATATCAACCATGGGCTACAAAAACTGCAGGGGATCAGATTATTATTTTTCCCACTGTATACTCCAACATGTGTACAGCAGAATCAATTACAGAATGCTGTAATTTTAAATGTTTTGTACATCTTTCTCTTCTGGAAGTTATTGGTAAAGATTTTTTACCAATGCAGTTATTATGTATATTATTATTATTATTAATTTATAACTGAACATAAAGGTGCTCACATCCATCACATTATAAAACACACACAAACGTACTGCTGTGTTTAATGTACAACACACCAAATTCTATCTGTCAGTACAAACAACATGTGCGCATTGACACAATATTCTCAAATCCTCTCTGCCTCACATGCAGTAATCCCCTGCTTTGTGTGAGTGCCATTGTTATGAATGTGGCGCTTGTGAGGAATTAACGGCAAGGGTTTCAGTTAATTGACATACCTTCACTCCTACTTGAGCTGCACGTTAAACTATGCTGTCTTTCAGTTCCTGGGATTGTGCCCTGGTATAAGATTTGGAAGCTATGACCCCAGTGCTCAGAAGGGTGAACAGCTGGATCCTGTTAATGGTCAGCCATGCTCTGGATATAAAATTGAATTCTGGTAGTATTTAACATTACAAATTTTACAGATCAAGTAAAGCACATTTAAACTGCTTCCCACAATTATATTCATCCAGTGCGATTAAGGATGGTGAAAAGGAGTTGGGACATGAAGGATACACAATTTGCACTCGTGATTTTATATGACATATGTCTATATCAGGCCACAAAAAAAGAAATATAAGCACACCATCAGAAATTGAAAACCTTTCTTTATCTTTTTTAATTCCCTAGAAATAATGCAAATCTTTAAAGAAACTTGCTGCCTTCCACTTCCCTGTGTTCATGTTACATTGTGGCAAAGCAAGATGCAAGTCTAAAATGATTTGAGGTCATTGACTGAGGGCTGTATTCACACCTACATATATACTTTTTTAGTGTTCATTCAGGTTGCATAGCAGTCGCCAAATCATTTTGAATGAGCCCTTAACCACATGGCCTCCAGAAAGTTTTACCCCCTTCATGACCAGAGCATTTTTTCCTAATCAGAACTGCGCAATTTTAACTGGCAATTGCTCGGTCACGCAGCACTGTACGCAAATGATATCTTTTTCACACAAATAGAACTTTCATTTGGTGGTATTTGATCCCCACCGTGTTTTTGTTTTGTTTTGTTTTTTTACATAAACAAAAAGAGAACAAAAATTTTGAAAAACCTATATTTTCTACTTTCTGTTATAAAACATATCCAATAAAAAAATTTAAAAATTTTAGTTTCTTCATAAATTTAGGCCGAAATGTTTTCTGTCTTTGGTAAAAAAAAAAATCCCAATAGTTGTATATTAAATCGGTTTATATTAAATCGGTTAGCGTCTACGAACTATGGTATATATACTGGAATTTATACACTTATAGATACTACCCTGTAATGGTAAACGATCAGTGACTTATAGTGTGACTGTAATAGGGTGGTGGACAATCTGGTACTCTCTATGTGCATAACTACAGTGGTGTCCTCATTTCCTGTTCCTTTGCATGTTTGTCACACTTAAGTGTTTCGGAACATCAAACCAATTTAAACAATAGTCAAGGACAACACAAGTAAACACAAAATGCAATTTGTAAATGAAGGTGTTTATTATTAAAAGGTGAAAAAAATCCAAACCATCATGGCCCTGTGTGAAAAAGTGATTGCCCCCTAAACCTAATAACTGGTTGGGCCACCCTTAGCAGCAACAACTGCAACCAAGCGTTTGCGATAACGTGCAATGAGGCTTTTACAGCGTCCTGGAGGAATTTTGGCCCACTCATCTTTGCAGAATTGTCCTAATTCAGTTACATTAGAGGGTTTTCGAGCATGAACGGCCTTTTTAAGGTCATACCACAACATCTCAATAGGATTCAGGTCAGGACTTTGGCTAGGCCACTCCAAAGTCTTCATTTTGTTTTTCTTCAGCCATTCGGTGGTGGACTTGCTGGTGTGTTTAGGATCATTGTCCTGCTGCAGAACCCAAGTTCGTTTCAGCTTGAGTACACGAACAGATGGTCGGACATTCTCCTTCAGGATCTCTTGGTAGACAGCAGAATTCATAGTTCCTTTTATCACGGCAAGTCTTCCAGGTCCTGAAGCAGCAAAACAGCCCCAGACCATCACACTACCACCACCATATTTTACTGTTGGTATAATGTTCTTTTTATGAAATGCAGTGTTCCTTCTACGCCAGATATACTTGGACACACACCTTCCAAAGAGTTCCACTTTTGTCTCATCGGTCCACAGAATGTTGTCCCAAAAGTCTTGGGGATCATCAAGATGTGTTGTGGAGAAATTGAGACGAGCTTTGATGTTCTTTTTGCTCAGCAGTGGTTTTCTCCTTGGAACTCTGCCATGCAGGCCATTTTTGCCCAGTCTTTTCCTGATGGTGGAGGCATGAACGCTGACCTTAACTGAGGCAAGTGAGGCCTGCAGTTCCTTGGACGTTGTTGTGGGGTCTTTTGTGACCTCTTGGATGAGTCGTCGCTGCGCTCTTGGGGTAATTTTGGGCGGCCGGCCACTCCTGGGAAGGTTCACCACTGTTCCATGTCTTCGCCATTTGTGGATAATGGCTCTCACTGTGGTTCGCTGGATTCCCAAAGCTTTGGAAATGGCTTTATAACCCTTTCCAGACTGATAGATCTCAATTACTTTCTTTCTCAATTGTTCCTGAATTTCTTTGGGTCTCGGCATGATGTGTAGCTTTTAAGGATCTTCTGGTGGACCTTACTGTGTCAAGCAGCTCCTATTTAAGTGATGCCTTGATTGTGAACAGGTGTGGCAATAATCAGGCCTGGGTGTGGCTAGAGAAATTGAACTCAGGTGTGGACAACCACAGTTATAGTATGTTTTAACAAGGGGGCAATCACTTTTTCACACAGGGCCATGATGGTTTGGATTTTTTTTCACCTTTAATAATAAACACCTTCATTTACAAATTGCATTTTGTGTTTACTTGTGTTGTCCTTGACTATTGTTTAAATTGGTTTGATGTTCCGAAACACTTAAGTGTGACAAACATGCAAAGGAACAGGAAATGAGGAAGGGGGCAAACACTTTTTCACACCACTGTAACTGACACTGACATTGCTAGTGACACTAATACAGAGATCAGTGATATTATATACAATCACTGTACTTACGACACTGGCTGGGAAGGGGTTAACATCTATTGCAATCAAAGGGTTAACTGTGTGCCTAGCCAGTGTTAGTGTGTGTAATGTGTGCTGCTTTTTACTAAATATAGATTAGACTAAAATTAAATTATTTGGCCTCATCACCAAATTATATGCCTGGCAGGAATCTAATACAGCTCACCATCCAAATAATACAATTCCTACATTAAAGCATGGAGGTGGTAATATCCTATTTTGAGGGTGTTTCTCTGCAGCGAGAACTTGTCAGGATCTAAGAAAAATGGATGGGGCAAAATAATAAGGGGGGGGATATGTTAGGAGGGCGGGTAGCGGGAGGTGAACTGTTGAGTGGAAATAAAACCCTATCCCTCCGCTGCAAGATCCAAGCTAAATTCCTCAGAAAAAGTATATAAGGATCAGTAGAGCCACTTTCGTCTAAATATTTCTTCCTTGTCCTGTAGGAGTGCAGTAATACTTTCCATGGTGTGGATCTCTGCCACCTTACCCAGCCACATTGAGAGTGTGCGGGGGGGGGGGGGGGGGGCGACGATGAGACTCTTGCTTTCACAATGTTGCTATACAGGCCTTGGTCGCATTCAAGAGATGGATCAACATGGAGTGTTAGTATCTCTTTATTGAGAGATCAGAGAGGTGCAAAAGGTACTTGGCTGGATCTAAGCCCAGATCAAAATCAGTTAGCCGCCTGATATAGTCTCTCACTTGAGTCCAGAACCTGTTCAGTTTCTTACAAGTCCAAACAATGTGAAACATACTGTAGATCCTTCCTCCTCTCCACAATGCCAACTGTTCACAGCGTCTGGATATATTTTCCTCAACAATGTAGGGACCTTGTGCCAGCGAGTAAGGATCTCATATCCCAACTCTTAAAACTTGTTCACAAAAGACAAATAGTGCACAAAATAGAGAATGTATTCCCTCTGTTTGGAAGAGAGTGTGAGTCCCAAATCTCTCTCCCACTTGAACAAAAAAGGAGGCACAAATCTCTCTGATGGGTAAGATAAGAGGATGCCAACGGGAATGAAAGGGAGAAACGCGGGGCCTGAAACTGACATTAAGAATTTCAGATTAATGTGCATTAGTCTTAAAGTTAGATAATGCACTATATACTTGAAGTTCGCTCAGGAAGTTGGGGAGAGTGCCTTTCGGGTTCGTAACATAGAACAGTATGTCAACTGCGAATGCTACCAACTTCTGCTCCATCCATCGTACCTGGAAACCTTTAAAGTCTAAGTAGCAGTGAACATGCCTCAGCAGGGGCTCCAGGGTCAGAAAGAAAATGAGTGGAGACAGGGGGCACCCTTGCCTTAGTCAAGGGAAAAAAGGCAGAAATAGCATCTTTGGCCCTCACCACCACGGAAGGGATAGAGTAAATGGTGTCCATCCATCTGAAAAAATTGTCTCCCACACCGATATGGCTCAGTCCAGTCCACCCTGTCAAAGGCTTTCTCTCTGTCAGATGAAAGCAGACACAGTGCAATAAGCCGACTGTGGGCAAAGTGGATAATATCAGGCACCCTAGTTGTATTGTGTTTTGGCTCTTTGGTAGGCATAAATGGTGGACAACCTCTTGAAGGGGAGCTAAGAGTCTGCAGAAAAGAATCTTGGTGAATATTTTCAAGTCTTAATGAAGTTTTAATGTTGTTTTAAACGTGCATAAGGATTGTATATATATTTTTTTATATAAAAAAACTCTGTGGTGCCGTAAAGTCAATGGACAGCGGTCCAATGCTTGTTTTTATTTATATTAATTAAATCTGGCAACCAGCTGATCATCGTATAAGGTTTAGAGTCAAGGTTTGCCTAAATATTAGTTGGTATATATGAAGGGCCACATAATGTTCTCTACTCTTTTGTTAGCAAAGTTACAAATTACATTATCAGTCCATATAGCGGGAATTTAAAGTGTGTTTATAGACAGTTTTTGTTGGGGTATGGAGACACAACAGGAAGTAAAAGCAAATCTCTACAAAGTGAGCAGAACTTACCTTTTAGACAGTTATCACTGGTGAACCAATTGGAAGACTTCCTTTCACCTTGTGCCCTGCCCTTCAATTGTAAAATATTGGAATTTCTATTACCTTATGTCCAGATGAAAATGGTCACCAGAAAACAGACAGAGTATAGCTACCCAGTGGGAACACAGAAAAAAATAGCATCTTGAGCAGTTTTAACCCTTCCTACTCTATCCAAAATTAGAGAAAAGGCATTTGGCTACATATACATTTTAACTACAAACTTGTAAAGTTACCCTGTCTGTAGAACCCAAGTATAGTTAAAGGCTAAGATGGCCAACAAAGAGCATACACTTGAACACCTATGTATGCATGCACCCATACGTATTGTATTTTGTGACTCACAGAGTAGTGGCTTGGGAACAGGATGGTAGCTGTGTATGAAGTCATATAACAAAAGTGTGGAGACATTCCCCTCTAATTAAACATAAAAGCACTGG
The DNA here is from genome assembly GCF_037356315.1 of Lithobates pipiens. Lineage (NCBI taxonomy): Eukaryota > Metazoa > Chordata > Amphibia > Anura > Ranidae > Lithobates > Lithobates pipiens. The sequence goes on from NW_027507788.1 coordinate 167,983,874, forward strand.
GAAATTAATCTCATTTTATGGGTATACTTTACAAAGTATTGTGCTCTGGCAAACACTGTTTGATACAACTTAAATTTGATGAGTCGGCTTAAGTATAATTTGACAAAATTAAAGCGCTCAACTTAATTGATCCCAGTCTCCCCTCATCTTAACCAGCCCAAGTCCCCATTATTACTACGCACATGCATGTAACACCTGTCCAGCCTGGAGTTTTAGGTCATACAGAAAGCCTGTCCCTCCTGAGCACTTCCATGTTTGGTACTCTGGGAGCTGTACAAGAAAGTACCACTGCTGAAAAAACTGTTATGTTTGGTGAGTATGTCTGTCAATAGACATTGACTGCTTAAACACGAAAGCTTGTAATTTTGGGAACATCCTATACTTAAGCAATTGATTCCTTTATTTCCAGGTTCAGGTGTGGGCCATGAATTAAACTTCACAAAACAATATGGTATGGGGGAGTTTATCTAAGTACAAATAAGGTATATTAGGGACACGCTGCCTTTTTCCTTTCCGTACAAAACCATAACATAAATCTAATGAAGTTGTAACCTATTTTTAGAATCAAAAGTCCTAGTTGATGGAAAGAAGTTTTGCTTTGAAGGTCTGAATGCCTTAACCCTTTAGATCTCTCAGCTTTCATCGCTCACCCAAACAGTTCTCTGTTTAGTTTATGTACTGTATGCTTTTAATTTTCTCCTTCTATTTCCTCTCATAGGTGGTTCTGTTCCTGTGGATTAGCTTAAATGTGACCTCTACATTAGACTTTGTACTGAATAGCATTAGTACATCATAAAAGCCACTTGCCCACATTTCTACCATTCCAGTACATAATCCAAAAAAACATTAGATGCTATATTTAACCCCTAAAAATGCTCTGCTGGCCAGCCACACCGGAGACTGGAGATTGTCACCTCTAACAACGCCTGGTAATTGTTTACCGTGTCGCTACAAATAAAAGGGAAGTGGGAATATATACATTAAGCTCTCTGTGCTTCGGTGAACATTTGATGTCCTCAGACAAGTTGACAATGCCACATAGCACTGCACTCGGCCTTTATTCACATTTCTCTGTAAAATGTTAGGAGACTGACAGCCAGAGCCATTCAGTGGTTACAGAAATTGTTGTATGAATATTACATGTATGGGTTGGTGCAGAGTCACTTAGATACAAGGCCAAATCAAGGACTTGAAGTTGAAGTCCGCCCAGTAAACGCCCCTAGCCTAGCTAATCTCCCCAGTCATTAAAAATATGTAAATGGCCCAAATACGTACTTGGATTAGTGGTTATGAGATGCATAAGGCACCAAGTTTACTTTCTTGTGGACTGTAGAGTGAAGGGATCTTTCTTTAAGCTGTCCACCAATGTTGCTAGTGACCTGAATACATCCTATTGAGTTTATTTACTGGGGTCCTTACATTGCCCTCATGACTAGCAGAAGTGTGATGTGACAGCGACAAGACTAAATAGTGATGATCCAGGACTGCAGTGGTGGATACTCCAACTTCACTCTGGAGAGAGGCAGCACAGAGAGTCAAGTGAAGGTGAATTCAGGTGGGATAACCATATCACTATATGTTTACAGAGTAGTGGATGTTTATTTTTGATGTGCCTTTTATAAATGGAGCAATAGAAAACACCCTTGGGTGGTTGGCACACCCATTAATGAATTAAATCTGAGCTGATTGCAAAATGTATGTTTAACGTATGTAACGTTTAAGACCCCGAGAAGCTGTTTTTCTCCAGGTTTAACTTCCATATACTGGCCAGGCTCCAAGAATGTGAAAGTGGATGCTCTCTCCTGAATGTCCCTAGATACTCCTGGAAGCAGAACCTGGTACTATTCTATCTGCACAAAATGTTTTGCTCTTCCAACCCGACCTGAAAACAGCAATTAGACAGGCTTCCGCCTAGTGTACTGAGCCAGAGGTGTCTTCTTTGAAGAATCAAGAAGGGTTATTGTATCAGGACAAAATTTTTGTTCCTCAACAAGTAAGACTTCAAGCCTTACGGACTTTTCATGATCACAAGCTTGCCGAACACATCAGGATATGAAAAACCTCCAAACTTGTTCAACGCTCTTTTTGGTGGCCTAGTTTGAAGCAAGATTGTAAGAATTATATTAGCTCCTGCACCATTTGCCAACATAATAAAGAATCCAATGCTAAGTCCTGTTGTCTGCTGAGACCATTACCCATTCCAGAACAGCCCTGGAGAAAAATAACCATGGACTTCATAGTAGACTTGCCTACCTCTGAAGGGTTCACCACCATCTTGGTGGTAGTAGACTGCCTTTCTAAAATGGCACATTTCCTACCTATGATTGGCACACCCTCTGCTTTGGATACACCAAACGTATTCATTAAAGAAATCGTCAGGTTGCATGAACTACCAGATAATATTGTATCGCATAGAGGAGTACAGTTCACTTCCAGATTCTGGAGAGACCTTATCAATAGAAGTATGTGTCATGGTTATGCAGTAATCTTCCTCTGTTTGCTTACCTCTCCTCATGTGTTAAGATTAAGAGGCCAGCCACTTCCACCTGGTGGTTTTTATAACTACTCCTCTAAGCATGGCTCCACCCCAGGCCCTATCAGGGAACCCTATATTAACCTGTGCACTGCAAGCCAGCGGTGCTTATCAACCATTGTGTATTCACTTTGTGTTTGGCTTCCTGGTTCCTGTTTGCTCTACATTTGTCTCTGTTACCGACCTTGGCGTGTTCTTGATGATTCCTTCCTGCTTGTGACCTTTTGGCATGTTCCCGACCATCCCTGTCTACTTGTGACCCTGAACCTTTGGCGTGTACTGCTGTTGCCCTGACCTCTGCCTTATCCCTTTACTAGGTAAATAATGAGGGAGGATGTGAGACCATAGCGGGTTTACGAATGCTCACATCGGGACAAGAAAGCTCAAGAATATAATAAATGTAAAAATGGTAAACGTTATTAGAAAATTCACGCAAACATTTTAAACAGTAAAAACAGACTCCACAGGTAAATCGCCCATCAAAACTTGTGGGGTCCTTTCTATGACAATACCAAATATACACAGGTGAAATAAATGGCTGTAGAAAAATGTGAAAAAAAAGGAACTTATTCCTGACTGCACGTTAATTGAGCCTGATACGGCTTACAAAAAGGACATTTTGGATAGAACTGTGTGCATTTTATGCCTGGCCCACATTCATCTACTATCAGCTTCAGCTGGGTACATAAGGAAGACGGGAAGGAACATAGGAGGGGATGACCCTACATCTGTAATAGTAGTGTTTAGCATTGTTTTTATACCACGTCTTGTTTTTTTGTTTTCATCCTTTTTTACACATTTTCCTACAGCCATTTATTTCACCTGTGTATATTTGGTATTGTCATAGAAAGGACCCCACAGGTTTTGATGGGTGATTCACCTGTAGAGTCTCTTTTTACTGTTTAAGATGTTTGTGTGAATTTTCTAATAAAGTTTAAAAATTTTCCATTTATTATATTCTTGAGCTTTTTTGTCCTGATGTGAGCCCGCTATGGTCTCACATCCTCCCTCATTGTTTGCATCTATAATACGTTTGTGCTCCTGGGAAGGAAGCCCGTCATATTGATGGAATTATCCTCTAAATTGAATTCCATTTTTGAGTGGATTCAAGTGCTTTCCTTTATTATTTATTATACCTTTACTATCCTTGTTGTTCCAGCCTGCTGCTTCCTTCTCCTGTAGTCTACCGTGAGCGTGCGCTGTGAGACACTGGGGGCCGCGACCTGGAGCCAGACTGCAGCGAAGTCCATCCTCACTACTGGAGGCTCTGGTGAACACCTGCTGGCTCTTAGACTCCGCGCCCTGGGGAATCTATGCTCTAGCTCCCACTGGGATCTGTGTTAGTGATCCAGTACAATCTGAAGCAGTCAGTCCTAAGGTCCACTACCTTAGCAGTGCACTTCCGACTCCTACGGAGTGCATCTGTCACCTGGTCTCAGGTGACCTGACAGTATGTCTATCTTCAGCTTACCATACACAGAGCAATGGTCAGACAGAAAGGATGAATCAGACCTTGGAACAATATCTACGGTGTTTCTGTACCTGCTCTCAAGATTACTGGATCTCTTTTCTTACTTGTGCAGAATTCGTTTACAATAATTGTTTGCATGCTGCCACTAATGAATCCCCTTTCTGGGCTATTTATGGGTTTCATCCCTCTTTTCTACCAAATACCTTTGCAGAAGCAACAGCCCCTGCAGTCCAAGATTGGATAAGCTTTATGTAAACCTATGCAAGAAGCTCAACGAGAAATACACGACAAAAAGAGAGGGAGAATCCTGTTTTTAACGTACAAACAAGACAAGGTATGGCTTTCTGCTGTAAACCTTAAAGCGGAGTTCCACCCAAAAATGGAACTTCCACTTTAAGTGCAGGTGACCCCCTGACATGCCACATTTGGCATGTCATTTTTTTGGGGGGAGCGGATACCCTCTTTTTAGAGGGATCCAGCTCCCACTTCCTCCCGGGGCACCATGGCGCCAGAACCAAAGTTTACCTCTCCCCCCTCCCTCTCGGCAATCATCTGGGACATGTCACAAATCCAAGCACCCACAGTGACAATGCTGGCACCGCAGAGAGGAGGGGGAGAGGAGCGGGGCTTTGTACACCTGCATCGGTGGACCGTGGGACAGGTGAGTGTCCAATTAATAAAAGTCAGCAGCTACACTTTTGGTAGCTGCTGACTTTTATATGGGTGGAACTCGGAAGCAAGGAACAAAGTTCACAGGCCCTTATGAGATCAGAAGAACGATAAATGCAGTAGCCTTTGAGCTGGCACTACCCAACTCCTATAAGATTCCACCCAGTATTCTATGTTTCTCCTCTTAAGCTGGCAATTCCAAGTCCCTTGCCTGAGAGAGAAGAAGCGCCACCACCTCCAGTCTCGGTGGAGGGTGAAACAGAGTTTGAAGTGGAGAGTATTATGGATTGCATGAAGAAAGGTAGACAAGTACAGTACTTATGTGCATGCACCAAGACTGGTGAAATATTTCCACAACAGATACCCAGAAAAACTGTCTCATTTTTCACCCAGAGGTTGTTCCTTGGGGGACGGGTACTGTTAGTAAAAAGGCCACAGAAGAACTGGCAATTGTGCCAATACTAGAGATGGGCACCATCAATAGGTGTGCATGCGCATTGGCAGAAGATTGGCAAATTGGTTCTCGCAGGTGCGCGGCATTGCGAATCTGCGCGCATAATGTGACAGATGTGACCTCTTGCTGGCCTATAAAAAAGACTGTTCCTGGTGCCTCCAAATTGCTGGATTGTCGTCAGTTTCCCTGTGCTCCTGAACCTCTCTATTAATTCCTTGGATTTCCTGTTTTGATCCAGCCTGCTCCAGACCCATTTATCTCCTCTCCTAGCAACTACTCTTGGCTTGTTCTAATGACCTTCCTCCTGCTTGATCACCTGTGTATGACCTCGGCTTGCCTTATGGACTTTGCTACCTCTTACCTGTTTATGACCTTGGCTTGCCTTACGGACTTTGCTATCTCTTACCTTTTTATGACCCTAGCTTGCCCTACGTACTTTGCTACCTGTCACCAGCTTGATCAGTGGTGTGTGACCCCCAACCTGGCTTCTACTGATGTTCCTGTATGCACAGGTTGCCATAGAGCAGCTTCAGTTCTTGAGACATTTATCTCACTATCCACTCTGCAATCTTTAGCGGCTTCCAAGTGATCATCAGCTTAGCTGTCTATAGCCTGCCAGGCAACATGTGCTTTTTTGGGCACTCTATGGCCAAATCATCGGAAATGGTGGAACGAGAAACTGGTTCCCCTTTATTGGGACTATCAGGAATGAAAAAAAGGGGGGTTCCCAGCGGCAGCCTGGGAACCCCGCCGTGGCAAGCTTGGCAACAGATGGCAGCATGGAGAAGGAATGTACACCATCAGCAAGCAGCAGCATGGAAGAGGAATGGACCCCATCGGCAGGCAACATCAGCAGGGAGGAGGCATGGACCCCATCAGCAGGCGGCAGCATGGAGGAGGCATGGACCCCATCAGCAGGCGGCAGCATGGAGGAGGCATGGACCCCATCAGCAGGCAGCAGCATGGAGGAGGCATGGACCCCATCAGCAGGCAGCAGCATGGAGGAGGCATGGACCCCATCAGCAGGCGGCAACATGGAAGAGGCATGGACCCCATCAGCAGGCGGCAACATGGAGGAGGCATGGACATCATCAGCAGGTGGCAACATGGAAGAGTCATGGACATCAGCAGCAGGTGCCAACATGGAGGAGGCATGAATATCAGCAGCAGGTGTCAACATGGAGGAGGCATGGACATAAGCAGCAGGCAGCAACATTGAGGAGGCATGGACATCAGCAGCAGGCAGCAACTTGGAGGAGGCATGGACATCAGCAGCAGTAGGCAGGTACATGGAGGACTGGATTGCATCAGCAGCAGTTGTCCGCATGAGGACTGGATCGCATCAGCAGCAGTCATCTGCATGGAGGAGGACTGGATTGCATCAAACACTGGATCGGTGAGAACAGAATCAGCATGCAACTTGGATAGTGGCACAGGTATAAGAGCAGGAGACGAGTTTTGTTTCTTTGGCTTAGATATTGGAGTCCTGCACGTAGTTACCTTGTGCTGACCAGACTGTACTGCTGATGGGAAGGTAGTAACAGTACTAGGAAGAATAGAGGGAAGAATATTAGAAATGCAGGAAGGGGCCTTAGATGTTGCTATGGGTAACGGCACTGCAGGGGGAGTTTGATGGATTGCATACAGGGGAAGTGTGCTTACTGGTGGCAGGATACTTATGTGACTCATCTTGCACTGGGTATATGATCTCTGAACAAGCTTGTAGTAAAGGTTGAACTAAAGTTAGTTTATCTCACCCTTGCTCACATTGCTCAATTAAACGGTGCACAGAAGCAATACATTCCAACACCACCTGTTGTGGATAGGCTGAATACTGCTGGAGAAACACACCTGCACAATGTTTTAGCAACCATCCCAAAAATCCAGCCTGGTACAAAGTGAATGAAGGAGTGAAAATATCATGGCCCTGAGAGGTAATCTGAAATAGTAGCTCAGAACAGACCTGTCAATGGCTAAGGAACGTGCAGTCAAAATCCCTTCAAGCAGCTCTTCCTAAGAGAGATCCTGCCAAAGTGAATGACACAAATCCTTTTCCTATACTGCAAGTTGCACACGGCAAATAACATGCACTCTCAGAATTGTGAAAGGAAAAGCTAAAATCCAAAGCAACTGGCTCCCAGTTCCCAAGTGTAGCTGATCTGGTCGTTGGTGGGCGTCATGATTATGTCAGGATCAGTGGTTAGGGAGAGCAGACACGTAGCTACACAAGGGAACTGATACCAAACAAAGGATATATATATTAAAGTGATATTTATTTATAGTGAAACACAGCAAACCATTAACACAGCAAACAGCACACAGTAAACGTGAACATAAACAAACCCCAAAAGACAAATAACAAAGTAACCTAACTACTAACTATATACAAAAACCATCTAAAGGACAAGGGTACATTCAAGGTTACAAGGAAGGGGGATCTCAACAGGGTACTCGAATAGAAGCAAGGCAGGCACAAAGCAGAGCGGTACAGATTGGATAAAGCTAGGCACAGCTGGCAAGGAAGGGACCAGAATCGTAACACGTCGGGGCAAGGGAGGAGAAGCCTTAAGTAGACCCCAGGCAGCTGAACATTAATTAGCCTGATTACACCAGCCTGCTGGCTCCTGGGTGACACCTTCTGGTGGACACTGGAACTGCAAACAGCCCAGAGCATGAACCAGCAGGTGAACTTAAACCTAACAACTGGAGTGGTAAACTAGCATACCATGAATTACATGCAGATAGTGAAAGGAACTATCCTACTCATGTACTGGAGATGGACAGAGAGACAAAATAACAATGTCCTGGTTGAGGTGAAAGGCCAAAATCAGCCTAGTCTGCCTGCAATAGTCCACACCTGTAATGTTATTGACAGCCAAGGACGAAACATGGAATTCTGCCCAGGGAAGAATCCTTTCTACCTCTCTTTCCATAGAACAACTTTTGGTTACTCTGTGATGGTTGATGTATAGTCACTGCTGTGACATTGTCCAACTGGATCCTGACTGGTGTCTCCTCCAATGTGCCAAATCACTCCAATGGCCAATTCCCCTGCATCGATCAAGTGTCTAGGACCCCTCCTTAACCCTTACCGTGCTTACCATTGGGTCCAGAACTCCCATGCAGAGTCCAAGTCTGGAAGCAAAGAGGTTTGGGAAGAAAAACTCTGGCTTGAGCTGTGTGAGATGAGACCCAAAAACTCCAAGCATTGTGTTGGTTCATGTTCTGACATTTCAAGGTCCAACCAAACCATTTTAAGGTTTGAGTTGTACACGTCACATTGCCAGAATTTGTGCCAACTGTTCCCTCAACAGGAGCTCACCCAAATATATCCAAATGAGAATGTGCTGCGAGTTTAGCAAGGCTAATACAGGGGCTAATGCCTTGGTAAACACTCATGATGGAGGTGAGGAAAAAAATGGGATACAAACAGTGTTATGTGCCCACACAAAAACAAAGCTTACATAGTAGGTGAGGTTAAAAAAAGACACAAGTCCAACCCATGTGTGTGATTATATGTCAGTATTACATTGTATATCCCTTTATCTTGCGGTCGTTCAGGTGCTTATCTAATAGTCTCTTGAAACTATTGATTCTCCCTGCTGAGACCACCACCTGTGGAAGGGAATTCCACATCCTTGCCGCTCTTACAGTAAAGAACACTCTACATAGTTTAAGGTTAAACCTCTTTTCTTCTAATTTTAATGAGTGGTCATGAGTCTTGTTAAACTCCCTTCTGTGAAAAAGTTTTATCCCTATTGTGGGGTCACCAGTAAGGTATTTGTATATTGAAATCATATCCCCTGTCAAGCATCTCTTCTTCAGAGAGAATAAGTTCAGTGCTCGCAACCTTTCCTCATAACTAATATCTTCCAGACCCTTTATTATCTTTGTTGCCCTTCTTTGTACTCGCTCTATTTCCAGTACATCCTTCCTGAGGACCGGTGCCCAGAACTGGACAACATACTCTAAGTGCAGCCAGACCAGAATGTTGTAGAGCGGGAGAATTATTGTTTTATCTCTGGAGTTGATCCCCTTTTTAATGCATGAAAATATTCTGTTTGCTTTGTTAGCAGCAGCTTGGCATTGCATGCCATTGCTGAGCATAACATCTACTAGGACCCCCAGTTCCTTTTTCTTTCTAGATTCCTCCAGAGGTTCTCCCCCCAGTGTATAGATTGCATTCATATTTTTGCCTCCCAAATGCATTATTTTACATTTTCTACATTGAAGCTCATTTTCCATGTAGTTGCCCACAGCAATAATTTGTTCAGATCTTTTTGCAAGGTTTCCACATCCTGCAGAGAATTTATTGTCCTGCTTAGCTTAGTATCGTCTGCAAATACAGAGATTGAACTGCTCTCCAGGTCGTTCATGAACAAATTAAATAGGATTGGTCCCAGCACAAAACCCTGTGGGACCCCACTACCCAATCCTGACCATTCAGAGTACTCCCCATTTATCACCACCCTCTGAACTCGCCCTTGTAGCCAGTTTTCAATCCATGTACGCACCCTATGGTCCATGCCAACGGACCTTATTTTATACAGTAAATGTTTATGGGGAACTGTGTCAAATGCTTTCGCAAAATCCAGATATACCACGTCCACGGGCATTCCTTTATCTAGATGGCAACTCACCCCCTCATAGAATTAATTAGAGGTTAATAGATTGGTTTGACAAGAACGATTCTTCATGAATCCATGCGGATTACTGCTAATGATACCATTCTCATTGCTAAAATCTTGTATATAGTCCCTTATCATCCCCTCCAAGAGTTTACATACTGTTGAGGTTAGGCTAACTGGTCTTTAGTTCCCATGGATGTATTTTGGGCCCAGTTTAAATACATTGGCTTTTCTCCAATCAGCTGGTACCATTCTAGTCAGTAGACTGTCAGTAAAAATTAGGAACAATGGTCTGGCAATTACTTAACTGAGTTCCCCAAGTACCCTTGGGTGCAAGCGTTCTGGTCCCGGTGCTTTATTCATGTTAAGTTTCCCAAGTCTAATTTTAATTCTGTCCTCGGTTAACCATGGAGGTGCTTCCTGTGCTAGCTTTGATGCACTGGAAAAATGGACATGAAACTATGCATCCTTGATGTCCATAAAGGCTAGAAAGTCTCCCTGGATGGATGAAAACTAGGACAGACCTTGTAGAGTCCAGGTAATATCTTGGATTTAATACACTGTTTATGCAAAAGGATTTGAAAGAAGACAGTTAAAGCCTTCAGATCCAAGATGGGGTGAATTCACCATTTGGGTTTTGAAAAGTAAACAAGTAGGAGTAAAATCCCTAAAGCTTTTCTTTAGTTAGAACAATGGAAATGGCTCAAGATATCTGCAAGAGCAAAATGGAGGTCGGGTAGTCTGTGGAGGAACACCTCTATAGTTACTTCTTTTACCAAAGCAATCAAGATTCTTTCTGACCAGGTGTCTGCATAGAGCAACAGACCCCCCCCCCCCCCCGCCCACACTTTGAAAAGTAGAGGAATCCCTTAATATCAAAAATTACTTGTCTAACAATTTGAGGGTCCAGGGTTCTCTATTAAATTGGGCCCTTGGCTCTCTAGAAATTGAAGCCTGGGAGTAATTAAACTATCTCTTCTTGGTCTCAGAGAGAGAAGTCTTTCCATATTCTTTTGCTGGGGCAAATTAGTACTTTTACCCCCCAGTAAAAATGTTTTCTGAAACATTTAACCATCAAAAGGCTTTCACAGCATACATTTTTACATTGCTGTTTTTCAGACCAACATTTAGGAAAAAGGGTTCACCATATATTTACTGATTGGAGACTCAAAAAAAATTAAGATAGAAAATGTCAACAAATCCATCTATGCTGCCATTGCCAGGTCCCTTAGGAGTGGCACTGCAGGCTGCCCAAAAACAATTAGTGGATCATGAGCTGACTGCAGTGACAAGGTCACTGTAGCAGGCGACAAGGATTAACCAAGGTGGAACTGCATATGTCTTTCAAATCAGAGCAATGGTGGGAAGAAGCTACCTCACACATGACACTCCAGTTAGTTACACAGCCCTTAACTGTCCAGCATATTAACCCTTTAAGTGGAAACCAACAGAAAAGGGAAGTAATAATTGACCTTGAAAGCACCAAATATAGTAGCGCTTGATCCTCACCCCAATTGGCATATTCATTACACATTTCAAGGACTGGGTCAAACTGGAGGCTGTACCACTGCTTAGGACCTGAAGTGCTCTGTTGATAATTAACACAGTATATGGAGGTCTACAAAATACCACAAGCAGAGCCCAGTGCCTGAAGTTCACATTCCAGACAGGCTTTGCAATCTTCAGTCCAGTGGGGTCTGGGTTTGGCCTTCAAAGCAATTGCTGAGGATACGCCAATGTAGATAGCTGCTTAAAGAGGCCAGCACAGCAGCATGTGGGTAACGTCTTGATTGAAGAAAAATATTTCAAAAGAGACATAACAAAAATGGTACAACTTTTCTCAATAGAGTAAAGGCGTCCATTCTCCTATGAAAAAACTGAAGCATGATGGGAGAGTAAGGGGCTATACCTGACTGGCCAATGTTTTTTTTGTATGAAAGAAAATATAGGAACCAATAGGTTCCAAACCCACGCAAATCAATGGGCAAAAGGCAAATAAACTACAATAAAGAGCCGTGTGTTGTAAAGTGTAAAAAACACCTATACGTGAAAAGAAACTAAGAAATAACACTATTATATAAAATACATGTCGCCATAGTGAATAAACCAGCCTTTCTCAACCTTTTCAACACAGAGGAACCCTTGAAATAGTTCTCCAGTCATGGGGAACCCCTGCTAAAATTTTGAAATCTATAACTCATGATACATTAGTGTGATGGTCGGTGGGAAGAATGGTCCTTATACTTGTGGTCATTGGGAAGAATTACCCCTTTACAGATAGCTAAAAAGATCAATGGTGTCAGTGGGAACTTATCAGAGAGGCAGAAATGTCTCAATGCTGAAGGAACCCCTAGCAACCTCTGGAGGAACCCCGGGGTTCCACAGAACCCTGGTTGAGAGTCACTGGAATAAACAATAGTGAATAAATACATCTTCATTTAAGTTATAAAAAATATGTAAAAGTTGTGAAGTCCATATATAGATCCCACACATAAATAACGTCCTCAGTGAGTATAAGAAAGGTTCCGCTCCACCTGCAAGCAGACACACAATGCACTCACCAGACTTAATTGACCTGTATTACAGGGAGTCAAATTACACATATGGGAAAATCCAAGATGTCATACATGAGGTCACAGGAATTAATCCAAACCACTGCTGTCATCCATCAAAATATACGTATTCAAAGCTTCAGTTTTACCATATAGAGAGGGAGAGGAAAGAACACTCTCATGGAGCAGTAATTCAAATAATCTATTTAAAAAAAGGTTGTATTGCACTTACATCAAAGAAGACAAGGATCAGCATGTATTGTATAGCGCTCAACCTGCATTCCAGCTGACTGGAAATTACATATCTCAAACACCACCCCAAGGCCAATGGTGCCCGCTGCTGTGTCTCAGCCAATCAGAAGGGGGAGTCCCTGGACTTTGTGGTTTTCGTGCAACATTGCTGGATCGAAAGGTAAGTATTAGGGGGGCTGCTGCACACAGAAGTTTTTTTTTATATCTTAATGTAAAGAATGCATTAAGATAAAAAAACCTTCTGCCTTTACAACCATAATTACATAGTAGGTGAGGTTGAATAAAGTCCATCAAGTCCAACCTATGTGTGTGATAATATGTCAGTATTACATTGTATATCCCTGTATGTTGTGGTCTTTAACTTTTTAACCATTTTAAGTTTTTTCACCTTAATGTATTCTATGCGCTAAAGTGAACAACCTTCTGTGCTGAAGCTGCCCCTCAGACCCCCCCCCTTTCTTTATCTGAGCCCATCTGTTCCAGTGATGTGCACGAGTGAAGCGGCTCCCACTGCTGTCTCTCTCCTCATTGGACAGATTGATAGCAGCAGAAGTGATTGGCTTCCGCTGCTGTCAATCAAATCCAGTGACATGGGAGCAGGGGGCGGGGTCGAGTCCCCCAGTCTGTGTCACGAGAAGCAGCAGCGGGAGTAGGAAGCGTGCGCGCATAGGTGTCCCTAAGGAAAGCGGCTTTCCCTTGGGGCACCCGATGAAGAGGAGGGGCCTAGAGCGCCGGTGGGGGAACCTAGTAAAAGAGGATCAGGGCTGTTCTGTGCAAAACCATTGCACAGAATATGCAGCCACTTGTGCCCATCATATGCAGCCTCTTGTGCCCATCATATGCAACCACTTGTGCTCCATCAAATGCAGCCACTGTGCCCCATCATATGCAGTCACTTGTGCAAATCATATGTAACCACTTTTGCCCTATCAAATGCAGCCTCTGTGCCCCATCATCTGCAGCCACTTGTGCTCATCATATGCAACCATTTGTGCCCCATCAAATGCAGCCACTTGTGCCCCATCATATGCAGTCACTTGTGCCCATCAAATGCAGCCACTGTGCCCCATCATATGCAGCCACTGTGCCCCATAATATGCAAGCACTTGTGCCCCATAAAACGTAACCATGTGTGCCTCATCATATGCAGCCACTTGTGCCCAGCATATGCAGCCACTTGTGCCCCATCAAATGCAGCCACTTGTACTCATCAAATGCAGCCACTTATGCTCATCAAATGCAGCCACATGTGCTCATCAAATGTAGCCAGTTGTGCCCATCATATGAGCCATGTGTGCCCATCAAATGCAGCCACTTGTGCCCATTAAATGCTGCCATTTGTGCCCATGAAATGCTGCTACTTGTGCCCATCAAATTCCGCCAATTGTGCCCATCATATGCAGCCACTTGTGTCCCTCAAATGCTGCCACTTGTGCTCATCAATGCAGCCACTTGTGCCCAACAAATGCCCCCACTGTGGCCCCCGCTCGCCCACTGTCTGCCTGGCACTTACCCCATTTTAGCGGTGGGTCAGGCAGCTGTGGGACGGCTCCTGTGTCCTCCATGCGTCTCTTCTCATTCTGCTAGACGTCCAATAGGGGCAACTGTGCCTTCAGAAAATCAGGTGACGGGTATCAGACCCACGCTACCTGATTGGCGGAGAGGCGGTTCGGTGTTAGAAAAGCAAATACTCATTTGCTTTTATAACAAATCTGGGTGGACTGCGAGCACAATGCTCTGCACCATGAGTCCACCTTTTTTGAAACCTATTAGAGCATAAGGATCTAATCAGGTGCTTCAAAAAAACACCCCCGATTCTGGAATAGGGGGTGTCAACGGCCATGGATAGATTCATGCAATGCAATGAATCTATTTATTATTCATAGAGGGGGTGGCGTGACAGAGGGGGTGCACCCCTACTGCTTGGAGTACAAAAGGCCTCCAAGTTACTATATTGCATTGATTTTTTTTTTAATTTCTAAAATTACATTGAATGCAAATGAAAATGGAAAAGGGTTTTTTTTTACATTAAAGTAGTATTAAACCCACTGCATTTTTAAGTTTTAAAAATTGAACAAGGGAAAATAAACCCTTCTCAGTAAACAATTTTTTAGAAATTATTCCCCAGTACTTGCAGTTTACAGGTTTCAATGCTGCTGGCTCCTGCACATAATTTAAAAAAGATAAGCTCGCCTTTAAAAAAAATTATAAATGCACATTTTTATGCTGGTAAAAAAATTTGCATTTCCTTTTTTTTTTGTAGGAGCTTGGGAAGCATTGCATCCAAGATCAGGGGATCGCAGGTGCAATGCAGGGCTCCTGCAGACTCTCAGTGAAAGCCGTCTTCTGGTACAGGCATGCAGTTACACAATGACAGGAAGAATCAGATACCTACCTAGAGTGCTCAAAAGAGCCCTGATAGTTCATTCAGTACTACAGGCTGTCAGCCGTATTACAGTGCCTTGCGAAAGTATTCGGCCCTCTTGAACTTTTCAACCTTTTGGCACATTTCAGGCTTCAAACATAAAGATATAAAAATTTTATTTTTTGTGAAGAATCACCAACAAGTGGGACACAATTGTGAAGTGGAACGAAATCTATTGGATTTTTTAAACTTCTTTAACCAGTTGCCGACCGCCGCACGCCGATGTACGTCGGTACAATGGCACGGGCAGGCATAAGGACATACATGTACGTCCCTTGCCTCCCGCGGGTCGGGGGCCCGATCGGGCCCCCGCCCGGTGCCTGCGGCGGTCGGTATTCGTTCGGGAGCGATCCCGGACGAGGGGACGGCCATTCATTCATGGCCACCCCCTCGCGATCGCTCCCGACGAATAGAAATCCCCGGTGACATCACTTCCTCTCCTGTAATGTAAACACAGGAGAGGAAGTGATGTATTCTCTCCTCCGTGTCGGTATTTTTCGTTCCGACACGGAGGAGAGAGGATCAGTAAGTTGCACCAACACTCTACACACACAGTAGAACATGCCAGGCACACTCACACCCCCCCTTTACCCCCCGATCACCCCCCCAATTACCCCTGCCCCCCAGTCACAGTGACACCAATGTCATTTTTTTTTTTTTTTTTTTGCATTGGTGTCATTTGTGACTGTAATAACTGTTAGGGCAGTTAGAGTTAGCCCCCTTTAGTTCTAATGTACCCCCCTAACCCCCCCAATAAAGGTTTAACCCCGTGATCACCCCCCGTCGCCAGTGTCACTAAGGCTGGGTTCACATTGCAGCGGTTTATGAGAACGAATGTGATTCGCACCGCACTGCAGTGCAAATCACATCCGATCTCTGTGCGATTCGAGTTCAGCCATTCGCCGCACCCGCCGCAAATTCGCACGGGACCCTTTTTTTGGCCCGCAGCAGAATCGGATCGCATGGGTGTTCACACCATGCGATCCGAGTTTGCAGATCGCACTACGCTATGCGAACTGATCTGGGGGTGTCAGTAACATTTCACTGACACTCCCAGCAGTTCGCATAGGGCAGTGTGAACTGCCGCCGGGAGGCATGCGATGCGGGAACCCGCCGCGGATTCGCGGCGTTTCCGCATCGCTCCAGTGTGAACCCAGCCTAATAAGCGATCATTTTTCTGATCGCCGTATTAGTGTCACAGGTGACGCTAGTTAGGCAGGTAGGAATTTAGGTTCGCCGCAGCTTTTTATAGCGCCAGGGACCCCCATATACTACCGCATAAAGCCCCCTGATTGCCCCCTAGTTAACCCTTTCACCAGTGATCACCATATAACTGTTACAGGTGACGCTGGTTGGTTAGTTATTTTTTTATAGTTTCAGGGCACCCGCCATTTATTACCTAATAAAGGTTTAACCCCCTGATCACCCGGCGGGTGTCATTTGTGACTAATAACTGTTAGGGCAGTTAGGGTTAGCCCCCTTTAGTTCTAAGGTACCCCCCTAACCCCCCCAATAAAGGTTTAACCCCGTGATCACCCCCCGTCGCCAGTGTCACTAAGGCTGGGTTCACATTGCAGCGGTTTATGAGAACGGATGTGATTCGCACCGCACTGCAGTGCAAATCACATCCGATCTCTGTGCGATTCAAGTTCAGCCATTCGCCGCACCCGCCGCAAATTCGCACGGGACCCTTTTTTTGGCCCGCAGCAGAATCGGATCGCATGGGTGTTCACACCATGCGATCCGAGTTTGCAGATCGCACTGCGATATGCGAACTGATCTGGGGGTGTCAGTAACATTTCACTGACACTCCCAGCAGTTCGCATAGGGCAGTGTGAACTGCCGCCGGGAGGCATGCGATGCGGGAACCCGCCGCGCATTCGTGGCGTTCCCGCATCGCTCCAGTGTGAACCCAGCCTAATAAGCGATCGTTTTTCTGATCGCTGTATTAGTGTCACAGGTGGCGCTAGTTAGGCAGGTAGGTATTTAGGTTCGCTGCAGCTTTTTATAGCGCCAGGGACCCCCATATACTACCGCATAAAGCCCCCTAATTGCCCCCTAGTTAACCCTTTCACCAGTGATCACCATATAACTGTTACAGGTGACGCTGGTTGGTTAGTTATTTTTTTATAGTTTCAGGGCACCCGCCATTTATTACCTAGTCTCACTAGTGTACCCCTAAATTTAGGGGTGTCTACTTTCCAAAATGGGGTCATTTGGGGGGGGTTTGTGCCATCTTGGCATTTTATGGCCTTCAAAACTGTAACGCCCTTAGAAAGCCTGAAGGCGGTGCTTGGTTTTCGGGGCCCCGTACGCGGCTAGGCTCCCAAAAAGTCCCACATATGTGGTATCCCCATACTCAGGAGAAGCAGCAGAATTTATTTTGGGGTGTCATTTCACATATGCCCATGGCATGCGTGAGCAATATATCATTTAGTGACAACTTTGTGAAAAAAAAAAAAAAAAGTTTGTAATTTTCCCGCAACTTGTGGCAAAATATAAAATATTCCATGGACTCAACATGCCTCTCAGCAAATAGCTTGGGGTGTCTACTTTCTAAAATGGGGTCATTTGTGGGGGTTTTGTGCCATCTTGGCATTTTATGGCCTTCAAAACTGTAATAGGTAGTGAGGAGTGAACTCAAAAATTTACGCCCTTAGAAAGCCTGAAGGCGGTGCTTGGTTTTCGGGGCCCCGTACGCGGCTAGGCTCCCAAAAAGTCCCACATATGTGGTATCCCCGTACTCAGGAGAAGCAGCAGAATTTATTTTGGGGTGTCATTTCACATATGCCCATGGCATGCATGAGCAATATATCATTTAGTGACAACTTTGTTAAAAAAAAAAAAAAAAAAAAAAAAGTTTGTAATTTTCCCGCAACTTGTGGCAAAATATAAAATATTCCATGAACTCAACATGCCTCTCAGCAAATAGCTTGGGGTGTCTACTTTCTAAAATGGGGTCATTTGTGGGGGTTTTGTGCCATCTTGGCATTTTATGGCCTTCAAAACTGTGATAGGTAGTGAGAAGTGAACTCAAAAATTTACGCCCTTAGAAAGCCTGAAGGCGGTGCTTGGTTTTCGGGGCCCCGTACGCGGCTAGGCTCCCAAAAAGTCCCACATATGTGGTATCCCCATACTCAGGAGAAGCAGCAGAATTTATTTTGGGGTGTCATTTCACATACGCCCATAGCATGTGTGAGCAATATATCATTTAGTGACAACTTTGTGTAAAAAAAAATAAAAAATTTTTTTTTTGTCATTATTCAATCGCTTGAGGCAAAAAAATAAAATATTCAATGGGCTCAACATGCCTCTTATCAATTTCCTTAGGGGGTCTACTTTCCAAAATGGGGTCATTTGGGGGGGTTTTGTACTGCCCTGCCATTTTAGCACCTCAAGAAATGAGATAGGCAGTCGTAAACTAAAAGCTGCGTAAATTCCAGAAAACGTACCTTAGTTTGTAGATGTGACAACTTTTGCGCAAACCAATAAATATACAATTATTGACTTTTTTTTTACCAAAGACATGTGGCTGAATACATTTTGGCCTAAATGTATGACTAAAATTGAGTTTATTGGATTTTTCTAATAACAAAAAGTAGAAAATATCATTTTTTTTCAAAATTTGCGGTCTTTTTACGTTTATATCGCAAAAAATAAAAATCGCAGAGGCAATCAAATACCATCAAAAGAAAGCTCTATTTGTGGGAAGAAAAGGACGCAAATTTTGTTTGGGTACAACATTGCATGACCGCGCAATTACCAGTTAAAGCAGCGCAGTGCCAAAGTGTAAAAAGACCTCTGGTCATTTACCAGCAAAATGGTCCGGTCTGAAAGTGGTTAACTAATAAAAAAATGAAAAGTGGGGTGTGCAAAATTATTCGGCCCCCTTGCGTTAATACTTTGTAGAGCCACCTTTTGCTGCGATTACAGCTGCAAGTCGCTTGGGGTATGTCTCTATCAGTTTTGCACATCGAGAGACTGAAATGCTTGCCCATTCTTCCTTGCAAAACAGCTCGAGCTCAGTGAGGTTGGATGGACAGCGTTTGTGAACAGCAGTTTTCAGCTCTTTCCACAGATTCTCGATTGGATTCAGGTCTGGACTTTGACTTGGCTATTCTAACACCTGGATATGTTTATTTGTGAACCATTCCTTTGTAGATTTTGCTGTATGTTTGGGATCATTGTCTTGTTGGAAGATAAATCTCTGTCCCAGTTTCAGGTCTTTTGCAGACTCCAACAGGTTTTCATCCAGAATGGTCCTGTATTTGGCTGCATCCATCTTCCCCTCAATTTTAACCATCTTCCCTGTCCCTGCTGAAGAAAAGCAGGCCCAAACCATGATGCTGCCACCACCATGTTTGACAGTGGGGATGGTGTGTTGAGGGTGATGAGCTGTGTTGCTTTTACGCCAAACATATCGTTTTGCATTGTGGGCAAAAAGTTCGATTTTGGTTTCATCTGACCAGAGCACCTTCTTCCACATGTTTGGTGTGTCTCCCAGGTGGCTTGTGGCAAACTTTAGACGAGACTTTTGATGGATATCTTTGAGAAATGGCTTTCTTCTTGCCACTCTTCCATAAAGGCCAGATTTGTGCAGTGTACGACTGATTGTTGTCCTATGGACAGACTCTCCCACCTCAGCTGTAGTTCTCTGCAGTTCATTCAGAGTGATCATGGGCCTCTTGGCTGCATCTCTGATCAGTCTTCTCCTTGTCTAAGCTGAAAGTTTAGAGGGACGGCCAGGTCTTGGTAGATTTGCAGTGGTCTGATACTCCTTTCATTTCAAAATTATCGCTTGCACAGTGCTCCTTGGGATGTTTAAAGCTTGGGAAATCTTTTTGTATCCAAATCCGGCTTTAAACTTCTCCACAACAGTATTACAGACCTGCCTGGTGTGTTCCTTGGTCTTCATGATGCTCTCTGCGCTTTCAACAGAACCCTGAGACTATCACAGAGCAGGTGCATTTATACAGAGACTTGATTACACACAGGTGGATTCTATTTATCACCATCAGTCATTTAGGACAACATTGGATCATTCGGAGATCCTCGCTGAACTTCTGGAGTGAGTTTGCTCCACTGAAAGTAAAGGGGCCGAATAATTTTGCACGCACCACTTTTCCATTTTTTATTTGCTAAAAAAGTTTAAATTATCCAATAGATTTCGTTCCACTTCACAATTGTGTCCCACTTGTTGGTGATTCTTCACAAAAAATTTAAATTTTATATCTTTATGTTTGAAGCCTGAAATGTGGCAAAAGATTGAAAAGTTCAAGGGGGTCGAATATTTTCGCAAGGCACTGTAGTTGGTAGTTATAGAATGAATGATACGGCCATGTGGGCAGAACCCCGTGCAACTTTGCTCTTTTCAAATAGTGACAGTGGGTGCAGGGAGAAATGGTTGTAGCTACTGTTCTTACTGCTGTCCATGCCTTGCTATCCTAGTGCTAACCAATCCCTCATTTTTGTATGGGCAGGACATGAAGTGAGGAAAAAAGCTGAAAGAAATTTTAAAGCAAAATCCCATCGTACTAACCAACCTCCATATACACGCACATACTGTATAGTCTACCAGGACCCCCTCACCCAGGCAAGTTATCATGATGGGGGTTGGTTTCGTGATTGGCTGGGCTCAGAGGAATCCAGTGTCATTCAACCAAGAAGGCCTAGCCTAGGAACATCTAGTAGTGGAAAGTAGATACTTTGGGAGATAGCTCAAAACTGATGATGCATATTGCAACAAAATTGTTTTTCGAGTTTGTTTTGCTGAGGCTTTGACTTATTTATTTTACCTGGACTTCCACTTTAAATCTTTCCCACTCAAAAATGGCTCAAATCTGGCTTTGAGCACAGGTTCACACTGAGCTGTGGGAATGAAGCCATGCGAGTTCAGCTGGACTCACACGATTTCACTCCCGCATGTCAGTCCCGGATGTAAATGGCAGCCCGAAATCACAAAAAGTAGTAGAGAAAGTACTTTTTGAAATCAGTGCGGCGTAACTCGCACTGATTAGGACGGTGCAATTGCCGGCAATTGCCTGCAATTTGACATGTCAAATCACATGTCAAATTGTACCAATGTGAACCAGGGCTAACAAAGAGTAGCTGTCTACAATATCAACAAATCAGCTTACACTCCTGTGTTGGAGTTTATGTGTACAGCCATAGTCACAGCAGCTGTATCCAACTTCAATTAAGCCGCTAGACACAAATTTCAAGCAATTGTTCCTCACCAGACACATCTAATCTCCAATTTGTAATTATTCCATCATCCTTTATCCAGCATTAGAAACATTTTTTCTCATAACTATTTAGAGCATTGGCTGCCTGGGGGCTTTAATGACTGTTGTACATGAGGATGACCTGGCAGCCATCTCACTCGGGCCGTCAGACCGACTGAAGTAAGCAAGGCTATAAAACGGCCTTTCTTTGAGGTAGGCCGCATGCTGTAGTCCAAGAATAATTGAACAAATAGTTTATCTGGGTAACCAACAGCTGTAGTATACAGGAGATTTTCGGAGGATTAAGGGCAAGCTGTTAAAGAAGCATCCCATGGGATCCTTGCATGAAAGCCCCACATGCTGGTTATACTATCATTAAAGTCACATCTAAATCTCAGGACTTTGAAGATGACTAAAGCTATCAAGTGCACGTTCATACATATTTTCCTTGCTAGATGGCTGGATGTGATTAACATATTTCCAAACCCGAGACTGACAAAAGTTATATAACACTGCACATTTATGATACGTTTTCTGATATTAAAAGGTACTAACGCACATCATAAGGCCAAGAGCAATGTACACGTGTTGAAGCAACTGTCTTGCTTATCAAACACGAACGTAGTGAAATACTAGATGTACTATGAGACTATAAAGAAGAAGTTAATTTCTCAAGCGCCACTCCTTCTACTAATTTCATGTTAGTAGAAGTTTGGTGAGTGTTGATCTGTGCTTTTCAGTTTGTTTCTGAACGTCCGTTCGTCAATCAGCCATGTAGAGAGAATGTGCTATTATTGGGCTTGGAGTTATTGCTTAGACCCAAGTCCAATCCAGGAACAGGAGGAGGAGTTCTTGGACCAAAAATTGGTTGCTTAATCCTAACCAATTATGTCATATGCCATTGCTGCGGGAGCTCCAGGAGAATAATCCTGATGGTTTTTGGAATTATCTCCAGATGACAGACCCCTGCATTCACAAACTCTTGGCATTGGCGACCCACTATATTAAGAAGCAGGACACATGCATGAAGCTTGCCATCACTCCAGAGCAAAGGCTCATAGCCACCTTGCGGTACTTGGCGACGGGGAGAAGTCTCTAGGACCTCAAGATTACCACTGGGATCTTCCTCTAGGCTCTGGGACACATTATTCCAGAGACCTGCTCAGCCATTATTCAAGTCTTGCAGAAAGACTATATTAGGGTAAGTTTTTACCTTTAAGATCATATTCTATGTATTAGTTTGCTAATGTATTGTATTAATTTGATGATTACATAATTATCAATATTGTAATAGGCTGTGAATGTCCTCATGCATGCTGTAAGCTTTTCCTGTCCTACATGCATATTTTTCATAACTAACCTCCCCAGCATGCTATCCTGGGCCCATATACACCTAGCCTAGTAACTTTACAATGTTTTTTGTCAACTACATTTTGGGGCTTACCCTAAACAACCCCTAAAATGTGTACAAATGTTATTGTTGTCCTCAAATTCAGGCAGAGTGCAAGAGACCATTTTTTAGAGCACAGATGCATTTGGAACCCCCCCCCCTCCCAAAATGCTAAGTCAACCGATACAAATACTCTATCTACTGACTTTTCAAAACCCATACACGCTATCCCTCTTTTGTGTTTGTATTTCTTTATAAATTCACCAAACCATGTTGTGCAAGGGCCTGCCTGATTAGCTACAAATTGTAACGTAGAAAGTTTTTGTCTCCTATTATATTGATAGTTTTTTCAGAATGTCAAAATGTGCTGCAATTTGGACAGTGTGTATCCAGATTTTTAGATTATGACACTTCTTACCTGTCCACTGAGCTGCCAATAGTGTAAGTAAGGAGGGGCTGGCTAAAGTATCACAGATACTATGCAACGGCTACTAATTTTATACTTATGTTGGATAAGCATGTTTGCGTCAAATCTGCTTGCAATGTTATTTGCAGAAGTAGTAATTTATTTTTTAAATTTACAGTTTCCTTCCAACCCAGAGCAATGGCAGGACGTTGCAGCCCAGTTCTATCATCAGTGGGATTTTCCCAACTGTGGTGGTGCTATTGAGGGCAAGCATGTCCGTATTGTCCCACCACCCAACTCTGGCTCATATTATGTTAATTATAAGGGCTTTTGCAGTATAGTCATGCTAGCTGTAGTATCTGCCAACTATGAGTTTTTGTATCTGGATGTTGGGAAGAACGGCCACAATTCTGATGGAGGAGTGATTATGCAGAGTTCTACAAGCGGCTCCATAATGTCACCTTAACCACTTCAATACCAGGCACTTAGACACCTTCCTGCCCAGACCAATTTTCAGCTTTCAGCACTGTTGCACTTTAAATGACAATACAACACTGTACCCAAACAGAATTTTTTTAAATTTTGTTCCCACAAATAGAGCTTTATTTTGGTGGTATTTTATCACCTCTGCGATTTTTATTTTTTTGCGCAACAAATAAAAAAAGACAGAAGATTTTTTAAAAAAAAACACTTTTCTTTGTTTCTGTTAACATTTTTTGTAAATAAGTAAGTTTTCTTCAATGACGGGCACTGTTATGGCTCCACTGACAGGCATTGATAAGGCGGCACTGATGGGCACCAATGAGGTGGTACTGATGACGTGGCACTGACGGTCACTGATAGGTGGCACTGATGGGCACTCATAGGTGTAACTACTGGGCACTCATAGGCGGCACTGATGGGCACTCATAGACGGCACTGGTGGGCACTGATGGGTACTTATGGGTGGCACTGATAGGTGGCATGGATGGGCACTGATAGGTGGCACTGCTGGAAACTGATGGATGGCACTGATGGGTGGCATTGCTGGGTGATGGGTGGCACATGATGGTGCCAGTCAGTGCCCATTTGTGGGCACTGACTGGCCCAGATTGGGCATTATTTACACATGTGGATGGCCAGGGGGTACATACCTGACCATCCACATGTTGCCCACTTCCCTGGTGGTCCAGTGTGGGCATCTGACACACCGCTCCACCGATCAGACTGACACACTGCTTCACCGATCTGCTCGATCGGTCAGACTGACACACCGCTCCAGACTGACACACTGCTCCACTGTCAGGTTTACACACCGCTCGCCGCGATGCGCGCCCCCACGGGCATGCAGTGGCATGTTATCCTGAAGGACGTCATATGAAGCCCAGTCAGGATAACGAAACCACTGCCTGGCCGTCATTCTGCTATAGGCCGGAAGGGAAGTGGTAAACTTGCCACCCACTGTTCAGAAAGCTCAGGGCCTCAATTTTTATTTTTGTTACAGATGAGGCCCTTGCTCTGGGGGAATAACTGATGACGACATTTGCTATGAGGAACCTCACCCCCAGAGCAGAGAAGATTCATTTATAGGCTCTCTCTTCCCAGAAGGGTGGTCAAAAATGCCTTTGGCATCCTATCGAGTCGCTTCAGGCTGTTTTTGACTCAAATCAATCTGGCACTCTACAAGATCAACCATGTGGTCCTCTGCTGTTGTAATTTACATAATTTTTTTTAAGGAGGAATGCTACCAGTTACCTTGCCTCATTGCCAAATGACGTGGACCCTGCAGTGGCAGGCCCAGCTGGCCATCTGTGGGCATGCTGAAGCCTATTGAAAATGCCCATGCTGGATTGCCCTCACAAATTGCCAGAGATTTACGGCAGATACCTTGATTATTTTGTGGGTAGAGGGGCAGTGGCTTGGCAGCAAATTGTAGCTGATCATGCCTAATATAATTTTGAGATCATAAACTCATATTTAATTTGAACTACTGTTGTGTTTCCTATCTGTGTACTATGTTCACAAATAGGCTTTATTATTGGCACTTGCCCCAATAGTGCAAATGTACCTTATTTGCTACATGAGGTGACAATACCTTCTTAATCTAACTATTATGGTGTGCTGTGGGTCTGCTACACACACAATGTTTTTGTTCTTAATGGATCTAATACATGAAGTTAAAGCGGGGTTCCACCCTAAAGTGGAACCTCCGCTGATCGGATCCCCCCCCCTCCGGTGTCACAATTGGCACCTTTCAGGGGGGAGGGGGGTGGAGATACCTGCCAAAGACAGGTATTTACACCCACTTCTGGGCATAGACTCCCGTGGGAGTCTACGCCATTTCCTGTCCTGCTGCGCTGTCTGCTGGGACACACACAGGTCTCAGAGACAGCGCGGAGAATTCCTATTGCGCTGCGCGACTCGCGCATGCGCAGTAGGGAACCGGGAAGTGAAGCCGATTCGCTTCACTTCCTGATTCCCTCACCTAAAATGGTGGCGGCAGCAGCCGAGGGCCGAGCAATCGATCGGCCTCGGCTGCCGGCATCGCTGGAACCCGGGACAGGTGAGTGTCCATTTATTAAAAGTCAGCAGCTGTAGTATTTATAGCTGCTGGCTTTTAATATTTTTTTTTTTGGTGGAATCCCTCTTTAAAAAAACATTATGCCTTTTCAACTCCTAGAATTTTTTGAGGACTAAAAATTGCAGGAGTTGGCCACATTTAAGAGCACATTGTCACTGTAACTACAACAACTTAAAAAATACAGTGATAATGAGCATTGAAATAATAAGCCACACACGGTTTAGTAAAAAAAACATTTTACTCAAAGCACATTCACATGTGTGTTTTAAGGTTTTAAAACAAATCAACATCTTGGTGTATAACATGTATGTTTTGCATTATTTCTCCTTTTTTGGGGCTAAACAGGCATGTTCTAAAACATTAGTTACACATCCTAAACGCAGGAACTAACAAAGTTCTATTTTGGTAAAGTGAAGGCCAAATGAGACATTAGTATCCCAAGATTTTGTAGATGTTGCCTTCCTCATATGGGGTGATCTCACCCCTCTAAAAACCAAAATTTGAAGCCACATACACGTAGAGGCACAACAATTAAATTTCCCTTACGATCCCATGCCGCAAATGTGTCTAGTTACAGACATCTTTTTTCTAAACCCACAAAACACAGTGGAGCTGATTTACAAAGGCTTTGCGCCATGAGTTGCGGCGCACGCCGATGCGCAATGGGCGTTTTTGTATTCACAAAGCATTTGCGCCTGTAACACAGCGCAATTCCCCATTTACTATTAGCATGCTGGCGCACGGGTGGCCACGATCTGTGCACCGCTATAGACCTGGCACACACATTCTTCAACTCAGAATTAAAAGAAACTGAATGTGCCAATATTATGGGGGTGATATGGGTGATGTGAGGAAGTATAGTTATAACTGTCCAAGTAACAAATATGCCCAAAATAGAACTGAAAAGTAAGTTTCTCTGAGCAAGCTTGCTGTGCCTGCAAATACACTTGGAACTGCGCTAGGTCAATTTATGCACTGCGTATGCGGCATTTGCGCACATTCAAGTGCTCTGGTTCACTGCGCCGGAAAAATCTTAGTAAATGTAAAGCTGCGTAGATTCATTTGCATAAGTTGAACAGGCGCACCTCTCAACTTGACTTTTTTTGCGCTGGTTCACTTCTGTTTTTTTTTTAGGCTATTAAGGTTATGTTGGCATTAAGATAAAAAAAATTAAGGAAAAAAAATGCGTGGGGTTCCCCTGAAATTCCATACCAGGCCCTTCAGGTCTGGTATGGATATTAAGGGGAACCCCACACCAAAAGAAAAAATGGCGTGTGGGTCCCCCTCAAAATCCATACCAGGCCCTTCAGGTCTGGCATGGATTTTAAGAGGTCCCCCTCAAAATCCATACCAGACCCTTATCCTAGCACACAACCTGGCAGGCCGCAGGAAAAGAGGGGGGACGAGAGAGTGCCAGCTCTCAGCCCCCCCGTGTGAAATGGTAAGGGGGTACTTCCTACCATTTCACCAAAAAAGTGACAAAAGTGTTAAAAATTACGAGTTTTTGACAATTCCTTTATTAAAGTCTTCTTCTTTCATCTTCTTTCTTCGGGTCTTCTTCCTTCTTCTTTCCTTCATCCTTCGGTTTCTTGGCATCCCATTGATAATAGCGCACGCCGTATCATTAACAGTCCATTCACACACGACTTCCAGCGTGACTTTGGGAGGCAACTTGGACACGACTTGAGTGTGAATCACAGCGCGACTTGGGGCGACTTACAACATGATTTTAAGTCACCCCCAGGCCAGGCGACTTTAATTGAAAAAAAAAAAAAAAAAGGCATGGTTTCCCCTCCAAGAGCATACCAGGCCCTTCAGGTCTGGCATGGATTTTAAGGTGTACCCCGCGCCAAAAAATATTATCATCTGTTGCGCTTATGCGTGAGCCGGTTCATACGCTCACTTAATAATTTATCTGGCGCACAAATTGAGGTATGAACCAGCGCAACGCATTCATCTTAGTAAATCAGCCCCAGTATGTCAACATTTTCTATCTCCCATCGCGGGGTATCAATGGACGTATTTCGGGGGTGCAACCCCTTCCTCTGAGCTTCTTTAGTTATGAGGATGGGATTGCACCCCCAAAATGTGTCCATTGATACCCAGTGATGGTAGATAGCACATGTTGACACATTGTGTGTTTTGGGGCTTTTTGCAAACTAGATGTATGGAAATACACACATTTTAGCCATGGGCTCATGAGGGAAATAATATTGTTAAGGCACAATTTGTAGGCACCTTCAAATTTTGGGTTATATATTCTTAAAAACATAGAAACATTACAATTCACATTAGTTAGGGAAATGTTTCCCAACTCTCCTTCTCAAGGTGCAAACCCAGGTCATGTTTTCTATATCTGTAGAATTTGGCACAGGTGATGTTGTCATGCTCACTGTTAGTAATTCGCACAGTCTTTTTTGGACTGAGGAAAATACAGAAAACATGACCCGGTGGTGCGCCTAGAGGAGTAAAGTGGAGAAACACTGAGTTGTGTCCTTAAACTTTCACATTTCAAAGTCAGAAAAACATGATAAAGATTAAAAGGGCAAACAGGAGCCAACAAGTGGAACTATAAACTTCTGAACAGGCAAGAGGAAATTAAAATTTGGCAACAAAATCTCTGATTCTTCGCTGTAAAGCAGTGACAGCCTCCTTGATTTGCTCCAGATCCTTCTAACAATGCAACACATCTGCACTCATTCTGCCAACATTGAATCGTGTTGAACCTAGTAAGAAAAGTAAAATGTATTAAGGGAACGATGGTCAAGTGGCTGAGGCCCTACGTAGTGAGTTATGTTCAAGTTACTAGACAAATTCAGGAAAAACTTACCTACCCAGTCTATTGTTGCTTGCAACCTGCTTGGCCTTGTTGTGACCCCTGTTGGGGCCCGAGCGAGGGTAGCCTCCCTTCGTCCCTTGTGGTGGCTTGGTTGGAGCCTCCTTTTTTTGGTGCCTCCCTGTTAAAAGAAGATAAAAAAATGAGTTCCAAAAATAAAGAAATGTCCAAAAACATGACCAAATAAGAATGTTCATATGTGCTTTTTATTTACCTTCATCTTTAGAATACCAAGTCATACAAAGATTTTAGAAAACCTTATATAAAAAAAAAATTCTCTAGAGCTACTTGGAGAAAGTACATATACAGACAGCTAATTTACACATATACATATTGGTTGGATCCAAATATTGGTTACTTTTTTTAATGATCGGACGTATGTACTCCATCTGGTCTTGTTCACAGTTTGTAATCAGACCATCGTTTTTAGATTTGGTCTTTTGATCGTTCCACCAAAAAAATCATCTGCAAAATGACGAAGACTTTTTCCAAAATTATGTCCTTTCGGCTGTTAGGCCTTTTGTAATTGCGCAGCTTCCAGTCGTAATCGTGCTTTTCTAGGATTCACACCATCTCCAACATCTCACCCTTGCTCTTGGGGGTTGCTTTATGCCTCCTTTGAGCTCCACCATCGCGGGGCTGCCATGTATCCACAGAATCCACCATGTTGTCCCTCCAGAATGTTCTGTCGTGTGTGTCGCATGCAGAAGAGAGATGGTTATGCCACGGCGTCATGACGCACTGAGAGTAGAGTTTCATGCATGCGCATTGTATATAAAGCCAAAACGCACGGTGCATGTAATGGATGTAGGAATGATCTTGGAGTGGAGGACGAATGATCGCCAACGCAAGTAAGGAGCCATAAAACAAAGGTACAATTGGAAATTGAGGCATAGGTGGTTAGTGGCCTATACTGCCTAGATTGAGGCCTATATTGGGACCAGCTTATGAGTTAAGCCAGACATTATGGTTTGTCTCGTGCTCTGTCTTGCAGGCATCATATCATTTATCATGACGGATACATTTATAACGCCTGATTTTCTACTCCAATTAATTTACCTGTACCAGGAGCTGCCCTGTCTCTGGAAAGTTAGTAGAAAGAGTAGAGACTATTCAAATAAAATATTGAGGAAGGCAGCTCTGGAGAAACTGCTCGAGTTGGTGAAACCAGTGTACCCCAGGGCAGACACCAAGGCAGGCATCAACTATGTCAAGACAAAAATATCAAACCTGAGGAACACTTTTAAAAGGGAGCGAGCTCAACAAGGTCATGGACTCAGAGAGATCTGGAGCAGCAGCAGATGACATATATGTCCCCAGGCTGTGGTATTACAACAGCCTGTGGTTTTTGACTGACCATACAGAACCCAGGCCATCACTGTCTACACTCTCTTCGACATCTGCTGAGGCCATAGCTCCTGAGGTCCACCCAGGTCCTGCTGCACAGGAAGAAGATGTGGAGGAGCCCAGCTTGACCCAGGTATAGCATTGTTGAACATATTTGTATCCAAAAACACAATGATAACTAGACATTATTGTTAAAATATTTCTGCCTTAAGACAGTAGTGATCAAAAATGATTTGAACAAGAATTAAAAATGCTGGGGTCAGAATCATAGTCTTTTCTATTTGTCCACATTTCATTTGCAACAGTAAGGAGATCAAAATTGTGTGTGATTGATGACCATACCCTAAAAAAATTCTAATTGTGTCCCATTTTCATACAGAGGAAAGTGTCAGTCTGAAGAACCCAACGGTCAGCAGCCAGACAGAGTCCCAGATACCTTCCCTACGCCCTCCTGCTAAAAGAGCCAGAAAGAGCAGGAATCTGGAGGAGGGAACAGCTGCTTTCCTCAGCCAGACCACTACTGCCTTCCGGACAGACCTAGATGAGGCTGAGGGATTTGCTGTGGTGACAGCCAATAAAGTAAAGGAGATGGCCAGTGAGCAAAGGAGCAGGTGTGAGGAACTCATCCTGCAGCTCCTCAACAAGGTAGTGAGGGCCAAAATTTTAAAAAACACACACCTGTGTCATTTTGTGGCCCCACATCCACCACCTCCACAGCCACCACAGCAGCCTGACGGTCAGTGGCAATACTAGCGACAAGACCCCCAACAAGCCTGCTGGTCTGGGGATTTTCACCCCTACCCCACTTACTCATTTCCTTTTTTTTCTTTTTTTGGAATAATGATTTAATTTGTTATATTTTCTATATTTTTGTATGCATCAAATGCACTTTTTGGTTATTTAAGGTACCCATATAGCGCTGTCAATTTACACAGCACTCCACACATACAACACATCTGTCCCTACCCTCAAGGAGCCCACAGTCCAAGGTCTCCAACTCACATTCATATACTAGGGACAATATTTTGACAGAAGCCAATTAACCTACCGGCATACCTTTGGAGTGTGGGAGGAAACTGGAGTACCCAAAGGAAACCCACACAGGCAAAGGGAGAACATGCAAACTCCAGGCAGGTAGTGTCATGGTTGGGATTTGAACTAGCGACCCTTTTTACTGCTAGGCAAGAGTGCTAACCACTACACCACAGTGCCACCAGCAGATAAAACCGCTGAGCACAGAGGACACTTATTGACACTCTTGGAAGTGTCGGTTTGGGTAGAAACTTCATCCAGGGATCTCTCTGCATCAGAGTGGTAGTCAATGGCATGCAGAGCAGAACAGGAGAAGTATATGTATTTACTCAATTCTATCTTTTTTTTTTTAAGCAACTTATTTAGCAAATAATGTCACCTTATGTCAACTAACACCAGCCATAAATCAGCATTTGTTTTGACGTCCCTAAACCGATGAAGCGTGAACTGTTTTTTACACACAGCCTACATGCTGAATAGCTCATATTTTTTATCCTGGAATTCAACCACAGGTCCAAAAACAAAACCATTGTATCTAACACAATCTTTATCTTCTAATGCCGCGTACACACGATCAAACAAGGGGAACCCCAATGCCAAAAAAAATCGGCGTGGGGGTCCCCCCAGGTCCACAACAGACCCTTGTCCGAGCACGCTACCCAGCTGGCCAGGAAAGGGGGGACGAGCGAGCGCCCCCCCCCTCCTGAGCCGCACCAGGCCGCGTGCCCTCAACATGGGGGGTGCCTTGGGGAAGGAGGGGCCGCCCTCCTTCCCCAAACTTTCCTTTAAGTCCATACCAGGTGGCGGGGCTAGCGACGCATCCTTCGCGGGCCCCGCCTACCTGGAGACACGCTTGAAATGAGCGGACTTTCCTCCGCGTGTGTGGGCGAGTCCGTTCATTTCAAAAGTAGGGCGGATAGTACGGCGGACTTAGTACGCCGTATTAGTCCGCTGAAAAAGTGTGTGGGCAAGTAGCCCGTTCGGAAAGTCCGACGGACAGTCTGGCGGGAAGTACGCCAGACTAAGTCCGTCGGATAGTTGGCTACGTGTGTACGTGGCATTAATGGCCCTGAATCTAAGCTTGTGAAAATGTATATAGTGTTTTCCCTGGTTCCCACAATTGCAACTCTCAGAGCATACTGCAGCCTCATTCAGAGTCATGGTAGCAAGAGAGGGAGGTTGCACAACACAGAATCCTGTGACAAGAGGATGTAGTCCTTTCAAGAAAACCTGCTAAAAACCTGCTGTAACTGGCCCTGGTAGCATAAAAATTGGACTAAAGGTAATCCAAGTACATTGAAATGCAAAGATTCTATGTTGAAGGCAAACTACAGATAAAGTTTGAAAAGGTATGAAGACCCCTGTCTGCTTGGACTGTCTCTGTGTCCAGGACAGGAAGTAAGAAGAAATGCATCTAAAATAAACACAGAGAACATAAACATTTTGTAAAACTAAGGTCCCATGCACACTGGGTGTTTAGCACTGATGTATGAGGCTCAGGCATTTAAAGTGGAGGGCCACCCTAAAAAAAAAAAAAAAAAAGAGCATTAATATTCTTAAAAAAATAAAAACATTTGAAAAAAAAAAATTTTTTTTTACCTTGCCACAAATCACTGTTGCTAGGCAGTCTTCCTAATCTGCCTTCCTCCTGCTCCTCAGTGATCTTCGGTTTTCTCTCCTCCTCCGCATTGTCTTCTGAGTAATGGGAGCGCTGTGTTCTGGGAACTGTGTGTTCCCTAACACAGCGCGTCCCATTTACAAAGCTCAGCGCGACTCTCGCATGCGCAGTAGGAAACTGGCAGTGAAACCTGCAAGGCTCCACTGCCTGTTTCCCTTAGTGAGGATGGCAGCCCTGGGACCCGAGAGCAGAGGAACATGTCAGCCTCGGCAGCGAGCACCGCAGGCGCCCTGGAAAGGTAAGTCTCCTTATTAAAAGTCAGCAGCTACTTTTGTTTTAGCTGCTGACTTTCAAAAAAAAAATTTTACGCCTGAAACACCGCTTTAAGTGTAGACAGAATGTACAGTTAGTGCAGCACGGTGGCTACATGGTTAGTACTTCCACCTAACAGCACAGAGTCTTCAGTTTGAATCCCAACAATGACACTACCTGGAATTTGCATGTTTTGAAAAGTGTGGCGTGCATTTGTATTCAGCCCCCTGACTCAATACTTTGCAGAACCACTTTTTGCTACAATTACAGCTGCAAGTCTTTTTGGGGATGCCTCTACCAGCTTTGCACATCTAGAGGGTGACATTTCATAGTTGGCAACATTGTAAAAAAATAAATCTGGGGCACTTTTTTGGCTGTAGGCAGAGTTGTATTATAATTAGGGGGCGGGGCATGCAGTAATAGGCGTGGCCTGGGAATGGCGAAAATGTGGCAAAATATGGGTGTGGTTTATGTAACATAATGGGTGTGGCTTGTATGGGCGTGGCTCAAAGGGGTGTGGTTAGAGTCTGAGATGAATGCGAGATTGAGAGGGAAAGGGGGGTGGAGGGATGGAGGGACAGCAGCCCCAGATCCTACACCACAATAGCAATATGTGTTTTCCAGAGTTTGACAATCAGCAGATAAAGATGCTCCAAATACCTGGTGTTAGCGCTTCAATCATCCCGGCGCCATGATTGTTATGGGGTCAGGATGATTGAAGCGCATTATTTCTATTATTACATTGTAATATAAAATGAAATCATTCAACTCACCATAATACTGAATCAGTGGGAGCCATAAGCGCGTCACTAGCCACGTTGCCTGCCACCAGATGCCATCAGGTGCCCCCAGCAGAGTCCCTCCTTACATCAGGTACCCCATCAGAGCAGCCTTCCTCACATCTTTGTCTCCATCAGCGGAGCCCCTCCTTACATCTGGTGTCCCCATCAGTCCTCTTTACATCTGGTGTCCCCATCAGTCCTCCTAACATCTGGTGTCCCCATCAGTCCTCCTAACATCCAGACTGGCCCCTCTGACATCCAGACTGGTCCCCTCTGACATCCAGACTGGCCCCCTCTGACATCCAGACTGGCCCCCTCTGACATCCAGACTGGCCCCCCTCTGACATCCAGACTGGCCCCCCTCTGACATCCAGACTGGCCCCCCTCTGACATCCAGACTGGCCCCCCTCTGACATCCAGACTGGCCCCCCTCTGACATCCAGACTGGCCCCCCTCTGACATCCAGACTGGCCCCCTCTGACATCCAGACTGCCCCCCCTCTGGCATCCAGACTGGCCCCCCTCTGGCATCCAGACTGGCCCCCCTCTGGCATCCAGACTGGCCCCTCTGACATCCAGACGCCGTCGTTGCTGCACGGAAAGAGAACTGCGGTGCTGCCCACCTTCCGCCCCTTTCCATACACTTCACAGACACTGGCAGCGGGGGTGGGCGGCACCGCAGCATCTCTATTGTAGACCAGCTTCTGGTCTTATTTAAAATGGCGGCTGGCGATGACATTGCCTCCGCCGGCAGCGGACCTCTAGCGGCCGGCAGCGAAAAAACGGGACAAACCAAATTTCTCGGGACATTTCCCCTGGAAAAAAATTAAATCGGGACAAGGGTCCTAATCCCGGGAATGTCCCGGGAAATTCAGGACAGTTGGCAACTATGCCATTTGTGTCCATTCTGCAAAATAGATCAAGCTCTGTCAGACTGGAGTGTCTGTGAACAGCAATTTTCAAGTCCTGCCACATATTCTCAATTGGATTTAGGTCTGGACTTTGACTGGGCTATTCTAACACATGAATATGCTTTGATGTAAACCATTCTATTGTAGCTTTGGCTGTATGTTTAGGGTCGTTGTTCTGCTGGAAGGCGAACCTCTGCCCCAGTCTCAGGTAGGCTCTTGTAGTAATTTTGCAGGCTCTAACAGGTTTTCTTCTAAGATTACCTTGATTTTGGCTCCATCCAGCTTCCCATCAACTCTGAGAAGCTTTCCTGTCCCTGCTGAAGAAAAGCATCCACACAGCATGATGCTACAATCAACATGTTCCATGGGGGTGGTGTGTTTAGGGTGCAGTGTTAGTTTTCCGCCACACATAGCAAATTGCTTTTAGCCCAAAAAGATAAATTTTGGTCTCATGTGACCAGAGCATTTCTTCCACGTTTGCTGTGTCCCCCACAAGGCTTGGGGAGAGAATCACCACTCCAGGTGGATATATGGATACAAGACTCTCCTCGAACCTGCAATACCAGGTGCAGGCTAAGCATATAGCACATGAAGCAAAAAGGAAGTTATGGACAGCCGCACTCTGGAATATAGCCTTTATTGTAAAAAATACAAGCCACAGCAGAAAATGTGACAAACTGACGCATTTCACACTTACATAGCTATGGTTACGCACTGTTGAGTGTGAAACACGTCAGCTTTTGTCCCATTTTCTGCTATGACTTGTATTTTTGGATTCTTTACAATAATGGCTATATTCTGGAGTGCGGCTGTCCAGAACGTCCTTTTTGCTTCATCCCCCCTTCTCGCAAACTGCACTTCTCATGGCTTTCTTTCAACAATTACTTTCTTCTTGCCACTCTTCTATAAAGGTCAGATTAGTGCACAACTAATAGTTGTCCCGTGGACAGATTCTCCCACCTGAGCTGGGCATATCTGCAGCTCCTCCAGTTACCATGGGCCTCTTGGCTTCTTTTCTGATTAATGCTCTTCTTGGCCGGCCTGTCAGTTTAGGTGGATGGCTATGGCTTGGTAAATTTGTAGTTGTGCCATACTCTTTCCATTTTCATTTGATGGATTGAACAGTGCTCCGTGAGATGTTCAAAGCTTGGGATATTTTCTTATAACCTAACCCTGTTTTAAACTTCTCCAAAGCTTAATCCCTGACCTGTCTGGTGTGTTCCTTGGCCTTTATGACGCTTTTCGTTCATTAAGGTTCTCTAACAAACCTCTGAGGGCTTCACAGAAAGGCTGTATTTATACTGCGATTAAATTACACACAGGTGGACTCTTTACTAATTAGGTGACTTCTGAAGGCAATTGGTTCCCAGTGGCAGAACTACCACCATAGCGACCCAAGTGGGCGCTATGGGGCCCGCAGCCAAGTAGGGCCCAAGGAGCAGGCGGCGGCGAGTCACCAAGCTGCCGAGGGCCTGTATGGTCGAGGGCCATATCTGCTTGCTACAGACGTGCACGGACTTTTCGATGGACTTGGTCCGGCGGACTGGAATCCGTTGGACAATTCGATCGTGTGCGGGCTCCAGTGGACTTTTTCTACCCAAAAGTCCGGCGGACCTAGAAATAAAACTTGCTTCAAATCTTTCTGACAGACTCGAGTCCTGTCTAAATATCCGGTCATCTGTGTGCTAGTCTGATGGACTAAACCCGACGCTAGGACAGCTATTGGCTTACTGGCTATGAACTTCCTTATTCTACATCATTACGCTCAAATCCGTTGGACTTTTGGAGTGATCGTGTGTGGCCAAGTCTGTTCGTTTGGTTGTCCGCCGGACCAAGTCCGATCGGGTGTGTGCGCGGCATTAGACTCCGAGACCTCCTGTCTTTTTCCTGGAGCCATCTCCTACTGGGACCCTCGTGACCTCCCAGGCCAGACTTCCTGTCTGCTGGGTGGAGCAGTCTTCAAGTCTGAGCGCTGACTTTTCTTCCTGGGATAATTATGAAGCCAGTACACAGGTGTACAATTAGTAAGCCTACCAAAATCAGGCATACACTGCTCATATGCACCTGTGACATGGGGTCGCATCTCCACATATCCTCCCCCCCGTTTTGCACCGGAGGGAGAAATAAAACACCCTTCTTCCTAAAGGGGCGATCCACCCACGTTTTCCGAGTGTGCTTCCATGCGCACTTCTTCCTAATCTTTGGGAGCTTACATTTCTTCTCACCTCCCCCAGATCTACTCTCCCAAGTCTGTAGGGGTCTTATTTTGACATCTGTCTCAACTTTACCCAGCACTTTTTGGGCTACAGATTTGCTAATACCTGCGTGGTTACCCCTGGAAACCGCTTTCTCAAAATTACCCAGATCAAAACCATCAGGAACTCTGGTCCCATCGCTTGCTAGGACAGTGTTTGAGGAGGGACCACGCACAGGGAAGCAGTTACTCTCTATAGACCTCCCCACAGTTTTGCATCACCCCCTGTTGTCCAGCACTCCAACAGCAACAGTTGTTTCAACACATATTTTCCAACACCTTTTTTCAATACATCTGATCTCTCCAACAGCGCTCCAGAGTGCCTCTCATACCCAAGCTTTGTATGGAGAAATCTAGCGCACTGTGAGTTAACTTTCCACATTAACACCAAACATTGCATTAAATGATTCAAGCAATTTGCGATTTCCACACAGTACAGCCTGCAATATCCAGCTCTAATCAGCCATACTCCGTGCTACCAATTCTCCAGATGTAGGAGAGGGCGGCAGGGTATATACTGGCTGTACACTCAATGATGCCAACCTTTTTATTAAGCATGTATCATATAAATGTACTCACCGAGGCCAAGATGCCGAGACCGGTCGCTGTTTAGACTCGGCGCAGACTACCCCTGAAGGTGGCACAGAGGGTGGTTGCACCAAGAGGCACAAGCTACCAGTAGGACAGTCACTTTCTAGTAGATCAGCAGGTAGCGTGAGCAGAGCTGAAAGGTTATGTCCCGTGGGAAGGTCCAGAAGCAATGGTAGCAAGTCCGTAAGGCAAAGGCAGAATCCAGGAGGCAGGCCAGGGGTCAAACACAGTCCAGATCAGAAGACAAGTACCAGGAACGCTGAGACAGGGTAATCCAAAGACAAGCCATGGGTCGAACACAAGAGATAGAAGGTAAGTCCAGATGTAGGCTGAGGGTCAAACACGTTCAGAAAGCGGGAGTTCAAGGTCAAGCCAGAGGTTGGGTCAGGAGAAGATCAGCGAGGTCGATGAGGCAATACGGGTCACAACGGGTAATATAGATCAGAAGAGCAGACGTGGGAATCACAGGAAGCTGAAGACGAACCAGCAGTGTGTTTGGATGACCTCACTTCCTTTATAGGTCAGCGAGGGGTCACACCCTGTGTGAATGTGCTCGTGTGCTTTAGCGCATTCCTATTGCGCACAACTGTGCGCCAGAGCGCTTTACCCGTGCGCATCTTATGACAGCATGTCTGTCACAAAATACACATTTTCTCTATTTCTCATCGTGGACACAATTTCCACTGTGTGTTTACACTCGCTCAAACCTTCAGTCAGGAGGAGATTCGTCTCTGCAACAACCCGTGCACCTTGGCCTATAGGCTGTTCTGCAAACACCTCTCCTGGTACAGCAGTCATAGCGTCCACTACTCTTTTAGCCACAAAAGCTTCTTCCAGCATTGCTAATAGTCTCTTGGCCAAATCATCCCAGTAGGTATTGCTCTGTTGGACTACCTACTGTCCCAGTGAGAGCCTAGACAGACCAAGAGGCTCAACAGCATCTGAAACACTGCTCTTGTCAGTTTTACACTTCTCAACATTAAACACATCACTTTGATTTACCCTGCATTGTGGCAACACATTTTCAACCACACCATGTTGCTATATCCCACCCTCATCAGCATGAGCAGATGGAGTTTCATTGCAGACCTCAAGCTTTTTAACATTAACACTTGCCTCACCACTAAACAGAGCACTGCAGCAAGCTAAGTCCTTTTTAGCACATATAGGGGATCTCCCATTTGGGGTCACTCCACTCCTGTGTGCATAATCACATAGTTAGTCTTTCTCACCCAGTCTGCAGACTTGGGATCACATGCGTTGCTATGGGCAACCACTGTCCTCATGAATTTCTGGTCAGCCTGTTGCTCTCTCCTGCTGTATTTCCCCATGCGGTTACCGGGTGAAATGAAAGACTCTCGGGCTTCCCAGCCCTCTTTGTGGGAACAGTGAGCCACCTATTCATAGGAGCCCCACCATCCAGACAACACTTCACTGATTGCTATGGAAGACTGCATTCTCCCTGTGTGTATATATATATAATGTAAAAAGCTGCGTAATTGATGGCGCTATATAAGTACCTGTAATAAAATAAATACAGATGCATTATCCAGCCACACTGCTGACAGCCTGTCAAATTCTACGGTAGGCTGACAGTTGCTGCAGCTGCATGGTACACCTGGTGGTACTTACATTTAGTGCAGTATGTGCCCAGGGATGAATACCCATACTGCAGACTACAGGGGCACTTAGAGGAGCCAAGGGACTCGAGAAGAGGAGGATCAGGGCCGATCTAAGCAAAACCATTGCACAGAGCAGATAAGTATAACATGTTTTTCATTCCTTTAGTATTACCTTAACCCTGTATTGTACCTGGTGGATGTTAATGTGCTCTTGAGAGTTGGTTACATAGGAGGCTGGGACAGACTGGTTGATAGATAGAGGAAGCCTGCTGGAGTAAGAAATTAAGAAAGTAAGCAATTCAGCATTTCATGTGAACTCCTTGACATAACCATTTATCCTTTTCAGTGTGGGAGGGCCAGGGGCCCTACTACATAAGTATTGTGTTATACTGTGCCTGGAGTTGGCCTTTAAAGCTGACTCCTAGCACTAAAATTGCTTACATTTATTTCAATGCACACTGTGATTTTCCCACAAAGTGCATTACAAGCTTCAGTAAGTCAGACTTGCCCATTTGATTAGTTGGGTTTCAGTTCTTTTTCAATCTATAGGCCCATACATACAAACTTTTTCAGTTTTCATCTGACTTTTGTTGGCTGTGCAAATGGACAAACTTTCCGGCACCAAAAATGTGATGGAGCAAAGTCTGATCGTGTGTACAGAAAACCATAGGACTTTTGTATAAAATACAAACATGCATGCTCAGAACCAATGCAAAAGATCAGACAATACAGAGGTTTGACCAAAGGTGGTGGTAAAGAGCAGAAAAACCATGTGATTTTGTGAAAGTTGGCTGGAAAAGTCCTGAGGTTGTGTATGCAATACAAGTTCACGGCCGATGCCCTTTATACAAAAATCCACGTTTGTACAAAGTCCAATCGTGTGTATGAGGCTATAGATTCTAAGTGTCCCATGTGGGCATTAACAACAGCTTTCTGTTTTTACAAAGCTATATACAGTACCCTTCCAGCCCCTCCAACCAGCTATGATTTGCCTGCGTTACAAAGAAAAGCTCAGAGACCCAGCAGTGATATCACAGGGTCTAAAATAAGGCATGTAAAGGAAATGGAAATTGGGAGGAAGCAGGTAAGGCAAAATATAAGAAGATTTAAATGAAGCTTGAATGTCAGAACAGGAAATGAGGAGAAATCTGTCCAATGAGGACAAAGGCTGTAATAACACCTAACAAAGGTTCAATCCTCTCCCCACTCTTTCATTAACCAAAATACTACTGGTTGATCAGAGTTGTTTATTATATACAATTTTTTTGCCTAAGAAGTACTTTGCAAATAAATCCCATTATTCTGTCAGTTCTGATGGTAGGATTTCTAAAAACTGAGTTCATTACACACTCATGAGAAACTGAATCCTTCATGTTGAAAACATCCATGATAAATCTAGAATTTATACACATCAGACTGCAACTATTAAGCTTCTCTCTGTGGGATTCGAATGAGGAATTTGACGTGCCATTTTAAAAAAAAAACTGTAAAATGTGACAAAAGAACAGCAGAAAAAAATCCTTTATGTTATCGGGTGGTGTTTGCTTTTTCGGCACAAGTGCAAGGCATGGAAACAAATGTCAGGGCCAGGAAATGGAGAGCTTTTAAATCTGTGTCACAGCAAAAGAATTTTTACGTGTGAGTGAAAGCTGAATACTGAAACTGGCTACTGACACCTTAAATAAACCAGCAAGACAAGCTAAAGAAATCTTTTCAGCAGCAGCAGCTCAGAAAAAAAAAACACAAACATGATAGATACATCAATCAGGATTATTTTCATTTACACATAAACCATATATTTAATTTTATTTATCATC
The DNA here is from genome assembly GCF_037356315.1 of Lithobates pipiens. Classification (NCBI taxonomy): domain Eukaryota; kingdom Metazoa; phylum Chordata; class Amphibia; order Anura; family Ranidae; genus Lithobates; species Lithobates pipiens. The sequence continues at coordinate 168,024,559 of NW_027507788.1, forward strand.
ACAGCAATTCAAGGAGGACTGAAAAAATGCAATGTGTAGTAACCTATAACTACCAGTAGGGCCAGGACAAAGGGCGAGATGGGAAGGGTAGAGGGGGCAGATGTTGGCTCTATGTGCAGGGGGGGGGGGGGTTGGGGTACTGTGAGCTGCCTCTCACTGACAGGAGTGACTGCGCTGTAACTTCATTCAGCAAGGGTTTTATTAGTTCAGAGAGCAGTGGTACTCCACCACCTCTGGCGCTAGCCCCGCAATCCCCTCTAGCCGTTGTTACTGTACTGAGAGGAGAGGGAGGAAGGGGAGATCAGTGTACTAGGGGAGAGAGAGTATGGGCAGCTATGTGTACTGAGGGAAGAGGGAGATATGTGTACTGAGAGGAGAGGGAGGCGGGGGAGCTATGTCTACTGAGAGAAAAGGGGGAGCTATGTATACTGAGAGGAGAGGGAGGAGGGGGAGCTATGTGTACCGAGAGGAGAGGGAGGAAGGGGAGCTCTGTGTACTGGAGGGAGAGGGAGCTCTGTACTTGGGAGGTGGATCTCTGCATACTGGGAGGAAGGCAGTGCTCTGAGTAACAGAGAGATAGGTAGGAGAGTGATCTCTGTGTACTGGGGGGAGAGGCTCTGTATTAAAGGAGCAATGAGCTTTGTAGTGAGAAGGAGAGGGGCAGGGTTGAGTGAAGAGCCCTGTACTGTGGGTGGGGGAGGAGCTTTGTATTGGTGTTTTCTTCCAGTGACACCGCTGATGCAGGGATATTTTCTCCTTTCACCGATTCCACCAACTTAGGGATTTATTTTCCTGCCATTAACACCACCAATGTAGAGACTTTTTTCCTTCCAGTGACACCACCAACTGTACTGCATGCAGTATGTTTTTTCAGCACCCACCATAATAAAACTTTGGTGTGAACTGCCATCATAGGAAAGAAGGCATTTTGCCTTATCTGTGGCATTGAGGCTGCACTGGAAATAGCACTCAGTGCAGCCCTACTGCAACTAAAGAGAACAGGCCCTTATTGTGTTCATCTGTAACCAACGTTCAGGAAACTTCAAGCACAGCCATGGCACATGTGTTCTGCAGGCACAAGGCAATGCAACCCTTGGATGATTTAGAAAATGTGCTGTTATGCCGCATACACACAAGCGGAATGTCCGTCACAAAAAGTCAGACGGAAGCTTTTCATCATATATTCCGATCATGTGTATGCCTCAGACTTTTTTTTTACGAAAATTCTGACGTACCTAGAAATAGAACATTTTTTAATTATTTCCAACGGAACCAATTCCGATCTGCAAAACCACTCCTCTGTATGCTGGTCCGACGGACCAAAAACGACGCAGGCTCTGAAGCAAGTACGAGACGGAAGCTATTGGCTACTGGCTATTGAACTTCCTTTTTCTAGTCCCGTCGTACGTGCTGTACGATACCGCATTCTTAACGATCGGACTTTGGTGTGATCGTGTGTATGTGCGACAGTTTCAGCGGAACTACATTGGAAAAACCTTCGGAGTTTATTCCGACGATAAAAACCGGTTGTTTGTACGCGGCATTAGGCTGCCCACAGGCAGTTTGGTAAAACACATGGGCATACCTTCCAAATTTTTGAGATGAGAATGAGGGGCACCTATTACAAAAAGTGTGCAGGCATAGGACACACCACTTCCTTTATATTGCCTTTTGGAATTTACAAATGCAGCAATTTAGAAACTGGATGAAATGTTTAGCACTGGGAAACACTTTTTGATACATAAAAAGTGCATTTTATATACAAAAATATATAGATCAAACCAAAATGAGGGACAAATGAGGAGGAAAGAGGGACATTGCTCCAAATCAGGGACAGATCCTTAAAATCAGGGACAGTTGTGAGCTATGCACGGGACTTGATGTTTCGGATTTTGAGCTTCACTTGTGATTATTATGCCTTTTCTGATGTGCTGCAGCAACCAGCAACTAGAGTTTTAATGAAAAACGTCACAAAATAAGAGAATATATTGTAATGATTTTCTGTGACCAGACTGTGTTCAGCAACTGCACCAAGGCGGGTGACACCAGTATGTGGACACCCTTAGGTGCTTAGGTTAGGCTACATCCAACAGTCAAGTCCAGTTTTAGCAGTAACCAACAATCTTTACATAAAGATTGATAAAGATAAAGATTAAAAATCAATTTATGGTACGACACCTATAAATAACCCCTTTCAGATGTCATACTATGATTTAGAATTCAAAAAAGGTAACAGTGAGTGCACATAAATCAACAATGAAGTCATGAAAATCTTTACATATTTAGACATACCTGCCAGTCCACAAAAAGTACAGTCCCCATCGTTTCAAACAAAGATTGCTTTGTCCAAGTTAAAGATAAATGAATTTTGCCACATAGATAAGTAATGATGACAGACTTATGGGCGAGATCAGGATGGATGAATTTAAGAATAACAAAGGTTTGTTTTTAGAAAGCAAGAAGTAAAACATTACAATTGTGATTTACCAGCACTGTGCAAAACGGAGCTATATCAACCTATGTCTATGAAAACAATGAGCAGTTTATAGAATAAGCCTTTTCTTTTAAATCAATCATCCAAAGATCAACAATGATATATGGCAGTGACATAGAAACAGATATGTCAAACAGTAACCCAGCAGCCATTTTAAGTGTATCTAAACCCAGTAACAAAAATTGAATAAATTGCAGCTTACCAGTCCTTAGATGTGGTGGTTGCCTGTCCGTTTACACCCGCCTGTCATCCGCTCCGATTCACCAGATAGATGAGGAACGGATCTCCATCCATCTGTTTTTAGCCGATAGGATCGGACATCAGCGAGTGTCAATGGACACATGTCTGTTGACACCTGCCACTCCAAAGAGGAGACTGGAGGGTCCAATTGGGTCTGCCTGAAAAACTGAAGGCGCCCTAACACACTTTCTGTCCAAGGATGACAACACAGAGTCACAATACTTCTATCCCTAATAGTAAACAGTATACAGTAAAACTTTAGATTGCGAGCATAATTTCTTCTGGAAATATGCTTGTAATGCAAAGCACTTGTATATCAAAGCGAATTTTGCTTTAAGAAATAATGGACACTCGTTCCACAACCATTTATTTATAAGTCCTTCCGATTATAGTCCATATAAAAAGATTATAGCAATTGTGTAACCATAAAATGTCCATCCAAAATGGTGGCCTCCACAAAGGGATTAGAAGCAAAATCCAGCAGGAACTACAAACTAAAAAATAGAAGAGATGCGCCGATCGTGTGTGGGCTAATCCGAATGGTTTTCAAGTAAAAGAATCAGATGGACCTAGAAATAGAACATTTTGGATTCCCCCCTTATAGAAATAGAACATGTTTCAAATCTGTCCGACGGACTCAATTCCTATCAGGAAAACCGTTCATCTGTATGCTGGCCTGATGGACCATATACGACACAAGGGAAGCTATTGGCTACTGGCTATTGAACTTCCTTTTTTAATCCCATCTTATGTCATCGTGTAAAATGAACAGACTTTTGAACAGACTTGATCCGTTCATGTGTGGCCAAGTCCGTTTGTTCAGAAGGTCCGTCAGGAAGACCGTTGGACCTAGTCTGCCAGAAAGTGTGGGCATGTGTACGCGGCATTGGTGTAGCAATATAGTTACATTTAATGAAGGTAAAACATTTTGCAACTCCCATGGTTGATAATTAAAAGAAGCACATCTAAGTATGCAGGCATCCAGGGTAAAGCTGTCCCCATAGTCCAGGGATATGCAATTAATGGACCTCCAGCTGTTGCAAAACTACAAGTCCCATCATGCCTCTGCCTCTGGGTGTCATGCTTGTGGCTGTCAGAGTCGTGTTATGCCTCATGGGACTTGTAGTTCTGCAACAGCTGGAGGTCCACTAATTGCATATCCCTGACATATCCCATCCCCCACACCGCCGGCTCTTACCGCTGTCAGTCTGCAACCGTAACCTTGAAGACTACCCTGCAGTAGAGCGATCTGAAAGCGAGGCTTGAGCTGCTCGTAGAGTGCAGCGTGGAAGGGATGAGGTCGATGGTGGTGCGGAGGATGGTTTATGTGGGCAGCTTTACCCCGGATGCCTGCATACTTAGATGTGCCCCTTTTAATCATCAACCATGTGAGTTGCTAAATGTTGTACCTTCATTAACCACTTGCCGACCGCCGCACGACGATGTACGTCCATTTTTTGAAGAGGGATATCTCGGTAACGGCAGCAGCTGCTGCCACAACCGAGATATCCATCTCTTCAGGCGGCGGTCGGCTGTACGATAACGGTGGTCTCCGCGGCGGATTCGCCGCGAGATCACCGCTATCGGCGGCGGGAGAGGTGCCACCCCCCCTCCCGCCGCCCTCCCGCACCTTCCGCCGCTTACCGGAGCCGTCGGTAGCGGCGGAGGCAATCGGGTCCTTCAGTCAGCTGGGCATAGAGACAAGTGAGGCTAAGATGGCCCCCACTCGTCTCTATACCATAGGAGGGCGGAAGCGACGTCAAAACGTCACTTCCGCCCATACCTCTTAAAGCTATTTTTTTTTTTTTAAATGTCAGATTTTTTTATTTTTTGTTGCATTTTAGCCCAAATATGAGATCTGAGGACCTTTTGACCCCAGATCTCATATTTAAGAGGACCTGTCATGCTTTTTTCTATTACAAGGGAAGTTTACATTCCTTGTAATAGGAATAAAAGTGATCCATTTTTTTTTTTTTTTTTAAAGTGTAAAAATAAATAAAATAAATAAGAAAAAAAAAAATTTTTTTTTAAAAACACCCCGTTACGACGAGCTTGCGCACAGAAGCGAGCGCATACGTGAGTAGCGCCCGCATATGAAAACGGTGGTCAAACCACATATGTGAGGTATCGCCGCGATCGGTAAAGCGAGAGCAATAATTCTAGCCCTAGACCTCCTCTGTAACGCAAAAAATGCAACCTGTAGAATTTTTTAAATGTCGCTTATGGAGATTTTTGAGGCTAAAAGTTTGACGCCATTCCACGAGCGGGCGCAATTTTGAAGCGTTACATGTTGGGTATCAATTTACTCGGCATACCATTATCTTTCACAGTATAAAAAAAAATTGGGCTAATTTTACTGTTGTCTTATTTTTTATTCAAAAAAGTGATTTTTTTGCAAAAAAAGTGCGCTTCTAAGACCGCTGCGCAAATACGGTGTGAAAAAAAGTATTTCAATGACCGCCATTTTATTCTCTAGGGTGTTAGAAAAAAAACAATATAAAATGTTTGGGGGTTCTAAGTAATTTTCTAGCAAAAAAAACTGTTTTAAACATGGAAACACCAAGTCCGAAAAAGAGGCCTGGTCCTTAAGTGGTTAAATGTAACCATATTGCTACACTTAGAGTTGTCTCTGTTCTCTTTTATACTAAGTTGTGACATGATGCTACTTGTATATCAAGACATCGCTTGTATATTAAGTCAAAATCTATTTAAAATGTTGCTTGGCTTTCAAAACGCTTTCAAACCAAGGTTTTACTGTATATCAATTACTATTTTACTATTCTATATCTACCTATGTACACTATACTACCAAAAGTATTGGGACACCTGCCTTTACACACACATGAACCCCTTAGGGTTCAATATTCAGTTGGCCTCCCTTTGCAGCTATAACAGCTTTCACAATTCTGGAAAGGCTGTCCACAAAGTTTAGTGTTGTGTCTATGGGACCATTCTTCCAGAAGCGCATTTGTGAGGTCAGACACTGATGTAGACAAGAAGGCCTGGCTTGCAGTCTCCGCTCTAATTCATCCCAAAAGTGTTCTACCATGTTGGGGTCAGGATTCTGTGCAGGCCAGTCAAGTTCGTCCACCCCCTTGTTTGTGCACTGATGGGCACTCATTTTGCAACAGGAAGGGGATATGCCCAAACTATTCCCACAAAGTTAGGGGCAGGATATTGTCCAAAATGTCTTGGTATGCTGACGCCTTAATGCCCTGTACACACGGTCAGAAATTCCAACGGAAAAGGTCTGATCGGATTATATTGTCGGAAAATCAGATCGTGTGTGGGCTCTATCTGACTTTTTCCATCAGAATTTCAGATGGAAAAAATTTGAGCGCAGGACCTTTTACGACAACAAAATCCAATCAGACTTTTCCTGAACGTTTGTAAAGAATTCCAATCGGACAAAATGCCACGCATGCTCAGATTAAATTACGAGACCAAAGCTATTGGCTACTAGCCGCAAGGTAGTCCCGTCGCAGTGAACGAACGTCATCAAACGATCGGATTTTCCAACAACTTTCACTGGCCGTGTGTATGCAACACCAGTTTTGGACAAAATCCTTCATAAAAAATCTGACGGATTTTGTTGTCGGAATGTCCGACCGTGTGTACGGGGGCTAAGAGTTACCCTCACGTGAACTAAGGGGACAAGCCCAAACCCTGAAAAACAACCTCACACCAAATATTTTGGATTGGTGTACAAAGCAAGGTCCATAAAGACATGGATCAGCAAGTTTGGGTAGAGGAACTTGACTGGACTGACCTCAACTTGATAGAGCACCTTTGGAATGCATTAAAGCGGAAAATGTGAGCCAGGCCTTCTCGTCCACATCAGTGCCTGACCTATAAAATGCACTTCTGGAAGAATGGTCAAACATTCCCATAGACACACTCCTAAACCTTGTAGACAGCCTTCCCAGAAGAGTTGAAGCTGCTGTAGCTGCAAAGGATGGATCAAATTAATATTGAACCCTAAAGACTAAGACTAAGACTGAGATGCCATTAAATTTCATGTGTGTAAAGGCAGGCGTCCTAATACCTTTGGTAATATAATGTATCTACCCTAAAGGCTATTTTCACACAGTCATCATCCATTCAATCACGGTTTTTCAACAACAAAAATGATTCAATTTAGATCAGTTTTTACATATCTTCTCAGTTCAGTTCACATCTGCCCACTTGTGTCCTTAACAAAAATGACTCATCCCTGCTGTCAGTAGAGGGATTTCCAGCTGACAGCAGAATGTAAGCAAAGGAGATGTCAGTGAAAAAATGGCTTGGGGGTCAGCTTCCCCCTGCTGCTGAAGTAAATAATGGGGCACGGTCACCCGGTGACATCATTGACATGTCAATAGTTGGTCAATGACATCATAATGGCTCCATATATAGTCAATTGCATCACCAAGTGAACCTGCCCCTTATTTACTTCAAACAGGGGGCAGGGACCTGGAGGCCCAAATCCTGTTAAGGGAGTTCCAAACTGCGATAAAGCTCCCCCACCCAAAGACCACCACAACCACTAAGCAAGGGATGTGGGGAAGAGGCACTTGTCTTCATCAAATATGGAGGGGGGTCCCTCCCAGGGTGTCCTCTCAATGTTGAGGGCATGTGGTCTAGTATGGTTCATGAGGGGGAGCGCACGCTAGATTTGGGAGGGGGGGCTTTTTTTTATTCTTTGGCGCGGGTCCCTCCTAAAATCCATACCAGGCCCTTAGGTTTGGTATGGAATTCATACTAGACCCAAAGGACCCACACCACACCCATACCAGACCCGAAGGACCCACATTGCTTTTTTATCACTAACAGCTCCTTTGCTTACATTCTGCTCCTTAACAACCAATGACTGATCCCTGATGCTGACAGCAGGGATGAGTCACTAGTTGTTCGGACGCCACAGGGAGGCCGTCCCCAGTGGATGCAAAAATAGGATTTATGTACTCACCGTAAAATCCTTTTCTCTGAAGTTCATTAATGGACACAGCATCTTCATCTTGACCTTAGGGATATATCGCCACCTCTGCCTAAGGTCAAGATGAAGATGCTGTGTCCATCAATGAACGAAAGAGGAAATAGGATTTTTGTACTCACCGTAAAATACTTTTCTCTTTCGTGATGGACACAGCATCTTCATCTTGACCTTAGGCAGAGGTGGAGATATAACCCTAAGGTCAAGATGAAGATGCTGTGTCGGTCAATAAACAAAAGAGAAAAATAGGATTATTATAACAGCTTACCTGTAAAATCTTTTTCTTTGAGTACATCATGGGACACAGCGCCAAAGTATTTACTGAATGGGTTATATAGGCACCACTAGGTGATGGACACTGGCACACCCTAGACGGGAAGTTTAGCCCCGTATATAACCCCTCCTCTTACTGGGACTACCTCAGTTTTGTAAAAGGATTTTACAGGTAACACTGTAAAGAGCTGCGTAAACTGTTGGCGCTATATATATCATGTATAATAATAATAATACAGGTGAGCTGTTATAAAAATCCTATTTTCTTTTTCAAACATCACGGGGCAGAGAGCCACAGTATATACTGAATGGGATGTCCCAGAGCAATGCTATCTGCGGGGAGGGACCTGAGGACCTTGTACCGCTGCCTGCAGCACACTGTGCTCAAAGGCGATATCCTCATGCCTTCTCACATCCACCTGATAGAATTTGGTGAATGTATGGACTGAAAACCAAGCTGTGGCCTTGCAGATTTACACCATGGAGGCTTGGTGATGCACTGCCCATGAAGCACTAACAGCCCTGGTGGAGTGCGCTTTGATTTGAAAAGGTGGAACTTTCCTCTTCAAACCATAAGCTTGAACCTGTCAAATCCACTTAGCAATAGTAGATTTTGACGCTGCCCGCCCTTTTTTAGGACCTTCAGGCAACACAAACAAAACATCCGTTTTGGGAATCTGAGCAGTCGCTTCTAAATAGGTTTTGACCGCTCTCACTACATCCAGAGAAGGCAGAACAATATCCTGGTTTAGATGAAAACCTGAAACCACCTTAGGTAGAAAGCTAGGATGAGGACACAATACTACTCTAACCTTATGAATAATTAAATATGTCTCTTTACAAGAAAGAGCCGCCAATTCTGATACCCTTCTTGCAATATAAATGGCTACCAGAAAAATTAGCTTCCTTGTCAAAAGGACCAAGGGAATATGTGGTATCAGCTCAAAAGGTTGTTTCTGTAATTCCGACAGAACTAAATTCAAGTCCCAAGGATTCAGGGGAGCTCTAACCGGTGGATTAAGCCTCATTACCCTCTGTATATAGCTTTGGACCAAACAAAGCGAAGCAAGCGGACGTTGAAACAATACTGACAAGGCCGAGACCTGGCCCTTGATAGTACTCAAGGTCGGCTTCACCTCTAACCCCATTTGCAGAAAAGCAAGGATTCTGCCTATGACATACTTTCTGGGATGCCAACCCCTGGATTCACACCAGGAGACATATGCCACCCAGACACTATAATAAATCACTCTGGAAGCTGGCTTCCTTGCATTAATCAAGGTAGAAATTACTGAGCCTGAAAGCCCATGATTCTTCAGAATGTGGATTTAAATAGCCAAACCGTTAAATTTAGCATTTGTAAGGTAGGATGGAACACTGGTCCCTGCGATAGCAGGTCAGGACATGGTGATAGGGTCCATGGGGGCTCTACTGCCATCTTTACTATTTCTGCATACCAAGATCTTCTGGGCCGCACTGGGGCAAGACTTCAAAAAGTGGCCTGCCTAGCCACAATAAAGGCACAATCTCTCCCTCCTCCTAAAGGTTCTCTCATCTGCAGAGAGACGCATGAAACCCAAGTGCATGGGTTCACCTTCACTGATCGACTCGGTACCAGGAAGCATGGGAGATGAGAGAGGCACGGGTGGGACTGCAAAGCTCAGAGACAAACATACAGGAGGCTTCCGCAAGTGCTCCTTAAAAGAGAGTCTTTTTCTGAGTCTGGAGTCAATAAGGATGGCAAACGTGATCAACTTCTCCAGCTCAGTGGGTATATCTCGGGCTGCTATCTCATCCTTGATGGTATCGGAGAGACCATGAGAAAAAGCAGCCATGAGGGCCTCATTGTTCCAAGTAACCTCTGCTGCCAGAGTACGAAATTCAATGGCATAATCGGCAACAGTTCTCATACTCTGTTTTATGGACATGAGGCACTTGCAGCAGAAGCGGAGCATGGGGGAACATCAAATACCCTTGTAAAGGAAGCCACAAACAGGGTAACTCAAGACAACAGGTTTTTGCATCTCCCATAGAGGGTTTGCCCAGGCCAAGGCTCTCTCAGAAAGCAAAGATATCACAAAACCTACTTTGCTTCTGTCTGTGGGAAACGCCTGGGGCCGCATCTCAAAGTATATCTCAACCTTTTTGAGATACCCTCTGCATTCGACTGGATTGTTCCCAAATTGCCGGGGAAGCGGAGCAGAACCAGACATCCTTCTTATAGAGGTAATACTCGAGGTGGGTGCCTGCACAGAGAATGGAGCAGCAGCAGGGACGGCCTGCAACACAGGTTGTACCAGAGCAGCCACAGTGGGAGATTTCAGGTGAGCCGTAAGCAATATGCTGTGACAAACTGATCCATTTAGTGATCTTGCTCATCCAATCTGAAAAAAAAATATTGCCAACAAGTGGATTGACAGTATCTTCTGAATTCATGGCCTTCTACTGTAAGAAACCATAAATCAGACTGAGATAGAAGTACAGTTAAATCACACTTGTTTAACCACTTGACCACTGGGCACTTAAACACCCTTAATAACCAGACCAATTTTCAGCTTTTGGTGCTCTCACATTTTGAATGACAATTACTCAGTCATGCAACACTGTACCCATATGAAATTTTTGTCCTTTTTTTCACACAAATAGAGCTTTCTTTTGGTGGTATTTAATCACCTCTCGGTTTTTTATTTTTTGTGCTATAAAAGAAAAAAGACCGAAAATTCTGTAAAAAAGTGAATTTTTCTTCGTTTGTGTTGTAAAGTTTAGCAGATTAGTAATTTTTCTTCATAAATTTTGGCCAAAATTTATACTACTACATATCTTTGGTAAGAATAAGTACAAATTGGTGGATATTATTTGGTCTTTGTGAAAGTTATAGAGTCCACAAGCTATGGTGCCAATATCTGAAAATTGATCACACCTGAAGTACTGACGGCCTATTTCAATTCTTGAGACCCTAACATGCCATAAAATTACAAATACCCCCCAAATGACCCCTTTTTGGAAAGAAGACATTCCAAGGTATTAAGTAAGAGGCATGATGAGTTTTTTGAAGTTGTCATTTTTTCCCACAATTCTTTGCAAAATCAAGATTTTTTTTCCACATTCTGCTATTACTCCCGAGTACGGCGATACCACATGTGTGAGACTTTTACACAGTGTGGCCACATACAGAGGGCCAAAATGCAGGGAGCGCCATCAGACGTTCTGGAGCACCCAGGACAATTCTTACATTTCTCTCCTACATGTAAAAATCATCATTTATTTGCTAGAAAATTACATAGAACCTCAAAACATTATATATTTTTTTTTTTAGCAAAGACCCTAGAGAATACAATGGTGGTCATAGCAAATTTTTATCTCACACGGTATTAGCGCAGCAATTTTTCGAACACGTTTTTTTGGGGGAAAAAACTGTTTTGTGCTTCAAAATTTTTTTTTGCATAAAGTGAAAGATGAAGTTATACTGAGTAAATAGATACCTAACATGTCACTCTTCAAAATTGCACATGCACGTGGAATGGCGCCAAACGTCGCTACTTAAAAATCCCCATAGGCGACGCTTTAATTTTTTTTTTACTGATTACATGTTTTGAGTTACAAAGGAGGTCTAGGGCTAGAATTATTGCTCTCGCTCTAACGTTCACGGCGATACCTCACATGTGTGGTTTGAACACCGTTTTCATATGTGGGCAGGGCTTACGTATGCGTTCGCTCCTGCATGCGAGCACATGGGGACAGGGGCGCTTTAAAAAAAAAAAATTTTTAATTGTTAATTTTACTTTATTTATTTTAGTTTGACATTTTTTTCCCCAAAAATAAATTTTTGATCACTTTTATTCCTATTACAAGGAATGTAAACATCCCTTGTAATAGGAATATGGGATGGTAGGTCCTCTTTACAGTGAGATCTGGGGGTCAATAAGACCCCACATCTCACCTCTAGGCTGGGAAGCCTGAAATAAAAATTAAAAAAAATGAAAAGATTCTGGCTTTGATCGTATTGGTAGAAGCACAGGAGGGCGGCGAGGGGGGGGGGCGTCTATGGCTGGGTATTGCAGGGTATCACAGAGTATGGCTGGGTATCTCCGTGTATGGCTGGGTATTGCAGGGTATCTCCAAGTATGGCTGGGTATGGCAATTTATGGCAGGGTATTGCAGAGTATTGGCAGGGTATTGCAGAGTATTGGCGGGGTATTGCAGAGTATTGGCAGGTATTGCAGAGTATTGGCAGGTATTGCAGAGTATTGGCGGGTATTGCAGAGTATTGGCTAGTATTGCAGAGTATTGGCGGGTATTGGCTGGTATTGCAGAGTATTGGCGGGTATTGGAGAGTATTGGCGGGTATCGCAGAGTATTGGCGGGTATTGCAGAGTATTGGGGGGTATTGCAGAGTATTGGGGGTATTGCAGAGTATTGGCGGGTATTGCAGAGTATTGGTGGGTATTGCAGTGTATTGGGGGGTATTGCAGAGTATTAGCTGGCATTGAAGATTATTGGGGGGTATTGCAGAGTATTGGCGGGTATTGGAGAGTATTTCAGAGTATTGGGGGGTATTGCAGAGTATTGGGGGGCATTGCAGAGTATTAGCTGGCATTGCAGAGTATTATCTGGTATTGCAGAGTATTGCCAGGGTATGGAGGGGTTCAATTCGGTGAGCAGCGATGTGGGCACTGCAGATGCAGCCCACAGCGCTGCTGACACCGATCTCTTCCCCCTCCGCTGTACTGATCAGTACAGAGAGGGGAGGGAGGAACCGGCGTCATAACATGTTTGTTTACAAGTGATCACTCCGTCATTTGACGGAGCAATCACGTGGTAAACGGCCGCGATGCTCACGGATGCTCTCGTGTGCGCGTCCCAGAGGGCGAGAGAATTCGTTAATCGGCTATGGGAGGTTGTTAAGTGGTTAATAATATAAAAAAAGGTAAACAGAGAACAAACCAAGTCAAAACACAGCCAGAGTTCAAGAACCGGAACAGATATTCAGAAAAGCCAAACGTCAGGGTGCTGGAGATGAGCATAGCAAAGGAAGAGATCCTCTGGGCTGGACTGCTTAACCACTTTCTGACCGGACCATTTTGCTGGCTTAAGACCAGACCACTTTTTGCGATTCGGCACTGCGTCGCTTTGACTGACAATTGCGCGGTCATGCGACGTGGCTCCCAAACAAAATTGACGTCCTTTTTTTCCCACAAATAGAGCTTTCTTTTGGTGGTATTTGATCACCCCTGCGTTTTTTATTTTTTGTGCTATAAACAAAAATAGAAAGCCAATTTTGAAAAAACGCATTATATTTTACTTTTTGTTATAATAAATATCCCCCAAAAATATATATTAAAAAAACATTTTTTCCCCTCAGTTTAGGCCTACACGTATTCTTCTACATATTTTTGGTAAAAAAAATTAAAAATCGCAATAAGCGATTATTGATTGGTTTGCGCAAAAGTTATAGTGTTTACAAAATAGGGGATAGTTTTATGGCATTTTTATTAATAATTTTTTGTTACTAGTAATGGCAGCGATTAGCAATTGGTATTGTGACTGCAACATTATGGCGGACACATTGGACATTTTTGGGACCATTGTCATTTATACAGCAATCAGTGCTATACAAATGCACTGATTCTTGTGTAAATGACACTGGCAGTGAAGGGGTTAACCAGGGGGTGGCAGTGTAGGGGTTAAGTGTTCCTAGGGGCGTGTTACTAACTGTAGGGGGCTGGGCTTTGTGTTAGTGAACACTGATCTCTGCTCCAATCACATGCAGCAGAGATCAGTGTCACATGTTGCTAGGCAGAACTGGGAGATGCTGTTTACAACGGCATCTCCCAGTGAGACGATGGCGGGTATCCCCGCGGCGATTGAGTCAGCGGGACCTACAACCAGACTCACGGGGGTCCCGACCGGCACGCGAGGGTGGCGCGCACGTGATGGTAGGGCGGCATATAGAAATGGACGTACCTGGACGCCAATATGCCTGCCCTTGCCATTCTGCCGATGTACGGGAAGTAGTTAAGTAGGCAGGACTGACGAGCAGGATATCATCAACAGCAGAGTAACTGTGGAGAGATAGAAGCTGACAATTAACCGATAGCTAAGCAGCCAGCTCAGAGAAGGAAGGGCTGAGCCCTGCCCTGACACTGTATTAATTTGATCAAGATACTATCTCTACTATATAATGCAGAATGCATAAACTATCTCTGCAGTATCTGTTGACGTCAGTTCTGGTGTTCCCTCCACCCTAATATCCAAATTTCATAGTGCCGTTATTTTTTGATATAAGTAAAACTCTATTGACTTTTAGAACAGCGCCTGGTGTGGATCACCAGTTTTTTAGATAACCCAATAATGTCCTTATTTGCTTTTTAAGTATTTCATCTAATGTCTCTAATAAAATACCTCCATATAAATCTTCCTCTAGTAGCAGGTTACTAGAAAATGGCTGCGATATCTGCTATGTAAAAGATCAATCCAAACATGCCTGCTAATATACTTCTCTATCATTGAGCTACAAGAAAATGGCCACTCACTCGACTTAATGCTCCAGACTATTTAAAGACATTTCCAGTGCCAGTCATTATCCCCTGGTGAAGTCACGTGACCGTGACAATACGTGTTGGAACGGACAGGCACCGGAAGTGATGTCAACATAGGAGCTCGCCGCTCATGGTGTTTTGGAATGCAAGTACACCTTATTACTTTTAACAAATAAAAACATTGTCTTCAAAATACTACACTATCCAGAATCCTCCCCTTTCTTCTTGCTCCACGTTACATACAGTGCCTAGCGAAAATATTTGGCCCCCTTGAACTTTTCAACCTTTTGCCACATTTCAGGCTTCAAACATAAAGATATAAAATTTAAATTTTTTGTGAAGAATCACCAACAAGTGGGACACAATTGTGAAGTGGAACGAATTCTATTGGATAATTTTAATTTTTTTTAGCAAATAAAAAACTGAAAAGTGGTGCGTGCAAAATTATTCGGCCCCTTTACTTTCATTGCAGCAAACTCACTCCAGAAGTTCAGCGAGGATCTCCGAATGATCCAATGTTGTCCTAAATGACTGATGGTGATAAATAGAATCCAGCTGTGTGTAATCAAGTCTCTGTATAAATGCACCTGCTCTGTGATAGTCTCAGAGTTCTGTTGAAAGCGCAGAGAGCATCATGAAGACCAAGGAACACACCAGGCAGGTCCGTAATACTGTTGTGGAAAAGTTTAAAGCCGGATTTGGATACAAAAAGATTTCCCAAACTTTAAACATCCCAAGGAGCACTGTGCAAGTGATCATTTTGAAATGGAAGGAGTATCAGACCATTGCAAATCTACCAAGACCTGGCCGTCCCTCTAAACTTTCAGCTCAGACAAGGAGAAGACTGATCAGAGATGCAGCCAAGAGGCCCATGATCACTCTGGATGAACTGCAGAGAACTACAGCTGAGGTGGGAGAGTATGTCCATAGGACAACAATCAGTCGTACACTGCACAAATCTGGCCTTTATGGAAGAGTGGCAAGAAGAAAGCCATTTCTCAAAGATATCCATAAAAAGTCTCGTCTAAAGTTTGCCACAAGCCACCTGGGAGACACACCAAACATGTGGAAGAAGGTGCTCTGGTCAGATGAAACCAAAATCGAACTTTTTGCCCACAATGCAAAACGATATGTTTGGCGTAAAAGCAACACAGCTCATCACCCTCAACACACCATCCCCACTGTCAAACATGGTGGTGGCAGCATCATGGTTTGGGCCTGCTTTTCTTCAGCAGGGACAGGGAAGATGGTTAAAATTGAGGGGAAGATGGATGCAGCCAAATACAGGACCATTCTGGATGAAAACCTATTGGAGTCTGCAAAAGACTTGAAACTGGGACGGAGATTTATCTTCCAACAAGACAATGATACCAAACATACAGCAAAATCTACAAAGGAATGGTTCACAAATAAACGTATCCAGGTGTTAGAATGGCCAAGTCAAAGTCCAGACCTGAATCCAATCGAGAATCTGTGGAAAGAGCTGAAAACTGCTGTTCACAAACGCTCTCCATCCAACCTCACTGAGCTCGAGCTGTTTTGCAAGGAAGAATGGGCAAGAATTTCAGTCTCTCGATGTGCAAAACTGATAGAGACATACCCCAAGCGACTTGCAGCTGTAATCGCAGAAAAAGGTGGCTCTACAAAGTATTAACGCAAGGGGGTCGAATAATTTTGCACGCCCCACTTTTCATTTTTTTATTAGTTAAAAAAGTTTCAAAAATCCAATAGATTTCGTTCCACTTCACAATTGCATCCCACTGGTTGGTGATTCTTCACAAAAAATAAAAATGTTATATCTTTATGTTTGAAGCCTGAAATGTGGCAAAAGGTTGAAAAGTTCAAGGGGGCCGAATACTTTCGCAAGGCACTGTATACATCCATTGGGAGGGATAGACCACTGTTTATACTAGATCTGCATCATTGCTTTGAGAGTATGCCACCAAGAAGCAAGCATTGTGAACACCACTGATCTTCATTATTACATACACATGCAGTTGCCTCATAACCGTAAGGTAAGAAGCCATTTTCACTGAAGTGTGTTGCACAGAAGAGGAGATTATTATTTTCTGCACTTTGAAATCACTTTTATACTTTGCATATTGCCTATATTTGCACAACTTTCTGCACTTTAAGGACAAGTCACTTTATATTTACACTCAGTTGGAGGGTGTATACATCAATGTATTTTTTTATCCGCCTATAATTGTGAAGGAATCTAATGTACATAATGATAATCAGAAAATGTCTATTTGCTTATGTGTATACATGTTCCTATGCTCCTTACTTATTATGTAGTATACAGATTGACTCTTAAAGATGGCGGGTACCCCCTACATCCCACGCATTAGAAGAATGCATTTGAGATAAGAGAACCAGCTTCAACCAAACTTCAAGCATCAAGTTTCTCCATTTCTCTTGTATTTTAACCAATAAAATGTACCTATTAGACTGACATAGCAATGACGTATCTTTCTGTATAAAATATTAACACCGCCCACGAATAAATTAGAAGTTAGAAGTAACTGAGCTGAACGTGTCTCAGAGAGTGTTTACTTCTAATGTGCATGCACATTTATACTTTTTAATTAGAAATAGCAGCAGATAACCTTGAACTAAATTGTAGTTCTTATCCATTTCATAATACTGTAGTCATTTATCTATTTGGGAATTTTTTTTCACGTGTACTAGTTTGGGTAGTTCTAGTTTGCTTTTAGCTTTATCTTTTACCAGCGCAGAACCATCTATTTCATTTATTTCATGTGTGCGGCTATGGACTGACCCTTTTCGGTGCTTGCAGCAGTTAAACTATCATCTTCATAATAGAGCGGGAATAGATATACAATTTACATGTTGGTAATTCATTATCCTTGCATTGACTCATAATAATCACATGCAAATTAAGATATAATCTGTAACTTCAGGACCTGCATCCTAGTTGCTTGCACAGACAGAAGACGGAGGTACTTTCACTTAGTTTCAATGGTTGCTAGCTAGGAGCAGATCTCTAGACAGCTCTGCCAACATCCATACACTGTCTATATCACATAATGGTATGTGTTTTTCCTAGAAAGGCTACTCATGAGCTGTGCATTATCCCTTTTTTCAATGAGAAAACAAAATTTTATGAAATAAAACACAAGTTTTTGATAGGTCATGAACTGTAGCTAGCATGTTCTCATACAGCACATTTTAGGAAGAGTATGTGTTTTACAAGGTCAGCACGTCAACCTAGTTGACAGTTTGAAAGCAAACACTGAAAAAACTGACAGGGAATGAAGCTATCGCCCACAGGGGCTGCTGCTCCTTGCTGGCTCGGTTTCAGCAAAACATGTTTGCAGATAAGCCAAATCCATGCACACCTGAAGGCTGATGTCATTTTCCTGTCCTTTAATTTCACATTATATGCAGCTCTCAGGTACTTGGGTAATAAATTATGTTTTCATGCATTAGTCACCTGACAGCTTTATCTTTCAAATATTATCTATGATGAGTCCAATGTACCTTGATTCACCTCTACACACCTTAATGAACTATGTATCCTGTGTTTCCACATTTTACAGTGTGTAGAGCTTCACATTTATGAAGTATCACAACACAATACAGCATACAGTATGGATTTACGACATAAAGGTGATAACACTATTCCATACCTCCCAACTTTTTGAGATGGGAATGAGGGACACCTATCATCAAAAGTAATGAGGCATAGGACACACTGCGCGCCACGCCCCCTTTAAGGAGAATTGTACAGATGCTTTTTTTTACCCCTATTATTCCTTTATATTGGCTTTTGGAATTTACAAATGCAGCCATTTAGGAATCAGATGAAAGGTTTAGCACTGGGAAACACTTTTTGACAGATACAAAGTGCATTTTATATACAACTATATAGATCAGTTCAAAAAGAGGGACAAATGAGGAGGAATGAGGGACAGAGGGACATTTCTCCAAATCAGGGACAGTCCCTCAAAATCAGGGACAGTTGGGAGCTATGCTATTCTGCACCTGCAATCCTAATGGCTCTATGTGCTGAAACCAAAACATTATCATAGTGAATAAAGCAACTCTTACCCCACCTAAGTACCCACACACACACACATTATCTTCTGGAGAAGAAACTCCAAAAGCAAGCCTTGTTTCAAGCCATAACGGGTATTTGACAACTAGATATGAATTTATACTTAAGGCCGCTAAAGTGGTTGTAAACCCTTACAACACACTTTTTGCTACAGGTATGCCTATAATAAGACTTACCTGTAGCTACCCTGGATATCCCCTAAATCTGAACAGTTTAGGAGTCATCCCCTGTATTTGCACGTGCCAACTTTTTCGGCGCATGCGCACTGAAGCAAACTGAAGTAATGGCACGTACGTACCGTTGCTTCGGTGAGTGTGCTGCTACCAGAGGCTCCCGCGCGCATGCACGAGAGTGACGACATTGCGACTCCGGCGAATCGCAGCGCTGGAGCCTGCGATACCCGGAAGTAACTCCCGGAGCGATGTCGGCCGCCGGAGTGGTGTATGAGGACAGCTGCAGGGGCTTCGATCTCAGGTAAGTAATTCATAATGAGCTAGAATGCTATGCCTTTGTCTTGCATGTTTTTTTTTGTCCTAGGGTTTACAATCACTTTAAGCTAGTTTCATTAACAAAAAAAAAAAATACTATAAATAAACTGGAAAGAATAAATGCATGAACTAAACAGTAGTTTTAAATATTTTCAGGGAGTACTACTGTAATCTGTATCTTATCCTAACCCTAATTTCCCTTTGTTAAACAAATTAAACTAGCCTTTCTCAACCTTTTTTTTTTATGATGGAGGAACCCTTAAAATAATTCTACCATCTCAGGGAACCCCTGATTATATCTAAATTTCATGGTATGTATAAGTAAGTGTTAAGTATGATCACTAAACTACTGAAAGTTTTAAATGAAAAAATAAAGACTATGGCATAAGTAGAATATTTGCCACACACTTCCTTGCTCTAAATGAGCGGTTCTCAACCCGGGGCCAATTGCTGATTTGCCAGGGAGGTGCGAATGATGGTCCAATCCGGACAGACCCCACTCCCTACATAATAATGTCGGGTCCATCTCGGCCAGTGAAACATCACTTCCGGGGAGAGAAGAGACCCTGCGGAAGAGACGTTACGTCCCCACCATCTTGGTACACCCTGCACTCGTCCGCAGTAAGGCTACAGTTAGAAACTGGCAAGTGTACATCTTTTTACACCCACCAAATTCTTGCATTTTACACTTATTTTTACCAGTAAACAGAGCTTATAAGCTCAGTTTACTGGTAAAAATAAGTGCAAAATGCAAAACGTCGGTGGTTGTAAATAGATGTCTATTTGTAGCCTTACGGCGGACAAGTGTACCAAGATGGCGGTGACACAATGTCACTTCCGTTACCACATTAGACGGGTTACCGATTCTGACAAAACACCCGAGTAACTGGTAAGTCAGAGACACTAATAAAAACATGTTTGTACTGTGTGTCACCGGTGCAAACAATAATCGATTGTGAATAAATAAGTCCAACATGATGTGACTGCAAGAAAAAAATGATTATGGAACAAAACATATAATGTATATACAGTATACATGTCCCAGTTGGTTCCTCAAAAGTGCCAATGCTAGATATACAAAGTGTATAGCACCCAAACACCCGTGATGCGCCACCACCTTCTGATATGTGCACTCACTGGAATGCAGTATAATAAGGGCCCTTTTCAGAGCATAGGTCTTTCAATCATTTGTACTAGTTACCCCAAAGATGCAGGTGGTAAAAAATGTAGCGCTATCAGATATACAGAAATATCGTTATGTCAGATACAGACAAGATGATCCATGAGGTACAAAGTACAAAGGAGACATTGCTGGAAGTGGCAGCAGAGGAGATCATCTGTATGTGAATGGATGCAAGGTCCTTTTTTAGCTGATCCCCTAGATCCATCTGTGACGGTTTTTGTTTGGAAGCCCACTCGGAGGTTAACCATAGTCCTTCCGGATCCCGCTCTGGATGTTCGGACTATCATGAGTTCCACACACCTGCGATCTGCGCCACTTTGCCTGTTTGCCTTTACTGACATTAGAGTCCACCTATTCTGGCAAGAGCATTTACATCTCATTACTTTGTTGATGTTTTATTGCCCTGATGATTCTTCAACGGACAGAGGTTTTCCATTCTACTCATCTGTGAACTCTCATCATCTGGCGTTGGAAGCTACAGTTTTTGTTCCACATTATTTACTTTGTTGGACATTATTACACATTGTTTGCACATTATCATTCTTTACAGATGGACTTTTGAGTTCTTTTTTCATTATTACTGTCCTTTTTTAGTATTTTTTCACATATATCACGATATTTGTGTATATCTGTTAGCACTACATTATTTACCACCAATATCTATTTTATGTTTGTCACATTAGTATGAAGCTGCTTCTTTTTCACATTGTTTGGGGTTAGCGCAGTAATTATTTTAATACTCCAAAGATGCCTCAGCAGGTCCAGCGGTATGTATTCTCCATCCATATATTCCTACAAGATAAAGAGCCATCACTGCACAATAATCCAAAAAACATTATTTATTTAGCTTAAAACATGAACAGATGTACACTCACATGATAGTGTGCTGTTAGATCAGCACTAAGTCTATCCAGTAATTCAACATACAGTTCTTATACGCGGCTCCATGCTAGGAAGCCGGCGTGCCTTTCAAGCCTAGTTTTCAGTGCGGATCAGGGGCCAGATTCGAGGTCAGCGTCGCTCCACTAGCCTCAACACATTTTGCATGAAATATGCGTCATCAGTCGCTTCATCACCATGCTTTAACCCCTTGCTGCAGAGCGTACGCAGATGTGCGTACTCGGCTTCCGGGGGTTATACCGGAATAATGCCCGCACCTGCGGGCATCATCCTGGTAACGTTTTTCAGAGCGGGCGACTGGCTTTCCAGCCATAACAACCGATGTGGCTAAAAGCCGCTCGGCTGTTATACCGGAGGAGTGGGAGGGGACTCCCCCCTCCCGCTGCCTCCCGCCACTCTTACCGGTGCTCCCGATTGATCACACATCCGATTCCTCCGGCGGCTGGGCAGGGACTGGAATGAAGCCGTAAGCGGCTTCATTCCAGTCTCCTAATGGTAAACACGGAAGCGACATCATGACATCACTTCCCGTTTACTCGGCTGCCAATGGCTCCGGATTTAAAAAAATACACGATTCAGAATCACCGAAAACGGAGATCTGAATAGTTTGAAGTGTAAAGGAGGGATCGGGGGTCTTTTAGACCCCCGATCCCTCCATAAAGAGTACCTGTCACTACCTATTACTGTCACAAGGGATGTTTTTATTCCTTGTGACAGCAATAAAAGTGATCAAAAATATATATATATTTTTTTTAAACTATTTATTAATTTTAAAATAAATAAAATAATTTTTTTTTTTAAAGTGCCCGCCGTCCCCGCGAGCTCGCAAAGCAAACGCATACGGAAGTCACGCCCGCTATGTAAGCGGTGTTCAAATCACACATGTGAGGTATCGCCGCGATTGTCAGAGCGAGAGCAATAATTCTAGCACTAGACCTCCTCTGTAATTCTAACTTGGTAACCAGAAAAAAAAATTAAAACATTGCCTATTGAGATTTTTAGGTACCGTAGTTTGTCGTCATTCCACGAGTGCATGCAATTATCAAGTGTGACATGTTTGGTATCTATTTACTTGGCGTAACATTATCTTTCACATTATGCAAAAAAATGGGGCTAATTTTACTGTTTCGTTTTTTTTTAATTCATGAAAGTGTCCATTTTCCCAAAAAGTTGCGTCTAAAACGCTGCTGCGCAAATACTGTGTGACATAAAATATTGCAACAATCGCCGTTTTATTCACTAGAGTCTCTGCTAAAAAAAAAAAATATATATATATATATATATATATATATATATATATACATACATATATATATATACATATATATATATATATATATATATATATATATATATATATATATAATGTTTGGGGGTTCCAAGTAATTTTCTAGCAAAAAATATGGATTTTAACTTGTAAACACCAAATGCCAAAAATAGGCTTAGTCATAAAAGGGTTAATTATGTTAAATTTGTAAGAACGAAAATACATCCTACATATCAAATATTTATATTTCGATTCATAACAGTCGCAAAATGACAGCAATGAAGGAGCAACAAAATAATTCTACTGTTAGGGTTCCCCACAACTTGGGAAATTTTATCAAGGGGTCACGGTACTAGAAAGGTTGAGAACCACTGCTCTAAATATTTGTGTAGCGGGTGCTGCTCAGCCCGCCCGCTCCTCCGCACCTCTCGCTGCCGGACACACACACACAGACAGGCTCTCAGGCACCATTCACATCAATGAGTTTTTTTCATGCGTTTTGTAGAAATGCAGGCCATTTTTTTAACATGGGTTCCTATGGAACATGTTCACATCAATGCATTTTTGTGCCTCTGCATTTTTGGAAAGGGTCAGGGACTTTTTAAATGCAAAACAGTGTTTTTTTTTAGTTCAATAGATTTCAATGGAGAAGCTGCAGAAAAGCAGGCAGTGCGTTTTTACCATGTTTTTACCGTGATTTCCGTTTCCCCTCCCCCTAAAAAACATTAAAAAAATGCAGAAAGCACAGCAGAAATGCTCAAAAGCAACATGCATAGATGTGAATTGAAAACTCGTTGAAAAACAGCGCTGACCAAAAAAGTGTTAAAATTAAAAATAATCAAGTGTTGATGAAATAAAAAATATGATTAAGAAAATTGAATAATAGTAATAAGTTCTTGCTGCAACCCAATGTGAGACACACACAATATACAATAATCTTAAAGAAACAGCTGCGCTAAAACCTATAAGAAACCAAAATTATAAAGTGACATAATCTTTCCTATTTTTTGCAAAAATCTCGAAAATTGCAAAATAGTGCAAAAAAAAAGGTTCAATGAAACAATAATTTTCAAATATATAAACAGTCCGAAGAAGATGAAAGATAGATAGGATGATGAATCTCAGTCCATTTCAGTGACTACAAAACCACCCTTCACGCATGTAGCAGGTGCACCCAGAGGAAAGAGGTTTATCCACCACCAAATTCAGTGAGGCTTACCAGCTGCCAAGATCTCTTTTTTAAGGAGATCATACAAGCTTGCAAATAGCACATCCCTGGTCCCTTTAATAGGCTCTGCTGGTATCTCCAACTTTCATGCCCCCTTCTTAAAGCGTCTCCCGTTCCACCACAATCATTTAGCAAAACAAAAAAGAGAGGCTCCCATATCGTAACTCCGTAAAATTTTAATAAAAATACAATAAGGTAAAGTAACAAACTCACGAATTTCCAGCAGAGTATAAGCGTATATAAAAATCACGAGCCGGCCGGCTCTCTCTTGTTTACACTGCCCGCCCTTCCTGGTTAACGTGGAAATGCGGTGACGTCAGCACGCCGCTCACCCTACGTCGTTTCGTCAAAAGTGACTTCTTCCTGGGGTACTCACTTTACCTTATATTTACCTTTACCTTATTGTATTTTTATTAAAATTTTACGGAGTTACGCTATGGGAGCCTTTTTTTTTTGTTTTGCTAAATGATTGTGGTGGAACAGGAGACGCTTTAAGAAGGGGGCATGAAAGTTGGAGATACCAGCAGAGCCTATTAAAGGGACCAGGGACGTGCTATTTGCAAGCTCGTATGATCTCCTTAAAAAAGAGATCTTGGCAGCTGGTAAGCCTCACTGAATTTGGTGGTGGATAAACCTCTTTCCTCTGGGTGCACCTGCTACATGCGTGAAGGGTGGTTTTGTAGTCACTGAAATGGACTGAGATTCATCATCCTATCTATCTTTCATCTTCTTCGGACTGTTTATATATTTGAAAATTATTGTTTCATTGAACCTTTTTTTTTTTTGCACTATTTTGCAATTTTCGAGATTTTTGCAAAAAATAGGAAAGATTATGTCACTTTATAATTTTGGTTTCTTATAAGTTTTAGCGCAGCTGTTTCTTTAAGATAGATGTGAATTGAGCCTCAGGGAGAGAGAGAGACAGTCAGCACCTGCGGGGGATTTATCCCTGCTCCCTCTCCTTCTCCCACTGCAGTATGTAAGCAGCACTTACAAGATTTCGACCGTCTACTCTGTCCCCTCCCCTGTTTTCTCATTGGCTGGGGGAGGAAACCAATGAGAAGGCAGAATTGCTGCAGAAAAGGATCTTGGGAAGTGTAGTCCCTAACAAAGGTGGTCCCATGTGAAATCTCTGGGGGCAGACAACATACCCCAGTATGCCCACAGGAGGAAGGTGAAAAGGACACAACAAGGCTGCCTGGGAGCAGGGCAGACACCACAAGTTGAGGAGAAGATCAGACGCAGGAGAAGGGGTGCTGCTCTCCAGCGGACATCTTGCCAGAGCGGGACCCCAGGTGTATCTCCAGGCGCATGTCTGCAGAGGTTGTGGGGCGTTCCGGTGGTCAGGTAGCCAGTTAGGATACCTAGAGAGCCTGTTCCAATAAGAGAGACCTGGAGCAGTTTGCAAAGGAAGAGTGGTCCAAAATTCCGGGTGAGAGGCGTAAGAAGTTTATTGATGGTTATAGGAAGCGACTGATTTCAGTTATTTTTTCCAAAGGGTGTGCAACCAAATATTAAGTTAAGGGTGCCAAGAATTTTGACCACCCCATTTTTGGAGTTTTGTGTGACATTATGTCCGATTTGCTTTTTTTCCTACTTTTTTTGTTTTGTTCCAATACACACAAAGGGAATAAACTAGGGATGCACCAAAATTTCGGCCGCCGAAACATATCGGCCGAAAATGCCCTTTTCGGCAATTTGCCGAAAGAGGAAAAACGGCCGATAATGGAGCCGAAAATGGGGCGTGGCCAGAGTAGGGGGCGGGGCTCTGCCCCCCGCCCCTGGTGCACCCATCATGAAAAGCTATATCTATATAGTGCGGGAGAGCCGTCTCCGCCGCCTGTTTGGTCACAGCGCGGGAACATCACAGCTTTCAGTTCAATAGCTGTGTGTTCCCGGCCGCGCGCCATCACGTACAGCCCCTCCCCCTTGTCAGGGCACTTTGATAGACAGATCACCCGTAGGATTGGACGGATGATCTGTCTATCAAAGTGCCCTGACAAGGGGGAGGGGCTGTACGTGACGGCGTGCGGCCGGGAACACACAGCTATTGAACTGAAAGTTGTGATCAAACAGGCGACGGAGGCGACTCTCCTCCTCTTCTCTTCACAGGTTAGTTGCTATGAGGGGACACTGGCTGCTATTAGAGGGGACACACTGGCTGGCTGCTATGTGAGGGGACACACTGGCTGGCTGCTATGTGAAGGGACACACTGGCTGGCTGCTATGTGAGGGGACACACTGGCTGGCTGCTATGTGAGGGGACACACTGGCTGGCTGCTATGTGAGGGGACACACTGGCTGGCTGCTATGTGAGGGGACACACTGGCTGGCTGCTATGTGAGGGGACACACTGGCTGGCTGCTATGTGAGGGGACACACTGGCTGGCTGCTATGTGAGGGGACACACTGGCTGGCTGCTATGTGAGGGGACACACTGGCTGGCTGCTATGTGAGGGGACACACTGGCTGGCTGCTATGAGGGGACACACTGGCTGGCTGCTATGAGGGGACACACTGGCTGGCTGCAACGGGGGACACTGGCTGGCTGCTATGTGAGGGGACACACTGGCTGGCTGCTATGAGGGGACACACTGGCTGGCTGCTATGAGGGGACACACTGGCTGGCTGCAACGGGGGACACTGGCTGGCTGCATTGTATCAATTGTATCATGTGTCATGTATCATGTGTGCAATTTCTGACCATCTCCTGTACCACGTCCGCAGTCTCTGACCATCTCCTGTACCACATCCCCTGTCTCTGACCATCTCCTGTACCACGTCCCCTGTCTCTGACCATCTCCTGTACCACGTCCCCTGTCTCTGACCATCTCCTGTACCACGTCCCCTGTCTCTGACCATCTCCTGTACCACGTCCCCTGTCTCTGACCATCTCCTGTACCACGTCCCCTGTCTGACCATCTCCTGTACCACGTCCCCTGTCTCTGACCATCTCCTGTACCACGTCCCCTGTCTCTGACCATCTCCTGTACCACGTCCCCTGTCTCTGACCATCTCCTGTACCACGTCCCCTGTCTATGACCATCTCCTGTACCACGTCCCCTGTCTATGACCATCTCCTGTACCACGTCCCCTGTCTCTGACCATCTCCTGTACCACGTCCCCTGTCTATGACCATCTCCTGTACCACGTCCCCTGTCTATGACCATCTCCTGTACCACGTCCCCTGTCTCTGACCATCTCCTGTACCACGTCTGCAGTCTCTGACCATCTCCTGTACCATGTCCCCAGTCTCTGACCATCTCCTGTACCATGTCCCCAGTCTCTGACCATCTCCTGTACCATGTCCCCAGTCTCTGACCATCTCCTGTACCATGTCCCCAGTCTCTGACCATCTCCTGTACCATGTCCCCAGTCTCTGACCATCTCCTGTACCATGTCCCCAGTCTCTGACCATCTCCTGTACCATGTCCCCAGTCTCTGACCATCTCCTGTACCATGTCCCCAGTCTCTGACCATCTCCTGTACCATGTCCCCAGTCTCTGACCATCTCCTGTACCATGTCCCCTGTCTCTGACCATCTCCTGTACCATGTCCCCAGTCTCTGACCATCTCCTGTACCATGTCCCCAGTCTCTGACCATCTCCTGTACCATGTCCCCAGTCTCTGACCATCTCCTGTACCATGTCCCCAGTCTCTGACCATCTCCTGTACCATGTCCCCAGTCTCTGACCATCTCCTGTACCATGTCCCCAGTCTCTGACCATCTCCTGTACCATGTCCCCAGTCTCTGACCATCTCCTGTATAAAAATATTTTTTAAAAACAGTCATTTTCGGTATGGGTGCTGTTTCGGTATCGGTTTCGGTTTTCGGCCTAGTGTATTTTTCATTTTCGGTATCGGTTTCGGCACCAAAAAACCCATTCGGTGTATCCCTAGAATAAACATGTGTATAGAAAAACATGTGTTACTGCAATACTATTCTGCGAGAAATACTTGATTTTCTGAAAAAATTTCTGAGGTGCCAACAATTTCGCCCACGACTGTAGGATAACATGCTGGGGAGTTTACTGGCTGCAGAAAAAACACCTGCAGCAGCTGTGAAAAGGTCCAGTGTGCATGAGGCCAAAGTTTTTCAGCTGTAAACTCTGAAGAAAGTTTAAAAAATAAGCTTTTGTGGGAGTATAATTTTGTTTAAAAAAGCTAACAGACCCTACAGCTAAAAAACGCTGAAAAATGCTACTGCAAAAACGTTGAAAATCTCACTCTACAGCTAACGCTACTAACTTTTTTAAAACTTACAGTGTGCATGAGGCCTTAGATGTGCTAACAAGCAGGGTAACGCAAAGTGTACTTGTGGAGTTTGGCAAGCAGGAGAGATCCTTCCTCTCTCAGGCTTAGTTGAAGCAAAAATACAATGGTGTCTGCATGCAGTGTCTCTCTGTTGTGAAAAGGATGGGCAAGTGCCCGCTCACCAAAAGCTCCATCTTGGTCTCATCTGTCCACAAGATGTTTTCCAAGAAGGATTTTGGCTTACTCAAGTACATTTTGGCAAACTGTAGTCTTGCTTTTGTATGTCTCTGTCAGCAGTGGGGTCCTCCTGGGTCTCCTGCCACAGCGTTTCATTTGATTTAAATGTCGACGGATAGTTCACGCTGACACTGATGCTCCCTGAGCCTGCAGGACAGTTTGAATTTCTTTGGAACTTGTTTGGAGCTGCTTATCCACCATCCGGACTATCCTGCGAGATTAGCTACAGTGCCATGGGTTGCAAACCTCTTGATAATGTTGCGCACTGTGGACAAAGGCAAATCTAGATCACTGGAGATGGACTTGTAACCTTGAGATTATTGATATTTTTCCACAATTTTGGTTCTCAAGCCCTTAGACAGTTCTCTTCTCCTCTTTCTATTGTCCATGCTTAGTGTGGAACACACAGACACACAATGCAAAGACTAAGCCCTTGTACACACGATCAGAGATTCCGACGACCAAATCCGTCTGAGTTATTCCGACGGATTAATTCCGAACCAGGTCCGGAAGTGATGTTGCATACACACGGTCGGACCAAGTTGTCGGAATTTCCGGTTGCCGAGAACCTGGTGACGTAAGCCGTGTACGGCGGGCCTACAAAAGGGAAATTCAGCACCACGTCCGGCACCTTCTGCTGATCTCGTGTCTATCGCGTGTTAGTAGAAGTTTGGTGAGAGACGATTCGTGCTTTTCAGATTTGTGATTTAGATCGCTACTGCTCTTCAGTTTGTGCTTGTCTTTGCGTATCTGATAATCAGTGCGTGCAGTCAGTAAGTATTTGTTTCTCATTGTGGACTATATCTTGGTATAGTACGCTTTGATTTGCATTTCTTATTGTCTGCTTCCTTCTGCTATTCAGTGCGTTCTTTCAGGCATTGCTGTTTTTCGGTGCTTTCTGTTGTCCGTTCTGACGAGCCGACCGTTTTGAAACCATGTTTCGTCAACGTACTCATCGTATAGTTTGTGTTGTGCAGGGGCTTCGTGTTGGGGTTGTTACTTTGACATAAGCTCAGTCCATGAACAGGGAGGGGAGGCGTTTGTGGACCAAGAATTGGTTGCGCCAGCGTGACCAGTTCTCGCACATGCCTTTTCTCCGTGAGATCCGGGAGAATAATCCTGATGATTTCAGGAATTATCTCCGGATGACGGACCCCGTTTTTCACCGTCTGCTGGCTTTGCTGACCCCTTAGATCACCAGGCCGGATACCTGCATGCGGCAAGCCATCACTCCGGAGCAGAGGCTCATCGCCACGTTGCGCTACTTGGTGACAGGGAGAAGCCTTCAGGACCTCAAGTTCTCTACAGGCATCTCCCCCCATAAGGGGACCTTCTACTTTAGGCTTTAAATACTCAGTTCCCAAAATGTTATACTAATCTTCGCCAAAAATGTTGGTGTTTAACCACTTAACAACCGCCCATTGCCGATTAACGGCATCAGGGCGGTTGTTTAACTCTAAGAGGCCGTTAATTAACGGCCTCTCAGAATTCTGCTCTCGCGCGCCCCCTGGGGCGCGCACACGAGAGCATCCGTGACCGCTGGGTCCAGTGGACCCGGCGCATCACGAATCACGGTAAACGGCCGCTCATCGCGGCCGTTTACCACGTGATCGCTCCGTCAAATGACGGAGTGATCACTTGTAAACAAGCCGGCGTCATGTTATGACGCCGGTTCCTCCCTCCCCCTCTCTGTACCGATCGGTACAGCGGAGGGGGAAGAGATCGGTGTCAGCAGCGATGTGGGCTGCATCTGCAGTGCCCACATCGCTGCTCACCGAAAATTAACCCCTCAAATCCCTGCAAATACTCTGCATTACTCTGCAATTCCCTGCAAATACTCTGCATTACTCTGCAATTCCCTGCAAATACTCTGCATTACTCTGCAATTCCCTGCAAATACTCTGCATTACTCTGCAATTCCCTGCAAATACTCTGCATTACTCTGCAATTCCCTGCAAATACTCTGCAATTCCCTGCAAACACTCTGCATTGCCCTGCAACACTCTGCATTGCCCTGCAACACTCTGCATTGCCCTGCAACACTCCGCAATGCCCTGCAACACTCCGCAATGCCCTGCAACACTCCGCATTGCCCTGCAACACTCCGCAATGCCCTGCAACACTCCGCAATGCCCTGCAACACTCCGCAATGCCCTGCAACACTCCGCAATGCCCTGCAACACTCTGCAATGCCCTGCAACACTCCGCAATGCCCTGCAACACTCCGCAATGCCCTGCAACACTCCGCAACGCTCTGCAATACCCTGCAACACTCTGCAACACCCGCCAATACCCTGCAACACTCTGCAATGCTCTGCAACCCCCGCCGATACCCTGCAACACTCTGCAATGCTCTGCAACCCCCGCCGATACCCTGCAACACTCTGCAATGCTCTGCAACCCCCGCCGATACCCTGCAACACTCTGCAATGCTCTGCAACACCCGCCAATACCCTGCAACACTCTGCAATGCTCTGCAACACCCGCCAATACCCTGCAATGCTCTGCAACGCAGTACTCTGCAACACCATGCTCTGAGATACCCAGCCATAGTCGGTGATACCCTGCAATACCCAGCCATAGACATCTCCCGCCGCCCTCCGCCCTCCGGTGCTTCTACCGAATCGCTAATACGATCAAAGCCAGAATCTTTTTTTTTTTCAGGCTTCCCAGCTTAGAGGTGAGATGTGGGTCTTATTGACCCCACATCTCACTGTAAAGAGGACCTGTCATGCCATATTCCTATTACAAGGGATGTTTACATTCCTTGTAATAGGAATAAAAGTGATCAAAAAAATTATTTTTGGGGAAAAAAATGTCAAACTAAAATAAATAAAGTAAAATGAACAATAAAAAAAAATGTTTTTTTTAAAGCGCCCCTGTCCCCATGTGCTCGCATGCAGAAGCGAACGCATGCGTAAGTCCCGCCCACATATGAAAACGGTGTTCAAACCACACATGTGAGGTATCGCTGCGAACGTTAGAGCGAGAGAAATAATTCTAGCCCTAGACCTCCTCTGTAACTCAAAACATATAACCAGTAAAAAAAATGTAATTCGTCGCCTATGGGGATTTTTAAGTAGCGACGTTTGCCGCCATTCCACGAGCGTGTGCAATTTTGAAGAGTGACATATTAGGTATCTATTTACTCAGCGTAACTTAATCTTTCACATTATGCAAAAATTGGGCTAACTTTACTGTGTTTTTTTTTTTTTTTAAGCACAAAACAGTTTTTTTTCCAAAAAAAAGCATTCGAAAAATTACTGCGCAAATACCGTGCGAGATAAAAAGTTGCAAAGACCACCATTGTATTCTCCAGGGTGTTTGCTAAAAAAACATATATAATGTTTTGGAGTTCTATGTAATTTTCTAGCAAATAAATTATGATTTTTACATGTAGGAGAGAAATGTCAGAATTGTCCTGGCTGCTCCAGAACACCTGATGGCGCTCCATGCATGTTGGGCCTCTGTATGTGGCCACGCTGTGTAAAAGTCTCACACATGTGGTATCACCATACTCGGGAGTAATAGCAGAATGTGTTATGGGGTGTAATTTGTGGTATGCATATGCTGTGTGTGAGAAATAACCTGATAATATGACAATTTTGTGAAAAAAAAAAAAAAAGTAAAAAGAATCTTGATTTTGCAAAGAATTGTGGGAAAAAATGACAACTTCAAAAAACTCATCATGCCTCTTACTAAATACCTTGGAATGTCTTCTTTCCAAAAAGGGGTCATTTGGGGGGTATTTGTACTTTTCTGGCATGTTAGGGTCTCAAGAATTGAAATAGGCCGTCAGTACTTCAGGTGTGATCAATTTTCAGATATTGGCACCATAGCTTGTGGACTCTATAACTTTCACAAAGACCAAATAATATCCACCAATTTGTACTTATTTTTACCAAAGATATGTAGTAGTATAAATTTTGGCCAAAATTTATGAAGAAAAAATTACTAATCTGCTAAATTTTCTAACAGAAACAAAGAAAAATTCGTTTTTTTACAGAATTTTCGGTATTTTTTCTTTTATAGCACAAAAAAAAAAAAACCCAGCGGTGATTAAATACCACCAAAAGAAAGCTCTATTTGTGTGAAAAAAAGGACAAAAATTTCATATAGGTCCAGTGTTGCATGACTGAGTAATTGTCATTCAAAATGCGAGAGCACCGAAAGCTGAAAATTGGTCTGGTTATTAAGGGTGTTTAAGTGCCCAGTGGTCAAGTGGTTAATATGCTTGCAATGTTGATTATTTAAATTACTAATTTTACTTCTTGTTTCACTCCACAGTGTCCTTCAACGCCACAGGAATGGCAGACTGTGGCCTCCCACTTTGCCAGTCGTTGGGACTTTCCCAATTGTTTCCCAATTGTGGAGGAGCAATAGATGGGAAGCACATCCGCATCGTCCCACCACCCGACTCGTACTATTATAATTATAAGGGGTTTTATAGTATTGTGATGTTGGCGGTGGTGTCTGCGACATATGAGTTTTTGTTGTGGACGTGGGGCAAAATGGACGGATGTCGGATGGTGGAGTGTTCGCATGGACGGAGTTCTACTGGCGTCTCCAGAGTGGCAGTCTGGGCTTGCCACCCCCAGAGGAGAATCAGGAAGGACTCCCGTTCGTCTTATTTGCGGATGAGGCGTTTGCCCTGGCAAACCACCTGATGCGGCCTTTCCTAATGAGGACCTTCACCCCAGACCAGAGGATTTTTAATTTCCGCCTGTCCAGAGCCCGAAGAGTGGTGGAGAACACTTTTGGTATACTGGCCAGCCGGTTCCGCCTTTTTCTTACGCCTATTCACATGGCGGAATACAAACTGAATCACATAGTGCTTGCGTGCTGTGTTCTTCACAATTTTCTTAAAAAAGTTTCTGTGAACTATGCGGTCTCAGTTGGCCAACAAGAAGCAGACTTGCTTGAAAATGATGATAACCTCACGGGCCTTGAACCTGCTCATCCTGGCTTGCCCCCCCAAAGCACCCGTGAGGTTATAACCCAATACATGGACTACTTTGTGGGTAGGGGGGCCATTGATATGCCAGACAATGTCTGAGAGGCATTTTCTCAATACATTTTTCTTTTAAACTCCTTCATTTACTGCTTGGCTTGCTTTTAGGTGTCTCCTAGGTAAATTTAGTTTTTTTCTTGTTGTGCCTTTTTCACCAACAGTGCAAACCCAAGTTCAGAGCGAGATGAGGGGGCAGTCTCTTCTTCAGATAAGCTTATTATGTTGTGTGTCTGCTACACACACACCTTGTTTTTGGTAACTAATGTATGTAGTGCATTACTGACCAAAATCGTGCTAATTTTCAGCACCGTGGCAGGAAAATGGCATGATTGTCCAAATTAACACATCACTGTGGGTGTTTTTTACTAAAGGCACATCCACTATGCACTACAAGTGCACTGCAAAAGTACACCTGAAACTGCACTTGGAGTGCAAAGTGGAGTTTCCTTTAGTAAATAACACCCATTCTCACCGCAATCTAAAATTTAACTCCAAATACATCTTTGGCGCAAGGAAAAAGGAAGCCTCACATTGATGATAATTTAACTTTTTAATCCAAGCACATTCACATGTGCGTTTAGAAAAGGTTTTTAAAACAAACCAAGAAATTGTGTGTATCAAAAACAGTCTTTAAGCTAATTTTTGTGTACTTGGTGTTTTCGTGTAAAGGCATGTATCAAAGTGTAACATACAGAACACAGGAACTTACAAAGTTCAACTTTGAAAAGTGAAGACAATATCAGACTTGAATATGCAAAAACTGTGCTGATATTGCCTTCATCACATGGGGTGTCACCCCTGGAAAATCCAAATTTGGAAGATGCACACAGTGTGTCAACATGTGCTATCTCCCATCATGGGGGATCAATGTACATGTTTTGGGGCTGCAACCCCTTAATCTCAGCCACTTTACACAAAACACGTACATTGATGCCCCATGATGGGAAATAGCGCATGTTTACACACTGTGCATCTTCCAAAATTGGATTTTCTAAAAATACAAAAGTTGTGGTTTAAAATAGAAAAACTAAAAGCCTAGCTAGTTTGGGCTGTTTCACACTCTCCCAAAAACATCAATGATGTTCTTCATTTTATTTTTCACATCATTGATGTTTTGCTGTATATTTTCCAAATCCCGATTGCACCCCATTATCTCCCCAATCAGGATCTGGGCACTTTCACTGGTAAAACGGGAATCTTCTTCCACATCAACTACAAAACAAATAAAAAAAAACACACCATGTATTAAAAATATGGTGATATACATTGATGAGCTTACCGGAAGCTGTGTTCTCCGACACTTACCTGTTGTGGTGACAATTTGTCCAACTTCAACGATCTCTCCTTCCTCCTCCTCCTGCTCCTCTGCTTCTGGTTTTGGTATTTGGCCTTCTTTGGGAGGGGTGTGGTCCCTGGTGTCCTCATACTTGCCGAGTCTTCTCTCCCCTATGAGAATGTAAAAAAGGAATAATTAGCACACAGAGGGCAGAAATAGGAATATGAAACATTGCTTGGAAGTGTTGTACAATTGTGTTTTTTGGCCGAGTTCAAAGGTGAGAACATTATTGTGGACACTTTCTAAAGCTGGAATACTTACCTGCAGAACGATGTTTCTTAGGAACGAATGAAACCATGAACTTGAAAGTGGCCATTTTAAAATGCACAACATGAAATCAAAGCACATGGAGCAGTATGCAAGCAAGAATAATGATATGAACACACAACTACTTACTTTTTTGAAGAACACGCTTGATCCTTCTGTGCTGATCGTGCTCCCTCAGTTTCAGGTTTGACCAACGTTTTCTCAGTTGATACCTTGGATTGGCGTACTCCAAAATTCTTATGAAAACTCTTCACAACTTTAGTCATTTAACTTTGGCCTTTCTGATATTTGGGTTTGGGTAAGGTCCATACTTCCCATCATAGTCGATCCTGTTCAATATGTCCACCATCTCCAACATCTCTCTAAAAGACATATTTGAGGCCTTAAATCTTCTCTTCCTGGATTGGGACGTTTCAGGCTCCGGGCTTTCCTCACCCTCCTCCTCGTTAGTGGAACTGTGATTGCGCACCTGTGTTCTCTCCGCCATGTGCTCTCCCCACTGTGCCGAAAGTGAAGGGGCGGGGAATAGTCTAGAAAGAACGTCAGGGGCGGGTGGAGTTTCACACATGCGCACACTATATAAAACGCAACACGCGCGTGTCGTCCGTACGATCTGGGAACAGAGTGAGGCGCGGACGCAACGATTGTGCAAACGAAGGTAACATTTTTAACTTGGTGCATCACTAGACTAGACTGCTTCTATCTAGGCCGATGTTGGGACAAGATTAGGAGGGTTTTTCATGGCATTATTAGTATTTTAGGGTTTGTCTTGTGCTGTGTCTTGCAGACAAGATGGATCCATTCCAAAACCCCAATGTTTGGGGCTAT
Source organism: Lithobates pipiens (assembly GCF_037356315.1). Lineage (NCBI taxonomy): Eukaryota > Metazoa > Chordata > Amphibia > Anura > Ranidae > Lithobates > Lithobates pipiens. The sequence continues at coordinate 168,060,157 of NW_027507788.1, forward strand.
TCCTCCAACAGTACAAGGAAATGCCCTGCCTGTGGCAGATCAACAACCAGTTTTATTACGACAGAAGAAAGAGGAAGGCAGCGCTGGAGAAACTTCTTTCTTTGGTGCCGATCATGGTCCCCACGGCAGACATGGCCTATCTGAATCGGAAAATTGGGGCCATGAAGATTACATATCTCAGGGAGAGAAAGAAGCACCTGGAGTCCTTAAGATCAGGAGATCCAGATGCGGTTTATTACCCCAGGATGGTTTACTTCCAGAGGCTGCATTTTCTGGTAGACCAGGGGGTACCCAGGCCACCACTCGACCGTCTTCCTTCAAGGCATCCTTCACCCCCAGCTGAGGCTTCCAACGTCCAACCTGGGCCTTCCAGGCAGCAACATGTGGTGGGGCCCAGCTTGAGACAGGTATTGCATTGTTGAACATATTTCTTGTGGTACATTTAATGATGTTAACTAGATGTTCTTATTGATCAGTAAGTTGTGATTTAACAAAGTGGTTTACATCTCAATAGACAGTAGTGACCAAAAATGATTGGGAAGGGAATGAAAAATGCTGGGCTCAGAATGATAGTCGGTTCTATTTGGTAACATTCTATTTGCAAAAGTCAGGAGCTCAAAATGGTGTGATTGATGAGCAAAAAACTAAAACTATGTCCCATTTTCATACACAGGAAGACCTCAGTTGGGGGGAGGCTGTGGCAAGTGGCAGCCAGGAGGTTGATCAACGCCCTCCTTCTCCTCCTCCTGCCCCAACTACAGTAGCCCAGCCACAGTCTCAAAGGATGCCTGGTGGGAAGTGCCTAAGGAAGACGTGAGAGTGATGGCCTGGGTTCAGTCTAGTCTGCCAGAGGATGCAGCCTCTTTAAGAACCACATCCTGGGGACATAGATGGCATCTGAATTTCCTGATCTCTAGGACTTTTGGACCAGACTTCTCTCCCTGAGATATGTACTCCTCAGACCACCAATTTTTCTTATTCTAATTTGTTCATGTCTGCCCTGGGGGCCAAAGGCTGCACCAAAGTAACAAGTTTCTCCAGCGCTGCCTTCCTCTTTTTATTTTATTGCGACCAAAATACAGGTTTTTTTTGTTTGATGAAATACTTGCATATGTGTTTTCCTTCCAAAAGGCCAGTTTATTTGTGAGCAGGCAGGTACATTTCCCCCAAAAAAGTGGCATGAGCAACAAGGGGTGCAAACACTAAACAACCTCCTGTAGATTAAAAAAGAAAGAATCTTTAATCAAAATATAAAATATACAATAATGTTGTTGTGGTAAGTTTACACACAAAACACACCCCAAAAAATGGAAAAATTAGCAAACTGTCAAAAAAGGGAGATGTTTAGGAAAAAAAAAATGCAGCCAAAAAAAAATATATATATATATATATATATATATAAAATTGTGTAGATGTGACGAAATCAAAAATTGTATTGCTGAAATGGTTAAAAAAGAGTCAGGAAATACGGGAGAAGTGTGTGTGACTATGAGCATCAAAAGAAGTTCCTTCTTGCAGCATTGTAAAGAACAAGAGAATGCACTTCATGAAAGAATTTTTAACATTGCAGCGTGACGAACGTGCTATTTCGATTATGAGTAGTTTTACCTGAACGAGAATTTGAATGTGAGCATGCGTGGCACCTTGTCCGTCGGAGTAGGCTTCACATGATCGGAGTATGTCCGATCGGAGCATTTTGTCGGAAAATATTTCCGGCAAGTTGGAAAATTTGTTCCGCCGGATACTCCGACGGAAACAATCCGATGCAGACCACACACAGTCGGAATATCCGACAAATGATGCAATCGGACACATTCTGACGGAATCTCCGACCGTGTGTACAAGGGCTAAGAGAACTTCTCTCCTTTTTATCTGCTTTCATGTGTGATTTTTATATTGCCCACACCTGTTACTTGCCCCGGGTGATTTTAAAGGAGCATCACATGCTTGAAACAATTTTATTTATCCACAATTTTGAAAGGGTACCAAGAATTTTGACCAGCCCATTTTTGGAATTTTGTGTGACATTATGTCCATTTTGCTTTTTTTCCTCCCTTTTTTTGTTTTGTTCCAATACACACAAAGGGAATAAACATGTGTATAGCAAAACGTGTTAGGCCGTGTACACACGGGCGGACTGTTCGCCCAACCTTGTCCGCTGAACAGTGTTTGGGCGGACAGTCCGCTCGTGTGTGGGCTTTCAGCGGACAGTTTCAGCGGACAGTTGGACGGACAAAGTCTTTCGGAAATTCCGAAAAACTGTCCGCTGAAACTGTGTTTGAGCGAACAGTCCGCCCGTGTGTGGGCCTGTCCGCTGTACTTTCGAAATGAGCGGACTGTTCCCGCTCGGAAAGTCCGCCCATTTCGAGCGCGTGTACAGGTAGGCGGGGCCCGCGAAGGAGACGTCGCGGGCTCCGCCGCCTGGAATGGGCTTAAAGGGGAACCCCAACGCCGAAAAAAATCGGCGTGGGGGTTCCCCCAAAGTCCACACCAGACCCTTGTCCGAGCACGATACCCGGCCGGCCAGGAAAGGGGGGCGAGCGAGCGCGCCCCCCCTCCTGAGCCGTACCAGGCCGCGTGCCCTCAACATGGGGGGTGCCTTGGGGAAGGGGGGGCCGCGCGGCCCCCCCACCCCAAAGCACCTTGTCCCCATGTTGATGAGGACAAGGGCCTCTTCCCGACAACCCTGGCCGTTGGTTGTCGGGGTCTGCGGGCGGTGGGCTTATCGGAATCCGGGAGCCCCCTTTAAGGGGGCCCCCGGATACCGGCCCCCCACCCTATGTGAATGAGTATGGGGTACAATGTACCCCTACCCATTCACCTGTGAAATAAAGTACAAAAAAAAACACAACACAGGGGAAAAAATATTTTATTGCACAGCTCCGGGGGTCTTCCGTCTTCGGGGGTCTTCTCGCCGGACTCCTCCGCTATGTGTGTGTAGCTCTTTTACTAGCGGAGGAGTCCGGCTTTCTTCCTCCCCGCCGCCGGCCTCTTCTCCCGACTTCGGGGGTCTTGTCCCCCTCTTCGGTTCTTCTGCCGGGCCACCGCGCCTTCTTGTAGCTCTTTTACAGGCGGTGGCCCGGTCTTCTGTCGCCGCTGCCTTCCGTTCTTCTGTCGCCGCCTTCGGTTCTTCTGCCGGGCCACCGCGCCTTCTTGTAGCTCTTTTACAGGCGGTGGCCCGGTCTTCTGTCGCCGCTGTCGCTGTCGCCGCCTTCCGTTCTTGTTCTTCTTCTTCTTCTCCAGGCGATGTTGACACGTCGCTCCCTCCGGCCGGAATGCCAGAGACACGCTCCGCTGCCACTTATATAGTGACAATGGGGCGGTGTCACATGGTATATGTCACATGGGTTGGTCACATGGTGACCCCGCCCCCTTACGATGTCATAGTCCCCATGTGACATCAACCCATGTGACCAACCCATGTGACATATACCATGTGACACCGCCCCATTGTCACTATATAAGTGACCGCACAGCGCGGCTCTGGCATTCCGGCTGGAGGGAGCGATGTGTCAACATCTCCTGGAGAAGAACAAGAAGAACAAGAAGAAGAACACGAACGGAAGTCGGCGGCGACAGCGGCGACAGAAGACCGGGCCACCGCCTGTAAAAGAGCTACAAGAAGGCGCGGTGGCCCGGCAGAAGAACCGAAGGCGGCGACAGAAGAACGGAAGGCAGCGGCGACAGAAGACCGGGCCACCGCCTGCAAAAGAGCTACAAGAAGGCGCGGTGGCCCGGCAGAAGAACCGAAGAGGGGGACAAGACCCCCGAAGTCGGGAGAAGAGGCCGGCGGCGGGGAGGAAGAAAGCCGGACTCCTCCGCTAGTAAAAGAGCTACACACACATAGCGGAGGAGTCCGGCGAGAAGACCCCCGAAGACGGAAGACCCCCGGAGCTGTGCAATAAAATATTTTTTCCCCTGTGTTGTGTTTTTTTTTTGTACTTTATTTCACAGGTGAATGGGTAGGGGTACATTGTACCCCATACTCATTCACATAGGGTGGGGGGCCGGTATCCGGGGGCCCCCTTCTTAAAGGGGGCTCCCGGATTCCGATAAGCCCCCCGCCCGCAGACCCCGACAACCAACGGCCAGGGTTGTCGGGAAGAGGCCCTTGTCCTCATCAACATGGGGACAAGGTGCTTTGGGGTGGGGGGGCCGCGCGGCCCCCCCTTCCCCAAGGCACCCCCCCATGTTGAGGGCACGCGGCCTGGTACGGCTCAGGAGGGGGGGCGCGCTCGCTCACCCCCCTTTCCTGGCCGGCCGGGTAGCGTGCTCGGACAAGGGTCTGGTGTGGACTTTGGGGGAACCCCCACGCCGATTTTTTTCGGCGTTGAGGTTCCCCTTTAAGCCCATTCCAGGCGGCGGAGCCCGCGACGTCTCCTTCGCGGGCCCCGCCTACCTGTACACGCGCTCGAAATGGGCGGATTTGCCTCCTCCTTACGTGGGCGAGTCCGTTCATTTCAAAAGTTGAGCGAACTGTTTGCCCAACCTTGTTCGTCAAACAGTCCGCTCGTGTGTGGGCAAGTCCGCTCATGCAAATTTTGAGCGGACTGTTTGCCGAAACTGTTTGACGAACAAGGTTGGGCAAACAGTCCGCGCGTGTGTACGCGGCCTTACTGCAATACTTTTCTGTGAGAAATACTAGATTTTCTGGAAAAATTTCTGGGGTGCCAACAATTTCGGCCATGACTGTATGTGTCCATGCACACATACAATGAGGGAGAAAAGTATCTGATGCCCTGCCGATTATGTACGTTATGCCACTGACAAAGAAATGATCAGTCTATCATTTTAATGGTTGGTTTATTTTAAAAGCGAGAGACAGAACAACAACAAATATATCCAGAAAAATGTATTTCAAAAAAGTTATCAATTGATTTGCATTTTAATGAGTGAAATAAGTATTTGATTCCCTATCAATCAACAAGATTTCTGGCTCCCAGGTGTCTTCTATACAGGTAACAAGCTGAGATTAGAAACACTCTCTGAAAGGGAGTGCTCCTAATCTCAGCTTGTTACCTATATAAAACACCTGTCCACAGAAGCAATCAATGAATCAGATTCCAATCTCTCAACCATGGCCCAGACCAAAGAGCTGTCCAAGGATGTCAGGGACATGATTGTAGACCTACACAGGGCTGGAATGGGCTACAAGACCATCACCAAGCAGCTCGGTGAGAGGGTGACAACAGTTGGTGCCATTATTCGCAAATGGAAGAAACACAAAATAACTGTCAGCCCTTGTACACACGGTCGGAGAATCTGTCGGAATGAGTCTTATCGGACCGCGTCGTCAGATAATCAGACTGTGTGTGGTATGCATTGGACTGATTCCATCCGAATCTCCGTCCGATCCAAATTTCCAACATGTTGGAAAGATTTCCCGACCAACTGGGCCGGACGGACCTAATCCAAACATGTGTAGAGCATTTTCATCGGACCAAGTGCCACGCATGCTCAGCTCAAATTCCTACATCAAAGCTATTGGCTACTAGCCTGAACGTAGTCCCATCGTAACGAAATTACGTCATCACGTTCTAAAAGATCGGATTTTTCGCCAACTTGGCCCGACCGTGTGTATGCAACAGTTTCGGACACAATCCGTCGGACTAAATCCGACGGGCAAAATCCGACGGATTTGGTTGGCAAAATCTCAGACCGTGTGTACGTGGGCTTAATCTCCCTCGGTCTGGGGCTCCATGTAAGATCTCACCTTGTGAAATTTCAATGATCATGAAAACGGTGGGGAATCAGCCTAGAACTACATGGGAGAATCTTGTCAATGATCTCAAGGCAGCTGGGATCATAGTCACCAAGAAAACAATTGGTAACAAACTACGCCGTGAAGGACTGAAATCCTGCAGTGCCCGCAAAGTCCCCCTGCTCAAGAAAGCACATGTACAGGCCTCTCTGAAGTTTGCTAATGAACATCTGAATGATTCAGAGGAGAATTGGGTGAAAGTGTTGTGGTCAGATGAGACCAAAATCAAGCTCTTTGGCATCAACTCAACCTGTCGGGTTTGGAGGAGGAGGAATGCTGACCACAAGAACACCATCCCCAGCATCAAACATGGAGGTGGAAACATTATGCTTTGGGGTTTTTTTTCTGCTAAGGGGACAGGACAACTTCACCACATCAATGGGACAATGGACGGGGGCCATGTACCGTCAAATTTTGGTTGAGAACCTCCTTCAGCCAGGGTATTGAACATGGGCCATGGATGGGTATTTCGTTTCAATAAATTTTATTTGCATCAATAAAATGTAACAGAGACATTGTAGAAAATACTAAAACACAGCAAGAGGTAAAACAGATGTGTAACCATTCATAGTCCCGTAACGCCTAGCGGGTGTACAGGCATGGATGGGTATTTCAACATGCAAATGACCCAAAGCACACGGCCAAGGCAACAAAGGAGTGACTCAAGAAGAAGCACATTGAAGTCCTGGAATGGCCTAGCCAGTCCCCAGACCGTAATCTCATAGAAAATTTGTAGAGGGAGCTGAAGGTTTGAGTTACCAAACATCATCCTCATGATCTTAATGACTTGGAGAGGATCTGCAAAGAGGAATGGGACAAAATCCCTCCTGAGATGTGTGCAAACCTGGTGGCCATTTACAAGAAATGTCTGACCTCTGTGATTGCCAACAAGAGTTTTTGCCACCAAGTACTAAGTGTTTTGCCAAGGGGTCAAATACAAATGTGTTTTTCTGAAATTATTGGTTAAAATTAAAATTATAGACTGATCATTTCTTTGTCAGTGGGCAAAAGTAGAAAATTAGCAGGGGATCAAATGATAACAGCCTATGTGTGCATGGACACAAGTTAACATGCTGGGAAATTTATTGGTTGCAGAAAAAAAAATTTGAAGCCTAAAAAGCAGCTATAAAAACATCCAGTGTGCATGAGGCCTAAAGTGTACCACCAAAGAACTAGCTGAAGACGCAAGGCCTTCTTTCCTTCTGAGAGACTACATCATACCTTTCCCAAAAGGGAATTAAATCCATTGGTGTCATACGGGCCCATACTTTCACCCAGGACTCTAATAACAAAATTAATAGGCATAGTTGCCAAATAAATAGGGACACTTTTTTTATGTGGGTGGGGTATTATTTTAATTAGGGGAAGGGAATTTGTTTGTAGGTGTAGGCTTTGCTGTGGTGAAAAGTGGGCTTGGTTTAAACTGAATATTGGGCATGGCTTAAAGGGGTGTGGTTAGAGTCTGAGATGAAAGAGGGATGGAGGGAGAAGGAAGAGAGGGATAGAGGGAGAAAGAGGGAGAGAGAGAGGGAGAGAGAAAGAGGGAGAGAGAAAGGAAGAAAAAGGAGAAAGATGATCAGAGACTGTGGATATGATACAAGAAATGGTCAGAGACTGAGGATATGATACAAGAGATGAGCAGGGACTGCAGACATGATACAAGAGGTGGTCAGAGCCTGCAGACATGATACAATAGGTGGTAAGAGACTGCAGAAATGATACAAGAGATGATCAGAGACTGCGGGCATGATACAAGAGATGGTCAGTAGATGGCAGACATGATACAAGAAATGGTCAGAGAGAGTGGACATGATACAAGAGATGATTAGAGACTGTGGACATGATACAAGAGATGGTCAGTAGATGGTAGACATGATACAAGAGATGGTCAGAGACTGTGGACATGATACAAGAGATGGTCAGAGACTGTGGACATGATACAAGAGATAGTCAGAGACTGTGGACATGATACAAGAGATGGTCAGTAGATGGCAGACATGATACAAGAGATGGTTAGAGACTGTGGACATGATACAAGAGATGGTCAGAGACTGTGGACATGATACAAGAGATGATCAGTAGATGGCAGACATGATACAAGAGATGGCCAGAGACTGAGGATATGATACAAGAGATGATCAGGGACTGCAGACATTATACAAGAGGTGTTCAGAGACTGCAGACATGATACAAGAGGTGGTAAGAGACTGCAGAAATGATACAAGAGATGATCAGAGACTGCGGGCATGGTACAAGAGATGGTCAGTAGATGGCAGCAGTGGCGGCTGGTAAAGTTTTTGGATGGGGGGGCGCCAGACCCCGCCCATCACGACCCCGCCCATCATTTTGGCCCCTCCCACTTCTCATAAAACACGCCCCTTATGTAATCTGAAAAAAAAATTGACGTGGGTTCCCCCTCCGAGAGCATACCAGGCCCTTAGGTCTGGTATGGATTCCAAGGGGAACCCCCTACGCCGAAAAAACGGCGTGGGGGTCCCCCCCAGATCCACACCAGACCCTTATCCGAGCACGCTACCCGGCCGGCCAGGAAAGGGGGTGGGGACGAGCGGGCGGCCCCCCCCTCCTGAGCCGTACCAGGCCGCGTGCCCTCAACATGGGGGGTGCCTTGGGGGAGGGGGGGCGTGCGGCCCCCCCACCCCAAAGCACCTTGTCCCCATGTTGATGAGGACAAGGGCCTCTTCCCGACAACCCTGGCCGTTGGTTGTCGGGGTCTGCGGGCGGAGGGTTCATCGGAATCCGGGAGCCCCCTTTAATAAGGGGGCCCCGGATACCGGCCCCCCACCCTATGTGAATGAGTATGGGGTACAATGTACCCCTACCCATTCACCTGTGAAAAAAGTACAAAAAAAACACAACACAGGGTTAAAATATTTTATTGCACAGCTCCGGGGGTCTTCCGTCTTCGGGGGTCTTCTCGCCGGACTCCTCCGCTATCTTCTTGTAGCTCTTTTGCTAGCGGAGGAGTCCGACTTTCTTCCTCGCCGCCGGCCTCTTCTCCCGACTTCGGGGGTCTTGTCTCTTCGGTTCTTCTGCCGGGCCACCGCGCCTTCTTATAGCTCTTTTAGAGGCGGTGGCCCGGTCTTCTGTCGTCGTCGCCGCCGCCCGTTCTTCTTCTCCTTCTTCTCCAGGAGATGTTGCCTCGACGATCTCCCTGGCCGGAATGCCAGGGACGCGCTGCGCTGCCACTTATATAGGGACAATGGGGCGGTGTCACATGGGTTGATGTCACATGGGTTGGTCACATGGGTTGATGTCACATGGCGACTGTGACATCAACCCATGTGACCAACCCATGTGACATCAACCCATGTGAGCCCGCCCCATTGTCCCTATATAAGTGGCAGCGCAGCGCGTCCCTGGCATTCCGGCCAGGGAGATCGTCGAGGCAACATCTCCTGGAGAAGAAGGAGAAACAGAAGAAGAACGGGCGGCGGCGGCGACGACAGAAGACCGGGCCACCGCCTCTAAAAGAGCTATAAGAAGGCGCGGTGGCCCGGCAGAAGAACCGAAGAGACAAGACCCCCGAAGTCGGGAGAAGAGGCCGGCGGCGAGGAAGAAAGTCGGACTCCTCCGCTAGCAAAAGAGCTACAAGAAGATAGCGGAGGAGTCCGGCGAGAAGACCCCCGAAGACGGAAGACCCCCGGAGCTGTGCAATAAAATATTTTAACCCTGTGTTGTGTTTTTTTTTTGTACTTTTTTTCACAGGTGAATGGGTAGGGGTACATTGTACCCCATACTCATTCACATAGGGTGGGGGGCCGGTATCCGGGCCCCCCTTATTAAAGGGGGCTCCCGGATTCCGATACACCCCCCGCCCGCAGACCCCGACAACCAACGGCCAGGGTTGTCGGGAAGAGGCCCTTGTCCTCATCAACATGGGGACAAGGTGCTTTGGGGTGGGGGGGGCCGCACGCCCCCCCTCCCCCAAGGCACCCCCCCATGTTGAGGGCACGCGGCCTGGTACGGCTCAGGAGGGGGGGGGGGCGCCCGCTCGTCCCCACCCCCTTTCCTGGCCGGCCGGGTAGCGTGCTCGGATAAGGGTCTGGTGTGGATCTGGGGGGACCCCCACGCCGTTTTTTCGGCGTAGGGGGTTCCCCTTGGAATCCATACCAGACCTAAGGGCCTGGTATGCTCTCGGAAGGGGGAACCCACGTCAAATTTTTTTTTCAGAAATTTGGCGTGGAGTTCCCCCTTCAGAGCTCATTCTCTGATTGGCCACGGCAAAAGTCGCCTGGCCTGGGGAAACCTTTGTGGCTGTGAAAGCTTTTTGCATTCATTCAGCTAAATGCACGAACATTCTCCACAAAGTAGAAGCTAGAAAGCCTTTATGCGGTGACTCACCTCTCACTGTCTGGCAGCTCCGCTCGGGCTAAGGAACAGAGCTGCCTACGTCACTTCCGGGTTTCGTGAAGCAGCCGAAAGCCGGAAGTGACTGCCTGTCTAAGAATGACAATGCTCCCGCCCGTAGAATCACAGTGATTTTACGGGCGGAAGCTAGTCGGCGTTCTGCAGTGCGCCGCAAGGCGGGTTTTTAACCCGCAAATGAAGCGCCATGGATGCAATCTTGTGATTGCATCGACGTGGCGCTTCTCATAGTGCACTGTGACCGGCGCCACAGTACACTGTGTTAAATTGTTAAATGACATTTTTTTTTTTTTTTAAATGTCTTAAAGGGCCCGTTTTTTTTTTTTTTTTTTAACTTTTTTTTTTTTTACACCTAGGGAGAGGGGGGGCGACACCCGGGCGCCCCCTATGGGCGGGCCGCCACTGGATGGCAGACATGATACAAGAGATGGTCAGAGACTGTGGACATGATACAAGAGATGGTTAGAGACTATGGACATGATATAGGAGATGGTCAGAGACTCGGCTCCAGCCACTAGCATCTTCTCTTCAGTCAAATGTGGCGGGTTGGGTGAGACACATCAGTGGTGCCACTGACTCCCTCTGCTGTCAAAGTGAGTTAGCCAATCAGGAGAGAGAAGAATAGGGCCGAATCGGGGCTTCATGAATGGACACAGGAGCTGTGACTCGGCTCGGGTGTCCCCATAGCAAGCTGCTTGCTGCGGGGGAACTCGACAGGAGGGAGGGGCCAGGAGAGCCAAAAAAGATCAGAGAAGAGGAGGATCTGGGTTGCTCTGTGTTAAACCACTGCAACAGAGCAGGTAAGTATAACATGTTTGTCATTTTTATAGAAAAAAAAAAGACTTTACTTTAAACATGATCCATAGCCTGAAATTCCTTACTGTGCAACCATAGGAGACTGATTGTCTGTCTACTGTTAGCAACAAAACCTTCCAAGGACAATATAACAACACATTCTGAGGACAATGTTGTAATAACATCTTCTGCAAAATCATAGCAAGCAGACCTGTTAATATACTAACATTAGTATATAAGCATTTAATATTGTTATTTATAAGAGAAGCGCATGATTTTCAAAAAACATACTCACCTACGTGGATGCAGCATTAGCCTGGTGCTGTATCTATTCCTCATCGCCTCTAAGACTGAGAACTGCTTGGTTCTCGGTCTTCAGGGAGCAGAAAGCCAGTGACTGTCAATCGTCAGCTTTCTGCTCTGTCACTCCAGCGCTCACTGGAGAGTTGGGCTGCGGAGGACGTGGGAGCGGCTGTCTCAGGCTCTCAGCAGTGCGCTCAGAGGCTGGGCCAGCTACCAGTCAGGAATTTGGGCAGATCGGACATTAAAGTCGGGCTCCCTCCAGAGTTGGGTGTGGCTGAGTGATGTCAACCAAACAGTGGGCTAAATTCCATACAGTATAATCAATTCAGGTAACAGGAGTGCAGAAATAAGTGCACTCCTGTGACCCACAGGATAAGTAGGGCCACAAGAACTTTGGCCCTACTTCTCCTTTACCCATAACAATTGTAATTGAAGCAGATAAGAAATTATTTTTCTTCATCACTTGTAAAGAATGCAGCCAAATTCATAAAGTGTAACAAATTATTGTTACTTTTAGTTTTGGATAGTGTAGGGAAGAGCCAAGTTTTTATTGGTATCTGTCTCTGGAGAGATCCATCCTCTTTATCTGTTCTGTTGAGAGTGTTACAGGCCCAACTGGGAGCGGGGCATCTGGAGGGGACTGCAGGGTAGCCTCTTGCCTACTATGGGCCCTGGCATTTGAGGGAGCTACAGGCATTCAGGAAGATGTCCTGTTATATAATGCAAGATGACATGTTATTACCACATTTAAGTGCTCATGCACATGGACGTTTTAAAAAACTGGCTGCAAAGCTAGCTCCGACGCCTGGAAAAAACGTCGTTAAAAACGTGATTTTTACCACGTTTTGCATTGGCGTTTTTGCGCGTTTTTAGCGTTAGCGTTAAGTAGCGTTTTTAAAGAAACACATCTCTTGGCTATAGCACTCAGAAAACAAAGAAAATATGTTGCGCGTTTATGCGCGTTTTCCCGCGATTCGCGTTTTTACAGCTCTAGCTCCACGCCACGGAACGCACTGGTCCTGGGTTTTTTTTACAGCTTAAAAACGCCTATGCCATTTGCAGCTCAAAAACGCCTAGGTGGGCATGAAGCCATAGACTAACATGGACAGCCGTTTTTAAGCTGCAAAAAAGTTCAAAAAAGCGGCTGTAAAAACGTCCGTGTGCATGAGGCCTAACAGTCAAGGAAGCCATGGTGGTCTCTGTCAATTTGCCAATCCAAATGTCACATGAAGAGAGAGGAAATCTTCCAAGCAGAAGTCTGCTGATAAGTGTCTATGATAGGATTTCCCCTCAAGTTGGAAATATTTCCTCTCACTTCCTATTGTATATATAGTGAAGTGAAATCTCTCCGACAGGGCCTGATTGGGTTTTAACTAATTGCTACTTAAAAAAAAGGTTTTGCTTTTAATATACTTCAAGGAATGCAGTCAAAATATATAAATCAGTTGTGATTCTTTTTACTTCTCAAAAAAGATCCATTAAAGTTTTCCCGTTGATATCAAAAATATTATTTTAAGGTCAAAAGGGTCTAACAAAATTTGTTTTATTTTCACACAATGAAAGAAGCTATGAATCCACATTTAACAGCCAACAGCAGCTGAGCTCTTATTTCTTATTGCAACAGTCACTCTACAATAATCAGTCTGACACTGAGATATGACTTCAATCTATATCACATTTTATACTCACAACTTTGTGTGTGGTACATATTTTCATTCTCATTTGCTTACAGCTGCTTGCAACCTAATACAGACATGCAACAAAATGTCATTTACACCACAAAATGAGTTTTAACAGTTGTCCCATTAATCTTATTATCGTTGTTATTTTCCAAACAACAATGCACTTTAAATAAACTATGCTGTGTCTAGACAGAAAGAACATTCAGTAAAAAATCTCAATCGTATCATATCTGCAGTCTTTGCAAAATAAAGTTATTTTGTTATTTGTAATAACATGTATTGAGAATGTGTACTTCTTAATCTAAAATAGTACAATCTTATATTATATAAACAAAGAAATGTATAAAAATATCTATCTACAGTACAGATAGTAAACTTCACAATATTCTACACACACAGTGCCTTGAAAATGTATTCATACCTCTTGATATTGTCCACATTTTGTCATGTAACAAGCAAAAACGTAAATGTATTTTATTGGGATTTTATGTGATGGACCAACAAAAAGTGGCACATAATTGTGAAGTGAAAGGAAAATGATAAATGGTTTTCCAAGTTTGTTACAAATATATATATGAAAAGTGTGGCATGCATTTGTATTCAGCCCCCCCTGAGTCAATACTTTGAAGGACCTCCTTTCACTGCAATTACATCTGCAAGTCTTTTGGGGATGTCTCTACCAGCTTTGCACATCTAGAGCGTGGCATTTTTGCCCATTCTTTGCAAAATAGCTCAAGCTCTGTCAGATTGGATGGAGAGCATCCGTGAACAGCAATTTTCAAGTCTTGCCACAGGTTCTCAATTGCATTTAGGTCTGGACTTTGATTGGGCCATTCTAACACATAAATATGCTTTGATCTACACCATTCCACTGTAGCTCTGGCTGTATGTTTAGGGTCGTCGTCCTGCTGTACCTCTGCCCCAGTCTCAAGTAGGATGTAGGAGTTTTGAAGGCTCTAACAGTTTTTTTTCTCTAAGATTTCCCTGTATTTGGCTTCATCCATCTCCCCATAAACTCTGAGCTTGCCTGTCCCTGCTGAAGAAAAGCATCCCCACAACATGATGCTGCCACCACCATGTTTCACGGTGGGGACGATGTGTTCAGGGTGATGTGCAGTGTTGGTTTTCTGCCACAAATAGCATTTTGCTTTTAGGCCAAAAAGTCAAATTTTGCTCTCATCTGACAAGAGCACTTTCTCAGAAGTATGCTGTGTCCCTCACAAGGCTTCTCACAAACTGCAACCAGGACTTCTTATGGCTTTCTTTCAACAATGACATTCGTCTTGCCACTCTTCCATAAAGGCCAAACTTTTGGAGTGGACAACTAATAGTATTCCTGTGGACAGATTCTCCCACCTGAACTGTGGATCTCTGCAGCTCCTCCAGAGTTACCATGGGCCTCTTGGCTGTTTCTCTATATAATGCTCTTCTTGCCCCGGCCTGTCAGTTTAGGTGGACGGCCATGTCTTGGTAGGTTTGCAGTTGTGCCATACTCTTTCCATTTTCGGATGATGGATTGAACTGTGCTCTGTGAGATGTTCAAAGTTTGGATATTTTTTTATAACCTAACCCTTTAAACCTCTCTACAACTTTATCTCTGACTTGTCTGGTGTGTTCCTTGGCCTTTATGATTCTGTCTGTTCACTAAGGTTCCCTAACAAGCATCTGAGGGCTTAACAGAACAGCTCTATTTATACTGAGATTAAATTACACACAAGTGGACGCTATTCCCTGATTAAGTGACTTCTGAAGGCAATTAATTCCACTAGATTTTAGTTAGGGGTATTAGAGTAAAAGGGGCTGAAAACAAATGCACACCACACTTTTCAGATATTTATTTGTAAAAAGAAATAAAACCATTTATCATTTTCCTTTCACTTCACAATTATGTGCCACGTGTTGGTATATCACATAAAATCCCAATAAAAAACATTTACATTTTTGGTTGTAACATGACAAAATGTGGAACATTACAAGGGGTAAGAATACTTTTTCATAGCACTGTATTCCAGGGAACTACTCAAATGTAATTATACATTCCTTTAAATCAGGCACCTTGTCTGTGCAGTCATATTTCATGTATTCTGAAGGGTTTATATCTCCTAAAAATGCCCCCCAATTATGCATTGCTGTTTTCTAGGCAAATAAAAAATAACTTACTGAAATACAACATATTTATTACTGTGGAATTACTTTAAATTGGAAACAAAGTCTAAATATTTTTTTTAAGGAGGTAGGGTGTTTTGGCTGAAGAGACATATAAACTCTAAAAGTTGTACCTTAGTTTCTAGCAATTTTTATTATGTGCATTTTACCTACAGCAAATGAGCAGTGCAGCATAAACTGCGGCTTCTTTCCAACAACTTTAGTATGTCAAGAATGTAGCAAGGTGCCAGGTTTGATATAACTTCCGTTCCTATGCTGGCTGAGGCTAGAGTTACATTGTTGCAGTGCGCCAATATGCATTATTTTGTACATTTGAACTTTTAGTTCACATCAGCTAAATAAATTTAAGTCTATCAAAACAAAAGGAAAACAAAGTCTTAGAGCCGGTTCACACAGGGGCGACTCAGATCTGACTTCAAGTCGCCCCAAGTCACCTCAGGTCGCACAACATGTAGAAATCAATGTAAGTGAATGAGAGCTGTCTTAATGCACACTACTGAAGTCGCTATGACTTCAGAAAAGGTTCCTGTACTACTTCAATCCGACTTGGTACCCATTGATTTCAATGGAGGTCGCCTCCAAGTCGGATCTCCGTCTATACTGAGGCGACTCTCAGAGAATTATCAGCTCTCAAAAGGAGTTCCCCCCTGAGAGCTCATTCTCTGATTGGCCACGGCAAGTCGCCTGGCCTGGGGCGACTTAAAGCAGTGTTGTAAGTCGTGTCCAAGTCACGTCCAAGTCACGCCCAAGTCACGTCCAAGTCGCGTCCAAGTCGCGTCCAAGTCGCCTCCAAAAGTCCTGTTGAAAGTCGTGTTGCCCCTGTGTGAACCGAGCCTTAAAGCTGGTTCTCTTAAAAAATCTGTTACAGTCTGATTAGAATAAAACTGCCCTCATCCAGCATGCTGCAGAGAAAGATCCTTGCTGTGTGAAAGCAGTAGTATCTCTGCAATGGTCTGACACTTCCCCTGCTAAGTCAGAGCAAGAGCTTTCCAATCAGTGGGGATCTTGTTAAACCTCTGCCGGAGACCACTGCTTCACCACAGAGAGCAAGGTTCCTTCTTTGCAACACCTTTTGTTTTGATGCACTTGGAATGTATTTAGATGATTTAGATTGAAGGTTCATTAAATTAGTTCTAAAGTCTAAATTTTTTTTACTTTAATTAATTCCCTGCATTAAGGTAAAAAATGTTTAGCTACTTTTTCTACCCCACCGCCCCTTAACACGTATCTGTCTCCTCTGATCCAGCAGTGTCCCTGGCTGCAGATCTTCTCTGACACTTCCTGGTCTCAGAGTAGACTCAGGCAGCAGCAAGAGCCATTAGCTCCTGTTGCTGTCAGTCAAATCCTGTAGTGAGGGAGCAGGGGGCATGACCGCACCTCGCTGTGTGTCTGCCTAGCTCAGGGGCACGCACGCACTGGTGCCCCCATAGCATGTAGCCTACTTTGGGAGCACCTGCAGGAAAAAGATGTGGACAGTGCCAGTGGGGGACCACTAAAGAAAAGGAAAGTGACCGCTCTAACCTTGTGCAGAGCAGGTAAGTATAAACCTCTTCTTTATTTCAATAAAAAAAAAATAGCACACCACAATACAAATAGGTAAGGCAGGTATGTGCACAATGCTGAGTCTGTATACTACAGTCCTCATGGATACAGGATAAAAAGACAAGCACAACCTCCATAGTGTAGTAAACAATATTTATTCATGATTAAAACACACTCATAAAAGAATAGTTTGTGAAAAGCGGTAAAAGTCAAAGCTGCTGACTCTGGAGCCCAAAACAGCTGTGGAATTCCCCTGCTTTGGCAGTGAGAAGGGGGAGAAGAGCAGGAACAGGAACAGGTAGGAGGGAGCTGCTACTGAAGGGAGAAAACCTGACCAGGAATGGAAGCCGGAGCCCAGATGGAGAGGCTGCATGACACCGCTGGGAGTGTGCTGGGAGATAGGAACGTATTACAAAGCATGTCACTTTTTCTTCAGCCTCTTTTTAACTACTTAAAGACCGCCAACCGCATATATACTGCGGCAGGGTGGCTCTATTGTGCAAAACGATGTACCTGTACGTCTTTTCGAGCAATAGATACTGTGCACAAAATTACGTACAGATAGAGGAGGAGCCAATCAGTGGGTCCACCGGGACCCACTGATCCTTCCCCAGGGAGGCAGACATGATCTGCCTATGTAAACAAGGCAGATCGGGATTCTGACAGGGAAGTACACAGATCTTCTTCTTCAGGAACTAGTAAAAAAAAAATCCCAGAGTTTGTAGCAATAACTATAGCGATTAAGTTTGAGCAAACCAATCAATACACGCTTATTGGGATTTTTTTTTTACCACAAATATGTAGCAGAATACATATTGGCCTAAATTGATGAGAAAATTTGATTGTTTAAATTTTTTATGTAAACCCGAAAGAGATTTTTTGCTGATACTGGTGCCGAAAATGGGGCGGGCCTGCTGGGCTTGGCCATGCCCCCGGTGCCGCCCATCACGGGGGTCTTATTGAATTTTTACTCTCTCCTCCTCTCCTCCCTCCTCACCCATGCTGCAGTCAGCCCGTGGGGTCTCAGTGTAAAGTCCCCATCTCCACAGCTGTGGCTGCATATGGCTCCTCAGCCGATGTGTAAATCGGCTGTGCAGGAGCTTGAGCATGCCCTTTACTATGAAAGTGAAAGCAAAGGAGAGGCGTCTAGCAGTGTGTGCTGTGCTCTCTGCCTCCCCCTAGAGTGCAGTACCCAGCTTGGAGAGCTGCAAATTTTTAAAAAGACTGTCTATATATATGTTTGTATGCCTCTGTGTGTGCGTTGTATGTGTGTGTGTGTGTTATATGTGTGCATGTTTATATGTGTGTGTGTTAAGTGTGTATGTTTATGTGTGTGTGTGCGCATGTATGTGTTATATGTGTGTATGTTTATATGTGTGCATGTGTGTGTATTATATGTGTGTATGTTTATATATGTGTTTGTGTTTTTATATATGTATATTTATATGCACTTGTGAGGCACAGGCAGGCTACGTGACAGGCACTGGTAGGCTGCTGGGCACAGTGAGGCTGCATACGATGTGCACTGGTGAGGCTGCATGGATCTCCTGTACCATGCCTGCAGTCTCTGACCATCTCCTGTACCATGCCTGCAGTCTCTGACCATCTCCTGTACCATGCCTGCAGTCTCTGACCATCTCCTGTACCATGCCTGCAGTCCCTGACCATCTCCTGTACCATGCCTGCAGTCCCTGACCATCTCCTGTACCATGCCTGCAGTCCCTGACCATCTCCTGTACCATGCCTGCAGTCTCTGACCATCTCCTGTACCATGCCTGCAGTCTCTGACCATCTCCTGTACCATGCCTGCAGTCTCTGACCATCTCCTGTACCATGCCTGCAGTCCCTGACCATCTCCTGTACCATGCCTGCAGTCTCTGATCATCTCCTGTACCATGGACACCTAGAACAAGCATTGGGACTTTATATGAGGTGGTATACAATCTATACATACACCTCCATCCCCGATATATTGAGGGGAAAAAAAAAGGAGATAGTGGGACTTCGTATGAAGCATGTCACTATATTAAATGAGCCACTCAATTTACATATTATTCCATTTATTAATACAAGCCATACATACAATAGGTAGATAGTACGTTATAAATTAATAAGCTAATAGGTCATAATCATAATACACAATTGATTCAATAGAACACATAGTAATCTCATAAAAAATTATATTGATTATAAATTAGTAATTATAAATTCATAAAAACTGAATAATTCATAGTGTAGCATAGATAGTTCAGTATAATATGCATAACACTCAACCTCAGTATGTAGACCTGAATTGTAATAGTAACAGCATATAGACCTCAATGGTAGATAGGTTCATAAAAAATAATAGATTCTAAATAATAAATAAAAATACTGTGACAACGCATCAAAGGTAATCTCTACGCGTTTCGTGGTTATATACCACTCATCAGGAGCAGATGCAGAAAATAGGGGTATCTATAATGAGATAAAAAAGCCAAATAAATAAAAAGTATATGAATAATATATAATATAATATAACTATAGAAGAAGGGGGGAGCAAGGGGGACATATATACGGTCCCAATCATTCTCACCTATCTGTAATATATAGGTACATTTGTTGGTAGAGACTAAAACGAGAACCATTATAGAACATGTTGTCCCGGAAGCTGAGATGGAAAACCTTGAATACACGGCAAACACCAGTAACCAAAGAGAACAGAAGAAGTATATATAGAGAATCCAGTTACTGCAGTGAGGTATGTGATTGGTGGTGAAGTCAGTCCATATTAAAACAACTTCCCAGGGGTATCTGTGGGGATTAGAAAAAATAATAATAATATAAAAAAATAAAAAATATATAGTATGTAATCTATTACCACAGCTGAGAGGCTTAACCTCCCTGACGGTCTTCCCAAGTCTGGCTCGGGGTGGAATTTTTGTACCATTAGCGGTAACCCCAAGCCAGACTCGGGACTGCATTGCTGGATCCAGGAGGAGGTTTACTTACCTTCTCCCTTGGATCCAGTGTTGTCTCCCCGCTGTACGAGCGAGCCGTGCCTCGCTCGATCTATCACGGAGCCGATCTCCGTGCCCTGCGAGCGTTGCGACGCACGGGGACGGAGATCGGCGCCAAATTCAAAAAGTGAAACAGACAGTATACATACAGTATAATGTAATCTTACAGATTACATTGCTGTATGTAAATATTTCACATACCCTTTGTCCCTAGTGGTCTGTCCAGTGCCCTGCATGCAGTTTTGTATAATAAAAACTGTTCTTTATGCCTGGAAACTGGAGATTGTCCATAGCAACCAAACTGTCATTTTACATCAAAAATGGTTTTAGACCAGCTAGAAAACAGCGATAATAAATTGTAATCACTCGCAGAATTGAGCGATAGTGATTTGTGGGGAGATCCGTCATCAAATACTGAAAAGTAATGACAGTGACAATTCTGCAATTGAGCAAATTTCATTGTTTTTGATTTGATTACATTATTGAATAATTTTTATTATTGTTATATTATTATTTGGTACAATTATTTATAGTTATTTATTATATTATAATTTATGATTTCATTTTTCAAACTTTATCATACCCGAGATGTCGGCTAGACTCTGGTTTGGACAGATTTAAGAGAGTTATTCCTAAGAATTACAGGACTACAATATAAAACGCCAAATTTTCATGCAAAATAATGGTACCGCTTTTGGCACCTAAAATCCGAAATAATCGTACCGCCAGGGAGGTTAATAAAGACTTGCAAAGATTAGAGAATAGGAAAGAAGGATGCTAGAGTGAATAAAAGAAGGGAATAATTAGATTGAAAATGTGTAGAGTTTAATGTCCAAATGGATGTGTTAAAATGTAAATACCTTAAATGATTGAGTGAAAGGAGACAATCCAAATGGTGAAACGGTATTTTGTTAGGTAGATATAGCCGGCTAAAAAGTCAGCAAAGGGGCCGTGCAATGTGTATAATAGCCGTGCATCGGGGGTGACCATCAATGTCACACAGCGTAGTGAGAGGAGACGGCGCCAAGTGCCAAGGATCGCTCGGCGTCTGGCACTCCCGTCTCCCACGTGGAATACGCAGAATGAAAAACACATCGGCGGGACAGCGTCGTAATGACGTCATCCGCTCGAGTGTGGGCGTGGTGTCGTCCTGCCATGAGCATCCCGCCCGCCCCTCCAGAGGGAGGGAAGGGGGAGGTCCCGGTGCGGGACGCAGCTTCCGGGGACAACACAGCCAAGCCTAACCCCAACTGCCGAAGCTGATCCCCCACAATAAAGAGCTGATAATACCAGAACCGAAAAATAGGTCACAGATTATAATAAAAATAAGTATGATAATTTAGTGACATGCTTCCATCCCTATTAAATTGGAAACCTAGAACAAGCATTGGGACTTTATATGAGGCGGTATACAATCTATATATACACCTCCATCCCGATATATTGAGAAAAAAAAAAAGGAGAGATAGTGGGACTTTGTATGAAGCATGTCACTGTATTAAATGAGCCACATGCTTTCCAAATGAGTGACATGCTTTCCACTATCTCTCCCTTTTTTTTTTTATCTCCTGTACCATGTCCCCAGTCTGACCAGTTCCTGTACCATGTCCCCAGTCTCTGACCAGCTCCTGTACCATGCCTGCAGTCTCTGACCATCTCCTGTAGCATGTCCCCAATCTCTGACCATCTCCTGTAGCATGTCCCCAGTCTCTGACCATCTCCTGTATTGAAATATTTTTTAAAAATAGTCAATTTGGGTATCGGTGCTGTTTTGGTAATGGTTTCGGGATCAAGGAAGATTTATTTTCGGTATCGGTTTTGGCACCAAAAAACCCATTCGGTGCATCCCTAGTTCGTTTAAAAAAAAAACTAATTAAAATACAAACATGTCATACTTACCTCCTCTGTGCAGTTGGTTTTGCACAGAGTGTCCCTGATCCTCCTCTTCTGAGGTCCCTCAGCGACACTCTTGGCTCCTCCTCTTCTCGAGTGCCCCGTTGGAGAGCCGCTTTCCCTTGGGGAACTCGCACGGGGCATGCTCCCGTGTCCTGCTACTGCGTCCATTGACACAGACAGCAGGACTCAACCAGGATTTGATTAACAGCAGCGGGAGCCAATGGCTGCACTGCTATCAACCTATCCAATCAGGACCCAAGACACCGGCTGGAGCTGCTGTGCTCGTCCCTGTCGCTGGAAAGACCAGGTTCAGGTAAGTAAAAGGGGGGCTCTGGGGGGGCTGCTACATCACAGAAGGTTTTTCTTCTGAATGCATTCAGGTGAAAATCCTTGAGGGTTTACTACCTCTTGAGGATGGGTTCAAACCATTGTGAATTGGATGTGGATTCCTTGCATCCAATTTGAAATAGCAGGAGTCTTTGTCCAGCTCTCTATGGAGCCAGTTCACATATCTCTGCAGCAGGTCCGGTGCGTTTTGCACAAAAATGCTGTGCGTCTTTTGGTCCGTTTCAGGTCCGAAATCAGCCTAAAATTTGGGCTGAAAATCGGACCTGAAACGGTGAACCAGCACGAGCCGAACCCCTGCTGTGAGCCACACATGGCTCATATGTGAACGGAGCCATAAGGTTTTGTTACATGTGCACAGTGGCAATACACTGATTTGTACAACTTTATATGAAGGATATTATATTTTAGGTTCCTAAATGACACTAATCGCAACATGTATTTCTTTCAGGGATGCCATACTGGTTTTTGATCACTGTCCAAAAGGAAATAAACTACTGTTGAAGCTTAGGTTTTCATCAAATCTGGAGGGAAAGATAGGGTCAGATATCAGATGTAATTTAAATAATACAGCACATTAAATAAACAATAAAAACAACAAAAAGATCTGATTGGTTATGTGGCCAACACAGACATTCTGAACAGCCACGTTAAACATTCTGCAGCAGAAGAAAATCATTTCTAACATGGGCAATTTCCATTCCGCTATCTCCCTTCCTTACATAATGTCACAGCTTCCTGCCCATGAAACCAACCAGCAGAGTAAATCCCTGCCAAGTTCATGTGGCATTTGCAGATGTAGAGTGGCCCTGTGATCAGACAGACTGTACCGACGCCAGGGTGTCGCATTCTATGGATAGCTATGAGCTGAAGCTGGGATGCCACCTGGCTGTGTGAGAACTTCAGATGACCTCTGGCTGTTCTGAAGTAAAGCAAGTCAAATACAAGGAGAACACCCTCTATTGTAATTAGAGCACTTGAGTTTGCTTTGTCTGCAGCGGCTACAAGCTTCACTAAATACCCCACTCAGGAGTGAGGACCACCCTGGAGACAGAACTTAGACCAGTACTCAGTTACAGCAACTGTTCTTCTCAGTCAGAGCAGAGTGACATTTAAAAGAGGGGTGGAAGCTGAAGAAGAAACATACAGGTGTGGATGGGAAATCTGATTATGGCTAAGCAATTGGTGAATTTAATAAGGACAGTAAGCAGAGTCTAAACTATGCTAAAGAATGATGACAAACAAAATTAACAACACTTTAAGGTTCACCGATATTATATCCTGGTGAATCATAAGGTCTTGAGCCACAAAAAACACAGATCGTCTTTGGTTAATGACTGTGGTTTACAGATGAGCCTTACAAGAAAATTTAAACAATTTAGGGTAATTTTTTTTAGGTTCATACATATTTAAACCGCATATATTAAACATTTGCTTTTCAAATAAATATTTAAAGTGGTTATAAAGCCTAAACATTTTTACCTTAATGCATTACTTGCAAGGTAAATCGGGAGGAGCTGACGGGCCTCTCGATGATGTCAGAAAGAACATGGCGGATAACAAAGTGCAATGGGGGGGTTGTGGATTGAGTGACCTTACAAGTTCCGGGACCTCAACCCTTTATATTACTAGAATTGAAAAATACTAGGACTAGAAAAATATTTTTTGGGGGATTATAGTGGTGCCAAGTACAGAGAGATATCAAACTTACTTAACCACTTCAATACAGGGCACTTTCGCCCCCTTCCTTCCCAGCCCAATTTTCAGCTTTCATAGCTCTAGCGCTTTCAGTGACAATTGCGCGGTCATGCTACACTGTACCCAAATGAAATTTTTATCATTTTGTTCGCACAAATAGAGCTTTATTTTGGTGGTATTTATTCATGACTCCGTTTTTTATTTTTTTGCGATATAAGCGCAAAAAAAGTGGAAATTTGGAAAAAAAAAACAATATTTAAGAAATCCAATAAAATCAAATTTTGTTACAAATTTAAGCCAAAATGTATTCTGCTACATGTTTTTGGTAAAAAAAATTCCGTTAAGTGTATAATAATTGGTTTGTGTGATCACGGACATATGTACGCAAATGATCATGAACATATGTGTGCAGGTAATCACGTACATATGTGTGCAGATAATCATTGGGACATGTGATTTTAGTGGGACATATGTGGGGGACATGTTTTTATTATTAGGGACATGTGTTTTTATCATTTGGGGACATGTATGTTTTGGGGACATATGTAGGGATTGTGTTTATACTGTGTGGTGTGTTGTGTGTTTACACTAGACTGATGATCAGTGAGTAAAAAGCTGTAAAAAACAGCTCATACTCACTGATCATCAGTCGGCTGCAGCGATCTGCTCTCCTCTCCTCAGCGATGACTTCTGTGTGAGGAGAGGAGGAGCCGATTGCCTAGCAACCGGCTGTTTGTTTACAACACATGATGGCCGTGATTGGACACGTCCGTCATGTGATCAGGGGGGCCAATCACAGAGCCCTCCTGCCGATCTGAGATGCGCCGTGTCCGGGTGACACAAGCACATCGGGATCGCGCCGCTGCACGGGCACGCGCGTGCAATCCCGCTCCTTCTGAAGGACGTTCCTGAACGTCCTATCAGAAGTAGACGGCTCCCACCCGGCCGTATATATGTGCATTGGCCAGGTGGGAAGTGGTTAAAATATATACGTTGTATTACATAGATACAATGCAAAATAGGGTTCATAAAAATAGGCAGAGTGAATATACAGTGGGTTGTATAATATAAGAGGACGCTTAAACAATAAAATCAACATTAAGCTTCAATAATGTGAAAAATACAGTGCAAAAGTGCTTAATATTTCATATTCCAACTAGTAGAAATATTGCAAAGTGAAAGCAAATAACTGAGTGAAATATATAGCATGAGTGTCCATGAAACATATAAGACAATTTGAGGTCTTTACACCGTCACTACTGGAAACAATCATGGGAACAAAATAAAATAAAATGCAAAGTGAAAACAGCTAACTGGATAAATTGTCCATAAAACATATGAAGCAATTCAGGTCTTTACACCATCAGCACTGGAAACTATCATGGAAACAAATGACACCTGGTGGATAAGGGTAAGTATCCTACTTACCAAACCACTAGGGGTGCAATGGATCGTCACCAATCCGTGATCCGAACGGGACACCCCTTAGGAAAGCCCGCGGCTTCTGCCTAGTTCCGGAGCGGCGGCCATCTTGGTGATGACGGAGCAATCACTTGTAAACAAACCGGCGTCATGATGACGCCGGTTCCTCTCTCCCCTCTGTGTACAGATCTGTACAGTGGAGGGGAGAGATTGGATGGCAGCAGCGCTGTGGGCTGCATCTGTAGTGCCCACAGCGCTGCTCTGTGACAATTGCAGTCACAGCCACCCCTCCATACTCTGCCAATACTCTGTCATACCATGCAAATACTCTGCAATACCCAGCCAATACTCGTCAATACTCGGTAATACCCAGCCATGCTCAGCCAATATTACAGTGGGGGAGATGACATGGATATTACAGTGGGGGAGATGTATATTACAGTGGGGCGATTGTTAATATATTACAGTGGGGACTATATGGTGGTGGAATTTTCACAGTTTTTTGCAAATTAAATTATTATTTGCTGATCCGAAAAATGATCCGATCCGTGACTCCGATCCGAGGATGATCCGATCCGTGACTCCGATCCGATGAACGATCGGATCCGTGAATTTTTTGATCCATTGCACCCCTACAAACCACCATGACGCCTTTAATTAAAAATACAGGTCAGTTGAAGCTTTATCTGGTTTAGGTACTGTATCGCCTCTGGGTTTTTTATTTTTTGTACTATAAATTAAAAAAGACCGAAAATTTTGGGGAAAAAAAACAAATTTTTCTTAGTTTCTGTGATAAAATTTTGCAAATTATTAATTTTTCTTCATGAATTTTGGCCACAATTTATACTGCTAGATATCTTTGGTAAAAATTAGGGCTGCAACTAACGATTATTTTCATAATCGATTAGTTGGCCGATTATTGTTTCCGATTAATCGGTTAATAACCTTTAAAAAAAAAATAAAGTGGGTCAGATTGACGTTCATTTTCAATCACACTGACGGGAAAATTTGGAAATAATAGAAAACTGCTTGGTCAAAAGGAATTTTCATGTGTATGTGGTTTTCATTCAGAAATTATATTAATTTTAAAAACAGAATGTTAAAAAATTTTAAAAAGTGAAAATTTCAAACTATATTCTTTCATTCAGCGAATGTACAAAAGATTTTTTGTCTGAATATTCTCATCTGACAATTGATCCATGTGGCCAGCATAAGGCTCGGTGCACACCTATGCAGTTTGCATTTGATCTGTTTCTGCAGTGCTTTTTGCTGTGCGTTTTTTATTTCTGTGCACGTGATTTTACTGCAATTTTTTTTTGGGCAGATTAAAAAACACAAATTGCTTCAAAAAAACGCATTACATGTTTTTCTGCAGATTTTCCATTGAAGTATATTGAACCAAAGAAGCACCGTTTTGCGTTGAAAAGTCCCTGACACTTTACAAATACGCAGCAGATGAAAAAAAAGCACAGTTGTGAATGTGTCCCATAGGAAACCATGTAAATGAACTGTAGTGCAATTCTGCAAAAAGCACCAAGAAACACATAGATGTCAACCAGTTCTAAGGAATTTAGTAACATAATGGGGTTAAAAAGACTAAAATTAGCCCTTTATAGTAAAAAAAGCAGATAATCACTACTTTTCATTTTTTTACTGTAGAACTGTGAAAGTAATATTTACAGTAGCGATTATTTGCTCTTTTTGCACTATAAAGGGCTCATTTTAGTTTTTTTAATCCCATTATGTTACTGGCCGATTAATCGATTATGAAAATAGTAATCGATTAATTTCATAATCGATTAGTTGTCGATTAATCGATTAGTTGTTTCAGCCCTAGTAAAAATAACCCAAATTAGTGGTTATTATTTGGTCTGTGTGAAAGTTATAGTCTACAAGTTGTGGCGCAAATCATAAAAAATTGATCACACCTCAAGTACTGGTGGCCTATCTCATTTCTTGCGACCCAAACATGCCAGGAAAGCACAAATACCCCACAAATTACCCCTTTTATGAAAGTAGACACTCCAAAATATTTAGTAAGATGCACGGTGAGGCGTTTGATGTCATTTTTTCCCACAATTCTTTGCAAAATGAAGATTTTTTTCCCCAAAATTGTCATTGTAATAGGTTATTTCTCTCACATGGCATGTGTATACCACAAATGATGCCCCAAAATACATTCTTCTACTCCTCCTAAGTATGGCGATACCACATGTGTGGGATTTTTTCACAGCCTGGCCACATAGAGAGGCCCAACATGCAGGGAGCACCATCAGGTGTTCTAGGAGCATAAATGACACATCTAACTTGTTGACTACCTATTACACTTTTGAAGGCCCTGGAGTACCAGGACAATGGAAACCCCCATAAAATGACCCCATTTTGGAAAACTTACACCCCAACGTATAATCTATGAGGCATAATGAGTCTTTTGAATGGTTAATTTTTTTCTAGAAGTTTTTGGAAAATGCGGGTAAAAAATAAAAACGCATCTTTTTTTACACAAAGTTGTCCATTTATAAGATATTTCCAACACATAGCATGTACATAGCAAAAATGACATTCCAAAATACATTCTGCTACTCCTCCTGAGTATGGCAATACCACATGTGTGAGACTTTTATACAGCATGGCCACATACAGAGGCCCAACATTGAAATAGCACTTTCAAGGGTTTTAGGAGCAAAAATTACACATCTCATTTCTCAACCACCTATTACAATTTTGAAGGCCCTGGAGCACCAGGACAATGGAAATGCCCACAAAATGACCCCATTTTGGAAAGCTAACACCTCAAGGTATAATCTATGAGACATAATGAGTCTTTTGAATGGTTCACTTTTTTCTAGAAGTTTTTGGAAAATGTGGAAAAAAAATGAAATGCATTTTTTTTTTTTTTTTTACACAAAGTTCTCCTTTTATAAGATATTTCCAACACTTAGCATGTATATAGCAAAAATCACACCCCAAAATACATTCTGCTACTCCTCCTGAGTATGGCGATACCACATGTGTTAGACTTTTACACAGCCTGGCCACATACAAGAAACACCGTTAGATATTCTAGGGACACATAGCATGCACATACCAAGAAGTACACCCCAAAAAATGCTGCTGAGCAAAGGGAAAAGAAAAGATTACCTGTGGTTTTAGTAGCGCAGTTGTCCACAGGAGGATAGCACTGGTTCAGACAGCAGGCAGGGACTTAGTCAGCAAAAGCAAACGCAATTTTAATGGCAACAGGCAGGAACACCATCCATAGTCGATACAGGCAGGGATACTTTCCATATACAGTCCAGGGTCAGTGCAGGCAGAGATTGTCAGCAGTGGCAAAATATTGATCCTGGTAGTAGGCAGGAACATGGTCCATCCATGTGGTGTGGTCAGTTCATGCGACAGGCAGAGGCATGATGGCATAGGTCCTACAGGCAGCAAGCAAAAGTAGGGCCTCGTTCAGGACAGAATGGGGATAGGGGCAGAGGCTTCTCCCACCCAAATCTCTTTAAAGCCTCCGAGTCACCAGACCCTAATCTAGGAATGAGAAAACCAAAAAAATGTTTTCTTCATATAGAAAAACAATTCTGGAGCCCCTCACATATGTGAGACCCCTGTGTTACGAATCCCACTAGTCCAGTGGCAGGGTACAAGATCAGTCCAAGAGGCAGGCAAAAAGGATGGTCAAACTGTCCAGGGGCAGTTCCAGATCAGGCAGAGGTATGTACAGAATCGGTAGGCAGAAGCGTGGTCGAATAACAAGCCAGGGTCAGTTCCAGATCAGGCAGAGGTATGAACAGAATCGGTAGCCAGAAGCGTGGTCGAATAACAAGCCAGGGTCAGTTCCAGATCAGGCAGAGGTATAAACAGAATCGGTAGGCAGAAGCGTGGTCGAATAACAAGCCAGGGTCAGTTACAGAGCAAGTAGAGGCATAAGGGGTGTGAAGGTAAATGGCAGGAAGTGAGGGTTATGTTTCCCATACTTCACTAATAATGTAGTGAAGTATGGTAACGGCGGAAACAGCCAACTATGCAGAGGCCTGGTTGGGAAGGACATTGGGGACAATAAAAAGTGGTGTCTCTTCTCACTCCTCCTTTGGAGCACACCCGGCATTTTTTCTGCCGTTTTTGGCCTGATGGTCTGGGAGGGAAAGTGGCATTTGGAGAGTCTACTAATCACATCAGATCGAATGGTTTCTGGTGGGCCGTTTGGGAATACAAGGACAGTGGTGATTTCTTCCTGGTAGGCAAGGAAGGATTTGGGGCTTTCAGTGGATTTGTGATAAATAACGTAGCTGTAGTATATGGCCAAATTAAACAAATAACTGGTATATTCGTCTTGTGGCAAGGTAGGGTTCGAGCATCTGGTCGTTGAAGTCGACACCCCCCATGAACATATTGTATTCATGGACACATGTTGGCTTTTGAACTCGGCCATCCCTCCTGTTGATCTCCACTAAGGTATTATTGTGGATTGATGAAAGAACTTACACATCCCTTCTGTTCCTCCACTTCACAGCCAGAATTTCCTCATTCCGTAAGCTCACCATCTCCCCTCTTCTTAGCTTCTTGTTGATGAGGCTTTGAGGAAAGCCCTTCCGGTTGTTCCTTATGGTGCCACTTGCTGTAGTGTTCTTTCTGTGAAGGTTGCGGAACAGGGGCAAGCTTGTATAAAAGTTGTCCACATACAGATGGTAGCCTTTCTCCAAGAGTGGATTTATGAGTTCCCAAACGACTTTCCCACTCGATCCAATGTATTCTGGGCAATTAGGGGGATGTAGCTAAGTGTCCTTCCCTTCGTATACCATGAAGGCATAGGTATACCCTGTAGCTTGGTCGCACAATTTGTACATCTTCACCCCATAGCGGGCCCTTTTGGTGGGAATAAATTGTTTTATGCCAAGCCTGCCAGTAAATTTGCCAAGGGACTCATCCACGCATATGTGTTGGTCTGGGGGAACAACTGGGGGAAGATATCAGAAAAATAATTGAGTAGTGGCCGAATTTTATAAAGCTTGTCAAAATTTGGGTCATTTTGGGGAGGCCACTCGGTATTATCAGTGTAGTGTAGGAATCTCATAATCATGAGATATCTGGTCCTAGGCATTACTGAGGACAAGATGGGCATGTGGTGAATGGGGAGGGTAGACCAATACAAAGGTAAAACATTTTTTTTTGGTTAGTCCCATACAGAATGTGAGGCCCAAAAATGTTTCTAACTCCTCCACTGTCAGGGCTCTTCACTCGTAGGGACAGGCATAATAGGACGTTTGGTTGCTTGCTAAACATTGTTGGGCATATAGGTTGCACTGGGCCACAACAAGCATGTCCTCAGTAAAAATAAGGTTGAAAAAATTGATTGGTGAAAAAGTTTGTGTCCACCTGGACTCCTGGCTGGGCAGTGAAAGGGGGAATGATAGCTTCTCCTGAATTGGGAGGAAGCCATAAGGGGTTCTGAAGGGAATAGGGAAGGCTGGCATGGGACCTAACCCTTTGGGACTGAGGTGACACCCCACTGGTACGTGGCCTTTGCCGAGGTACTGCAGTGTTGGTGGATGGCAGTGCCTCCTCACCAGTATGCCTTCGTCTGGCGGGCGGACTCTTATCCTCCTCTGAGGCCGTCTGTGTTCCACTGGTTGGGACAGGCTCGTAGTCCACGTCAGACTCAGAATCCGAATATGAGGAATCCGAAGCGGAGAGCTCCCCGTTGCTCTCGTCAGCCGCAAGAATATTGTATGCCTCTTCGGCTGAAAATAATCTTTGTGACATTCTCACAAATGGCACTGATATGTGACACTGATGGCACGTGACACTGGCAGATTGCACTGGTGACAGATGACACTGATGTGGCAGGTGACATTGACAGATGGCACTGATGTGGCAGGTGACACTGATGAGGCAGGTGACACTGACAGGTGACACTGATGTGGCAGGTGACACTTATAGATGACACTGATGTGGCAGGTGACACTGACAGGTGGCACTGATGACAGATGGCACTGACGACAGATGGCACTGATAAGTGGCACTGATGACACGTGGCACTGATGGGGCAGGTGACACTGGTGTGGCAGGTGACACTGAGAGGTGGCACTTTCAGACGGCACTGATGACAGATGTCACTGATGACAAATGGCACTGTGACACTAACAGTGATGAGCACTGTGACACTGTATGGGCACTGTGTGGGCACTAATGTGTGTTTTCAACTTAAAAATCTACTTGCACAAATCCTTTGGCAGGTGCAGCACAGATGCTCTCCCTACTCACACTTGGTCTCTGTGTGAGGAGAGAGAGCCGACAATGAGAGATGATCTCATATGTTTACACTTGAGATCATCTCTCATTGGCAGGTCCGATCGCGCTGTAAACGGCCGATGTGGTTGGCCATTTACAGTGATCTGTGACTGGCTGGGTCCAAGGGACACGGCCAGCACAGAACTTCCCCGATGTGCACTCATGGGAGCGTGCATTGTGGAAGTAAACAGGAGGATGTCCAGGGATGGCCTCCTGGCAATTGGCGTTCGCGCTTCAGCCTTCTTTCGGCTATAGCGCGGACACCTAGTGGTTACATTTTGTAAGTAAATAATTTTTCGCCTTCACTGATGTGGCGGCACCGATGGGCACTGATAGGCTGAACTGGTGGGCAATGATGAGGTGGCACTTATGGGCACTGGCATGGCTAATTGGCACTGATTGGTGGCACTTGTGGGCAGTGGTGAGCACTGATTGCTGCCACTGGTGGGCACTGTATGCTGGCATTGCTGGGCACTGTATTTTGACACTATATTTTTTTATTGTAATCAAGGCACTGATGATCAGTGCCCTGATAACATTGCTACATGTCCCCCTGTGAGGAGATGCCTCTGATCGGCTCTCCTCTTCTCACACTCTGTCAGTGTGAGGCGAGGAGGGTCAATTACTGGCACTTCCTTGTTTACATGTGACCGGCTGTGATTAGACACAGCCAATCACATGGTTAAAGAGCCGCAGACACGGCTCTTTACATAGATCGGGGTCGTGCCGTGTCCTAGCAACACGGCGTGGCTGCGATCGCCGCGTAAGACCGACCGTTATGGGACGCCGTCATATGACGGCATCCCAGAACAAGAGCTGCACCACCCTGCCGTCATTTGAGGGCGGGGCGGGTAGCAAGCAGTTAAAATGAACACTTTTGATTTTTCATGTTAATGTCCCATAGACTTTAACGGTGTTCAGACGGCTTTCGAATTTGCCTTGAACACAGCATAATGTTCGGTGTTCTGCAGAACACCTGAACAACCAAAGTTTGGCCTGAACTTATGCTCGGGCTGAACCGTTCGCCCATTCCTAGTGCTGAGTGTAGGAGAAAAGAGGAGAGCTAAGGTAAGAAATACAGCCTCTAACTCCTAGAGTTAAAGGCCAAGTACTAAAACCGTGCAGCACTGCAAAATGTACATTATTTTATTTCATACCTGTAGGTCATTTGGGCTCCCCTGGAAGCCTGGCACTAAAACCCAGCAAGCAATGCCCACATCCTGCTTTGTTGCTGGGACGTAAAAAACATTGGTTTTAGGATACTTGTGTTAAGTGACTTCCATAGCAGCAATACTATGGAATATGTCACATTTTTATTGCATTGAAGATAAAAATATATGGCAACTAAGCCAGACACCATCACGCGAGTCTGATGTAATCCTGGGTATACCTCATTTCACTGAAGATTAATGATTCACTGCTATAGTTTCATAATGGAAGAGATTACTAAAATTACTAATAATTCATCCAAACATTTAAATTAAAATACCCACCTTTGCTTCCTTAGTGAATCACACACTGTTAGTAAAGTAGTAATTTCAAGACATTACAGACAGCAAAAAAAATAGATATTTGAAATGGTTGATCACTTAATTATCCTCTCAATTTATCCAACTTGAATTAAACCATATTTTACACAATGTGTTACACAGTGTGTTTGGCCTAAAATACATTGGATTTTTTCTGCTGTGAATCAAGTTTATTATTAAAAACCTTGGCCTCTTGCACAAATGGTTGGTGCTTTCTTTGGACAGTATGTAACTTTTGAGACAATATCTGTAAAAGAATCTCCCAAATATTATCAAAAGAAGGTATTTTCAAGACCACAAGAACCAAAAGCAGCAGTCTGATAGAAGGAACAACTCAGGTAACTTAAATAAAAGACAGATCAAAGAATGACAATGATATCTGGTACCGTTTTTAGAGCCGTCAATCAGCTCTACTGTAAAAGCAAGTCTAGCGTGGCTAACTAGCCACTGAATTGCTTTTACAAGCAGTGGGGGGGCATCCTCCCCCGCATTTTGTGGCTTTATACCAGCCGTCTGATTGTAGAGCTGAGCAAATACATCGAAGGCAAACAGAAATGTGCCCTCTTTGTGGATGATATTTTAATGGTGTTGCCCTCTCCCATTCCCTTAATCTCAAATCTGTATGCTATTCTGAGACCTTTCTCATTCCTGAATTGAATGGTTGGTAGTAGAGCTACCTGTCTCTCTTTATTCTTTTCTTTCCTTCTTGCTTTTGTATTCTTATTGTGCCCACCCTCTTTGTGCACAGGAGAAGGGGTGTCCTATTGACTCGAGAAATTGTGCCTTACAAAAAATACTATATGTTAAGCAGTTATTAAAGTTTTATGGATTTCGTTAAAAAGTCAGGGATACTTATGAGGTGGTGGACTTACAAAGTTTTTTAATGATAGGATTGTCTCACTTCCTTATTTGAATTTAATGGGGACTTTTCACACTTTTTTATGTATGAGAGGGGATTATGCAAACAATCAACCCCTTTCTAGTCTTTAGGGCCCTTTCATATGAGCGGTCATCACATCAGGTCCGTCTGTCAGCATTTCAGGCGGACCTGATTGGACCCTTCATTCACTCCTATGGAGCAGCATATGTCAGATCTGACACGTTCGCTGACATCCGCTGCTATCCATTCCTCTCCACCAAATCCAGACGGATGGAGATGCTATCTTCCATCCGTCTGGTGGATCAGATGAAAGCGAACAAGCGGTCCATTTTCATCTTCTCATCTCCCCAGAGGAGAGCGGTACTCTGACAGGTTCGTCTCTGCACAGTGTGGGGAAACAGACCTGTCATCTGCCTGCTCAACAGGGATCATCAGAGCGATCCCCTGCTAAGCAAGCGGAGTCCCCATGTGAAAGGACCCTAACTCTGTTTCTGGAAGATAAAGTTTTGCAACCTGTATGTAACATATTGTATATGTTTCTTGGTATAAAACTTACAATTTTTAAATTTTTCAAGAATTATTGGAAGAGAAAATACAACCTGTCTATCAGCCAAATGCTTAAAAGGGGAACAGTATCTTAAGAAACTGAAAAAAGTAGGTCCTTAGACCCCTTTCACACTCACAACACGGCCCCATTAGCGGTAAAGCGCTGCTAGTTTTATCAGCGCTTTACCGTTGCTT
Organism: Lithobates pipiens; assembly: GCF_037356315.1. Lineage (NCBI taxonomy): Eukaryota > Metazoa > Chordata > Amphibia > Anura > Ranidae > Lithobates > Lithobates pipiens. Next base: position 168,094,593 of record NW_027507788.1, read on the forward strand.
TAGCTGTGCTTTTTGGCAGCTCTTAACCCCCGCTAGTGGCCAAATAAAGGGTTAAATGCACGCGAAAAGCGACGCTGCTGAAGCGCTTTGCAGACAATTCGGTTGCGGTGCCCATTGATTTCAATGGGCAGGGGCGGTGTAGGACCAGTATACACCGCTCCAAAGATGCTGCTTGCAAGACTTTTGCCGCGTACACACGATCAAACAATCGGGTGGAAAAGTCCAGCAAACTCAAGTCCGCCGGACAATCCCCCGTGTGTAGCCTCCGGCAGACTTTTTTGACCCGAAAGTACGGCGGACTTAGAAAGTAGTTTTGCACTCCAATCTTCCCGCCGGACTCGCATTTCGGCGGACAATCCGGCCGTGCGTATGCCAGTCCACCGTACTTTTGAAATGAACGGACTTTTCCCACCCGGAGAAAAGTCCGCTCATTTCGAGCGGGTCTCCAGGTAGGCGGGGCCCGCGAAGGAGATGTCACTGGTCCCGCCACCTGGTATGGACTTAAAGGGGGGGGCGCTACCCGGCCGGCCAGGAAAGGGGGGGACGAGCGAGCGGCCCCCCTCCTCAGCTGTACCAGGCCGCGTGGCCTCAACATGGGGGGTGCCTTGGGGAAAGGGGGGCCGCGCACCTTGTCCCCATGTTGATGAGGACAAGGGCCTCTTCCCGACAACCCTGGCTGTTGGTTGTCAGGGTCTGCGGGCGGGGGGCTTATCAGAATCCGGGAGCCCCCTTTAACCACTTGGGTACCGCGCTATTGCCGAATGACGGCATTAGCGCGGACCTAGATTTCCGGGACTACGTCTATTGACGTCGTCCCGGTTACGAGCGGCCTGCGCGCCCCCTGAGGGGCGCGCGCGGCGCGCTCTGTGATCGGCGAGTCTATGAGACTCGCCTGATCACCGATCCGTGCAAGGGGTCGATCCCGACCCCTTATCACGTGATCAGCTGTCAGCCAATGACAGCTGATCATGTGATAGAACGGAGCCGGTAATCGGCTATTATTCCTCCTCGCGCTGACAGCGCGAGGAGAAAAAAAAAAGCCGATCACCGGCGGCCGTGATCGGGACATCAGTCCCGATCACGGCCAGCAATGCAAGGCACCACATGCCACCTGCCAGTGCCCACCTGCCTCCCGCAGTGCCATCCTGAAGGATAAATAAAAGTAAAAGTAAGTGCCCCCCGTCTGTGCCCATAGTGCCACCCACAGTGCCACCCCACAGTGCCACCCACAGTGCCACCCAATCTGCCTCAAAGGTGCTGCACCCCAGTGCCGCCCATCAGTGCCCAGCAGTGCCGCCCATCAGTGCCCAGCAGTGCCACCTATCAGAGCCACCTATCAGTGCCACCTATCAGTGCCCATCAGTCCCATCTATCTGTGGTACCTATCAGTGCCCATCCATGCCACCCATCCGTGCTACTTATCCGTGCCATCTTATCTGTGCCCATCTTTGCCCATCAGTGCCGCCTTATCTGTGCCCATCGGTGCCGCCTTATCTGTGCCTATTAGTGCCGCCTTAACTATGCCTATCAGTGCCCACCAGTGCAGCCTATCAGTGCCCACCAATGCAGCCTATCAGTGCCCACCAATGCAGCCCATCAGTGCCCACCAATGCAGCCTATCAGTGCCGCCTTATCAGCGCACTTCAATGAAGGAGAAAAATGACCCGTTTGCAAAATTTTATAACAAACTATTAAAACATGATTTTTTTTTTTTTTTGCATCTTTTTTTGTTTGTTTAGCAAAAAATAAAACTCCGAGCTGTAACTAAATACCACCAAAAGAAAGCTCTATTTGTGGGAAAAAAATGATAAAAATGTCATTTGGGTACAGTGTTGTATGCCCACGCAATTGTCATTCAAAGTGTATCAGCGCTGAAAGCTGAAAATTGGTCTGGGACTGAGGGGGGTTTAAGTGCCCAGTAAGCAAGTGGTTAATAAGGGGGTGCCCGAATACCGGCCCCCCACCCTATGTGAATGAGTATGGGGTACAATGTACCCCTACGCATTCACCTGTGAAAAAAAGTACAAAAAAAACCACAACACAGGGTAAAAATAGTTTATTGCACAGCTCCGGGGGTCTTCCGTCTTCTCGCCGGACTCCTCCGCTATCTTCTGCTAGCTCTTTTGCCAGCGGAGGAGCCCGGCTTTCTTCCTCGCCGCCGGTCTTGTCTTCCGACTTCGGGGGTCTTGTCCCCCTCTTCGGTTCTTCTGCCGGGCCACCGCGCCTTCTTATAGCTCTTTTACAGGCGGTGGCCCGGTCTTCTGTCGCCGCTGTCGTCGTCGCCGCCTTCTGTTCTTTTCTTATCCTCTTCAGATGTTGACTCGTCGCTCCCTCCGCTCAAAACGATGGGGACCAGGCGCGCTGCGACTTATATAGGGACATCACCGGATGATGTCCCCCCTATTATGATGTCACAGTCCCAGCATGTGACACCATAATGGACGGGGACATCATCCTGTGATGTCCCTATATAAGTCGCCGCGCATCACGTCGGAGCCACTGTGAGCGGAGGATGCGACGAGTCAACATCTGAAGAGAAGAACAGAAGGCGGCGGCGACGATGACAGCGGCGACAGAAGACCGGGCCACCACCTGTAAAAGAGCTATAACAAGGCGCGGTGGCCCGGCAGAAGAACCGAAGAGGGGGACCCCCAGAAGTCGTAAGAGGCCGGCGGCGAGGAAGAAAGCCGGGCTCCTACGCTAGCAAAAGAGCTAGCAGAAAATAGCGGAGGAGTCCGGCGAGACGACCCCCGAAGACAGACAGAAGACCCCCGGAGCTGTGTAATAAACTATTTTTACCCTGTGTTGTGTTTTTTTTGTACTTTTTTTCACAGGTGAATGGGTAGGGGTACATTGTACCCCATACTCATTCACATAGGGTGGGGGGCCCTCTTATTAAAGGGGGCTCCCTGATTCCGATAAGCCCCCCGCCCGCAGACCCCGACAACCGACGGCCAGGGTTGTCAGGAAGAGGCCCTTGTCCTCATCAACATGGGGACAAGGTGCTTTGGGGTGGGGGGCCGCGCGGCCCCCCCTTCCCCAAGGCACTCCCCATGTTGAGGGCAGGCGGCCTGGTACAGCTCAGGAGGGGGGGCGCTTGCTCGTCCCCCCCTTTCCTGGCCGGCCGGGTAGCGTGCTCGGACAAGGGTCTGATGTGGACCTGGGGGGAACCCCCACGCCGATTTTTTCGCTGTTGGGGTTCCCCTTTAAGTCCATACCAGGTGGCGGGGCCAGCGGCGTCTCCTTCGCGGCCCCGCCTACCTGGAGACCCGCTCGAAATGAGCGGACTTTCCTCCGCGTGTGTGGGCGAGTCCGTTCATTTCAAAAGTAGGGCGGATAGCAGGGCGGACTTAGTACGCCGTATTAGTCCGCTGAAAAAGTGCCGTGTGTAGGCAAGTAGCCCGTTCGGAAAGTCGGACGGACAGTCTGGCAGGAAGTCCGCCAGACTAAGTCCGTCGGATAGTCTGCTACGTGTGTACGCGGCATTTTTCTAACATCCTGCAAGCGCACCACTTGAGTGTGAAAGCACTCAAGCTTTCACACTGGGGCTGAAAGGGAGGCATTTTCAGGCGTTATTTTTAGTCCTTTAGCACCTGATCAATGCAATCAGTGTGAAAGGGGTCTTACTTTTAAATGCAATGTGGAAAAACTGATGCATTTTGACAGTTGGGGGAGCTGCCCTTTTAGCTGTCTGTTCAGTTTTTATATTAATTTCATAAATTAAAATTCATTTTAATATATGGTTTAAATTGAAAGATACAAGAATAGAAAAAACATTACATTTATAGGTAAAGCTAAACATTACAGCAGTACAGGAGAAAGGTAAAATACTTCAAGATATCCCTAAGGACAGCAGTCAATTGAGTGGAGCAACTCCAATTGGATAGCATCTAAATAGGAAGAAATAGAGAAAGAGTGGGCTACTAAAAGGTCAGGAGGTCTATGCAAAAGCTCCACTGGGACATGGCTTTCATGGACCCGCTCCGGGCAACCTACCTCTCTAAGGAGGTTGCTTGGTGCTGGGACCATGACCATAAGCTGTGTGTCGGGTCACCTTAAGGCGAGGTGACAGATGCACACTGTAGGAATCAGGAGTGCACCGCAAGGTTGTGGACCCTACGGCTGACTGCTGCAGACGGGAGACAGGTCCCACCGGGGTTAGAGCGTAAGATTCCCTGGGGCGCGGAGTCTAAGCCCTTGTACACACGGTCGGAGAATCTGTCGGAATGAGTCTTATCGGACCGTGTCGTCAGATAATCCGACTGTGTGGTATGCATCGGACTGATTCCGTCCGAATCTCCGTCCGACCCAATTTTCCAACATGTTGGAAATATTTCCCGACCAACTGGGCCGGACAGACCTAATCCGATCATGTGTAGAGCATTTTCATCGGACCAAGTGCCACGCATGCTCAGATCAAATTCCTACATCAAAGCTATTGGCTACTAGCCTGAATGTAGTCCCATCGTAACTAAATTACGTCATCACGTTCTGAAAGATCGGATTTTTCGCCAACTTGGCCCGACCGTGTGTATGCAACAGTTTCGGACACAATCCATCGGACTAAATCCGATGGCCAAAATCCGACGGATTTGGTTGGCAAAATCTCCGACCGTGTGTACGTGGGCTAAGAGCCAGCAGGTGTTCACCAGAGCCTCAAGTGGTGAGGATGGACTTGGCTGCAACTGGCTCCAGGTCGCGACCCCCAGGGTCCCCCAGCTCACACCCACAGTAGGCAACGGGAGGATAGGGATGGTGAGGGACAAAGCCAAGGTCGGGCCACAAGCAGACTGGAATAGTCAGGGACACGCCAAAAGGTCAGGATCACAGGCAAACAGGGATAGTCAAAGACACGCCAAAGTCGATAACAGAACAACAGAAGAGCACACGGCAGGTAACAGGAAGCTAAACACACAAAGGAATACACAATGGTTGATCAGCACTCTTGGCTTGCAGTGCACAGGTTAATATAAGGTTCCCTGATAGGGCCTGGGGTGGAGCCATGCTTAGAGGAGAGGCTATAAAAACCACCAGGTGGAAGTGGCTGGCCTCTTAGTCTGAACACATGAGGGGAGGTAAGCAAACAGGAAGATCACTGCATAACCATGACAGTACCCTCCCTCTTACGAGGCCTCCCCCTCCCCCGCCTGGGTCCAGGCTTAAAGGGAAACTCCAGATGGAACCTACTTAACAGACGAGGAGCAAAGACCTCAGATGCAGTGATCCAAGACTTCTCCTCAGGGCCCAACCCTTTCCAAAGTACGAGGTACTGAAAAATTTCCTTTACGGAGCCGGGAATCCAAAACTTGACTAACCTTGTATTTTAGATTATCCTCAGAGACCGAAACTGAGGTAGGGAGAGGACGAGAGGACTTGAAGACTAAAGGCTTTTTAGGAATGGGTAAGGGCATGAGAAGATCAGGAGTCTGAGCAGGGTCCCCCACACCCTTAAAGATGAGCTGGGCATCCATAACAGGACCACCAGACTGGGCAGAGGTCAGTGGATCCCTGAGGTCAGGTTGGTTAGAAGGTGACATGTCACAAGAGTCAAGCTGGATAGCTGAAACACAAACAGAATGCAGAGAGCCCTGAGAAAAAGATTGAAAACTCCTCCTGGCCGAATGAGGTATTCTATCCAAAGGATGGATTGAGCCTCTTAAACGGGTTTGAACGGACATAGTAGCAGTAGGGTGAGGCCAGGTCACCGAAGGTGCTGATCAAACTGCCGGGTCACCTTGAGGCGAAGTGACAGATGCACACCATAGGAATCAGGAGTGCACCGCAAGGTTGTGGACCCTACGGCTGACTGCTGCGGATGGGAGACAGGTCCCACCGGGATTAGAGCGTAAGATTCCCTGGGGCACGGAGTCTAAGAGCCAGCAGGTGTTCATCAGAGCCTCGAGTGGTGAGGATGGACTTGGCTGCAACTGGCTCCAGGTCGCGACCCCCAGGGTCCCCCAGCTCACACCCACAGTAGGCAACAGGAGGATAGGGATGGTGAGGGACAAAGCCAAGGTCGGCGCCACAAACAGACAAGAATAGTCAGGGACGCCAAAAGGTCAGGATCACAGGCAAACAGGGATAGTCAAAGACACGCCAAAGTCGGTAACGGAACAACAGAAGAGCACACAGCAGGTAACAGGAAGCTAAACACACAAAGGAATACACAATGGTTGATCAGCACTCTTGGCTTGTAGTGCACAGGTTAATATAAGGTTCCCTGATAGGGCCTGGGGTGGAGCCATGCTTAGAGGAGAGGTTATAAAAACCACCAGGTGGAAGTGGCTGGCCTCTTAAGTCTGAACACATGAGGGGAGGTAAGCAAACAGAAGATCACTGCATAACCATGACACTGTGGTTCAGTATTGAACAGTCCTGCATGTCTTTTCCCCTACAGTGCCAGCCCTAGATAGCTCCCCACTCTCTAGGCTCTATTAGGAGACACCCTAGATTGTAGACTTCCTTAAAATACATCATCGGATACAGCCTGCTTTCACATCCGCTGAAGGCCTTTCCCCACTATACCCAGTGACTGGCTGATGAAGACATCTGGCACGGCTCTGAAATGTACTTGAAACTTTGTGATGTGATCATCTTGCAATAAACGTTTTGGAAGACATCTAATGATCCATTGTGTGCTGGCGAAGGTAATCCAGACTTCCCCCTGGCCTTCTTGATGGCAGATTCAGGACTCTTCCCCATCAAGGTAAGTTCTGACTTCAGATTTCTTTTTGGGTTCATGCACTCGTGATGCGTCAGACCTATCCAAAAAGTCTGATCCCTCTCGATGCATAGTGCCAACTAACCCATTCTCTAACCAGTCTACTTTGACGTGAGCTATCTTCTCTCCCTACTACACACCTCTAAAATGTACGCACTGAGCATAGTCCTTCCACCCACACAGTCTCTACCATCTATAACAACTTGCTCAGACTGATTCTTTTGTCCCCATTTCTTCAGAAATGGGAAGAGAACCTGGGCATTACCTTGTCCTCAGAACAGAGAGATCATGTATTGTATTTTACCTACTACTCAATTATTACATGTAAATACCAGGAACTGGGGTACAAGTTACTCACTCAATGGTGTAAGGTGCCCACGCTGTTACGAATTTTTTTTCGGGAAGTTTCAAACATGTGTTGGTGCTATATGGAGTAGGAGGGTACCATCTGCCATATTTGTTGGACATCTTTTGGACTCAGATGCATTCCACCATTGCTTCGACTTGGGCCTGGGGTGTGGATCTGTCCAATTCCGAGTCTTGGGGCTGGCTAGCCCGAGGCAAAGTAAATGGAAGGAGGATTCAAAGGTGGTCCGGTGCCATCTCATTCGTGGAGAGGCCCAGCAACTGGAGAAGCAACCAGGGGAGGACTCTTCGGGAGAAGGCCACTCTGAAGGCTGGCTTCTTAGAAAGAGCCTGGAGGCTCAGTTGAAAGACACCAAGCGAACTTACACTCCTACGGTATCGCTGGACCGGCTACGAGATACTGGTACCGTATGATGGCTCTCTAAATTTAATTTACATCTTTCAGTTACTTTCAAGTCTGTGGCAGAGACTTTGTTCAAGTGTTCTACATCAAGCCTGTGGCAGAGACTTTGTTCAAGTGTTCTACATCAAGTCTGTGGCACAGACTTTATTCACATGTTCTATATGCAAGCAAATAGTGAGAGACTTCCTATCTACTTGTTGTCCAATAAATATACTAAAAGTGGATCCAGTGTCAGTTTCTGCAGTTCTTTGGGCCATATATCTCGGGAAACCCCTAGACGCACACAAGGTCAAGAAGGTAACGGTAAGCCCAACAAAACCAGTCGCTCCTTCGGGGGTCAGTGCTACACTAGTCTCTCACATCAGATCCATTAGACGAGTTCCAGAATCTGAGGATGACAGTTTTCACAGGCCTTTTTGGGTTTTTGCACCTATTGTCCTAATCCTGAGAATGGGCAGGATAATCCTGGGAATGGGTAGGATAATCCACTGGTAAAGACTTATCTTCCATCAAAGCTATGTTTTTCAAAAAAAATAAGATAAATACTTTTTATGTTCGTTTTAATAGGCTTAAAGCGGTTGTGCAGACTGAAGGTAAAAAACCTTTAGTGTGCAGCTTCCCCTTAAAAATTACCTAAGCCTGATTTCAATCCAGCAATGTGCACGAGAACAGCGGCTCTCCCAGGTCTCTCCCTCCTCACAGCCAGGGAGGAGGGAGTGGTGAGAGGGGCAGGGCTGAGCTGCTCTGTGTCTTATAGACAGAGAGCTGGCTCAGAAGTGACCACACGAGTGTCCCCATAGCAAGTGGCTTGCTATGGGGGCACTTGGCAAAGGGGGGGGGGGCAGAGCGCCCACGTGGAACCCAAGAAAAGTAGAATCAGGGCTGCTCTGTGCAAAACCATTCCACAGATCAGGTATGTATGACATGTTTGTTATTTCCAAAAAACATTTTTCTTTACAAACACTTTAACACAAAAGGCCTGTGTACATGGGTGTTGTGCTTCTCTACATACATGCATTTATGAAGTATGTGGAATGCAATGTATTAAATATGAACATAATCCTATCAAGTGACGTCAACCTGTGTTTCTTGTTGTTCTTCCAAAGCATAATTTTGCATTTTTGTAAATACATCACTGTTCTGTTCAGCCATTTTTAAATTGTATGAATCAGTTGTTTCATTAAAGCGGAGGTCCACCCTAAAGTGGACCTTCCGCTCATCGGAACCCTCCCCCCCTCCGGTGCCACAATCGGCACCTTTCAGGGGGGAGGGGGGTGCAGTTACCTGGATAATCCAGGTAACTGCACCCACTTCCGGGATAGCTCTCTGCGGAAAGGGGCGTAACTTACGCCCCTTTCCGCAAGTGCCCGCCCCTTCCCGCAAGTGCCCCGCTGCCTGCTGGGAAACACACAGATCCCAGAGGCAGCGGGGAGCGTCCTTATTGCGCAGCGCGATTCGCGCATGCGCAGTAGGGAACCGGGAAATGAAGCCAAAAGGCTCCATTTCCTGATTCCCATACCCAAGATGGCGGCGGCAGGACCCGACAGACGACCTAGAGATCGGCTTCGGGTGCCGACATCGCGGGTGCGCTGGACAGGTAAGTGTCACTATTTTAAAAGTCAGCAGCTGCAGTATTTGTAGCTGCTGGCTTTAAAAAAAAAAAAAAAACGCGGAGTCCCGGTGGACTCCCGCTTTAATGTCAAAAGGAACACAATAGCACAATGGTAAATGTAGCATAAACAAATGTCAAAAACAATCAATTTATTCCAGATAGAAGGCATTTCTGAGGGTAAATTTGAGTCTGACACCCATGACCCGAAAGCCTTAAAGTGACTTTCTTCATTCTGAATGGCAACAGAATGCACCACAGTGCATCGCAATGCACAATATGCATTTCAGTGTGCTTTAAAAATGTTGCAAATTTTTGTATACTTTGTAAGGGCTAGCTAACACATGTGTGGCAAGGCTGACTGACAAGGCTGCAATGGTGGCAAGACTGACTGACAAGGCTGCAATGGTGGACAAGGCTGCATATGACACTGACAAGGCTGCAATGGTGGACAAGGCTGCATATGACACTGACAAGGCTGCAATGGTGGACAGGGCTGCAGATGGACAATGATAAGGCTGCATTGATGGGCATTTAAATGTACGTTTTTTTTGTTCCTTAAACTTCCCTCCTAAAAGTTTTTTTCCTTAAAATTCCCTCCTAAACTTGGGATGCGTGTTATAAGCCGGGGGATGTTATACGCTGAAAAATACGGTAACTAAATCTCTAGTCTGTACACAGTGACAGTTTTTGCTGGAGCTCACGTATTGTTTTCACTTGTTAAATGGAATCTCTATTTAACAAATGTTATCTAAGAAAATCATGGACAGACTTTAACCACTTGAGCTCCAAAAGGTTTTACCCCCTTCATGGGCAGGGCATTTTTTGCTATTTGGCACTGCGTTACTTTAACTGGCAATTGCGCGGTCATGCAACACTTTACGCTAATTAACCACTTCAATACAGGGCACTTAAACACCTTCCTGCCCACACCAATTTTGAGCTTTCAGCGCTGTCGCACTTTGAATGACAATTGCGCGGTCATGCTACACTGTACCCAAATGAAATTTTTATAATTTTTTTCCCACAAATAGAGCTTTCTTTTGGTGGTATTTTATCACCTCTACGGTTTTTATTTTTTGCGCTACAAATAAAAAAATACCGAAAATTTTGAAAAAAAAAAAGTTTTTTTTGTTTCAGTTTCAAAACTTTGTAAATAAGTACGTTTTCTCCTTCACTGATGGGCACCGATGGGGCTACACTGATGGGCACCAATGTAGCTCTAATGAAGTGGCACTGATGAGGTGGCATTGATGGACACTGATATGTGGCACTGATAGGCGGCACGGATGGGCGACACGGACGGACACTGATAGGTGGCACAAATTGGCACTGATAGCTGGCACGGATTGGCATGGATGGGCGGCACAGATGGGCATGGATAGGCGGCACAGATGGGCATGGGTGGGCACTGATAGGCGGCACAGGTGGGCACTCATAGGCGGCACAGGTGGGCACTCATAGGCGGCATTGGTGTTATACTATAGTAATGGATGCCAATCAGTGCCAAACAATAATGCATGCCAATCAGTGATGCCCATTGTGGGCACTGATTGGCATCCATTATGGGCACTGATTGGCATCCATTGTGCTGACTGGCATCCCTGGTGGTCTAGGGAGGATTACCTTTTCCCTGGTGGTCTGGTGGCGTCCCTGGTGGTCCAGTGTGGGCATCCTCGGGGGGGCTGTGCTGATAATCGATCAGCACAGACCCCCCCTGTCAGAGGAGCAGCCGATCGGCTCTCCTCTACTCGCGTCTGACAGATGCGAGTGAGGGAAAGCCGATCACCGGCTCTTCCAATTTACACTGTGATCAGCCGTGATTGGACACGGCTGATCACGTGGTAAAGAGTCTCTGTCGGAGACTCTTTACCGAGATCGCAGTTGCCGGGTGTCAGACTGACACCCTGCAACAACGATCGCCGCGATGCGCGCCCCCGGGGGCACGCAGCGGCTCATAATCCTGATCACGTCATATGACGTCCGGTCAGGATTATGAAACCACTTTGCAGCCCTCAATTGCCTATAGGGCGGGCGGCAAGTGGCTAAATTTTAACACAAATTTCACAATTTCAAGCTTTCTTTTGATTGAATTTGATCACCAGTTATATATATATATATATATATATATATATATATATATATATATATATATATATATATATATATATAAAGAGCAAACATTTTGAAAAAGAAATGTTTTACTTTCTGCTATAAAACATTTCCAGAATTTAAATCTAATTTCTTCATAAATTTAGGCCAAAATGTACTCTATGTCTTCCCAATAAGTGTATATTGACTCAGGAAAGTTAGAACATTTACAAATGATGGTATATATACTGGAATTTTTTTTTATATATATATATATATATATATATATATATATATTCTAGTAATGGCCTGAGTCAACAACTTATAGTGGGACTGTGATAGTGCAGGGCAATCTGACACTGGGTGGGAATTGATTAACTGACACTGACATCACCAGTGACACTAATACAGTGATCAGTGCTAATACTATACACTGTCACTGTAGTACTGACACTGGCTGGGAAGGGGTTAGCATCTAGGTGCAATAATAATAATAATACTAGATGTGGATGATGTGAATGATTTTTCTCCCTGCAAAAAAGCCACATCTCTGCTCCGTGTACAGAGCCTAATCTTGTTAGTAAACACAGGGATTCGTACTAAGCCGATCACCAGGTACTGGCCATAAATTATTGGCTGTGACCTGCTGACCAGCCTGTACTGGACCGAATCACAGCACAGACAGGACAGAGAGTGGGCGTGCACGCTACCCCTACCCGGAAATGCTACGATATGTACATGTACCTGATTTGGCGTACAGCGGCCGCCCCATCGCTGTTTATGTGCATGGGTGGTCCGCAAGTGGGCTAAGGCCGCGTACACACGGGCGGATTGTCTGTCCAACTTAGTCCGCTGAACCGTGTTTCAGTGGACAATCCGCTCGTGTGTGGGCTTCAGCGGACTTTTTCAGCGGACTGTCTGACGAACAAAGTCTTACGGAATTTCCGTAATTTTGTCCGTTCAAACTTGGTTTTGTCCATCCAAACTTGGTTTCAGCTGACAGTCCGCTCGTGTGTAGGCAAGTTGGACGGACTAAGTATGGCGCATGCTCAGAAAGGATTTACACGGCCGAAGGTTGCATTGCAGTGTATAGGACGTCGTTTTTCTAGTCCCGTCGTACGTGCTGTACACGTCATCACGCACGCTTTCAGCGGACTGTCTGCTCATCGTGTGTGGTCAAGTCCGTTCATTCAAATTTTGAACGGACTATCTGTCGGATTGTCTGACGAACTTAGTTGGGCAGACAATCCGCCCGTGTGTACGCGGCCTAACACTTACACACTGTGCAAATAAAAACAGTATATGCGGTGAATTTTCCTCTTCTGTGCAGTAACACCTCAGAGCGGGGTGACCTCTTACCTTACAGTTGTAGGGTAACAGGGTATGCAGATAACTATGGAGATGCTGGATGGTGAAGTGAATCACACTGCGGTCTTCTTATGGATGACATATAATGGAAATCATTTAGGGGGCCTCTTTATACTGATAGATGGTTCTCACTATGATACTATATGTAAACTTCCTTGGTGCCAGTAGGCGGCGATGGTATCCCTCCTAGGTTGGTCAATGTATAATATGGAAGAAACAAAGGGGGCTCCAAATAGTGTAATATGTAAAAACTGGATACGTTTTATAAAAACAGCTGTGGTACTCACATCACTGAAATGGATATTTTGACGATAGGCAACTCCTATCCTCATATTGATTAGTGGTTCCAAATTAATAACTACTGCAGTAGGGAAGAGACACAAAAGATACGCTCAGCATCTTTCCAAATAACCGTTCTCCCTTATTATGACGCATTTGAAGGTTTTTATACACATGATTACGTAGGTATCACATTAATATTACAATTGTACGTTTATGGTAACAAGGGGCGTTACATAGGCAGGCTAATTCTAATCAGGACTTGAAAGAATGCAAAACATGTACTGAAAACATTGTTAGTGCCGTGTGCACAGTGAGGGCATCGTGCAATACATATAAATACAATTATATACAGAACCTACAAATTTCCATTACAGTCTCCTCTCTTTTGATCAATATTTTGATCAATATTTTGATCACTAACCATACCTGCTATCACCTTTAACCTGGAACCTCCACACGCTTAGGTGTAGGTAGTCCTGGCCAAAGAGGCAAAAACTCCATTGTGGAGAAAATAATAGCTGAGAAGCTTTTTTCATTACAAAACGACTCTTCACTGTAAAAAACAAATGATTGATAAGACATATTTACAGAGTACTGGCTGTACACTCCTGTGGCCAGAATGGCCTTCTAGCTTAATTGCTGGTATGCTGACTGTCTGCTTCCATGTGTGAGTTTTACTGTTAGTATGGCTACCTCAGCAAGAACCTGGAAGGCTGAAAACAGCCGATCAAATTAACTTGGCATAGGTTTACCTGCCGAAGTAAAAACAAACTTATGGCCCTTCAAATGGAACCAAAAGCTCTCTATATCTTGACTATCTACCGTATATACTCGAGTATAGGCCGACCCGAATATAAGCCGAGGCCCCCAATTTACCCCCAAAAAAACTGGCAAACTTATTGACTCGTGTATAAGCCGAGGGTGAGACATGCCTGTCCATCCCTGTGTGTGTGTCCGTCCATCCCTGTGTGTCCGTCCATCCCTGTGTGTCCGTCCATCCCTGTGTGTCCGTCCATCCATCCCTGTGTGTGTGTGTGTCCATCCATCCATCCATCCCTGTGTGTGTGTGTGTCCATCCATCCCTGTGTGTGTGTGTGTCCATCCATCCCTGTGTGTGTGTGTCTCCATCCATCCATCCATCCCTGTGTGTGTGTGTCTCCATCCATCCATCCATCCCTGTGTGTGTGTGTCTCCATCCATCCATCCCTGTGTGTGTGTGTCTCCATCCATCCCTGTGTGTGTGTGTCTCCATCCATCCATGTGTGTGTGTGTGTGTGTGTGTGTGTGTGTGTGTGTGTGTGTGTGTGTCCAGCCTACCTGTGTCCCGAGCCTGTGTCCCGAGCCTCCGTCCCGTGCCTTGCCTCCTTGCCTCCGTCCCGTCCCGTGCCTTGCCTCCGTCCCGTGCCTTGCCTCCTTGCCTCCGTCCCGTGTCGTGCCTTGCCTCCGTCCCGTCCCGTGCCTTGCCTTGCCTCCGTCCCGTGCCTTGCCAGGATCGCCGCTCTTCGTCGGCGCCTCGGCGGCCATTCTAAAATTCAAAAGCCGCGCCTCCGCCTTCGCCTGTGATAGGCGGAACACTGAATTTCCCAGCAGCCTGTGTTCCGCCTATCACGGACATCGTCTCATCCTCGTCCGTAGTACGAGGATGAGCGGATGTCCGTGATAGGCGGAACACTGACTGCTGGGAAATTCAGTGTTCCGCCTATCACAGGCGAAGGCGGAGGCGGAGGCGCGGCTTTTGAAGGGTAGAATGTCCGCTGTCTGTCTGCTCGACACGCTGATCGAGCAGGCAGACAGCGATGACTCGAGTATAAGCCGAGGGGGGCACTTTCAGCCTCAAAAAAGAGGCTGAAAATCTCGGCTTATACTCGAGTATATACGGTATATAAATATATACTCTTTTTATAGCTCACAGGCTTTGCTAAAACATGGAGCTCTGCTTCTTGAGCTGGGGAAAAAGGATCCAATGACTGTGAATACAGGGAATCCTTCTGGGGGATGAACTTCATCCTCAGGATAAAACCAGGAATAACACTACAAAAAAGTAAATACTCGGGTCTTCTGGCAGTGTGTCCTGCACTAGGCTCACAGCAGCTGATTCCTACATCATCAATTTAACACATATGCTTTTTCTTTGTCTCCAGCCTCCTCCAATAGAGGCAATAAGGTGGCTGGATTCAAATGTACACATTTTTCATTGTTAGATTTGTACATAAACAAAACAAATTCATATTTTGAGCCTTTCATTAGACAAACACTTAGTTAGCTATATATTTGCTGTGCAGAATGTCGGACTATTAAAAATTCAATATTCAACCAAAATAATATCTGTAACTTTTTATAATAGCAACTTTGCATAAAGCTACAGCTCTGATCTATCGGGTGAACCCTTCATTACTGGGTCCAGCTTGCATAAATATAACAATGGCTTGTTTTCTATCATGCTGTTTGTGTAAGAACACCAGTTTCATGTTTCAAAAAGACAACTTTTTCCTGGCAATATTATAATAAATGATAAGAATACCCTGCAGTCATGCAGAGATGTCCATAAATCCAAAATGTTCTTCTACTTATACCCACTGCACTTACAAGGAAAAGGGGCACACCATTTTACAATCCACACATTCTGCTTTGGATTTCAAAAATAAAAATACATAAAAACAAAAGGACCAACAATATGTATGACGGACCAGAAAGCACTTGGATATCAAAAACTATAAACCAACTGGCTGCAGGCAGCAGCTATCCTAACAGGGTGTGTGGACTTGATGTGATGGGTCTGTTATATTTAAATGTTATTATTACTCTCACATCATGGACCGCGCATCAAGTTATTATCAGACTTTAAGATTTCATTTTTGTAGAAAAACTTCTTATGTATCCCATCCATCTTGGCTTTGTTAAACATTATGGCAGCTGTATTCAAATTAACAACATCATCTTCTTTTTTTTCTTTCCACTCAATAAATGTAAAATTACAAAATTGTTATCTTTATATAAACTATCCCATTTTTACCAATTTCCCCATTAACCTGGATTTCATTTCCAACCAAAGGTTGTCTAACCCAGCTTCAATATATCTATATTTATTAATAAAATTGTTAAACTTATATTAGAAATGAATACTCATATGATAATTTCAATATCACACACTAATATATATGCACAGATAAATGTCCTTAAAGGGGGACATATTACTTAATTTTACTCAATTTCTCTCTTTTTTTTTAATGCACTTTTTCCACTATCACAGGATATTCAATTTGTGTAAGACACAGTTAATTTGTAACCTTGTTTGGAAAACAGATTCAAAAATAATTGTGATCACATTGTTTATCATTAGATTTGTTAACCCGACACATTTTGTTATAAATGTTTTGTCTAAAAAACTGAAATTGGCATGGTGTCCTTCCGGCTTATCACCAACCTCTCATCTCAGCTACATTCTTTTAGGAGAGCACAAAGGAGGGGGGTCACATCTGCGTACATGACACATGCAAGCGATAGAACTAAATGTTCCAGCATTCACAAACATACTCAAATATATCTCTAAAATTGCTTACATTATTCCCATTTGTACACAGCACATGCATATCATTCTCTCACTTTATTTTAATGCTTTTTTAATACTTCCTTGCTTAAACTTCTGCTTTCTTTATTTTGTTCTGATATCCTTTGCACCCAATGTATTGTATTGTAATACCATACTTCACATACTGTACCTTCTATGATCAGACAGGCAGCCATAGTGCTCGTCCCATCTTCCCTCTCTGACAACATATAAAGTATTCGGTTTTAACTCTCATTACTGTTTCTTGGCTTTACTAGTTGTAGTGCCTGACCCCAAATTCATCCCACAACTTAACATCAAAAAGTCCCTTTCTGTCTAGTGTTGATGTCACTCTTGATCCATCCTACTCACATAAATAGCCGTTTCTCTAGCTGTATACTCTGCATGATTCTTTGTCCCTGCGGACTTTGGTGGTAACCCAGTTACCCTTTGTGGATCCCTGTCCACTTTAACCATTAATCTAGGGGCTCAGTATAGGCGGAACCTTCGGTTCATATATAGCGCTCCTCTTGCGCTGGGCATTTTTGAGGATCTCTTACCCTTCATTCCCTTACTTAATTTAATGCCCATAATGACTGGTCAGTCTTCTCTACGTGTGCCTATACCCTTTTGCCTGCAAACTACTTTATCTAGCAGATGTACTACATATACCTGTGAACAGCACTATTCTTCCCTTTCTCTATAACACTCCGATGGACAGTAGACAGTGACAACATAACATATAACCACTAATCAATACAGTTCGATTAAGGGAAGTAAAATAGGTACCCTTTCTCCCGAAAATGCCTTACCGATCAAGGAAGTCTGATAACTCAAATATAAGCAAAAGGGTTACCTCAGCCGGCTGATTATCAGAAATTCCCGGATCGTCTCAAGCTCCTCGTTTCGGATACTCGAGGTCACCTGATAAGCCCTCCTGGCTGGCTTCGCCACCTGAAATGGATATTTTGATGATAGGCAACTCCTATCCTCATATTGATTAGTGGTTCTAAATTAATAACTACTGCAGTAGGGAAGAGACACAAAAGATACGCTCAGCATCTTTCCAAATAACCGTTCTCCCTTATTATGACGCATTTGAAGGTTTTTATACACATGATTACGTAGGTATCACATTAATATTACAATTGTACGTTTATGGTAACAAGGGGCGTTACATAGGCAGGCTAATTCTAATCAGGACTTGAAAGAATGCAAAACATGTACTGAAAACATTGTTAGTGCCGTGTGCACAGTGAGGGCATCATGCAATACATATAAAATAGAATACAATTATATACAGAACCTACAAATTTCCATTACATCACAAACAAAGGTAAGAGCTATTCACCACAAGCGGTGAGCTTGCGCACTGATGTCATTTCCGATGCCTGTCTGTCCCAACGCCCATGCGACTTCCATCAGGGACTTCATCCCTGTGACGTTTCCCGTTGGAACAGCAGACAAGCACCAGAAAGTGATGTCAGTGTGTGTAAAAACTTTGAAAAAAAAATTCCACACTTTATTTTTTTGTCAATTTTTCCAGAAAAATAAAATGGCTTTGAAAAAAAATAAATGGTAAAAAACTTTTTTCCCCCAATTATTCAGTTTTTTTTCCAGTCCTTCCATCTCTAGTCAGAGCTAGATTTTTTCCATGAGCAAAGCTCACCCCCCTAACTGATTGCAGACCACTATCTGTCACCCAGTAGGGTGCATGTCTGACTCCTGAAGTGTATGCCAGAACATAGACATTTAATTGGCTCTGGGAATCAATTCTAAATAATTAATCTAGTAAGAAATTTTCCATATAGCTTTTTACTGTACATTTAACATATCTGCATTGCTTTTTATTATAGAAAGCTACAAATCAGACAGCTGGAAAATGCCCTTTAGAGGTTCCATCTAGAAAAGCCAAAAAAACAAGAGAAAAATCAACGAAAACATTTGCATTTCTTTCACAATTAAACACCTGTCAAAGGCTTTATGTCCCTCAAAGCAGTTATTTAAAATTCTAGTTAAAAATGGAAATGCTGTCATCGTATCATCAGCACTTAAGGGAAAATTCCTGTTTTATTTAAAAAATGAACTTAGCATATGAAATAACCAAACAAGTGATTTTGTAATGTAATCTTATGAAACATTACCTTTCCATTATAGCCTGCAGCCAGCAAAAAAAAGGGGAGGAAAAAAATTCCCTTTAGATCTTCCTTGTAACAAACAATGTCTTATTTTTTTTTACAACCTGTTTAATCCTCTGGAAGTGATAAGATGACTATATTAAAAGGAGGACTCCCCTGTGTATTACTCTAGCAAGATTTCAAATGCACCGGAATGGCCTAGTCTAATATCTACAAGTCAGAAGTTACGTTCTACTTATGTAGGAGAATTAATTTGGAATTTAGTTTTTTTTTTTTATTAAAGCTAATAAAATTGACTTTCTAAGCTTAATTGTTATATAAGTACATATCATTTCTTCTGTGGGAAGTTGATTCAGCCCAAATCTAATGGTAAAAGGCATGCATTCTGATAAGAGTAAAAAGAGCAGAATGCCAGTGAAAAATATTTAAAAAATAATAAACCATTCAAGGATAAAAAAAAAAATCCCCCCCTCCCCCCAATAGTTTTAAACTAATTTTATGTGTGATTGTCAAGCCTGTGACTGGCCTACTAATAGCATGTCAGCAATTAACTGATTGGCTTCTTGTACTGCTTCCTACTCCGTCACTGTGAGCTCCGCTGTACAGGGACTCAATGAAGCCGGTCAAAATCAGGTACTTACACAACTTGACTCTAAGAACAACCTCAGCCCCTCTGGCACACCTGGTGGAGTGAAAGTTACTGTATGCACTCTTATATGAACACAAGTGTGGATATCTTTAACTTGACTGTAAATTAGTATCAGGGAATAGACACAAGACCCATTAGTGGTAAAATAACTAAATGTATTGGTATGGGTTAGTGTAATGCATGTGGGAACCTGTAGGTACAAGTGGTGTAACAGGGTTTACAACCACTTTAACTCATGAATCAGGAAGATCAGCAGTAATCAATGCATATAAACATTAACTGCACGGTCAATAATAATACTACTATAAGTAGTCCCCTGAGAGACACCTCTTAGCATGACCAATAGGTGAAGCTCTCTGTGTAGCAGCTGTAAAGGGACAGTCTTTAGTCCTAACTCTTCATTTGGCTAGCGTTGGGACCCAGTTGTACTATTGGTGCACGTGAGACTAGTCGCAAGCCTGCAGATACAAATAAGGATATTAACCACTTAACAACCGGCCCATAGCCGAATGACGACTACAGGGTGGTTGTTTAACTCTGGGAGGCCGTCATATGAAGTCCTCCCAGAATTCCGCTCTTGCGCGCCCCCTGGGGCACGCACTCGAGAGCATCCGTGACCGCCGGGTCCAGAGGACACGGCGCATCACAGATCACGCTCATCGCGGCCGTTTACCACGTGATCGCTCCGTCAAATGACGGAGTGATCACTTGTAAACAAACCAGCGTCATGTTATGACGCCGGTTCCTCCCTCCCCCTCTCTGTACCGATCGGTGTCAGCTGTGGGGTGCATCTGCAGTGCCCACATCGCTGCTCACCGAAATTTAACCCTTCAATTCCCTGCCATTACTCTGCAATACCCTGCCATTACTCTGCAGTACCAGCAAATACTCTGCAATACCCCCCAATACTCTGCAGTACCAGCAAATACTCTGCAATACCCCCCAATACCCACAAATACCCACCAATACCCACAAATACTCTGCAATACCCACAAATACTCTGCAATACCCGCTAATACTCTGCACTACCAGCTAATACTCTGCACTACCCTCCAATACTCTGCAGTACCCGCCAATACTCTGCAGTACAATTCCAGCCAATACTCTGCAATACCCGGCCAATACTCTGCAATACCCTGCCATAAATTGCCATATCCGGAGACACCCAGCCACACTCGGAGATACCCAGCCATACTCGGAGATACCCAGCCATACTCTGAGATACCCTGCAATACCCAGCCATAGTCGGTGATACCCTGCAATACCCAGCCATAGACATCCCCCCCTCCCGCCGCCCTCCGGTGCTTCTACCGACTCACCAATACGATCAAAGCCAGAAACTTTTTTATTTTATTTCAGGCTTCCCAGAGGTGAGATGTGGGGTCTTATTGACCCCATATCTCACTGTAAGGAGGACCTGTCATGCCATATTCCTATTACAAGGGATGTTTACATTCCTTGTAATAGGAATAAAAGTGATCAAAAAATGTATTTTTGGGGAAAAAAATGTCAAACTAAAAAAAAGTAAAATGAACAATAAAAAAAAAAATGTTTTTAAAGCGCCCCTGTCCCCATGTGCTCGCATGCAGAAGCGAGCACATACGTAAGTCCCGCCCACATATGAAAACGGTGTTCAAACCACACGTGAGGTATCGCTGCGTACGTTAAAGCGAGAGCAATAATTCTAGCCCTAGACCTCCTCTGTAACTCAAAACATGTAACCAGTAAAAAAAAATGTAAAGCGTCGCCTTTGGTGATTTTTAAGTAGCGACGTTTGGCGCCATTCCACGAGCGTGTGAAATTTTGAAGAGTGACATGTTAGGTATCTATTTACTCAGCGTAACTTCATCTTTCACATTATGCAAAAATTGGGCTAACTTTACTGTGTTTTTTTTTTTTTAGCACAAAACTGTTTTTTTTCCAAAAAAAAACATTTGAAAAATTGCTGCGCAAATACCGTGCGAGATAAAACGTTGCAACGACCACCATTGTATTCTCCAGGGTGTTTGCTAAAAAAAACATATATAATGTTTTGGGATTCTATGTAATTTTCTAGCAAATAAATGATGATTTTTACATGTAGGAGAGAAATGTCAGAATTGTCCTGGGTGCTCCAGAACGCCTGATGGCGCTCCCTGCATGTTGGGCCTCTGTATGTGACCACACTGTGTAAAAGTCTCACACATGTGGTATCGCCATACTTGGAGAGTAATAGCAGAATGTGTTTTGGGGTGTAATTTGTGGTATGCATATGCTGTGTGTGAGAAATAAACTGATAATATGACAATTTTGTGAAAAAAAAAGTAAAAAAAAAAATCTTGATATTGCAAAGAATTGTGGGAAAAAATGACAACTTCAAAAAACTCATCATGCCTCTTACTAAATACCTTGGAATGTCTTCTTTCCAAAAAGGGGTCATTTGGGGGGTATTTGTACTTTTCTGGCATGTTAGGGTCTCAAGAATTGAAATAGGCCATCAGTACTTCAGGTGTGATCAATTTACAGATATTGGCACCATAGCTTGTGGACTCTATAACTTTCACAAAGACCAAATAATATCCACCAATTTGTACTTATGTTTACCAAAGATATGTAGTAGTATAAATTTTGGCCAAAATTTATGAAGAAAAAATTACTAATCTGCAAAATTTTATAACAGAAACAAAGAAAAATTAATTTTTTTACAGAATTTTCGGTATTTTTTCTTTTATAGCACAAAAAAAAAACCGAGCGGAGATTAAAAACCACCAAAAGAAAGCTCCATTTGTGTGAAAAAGTATAGGTATAGTATAGGTCCAGTGTTGCATGACTGAGTAATTGTCATTCAAAATGTGAGAGAAGAAAATTGGTCTGGTTATTAAGGGTGTTTAAGTTCCCAGTGGTCAAGTGGTTAAACAGGAGGTCCAGCCTGGTTGCAAATAAATAAAATTCAGCAGCTACAAATACTGTAGATGCTGACTTTTAATATTAGGGCACTTACCTGTCTAGGGAGCCCGAGATGTCAACACCCCAGCCAATCTTCAGATCACTGCCCCCGCCATTCCTGGTAAGGGAATCTGGCAGTGACGCCTTTCGGCATCACTGCTGGTTCCCTACTAACATGCGTGAAGCACGCTGCGCTTTATTAATTGACCTGGTGGAGGGGGAAGGAGGAGGGGCATAACTTCCGGGAGACCGGCCCATGGAAGTGGGGAAGGTGACCTGTAAAATACAGGTCCCCGTTCCCCCTTCACCACTGAAAGGTGCCAAATGTGGCACAGGAGGGGGAGAGGAAGTGTATAAGTGGAATTTCCACTTTTGGGTGGAACTCTGGTTTAAATGGCTGTATAGACAGTTCCTAAAGGGGTCAGTCTCTCTAATAGCAGATAGCTGTCAAACCGACAGCAATTAGTCCACTCTCTGCTCTGAACCCAGGTGACTCTGGCTGTCGGCTCTCTCAAACTCAGCACTCCAGACCCCACTCAGGCCACAGACATAGAGTAGTGATAGTGCACACTGGACAGCAATGTGTACTCTCCGGTCTCCCTCATGACAAAAAAAAGAAAGCTGTGACCTGTACAGCCTGAGAAAATGCAGTTCTTTCCCATCCTCCTGGCAATATCTCTCTGAGTTTTTTTCTCACTAGACTACAGTTTTTACAGTGCTGCCTGACTCAGTCTACTAAACTCTTCTTGCTTAGCAGCACTCTCCTCTTGCTGATATAGCTGTTAACCAGTTCAACATTGCAGGGTAGCAGACATAGAGAGCAGCTGTAGCCAATGTTTCTCTCACTCTATATCCTTAGCCAAGCACCTAGCTGCATAGCTTTACACAATCAAAACTCAGACAGTGCAAGACAGATAATGCTGTCACTTGTATAACTATGAGTCCATTCTTCTGCTGACCATACAAGTTCTAATACAGCCAAAGTCTAGTTATGACCAAAATATATGCAGGTATCGAACACAAAGAAAAATATTTTTTTGAAAGAATTTTGAATGAAAAAATGTGCATTCTCCCTAGGCTAGCTCGCAGTTGGCCGACGTGTACATTCAGGGATGTTCAATTTCTATTGGATGCAGATCAGGGCAAAAAGTTTTTTTTTTTTTTTACATTTAGCCAGCAGCAGGGTTTGAAGCCAATGGTCTGTTCCTTTTTAAAAGCAATCCAACTAGCCACTGGATCGCTTTTACAATTAGCGGGAGGGGACATCCCCCCTCCCACCACCTTCTGCAGGCTGTGCTGTCTCACCAGGATACCTGATCGACCAGCAGGCGCTTCCGCCAGATTATCATAGAGGCGGACAAAGCCCGAAAACGCTCTGTTAGCCTATGATATATTGTATGAAAAAGGAAGCGATGAGCATACATCACTTCCAGCTTCCTTTGCGTTATTTTCAAACATGGAAAGCATTTGATCACACCGATCTTGCCAGAGGAGGAATCTGTGGTTTTATTGACCGCAGATCTTTCCATAAAGAGTACCTGTCATTGCCTACTGTTGTCACAAGGGATGCTTACAAGTGATCAAAAATAAAAAGATTTCAAGCAACAGTGTAAAAAAATAAACGAAAATAATGAAAAAAAAATTAAAGCACCCCCATCCCCTCGAACAAAGGCAAACCCACGCATCAGTACCGCTCAAAAACAGCGACTGTCCTACGCATGTGAGGTGTCACTGCAAATGTCTGATCATGGGCAGTAATTCTAGCACCAGACCTATTGTGTAAATCTAAAGTGGTAGCCTGTAAAGGTTGTCTATTGATAGTAAAATTTATGTTGTTTGTTGCCCTCGTACTGGTGTACGTAATTTGAAAGCGTGACATGTTATCTATTACTAGACATAACATTATCTTTTATATTTTACCAAAATATTGGGTTATATTTTGTGTTTTTTTGCATTATGTTTCAAAAAAGTGTCCTTTAAAAAAAATGCATTTAAAAAAACGCTGCAACACCCAATTTATTTTTTTGGGAAGGGTTGTCCAACCTTTTGAAGAGTGAGGGCCACTTTAGCAACTTGGTAACCGGTGGGGCTGCTGGCGGATACTCCTGGCAGTTTCTAGCTGGTCATGCTGGCGGATGCTGCTGGCAAGTACTGCTGGTGGGTACTGCTGATGGGTACTACTCACTGGTATTGCTGACAGTTACTGCTGGCCGGTACTGCTGGTGCGTATAACTGGTGGGTACTACTGGTGCGTATCCCTGGTGGCTGCTGTCCAAGATTGTGCGTTCCCGACCCGCCATCCCCGAGAATCAGTGTGATAATAGTCAGCGATGGAGGAAGCATGCGGCTGCAGTAGAGAGCAGAGCCGATGCTTGCTGTAATGTGCCGGCTTTTGACACAGACAGAGAACATTTGGTATCACTCTGCCTGTGACAGGATCCGATGCTATACAGGAAGCATCAGTTCTGCTTGCTTTAGTGTAGACATGTGCACTGCCAAAACATTTGTTCGTTTTCGTTTCATTTGCTTTTTGTTTTATTTTTTTTTGTTTTTCGGGTCATTCGTTATGATCGCAAATTCATACATTTGTAAATTTGTAAAATAGTAAAATTAGAAAATTCGTACAGTCATAAATTGTAAAATTCGGAAATTTGGTAATTTGACATTCGAAAACCCGAAAATTCTAAAATTTTAACTATTTCCTTTCAAATTTCAAATTTGGCTGTTAATGCACGTAACGAATACTAATTTATCCAAAGTTATGAATTATCCAAAATAACAAATGCTGCATCTAAGCAAATGGAATGGAACAAATTAATAATAAATAATAATAATAAAACGTTTTTATTATTATTATTTATTATTATTAATTCATTATGTTCCATTCATTTTGATACGGCATTTGTTATTTCGGATAATAATTCGTAACTTTGCATGAATTTGTATTTGTTACGTTCACTAACAGCCAAATTTGAAAGGAAATTACAATACCTATAATTTAATATTTAGTAATAGTTAAGTTATTATTAGTTAATTATTTTAAATGGACAATTTACGAATGTACAAATTTACAAATGTGCGAATGTACAAATTTTCGAATATTCTAATTTACGAATATTCTGAAAAATTTGTTAAACGGGATTTCATTAATTCTGATATTTCCGAATTAACGAATTTGTCGAAATTCGTTAAAAAACGAATTCGGAACAAAACTAATCGCACATGTCTACTCTAGTGCCAGCTCCGTTCTTCACACTGATGCTTGGGGATGGTGGGTAAGGAACCCACATTGTGGGCTTGCTGACGCGCCATCCCAGAGCAGGAGGTGGTGGGCCATCCCAGAGCAGGAGGTGGTGGGCCATCCCAGAGCAGGAGGTGGCGGGCCACATGCTATAAGGTCTCTGCTTTAAAAAATATATATATATATATTTTATGTTTAGGGATTCCAAGAAATGTTCTAGGAAAAAATAAAAAACATTAAAAGTTAAAATCATCATAAAGCCCATTTCCTATTTAAATGCATCAGACATTCCTAAAAGCACCTCTGCGTAATAAAAAATATCAACCCTTCATATTTTTCATCCTGGGAAAAAAAAATCTTCTTTTATCAGGACAAGTAGATTGTCACGAGGGACAAGTAGATTGGGACCCAAATTTAGTCCCTTGGACAAGTGGTTTTAAAAGAGTTTCCACCCAGACATTTATAAGAATGCTGGGGATGTCTTTTAAGATATAACATCAGAAAATACTGCTGCCTTCAAATTTTTTCCACAAACATTATTTGAAATAATAGAGGTTGGAGGTCATTTTAAAATAAGGAATGCTTCCAAACAAAACTAATAAGCTCCCTGTTGAGCATTACAGGGAAATGGTGCAAAACAAAGTCATATCGTCAAGACATTTAGGGGTAACATAACATTTCTCCAGTAAAACAGATATTTTAACTTCTGCCTACCAATTGCTGTCTGTAAAGTCAGAACAATACCCCACACATGCCATAAAAAAAAAAAAAAAGAAAAAGCATTTCAGGTTGATTTCCTTCTAACTGCGATAAAACTCTGATTTCCCTGCAAATAAAACAATAAGGAATGTAGGCTGGTCAGACAGTATATGTGGTTATAAAGTAAAAACACTGTAAGCTTCTTCAAAGCAACGATCCCATGAGGAGGGGAGAATGACTGTAGACAATTTGCATTTTGCAAGTATGTTGAGAAAGTTAAAGTGATTCTAAAGTCTTGTTTTTTTCTAATAAAATAACAAAATATACTTGCCTTCTTTGTGCAGTGGTTTTGCACAGAGCAGCCCGGATCCTCCTCTTCTTGGGACCCTGACTGGGCCTCCTGGCCCCTCCCTCCTGTTTAGTGACCCCACAGCAAGCAGTATGCTATGGAGGCACCCGAGATGAGCTGCAGCTCTGTGTATCCATTCAGACTTGGAGCTGTGGTTCGGTCCCACCCCCTCTCTCTCCTGATTGACTGAGTTTGCAGCAGCAGGAGCCAATAGCATCGCTGTTGTGTCAACCAATCAAGAGGGAGAGTCCCAGACAGCCGAGGCACTTGTGGACATCACTGGATAGAGATGGGGCTCAGGTAAGTATTAGGGGGGCTACTGCATACAGAAGGCTTTTTATCTTAATGCATATTTAAACAAGGCAGATCACCGTTCTGTCAGAGGGGAAGATGGAGATCTTGTGTTTCTGCTAAGCAGGAACACGGCTCTTTGTCTTCCCCCAGTCAAAGCACCCCCTACGCGATTAGCAAGAACCCCCTAGGTACACATTTAACCCCCTTGAGCGCCCCTAATGTTAATCCCTTCCCTGCCAGTGTCATTATTACAGTAACAGTGCATTTTTTAGCTCTGATCACTGTATTGATCCTGCAAAAGTGTCACATTTGTCTGCCGCAATGTCGTAGTCCTGCTAAAAAACGCTGATCGCTAGTAAAGAAAAGAAATTCCATAAATCTATCCCATAGTTTGTAGACGCTATAAATTTTGTGCAAACCAATCAATATGCACTTATTGGGATTTTTATTTTTTTTTACCAAAAACATGCATATTGGCCTAAACTGATGAAGAAATTACATTTTTATTGGGTATGTTTTATAGCAGAAAATAAAAAATATTGTTTTGTTTTCATTTCAAAATCGTCGCTCTTTTTTTGTTTATAGCGCAAAAAATAAAACCCACAGAGGTGATCAAATATTTTTTTCTGGGAAAAAAAGAACATCAATTTTATTCACGCAACCATGAAATTGTCAGTTAACCGCTTCCGGACCAGTAAAACTATGGCGGGCTGGCTTCCCTGCGCGAAATCCCTTTACTGTACGTGATCTCACGAGGTCCGGATAGCAGGCGCGCGTGACCACTACACAGCGGGGGTGCTGAGGCTTGTGGCTGGCAGTCATCGCAATCGTGACCAGGAGACACAGCACAGGGACGAGGGTGTGTAAACTCACACTTCCCTGTTCTGTTCTGACAGGAGTGACAGATTGTGTGTTCCTATTAGCTAGGAACCACGATCTGTCACTTCCTGTAGTTAGTCCCTCCCCCTTCAGTTAGAATCACCACCTCCTAGGGAACATATTTAACCCCTTCACCGCCCCCTATTTTTACAGTAATCAATGCATTTTTAATCTCACTGATCACTGTATCACTGCCAATGGTACCAGAAATGTGTCAAAATTGTCTGATGTGTCCGCCATAATGTCGCAGTCATGATAAAAATCACAGATCGCCGACATTACTAGTAAAAAAAAAAAAAATATTACACTTCACTTCGACAGACAAATATAAATGTTCCATCACATAAATGATCACTCAGAGCAATGAAAGAGTAACGTATTACCTGAGGAACCCTTTTCCTGCCAATCCTTCCCCTAACCACCTCCGCCGCACCTTTCCCCACCTGAAGATGCCCCTCATGCACAACATCCACCTCTGCATCACACTGAAACACTTTCCCAAGGATCTCGGACATCTATGGCCTTCCCTCTACACCCCTCCTTCCCACTCTTATTTTCAACTAGACACTCCTGTATACCGGGTTCTCACACCCGCCCTAGAACATCAGCTCCGTCATTACAAGGCCTATACCTACCTCCTCAGACTGAAAGCTGATAGAACATGAACATGATTTACCACTAGGACTGCAATATCTAATGATATATGCAATGAGCAAGGTTATGTCTTAAAAGCTTCCTAAATACATTTGATTGTTTATGCTGTGTCTTCTTTATACTATGCATGGCGGCTGCGTCCGCAACTTAGCATTATACTGTTTTACTCTGTTCTGCATACTTTTTCAAATTAAAACTTTTGGAACAAAACCTTTGCGCAAACCAAATAATATACAATTATTGCAATATTTTTTAATCAAAAATATGTAAAAGAAATTAATACATTTTGGCCTAAAAATAGTTTTTTTTATATATTTTTGGGGGATATTTATTATAGAAAAAAGTAAAACAGAATGCATTTTTTTCAAAAATGTTGCTTTTTTTTGTTTAGAGCGCAAAAAATAAAAACCGAAGAGGCGATCAAATACCACCAAAAGAAAGCTCTATTTGTGGGGGGAAAAAATGTCAATTTTGTTTGGGTACAACATCACACGACCACGCAATTGTCAGTTAAAGCGATGCAATGCCAAATTGCAAAAAGTGCTCTGGTCAGGAAGGGGGTAAATTCTTCCGGGGCTAAAGTGGTTAAAGTAATGCAGTGCAGTATTCCACTTACAATTACACGACGGAGACGATTTTCAGCACTGACACTATCCAAGGAGGAGGATGACGGTCATTTAAAAACATTCCAACTCTTGATGTTTTTAACTCTCTGGAGAGTGTGAACCCCTAGGGGGGAGTGTGACGCACGGTTTGAGGATATCTGGTGTGAGGTGCACTTCAACAAATTCCACATTTTTACCACCATCGGTGTCTTTTGGACTGGCTATCACCCTCTGTTATACATCTTTTCTCATATGTGAATACCGTATGAAAGCTGGTCATAACAATTAATGACAGTAGCGTTGCTATGGTATATATAGGTACCTATTGAGGTGCCTGTGGACATTTCCTATTTTTTATTTCTACAGTTTACAAATTTAAGCAGCTGCTATTGTTTGGAAATATTGGAAATATTTATATGTTTTAAAGTTGAAGGTTCCATAAGCGCTGAGGTAGGCTTTTTTTCACTTTATTTCATATACATTACATTACATGCTTTCACTTAAAAATAATGAATGATTTTGTTATAAGGAATCAATCAGAAAGATTTGATTGGGTGATATTAGTGTACAGTAGGTAACATTTTAAGATCAGAAAAATAAACCTGTCCAGTGTCCCTTTAGTAAAATCAGAATGTAATGTAAATTACAATTTTATGCATTATGTCTATATTCCTCTATTCCTCCATTTAAAAAGATATGTTTAACTATTTCTTAGAAACATGAAATTCCTTTGACGTGCAATTGCAGTGTACAAGAACAGAACCCGACAATGAGAATTCTGAAAAAGGGCTGTGTGGTAAAATAATAAAAATAAAAGATTATATTAAAAAACAAGGACTTGTGATCATCATGCAACATCATTGAAACGTTCTTATCTCTTTTTGGTACCTTCAGACAATCACATAATATTATCTATAATTTCCACTTGTAAATCAACAATTAAACATTTACATACACTGGGTATTAACATTAACATGTAAGTTAGAGGATAGAAACAGAGTGTTGTCTGGTAACATATACTGTATATTCATTGCAATGTTCCTTCATCCCATTATCTGTAAAATATCTACTTTGAATGAATACCCATCAAGAATTTACTATATTTACTTTATTATTCTCACACTTCTAAATTGATAGTCCTTTCAAGACACCCCACTACAAAAGGACAAACCGCACTAACATGATACTTAAAATATACCAATGACAATGTGGGCTCAACACTGATCAAGTTGTCATTGTACTTACTTAAGCTATGTGCTTTAGAAGTCATAATGGCATCGGCTATATGACTAAAACAATTTTCACTTGTGGTGAAGAGGCGCACATGTGCCGCTATTTGTAGAACAATGACAGTATGATCACAATGTCATGCAAGCTATTCTGGAAAATGTGAATTATGAATGTATGGAGAATTCTGTTTACCCATTCATCTTGCAGGGTGATTAGCACGTCAGTGAGTCGGCCAACATACCCCAGCATGTTGATTTATGTTTCCTACTGTACATAGGAAATACCTGAATACATAACTTTTGTTTTATATTCACTAAACGCAAGTGTAAATCATTAACATGGTAAAAGTAACAGATTTATTAGCAAACCCTCAGCCATCATCTTACCCTCACTCCATTAATGTCTGAAATACAAGACACAATAGTGACTTAATCATTCATAATTTTTCAGTACAGTATCTGCCTTGATGACTACTAATAATTCCAGGCAGCAATACTAATTTATTGCTGGTATGTGAGAGATGACACCATCAGATATCTGTTATAAATGCACAATAATTAACACAGAGGTGACTCAGCTTTACTTAAAAAGTACCTGAAGTCCATTTTTTTTTCATTTTGGATGAGATGTGATAGGGTTGAACTTCTGTCCATTGTTTTTTTTTTTGGGGGGGGGGGGTTGCTGTTTTTGTCTCCGCTGTGAAAATGAATTCTCTCTATTTGTCCTGGTAATCTTTTTAGAAATCCAAAATGTTGTCACCAGAACAAGTAGAAAGGAAATCTTCATGTGGGAACGCTTGTACTGATGACAACAGTCTTACAATGAAAAGATTTCTTTTCACTTCCTGTTGAGTCTACAGGACAAGAAATTAAGGGACATATGCCCAATTGGACAGAGAAGATAATAAAAAAAAAAAGCCCAGAGGTTTTATTTGTTCCCTACTCTATCCAAAACTAAGAAAAAATAAGCTTTGGCTTTACATTTATTTTAACGCAAACCTGTGCGTAGCCCATGCACAGAAAAATAACAGGTTCACTTTAATGCACACCTTCCTGCAGCTGCTTATACTTATTTTCCCCCTTTGCTCCCTTGCCACTTGCTTTACCTGTAAAATGAGAAAAGAAGCCCTGTGTTGCTTCACAATGCTTTACTTGGAGGCTCCAGTTACATGTGACAGCACTGGGTGTCAGAGCAGCCAATCACCAAGTACCAGCGCTGTCATGTCGAAGAAAGTGAATGACATACCTGTTAGAACCAGCTGTGTACGTTTTTTATTTACAAAAAGCCGCGCTTAGGTCAAACAATCTCGGTTGCAGCCTCCCCTAAAAATAAAACTCCCTTCCTGGAGTCTTACAAAGAAGAATTTTTTTATATACTAGAATGGGGTTGTTGGCGCTATCTGGTATATGGGCCTATATCTTACTATTATACCCCAGATATTTTCGATAAAGAGCAATGGGGCTAAGGATTTATAAAAGCTATTCAACAAACAATGTAAGGATCCAAGAACCTATTATACAACATATATATATATATATATATATATATATATATATATATATATATATTGTGAGGGGTTAGCTCGGCAGCGGGTGTGTGGATGGGTTCACAACACAAAATCAGGCACAGCAGACAGCGTTGTAAGTGGAAAAAACAAAAGGTGCGGTTTATTCATGCTACATGCAGTAAAAAATATAACAGCCAAAACAAAAGAAAAACATGAAAATAAATCCTGGTCAGCTTGACCTCTAATTACACACTTAGTTTCCCTGTCTAACAACTGAGTGCAGCCTTGTGCTGCACCAGTCCCTGTCTCTGTTGTAGAGGTTTGCCACACAGGCGTTAACTCACCGCACAGAACAGGTGTCACACTCCCCAGTCTATACAACACAAAACTGGTTCCAGGATGGAGCATCTCCCTAAGCATGCTGGGGTTTTTTGTAGAGGTCTTAATGAGCCCACTTACTTCAGCTGGGCTCATTAACTCTTCCCCTCTAGTTGTACAAGTCTGCATAAAGCCTAAATCTAGGGCACACATATTTCCCATCCTGGATACAACCAGGTGACTTTACCTGCGTGCTGCCACATACCCCCCCCTCTTGTTTCAACCTTGGGGTTGTAACACAAGCAGTCAGACACGCATGTATCCGAGACAAAGCATCCACATTCCCCATTTTAACACCAGGGCGATGCTTAACTGTAAAGTTAAATTCCTGTAGAGCCAGGAGCCACCTATTTACCCTTCTATTGGTCTCCTTGTTCTGAGTAGGGATGAGCTTCGTGTTCGAGTCGAACGTACGTTCGACTCGAACATTGGCTGTTCGTGCGTTCGGCGAATTCCGAACGTTTTGGCCGTTCGCGTCAAAATTCGAGTGACGCGCGCGCGGACCATAATGCACTGCGTTGGCGCAGTGCATTGCTGCCCGATGATTGGCCAAGCATGCACTGTGACCCCGCATGCTTGGCCAATCGCAGCGCCGGCAGCGAGGAGAGCCATGATTGGCCACAGGCATCCTGCCTGTGGCCAATCATAGCTCAGGCTGTGTAGTGCACGCCCCACACTATATAAGGCCGCCTTTGAGACGGCCTCGTGTAGTGTGTTACTTAGCATCTGAAGCAGTGGGTGTTCTGTGTACCTTCAACACAGTACACACCAATCGTTTTTGGCTGATTTCCTATCTTGCTGCTGTGTAGTGGTTGTTGTCTGTGCCCTGACTGCAGTATACACCACTATATTCACCTCACCTATATAGCTAGTGATCTAGCTTTAACCACTTAACAACTGCCCATTGCCGATTAACGGCTTCAGGGGGGTTGTTTAACTCTGAGAGGCCGTTAATTAACGGCCTCCCAGAATTCTGCTCTCGCGT
The DNA here is from genome assembly GCF_037356315.1 of Lithobates pipiens. Lineage (NCBI taxonomy): Eukaryota > Metazoa > Chordata > Amphibia > Anura > Ranidae > Lithobates > Lithobates pipiens. The sequence goes on from NW_027507788.1 coordinate 168,127,513, forward strand.
GCCCCAAGGTGTGCGCACTCGAGAGCATCCGTGACCGCCGGGTCGCATCACGGATCACGGTAAACGGCCGCTCATAGCGGCCGTTTACCACGTGATTGCTCCGTCAAATGACGGAGTGATCACTTGGAAACAAACCGGCGTCATGTTATGACGCCTGTTCCTCCCTCCCCTCTCTGTACCGATCGGTACAGCGGAGGGGAAAGAGATTGGTGTCAGCAGCGATGTGGGCTGCATCTGCAGTGCCCACATCGCTGCTCACCGAATTTAACCCCTCAATTCCCTGCCAATACTCTGCAATACTAGTGCATACTCTGCAGTACCCTGCCATTACTCTGCAGTACCCCCCATTACTCTGCAGTAACCCCCATTACTCTGCAGTACCCCTCAATACTCTGCAGTACCCGCCATTACTCTGCAGTACCCGCCATTACTCTGCAGTACCCCCAATACTCTGCAGTACCCCCAATACTCTGCAGTACCCTGCCATTACTCTGCAGTACCCTGCCATTACTCTGCAGTGCAGTACCCTGCCATTACTCTGCAGTACCCCCCATTACTCTGCAGTAACCCCCATTACTCTGCAGTACCCCCAATACTCTGCAGTACCCCCAATACTCTGCAATACCCTGCCATTACTCTGCAGTGCAGTACCCTGCCATTACTCTGCAGTACCCCCCATTACTCTGCAGTAACCCCCATTACTCTGCAGTACCCCCAATACTCTGCAGTACCCTGCCATTACTCTGTAGTACCCCCCAATACTCTGCAGTACCCTGCTATTACTCTGTAGTACCCCGCCAATACTCTGTAATACCCTGCCATAAATTGCCATACCCAGCCATACTCAGAGATACCCAGCCATACTCGGTGATACCCTGAAATACCCAGCCATAGACGCCCCCCACCCCTCACCGCCCTCCGGTGCTTCTACCAACTCGCCAGTACGATCAAAGCCAGAATCTTTTTTTTATTTTTTATTTCAGGCTTCCCAGCCTAGAGGTGAGATGTGGGGTCATATTGACCCCCCAGATTTCACTGTAAAGAGGACCTGTCACCCCATATTCCTATTACAAGGGATGTTTACATTTCTTGTAATAGGAATAAAAGTGATCAAAAATATATTTTTGGGGGAAAAAATGTCAAACTAAAATAAATAAAGTAAAATGAACAATAAAAAAATAAAATAAAAATTAAAGCGCCCATGTCCCCATGTGCTCGCATGTGCCACACATCTGAGGTATCGCCGAGAATGTTAGAGCGAGAGCAATAATTCTAGTCCTAGACCTCCTCTGCAACTCAAAACATGTAACCAGTAAAAAAAAAATTTAAGTGTCGCCTATGGGGATTTTTTAAGTAGCGACGTTTGGCGCCATTCCACGGGCATGTGCAATTTTGAAGAGTGACATGTTTGATATCTATTTACTCAGCATAACTTCATCTTTCACTTTATGCAAACATTGGGCTAACAAGTGGTTAATAATAGAGCTTGCAGTCAGTAGTGTTAGGAGATGTGTGCTGTCTGCGTGCTCTGTACCCAGTACATACCGCTATAATATAGGGCAGGCCCCTACTTTCAAACATCCAACTTACAAACATCTCCTACTTGCAAACACAAGGAGACAGCAGCAAGTGAGATGAAAAAAGATGGACGACAAAACAAATTATACAGGGGTGATATAACGACAATAACCAGTACCCTTCCCGAAATGACCCAGATTTTGATAAACTTTACAAAATTCAGTCACTAATAAATTCTTTTTCTGAGATCTTCTCCCAGTTGTTTACCCCAGACCAACAAATGTGTGGATGAGTCCCTGATCAAATTTTCTGGCAGGCTGGGCATAAAACAATTTATTCCCTCCAAAAGGGCCCGCTATGGGGTGAAGATGTATAAATTGTGCGACCGAACCACAGGGTATACATATTCCTTCATGGTATACGAAGGGAAGGACACCCAACTACATCCCCGTAATTGCCCAGAATACATCGGATCGAGTGGGAAAGTCATTTGGGAACTCATAAACCCACTCCTGGAGAAAGGCTACCATCTCTATGTGGAGAACTTTTATACAAGTTTATCCCTGTTCCGCAACCTTCATAGAAAGAACACTCCAGCATGTGGCACCATAAGGACAAACCGTAAGGGCTTTCCTCAAAGCCTCGTCAACAAAAAGTTAAGAAAAGGGGAATCGGCGAGTTTACGGAACGAGGAAATTCTGGCTGTGAAGTAGAGGGACAGAAGGGATGTGCACATACTTTCTTCGATCCACAACAATACATTCGTTGAGATCACCAGGAGGAATGGCCCAATACAAAAGCCAACATGTGTCCAGGAGTACATGTTCATGGGGGGTGTCGACTTCAACGACCAGATGCTCGAACCCTACCTTTCCACAAGAACAACATACCAGTGGTATAAAAAAGTTTCAATTTATTTCTTTAATTTGGCCATGTACAACACACCTATGTGATCTATCGAAAATCCACTGAAAGACCCAAACCCTTCCATGGCTACCAGGAGGAAATCACCAATGCCCTTATATAACCGAACGGCCCACCATAAATCATTCGATCCGATGTGATTAGCAGACTTTCTGAAAACGTTTCCTGATAAAATCCCTCCCAGACCAACAGGCCGAAAACGTCAGAAAAAATGTCGGATGTGCACCAAACGAGGATTGAGAAGAGACACCACTTATCATTGTGCCCAATGCCCTTCCCAACCAGGCCTCTGCATAGGTGACTGTTTCCGCTGTTACCATACTTCAGTGAATTATTAGTGAAGTATGGTAACCATAACCCTCACTTCCTGCCATTTACCTTCACACCCCTTATGCCTCTGCTTGCCCTGTAACTGACCCTGGCTTGTTATTCAACAACGCTTCTGCCTACTGATTCTGTTTATGCCTCTGCCTGATCTGGAACTCACCCTGGACTATTATTCGACCACGATTCTGCACATACCTCTGCCTGATCTGGAACTGACCCTGGACTGTTTGACCATGCCTCTTGCCTGCTTCTTGGACTGATCTTGTACCCTGCCACTGGACTAGTGGGATTCATAACAGGGGTCTCACAGAATTGTTTTTCTGGATGAAGAAAACAATTTAATTTGTTTTCTCATTCCTAGATTAGGGTCTGCAGACTCGGAGGCTTCAAAGAGATTTGGGTGGGAGAAGCCTCTACCCCATCCCTATTCTGTCCTGAACGAGGCCCTACTTCTGCCTGCTGCCTGTAGGACCTATGCCATTATGCCTCTGCCTGTCGCATGAACTGACCACACCATATGGATGGACCATGTTCCTGCCTACTACCAGGACCAATACTTTGCCACTGCTGACAATCTCTGCCTGCACTGACCTTGGACTGTACAGTGCCTTGTGAAAGTATTCGCCCCCCTTGAACTTTTCAACCTTTTGCCACATTTCAGTCTTCAAACATAAAGATATAACATTTTTATTTTTTGTGAAGAATCACCAACAAGTGGGACACAATTGTGAAGTGGAACGAAATCTATTGGATTTTTGAAACTTTTTTAACTAATAAAAAAATGAAAAGTGGGGCGTGCAAAATTATTCGGCCCCCTTGCGTTAATACTTTGTAGAGCCACCTTTTGCTGCGATTACAGCTGCAAGTTGCTTGGGGTATGTCTCTATCAGTTTTTCACATCGAGAGACTGAAATTCTTGCCCATTCTTCCTTGCAAAACAGCTCGAGCTCAGTGAGGTTGGATGGAGAGCGTTTGTGAACAGCAGTTTTCAGCTCTTTCCACAGATTCTCGATTGGATTCAGGTCTGGACTTTGACTTGGCCATTCTAACACCTGGATACGTTTATTTGTGAACCATTCCTTTGTAGATTTTGCTGTATGTTTGGGATCATTGTCTTGTTGGAAGATAAATCCCCGTCCCAGTTTCAGGTCTTTTGCAGACTCCAACAGGTTTTCATCCAGAATGGTCCTGTATTTGGCTGCATTCATCTTCCCCTCAATTTTAACCATCTTCGCTGTCCCTGCTGAAGAAAAGCAGGCCCAAACCATGATGCTGCCACAACCATGTTTGACAGTGGGGATGGTGTGTTAAGGGGGATGAGCTGTGTTGGTTTTACACCAAACATATCGTTTTGCATTGTGGGCAAAATGTTTGATTTTGGTTTCATCTGACCAGAGCACCTTCTTCCACATGTTTGGTATGTCTCCCAGGTGGCTTGTGGCAAACTTTAGACGAGACTTTTTATGGATATCTTTGAGAAATGGCTTTCTTCTTGCCACTCTTCCATAAAGGCCAGATTTGTGCAGTGTACGACTGATTGTTGTCCTATGGACAGACTCTCCCACCTCAGCTGTAGTTCTCTGCAGTTCATCCAGAGTGATCATGGGCCTCTTGGCTGCATCTCTGATCAGTCTTCTCCTTGTCTGAGCTGAAAGTTCAGGGACGGCCAGGTCTTGGCAGATTTGCAGTGGTCTGATACTCCTTCCATTTCAAAATGATCGCTTGCACAGTGCTCCTTGGGATGTTTAAAGCTTGGGAAATCTTTTTGTATCCAAATCCGGCTTTAAACTTCTCCACAACAGTATTACGGACCTGCCTGGTGTGTTCCTTGGTCTTCATGATGCTCTCTGCGCTTTCAACAGAACCCTGAGACTATCACAGAGCAGGTGCATTTATACAGAGACTTGATTACACACAGGTGGATTCTATTTATCACCATCAGTCATTTAGGACAATATTGGATCATTCAGAGTTCCTCGCTGAACTTCTGGAGTGAGTTTGCTGCACTGAAAGTAAAGGGGCCGAATAATTTTGCACGCACCACTTTTCAGTTTTTTATTTGCTAAAAAAGTTTTAATTATCCAATAGATTTCGTTCCGCTTCACAATTGTGTCCCACTTGTTGGTGATTCTTCACAAAAAATTAAAATGTTATATCTTTATGTTTGAAGCCTGAAATGTGGCAAAAAGGTTGAAAAGTTCAAGGGGGCCGAATACTTTCGCAAGGCACTGTATATGGACAGTATCGCTGCCTGCTGCCTGTATTGACTATGGACAGTATACCTGCCTGTTGCCTGGAAAATTGTGTTCACTTTTGCTGACCAAGTCCCTGCCTGCTGAGGGGGGCGTGACCGGATGGTGATGGCTGCGGTAGTGTGGTGTGAGGAGTGAGAGAGATGTGTGCTCTCTGCACGCTGATGTAAGCTTGTATCAGCGGCGCCCGTGACACTCCTACTCGATTTCCCCAGTGGTGAAGCATAGACGGGCTTGGTGTACCTGGAGGGTCTGTGGAGCCCAGTGGAGCGTGGAGCGTTGAGCGTGGTGCTCGGTGAGAGGAGGTTTGCGGCGGAGCGGTGGGGTCTCTCGAGTGCTCCGGTGGTGGTGTGTGGAGGACGGAGTACAGAGGAGAGGACTCCCAGCTCCTGGAGGTGAAGTCCCGCGAGACCCGTTCGGGAGTGGAAGCCACAGCATTGAGTCTGGAGAAGGATCACAGCCAGTGGCAGGTACAGCGAAGATATTTAAAGGCATAGTTATAGTATTATGCATGGACTGTGGAGAGACATTTTTCTTTATGTCAGTTCCCCCCACCATTGCCCCTTTTCTGAGCTGAACTAAAGGAGAAGTGAGAGCTGAGTTGCTGGGAATGCTGTATCACCCTTGGAAAAGTGTTACAATAAGAGAGTAATATTTACATACATTGGAAACCTAGCTGCCGCCTGCCTTTTATAAATAAGGGGCTGGTTCACCTTCAAGTCCTGGAGCAACTGTGGAGTAGCTCAAACTGACTGGGGGAAAAAAAAGAAAGAGAAATTTTTTTTTTTTTTCCTGCCCTGGCCCAGGGAAAATTACCCCCCATTTCAATTTTTTTTTTTTTTGCGGGACACCTGCGGATCTGAGCGATGTCTGCACGGAGGAGAGGGGAGGAGCATGTCAGGCAGGAAAATGTGGGGGCACAATCACTGAGATCAGCTAAGGACAAAGAAAAAGACCCCCAGGCCACTGCAGCAACAGCTGGGATAGCTGCAGCGGCCAAGTTGGAAAAATATGCCCATGCTCATACCCCCGATAACACGCCAACTAAGGGGGGGCAAGGGAGTCAAGTGAAACCCCCAACAGACAGAAAGAGTCAAGGGCAGCAGACACAACCAGGCGTAAAACATATAAATAATAAAAATATGGGAGCAACTGGAAGATCGGAGATAAACCCCATGCAGATATCCGCAATAAATGGTGAAGAAGAGCCGACGCTGAAGGAGGTCCTTGGGGCTGTTAATGTTTGTAAACAGTCTTTACTAGAGCTATGTGATCAAACAAGAAGTATTAAAGAAGAGCTGGCCTTTATACGGCAGGAACTTCAGTTAACGGTTGACAGAATAACAGCAGCAGAAGGTAGAATTTCTCAGATTGAAGATGAGGTGTATCCATTAAACCAAGAGGTCAAAGATTTAAAAATACAGATGGGTAAATATGAAGGGAAAATGGATGAATTGGAAAACAGACTTCGCAGGGACAATATAAGACTGGTAGGCCTCCCCGAGAAGTGCGAAGGCTCTGACACAGCTGAATTTCTGGAAAAGTGGCTGGTTGAAGTGTTTGGCAGAGAGACTTTCTCCCAACAATTTTCTATAGAAAGGGCACACAGAGTTCCGCTTAGAATCATGCACCGGGGGGGTCAGCCTAGATCTGTATTAATTAAATTTTTGAATTTCCGGGATAAGGTTGTGTTGCTCCGGAGGGCCCGGGAGATGGGGAGTGTCATCTATAAGGGCGCTAAAATTTCGTTTTACTCTGACTTTTCCCCTGATCTGCAGAAGCGCAGAGCAGAGTTCATAGAGGTCAAGCGCAGACTTCAAAAATTGGACGTTACATATGCTTTGCTCTATCCGTCAAAGCTACGGGTTGTAGCACTAGGAGAGACCCTATTTTTTGACACTCCGGCAAGGGTAGAAGCATGGATGCAGGAGAAGGGAGATCAGTTATTGAAGAAGTGATGTGCTTTTTTTTTTTTTTTTTCATATATGTATGTGTATGACCCCCTTTTCATTCATTTTTCCCCCTTTGTTTTTTTTTTTTTTTGTGTGTTTTTTCCCCTCTCTCTCTCTTTTTTTTTTCTTTTTTTCTCTCCCGGGAGAGGGGAAGATCAACGAAGGGGGGGTGTAACGAGCGCACTGAAAATGAAGAAAGGGAAGATGATATATCTGAAGTCAGGGTGTAGAGAATGACACACAATATAGTAAGAATTTATGTATGAGAAAGGGGAGGGTCAAAGGGGGAGGTTGTTGAGTATTAGGGGGGGGTGGGAGGTGGGTGGGGACGGAAGCATGAGAGTAGGAGGGGGGTGGGGGGTGCATGTGGGTGTATGTGGGAGTGTAGAGGTCACGGAAAAGGCCCCTAGGGGTAACCTTGATAGGTATGGAGAGGGTTGGGGGGAGGGAACAGGGAAAATGGGAACATATAAAATTCAGGTAAAGGAAAAGGGTAATATTTGCACAGCTATAGATGATAATTTAAAAGTAATGAGTAATTACGGGGGAATGGTGTGTATAGATAGGTTTGGATCTCATGCTCACAAGAGGAGATTGGGAAGGGATTACACCACGAAGTATAAAAGATTGTATAAATTTTATAATTTTATCAAAATACTCACTAAGTGGGATTGCACTTTTCTTTTTACATCCCCCCCTTGTATTCTCCTCCTCGGCATGAATTATAGGGAGAGAAGCAGGGATTATTTCTGCTCATCGTCAGGGAAGTTAGAGAATTTAAATGCTAATTTTGTGCCTCCAGGTTTTATTCCTTCCTCGCTCTTCTTTACTCTTTTTCCGCACTTCCTAGAGTCATGCAGTCTAGAGTTTTGAATATTGGCTCTTGGAATGTCCGAGGGCTGGGAGCTTCTGTAAAAAGAGCAGTAGTGTTTGACGCCCTGGAAAGGTGTAGGGTAGGATTGATCTGCCTACAGGAGACACACCTAATTAAAGAAACCATATCAAAAAGTCATAGTAGGAAATTTCAAGTCCAGTACCATTCAGTCCACACCTCTTATTCGAGGGGAGTGGCTGTGCTGGTAAGGAGAGAGGTGGCGTTCTCCTGTCGGCAGATCAATATAGATAAAGAGGGGCGGTTTATTTTTTTACACTGTGTTATTGAAAATCAGGAGTACGTTTTTGCAAATGTTTATATTCCCCCTCCATTTAAAATGGAAATTTTATATTGTTTGATGGAATTTATAGCGGACAAATCGGGGATTCCTGTTATAGTAATGGGAGACTTTAATGAGGTTATAAATAAAAGCCAGGATAGGTTTCCGCCAGGAATATATATGCAAACAGAGGCTGAGACCCGGCTGTCTCGATTTTTGCTGGAGGGGGGCCTGTCTGATATATGGAGAATGCGCAACCCGGACCAGTTGCAATACTCATGTTTCTCCAGCTCATACTCCTCACTCTCAAGGATAGATTTAGTCATTGGGAATGAGGAGGCGAGCCGTGTAGTAAGGGAAATAGTTTATCAACCTAGAGGGGTGTCAGATCACTCGCTCGTGACAGTATCGATAAATCTAGGGGGGATAAAGCCCCCAAGAGTATGGAATATGAATCCAGTGTGGTTTGAGTTAATAGGAGACCCCGAGAGGGTGCTGTGTAGAGTGGCAGAGTTTATGGAGTTTAACAGTGGGTCTGCAGAAGTAGGAGTAATATGGGACGCATTGAAGGCCTATCTTAGGGGTATTCTCATTCAACAGGTCGCGAATATTAAGAAAACATCTAATGAATGTGAGAATAGGGTCAAAAGGGATTTAGTAATAGCAGAGAGAGCATATATAGAAAACCCTACCTCAGAGAAAAAAAAAATATGGTTAGAGAAACAACAGGAACATAAGGTAGTGGTTACTAGGAAAATAGAGAATAAAAGATTGTTCCAGAAACAAGTGGAATATGGGGAAGGGGAAAAAGTAGGAAAGATGTTGGCACAGATTGTAAGAAGCAATTCCTCGCCATCCACTGTCCCAGTGATAAGGACTGAGAATGGAGAAATATCAGCACAGAGCTCAGTGATTACTGATACCTTTAGGGTATTCTATGCCAAACTGTATTCTTCTCGGGGGACAGAGTTTGGCGAGGATATGGATAGGTTCTTTTCGGATATCAAAATGCCGTCCCTAACAAAGGAGGAGAGTGAGATAATGGAAGCCCCATTAACAATAGAGGAAATTCAGTGTGCTGTTGTAGAAATGGCCAATAAGAAATCCCCAGGACCAGATGGTCTTCCTGTGGAAACTTATAAATACTACAGTAAAATATTGCTTCCAGAGCTCCTTAAAGTATTTAATTGGGCAAAAAAGGAGGGGAGATTGCCGACGTCAATGACGGAGGCAACAATAATAGTCTTACACAAGGAAGGGAAGGACCCATTGGAAACTCAGTCCTATCGACCTATCTCCCTTCTTTGTGCGGACACTAAAATACTGGCCAAAGTATTAGCCATTAGACTGAATAAAATTATTTCCAGGCTGATACATCCCGACCAAACAGGTTTTATCCCAGGTAGAACTACAGGTACGAACATAAGAAGATTATATCTTAATATGCAGGTACCTATAGAGAATGATGGTAATGAGGCAATAATGGCTTTAGATGTAATCAAAGCCTTTGATAGTTTAGAATGGCCCTATATCTGGCGGGTACTGGGGGAATTTGGGTTCGGCCCTAATTTTATTGCATGGGTAAAAACTCTGTACAACGGTCCTAGTGCTAGAATTAGGGTCAATAATGAATATTCAGATAGGATTTTCCTAGAGAGGGGGACAAGACAGGGGTGCCCTCTGTCACCCCTGATCTTTGCCCCGGCAATAGAACCATTAGCTATTGCAATTAGATCTAGTAGGAACATGGTCGGTTTTCAAAGGAGGACGAGGGAAGAGAGGATAGCGCTATACGCGGACGATATTCTCCTTTTTCTGGGGGACACAGAGCAGTCCCTCAGACAAGGGATGAAACTTATCACAGATTTCGGGAGGTTCTCAGGCCTGGAGATAAACTGGGAAAAATCAGTTCTCATGCCATTGGATAAAAATAGGACCCAAAGCCCAGGGACAGGTGGGCAGCTGGAAGTTGTGGAGCGCATGAAATACCTGGGGATACACATACAAAGAGATCCTAATAAATATATACATGATAATTTGGTACCATTAATAGCTAAATTCAAAAAGAAAATCGAAATTTGGAAAAGACTCCCATTATCGAATGCAGGGAGATGTAACTTGATTAAAATGGTATGGATGCCTCAGTTATTGTATGTGTTACATAACTCCCCGATTTGGGTAGACATAATATGGTTTAGGAAAATAGAGGTATTATTCCGAGAACTTATATGGAAAGGAGGAGTATCCAGGATAGCTCTACAAACTTTGCAATCACCCACAAGAAAAGGAGGAATGGCAGTTCCACATCCAAGGAGCTACTTTTTAGCTGCTCAATTACAACACTTGGATATGAGTGAAGAGATGGGTGGAGGAATTAATAGGGCCTTAATATTAATGGAGACACCCCATAAGAATATCGTAGAAGCTCTGGAGGCAAACTCATTTCCCCAAAAAAAAATACCCACAATAAAATTAGTAGTAAAGGTGTGGAAGGCAGTTAAGGCGATTAAAGGCCTGGGAGGCTTAACTCAGTACACCCCATTGTGGGATAACCGGAACCTGCAGGAAATGGAAGAAATAGGGGGATGTAAAGATTGGGAAGTCAAAGGGATAGATAAGTTGGCCCAGTTATATACAGGGAATACATTAAAAACATTTAGCGCTTTAAGATCAGAGTTTGATATATCAAAACAATCATTTTATAAATACCTTCAAATTAGACATGCCCTAGGGAAACAATTTAATAGGCAAGGGCCTGTGTGGAATATCTCCCCTATTTTTAGCAGATTAAATGCCCCAGTGAGGACAAAAGGATTTATAGCGGATGTATATCCAGTTATATGTGAAGGAAGTATAGGAAGCCCAGAAGGGTTCAAATGCAGAAGGAAATGGGAGGAGGAGTTGGGAATATTTACGGATGAACAGTGGAGGAAAATACTGGAGGATGGTTACTCAATCTCAGTCTCGCCTGCCCAGAAGTTGTCACACTTAATGTTGCTGCATAGGGCCTATTATACACCAAAAAGACTGTTTAGTTTCGGACGTAGAGCAGATGATAAGTGCCCTAGATGTCAAGAGTCTGGAGACCTTGCTCACATGTTCTGGCGATGCCCAAAATTGTTTCGCTACTGGTCAGAAACTGTTACCACCTTGAATGAAACATTTGGTGTAACGATCAGGGGGGATCCCAGGATATGTGTGCTGGGCCTGGGTGAAGCAATAGGGAGATCACGACATACCAGTAAAGCAATACTGAGATGTCTGTTTCAGGCAAGAAAACTGTTAGCTCAAAGGTGGCAAGCAAAAAATGCCCCTTTAATAGCGGACTGGCAGATAGCAATTATGGAGACAATATGGAAGGAGAGGGTGATATATTTGAGGAGAGGAAATTATAAAGAATTTAAAAAGATGTGGAAACCCTGGCTGGATAGAATGAGATACCCAGAATGAGGTATGGGAGAAGTGAAAGCTGGGTAGGGAGAGAGGAAGTAGGAGGGGAAGGAGGAATATATGAGTAATGAGTGAAAAGAGGGGTTAGATTGAAGAAATATTGACACATCATGGATAGGAATGTTTTCTAAAGGTTTTTATTACTCACTAAAGTATTACTGTATTTGTAAAGGTGAAATAAGTGTTACATATGCTATAGAGAAGGTTTTTGTTGCTTTTAGTATGTAAAAGAATGTTGAAAATGAATAAAGATTATGAAATTAAAAAAAAAAGTCCCTGCCTGCTGCCTGGACCAGTGCTATCATCCTGTGGACAACTGCGCTGCTAAAACCACAGGTAATCTTTTGTTTACTCTTTGCTCAGCAGAATGTATTTTGGGGTGTAATTCTTGGTATGTGCATGCTATGTGTCCCTGGAACACCTGATGGTGTTCCTTGCATGTTGGGCCTCTGTATGTGACCAGGCTGTGTAAGTCTCACACATTTGGTATTGCCATACTCAGGAGGAGTAGCAGAACGTATTTTGAGGTGTCATTTTTGCTATGTACATGCTATGTGTTGGAAATATCTTATAAATGGACAACTTTACGTTAAAAAAAATGCGGTTTCATTTTTTTCCACATTTTCCCAAAACTTTTGCAAAAAAAATGAACCGTTCAAAAGACCCATTATGCTACAAAGATTATATGTTGGGGTGTTATCTTTCCAAAATGGGGTCACTTTGTGGGCATTTCCATTGTCCTGGTGCTCCAGGGCCTTCAAAATTGTAATAGGTGGTTGAGAAATGAGATGTGTGATTTATGCTCCTAGAATGCCTGATGGTGCTATTTCAATATTGGGCCTCTGTATGTGGCCAGGCTGTGTAAAAGTCTCACACATGTGGTATTGTAATACTCAGGAGGAGTAGCAGAATGTATTTTGGGGCATCATTTGTGGTATACACATGCCATGTGAGAGAAATAACCTATTACAATGAAAATTTAGTGAGAAAAAAAACAATCTTCATTTTGCAAAGAATTGTGGGAAAAAATGACATCAAAAACCTCACCCTGCATCTTACTAAATACCTTGTCTACTTTCAAAAAAGGGGTCATTTGGGGGGTATGTGTACTTTCCTGGCTTGTTCGGGTCGCAAGAAATTAGATTAGTACATCAGGCGTGATTCATTTTTTATGATTCGCACCACAGCTTGTAGACTCTCTAACTTTCACAAAGACCAAATAATATCCACTAATTTGGGTTATTCTTTACCAAAGATATGTAGCAGTATAAATTTTGGCCAAAATTTTTGAAGAAAAATGTATAATTTGCAAAATTTTATCATATAAACTAAGAAAAATTTGTTTTTGTTTTTTTTTACAAATTTTCAGTCTTTTTTCATTTATAGTGTAAAAAATAAAAAACCCAGAGGTGATCAAATACCACCAAAAGAAAGCTCTATTTGTATGAAAAAAGGAAAAAAAATTAATTTGGGTACAGTGTTAAATGACTAATTGTCATTCAAAGTGTGAGAGCACCGAAAGCTGAAAATTGGGGTGTTTAAGTGCCCAGTAGGCAAGTGGTTAATTATGTATTTCTAGGAGAATCAAATTTTCAATAACGTGAGCTTAATCACAGAGAATTACAAGTGAACCCTCTGTGAATTTTTAGGGCATCAAATTTACCAGCTTAGCAGGGAACTGCGCATACTAAGCTATATGCTATTAAGCTCTATATCTCCAATAGTGTATAGTGTAGTACCACTTACATGTACTTACTCCAATAGTGTATAGCAGTGATGACGAACCTTTTTGAGCCCGAGTGCCCAAACTGCAAACCAAAACGACTTATTTTTTTCAAAGTGCCAACACTGCAATTAAACCTGAATAACAAGGTTTTAGTTTAGAAAAAACAATTCGTACAGTTGTCCAAACTAATTAACAGCTTTTGGCCAGGGTACTGCAGAGTATTGCATAGTATGGGCAGGGTACTGCAGAGTATTGCATAGTATGGCCAGGGTACTGCAGAGTATGGGCAGGGTACTGCAGAGTATTGCATAGTATGGCCAGGGTACTGCATAGTATGGGCAGGGTACTGCAGAGTATTGCATAGTATGAGCAGGGTACTGCAGAGTATTGCAGAGTATGGCCAGGGTACTGCAGAGTATTGCATAGTATGGGCAGGGTACTGCAGAGTATTGCATAGTATTGTCAGGGTACTGCAGAGTATTGCATAGTACGGACAGGGTACTGCAGAGTATTGCATAGTACGGGCAGGGTACTGCAGAATATTGCATAGTATGGGCAGGGTACTGCAGAGTATTGCAGAGTATGGCCAGGGTACTGCAGAGTATGGCCAGGGTACTGCAGAGTATTGCATAGTATGGACAGGGTACTGCAGAGTATTGCATAGTATGGGCAGGGTACTGCAGAGTATTGCATAGTATGGGCAGGGTACTGCAGAGTATTGCCTAGTATGGGCAGGGTATTGCAGAGTATGGGCAGGGTACTGCAGAGTATGGGCAGGGTACTGCAGAGTATTGCATAGTATTGTCAGGGTACTGCAGAGTATTGCATAGTACGGACAGGGCACTGCAGAGTATTGCATAGTATGGGCAGGGTACTGCAGAGTATTGCATAGTATGGGCAGGGTACTGCAGAGTATGGGCAGGGTACTGCAGAGTATTGCATAGTATGGACAGGGTACTGCAGAGTATTGCATAGTATGGGCAGGGTACTGCAGAGTATTGCATAGTATTGTCAGGTACTGCAGAGTATGGGCAGGGTACTGCAGAGTATTGCATAGTATGGGCAGGGTACTGCAGAGTATTGCATAGTATGGGCAGGGTACTGCAGAGTATTGCATAGTATGGGCAGGGTACTGCGGAGTATTGCAGAGTATGAGCAGGGTACTGCGGAGTATTGCAGAGTATGGGCAGGGTACTGCGGAGTATTGCAGAGTATGGGCAGAATATTGAATAGTATGGGCATAGAATTGCATCTCTCTCCCTCTTCCCCTCCCCCCTCACACTGTAGGGCTCGCGGGAGCAAGATTCTGGGAGGGCGTCCATGGACGCCCTCCCAGAATAAGCTGACCGTGCTGTAGCCATCTTTTGGCTATGGCCCGGTCGGAAATTGGTTATAAAACTCACATGTGCGTTGTCAGTGTGTGGTAGGGTAAGGCTCCGTTCGCTCCGCTGGTGTCCATGTCTCAGCAGATTTCCCACGCAGGCACGTCAACAGGTACGTCAGACGTTTTAGAATGGGGCGTGGCTTCAGCGCTTGGAGCATGCGCCATGCCCACTCGGACGCATCACAGCTATCCCAGAGGACTGTGGTACATGTAGTTCGCGGGAGCGGACGATTTAACATAGCATTTAGCATAATTGTCACGGCGTGCCCTCAGAGACGGCTCGGCGTGCCGGCAGCGGCACGCATGCCACGCGTTCGCCATCACTGGTGTATAGTGTAGTACCACTTACATATGCTTGCTTGTTTGCAATTACAAAGTGCCTGAAGTGCTCAATCTAAAAAAGAGAGGTGCTCAATCTGAAAAGAAATGTGTACCATATACTTGCTAAACAGTGCAATTAGCAATAACTAGCATTCATATGCAGTTATACAGCCTATCTTTAACTCAGAAAGTCCAGAGGTTACCTAAAAAACAAAAGACCAAAAAACTAATAGGTAGGACCCAAACAATTAATATATACGTGTGTATATGTGTGCAACAGTCTGTGTGCAAAATGAAAAAAGAAAACCAATTGGTGTCCACAAACGTAGTTCTTAAATGTGCAAAAAGTCCAGCAAAAAGTTCATAAAGTGACTTTCGTGCTCGTGCAATCTTCAGGTGACTCGAATGCTCCCACACAAGGGTCCCCACTCACCAGATATTTACACCCCTGCAGGGGTAATAGCGTGTAGATCAGTTCCCTTATAGATGTACCGGCTCAGCTCTCTCAGCTTCAGGCACCATACCATACGATTCCAGGGGTCAGATTCAAAAAATATATCCTTCTTGTTATTAGCAAGACCAATTATCTCCAATTTTAGTCCTCACAGAAAACAAAGAAAAAAAAGGAAAATAATATATATATTTTTTTTTATTACATTTTTTTATGCACAACATCCCATCAGATTATCTATCTGACTTAATACAGGAATGCAATGCATTATAATAAGGCTATTCCAATATGTATTAGTCTGAAAAGTTCATATATCCGTTCTAAGCCCACGTACACATGGTCGGAGATTTTGCCAACCAAATCCGTCGGATTTTGGCCGTCGGATTTAGTCCGACGGATTGTGTCCGAAACTGTTGCATACACACGGTCGGGCCAAGTTGGCGAAAAATCCGATCTTTCAGAACGTGATGACGTAATTTCGTTACGATGGGACTACATTCAGGCTAGTAGCCAATAGCTTTGATGTAGGAATTTGATCTGAGCATGCGTGGCACTTGGTCCGATGAAAATGCTCTACACATGATCGGATTAGGTCCGTCCGGCCCAGTTGGTCGGGAAATATTTCCAACATGTTGGAAAATTGGGTCGGACGGAGATTTGGACAGAATCAGTCCGATGCATACCACACACAGTCGGATTATCTGACGACACGGTCCGATAAGACTCATTCCGACAGATTCTCCGACCGTGTGTACAAGGGCTAAGAGGGGCCAAGGGACCAAGGTTTTTTCCAAAAGAGTTCTTTGCAGCTTATAATCACCTTTAGCATTTTGTCTATATGGGAACCCGGTCAGTGGATGCACGGCGTGCGTTCCAACTGCGCTCCACGCAATCGAGTCTCCCGGAAGTGATGTAGTGTACGTGGTTCTATTGTACGTGTTTTGTCATTGCCATCTTCAGCTAGAAATACATAATTAAGTATTTTTTTAGAGAAAGTATATATATATGTTGTATAATAGGTTCTTGGATCCTTACATTGTTTGTTGAATATCTTTCATAAATCCTTAGCTCCACTGCTCTTTATCGGAAATATCTGGGGTATAATAGTAAGATATATGCCCATATACCAGCTATGTAAGTTTGCTTCCGTAAGTAAACAGAGAGATGGAGAATAAAATGGACAGATTTCTCTTGCAGGCTCCTCAGGGACTCATGAGGGCCTTCTTGTTCTTACATTCCTACGGTTGGCCAACTACGGAGACCTTGCTCTCAGGCCAGGCCCCATTCTCTTTAGATCACTGGAGGGTCAATCAATTATCTAATTTTCTTGGCTCATTGCCCAAACCAACCCACTTTGGCAGAAAGCTCCACTCTTTTGAGGAACTCTGCTTGGGAGAAGGGCCGACCCGGAGATCTTTATCAACCTCCTACAAGTCCCTGCTAGACCTTCACGCCACTGGAGATCCTCCATTCTTAGCAAAATGGGAGAGAGATTTGCAAGTCACCTTCACAGAACCCCAAAAATAACGCACACTCTTTTTCGCACAGAAATCTTCTCTTTGTAGCAAATATCAAGAGACCACATATAAAATAGTGACGTGCTGGTACAGAACTCCTTCTGTGCTGGCTAAGATATTTCCTCTACAAACTGATCGTTGTTTGGTGTTGCAGCCTACACTTAGGCACCCTCTTACACATTTTTTGGGATTGCCCCATGCGCCAAACTTTTTGGCAGCCGGTGCTTAAGCTCATACAGAAACTCACAGATATATCCCTACATGATAACCCAGTGGCAGTCCTCCTTAACCTTACCAAGGAAATGTTATAAGTCCCTTCTCAAACAACTCCTTAATGCTGCACGAGCCTGCATTTCACCCCTTTGGAAACAACAATCTGCACCAACGATGGCCCAATGGTTTGCAAGAGTGAAGGACATTGAGCAAATGGAAGATCTGACCGCCGCTTTGCGACATAAATCAGAGGAACATAAGTCCAGATGGTTTCATTGGAACCTGTTTCACTTCTCCGCCAATGCACGTTAGGATCCTCCGTCTAGGATCCCCATCACCTGTTCAGTGTTATCGACCTTGGCTCCCTGAGGGTGATTGCCCTCCCCCTTTTTTTTTCCTCCTCCTCCTCTCGCCCTCTCTCGGCTCTCCCTTTCTCCTGCCTTCTCTTTTTTCTCTTTCCCTCCCTTTTTTCATTTCTCCTTTTCAATTAAAAGACAAAAGTGATGGGCACAGAAGTTTTTGTTTATCCTGTATTAGGCTTCAGCTAAAGGAGTGAGCTTGATCAAGTAGTTCCCTCCACCCACAAGCAATTGATATGTATGATTGATGTACTTGATGCATTCGTAACAATATTTATGCAATGCGAAGTTGTCTTTTTGTTTATATCTGTGTTACATCTTTATATAAAAAATAAATAAATTAAAAAAAATGGACAGATTTTTCAGTGCTGACAATACAAACATGAACAGCAAGATCTTAGGATCACATCTGGATGAGCCAGAGGAAGGTCCAAACTTCCCTCCCTACAGACAGTGCCTTCCAGACGTTCAATTTGCAAAGCAGTCAATAAGTTCAGAGCAAATGGGGGGATTTCTTCTCAGACAAGCTAACACACACACCACACAACGAGAGTATATTCAATTTATTTGTAAAATATTGATTTAATAGCAATAACAATGTAAAATATTGTATAATATAAAACATTAAAAAAAGAAAAGTTAAAATAAAATAGACCAAACCCCACTCTAGTTTTAGTAGTTTTTTTTTTTTTTTTTTTTTTTATTTAAAAGAAAACTATTTTTGCCTCATTGTGTACTGTAAGATACCTGATAATCAAGATTTCATCCTGCAGATAAATCATGAGTCAGAGCCCTCCCTGCTGTACCAACCATCTAAGAGGGACTCTGGTCCCATCACTGTGCAAGGATTTAAGAGACTTCAGAACTGCTTAATGCAGGCTGTATTCGTTTCAATACTCGATTAAGTTTTCTTTTTCCACTGTAGCAAACATTGCTGACAGATCAAACGCTAATAACAAGGAAGTGGGACATTTACAACACAAAGGGTCTCTCTCTGGGAGGGGCAGCATTGATGGAGCTGTCACAGAAATGGGTTATACATATCAAGGATTTATAGGAGGGTTTAACGTTTATAGCCACCTCTCTTTTTTCTAGCAAATAAGTGATATTTTAAGTCACTTTACCCCTCTATTTTAAATCTTTTGATTAGGTTTTCCAAAGTTGTTCACTAATTCAATCTTTCACCAAGGATGTATTCCCTTGCCTACACCTGACCATGACCCAGCTGCTGTTATTCAAACATTATGTAATTTATTACCGGTACATCTAAGATAATTCATAGCTCACATATTGTGCTTTGCAATACTAGGAAAAACACAGTGAAATGCATAAAGCAATTGTTAAGTAACTGGCATATGGGAGCACAACACATACTGTGCAAGAATAATATCTTACTCTGCGGAGAAAAGCAACTATAATTTAGCAACCAGAGGACTTGCCAACATACAGGAAAATCCCTTCATAGGTTTACAATCACATCTGATGTTCACAACTGCTCATTATAGTTAACCTCTAAGTGATCCGACTGTTGCAAGCTGAGTAAACCAAGCAAACATTTAAATAGGGTTAAAAACTGTACACTGCAGTAACCAGAACCCCCTTCAAAGCTCCAGCTTAGTCTCTGTGCCTTCCCCTTCAATTTGCCTTTCTAAATATACTCAAACCACACGCCTGACTTGTCCATTTACACCTTTTTGTTGTTCACTTTCCATTTGTCCTTTTCCCACTTAACAATTTAACAGAGTGAGCGACAATATGAAACGGCATTGTGTGCCCATGGGCCGAGCATAGTTATGATGTACCCCCTCCGCACTTCATTCTTCTGCATCAGGAGTTCAACAGCTGTTTAGTAATTCTCCTGAGTCACACAAATTGTTCCTGAAACAATACGTCAAAACACCATTAGTGCATTCATCTCCACTCAGCCAATCTCATAAGACATCCCCTTCCATCCATCCAAACTTTTATCAACACAAATGAATACACTGAATAAATACAGGGGACATTAAGTAATTTGCAGACCTACAAATTAAAACAAAATACTTCATATAATTGTATAAATAACCAGGATCTGCACAACTGTGGGTTAAAATACTCTGCACTAAAAATGACGTGCTCGACACCAATGCTGTTTAGTCTACTGCTAGCTCTACTTTGGGCTGAAAGAAAGATTACAGTAAGTTATGGGTTTTCCAGACAGGAAGCCAACTGCATAAAAAATAATTTGGCATTATACCACATCGATTTTAACTATTTGCAATTATGACAAAATAGACACCTTGAGAGAGACCTACACAATGCAAAGATTTTTTAACCTTGGTCTCACTACATTCACTCGGAAATTGCCCACTCACAAACTTCGCGTAACAGTGACCAACTATAAGTAATAGATAGTCCCTCGCGCTATCAAAGTGAATCTAGTAAACTACAATGAATCACTCAATTGCTGCTTGATCTATAGTGTATACAATGCACCAATAGTGAATAAATAATGAAAATGATCAGCGTTGTTGATAAAGCTAAATTGAAGAGGTATATCAATATGGTACTGGGCAAATCTCTAGGCAAATATTAGAAAAATCCACTATAGTGAGTGGTACAAATTAAAGTGACTAGTGCTCAATAATATGACTAAATCACTTGCAATAATATAAATAAATCGCTTGCAATATACAAAGTAAATATATCACTTGCAGTATCAAAAGTCAAATCCCAAATATTCATAAACAAGGTGATAAATATTCACAGTTCATCAAAACGTGCAAAAAAGACAAAATCGTGAACTTGTGCAACAAGTGCATAAAGTGCTTCAATCACTGTCCTCAATGTGAGTTCTCCAATATGCGTTCTTCGTGCATGCCACACTGTGCTCACTATGCTCTTACCTCTATATGGATGGTATTGGACTTTAGAGGTATAGCAGTGGTGGAGTCTCCCAAATTCTAATGGTGATGGTAGGTTCCTCTTTTTAATCCTATATGCCCAAGATTGACTTTCAATGTGGACGTTCACACACAGCACATGTGAATAGGGGATAAAACAGAATCTCCCATTGCACAGTATGTATGAACAAAAACATTTATTAATAAAAACAAACAGCCAAGTGGACGTTTACAACAATGAAATTAATAGCAGAGCTTGTAATAATGAAGGCGTGCAAACAGCACTTCTGGTTCTCACAGCGTTCCAGTTATTTCCGCCAGTGACCAACTATAGGCATCCCACATGGTACAATACAGAAAAACAGGAGCGTACTCTAGGACAAAAGCACTCAAAAAGGTTGCTTATGCTTATGGTGATTGCAGTTCAGCTCTCTGCCTGGCAAAATACTCAGCACTCCATCAGTTTATCTGTCCAACCCAATGAAGGGTTCACCACAAAGTGCAAACCATTCATATGCCTGGAAAATAGAAAAGCCAGATTAGACTTTGCCCAAAAAACATCTAAAAAAGGCAGACTAGATCTGGAAAAAGCTTTCTTTGGACTAATTAAACGAAGATTAATCCTAATAAGGTTATGGCCATCCTCTAATGCCCCATACACAGGGTCGGAAATTCCAATGGAAAAAGTCCAATCGGATTATGTTGTTGGAAAATCTGATCGTGTGTGGGCTCTATCAAACTTTTTATGTCGGAATTTCCAACGGAAACAGTTTGAGAGCTGGATCTAAAATTTTCCGACAACAAAATCAGATCGGACTTTTTCCGATCGTGTGGAGAGAATTCCAACGCACAAAGTGCCACGCATGCTCAGTAAAAATTTGGAGACGAAAGCTATTGGCTACTGGCCTCTTTATAGTCCCGTTGTACGTGTTCTACGTCACCTAGTTCCGAACGATCAGATTTTCCGACAACTTTGTGCGACCGTGTGTATGCAAGACAAGTTTCGGACAAAGTCCGTTGGCAAAAATCCAACGGATTTTGTGGTCGGAATGTCCAACCCTCTGTATGGGGCATTATTCTTTTCTGTCTCTGTATATTTTAGTAAATACTGACATATGTCCACATAGTGCCTGTTAGTAGGAGAAATAGTGCCTCATCATTGGTATCACTGGGAGGAATAGGGTCCCATTATTGGTATTAGTGGGAGGAATAGCGCCTAATTGTTTATATCAGTGGAGGAATAGTGCCCCATTAATTGATGTCAGAGGAGGGGAAATGCCCCATTGTTGGTGTCCGCGAGAGAAATGGTGTCAGTGAAAGGAATGGTGCCCCTCTGTTGGTGTCAGTGGGAGGAATAGTGCCCCATCATTGGTATTAGTGGGAGGAATAGTGCCCCATCATTGGTATTAGTGGGAGGAATAGTGCCCCATCGTTGATATCGCTGGGAGAAATATTGCCCTGTCATTGGTATCAGCGGGATGAATAGTGTTCCATTATTGGTATCAGTGAGAGGAATAGTGTCCCATCATTGGTGTCAGTGAAAGGAAAAATGCCATCCTTGGACAGCACGTGTGTTACTGACATTATCACCAGGAAAAAATGAAAACAAATACAGACACCACATTGATGGACCGGTAATTATCAATATAATGCATTTTTGTTCTCAGATTAAGATAATCTTTAAGATTTTAAAATACCAAATTCAGTTTGTTCTGTAAACAATTTGCTATTGCTTGCTGTGACATAGAAAGATAGAAAAGTGATAGCAGAAGTGATGGCATAAAAAAAAAACAGAGTACTCCATCAAGTCTGCCCATTTTTTTTTTGTTAACTTTGTTGTCTGACTATAGATCTATGTAGGAGTACCCCTTGAACCTGCTAGAAGTGCCCCCAGGGGAACCAATACCACACGTTGACAACCTCTGCATTGCACCAGTAGTAAACTGAATAACACTAATTTCACGCATGACATTACTGATGAAACAAAAATTAAAAACAAAATAATACCAAGTGGCACGACAGAGCAAACTTTTCATCAGGAAGGTTTCTGCTAATCTCTGTATTATAAAAATAGAGGTCTTAACAATGCTGACAACTGTGTCACACATTTTAGAAACTGTTTTATAGACCTCAATGTAATCCAAGTGGCCCAGGACAAGACAGAGAAGCACTCTGAAACAGAAGCAGACAATGTGCTATTGTTATTTCAGTTAATTAGTAAGACTTTATGGCCCACATAAGGTGTTCCCCAGAGAGGAGAGAAAGCAGTAACCACAGCCTAAACACTATATTATGAGATGACTCACTGGAAATTGATACAATTATTTATTTCTCGCCATACTTCTAATGTACTTGATGCAATATTGATGTGATGTTGTTACACAAAGTGGTTGAAGCTAGTGAGTAAAAAATATTTATTTATCCTCAACGGAAAATCCCAAACATATTCACCGCAAATTTCAATATAAAACTGATTTGGTTGGTAGGCATTGAGATGATTGTAAACTCTCACTTCACTTCTCACTCTCACTAGAAATGAAAGGCAAAACATTTGTGTATAGATATAATAAACATTATACGAGGGGTCTTCAAAAAGTTTCCACACTTTATATATATATATATAAAGCTAGGTCCATAAATTGTATACTTAGACACATGCACAGTTTATGTTTCTTTCAGGTATTTACCAAAACATATTCAAGCTATAGTTCTATAATGAGGGTATGTACATCCAAAGGAAGGGTTTAGGAATTACAGCTATTAAGAATAGCCATCCCCCTTTTCAAGGGACCAAAAGTAATTGGACAATTGAATAAAAAGCAGTTTCATGGCCAGGTGTGGGCTACTCCTTCGTTATTTCTTCATCAATTAATCAGGTAAAAGGTCTGGAGTTGATTCTGAGGCCGCGTACACACGTGGCGGACTGTCTGGCCAACTAAGTCCGTCAGACAATCCGACAGACAGTCCGTCATACTTTCGAATGAACGGACTTGCCCACACACGGCACTTTTTGAGCGGACTAATACGGCGGACTAAGTCCGCCATACAATCCGCCCTACTTTTGAAATGAACGGACTCGCCCACACACGCGGAGGAAAGTCCGCTCATTTCGAGCGCGTCTCCAGGTAGGCGGGGCCCACGAAGCAGACGTCGCTGACCCCGCCACCTGGAATGGACTTAAAGGGGAACCCAACGCCGAAAAAAATCGGCGTGGGGGTCCCCCCAAGTACACAACAGACCCTTGTCCGAGCACGCTACCCGGCCGGCCAGGAAAGGGGGGCGAGCGAGCGCCCCCCCTCCTGAGCCGTACCAGGCCGCGTGCCCTCAACATGGGGGGTGCCTTGGGGAAAGGGGGGCCGCGCGGCCCCCCCACCCCAAAGCACCTTGTCCCCATGTTGATGAGGACAAGGGCCTCTTCCCGACAACCCTGGCCGTTGGTTGTCGGGGGCTGCGGGCGGGGGGCTTATCGGAATCCGTGAGCCCCCTTTAATAAGGGGGCCCCCAGATACCGTCCCCCCACCCTATGTGAATGAGTATGGGGTACAATGTACCCCTACCCATTCACCTGTAAAATAAAAGTACCAAAAAAAAACACAACACACGAGATAAAATATTTTATTGCACAGCTCCGGGGGTCTTCCGGGGTCTTCTCGCCGGACTCCTCCGCTATCTTCTTGTAGCTCTTTTGCTAGCGGAGGAGTCCGGCTTTCTTCCTCGCCGCCGGCCTCTTCTCCCGACTTCGGGGGTCTTGTCCCCCTCTTCGGTTCTTCTGCCGGGCCACCGCGCCTTCTTATAGCTCTTTTACAGGCGGTGGCCCGGTCTTCTGTCGCCGCCGCCTTCCGTTCTTCTTCTCCAGGAGATGTTGCCTCGACGATCTCTCCAGCCGGAATGCCAGAGCCGCGCTGCACGGCCACTTATATAGTGACAATGGGGCGGTGTCACATGGTATATGTCACATGGGCTCGTCACATGGGTTGATGTAACATGGGGACTATGACATCGTAAGGGGGCGGGGTCACCATGTGACACCAACCCATGTGACATAAAGCCATGTGACACCGCCCCTTGTCCCTATATAAGTGGCCGCGCAGTGCGTCCCTGGCATTCCGGCCGGAGAGATCGTCGAGGCAACATCTCCTAGAGAAGAAGAAGAAGAAGAAGAACGGAAGGCGGCGGCGACGGCGGCGACAGAAGATCGGGCCACCGCCTGTAAAAGAGCTATAAGAAGGCGCGGTGGCCCGGCAGAAGAACCGAAGAGGGGGACAAGACCCCCGAAGTCGGGAGAAGAGGCCGGCGGCGGGGAAGAAAGCCGGACTCCTCCGCTAGCAAAAGAGCTACAAGAAGATAGCGGAGGAGTCCGGCGAGAAGACCCCCGAAGACGGAAGACCCCCGGAGCTGTGCAATAAAATATTTTATCTCGTGTGTTGTGTTTTTTTTTGGTACTTTTATTTTACAGGTGAATGGGTAGGGGTACATTGTACCCCATACTCATTCATATAGGGTGGGGGGCCGGATTCCGATAAGCCCCCCGCCCGCAGCCCCCGACAACCAACGGCCAGGGTTGTCGGGAAGAGGCCCTTGTCCTCATCAACATGGGGACAAGGTGCTTTGGGGTGGGGGAGCCGCGCGGCCCCCCCTTCCCCAAGGCACCCCCCATGTTGAGGGCACGCGACCTGGTACGGCTCAGGAGGGGGGGGCGCTCGCTCGGGTAGCGTGCTCGGACAAGGGTCTGTTGTGGACTTGGGGGGGACCCCCACGTCGATTTTTTTCGGTGTTGGGGTTCCCC
The DNA here is from genome assembly GCF_037356315.1 of Lithobates pipiens. NCBI lineage: Eukaryota > Metazoa > Chordata > Amphibia > Anura > Ranidae > Lithobates > Lithobates pipiens. The sequence continues at coordinate 168,152,729 of NW_027507788.1, forward strand.
TTTAAGTCCATACCAGGCGGCGGGGCCAGCAACGTCTCCGTCGCGGGCCCCGCCTACCTGGATACCCGCTCGAAATGAGCGGACTTTTCTCCAGGCGGGAAAAGTCCGCTCATTTCAAAAGTAGGGCGGACTGGCACACACACGGGCGGACTGTCCGCTGAAATGCGAGTCCGACGGACAGTCTTTCCAACATTCCGAAAGACTTAGTCCGCCAGACTGTCCGCTGAAAAAGTCAGCTGAAGCCCACACACGAGCGGACTGTCCGCTGAAATGTGTTTCGGCGGACTAAGTTGGGCAGACAGTCCGCCCGTGTGTACGCGGCCTGAGTGTGGTATTTTCATTTGGAATCTATTATTGTGAACCTACATCATGCATTCAAAGGAGCTGTCCATGCAAGTGAAACAGGCCATTGTAATGCAGCATTCACACGAGCGGAATGTCTGACAGAAAAAGTCAGACAGAAGCTTTTCATCATATATTCCATGGCCTAGTAATAGAACATGTTATTTCCAATGGAACCAATTCCTATCAGGAAAACCGCTCGTCTGTATGCTGTTCCGACTGACCAAAAATGACGCATGTTCTGAAGCAAGTACGAGATGGAAGCTATTGGCTACTGAACTTCTTTTCTAGTCCCATCGTACGTGCTGTCCGTAACCGCGTTCTTGACGATCGGACTTTGGTGTGATCGTGTGTACGCAAGAGAGTTTCAGCGGAATTCCGTCTGAAATCCGTCGGAAAAACCTTCAGAGTTTATTCAGACGGGAAAACAGGTCGTGTGTACAGGGCATTAGGCTTCAAAAACAAAAAACAACTATCTGAGAGAAAGCAGTAACATTGAGAGTGGCCAATGAACAGTTTGGTACATTCTGAGGAAAGACGGACGCACTGGGGAGCTCAGCAACTTAAAAAGGCCTGAACGTGCACGGAAGACAACAGTAGTGGATGATCGCAGGATCCTCTCTATGGTAAAGAAAAACCCATTCACAACATCCAGACAAGTGAAGGAAACTCTCCAGGAGGTGGGTGTATCATTGTCAAAGTCTACAATCAAGAGAAAACTTAATACAGAGGGTTCACCACAAGGTGCAAACCATTCATAAGCCTGAAGAATAGAAAAGCCAGATAAGACTGACAAAAAACATCTAAAAAAGCCAGACTAGTTCTGGAAAAGCATTCTTTGGATGAATGAAAATAAGATTAATCTGTACCAGAATGAAGGGAAGAAAAAAAAGTGTGGACAAGGCTTGGAACAGCTCATCATCCAAAGCACACAATGTCCTCTGTAAAACATGATGGAGGCAGCGTCATGGCATGGGCATGCATAGCTTCCAGTGGCACTGGGTCATTGGTGTGTATGGATGATGTGACAGAAGCAGCCGGATACATTTTGCAGTGTTTACAGATAAACTGTCAGCCCCGATTCAGCCAAATGCAGCAAGTTGATTGGACAGTCGATTCACAGTACAGATGGACAATGATCCAAAACACACGGCAAAAGCAACCCAGGAGCTTTTGAAAGAAAAGACGTGGAATATTCTGCAATGGCTGAGTCAATCAACTGATCTCGACCCAATTGAGCATGCATTTCACTTGCTGAAGGAAAACTAAAGGCAAAAATACCCACAAACAAACAACAACCAAGGACAGCTGCAGTTAGAGACTGGAAAAGCATCAGAAAGGAGGAAACCCAGTGTTTGGTAATGTCCATGGGTTCCAGACTTCAGGCAGTCATTGCCAGTACAGTAAAGGATATATATATTTCCTGAACCTCCCCATGTCAGCCTACTATGGGTCAGCTCCACCCTCTCTCCCCCCTCGAGGACCACCTTTATCTTAGCCCATAAAGGGGCAACTGTCTGCCCACACCAGTGTTCTTTTTTCATCCTCGCTCTTGACGCCTTTAAAATAAAAAAAAAAAAAAAAAATTATATATATATATATATATATATATTATTTTTGCCATGTAGATCGCCGATTTTATCACTCTGGTCTGGTTCAGCCTCTCCCGACTCAGATGACCCCCCCCCCATATGGGCTGCAAAGACTCCTACGTAGATGGGTCCACTTGATGCTGGGTTCTTTTCCTGGTGTAGTATAAACTACTGTAGGTGAGTGGCAGCGGGTTTTTTGCACTGTATAAATTACTGTGTGCATACCTGATTTGCTTTGCAGTCTCCCCTGAGGTTTTGGCCTTGCTAGCGCCTGTAGTCCTCTCTCTCTCTGGCCATCCCATGTGCAGGCTGTCTTGGATTCCTTCCCTGTGAGCGGGTGACGTCACGGCTGGCTGTCTCGGTGGGTTGCTAAGCAACCGTAGACGTAAACGTAAACTGAAGATTCGAATGGAGAGGTTTTTATTTATTTAATTTTTTTTTAAAAAGAGAGCATCCCTTTTTCTGTCTTTTACTCTTTTTCAGAGGAAGGAGTATAGTGCGGAATAAACGGGTCAAAATCTGCGTCTCAAGCTCGGATGAGTAAGAAAGGGGCGAATCATGACAGATCGCAGAGTGGTTTACAGCTGGATACTAAAGCATCAACTTGGCGTACCAGATCCCCCTCTCCCTTACCTCATTGTAGTTGGACAGACTCACACTGACGGGAGCTGACACATCGTAAATCTTCTAAAAAAAAATCCTGATCTGGGCACAGACGTAGAGGGAGAAAGTCCTCCTTATCCTCTAGAGCAGGGATATGCAATTAGCGGACCTCCAGCTGTTGCAGAACTACAAGTCCCATGAGGCATAGCAATACTCTGACAGCCACAAACATAACACCCAGAGGAAGAGGCATGATGGGACTTGTAGTTTGGCAACAGCTGGAGGTCCGCTAATTGCATATCCCTGCTCTAGAGCCTCATCGTCAGCCAAGGTGGAAGAAAATTCGTGCTGGGCCTGTTCAGCCCAAGTCCTATCAGGGAATCTGGTCTGTGCTTCTTGCTTTAAAGAAGCGGTTTGGGACAATGCTGCGGATGCACGCCAGTTTAAATCCTACATTAAGCACACAGTCAAAGAGTGGTTAAAGCGTGTTTCAAAGAAGCCTGCTCGTCCTTCTGTATTATCAGCATCTGCAGATTCGGATCATAAGTTATCAGTGCACTTTAACTCTGAAATCGATAGTGATTCAGATCCTTCTGAGGCAGAAAATGAAGTGGCAGGAAGACACGTCGCCTCCAAGAAACAGTGGAGATACTACACAGATTTGAAGAAACCATTACCTTCCTTCCCATTAATTTCTGAAATTAAAGAAGTGATTGAAGATAAGCCGTCAGGGCCTGAAAAGAAGCTTAACGTGCACAATAGAGTGTCAAAGCTGTACCCTTTCAGTGCAAAATATTCAGATTTATGGGACACTACGCCTAAGGTGCCTGCTTCATTACAGAGACTCGCCCACCACATTACGCTTCCGCTGGATTCTGTGTCTTTAGCCTATGGATCGCAGAATAGACACAGACATAGAGGTTGTATACTGTGGCTGGAGCAGCCTGCAGACCAGTGGTAGCACTCACTTATGTCTCAATGTTTCCCATTCGGTCTCTGCACGGCTCCCAGAGCATATTTAAAGCTACTGTCTGCTGTCGTCGCAACTCTCAGGGTCAAGGGAGTGCAAATATTTCATTATCTGGACGACATGCTACTTCTGGGTCCATCAAAAGAGCTCCTTCTAGATCATATGAATCTCACCTGCAAAACGTTAGCTCATTTTGGTTGGTTGATCAACTTTCAGAAGAGCCAGATGCATCCGACCCAAATGTTGGAGTATTTAGGAGTACAATTCAACATGGATCGGGTCGTGTTTCTCTTCCTCAGAGAAAGGTCCAGGAGAAACAGTCTTGGGCAAAAGCAGTAATGGCCAGGCCTTCTATAATAGTTAAGGAATGCATTCAGTATCTGGGGGTTTGAGCTGGTAAGTAGAGAAGTCCGTTAGGCAAGCTGAGGTCATACACTGGAAGGCAGATGGTAGAAGAATCCTTAAGACAGGCCGGGGGTCAAACACTGGAGGCAGGTAACAGAGAAGTCCTTTAAACAAGGTCAAGTACTGGAGAGGCAGAGCAGGTCATGGTCAATCCGGGTCACAGAAGGTAAACACAGGTAACAAAACTCAAGACAGGAACACAGGAAGCTGAGAGACAAACCAGCAACTAAACAAGGGTTTACGTCAGCCTTTTATAGGTCATCTAAGGGGTGTAACGTTAATGCGCGCTTCTGTGCTCATTCTCCCGCACCGCTATGCAGTATCGTGAACATGTGTGTGCCGTCCCGCTGTATCGCACATACGCATGCACTGGAGCACAATTCTGCCATGCAAGCACACGGGAATATTCCGATACTGACAAGTCTGGATCCTACTATTCCTCTGACATCTGATCTGTCTTGGTGGACGTTATCTTGCAATCTTTCCCGTGGAGTTCTGTTGAAGGCCTCAGAGCCAATAGTGGTGATGACCGATGCCAGTCTGGCAGGCTGGGGGGCACACTGCCTGGGACAGTTGGTTCAAGGTCAATGTAACCTTTGTGGGGTAAAGAGTTCGAATTTCCTGGAACTGGAGGCCATCAGGCGTGCTTTCTTAGCGTTCCAACCTGTATTGCGAGGTTGAGCTGTCAAGATCCTTTCGGACAAAAAAACGACGGTGGCTTATGTGTCTCGTCAAGGGGGTACAAGAAGGCACTCTCTCCTTCAGGAGGCATGTCAAATCTTCCTATGGGCGGAGAAGAATCTCGACTCTCTTAGAGCACCCTATCTCCCAGGGGCCAAGAATGTTTTAGCAGATCGCTTGAGTCAAAGCTTTGTGGATCACAACGAATGGGGCCTCCATCCCAAATACCGCTACAGGATTTTCAAGGTCTGGGGGATGCCTTTGATAGATCTTATGGCATCGGAGAAGAATTGTCAACTTCCTCGCTTCTTCTCCCGGACCTGGGATCCGCAGGCATTAGGACAGGATGCTCTGTCCAGGCCTTGGAGCTTCCCCTTGGTGTGTGTTCCGCTTCCATTGGCTCTCAAAGTCCTGCTGAAGATTCAGCGAGAAAGGGTCAGCAATAGTAATTCTACCTTAATGGCCCAGAAGGCTGTGGTTCCCCCTGGCTTGGAAGATGAAGTTGTGCTCACCCATCCCATTCCCTCGTCAGGATCTCCTTCTGTAGAGTGGGGTCTGCCACCCAAACCCCGGGAGATTGAAGTTATTGGCATGGAATGAGGGGAGCTTTAACTGGCTTGGATCTCTCGGACCGAGTAGTGGAGACATTATTGCAGGCTCGTAAGAGGTCCACGAATGTAATCTATCACCAGATCTGGAATACTTTTCACCACGCTGCTACAGAAAGGGGTTGGGACCTTGAATCTCCTTCAGTATCAAACATTATGGAGTTTCTGTAGGGTGGTCTTGATAATTCCCTAAATGTCCAAGTCTCCACCTTATCGGCTATGTCAAGTACAAGACGGGCTCTACATCCGTTGGTGATCCATTTTTTAAGAGCAGCAATAAAAATTAGACCTCCATTGAAATCGTTTTGTTTTTTTTCTAAATGGGACTTAACGCTAGTCTTGAGAGCCTTTCTGTTTCCTCCATTTGACCCAGCTTCCTCCTGCTCAATTTTTCATTTAACACTCAGAACAGTTTTTTTGATAGCCATTGCCTCAGCCAGAAGAGTCTCAGAGTTGTGCGCATTCTCATCTAAAGAACTATATTGTTTGGTGCTCCCAGACAAGAGAGCATTTAGGCCGATACCAAGCTTTCTACCCAAGGTAGCCATGTTATTTCATATGAACTGGGCGACAATTCTCCCAGCCTTTCTGGCAGATGCAGCGCATGAGGAGTGGAAAAGGTTAGACCTGGTCTCTGCAGTATCAACCTACCTGGAACGAACTAAAACTTTCTAAAGCATGATCAGCTGTTGGTTTTCCAGATGGGGCCTAAAAAGGGTATGCCAGCATCATCTGTAGTTGTGTCTTCCTCGATTGTGAAGACCATACAAGTGGCTTACAAGACGCCGGACCTTCCTCCTCCTTCAGAGATGAAAGCACATTTAACTATGGGTATGGCAGTGCCCTGGGAAGCATACCCAAAGGTCGCCCCTGAGGTAGTTTGCAAAGCAGCAAGCTGGAGCACGCCCAATACCTTCATTACGCATTACAGGCTAAATGTGGCCCGTCCACCTGAGGAAACATTTAGCTCTACGGTTATTACAGCAGCTGTTGCCCATTAAATAGTATGAGTATCATTGCATTGAAAGTTTGGCTTATTTTTTTTGGTCTTCCCTCCCTCCTTAATATTACTTGTTACGTCCCTATGTAGGATGACATGGGGAGGTCCAGGAATAAGGAAAATTGTTATCCATACTTATCGTAATTTTCCTTGCCTGGCTCCTCCCCATGTCAGCCGGGGATTTCCACCTAGTTTATCTGTCACGCGGTGGGTATTTTGAACACTGGTGTGAGCAGACAGCTGCCCTTTATGGGCTTAGAAAAAGGTGGTCCTGGAGGGGTCAGAAAGGAGCGGAACTGACTCATAGTAGGCTAACATGGGGAGGATCCAGGAAAGGAAAATTACTATAAGTATGGATAACAATTTTCCTTATTCTTAGTTAAAAAAAAGTGCAGAAACTTTTTGAAGAACCCTTGTAAATATCGTTATTCAGTGATCACTTTCCCTTTTGTTTTCAACTGCATAAGAGCTGGGGGAGCAGGGACAGCAGTACACTCATCTTTCCAATCAAAGACTATGCGGGGGGGGGGGGGGGGGGGGAGTGGTGTCAGGACAAGTCTAATCACTGGAGAAGAGCAGGCACCGCTAGAGAACTGATTACGGTGTCAATGTAGTTCGTTTTTAATAGGAAAGCATTAGGACTTGCAGGAAGCAATACAAAGAGAACATTATTTTATCATACAAGTACATGGTACAGGAGGCGGGTATCAGGAATATGAAATGTTGGGTTTACATATTCTTTCAAGGCTTTTGTACTTATGTGGCTGACTTGTTTTTGAGTTTGACTTTGTTTTTTGCAATTTGGGAGGTGGAGCGCTGGTCTCAAAGCTTGGTGGTAGCTTTGACTATATTGAATATTTATTGAGGATCTGAATCAATCTCTTAGGCCGGCCATACACTGAACAAATCTCTTTTCTGCAACCCAAAGAAACTTGCTAGTTTGCTTCCCCGTCAAAACAGTGTTGATACAGGTATCCCTCCTGCCGAGCCATTGTCTTCTCCAGGTGTGGGGGGGGGGGGGGGAACGACAGTAATTATTGCTACCGACTATAGCAGCTGCTAGCAATAAACCTGGCATGCTGGTTGTACCGAAGTTGATTGATCAGCCAACTTGGTACATTCAGCCTGCCCATACACAGTTCAAATCTCAGCCGGTTGAGATTTGAAATGTGTAGGGCCTACCTTAAGCTTGGCGCTCCCAACCTTTTACTCCATAGAAGTTGTGTCAGGGTCTGCTCACTTTTTTCTATAAAAAGGGAACTGCCTACAATCATTAACATAGAAGCTTACATTAACCCATTCCTGCCTACAGTCTGAAAATAAAAGTTCACATGCCCGATTACCACTTGCTGTGTATAATTTATAAATGTCCACATTTGAGAGCCACCAGCTGACATTTTGTGTGGTTGCTGTCTTTCAATCCAAGCAGTCATTGACAGCTAAAGTCCCCACTGACAATCAAGAACCAAACAGAGGGGTTCACAATCATGTGATTACTATGACATAGTGATCCCATGCAGGCAAAAGGCTTTCTTGAAAATAAATGAAAAACAGTGCAGTGTTTGCATGTGTGTCACAGTGTAACTGTAACATTTAGAAAGAGACAGAAGAAAATGTAAAAAAAAGTCCTCACTTGTCAGCCTAAAAATGTTCTTAAAAATATATTAGAGGTATTAAGGGATGCAAATAATTCACAAAGTGATTGTCAAATGAACTAACGCATACTAATGATGCTAAATTTGACTTGGGTATTCGTTCATCTAAAGTTGCTTTTTAGAAATTTAGGTTTGATAGTTCTTTAAAAACAGTAGGGGGGCTGGATTTACTATAAAGTGGAGCAGACAGAATCTGCAGCAACTGTGTACAGTAACTAACCAGTTCTAGCTTTAGCTTTCTCTGTTAAACTTTGAAAATTAAACCTTGAAACCTTGAAGTTGATTGGCTGCTATGCACAGCTGTTCCTGATTCTGACTGCTCCAGTAAATTTCCGTCACTGAGCAGTGATTTTGAATCTCATAACTATTCAGCAGTTTATTGTGTGTGCTTGACTAAGGGTCTCTATAAAAAAGACCTCTATAATAAAGTGCACATTGCCATTCTTAAAATGAACAGTTTTCCATTTTGAAGTTCTACACAAAATGCAAGAATGCATTTAATTACCTCGCTCAACTTCAATATTACCCTCAACAGTCCTACACGTGAAATACAATGGATGTAGCATTTACAGAAGTACACAGCTTGACAACTGGAACTGGCAGGTGGACTCAAATGTAACTTTCATAGTTCACTCAATAGCACAAAAGAGTTGTTAAGACAAATGAGCTTAGGTGGGATTATAAGGAGCACGGCCTTCGAGAAAATCAGTTTAAAGTGATGATCGGGCAAGCAGGACGGTCCTGCTGAGAAAAATTGTGACCACATTGCAGGTGAGAATAGACAAATAAGGCTTCTGTCATCACAACCGCAGAAAAAGGTCACTAGACCATGGAGGTAAAACAGGAGAATGGCACATAGCACATCCACACATAGTCCTAATAGCAATCAGAAGATTATGTTCATCGTGTCTACAAAGTGTGGAAAATCAGAGGTCAAAGACAATGGAGCAAACAAGACAGCTGTGACAACCATAGAATATGCATTATACACTTTTGATATTGCTAGACTAAAGCTATAGTACAGATATTCAAGCCAATCCAATGACTTCTGCTGTTCTATTTCAGAGTCACATACTGGAAGATAAACAGTTGCTTATGAACAGAGCAGACATCATAATCTTACAGAAAGGTGAACAGGTCCCAAGGACACGGTTTCATGCTTAGAAGCGCTAATTTACAAACAATATTAAAAAAACATGTCTTACTGCCTACAGAATCTGATCAGTTAAAGGTACTTCTAATGCCACTTCAGTTTTAACCACTCGACCTTGGAAGGTTTTGCCCACTTCATGACCAGAGCATGTTTTTGCTATTCAGCACTGTGCTACTTAAAGCCGTAGTAAACCGCAGTTGATGAAAAATAGAATCCCCTACAAGCCAATGTCATGATGTGCTAGTATCATCTCGTACTAGCACATTATGAGACTTACCTCAAAATGAAGCCCTTCAGCACAGCGTGTGACCGTTGAGAGGGTTTCCATCTTCCCTAGGTTTTCCTTCCAGGTTTGCCGCCTCCGGCTACACGAGTGGCCGGGGGAGGGATGACGTCACTCCCGTGCATGTGCGTGGGAGCCGCTGTTTACAGCATAGACTCTGAAGGTCCGGCACTGTATGCCAGACCTTCAGAGCCCATGCACCGGTGACGACACCAGCTGCATGCACTCTGAATATCTCCTAAACAGTACAAGTTTAGGAGATATTCACAGCACCTACAGGTAAGCCTTATTATAGGCTTACTTGTAGGTACAAGTGGTATAACAGAGTTTACTAACACTTTAAACTGGCAAAGGGAAAACCCCACCTTTGGTAGAAGGGAGGCCTTGGGCCTTAAAGTATTACAAAGTTCGTTATTTTTTTATTGAAATAACAAACATGTTATACTTACCTGCACTGTGCAATGGTATTGCACAGAGAGGCCAAGACTTCCTCTTCTGGGGTCCCCCACCGACAGTCTCTGCTCCTCTTTTTCTCAGTCTGCCCCCATAGAAAGCTACTTGCAATGGAGGCAGATGCTGCAGGCTCACTCCCGTGCCGGGTTGCATCTTCTGACACACATAGCGTGGCTTGAGCCCCCCCCCCTGCTCCCTCCTCACTGGATTTGATTGACAGCATCAGGAACCAATGGCTCCCACTACTGCCTCCATGTCAAGGGGAGAGAGAGAGAGAGAGAGAGAGAGAGAGCGAGAGAGAGAGAGAAAGAGGAGAAGGCTACTGCTCTCAGGCACAGCGCTGGATCGAGATTAGGCTCAGGTAAGTTTTTGGGTGGGATTGGGGGGAGCAACAGTTGAAAGTTTTTTTTTTTACCATACTAATTACAATCAATTAAAGTAAAAAATAAAACTTTAGCCTTTAGAACCACTTTAAGATAAACTTGTCCCTGTGTAACACTTGAAAGGATGCTTTACAAGACAAAGCTGCTATCTTAGCTCACAGAGGTTATGACAACAAGGAGTGCTAGCTTGTCCCATGAATCCAAAATGTTGAATTGCAATGGTCTGGAATGGTGTGTGTTGCAGCATAGATTTTTGTAGGTCCAGGACACAACTGAATCTCTACTGAATCTGAAAATTTTGGTTGACATTGGCAAACAAGGCCATGCTGACTGTTTTTTCAGTAGGTCAGCCAGATACCTCACTATGTGAATACCCTGTGAAGGAAGCAGAGCTAGTACAAGAGGTAGCACCTCGGTGAAGCCTTGAGGTGCAGTTGATAGACTGAAGGGAAGGGCAATGATAACGCTTGTGCCCACCACAAAATACAGGTAATGCTTTCTCAAAACATTGAGACTTTATGTCCAGAACTGCTCGCTTTGATTTGGGAGCGGAGAACAGGTTTGAGTAGAAACCATAAAACCTTTCTTAAGTTGCATTAAAGTACTGTGGAGATCATCTAGTCTTTGCAGTGATGTTGGCAGGCTTGCCAAAATGAAGCAGGACAGAGGTAAACCTCCAGTGCAGGGTTCCATTTTTTCCCTAGAGTTCCACTTTAAAGCCCAAGTCTAGGAAAGTTAAAAACTATCCCTTTCAGTGAGATGCAGCCCATTTAAGTCTAGGGCACTTGTTAAAGTAGATTTACTTCGCAAAATTTCTCCATACATATGACTCGACATGTCATTTGTGCCACACAGCACCAAGTACGTTCTTCCATCTCATATGGAGCTGCCCAAACATTCAGACATATTGGACGCAGATTGTTCAGTTTTTACATGACAATATGTTATCCCCAGTAGTATTAGACGCCAAACTATGTCTTCTGGGACTTCTGCCAGATGTAGAAATTGACAAATACCAAGCTACATTTCTAAATGAAACTCTGTTTATGGCAGGTAAGGGCATAGCCAAGGTATGCATGCAGGCTCAGCTTCCCACCATATGCCAATGGAAGAGGGACGTTAATGATGCACTGCCACTTAAAAAGATAGTCTATGCCCATAGAAAGGGCACGCATAAGTACTCAAAGGTGTGGAATAGATGGTTAGAGGATGGAGAAATATGTGCCTAAAATACTCCAAGCCCTACAGACAGGTCTACTTAGATGAAAGTAGAAAGTGACTGTTCTATGAAGGTGTAAACCATGAAAATCTTAATCAGAACTGTATTGGTAGCAGAATGACATGAATTCTCTTAAATACTGGATGTCTATACCCTAATAAACTTGTGTCTTAACATGTATGTACAAAGAATCTCACACAAAATTACTGTTATAATGTACTGTTTATTATTCCACATAAGCAACTACTTTGTAAAATGACTTTTATCCAAATTAAGTTGGCTTTTTCCAATTAAAAAAAAAAGTAGATTTACTTACCTCATCCTCCGCTCTGCTAGACCGCCCCCTACAATGTCTTCTCCCTCACACAGTCTAAGGTCCAGAGATCATTAGAAGCAATGCAAGAGACTGCAGCCCTGCATTGGATGTGATAACACCAAAGAAGAGTCCACTGCCAGAGCACGAGGGAGCACCATCTGCCGGGGTAACTAGGCTAATTAGACCAAACCAGCCGTTAACACCCCATGCATGGGATCATTTTCAAAGTTCCCAGAGTTTGGCTTTACAGTATGATTTGACTTCTTTGACAAATTTGATTTCTGTAAATGAGACCAGTGAAACACTAAACTCTGTGGATATCATCTGAAACCTAATGTGCTTCTTAAAAGTACTGTATGTAGTGGCTTTTCAAGTATTCATTGAGCCCTACTGGAAATGTGTAAAATTTGAATGACGCCATGGGGCTCATTTCACAAGTCTACAAAATTAACTGTGGAATGTTCATTTAGACACAGTATTACATTGTTTATACATTCCCTGATGGCAACAAGTACAATTTGAACAATCTTAACTACTGGGAAATATAATATTTCGCACAAGCATACCTGGAAATAAAACAGGGAAGAACATCATTTATTCATAATTTCATTACCCTGGCCCAAAATATTAACTTGTTATATATAATTTACCTTTTTAACATTTATTATAAGTTTTCAAGCTCGCCTCTGTCATATTTTATGGATATCAAATATGCATCGCCAATGTTTTCAAGGTTTGTTAAATCACCATTGCCACCTAGAGCTCAAAGTGCAGAACTACATTTTTGTTAAAATGGCCAAAAAAGTGAAGCGGGCATATTAATGCAATCATTTTTCAAAACTTCCTTCCCGGGATTACTCTTTAGCTATTACAGCTATGTCCTGCGATACTATAGTATATAGTTCTCCTTTACTATATAATCTTCTATACTGCTGTATGTTTACATTTCATAAAACTCAAAAATGTCTAAACAGCAATGATAAAAAAATAAAAAAAAATAAAAAAAGAAGACTTGAAAACTAGAGTGTGCATCTTTTTTTCTGGATACACCAAAGAACTATGCTGAACAGACTGCCAGCATTTTCAATAGGTCATGTTTTAGAAGCAGCAAGAGTACTTGGATAAAAGGGTTTATATGAAAAAGCTAAGATTCTACAGTTCCAAAACAATTTTCCTCCCACAGTGCAATTGTTGCCCTAACCTTGAGCCATTTGAGACTTCTCTTTTTTAGATTAAAAATGCAACAGTTATTATTTGACTCTTGTAAATCCTAGAATGGAGGATAACTCAAAAAGCAATATGATTTGCAATTTCAATGACCCATAAGAAACCAATAGTTTTCAGTTTAATGATCATATAATGGAAAGGTGATTACTGTTGCATAGGAGTTACTGACTTCTACAAATTGCTTCCTGCCTTAACCAATGAGCTTGTTTCTGAGCATATTTACAACTTGAAGTTCACCTTCAGAGTGTTTCAAAGAATGAGGAGGCCATTACACATGGCAATGTGCGGCACACTAAGTGGCAGAGTGGCACAATCATTCATCAGGAGGATTAAGTCTCCTTGAACTGTCATGCATCAGCAGTCACCATGCAAAACCATTGACTGTACTAATTACAGAGCTGGCCCATCCACAGACTACCCTTCCAATGAATGCACATGTATGTTCTGCAGTTCTTTGTCAAACTTACATTAAATTCTGCAACTATGATTAAATATTACACAAATTATGGTGGCTAGACATATACTGAACCTGTTCAGGATATCCTAATGTAGAACATACATTTGGAGACCATATTTAAACTTTTGACTGGAGAAAAAATATTTCTTCAAAATAAATATGCAAATATACCTTACAAGCTCTATACTTGAAATACTGTACATAACATTATAATGACAAAAAGAACGGCAGAAAAAAAACTAAAAAAAAAACTCTCAACACAAACAGTTTTTATTTTTGCTTAAATCACTGATATTATTTAGTATAAATGTAAGATAATTTGACGGTATTGTATTTATTGTGTAACTATTTGCACATAAAGGTCAATTTATTATTTTCATGTGGTATTCGCAAAGAAAAAAAAAGTATATATATATCTATATAATCAGGTATTTTCATTACTATTCCTTATTTTTTCACATTTTTCTTTTTTGAATACAATAAATATTTTATTTACACCACATTAAGAGGATTAGGAATGATTGGTTTGTATGTAAATGCCACTTCAAAAAGATTATCATTGGTTGTTCACTCCTCAAAATCCTGTTAGCTGTGGTTGGCAATAATTTTAAGATTGCATGATGTGTCTTTTAGGGCCCTTTCACACAGGCATCCAGACTGAATCACATGCAATGGCATCCATTTATGTCCATTCCACTTCCTGTTGTAAATTATATTTTTTTACGTGTAGGAAAGAAGTGTAAGAATTTGCCTGGTGGCAAAGGGGTTAATTACCATAAGTAAGTGATCTACAAATAATTATTAGATATTTTCAGTTATATTTTATTATATATTTTTAAAAACTGTACTCAAGCAGGTGGCTTAACGGACAAATTCCTGAAGTTGGAAGTTATACTTTCCAACCAGTAATTTCACAGTAAATAGATAAAAATGTATTATGTTATAACATACAGCATATAAACATATGGTTTAGCTTGATTAACCACTTTCAGACCGGACCATTTTGCTGGTAAATGACCAGAGGTCTTTTTACACTTTGGCACTGCGCTGCTTTAACTGGTAATTGCGCGGTCATGCAATGTTGTACCCAAACGAAATTTGCGTCCTTTTCTTCCCACAAATAGAGCTTTCTTTTAAAGGTATTTGACTGACTCTGCGATTTTTATTTTTTGCGATATAAACGTAAAAAGACCGCAAATTTTGAAAAAAAATGATATTTTCTACTTTTTGTTATTAGAAAAATCCAATAAACTCAATTTTAGTCATACATTTAGGCCAAAATGTATTCAGCCACATGTCTTTGGTAAAAAAAAAGTCAATAATTGTATATTTATTGGTTTGCGCAAAAGTTGTCACATCTACAAACTAAGGTACATTTTCTGGAATTTACGCAGCTTTTATTTTATGACTGCCTATCTCATTTCTTGAGGTGCTAAAATGGCAGGGCAGTACAAAACCCCCCCAAATGACCCCATTTTGGAAAGTAGACACCCTAAGGAAATTGATAAGAGGCATGTTGAGCCCATTGAATATTTTATTTTTTTGCCGCAAGCGATTGAATAATGACAAAAAAAAAAATTTTTTTTTTTTTTTACACAAAGTTGTCACTAAATGATATATTGCTCACACATGCCATGGTTATATGTGGAATTGTACCCCAAAATACATTCTGCTGCTTCTCCTGAGTACGGGGATACCACATGTGGTCGACTTTTTGGAAGCCTAGCCGCGTACGGGGCCCCGAAAGCCAAGCACCGCCTTCAGGATTTCTAAGGGCATACATATGTCATTTTACTCCTCACTACCTATCACAGTTTTGAAGGCCATAAAATGCCAAGATGGCACAAAACCCCCACAAATGACCCCATTTTAGAAAGTAGACACCCCAAGCTATTTGCTGAGAGGCATGTTGAGTCCATGGAATATTTTATATTTTGCCACAAGTTGCGGGAAAATGACAAACTTTATAAATTTTTCACAAAGTTGTCACTAAATGATATATTGCTTACACATGCTATGGGCATATGTGAAATTACACCCCAAAATAAATTCTGCTGCTTCTCCTGAGTACGGGGATACCACATGTGTGGGATTTTTTGGGAGCCTAGCCGCGTACGGGGCCCCGAAAACCAAGCACCGCCTTCAGGCTTTCTAAGGCCGTAAATTTTTAATTTCACGCCTCACTACCTATTACAGTTTTGAAGGCCATAAAATGCCAAGATGGCACAAAACCCCCACAAATGACCCCATTTTAGAAAGTAGACACCCCAAGCTATTTGCTGAGAGGCATGTTGAGTCCATGGAATATTTTATATTTTGCCGCAAGTTGCGGGAAAATTACAAACTTTTTTTATTTTATTTTTTTTTTTCACAAAGTTGTCACTAAATGATATATTGCTCACGCATGCCATGGGCATATGTGAAATGACACCCCAAAATAAATTCTGCTGCTTCTCCTGAGTACGGGGATACCACATATGTGGGACTTTTTGGGAGCCTAGCTGCGTACGGGGCCCCAAAAGCCAAGAACCGCCTTCAGGCTTTCTAAGGGCGTAAATCTTTGATTTCACGCCTCACTACCTATTACAGTTTTGAAGGCCATAAAATGCCAAGATGGCACAAAACACCCACAAATGACCCCATTTTAGAAAGTAGACACCCCAAGCTATTTGCTGAGAGGCATGTTGAGTCCATGGAATATTTTATATTTTGCCGCAAGTTGCGGGAAATTTACAAACTTTTTTTTTTTTATTTTTTTTTTCACAAAGTTGTCACTAAATGATATATTGCTCATGCATGCCATGGGCATATGTAAAATGACACCCCAAAATAAATTCTGCTGCTTCTCCTGAGTACGGGGATACCACATGTGTGGGATTTTTTGGGAGCCTAGGTGCGTACGGGGCCCCGAAAGCCAAGAACCGCCTTCAGGCTTTCTAAGGGCGTAAATCTTTGATTTCACGCCTCACTACCTATTACAGTTTTGAAGGCCATAAAATGCCAAGATGGCACAAAACCCCCACAAATGACCCCATTTTAGAAAGTAGACACCCCAAGCTATTTGCTGAGAGGCATGTTGAGTCCATGGAATATTTTATATTTTGCCACAAGTTGCGGGAAAATTACAAACTTTTATTTTTTTTTCACAAAGTTGTCACTAAATGATATATTGCTCACACATGCCAGGGACATATGTGAAATGACACCCCAAAATAAATTCTGCTGCTTCTCCTGAGTACGGGGATACCACATGTGTGGGACTTTTTGGGAGCCTAGTCGCGTACGGGGCCCCGAAAACCAAGAACCGCCTTCAGGATTTCTAAGGGTGTAAATTTTGGATTTTACACCTCACTACCTATCACAGTTTTGAAGGCCATAAAATGCCAAAATAGCACAAAACCCCCCAAAATGACCCCATTTTGGAAAGTAGACACCCCAAGCTATTTGCCGAGAGGCATGGTGAGTATTTTGCAGCTCTCATTTGTTTTTGAAAATGAAGAAAAAAAAAAATAATGTATATTTTTTTTCTTTTTTTCAATTTTCAAAACTTTGTGACAAAAATGAAGGTCTGCAAAATACTAACCATACCTCTCGGCAAATAGCTTGGGGTGTCTCCTTTCCAAAATGGGGTCACTTGGGGGGATTTTGTGCTATCTGGGCATTCCATGGCCTCCGAAACTGTGATAGGCAGTGAGGAATGAAATCTAAAATTTACACCCTTAGAAATCCTGAAGGTGGTGCTTGGATTTTGGGGTACCGTACGCGGTTAGGCTCCCAAAAGGTCTCACACTTGTGGTATCCCCGTACTCAGGAGAAGCAACAGAATGTATTTTGGGGTGTAATTTTACATATAACCATGGCATGTTTGAGCAATATATCATTTAAATGACAACTTTGTGCAAAAAAAAAAAAAAAATAATAATAATGTATTTTTTCCACAACTTTTGTCAAAATATAAAATATTCCATGGACTCGACCTGCCTCTCAGCAAATAGCTTGGGGTGTCTACTTTCTAAAATGGGGTCATTTGGGGGGGTTTTGAACTGTCCTGGCATTTTATGCACAACATTTAGAAGCTTATGTCACACATCACCCACTCTTCTAACCACTTGAAGAAAAAGCCCTTTCTGACACTTTTTGTTTACATGAAAAAATATTTTTTTTTGCAAGAAAATTACTTTGAACCCCCAAACATGTAGTGTTTTTTTAAAGCAAAAGCCCTACCGATTAAAATGGTGGGTGTTTCATATTTTTTTTTCACACGGTATTTGCGCGGCGATTTTTCAAACGCATTTTTTGGGGAAAAAACACACTTTTTTTTATTTTAATGCACTAAAAATCACTATATTGCCCAAATGTTTGATGAAATAAAAAATATGATCTTAGGCCGAGTACATGGATACCAAACACGACATGCTTTAAAATTGCGCAGAAACGTGCAGCGGCGACAAACTACGTACATTTTTAAAAGCCTTTAAATGCCTTTACAGGTGACCACTTTAGATTTACGGAGGAGGTCTACTGCTAAAATTAGTACCCTCGATCTGACCTTCGCGGTGATACCTCACATGCATGGTGCAATTGCTGTTTACATATGCCACCAGACCAACGCTTGTGTTCCGCGTTGCGCCTTAGCAGGGGGGGACAGGGGTGGTTTTTTTTTTTTTTTTTTTTTTTATTATTTATTTTGCTTTTTTATTTTTTTTTTAAACTGTTCCTTTCATTTATATATATTTTTTTATGATTTTTATTGTTATCTCAGGGAATATAAATATCCCCTATGATTGCAATAGGTAGTGACAGGTACTCTTTTTTTAAAAAATTAGGGTCTATCAGACCCTAGATCTCTCCTCTGTCCTCAAAGCATCTGACCACACCAAGATCGGTGTGATAAAATGCTTTCCCAATTTCCCAATGGCGCTGTTTACATCCCGCAAAATCTAAGTCATGAAATGCTCGTAGCTTCCGGTGTCTTAGGCCATAGAGATGATTGGAGCCATTCTGGTCTCTGATCAGCTCTATGGTCAGCTGGCGGAACCACCGGCTGCATTCTCAGGTTCCCTGTTGGGACAGGAGAGCCTGAGAAAACCATGGAAGATGGTGCGGGGGGGGGGACATTCCCTCCCACTGCTTGTAAAAGTAGTCTAGAGGCTAATTAGCCACTAGGATTGCTTTTACATAAAAGCCGACCGCTGGCTGAAAAGAATGATACCAAGATGATACCTAAACCTGCAGGCATCATTCTGGTATAAGCACTCAAAGTCCCGCAACATACCAGTATGTTGCTGGAACTGGTTGGGCATATATTGTATTTTTTTTTTCATGCAGCCTGTGGGCTGAACGAAAAAAAAATATTGATCGGTGGGCATGCCCACCATTAGATACCACCCTTCATCCACCCACTTTCTAATGGTGGGCATACATGCACCATTTATATATGCCGAAGCATGGGGGCATCCTCCCGCAAAAGGTAGGAGCAGATCGTTCCTCCACCCCGTATGCCCCCATGCTTCGGCATATATGCTCTTTTTTAACTGTGGTGGTGAAATCACCCCCGACAGTGCTGGAGTCGCGGCTTTATGTATCGTGGGAGCAAACGCTGTTGCTGTCAAGATAAATAAATCCGCTCTGCAGCAGAATGGCGTACCTGCTAAGCAAATGATGGTTAACAATAAAACAAAGTAACATTACAGTATAACAGTAGGACTTACCATACCTGCAAAGCAAATACAAAAAAAATCGCAAAAAATAACACATTTAACACAATCTGTGCCTAAAATATATATATGCCGAAGCATGGGGGCATCCTCCCGCAAAAAAGTTATGCCGCGTACATACATTCAAACTTTTCCACGGGCAAGCCCTCCGTCGGAATTTTGACTGTATGTACGCGGCATTAGGAGCAAAATCGATCCTCCACCCCTTATGCCCCCATGCTTCGGCATATATGCTCTTTTTTAACTGTGGTGGTGAAATCACCTCCGACAGCGCTGGAGTCGTGGCTTTACATATCGTGGGAGCAAACGCTGTTGCTGTCAAGATAAATAAATCCACGCTACAGCTGAATGGCGTACCTGAAAACAAAAAATGGTTAACAATAAAACATTGCAGAATAGAATACAGTACAAAGGAGCAGAACAATAGAGAGAGAATAGAGAGCGAGAGAGAACAATAAAACGACAACTATTTTTGGTTTTTTTATTTTATATTTTTTTTGGTTTTTTTGGTTTTTTTACTTTTTTTTTTTTTTTTTTTAACACTTTTTTTTGTAACTTTAACACTTTTTCTGTTGTAACGGTTCCAGCGGTTTGGGTCTCTCAAAATGTGATGGCATCTTGGGAGACCCTGTGAACGTGTGCCTAGCTTGTGCAATGCTGTACCCTGCGCTAATACTCAACTAGTTCATGGTAGCGTTCAAAACACTCACCCTGACAAAGACCAGGATTGCCAGGACAGCGGGGACAATAAGAACGGGTGTCACGCCTAAATCCGCGCTTGGTACAGACACGACATCTTTTTTGGGGGGTTCGTTGGGTAGGGGTACTCGGGAGGACATAAGAATAATGCCTCTCATGCAGCCGGCTTACTGCATCTGGTAGGGGAAGGTGAGGTGGAGCACCGCCTGGATACAGAAGGGCTCTGACGATATCCTCCTGGAATTTGAGGAAGGATCCAGTCCGTCCTGAAGCTTTGTGTAGTACATAAGCATTCAGTATAGCCAATTGGAATAAATAAACAGACACTTTTTTGTACCAGCGTCTGGACTTACGGGCAACTAGATACGGCGCCAACAACTGGTCATTGAGGTCCACCCCTCCCATGTTAAGGTTATATTTGTGGACACAGAGGGGTTTCTCCACAACACCAGTCGCCGTAGAAATTTGGACCGTCGTGTCTGCATGAAGGGAGGTAAGAACGAAAACATTCTTATTATCCCTCCACTTCATAGCGAGCAAATTATTACTGCGCAAGCAGGCTCTCTCCCCCAGCCTAAGACGGGACTCTACAAGCCGCTGGGGAAAGCCCCGGCGATTAGGTCGCACGGTGCCACATGCTCCAATCTGCTGATCAAACAAGTGACTAAAGAGTGGCACGCTTGTGTAATAATTGTCCACGTACAAGTGGTACCCCTTTCCGAATAAGGGTGACACCAAGTCCCACACTATCTTGCCAGCGCTTCCTATGTAATCAGGGCAGTTCTCCGGCTCTACGTGACTATCTCTTCCCTCATAAACCATGAAACTACGTGTATAGCCTGTGGCCCTGTCACAGAGCTTATACATCTTGACCCCGTATCTGGAACGCTTGTTGGGGACGTATTGTTTGAAGGACAAGCGACCAGAAAATTTAATCAGGGACTCATCAACGCAGACAACTTGATCGGGAGTAAACAAGGCTGCAAAACGTTGGTTGAAGTGGTTTATGAGGGGCCGAATTTTGTAGAGCCGATCATACTCAGGGTCTCCACGAGGACGACAGAGTTCATTGTCGCTGAAGTGCATGAACCGCAAAATCATCTCGTATCGTGCCCTGGACATGGAAGCAGAGAACACGCGCATATGGTGAATTGGGTCAATGGACCAATATGACCGCAACTCACTCTTTTTGGTTATGCCCATGTTGAGGGAGAGGCCCAGAAAGATTTTAAATTCGGAAACCGTAACTGGTTTCCATTGTCTGGCAAGGGCGGACTGGGGAATAGTGGCGATGTGTTGAGCAGCGTACAAATTGGTTTGGTCCACAATAGATCTAAAGAGATCTTCGGTGAAAAACAGTGAGTAAAAGTCAAGTGTCGTAAAATCAACTGTTTCCACGTTAATGCCAGGTTGGCCAGTGAATGGGGGAAGTACGGGTTCTGCAGAAGTGGTGGGCACCCAAATAGGATTGGCGAATTCTGCAGGAAGGGCACTATGGGTACGACGGGCCTGTCTTTGTCTTCTTCTTGGTGGCAGCGGGACACTACTTGTGCTTGCCACCTCGCCAGCTTGAACTGCACTTATGGGACTCGCCACGTCACCACGTGTTACTGCAGTGCTGGATGTAGGTCCAGGGTGTACTAGGCCGCTGGTGCTTGCCAGTTCACCAGAAGGTTGAGCGGCTCTAGTATGTCTCTGCTCCATACGAGTGACCTGCGGTTCCTGCACCTCAACAACAGAATACATACGGGATTGGGCACACCTGTTCTTAACAGCGGCCTCATCTCCGTCGTCAGAGCTATCTGTCATGGAGCCGCTGTCCTCTACAGGATCGTATTCTGAGCCTGAATCTGACAGATGAGTGACGTCCTCTTCACTATCTGTCATGCTCAGAAACGTGTAGGCCTCATCACTAGTGTACCTTCGCTTTGCCATTTTGGGCTCTAAATTTAGGGGTACACTAGTGAGACTCACAGGTAAAAAAGCACCTAGCCTGTCAGCGACTGTTTCAAAACGCTACAAAAAAAACTGTTAGCGATCGCAGGGATCAAGCCTGACTCTGCGAACGCTGCAGTTATGTGTGTTGTGTTTTGTAAGTGACAGTGATCGATCGATACTGCACTTGGGTGGGCTGGGCTGGGCTTGGCGGAGGGGCTAAACGCAGGTGCTAGCGGGTATCTGGGCTGATCCCGCTAACAATGCGTTTTGGGAAACCTAAAATGCTGGCAACGCTAATATATATCTGATCAGATACTATATTACTAAGGGAGGTGTATGCTTTGCGCGTGGGTGTTAGCGGTACTGGCACTAACCTGACGCTGGGGCGACGCAGGCCTTATCTGACCCTAAAAAACTTATATCACCCGCCGGGTGATCAGGGGGTTAAACCTTTATTAGGTAATAAATGGCGGGTGCCCTGAAACAAAAAAATATAACTAACCAACCAGCGTCACCTGTAACAGTTATATGGTGATCACTGGTGAAAGGGTTAACTGGGGGGCAATCAGGGGGCTATGCGGTAGTATATGGGGGTCCCTGACGCTATAAAAAGCTGCGGCGAACCCAAATACTTACCTGCCTATCTAGCGTCACCTGTGACACTAATACAGCGATCAGAAAAAAATCGCTTATTAGTGACACTGGCGACGGGGGGTGATCACGGGGTTAAACCTTTATTGGGGGGGTTAGGGGGGCACCCTAGAGCTAAAGGGGGCTAGCCCTAACTGCCCTAACAGTTATTACAGTCACAAATGACACCAATGCAAAAAAAAAAAAAAAAAAATTAAAAAAAAAAAAAATGCACTTGGTGTCACTGTGACTGGGGGGGGCAGGGGTGATTGGGGGGTGATCAGGGGGGTGAAAAGTGTGCCTGGCGTGTTCTACTGTTAGTGTAGTGTTAGGTGCAACTCACCGATGCTCTCTCCTCGGTGCCGGAACGAAAAAGACCGACACGAGGAGAGAATACATCACTTCCTCTCCTGTGTTTACATTACAGGAGAGGAAGTGATGTCACGGGGGATTTTCATTCGTCGGGAGCGATCGCGAGGGGGTGGCCATGAATGAATGGCCGTCCCCTCGTCCGGGATCGCTCCCGAACGAATACCGACCGCCGCAGGCACCGGGCGGGGGCCCGATCGGGCCCCCGACCCGCGGGAAGGCAAGGACGTACATTTATGTGCTTATGCCTGCCCGTGCCATTCTGATGACGTATATCGGCGTGAGGCGGTCGGCAACTGGTTAAAACAATACCTTTTCAACAGCAGCAGATTCTCCCTCTCCCTCTTAACTGTGTGAGAAAAACATGGGATTGTAGGTAAATCTTATACCCATAAACCCATGTTTTTCCCTGTAGTTAAGAGGGCTGGGCTGGAAGGGAGCATGTCTTTTAGACACATGCCCCCTTCTATGACATTGCAGTGAGAGGCATGCCTCCACTGCAGCATTTTTATTGGCCAGCTTGGGCCAATGGTACTTTACTATTCAATCAGGCCAGTTGTCACAGTAGATGATATACAACCTCACTGTTCCACACATCCACTGACCCGCTGGAGAGCAGCGCTGTATGTAAGTGAATATCTGCTGAATATTTACTGGTAAATAATGTATATATAATTGTTAATACTGAATTAATCCAGGTAATATATACTCTTACCGAAGTGAACAGGCGAAGTCAGCACATCATATATACTTATGGGGCTCCTCAATACTGGTTTGATACACTTTTCATCATCCTCCCTTAGAGCATGGTTGTGGTCACTGCTTCCACCTTCCCCAATTGTTGTAATATGGATAAAAGTGAAGACATATATAGTGTGATACCGTAAAAACTGATTCAATTTATTAGAATAAAACAGCAAAAAAAACACTCACAAACGACAATTTTCCATAGGCATTTCAATTCATCAACATAGAAGAATTGTCAGGATCACCTTCCCTCTGGACTGAATTAGGCTCTCATATAGTTGTATTCCTATGGCCTTCACTTCCAGTCCTTTCCTGCACCATCACCCTGACGCGTTTCGTCTGTTATTAGACATCATCTGAGACCCTATATATGCTGGTCATATGGAATTTGTACATATATATTATGGAATTTGTACATATATATTACCTGGATTAATTCAGTATTAACAATTATATATACATTATTTATCAGTAAATATTCAGCAGATATTCACTTACATACAGCGCTGCTCTCAGTGGATGTGTGGAACAGTGAGGTTGCATATCATCTACTGTGACAACTGGCCTGATTGATTTTTGTATGAACAGATTCTTATGAGTAAGGAATTTAAGTAGCTGCATGATTTGTAAACTCTACAGTCTCCAGTAAGATACTCATTGAGGCATCAGCGCTTGTGTTTATATTGATTGTAGACGCGGGGCACGATAATATAAACATTTGTGGATGGTACTTTACTATTGGTCCAAAACTCCAAGCTGTCTATTGAGCTCAGTGCCTCTGACAAGAAGTGACGAGAGGCACTGCAAGCTCATCCTCTCAGTCTGCTGCAAACAGAGTGTGCCAAGCTTGTATTTAAACTGCCCGCTCTGCATGTAGCTTCTGACAGGCTGCGCAAGGAGTCCCATATCTCCAGAACCATAGATCGTAGGAGCTCCATTTGACCAGTGGTGGGGTAGGAGTTCAGCTACCTACCCCCCAAATGTGGGGTCTGTGACCCCAGGTCGCCAAACTATGACCCTCAAAGCTTTGTATTTTTTTTTTTATGTTCATGGCTCTGTGTCACCAGCTTCCCCTGACAGCACATCCCTAGTATGCAGTAATTTTATCATTTACAACATTAATATTATTGCAGAAAAGGTGGGACTTCAGAAGCTGTTGAAATACCCCCATATTGGTGGTCAATGGAGAAATGCTCCTTTACACTGGTGGTTAATGGAAAAAATGTCCCTTTCCTTGGTGATCAGTGTTGAAATGATCCGTTACATTGGTAGACAGTGTAAGTGGATGACCCATCTGTAATTTATTGTTGCTCAAGCAGGTCCAGCAACCTCTAGAAGAACCCTAGTTGAGAAAGCCTGGTCTGACAGATACAAGATGATGGTGAATTATTTACACTACTAATGTCTATGCAAAGCTGAAATATTAGTTTGTGTGGAGTTGGCTTTTAAAAATGCAACTTTATTTTGCTAACAAAATTCCGCTAAAACTCTTTCATATTTCACACCATAAGTAAACCTCAAGTAAATGTGTGGTTGACTTACCAACTGACTCTTCACCTTTGTATCGTAAACATTCTTTTCTTTTTTATTTCTTATTTAGTCTTGATTCAGACCAGAGTTGCCCTCACATTGACAAAAAACCTCCACGTGGTATAACCTTGGAATTAAAGAACAATGACATTGGCACACTTAGCATGCCTATTAATAAAAATAAACCCCCTTTTTAAATTTCGTCTAATTGAACTTTAAACTGTCTTCACACTCTGCACAATGTAGTTTCAATGTGATATTAAAGTATTGTGTTTTTTTTATTATTTAAAAATAACAAACATGTCATCCTTAGGGTCCGTTCACACAGGGGCAACATGACTTGTAGGCAACTTGAGTGAGGCAACTTGGACACGACTTGAGTTAAGATCACAGCGCGACTTGGGACGACTTCAACACGACTTGTGATGACTTCAACCTGACTTGGGACGACTTACAAGTCGCCCCAGGCCAGGCGACTTTTGCCGTGGCCAAGCAGAGAATGAGCTCAAGGGGGAACTCCACGCCAAATTTCTGAAAAAAATTTGGCGTGGGTTCCCCCTCCGAGAGCATACCAGGCCCTTAGGTCTGGTATGGATTCCAAGGGGAACCCCCTACGCCGAAAAAACGGCGTAGGGGTCCCCCCAGATCCACACCAGACCCTTATCCGAGCATGCTACCCGGCCGGCCAGGAAAGGGGGTGGGGACGAGCGGGCGCCCCCCCCCCTCCTGAGCCGTACCAGGCCGCGTGCCCTCAACATGGGGGGTGCCTTGGGGGAGGGGGGGCGTGCGGCCCCCCCACCCCAAAGCACCTTGTCCCCATGTCGATGAGGACAAGGGCCTCTTCCCGACAACCCTGGCCGTTGGTTGTCGGGGTCTGCGGGCGGGGGGCTTATCGGAATCCGGGAGCCCCCTTTAATAAGGGGGCCCCCGGATACCGGCCCCCCACCCTATGTGAATGAGTATGGGGTACAATGTACCCCTACCCATTCACCTGTGAAAAAAAGTACAAAAAAAACACAACACAGGGAAAAAATATTTTATTGCACAGCTCCGGGGGTCTTCCGTCTTCGGGGGTCTTCTCGCCGGACTCCTCCACTATCTTCTTGTAGCTCTTTTGCTAGCGGAGGAGTCCGGCTTTCTTCCTCGCCGCCGGCCTCTTCTCCCGACTTCGGGGGTCTTGTCCCCCTCTTCGGTTCTTCTGCCGGGCCACCGCGCCTTCTTATAGCTCTTTTACAGGCGGTGGCCCGGTCTTCTGTCGCCGCCGTCGCCTTCCGTTCTTCTCCTTCTTTTTCTCCTGGAGATGTTGACTCGACGAGCTCTCCGGCCGCAATGCCAGGGACGCGCTGCGCTGCCACTTATATAGGGACAATGGGGCGGTGTCACATGGGTTGATGTCACATGGGTTGGTCACATGAGTTGATGTCACATGGTAAGGGGGCGGGGTCACCATGTGACATCAACCCATGTGACCAACCCATGTGACATCAACCCATGTGACACCGCCCCATTGTCCCTATATAAGTGGCAGCGCAGCGCGTCCCTGGCATTGCGGCCGGAGAGCTCGTCGAGTCAACATCTCCAGGAGAAGAAGAAGGAGAAGAACGGAAGGCGGCGGCGGCGACAGAAGACCGGGCCACCGCCTGTAAAAGAGCTATAAGAAGGCGCGGTGGCCCGGCAGAAGAACCGAAGAGGGGGACAAGACCCCCGAAGTCGGGAGAAGAGGCCGGCGGCGAGGAAGAAAGCCGGACTCCTCCGCTAGCAAAAGAGCTACAAGAAGATAGCGGAGGAGTCCAGCGAGAAGACCCCCGAAGACGGAAGACCCCCGGAGCTGTGCAATAAAATATTTTTTCCCTGTGTTGTGGTTTTTTTGTACTTTTTTTCACAGGTGAATGGGTAGGGGTACATTGTACCCCATACTCATTCACATAGGGTGGGGGGCCGGTATCCGGGGGCCCCCTTATTAAAGGGGGCTCCCGGATTCCGATAAGCCCCCCGCCCGCAGACCCCGACAACCAACGGCCAGGGTTGTCGGGAAGAGGCCCTTGTCCTCATCGACATGGGGACAAGGTGCTTTGGGGTGGGGGGGCGTGCGGCCCCCCCCTCCCCCAAGGCACCCCCCCATGTTGAGGGCACGCGGCCTGGTACGGCTCAGGAGGGGGGGCGCCCGCTCGTCCCCACCCCCTTTCCTGGCCGGCCGGGTAGTGTGCTCGGATAAGGGTCTGGTGTGGATCTGGGGGGACCCCCACGCCGTTTTTTCGGCGTAGGGGGTTCCCCTTGGAATCCATACCAGACCTAAGGGCCTGGTATGCTCTCGGAGGGGGAACCCACGCCAAATTTTTTGCAGAAATTTGGCGTGGAGTTCCCCCTTCAGAGCTAATAATTCTGTCAAAGTCGCCTCCGTATAGACAGAAATCCGACTTGGAGGCGACCTCCATTGAAATCAATGGGTACCGGTCGCCTACAAGTCGGATTCAAGTAGTACAGGAACTTCTTTTGAAGTCGGAGTGACTTCAGTAGTGTCCATTAAGACAGCTCTCATTCACTTACATTGGTTTTTAAATGTTGTCCGACCTGAGGCGACTTGGGGCGACTTGAAGTTGGATCCCAAGTTGCCCCTGTGTGAACGGACCCTTACCTGTACCGTGAAATTTTGCCCAGAGCAGCCCAGATCTTCCTCTATTCAGGATCCTTACTGGCACTCCTGGCCCCTCCCTCCTGCCGAGTGCCCAAACAGCAAGCAGTTTGCTATGCGGCACCCAAGCCGAGCCTCTGCTCTGTGTCCATTGAGACACAAAGCTGTAGCTCAGCCCTGCTGCCTCTCTCTCCTCATTGGCTCACTGACTTTGATTGAAAGCAGCGGGAGCCAATGGCACCCCACTGCTGTCTAAGAAAATCGGAAGGGAGAGTCCCAGACAGCCGAGATTCTCATGCAACATCGCTGGATCAAGATGGGGCTCACATAAATACTGGGGGGCTGCTGTACATAGGTTTTTTATCTTAATGGATAAAATGCATTAAGACAAAAACAAAACCTTCTGACTTTAGAACCACTTTAACAAAAAAAGAAATACTAGAAATAATGTTGAGTGTAACAAACAATTCAAAATGTACTTGAGGCTATAGTTATATTTTAGTCCTTGAATTACATGGACAATATTTTAAACCATGTAAATTCCCACTTTATTTGGAATTAAAATATAAATAGCAACTTTGGCTAATGATTTTCTCAATTTTTTTTTTTATTTACTGCCCCATATCAAACAGTTATAGGACAAATAAATTCATTGCAGTGCCTTGAAAAAGTATTCATACCCCTTGAAATTTTCCACATTTTGTCATGTTACAACCAAAAACGTAAATGCATTTTATTGGGATTGTATGTGATAGACCAACACAAAGTGGCACATAATTGTGAAGTGGAAGGAAAATGATAAATGGTTTTCACAATTTTTCACAAATAAATATCCGAAAAATGTGGCGTGCATGTGTATTCAGCCCGCCCCCAGTCAATACTTTGTAGAACCACCTTTCCCTGCAATTACAGCTGCAAGTATTTTTGCAGATGTCTCTACCAGCCTGGCACATCCAGTTCTGTCAGATTGGATGGAGAGCTTCCGTGAACAACAATTTTCAAGTTTTGCCCCAGATTCCCAGTAGGATTTAGGTCTGGACTTTGACTGGGCCATTCTATCACATGAATATGTTTTGATCGAATCCATTCCATTGTAGCTCTGGCTGTATGTTTAGGGTCGTTGTCCCGCTGGAAGGTGAACCTTGGCCCCAGTCTCACGTCTTCTCTAAAGCCTCGTACACACGATCAGATTGTTGGCAGGGGATTGTCGATTTACAGACTGTTGTCCTAAAATCTGACCATTAGTTCGCTCCTTTTGACAATTGTTGTCCAACTTTCTGCCAACAAATGTTGGATGACATGCTAGTAAATTTTCAGCGGACAAAGGTCTGTTGTCAGATTTTGTGATGAGTCCGTCACACACAAGTTGAAAGTACAAACACACATGCTCGGAACCAAACAAGAAATTAGCAGAAAGGGCCCAAAGGGTGGCGCTCAAGAGATAAAATTCCTCGTAGTAGGTCAATACGTTTGTGTTTATTGGCCGACAATTGTGTACTATTAGTATGCAAGACAAGATCCAGGCAAAAATCAGACGCTCGGTTGGCCAACAATCTGATTGTGTTTACAGGTTTTCTTATAAGATTGCCCTGTATTCGGCTCCATCCATCTTCCCACCAACTCTGACCTGCTTCCCTGTCACTGCTGAAGAAAAGATGGTGTGCTCAGGGTGATGTGCAGTGTTAGCTTTCCACAACATGTAGCGTTTTGCTTTTAGGCCAAAAAGTTCAATAATGGTCTCATCTGACCAGAGCACCTTCTTCCACATGTTTGCTGTGTCCCCCAGATGGCTTCTCGCAAACTTCAAACAGGACTTCTTATGGATTTCAACAATGGCCGTCTTCTTGCCACGCTTCCATAAAGGACAGATTTGTGGAGTGTATGACTAATAGTTGTCCTCTGCAGCTCCTCCAGAGTTACCATGGGCCTTTTAGCTGCTTCTCTGATTAATGCTCTCCTTGTCCTGTCAGTTTAGGTGGACGGCCATGTCTTGGTAGGTTTGCAGTTGTGCCAAACTTTCCAATGATGGATTGAAAACAGTGCTGCATGAGATGTTCAAAGCTTGGGATATTTTTTATAACCCAACCCTGCTTTAAACTTCTCCACAACTTTATCCCTGACCTATCTGGTGTGCTACTTGGCCTTCATGATGTTTGATCACTAAGGTTCTCTAACAAACCTCTGAGGGCTTCACAGAACAGCTGTATTTATACTGAGATTAAATTACACACAGGTAGACTCTATTTACTAATTAGGTGACTTCTGGAGGCAATTGGTTCCACTAGATTTTAGTGTAGGGATATCAGAGTAAAGGGGGCTGAATCCAAATACAAACCACACTTTTCAGATATTTATTTGTAAAAATGTTATCATTTTCCTTCCACTTTACAATTACGTGTCACCTTTGTTGGTCTATCACATAAAATCCCAATAAAATACATTTAGGTTTTTGGTTGCAACATGACAAAATGTCGAAAATGTCAAGGGGTATGAATACTTTTTCAAGGCACTGTATGTGGAATTACTGTTTTAAACATTTTCACATGAGTACTTGAGGTTGTTTTTGTGACCTCATGACCAAAGGTGGTCTACTTGACTTGTAATTGTATTTGTGAAGTGATTCCCTTATTTTTCACACTCTGACAACATTCCATCAACACAACAGGGAATAGGAAAAATGTGTTACCTCTCTAATAATCTCCCGTCTAGCTGACTGGCAACAAACATGCTTCTGCTAGTTTGCTTTAAGCTTCAGTTACATATCTATGACTTTGTTTGTATATTTTAGAAAACATTATTGAATCATTCACTATAAATATAATAAAGACAAAGAAAAGTATAATGTTTTACGTTTTTCCCCATGATTGCCTGGGACAGCCACGTATACTCCTTTGACTTTGTCCTTCTTTGCTAGACCTTGATGACTCTAAGCATGTTTTAGCACTCTATGGGCAATACCAAAGTTGTGTTATTTGTATTTGTTGCTTTCCGCTAATACGTACATTGTGCCAAGGTATGCTCAAAGGCTGTTTTGTAACTCGCTTTACAAAAAACAAGATTAAAAAAAAAGTGTGTGCATATATATATATATATATATACACACACACACACACACACACATTATATATATATATATATATATATATATATATATATATATATCTTGTAAAATGTCCACAAATAAAGAATTCATCCAGAAAGGTAAAAAAATTAAATAAACTGTATGATGAACATACAAAATAAAAACTCCCTGGGGTGTTGGGGCGATTTACTAAGGGCTCATTTACATAGCGATCAATGCAGGCGCAATGCAAGGAAACTGAGAAAACAATTGTTTTCTAGATGTCCTGTTCTCAACATACATGTGTTGCATAAAAAGGCAGCATGTATGCCTTTTTATGCAACGCCATGTAGAACAATGTGTTTCAATGCATGTTGTGCATAGAGCTGAATTGTTTTTTTGTTTTTTTTAACTTGCAATAAGGTGGAAAAAAAGAAAGAAAAACTGTAAATGCGATGTGTTGTTGCAAAGCAGTGCGGTGTGTTTTTGAGAGTGCACAACACACAATAATGCACATATGCTCCCACTGGTGTAAAAAAATGTGAAGCTGCGTTCACTTCAATCAACTGGTTACTGGCATGCAAAAAATTAAAATTTTTAAAATATTTCCCTTGCACATGATTGGGTATTTAAATGAACACTTTACCCTATTCATTAACACATACACATTGAATACATACGGTACATTACTACGTGAACAGTTTGGGTCCATGAACAATGACTTAAAAATCGCTGCTTCCACAGGAGTTTTATGTTTTGCCTATAGAAGCAGCTCAGTGTTATCCTACGTGTCCATGCACATTAGGATGATTAGAGGCATAGTCTGAGTTCAGTGTTTTGAGGCAGAAAAAAAAAACCTTCTGGTTTGTGTTTCTCATTGGAGCTTTCTGGTAGAAAAAACTCTAAACACTTCTAAACTCCCCTACACATATGTACAAAATATAAGCCAAGTAAACTGGCGTTTTCTTTAAGCCCAGTTTGCATGGAAACTTTCTATTCCTTTAGCAATTCACTCCAAACTGGTTTTATTTTTATTTTTTATAGAAGGTGAAAAATAAAATACATTTGCAACAATTGAAGGACTTTTAAAAGCACAGAACATGTCATATATATACACAGTCAGAGGGGATTAGTAAAAATGCTTTCACAATTTGCAGTTTTGCTTATACATTATGGTTTGTGTCAGCACTTCTGCTCTTTATTGAGCACTTAAAGCTCTTAGGCTGCACACACAGAACGCTGTCTCCATCAACATTGCAGCACATATTAGCAAAACACATTGAACAAATAGGCCTCTTTTGCCAGGAATAATAGTAAAATAATGATTGTGCTCATATAACAGAAGACAGACAAAGAGAAGCAGGTGCTTTCTGCAGATGAGATATGCCCACTGGAAGGTAATGCTTGACGGCAGAGAGAATTCAGCTCAGCTGGAAAATGAGGGCTTGTTGTGACTATTGCACTATAATATTGGACATACCATGGCTTTTCTGATGAGTGTTTAATATAAAATGAAGCTCTATGCTACTGTCTAGTGTGTGAACTGCAGCCAAAACATGCGAGCACCTGCTGGCTGGCACGTAGAAGGGTTGTGTATAGTTTTCTCCTCTTTCTAAAAGGCAGGGAAGGGCAAATCTGCTGTGAAGCGAATGACACACATTCATGCAAAATATAATAATGCAACAAAATTTACTTTGTGAGACTGACTGGCACTTACTAAACTTTTTCACTGGTCTGGTCCTGAGCTCAGTTTATCTTTATTAAAGCCCCATGACTAAATTTCAATATAAATGCACGGTATAGGGACATTTCTAAATAATGTTGCATATATGTGACTGTTTTCATGTAGTTTTAAAAGCCTGTTCTTTTTTTTCTTTGGTTGCTGAGAGATACCTAGTTTCCACACATAACCCCAAATAAAGGAAGTGAGAACTCTCAAAAACTATATAAAAATACAATTGTTTATTGACAATACCATTCAATTAAAATTGATATAAAAACATCAAACACTAAGTTGTCATAAGTGTAACCTGCATTCCCCAATTAGATTGAGGTATGCTTGTCTAGTTAAGACCTGGCCAATATATATATATTATACGTATACATAAATGAGAATAGCAAACTTCCATAAATGTATTGGGCCAGATGACATGAAAAATCGAGGCCCTGGTCTTGATTTATACGCGTTCTGCCAATAAATGGCTTCTTTAGGAGATCCTATTTACATTAGGAAATGAATCACAATTACTAACAAAGTACAGTTGTAAAGATTACTACATATATGCCCCATATTAATTACTTACAAAAAACATATATGTAATAATTTCACAACTGTAGTCTGTAAGTAATTGTGATTTGTTCCCCAATGTAAATAGGATCTCCTGAAGAAGCCATTTATTGGTGAAATGTGTAGAGATCAAGACCAGCGTCTCGATTTTTCATGTAATATGGCCCAGTACATTTATGGAAATGTGCTATTCTCATTTATTATTATCATTATACAGGATTTATATAGCGCAAACAGTTTCCACAACACTTTACAAAACAAAAGCAGACATTAGTTACAATATAGGTTGGTACAACAGAAATCAGAGGGCCCTGCTTGTTAGAGCTTGCTATCTAAGAGATGTCTATATACTTATGATAAATATATAGGCTAGGTCTTAACTGGACAATCGCCCCCTAGTGTTAACCCCTTCCCTGTGAGTGACATTTATACAGTAAGCTATTTTTTAGCTCTGATGGCTCCATAAATGTCAATGGTCCCAAAAAGTGTCAAAAGTGTCCGATCTGTCTGCCGCAATTGCGCTGTCCTGCTAAAAAAAAAAAAATCGCTGATCACCACCATTACTAGTAAAAAAACAAATAATAATAATAAAAATGCCATAAATATATCCCCTAATTTGTAGATGCAATAACTTTCACGCAAACCAATCAATATACACTTATTGTGATTTTGTTTACCAAAAATATGTAGAAGAATGAATACATATCAGTCTAAACTGAGGAAGAATTTTTTTATAGCAAAAAGTAAAAAACATTGTTGGTCTTTTTTTTATTTATAGCACAAAAAATAAAAACCGCAGAGGTGATAAAATACCACCAAAAGAAAACTATTTGTGGGGAAAAAAGGATATAAATGTTGTTTGGGTACAGCATCATACAACCGCGCAATTGTCAGTTAACGCAGTGCTGTATCGCAAAAAATAGCCTGCTCATTAAGGGGGCAAATCCTTCCGGTCCTTAAGTGGTTAAATTCCTTTTTCTTTCTTTCTTGGTGTCATGTCAAAAATTCGTGCTTCACTTTGCTTTACATTTGCTGTGAGATACCTGATGATCCTGCGTTTTTCTTTTTTCTCTTTTCCATTGTTACCATACCAAGCACAGAAGCAGATGCACACTGACATGGAGATACAGGTAGCTGTGCCAATGCTCCTCGTGCCTGTATCACCAATAGCCAGTTTAGCCACCACGCTTACCCCTGCTCAGCCTTGCTGTGTTTTTTTTGACAGTGACTTCCAGTAGGAGCTGCTGTATGACATCCAAACACTGCCTGCCACGTACTGGTATTGGGAGGCGGCCATGAAGTGACTGAGTGGTCATGTGGCTTTAGAAATTAACATAAAAATGTATAAAATGAATGAATGTAATTATAGGTTAAAGTGTTAGTTCACTTTTTCAGAAAAATTACCCCAGATCTCTTCTCTGGTCTCCAATACAGCTGACAGGCCACCGGTCAGTCTGATCTGTTGCTTCACTGGCCAGTAATGACCAAGTAGAAAAAACAAACAAAGCCAGAAGTGATTAAATCTTTGTCGCTTCTGGTTCCTGACATCACACAGTGATCAATATTAGTGACTCTCACTGTGTCCCAGGAACCGGATGCCGCTGGTCGCATCTTTAC
This sequence comes from Lithobates pipiens, assembly GCF_037356315.1. Classification (NCBI taxonomy): domain Eukaryota; kingdom Metazoa; phylum Chordata; class Amphibia; order Anura; family Ranidae; genus Lithobates; species Lithobates pipiens. Next base: position 168,187,303 of record NW_027507788.1, read on the forward strand.
CAGGCTCCCTGATTGCTGGGGAAAGCCCAGTAAAGGCGGTGGTGGGAAGGAGGTCCACAGCCGCTACGATTACTTTTTCTTTGAAGGGAATCGCCACCTGGAAAAATTATATCTTGGTCGTTTCTGCAGATACAGGTGGGGGAATAGACTCAGGTAGGCAGTGATAGGTGGGGAGATAGACTCAGGTAGGTAGTGATAGCTGGGGGGAGAGACCTGTTGCTACTGACATATATCCAGTGGCACAGAACCTTCCACCTACCTCTGTGGAATCACTCCCTCTCTTAGCCCCTGTACACACAGTCGGAGATTTCGACAACCAAATCCGTCGGATTTTGTCCGTCGGATCTTGTCCAAAACTGTTGCATACACACGGTCGGACTATGTTGTCGAAAAATCCGATCATTCAGAACGTGATGACGTAATTTCGTTACGATGGGACTAAGTTCAGGCTAGTAGCCAATAGCTTTGATGTAGGAATTTGATCTGAGCATGCGTGGCACTTGGTCCGATCAAAATTTCTCTACACATGATCGGAGTAAGTCCGATCGAACTAGTTGGTCGGGAAATATTTCCAACATGTTGGAAAATTAGGTCCGACGGAATCAGTCCGATGCATACCACACACAGTCGGATTATCCGACGACACGGTCCGATAGGACACATTCCGACGGATTCTCCGACCGTGTGTACAAGGGCTAAAGGCTACTGAATCTTGATCGCTAGAGATGGGAGTGATTCCATAGGAACAAATTGGCAGCTTCTTAGCAGTTCTGCCACTGCCAATATATTTTGACTGGCTTCCTAATGCACAAAGACAGTGTAACCTAGGGCAGTTTGCATGGAAATTGAGCCTGCCTGAGAACAGCTCATTCTCAAGACTGACATCCACTTATCAAGGCATTTTGATATTTGCATAACTCCTCCTAAGAAAGAGCCCACCTTTTGCATCAGAGCTGAGAGGTGCACTGAGGCAGGGTGCTGTGATGATGTTTTCAAGAAGCTATCTGCAGCATCCTGCCGACCCCTTCCACCAGCCATGATCTGCCTACAGCCAATAAAGAATAGAGATCCAGTAATGGTGTCACTATTAAAAAATTATTATTTTTATTTTTCAAATATCACTGGCATGTTGACGAGGGGCAGGGTGAAACCAGGGAAGGTCAAATAAAAGCAGATAAAACTTCAGCTTTAAAAAATAAAAAAAATACTTTTTAGAAATTGAAAACAAGCATCTGCAGCTGCCTTCGTGTATCAATAGAGTTGTGGGACAGGCATATCAGAGCTTGATGTTCTTTTGCAGATCAGGGCTCTTGAGGTTCTCAAGCAGCAATTCAGTGTTCTGTGCAGACACCTGTAGCTGCTCTTTTAAAATATGATTAAATAAATGAAAGGTTTGCTTCAAGTACCTTACACATCAATTCATCTGCTTATAGAACAGGAATAGAAATATTCCACAAAAGGATTTCAGCTTTCATCTGGCAGGTGTTAACTCAATATAAAGACAGACATGAGTGAATGCAATTGTATTTTAAAGTAGAACTAAAGGAAAAACTTTTTTCTTTCATTTTGGAAAAAGGAAAGGTTATAACTGTAAGTTTTTTCTTTCTTTTGTTTTTTTGCCATCTGTGTCCCTTGGAGCAATTTCCCTTCACTTCCTGTCCATTAACCAAAACAGGAAGCAAGAGGAAATTCTTGCAAAGTTTAAGAATCCCTGTTGTAACCAGAACTAGTGTTCCCATTGGAAGATTTCTCCTCTTTAAGTGTTCGGATGTCAACTCAAAATTTGGTATTTTCTTTTACTTTCGATGGAAACAGTAAACAGGACAAATAGAAAGTGTGGATCTCTCTAATGGGCCACAGACAGCAATAAAAACTGACAGGTGTTCTAACCCTCTCCACTCTAAAACTCCAATCCAATCTAAAACTAAAAAACAGAAAATTGTACCATACTTACCGTAATTTTCGCTTCCTGGTGCCTATCCATGGCAGGATACCTGTGACAAGCTCAGCCTTGGCTCCTCCCTCAGGACTAGTGAATATTATCAAAGAAATGGTTAGTACAACCCCATAATTCTCCGTAATATAGAATATAGCCCCGTACACACTATCAGATTGCTGAGTTTTTCCTTCAGATTTACCAACACCATGTAGTAGAAGGGCCTGCCTGATTGCATACACATTGAAACTCCTAAGGTTTGACCTCATATTATATAGTTTTGGTAAATCTGAAGGAAAAACTCAGCAGACAATCTGATAGTGTGTACAGGGCTTATCAAGGGTGGGATTGTATGCTGCCATGGATAGGCAGCAGGAAAAGAAAATTACGGGAAGTATGGTACAATTTTCTGTTTTCCTGGTGCTTTCATGGCAGCATGCCTGTGACAAATAACTAGCTAAAACAGGTGAGATGATGCCTTGAAAGAAATTTATTTAAAAGAGATTATTATTTAGAAGAAGAAGCAAAGGCTTATTTTATAGCCTGTCTGCCAAATTCCACCAATGAGAGAGCTCCTGGATCCACTCTGTAATGTTTCAGAAACGTATGTTAGGACCACCATGTTGCTGCCCTACATATGGTTTCAATTGACACATTGGCTCTCACTTCCCAGGAGACAGAAATTGATCTGGTGGAATGCATCCTGATTGTTGAAAGAGGTTATAGCCCCTTTGCCCTGTACACCTTCTGTATGAGTTTAACTAACCATGAGGCTATTGATCTTGCAGATGCTTCTTTGCCTTTGTTATTGCCCCAGGGAATTATAAACAGCCTGGATGAGTCCCTCAGGGTGCAGTGGCTTGGAGATAGTATCTTAGTTGGAGGCAATATCAAGCTCATGAAGCGAATCTGAATCCTGACCTGAAAACATTGGAAGTTCCGATATACTAGAGGAAGATGTAACTTTGGGAACGAATCCTCATTTTGAGCTCTACTCTGTCCAGATAAAAGATGATATGATTATGATCCGCTCCTAAGGTTTGTAGCTCTGAAACTCTTCTGCTGGATGCTAGAAAAAACAGTTTCAAAGTTAGGTTCCACTACGATGCTGACTCCGAACAGGCAAAAGGTTGTTTGGCTAAAGATTCTAAAACATTAGACAGGTCCCAGGTGGTAAAGATTTGTTTAATTGGTGGACAAATCTTTTTTGATGGCTTTAAAGAATTGGATTATTAGAGAATCTTTGGCCCATCTCCTGCTCGTTGCCGCTGAAATTGCCACCACCTGCACTTTGAGTGTGCTTAGCCCTAGACCTAAGTCTAGGCCTGTTTTCAAAAACTCAAGAAGTTGGGAGGAAGATGGCAAATCAGGACTGAAGCTTTTGCCATTCGCAAAAGACTTGAATTTGTTCCACACCTTGTCATGCATACCTTTTGTTGATGGCTTTTTTGCTTTGGACTGGAACCTTTGCCACAGAAGAACCAGTGTCATTGGAATCCTGGCCGGAGGCTGGATACTTAAGGTACTTGATGTGGGAAACCAAGGGCGTCTTGGCCAGTATGGTAGGACTGTTATTACCATTATGGTTTGTTTCTAGCATAAGTCCCATCAGAAATTTTGGGATAAGAGAAGAGGGGTGGGAGGGTTTGAGGCATATGCTAGCCTGCATGTCCAGGGGGTTGTTGAGAGCATCTGTTGCTTCGGGCTGAGGGTAAGGTAGCCATGAGATAAACCTGGTCAGTTTGGTATTGATCGCTGTAGCAAACATATCCAGTTCAGGGAGGCCCCATTTCTCTACAATCCAACTGAATAGCTTTGGGTGTAGAGACCATTCGTTGGCATCCAGAAATCTGCGAGAAAGATGATCAGCCTCTGAGTTTAGGCGGTGGGGAAGATAGATTCTTAGATTCCTTTGTGCCCATAGGATAATGGGTTCCACCTCCTCCAGTAGGGAGTTGCTGTATGTTCCCCCTTGACGGTGTATGCATATGTGTATGGATACCCCAGCCTTGTTGTCCATTCAAAGCAGCACTGCCTTCCAGGAATTTTAGGGCTAGTAATGCTAGATAGGCTGCCCAAATATCCAGGATGTTTTATACAACACTCGGTGAGCTGAAAGCCCATCTTCCCTGAACTGAAATTTGGCTACAGTGTGCCCCCCAGCCTGTCACACTGGCATCTGTGGTAACTGTAGTCCAGTAGACATGCCCTAATAAACGCAATTTTATTAGTGTCTCTCTCTTCATCCACCAATGTAGACTCCTGCGCATTAGACTTGTCAGGTGTATGGGTTGAGATAAATGGTACTTGTTCTAAAGCCTCAAGAACTCCAACTGAAAATGTCTCAGGTGCCAATGAGCCTAGGGCACCATAGGGGTATGAGATGAAATCACCCCTATCAGACTCATGCAATTCAAATCTGTCAGGCAAGACCTCATTCTCACTTTCTTCATCTTCCGAATGATATTTGTTACCTTCTGAGGCAGTGAGCACACTGTCTCCTTCATCATATTGAATAGAGTGCCTAGATAAATCATCTCCTGAATTGGAGTAAGGTGACTCTTCGCCTGACTTATCTTCAAGACGAACTCTGATAGTGTTGATAAAATGCACCTGTGTTCCATTAACTGGACAGGATCTTTTGCTAGAAGGAGAATATCATCCAAGTAGTGATACTGTCAGGAACCATGAATCAGATGGAGACAGAAAATGCAGTAAAAAATCACACATTTTAATATAGTAGTAGAAATGGTGCAAATTGTAAATGTAAAAACATAGCCAGGTGTCACATACGAGGTGTGAGGCCAAGATGCTGAAAGGGCTCCCGTTGTGACTAAGTACAGTGCTTCCCTGAAAGTGGTACAGGGAGAGCAATGCCCAGAGAAGCACCGTTTGCCAGGTACCGAGATGAGATGAGCTGGTCTCCGTGATGTAGCAGGAAAAGGCTGGATGAACTGTAAAGCTGGTGAGCTTGCAGAGTACCAGGTAAGCTTAACAGAGTAGCAAACCGGAGACAGAAACAAGAGCCAGGCCGGGGGTCATACACAGTAAGATCAGTTCAGATGATGAGATTGTATAGCTGGGGTCATACACAGGAAGACGGATCTGTAGCAGAGTCAATAAGCCAAGCCAAGGTCAGATATGGTGGAGCAAGCCAGAGAGAAGTCAGAAGTACAAGCTAAGGTAAATCAGGAGATTTGGATCACAGGTCAGAGCAAGACCGGTCACTAACAAAAGTTCAATCAGGATACACAGAAGTACAGGATCAAGGGGAAGCTGAAGATAATCCAGCAATGAGTGGCTCAAGTAGCAGGCTTAAATAGACCAGGAAGTAAGTCATGTGATCTGTTCAGGTTACAATGAGGAAGTACCGCCCACATTAGTCACACTGTGCACCAAGGTGGCCATGATTGTCTTGGGCAGAATTGCCAGTCCTTCTGGCCATTTCTCTGACACCAGGGTTCGGTAAACAAAGTGGGTAGTCAGTGCAAGCCAATAAATCAGGAAGCCAGAGATCAGCGTAGTCTGAGACAGCAAACAGGATCAGGAACCAGAGGGGACGTCACCTAGGCAAGTCTTTAACAAGAACACAGCACAGAATTTTCAGATATGTTGACCAAGGTGAAAGCATGGGGAAGATTAACCAGGCAGTTTACAGTGCCTTTCAAAAGTATTTGCCCCCTTGGCATTTTTCACAGAACATACCCACAACTTTGAAGATTTTTTTTTTATTGTGAAGCATACAACAAATAACAGAAAAAATCAATGTGCATAACTATTCACCCCCCTAAAGTCAATACTTTGTAGAGCCACCTTTTGCAGCTATCACAGCTCCAAGTCGCTTTGGATAAGTCTCTATGAGCTTGCCACATCTTACCATTGATATTTTTGGCCATTCCTCCTTGCAAAATTATTCCAACTCCTTCAAGGATGGTTTGCGCTTGTGAACAGCAACCTTAAAGTCTGACCACAGATTTTCAATTGTATTGATGTCTGGGCTTTGACTAGGCCTCTCCAACACATTTACATGTTTCCCATTAAAACTCTCAAATGTTGTTTTAGCAGTGTGTTTGAGGTCATTTTTCCTGCTGGAAGGCGAACCTATGTCCTAGTCTCAAATCACCCACAGAGTGGTACATGTTTTGCTCAAGAATACCCCTGTATTTAGCACCATCCATCCTTGCCTCAACTGACCAGTTACCCAGTTCCGACTGCTGAAAAACATCCCCGCAGCATGATACTGCCAGCACCATGTTTCACTGTGGAGATGGTGTTCTTTAGGTGATATGATGTGTTGGGTTTGCACCACACATAGTGTTTTCTTTGATGGCAAAAAAGTCAAATTTTAGACTCATCAGACCAGAGCACCTTTCTCCATACATTTTGGGGGTCTCCCACATGCCTTTTCGCAAACCCAAGACGTGCCATTCTGGTTTTTGCTGAAAGTAATGGCTTTCTTCTGGCCACTCTGACATAAAGCCCAACTCTATGGAGCACACGGCTTATTGTCGGCCTATGTACAGATACTCCAGTCTCTGCTGTGGAACTCTGCAGCTCCTCCAGGGTTACCTTAGGTCTCTGTGCTGCCTCTTTAATACGCTCCTTGCCTGGTCCGTGAGTTTTGGTGTGCGGCCGTCTCTTGGCAGGTTTGCTGTTGTGTCATGTTCTTTCCATTTGGTTATGATAGATTTGATGGTGCTCCTAGGGATCATCAAATATTTGGATATTTTTTTATAACCTAACCCTGACTTGTACTTCTCAATGACATTGTCACTTACTTATTTGGAGTTCATTGGTCTTCATGGCAGTGTTTGGTTATTGGAGCCTCTTGCTTAGGTGTTGCAGCCTCTGGGGCCTTTTAAAAAGGTTTATATGTAATGACATATCCTGTGACACTTAGTTTGCACATAGGTGGACAACATTTCACTAATTATGTGACTTCTCGGAAGGTAATTGGTTGCGCTAGAGCTTTTTATGGGCTTCAAAACAAAGGGGGTGAATACCTACGCAAAGATAATCAAAGTAATCAGAGATACCTACCATATAAAGGCTGACCATGTAGCGTCAGATCAGGATAGGCCGATGGGTGGGCGGGACTTGCGCATGTGCAAGCGTTCTATGGCTACTATAAATATCCCTCACATATGGAGGGGCTACTCAGCCCTATCCTCACAGGAAACAAGCTATAAGACCACCCAGCCTTTATATGGTAGGTATCTCTGATTACTTTGATTATCTTTATTGAATACTATTTTAATCCCTCCAAGTGACACCACTTGTGTGTAGGTTTAATATACAAACAAACAACACTTTCATGCATATTTGATCTATTCATAATAGATCGGGGGATTTGCCCTCTTGGACTCTGAATATTAGAGGGTGATTGTATCTACGACCCATCCCGGGCTGGGTCTTTTCTTGCAGTCTCCCCCTCTTGGGGTCTTTTATTTACGTACATAATCAATTCAGGTAACATTTCACCTTAAGCACTTCTGGTTGTTTAGCGAAACATTTGCACTTGATCAGCCATTCTTTTATATTTTTATATTTATTTTTCACACATTTCAGAATGATTACACACACTGGAGCACACATTTTTTTGTTTCACTGTTGTTGTTATCACTGAGCACTCACCTCACTTTTGGCACACCACACATGGTCTTTTTTTCAGTTTTTCCCCTCCACCTTCTTCTTTTCACTTTGGGTGTCTTATTATTATTATTATTATATATATATATATTTTTTTTTTTCTTTGTGGGTAAGTAATACCTCCTTTGGGCATTTGGGATTATTTGATACCTTCTTTGCATTCTGAACACTTACAGGCATGTTCACGGACTATATGAACAAGCATTTTTGAATAATGCAGCCTAGTTGCCTGCTCATTTAATCTTGAGTGAGCAACGCTAATCACACATTTGCATTAAATTCCGCTGCAAGTGGGACCCTTCCGCCTTTTGGCTGCCGATGCTCACACTCCTTCCTATGGAATTCATTGGAGGGGAGTGAAAAGTGTGATCTCTCGTAAGCCGCACCACTGGACTCCGCCTTTGTATTTCTCCCTGGTGTGCAGTGACATTTGGGAACGTGGGGGCCCCTTGTGTGGGGGGAGTGATAAGCAGTCTACTTTATTTTTTGAGAAGGATTTCCACTGTGAATGTCTTTTCCATCTGTTTGGATGTACAATACTGGGTAACTATGTTAGGATATTAGGTACCTATATTGTATTGAAGTAATTTTCAATGTATACACTCATGGTATTCTTCTTTCACAGCAGACCATCCCTCTGAAGAAGACCCGTATAGCGGGTTGAAACGCGTCAGAGTCACACTCCAACTGTCTGTAATTCTGTACAGTGCTCGTGTGAAATTTGTGTCTGTATATGTACACCTGTTTCTCATTAATGTTGTTCTTTATTTTTTTTTATTATTTGTCTAGTGGAGTTCATTTTTTAACCAATGTGCCATACGTTTTTTATGCATTAATAAATATTGAAATCTTTTTATTTAATATTCTCTTATTTTTATTTTTTTGCTGCCTAAAAACTCCACTGTAGGGGAATTTGTTCCTTTTCTTTTTTTGTTGATCTCAGGGGTGAGTAGCACTCTCCAGCCTTTTTGGTAGTGTGTTTTTTTTCTGTTGCCCCAGGAAAACTGTTTTGCCTTTAGCTTAGTTTTTTTTAGCTTTGAGTTCTGTAACTAACAAATAATTGCACCTCAACTAAACAAGTGTAAAGCTGCATCAAAGCTGCATCAGGCATCTGACAGATTGGCAAACATATATACTTTAGCCACTTACCCTCATGATACGGCGCCAGGTCGGCATGATTTGTATTACCAAAAATATGTAGAAGAATACATATCGGCTTAAACGGAGGAAAAAAATGGAAAATTCCTATCAAAATACTTACCGTAATTTTCCTTTCTTTCCTGATGGACTCCATGGCAGCAACGTGTGGGTTAAGTCCCGCCTCCACTACCCTATAGGAAACTACTCCCATAAATCTTTGCTCCCTGCCCCTGGCCATGTTCGGTAACTAGCCTACTCCAGCCATGTGGGAGGGAACTCCTGCTGCCATGGAGTCCATCAGGAAAGGAAAATTATGGTAAGTATTTTGATAGGAATTTTCAATTTTTTTCCTCCGTTTAAGCCGATATGTATTCTTCTACATATATTTCCTTACAGACTCCATGGCAGCAAAGTGTGGGAAATAACTCGCCAAACACACCCAGGTGGGCAAAATGCTGAACAAAAGATTTATTTAACACTGTCGGCCGACAGGACTTTCAAACCAAAATCAACAGAGGATAAAGAGGCTGGCTCAACACAATAGTGAGACATAAAGGTATGAATTGAAGACCAGGAGGCCGCTCTACAGATTACATCAGGCGCAACATGACGTGAAGCCGCCCATGAGGTTGAGAGACTTCTGGTAGAGTGAGCTGTAACCACCTCAGGAGGAGCCAAGCCCTTCTCTCTATAAGCCCATTGGATTGCCTGGACCACCCAAGCAGCGATGGATCTAACAGAGGCCTTAGCGCCTCTATTTTTCCCGTTAAATAACACGAAGAGGAAGTCAGATTGACGAAAAGAAGCTGTAACATCCAGATATTGTTTTAGAGTAACTCCCAAATCGAGTGGATGTGGATCCTGACTTCCAGCGGAATTGAAGGTAGGAAGCGTGTTTTCCTGGTTTTCTCGGAAAACAGAGGTAACCTTGGGATTTGTCCCCAACATCGGAATTAGGACTACCCTATCTGGAAAGAAGGTGAGAAAAGGTTCCTTTGCGCCTAGAGACTGAATTTCGGAGATTCTCTTCGCCGAAGTTATGGCTACCAGAAAAGAGGTTTTAAGGGTTAATTCTCTGATTGAGAGCGTTTTATCAAGTTGAGAGAAGAAATCTAAAACCAATGGAAGGTCCCATTTGGGGAATCTAGGCTTCCTTTGTGGCCTAAGCCTGATTGCTCCTTTGAAGAATTGTTGGACCAAGGGATGATTGGCCCATGCGACTCCAGAAAAAGCTGAAATTGCTGAAACCTGGACCCGGAGAGAACTAACCGAAAGGGAGATATCCAATCCTGATTGTAAAAAGCTTAAAACGTCCCGGACTGTAAGGGTATTACAGGAACTGGACCTTGAAGACAAGTGATCTGCAAACTTCGCCCAAATTCTCTCATATACCCGATTAGTACTACTTCTTCGTGCACCAAGAGTGGGAATGACTTCTTCAGGACAGCCTAAAGCCTTCAACCGTCCCCTTTCAAAAACAAAGCCTTTAGGCGCAGGTGATCCGGGCAAGGATGTAATCTCGACCCTTGAGACAGAAGGTCTGGTTTGGATGGTAAAGGAATTGGATCCCTGACACTGAGGAGCATCAGAAGCGGAAACCAGGGTCTGTTGGGCCAATAAGGGATTATGGCTATCACTTCTGCTGTCTCTGACCTGAGACTCCTCAGGAACTGATGAATGATAGGAGTTGGAGGAAAGGCATAGGCCCTGTGGAACCACCATTTCTCCGTCAAGGCATCCACCCCGTAGGCTTGAGGATCCCTGTACCTTGAATAATACTTCTCCAGTTTTTTGTTGCAGGGAGAGGCAAACAGGTCGACTTCTGGGAAGAGACCCATTGTCAGGATCCAGTTGAACACTTCCTCGTGAAGAGACCACTCATTGTTGTCCAGAAGTATCCGGGAAAGAAAGTCTGCCTGAACGTTCTGAATCCCGGGACATAGGTTGCTGTCAGATCCTTCAGGTTCCTCTGAGCCCAGGTCATGATCGGTTCCACCTCCTGGAGAAGGGATAGACTTTGGGTACCCCCTTGCCTTCTAATGTACGCTACTGCTGTGGTATTGTCTAGCCTGAGTAAGACCGAGGCTCCTGAAATCAGATGCCGAAAGGCTAGCAGAGCTTGAAAGGCTGCCCTTAACTCCAGGATGTTTGACACCGTCCCTCTGGAGGGGAGAATCCAGGTGCCCTGAGCCACTTCCGCCAGACAGTGGGCGCCCCAGCCTCTGTTGCTGGCATCCGTTGTTATGGTGACCCATGAGATGGGGAGAATGGAATGGCAGTTGCAGAGATTTTCCCGTTGGAGCCACCACGGAAGGGAATTCCTCATGGATAGGGTAATCCGAATCAGCTGGGTTTTTCTGCCTGACCATTGATGAAGGAAACCCTTCTGAAAGGGCCTCATCCTCCACTGTGCCCACCTCACCATCGGAATTGTCGCTACCATAGTGCCTATAATTTTCAGGCCCTGACCACAGCAGAGAGGGCTGGACGTATTCTGTCCCTGACCACTGACAACTTCTCTTCTGGTAATGAGATGGTGCCTCTGACAGTGTTGAATAGGGCCCCTAAGAACACCAGCCGCTGAGATGGAACCAGCTGGCTCTTCTTCATGTTCAAGATCCACCCGAACTCCTGTAGGGTGAAGATGACCTGCTTTCTGTGTACCAGAAGTTGATCCTTGTCTTGAGCCAACAACAGAAGGTCGTCTAGGTAGTGATGTAGACGAATCCCTTTGGTTCTCAGAAGAGCTACCACTGCCAACAGTACTTTTGAAAATACACGAGGAGAAGTTTATAGCCCGAAGGGAAGGCATGTAAATTGAAAATGGCTTTCGCCCACGGAGAAGCGGAGATACTGCTGGTAATTTTCTGCAACTGGGACATGAAAATAGGCGTCCTTGAGGTCTATGGAGACCATCCAGTCCCCTGCTTGAACAGATTGTTGAATTGTGGATAATGACTCCATCTTGAATTTTTCTTTTTTGATAAAACTGTTCAAGTGAGTTAGATCTATGACCGGCCTCCAGGCCCCGCTCTTTTTCTGGACCATAAACAAAGGAGAGTAGATTCCCATGCCTCTCTGAATGACTGGAACATGGATAACGGCGCCTTGAGCCAACAAAGATTCCACGTAGGCTAGAAGAATTAACCTTTTTTCGTCTGAAGCCGGAAGAGAGGTGGGGACCCATCTGAGCCTGGGAGATTCCTTGAAGGTCCAAACATGACCTGAGGAGACAGACTTGACGGTCCAGAAGTCTTGGATCGAGGCCGCTCAGACATGGCGAAAGTGGAAAAGACGAACCCCCACCTGCCCTGTCTGAGCGGGCCCAACCTCAAAAGGATTTAGTCGGTTCCCTCTCTCCCTTTAAATCACTTTTTGTAGATTTATTAAAAGAGGATTGTCTTGATTTCCAGGACCTGGAAAATTCACGGCCCGGTCTGTAACTGCAAGCTTCCCTGGCTTGTTCCTGGTACTGTCTCTTTGGAAAAGACCTTCTCTGGGCTTGCAAACGCCGGTCCTGGGGAAGGAACCCCGACTTCCCACCAGTGGCTCGGGTAATAGCCTCATCCAACTTATTGCCGAAAAGGGAGGACCCTTCAAAGGGGATACGGCACCATACTTGTTTTGAGGCTGGGTCCGCCAGCCAAGGGCGGAGCCACAGAGCCCATTTGGCCGTAACAGAAGAGAGCATCACCCGAGCCACCAGGCGTATGATGTCGATAGAGGCCTCCCCAAGAAAGGCGGAGGCCAGCCTAAGTTCTTGGATAGGTGCGCTCTTAGCCGTATCTTCAGAGATATTTCTAAGCGTCTCATCTACACTATCCGTCCATATCTCCATTGCTTTGGACATAGCGGCCAGAGCCAACGCTGGCTTACAGGCCATTCCTGCTTTGAGATACACTCTCTTCAAATCAGCGTCAATCCGTCTGTCCAGAACATCCTTAAAAGACACAGTATCCTCTAAGGGAAGTGTGACATGTTTCACCAGCCTCATGACTGCTGCGTCTACCAACGGCGCTGACTCCAAATGCTTCACCTCTTCTTCATTGAAAGGATAGAGTTTTGAAACCTTTGATAGCATGGAATTTTTCTTCTCCACCTTGCCCCATTCATCTGTGATAATCTCACCTAGCTCAGAAATAAAAGGAAAATTAATCCGTTCCTTCTTTAATTGCTTAAAGAATTTTCTCTGTTTGGAAGGAGCAGCCACAGAATCTTCCCAGTTCAGTGTCTCTCTAACAGCTCTGACCAAAAGGAGGAAGTAGAGCGAAATCAAAACCCACTGTCACTGTCAGATATGGCAGCTGAGGGGTGGCTATGCGCAGAGGATTCCCAAGTATCCTGCAGCTGAGTCTCCCTTCCTGGAGAAAGTGGCGGCTCTGCCAGGGGAACATAGGACTGGCACTCAATATTTCTGAGGGACTCCTTAACAACTTTTTCCACCAGGGTTTTAAGTTGTTGATCCGCTTTCATTGGAAGCCTTGGCGTAGCAAGGATCGCATAAAGATTTTCCTGCCGGTACAAGAGCTCTGCACCCCCAACAGGCACTAGCTGAGTGACTAGATTGAGTCCTCGAGGAGTGCGACCGTTCCTCACTACGGTGTCCTGATCTTGAGGAGGAACCATAATGTTTTGATTTGGAAGATGAGTGCCGGTGATGTGACTTGGAGGAGTCGCTCCCTCTATGAGCTGCGATGCTGTTCTGACCTGGAAGGGCTGAAACAGGAACAAGACAAGAAACCACAAGAGACAAGACATCAGGACAGAGCTAACAGATAAATACCCCTCCCCCACCACACCTTCAGGTGATCATTAAAAATACCTTTTATGAGAGGGCTGGCCACAAACAGGCGGTAAAGAATCCATGTCCTCAGCGATATCCATACGCGCTGAAAAGATGACAAGGGATCAGTGCAAGGGACAGGGAAGGGATAACTACCCTGTCCCAGAATGCCACTTACCAGTAGATGCAACACAGAGGCAGGGGGAAGTCCCCGCAACAGCCCGCAAGCATTCCCAAAACTTGCAGACTAATTCCCCATTTAAATAGCCCGCCCCTGTGATGTCACCGCCGTGCCTGTGCGGATGCGCGAAATAGCGGCAATTTGCTGCTATCGTGCATGCGCGAAACCAAGCCTCGATCTCAACCGCATTCACGCATGTGCAGTACGGCCGAGAACGCAAACCCGGAAGTAGAACGGCGGCTGGAACGCAGAAGAACCAGCTGCCATGCCTGCACATACAAACAAACAGAAAAAAACGAAGACAGATAAAAGATACAAAAACTGCTGCCATAATGAACTTATAGAACCTCTCACCACTCCCACCACGATCGATCACTCGGCCGAAGGTAAGGCAAGATGACACCGGACTTTCCAGGGGGCAAAACCGGTCACCTGCTAATAGCTGGCTATCCGACCAATGCGCAGTCTGCCTGCCAGTGGCCAGGACATGGGCTTCTTCACAGCGCCTCTTCCACTGCCCACTCCATACCCTGCTAATAGCTAGGGCTTAGCGGAGTAATGCGACTTTCCAGACCCAGAGTCGCAGACCAGCCGACCTCGATCGTGGGGATGATAAATCTTCGGCCAGGGGCAGGGAGCAAAGATTTATGGGAGTAGTGTCCTATAGGGTAGTGGAGGCGGGACTTAACCCACACGTTGCTGCCATGGAGTCTGTCAGGAAATTTGCTTTTTTTAAAAAAAAAATTGGGGCTATTTATTACAGCAAAAAGTACAAAATATCGTTTTTTTCAAAATTGTCGCTTTTTTTGTTTATAGCGCAAAAAATAAAAAACGCAGAGATGATCAAATACCACCAAAAGAAAGCTCTAATTATGGGAAAAAGGACGTCAATCTTGTTTGGGTAAAGTGTTGCAATTGTCAGTTAAAGCGACGCAGTGCCGTATCACAAAAAATGGCCTGGTCATCGAGCAGCCAATTCTTTCGGGGCTGAAGTGGTTAAAGTATCACAGGTTGTGTGTAGTGTACTATGTGAAGAAAGTGGATGGGTGTCAAGCTGCCCATAATACACAAATTTGGCATGACACTGACTCAACCTCTCCCTGTCCTTCATCTCTTCTCAAGAACACCAGCGGATGTACAGAGGGACAGAAAAAAATGATTCTGATACACACCTGTCACTGCATATAATTACTTTTCATATCATTATTTATATTGATATTCTCATGTTGCTAGGCTTCTATAATTTATGATAAATGACAGTTTAACCACTTCCCCACTGCCCTATAGCAGTTTTTCATGCTACATGGTGGCTGCTATGCGCAGGACCATGTACAGATGTGGTCATAACTTTACATACCCTGGCAGAATTAATGATTTCGTGGCCATTTTTCAGAGAATATGAATAATACAAAAACCTTTTCTTTCACGCATGGTTAGTGTTTGGCTGAATCCATATCAATCAACTATGTTTACTCTTTTTAACCACTTGACGCCCAAGCTACGTCATATTACGTCGTGGGCTTTGTGGTGTTATATCTGAATGATGCCTGAGGCTACAGACATCATTCAGATATCGGCATTTTCCCGCCGCCCTCCGATGCTTCTACCGACTCACCGCTTCCATCAGTGAGTCAGTCACAGGATCCGCCGGCCCACGGATGGTATCAGAGATTTCTAGTGGACCAGATGGTCCCCGGAGTCTCTATGATCGTTCGTAGGCCGGGCACAATGTTATGAAGAACGGCGCTACCTTGGCTGGGAAGCCTTGATCGGTTTGTTTTTTGATTTTAGGCTTCACAGCCTAGAGGTGAGATGTGGGGTCTGATTGACCCCATATCTCACTGTAAATAGGTCCGATCGTGCCATATTCCTATTACAAGGGATGTTTACATTCCTTGCAATAGGAATAAAAGTAATCAATTATTTATTTATTTATTTTTTAAGTGTCAAACTAAAAAAAATAAAAGTAAAATTAACAATGAAAATTTTTTAAAGCGCCCCTGTCCCCGTGAGCTCGTACGCAGAAGCTAACGCATACGTAAGTCCCACCCACATATGAAAACGGTGTTCAAACCACACAAGTGAGGTATCGCCGCGAACGTTAGAGCGAGAGCAATAATTCTACCCTAGACCTCCTCTGTAACTCAAAACATGTAACCAGTAAAAAAACCAGTAAAAAAAAATGTAAAGTGTCGCCTATGGGGATTTTTAAATATCAAAGTTTGGCGCAATTCCACGAGCATGTGCAATTTTAAAGCGTAGCATGTTGGGTATCTATTTACTCAGCGTATCTTCATCTTTCACATTATGCAAAAAAATTGGGCTAAATTTACTTTTTTCTGTTCAAACAATTGCTGCGCAAATACCGTGCGAGATAAAAAGTAATGACCGTCATTGTATTCTCTAGGGTCTTTGCTAAAAAAACATATATAATGTTTGGGGGTTCTATCTAATTTTCTAGCAAAATGTAGGAGAGAAATGTCAGAATTGGCCTGGATGCGAAGTGGTTAAATCATAATGAGAACAGAAACTACCCAAATGACCCTGATCAAAAGTTTACATACCCCAGTTCTTAATACCGTGTATTGCCCCCTTTTACATCAATGACAGCTTGAAGTCTTTTGGAGTATTTGTGGATAAGGCTTGTTCATCTTCTCAGATGGTAAAGCTGCCCATTCCTCTTGGCAAAAAGCCTCCAATTCCTGTAAATTCTTGGGCTGTCTTGCATGAACTGCACGTGTGAGATCTCCCCAGAGTGGCTCAATGATATTGAGGTCAGGAGACTGAGATGGCCACTCCACAACCTTCACTTTATTCTGCTGTAGCCAATGACAGGTCGACTTGGCCTTGTGTTTTGGATCATTGTCATGTTGTAATGTCCAAGTACATCCCATGCGCAGGTTCCTGGCTGATGAATGCAAATGTTCCTCCATTATTTTTTGATAACATACTGCATTCATCTTGCCAAAAATTTTGACCAAATTTCCTGTGCCTTTGCAGCACTAAAATCCCCAAAACATCAGCGATCCACCTCCGTGTTTCACAGTAGGATTGGTGTACCTTTCATCATAGGCCTTGTTGACTTCTCTCCAAATGAAGCGTTTATGGTTGTGGCCAGAAAACTCAATTTTGATCTTGTCACTACAAATGAATTTGAGCCAGAAGATTTGAGGCTTGTCTCTCTGCAGTTTGGCGTATTTCTAAGCGGGATACTTTGTGGTATTTGCATAGTAATGGCTTTCTTTTGGCGACTGAACCATGCAGCCCATCTTTCTTTAAGTGCCTCCTTATTGTGCATCTTGAAACAGCCCCACCACATGTTTTCAGGGAGTCCTGCATTTCAACTGAAGTTATTTGTAGGTTTTTCTTTGCATTCCAAATAATTTTCCTGGCAGTTGTGGCTGAGATTTTAGTTGGTCTACCTGACCGTGGTTTCGTTTCAACAGAACCCCTAATTTTCCCCTTCTTGGTTAGAGTTTGAACACTGCTGATTGGCATTCTCAATTCCCTGTCGGTCCGACTTTGAAAAAGGTTCCTGCACTACTTTGGTCCGACTTTGATCCTACTTCAGCTTATTGAATATAATTGAAGTAGGATCAAAGTCAGATCCTTGTCCAAACCATCTGACTTTGGCATCCGACATTCTGTTATTTCCTGCCCCCTGCTGCAACCCCTCCCATTGTGTGTAGTGATGAGGAGGAGGAAGTGACCATGTGTTGCCTTTGTGACCTGTATAATGGCACCTAGGAGAAACAGAGGGACCAGATCCAGGCTGCAAATAGAGCAGCTCATTTAGCTACTGCGGGCAGGTCCGTCCACTGTTGTATGACACTCATGATGTGAACTGCAAGGCCACTGTCACGTACCTGGTGGAAGGAGCCCGGAGTGCAGGGAGCGGCCTCTCGTAAGCCTCTGGCTCGAGATCCCCTGAGAGTGGGAACAGGGACTCTAGAGGTCAGAGGGCACAAGTGCCAAGTCCGTGTAGGTAGGCTTGGTCCTGGAGCTGGTGTCAGACAGCAGCGGGTGCAGGCAGGTGGTTCTGGAACAGCTGGAGAGCAGTCAGCGGCTGGCAGCAGGTGCAGGAGGTCACACAGGAACGGCTGGCAGGCGGGCAACAGGCAGCATCGGTCACAGAAGACAAACTGGATCAGCAGGCAACAGCAGGGTCAAACACAGGCCGGGTCGTCAACGGGCAGGCAGCAGAAGTACCGAAGGAGAAGGCAGAAGCGTGGTCAGGAAGTCCGAGGGTCAAGGCTGGCAGCAGGCAGGGGTAATCAGGAACAAGCCGGGTAGATCAGAGACAGGAACAATCAGGTTTAGCAGAGGTAACTCACAGGAACGCTGTAGACAGAACAGCACCGGGCCACTAGAACGGATCTCTTAAGAAGCCCTCTGGGCGCCAAGAACGGTCGCACGGCGTGCCCGCGCGCGCCCACGTGAAACCGTGCAACCGTTCGTGACCCCGCGCACCCGCGTGCGCACGTTCGCAACCTCGCGCACCCGATCATACCTGCTCGCACCCGCGTGCGTCCGTTCGCGCCAACGCGCGCCCGGGAAGACCTATTAGCGCTCAACGGACCAATTCTGTGGATAAGTCTTCCATGGGCCGCTGGAACTCGGGAACGACCATGACATTGCCCCCCCCCAAGGGGCAGCCTCCGGATGCCCAATTTGGCATTTTACTAGGATGGGCCCTTTTAAAGGCAAGAATCAGTCTCCTGGCATGAATGTTGGATTCAGGTTCCCAAGAATTTTCTTCAGGTCCGTACCCTTTCCACTTCACCAGGAATTGAACTTGATTCCGTCTACGCCTACAGTCCAAGATAGATTCCACCTCGTACTCGACTTCACCGTCGATGATTACAGGTTCAGGTGGGGCAATCCTCCGGCTGTCAAAGGGATCCGGGATGGCTGGTTTGAGTAAAGCTACATGAAATACGGGGTGAATCCGGAACGATTCTGGCAGTTTTAGCTCAAATGCTACGTCGTTTATCTTTTTCACAATTGGGAAAGGACCCACAAACCTTGGTCCCAATTTCCTAGTAGGACAGGCCATCTTTAGGTTCAACGTGGAGGGCCAAACCTGGTCCCCAACTTTGAGTTCAAGTTCCCCCTTCTCCTCCTGTCAAAGACTTCCTTGTTATGTCTTTGGGTCCTTGCCATGGTCTCCTGCAGCAGTCTGTTGTTGGAGCTGAAGAAGTCGATACTCTCCTGGACCGCTGGCTTTCAGGCAGGTCTTGGGACAAAAATGAGGGATGGAAGCCATAGTTGGCGAAGAATGGGGACTGACTTGTGGCAGAGTGGATGGAGTTATTATAAGCAAATTCTGCTAACGGGAGCAAGGGAGCCCAGTTGTCCTGAGAAAAAGACGAGAAGCAGCGCAGGTACTGCTCCAGCGTCTGGTTCGTCCGTTCTGTTTGCCCATTGGTCTGTGTGTGGTAAGCAGACGAGAGACAAAGATCAATTTTCAAGGCCCTGCAAAGTGCTCTCCAGAATTTAGACGTGAATTGCACACCCCGATCAGAAGTAATGTTTGCGGGAACGCCATGTAGCCTCACAATTTCTTTAATAAAAACCTCAGCGGTTTCTGCAGCGGAGGGGGTGCCCTTCATCGGCAAGAAGTGGGCCATTTTGGTCAGCCTGTCCACTACCACAAAGATTGTGGAGTAGCCTTCTGATGGTGGAAGCTCTACGATAAAATCCATTGATATCATCCGCCAAGGCCTCTCTGGAACAGGTAATGGTTTCATCAGACCTCAGGCCCTGGACTTGTTGCTTTTGTTCCGGATGCAAATGACACATGCCTCCACGTACTTCTTACAGTCAGATCTCAACTGGGGCCACCAAAAGGTGCGCTGGACTAACTCGGTGGTCTTGAGGGCACCGAAATGGCCGGCCAGCGGGTGATCATGGCATGCACTGAGGACTGGCACCCGAGTCTCCTGGGGAACAAAAATTTTGCCTTCATACCAGAGAAGTTCGTCTTGGGCCAGAAGTGTGACGTTAGGTGGAGGAGTGGCACCAGCGGAGGCTTGCTTGATCAGAGACAGCAAATCTGTTTGAAGAAGAAGAAAGTTCCCTGAGGTCAGGATGGTATCTGGGTGTGGGGAAGTCTCTGGCTCGTTGAACATTCGGGACAGGGCGTCCGGTTTTTGGTATTCTTGGATCCCGGGCGATAAGTTATATGAAATGAAAACCGGGAAAAGAAAAGAGCCCATCTGGCCTGACGTGGCTTCAACCTCTTGGCGGACTTCAAATACTCCAGATTTTTGTGATCTGTGTAAATAAGGATTGGATGTGTGGCCCCCTCCAGCAGGTAGCGCCATTCCTTAAGGGCCACTTTAATGGCTAATAGCTCCCGATCTCCGACGTCATAATTCGCCTCTGCTTCGGATAGCTTGCGGGAAAAGAATGCGACTGGGTGCAGACGGGCCCTAAGCCCATGTTTCTGGGATAGAATCGCCCCAACCGCAATCTCAGAGGCATCGACCTCTAGGATATAAGGCCGGGTCGGGTCAGGATGCTTGAGAATAGAGGCCGACACAAACAAGCTTTTCAGAGTAGAGAAGGCTTCCTGAGACTCTGGGGACCATTGAAACTTCAGACCCTGCCTGGTCAGTCTTGTGATGGGGGCTATAATAGTGGAAAATCCTCTAATAAATTTCCTATAGAAATTCGCAAATCCAACGAAACGCTGGACCCCATTTCTGTCAGTGGGAGCGGGCCAATCACAGATAGCGGAGATCTTCTGAGGGTCCATCTCGATGCCATCTACAGAAATTACCAGCCCCAGGAATTGAATACTTTGTTGTTCGAAGGTACATTTCTCCGGTTTGGCATATAGCCCGTGGAGTCGGAGTCGGGATAGTACTTTCCTGACATGTTCCCGGTGTTCTGCCAGGGAGGAGGAGAAGATCAGGATGTCGTCCAGATAGGTGATGACGAACAGGTCTAGGTAGTCTCTGAAGATGTCGTTGATGAAGTGCTGGAAAGTGGCGGGAGCGTTACATAAACCAAAGGGCATGACCAGGTACTCAAAATGCCCGAAGCGAGTACGGAAGGCAGTCTTCCACTCGTCGCCATCACGGATGCGGACCAGGTTGTAGGCCCCCCGGAGATCCAGCTTCGAAAACACTGCTGCTGACCCCAGTCTCTGGAAGAGTTCCGGCACAAGTGGCAGGGGATAACGATTCTTTATAGTTATCTTGTTAAGGGCCCGGTAGTCAACGCAGGGGCGCAGAGTCTGGTCCTTCTTCTCCACGAAAAAGATTCCCGCTCCCGCCGGTGAAGTAGAGGGACGTATAAATCCCTTCCTGAGATTATCATCCAGGTAGGACTTCAAGGTCACCAACTCAGTCTCAGATAGTGGGAAAATTCTCCCAAAAGGAATTTCTGCCCCTGGAAGTAATTCGATAGGACAGTCGTATGGCCTGTGAGGGGGTAAGGTCTCCGCACCCTTTTTGCTAAACACATCCAGGTAATCATGGTAGGCAGGTGGTACAGCTTGGCGGGTTTCCGCGTCAACTTCCAGGCAGAGCAACGAAGAGGAAGCCTGGTCGGTTCCCGACAAGCAGTGCTGGAGACAGTAAGGTGAGAGGAATCTTAACTCCCCGGTGGACCAGTCAATAAGGGGGTTATGTGCCTTTAGCCAGGGCATGCCGAGAATGATAGGGAAGAGAGGGGAAGTAATAACATCCAGACAGAGCAACTCTTGGTGGATCCCGGCAATAGAGGTTAATAAGGGCTGAGTCTCCTGGGTTACAGGACCGGACTTGAGAGTAGAACCATCGGCCAGATGTATAGAAAGTCCCCTTGCCCTGGGCCGGAGAGGGATGTTATGTCTTGAGGCAAAAGTTAAGTCCATAAAGCCACTGCAAGCTCCCGAATCAATGGCGTTGGTCTGGACGTTCCCTCCTGGTAGCTGCAAAGAAATGGACACAGTCAAATGGGAGGTAGTACTAGGACAGTCTAACGTAAGGGCAGGAGATACGGAGAGGCACTTACGGAGCTTGGCAGGGCAATTGCGCACAAAGTGTCCAGACCCTCCACAGTATAGGCAGAGATTCCCCTCCCGACGGCGTTGGCGTTCTTCTGGCGTTAAGGAAGGCCTAAGTAAGCCCAGCTGCATGGGCTCAGGGAGATCCTGACTCGTCGTGGTGACAGCGGGAGAGGTAGGATGAGGAGAGCTGGGGACCCGAGGAAGCATCCATACCGGACGAGGAGTTGTTGAGGACCGCTCCAGGCGGCGTTCCCTCAGCCGCCTGTCTATTTGGATAGCTAGCTCCACCAAGGCTTCTAGAGTCTCTGGAATGCCCACTCGGGCGAGCTCGTCCTTCAAGGGTTCCGATAGGCCCATACGGAACTGATAGCGTAATGCCACATTGTTCCAGTCTGTGTCGGAACTCCAGCGTCGGAACTCCGACACATAGTCCTCTACAGGTCGGCGACCTTGCTGCAGTGAATGCAGGGCTGCTTCAGCGGTGGCGGTTAATTGCGGATCTTCATATAACTGCGACATGGCCTGAAAGAAGATGTCCAGGGTTTCAAGGGAAGGATCCTTCTTCTCTAATAGGCGGTGGGCCCAGGACTGAGGTTCGCCGGTTAGCAGAGAGATGACATAACCCACCTTGGTGGCCTCAAGGGAAAAAGTCCTGGGCTGTAGAGCAAAGAACAGTTCACATGAGTTGCGAAAAGTCCGGAATTTCCCACGATCTCCAGAGAATCTCTCGGGTGTAGGCACCCTGGGTTCGGGTGGCAGCATTACTACAGCAGGAGTAGCAGAAGTTCCGGAAGCAGCAGGAGAAGAAGTAGACAGGGCCTGGACCCGTTCCTCCAGCTGACTATAGCCCTCTTGTAAACTCTTCACTGCTTGAGTGAGGCCTGCGAGGTGGCGGCAAAGTTCATCCATAGGAGAGGCTCCCTGCGTGGGCTCGGACATGGCTGTTCTGTACTGTCACGTACCTGGTGGAAGGAGCCCGGAGTGCAGGGAGCGGCCTCTCGTAAGCCTCTGGCTCGAGATCCCCTGAGAGTGGGAACAGGGACTCTAGAGGTCAGAGGGCACAAGTGCCAAGTCCGTGTAGGTAGGCTTGGTCCTGGAGCTGGTGTCAGACAGCAGCGGGTGCAGGCAGGTGGTTCTGGAACAGCTGGAGAGCAGTCAGCGGCTGGCAGCAGGTGCAGGAGGTCACACAGGAACGGTTGGCAGGTGGGCAACAGGCAGCAGCGGTCACAGAAGACAAACTGGATCAGCAGGCAACAGCAGGGTCAAACACAGGCCGGGTCGTCAACGGGCAGGCAGCAGAAGTACCGAAGGAGAAGGCAGAAGCGTGGTCAGGAAGTCCGAGGGTCAAGGCTGGCAGCAGGCAGGGGTAATCAGGAACAAGCCGGGTAGATCAGAGACAGGAACAATCAGGTTTAGCAGAGGTAACTCACAGGAACGCTGTAGACAGAACAGCACCGGGCCACTAGAACGGATCTCTTAAGAAGCCCTCTGGGCGCCAAGAACGGTCGCACGGCGTGCACCGCGCGCGCCCACGTGAAACCGTGCAACCGTTCGTGACCCCGCGCACCCGCGTGCGCACGTTCGCAACCTCGCGCACCCGCGTGCGCCCGATCGTACCTGCTCGCACCCGCATGCGTCCGTTCGCGCCAACGCGCGCCCGGGAAGACCTATTAGCGCTCAACGGACCAATTCTGTGGATAGGTCTTCCATGGGCCGCTGGAACTCGGGAACGACCATGACAGTCACGTACAAAGAGAGAGCCTGTCAGGAAATTTAAATAAATCGGCATGGGTTGCCCCCCAAATCAATACCAGGCCCTTAGGTCTGTTATGGATACTGAAGGGAAATCCAGCGCCAACATTTAAAAAATCATTGGCGTAGGGGTCACCCCCTAAATTCATACCAGACCCTTATCCGAGCATGCAGCCTGGCAGGCCAGGAAAGGGGGTGGGGACAAGCGAGCGTCGGCCCCCCCTCCTGGACCATACCAGGCCGCATGCCCTCAACATGGGTGCTTTGGGGCAGGAGGGCCTCTTCCCAACAACCCTTGCCCAGTGGTTGTCAAGGTCGGTGGGTGGGGGGCATATCAAAATATGGAAGCTCTCCTTTACATCTCACCCCTATCCACTCAACAAAAAAAAAAGTGTTAAATGGTAATAAACACATTGAGGCAGTTTTTGACAATTCTTTTAATAAAACTGAAGAATGTCCTCCATTGTAGCTCCGTCAGTCACGATTTCTTCTTTCTCCGCTGATGGCATGTTTCCGGTTCTTTAGCTGATGTGTTCTGTTTCCATCTCTTCTATATCCACCTCCTCTGTCTCCACTCTCTCGTGTCTTCCTGCTCCGCCACCCGCCGCCATTCTCCAGAGGAAAATCATTCCTTCACCGATGGTCACCGCTGCAGTTTTGGGCTCTCTGTTTTCTGTCAGCTCTTAAATAATGATGGGTCGTGGCCATTCTTTGACGTCAACCTCAGACCCTGCTGCCTTGTTACGTCAGACTCAGCCATTCTGGGACCGTGAGGTCATGAGAATGGCAGGGTCTGAGGGTAATGTCACTGCCATGTCCCCTAGCTGGAAAACAAGTGACAGACCCAGGAGTTACCAGAACAGCAGCAGCGGTGAAGGAGCGGGAGTCTTTTTCTTTTCCTCTGGTGCGGTGGAGGAAGAAAGAAGAGGGGGCAGAGATAGAAGATATCGAGAAGCAACCGGAGACATCGGTAGAGGAGGAGAAAGACATCATGACAGATTTTAGAGCAACACGAGGGGACATTAATCATAATAAAGGAATTGTCAAAAACGACATCCTGGTTTTATTTATTTGAACGCTTTTTTTGGTGAATGGATAGGAGTACGATGTACCCCATACTCATTCACATGGGGGGGTTGGGATCTGGGAGTTCCCTTGTTAAAGGGGGCTTCCAGATTCTGATAAGCCCTCCGCCCGCAGACCCTCACAATCAAGGCAAGGTTTGTGGGGAAGAGGGCCTTGCCCTCATGAACATGGGGGCAAGGCCCCATATTCCCCATGTTGAGGGTATGCAGCCTGGCATGGTCCGGGGGGGGGGGGCACTCGCTCTCCCCCACTCTCTTTCCTGGCCTGCCAGGTTATGTGCTCGGATAAGGATCTGATATGGATTTAAGGGGGCACCCCATGCCATTTTTTTTGTGCGGGGGGTTCCCCTTACACTCCATACCAGACCTAAGGGCCCGGTATGAATTTGAGGGGGGACCACATGCTCTTTTTTTTTTTTTTATTGGCGTGGAGTAGGGTTCCCCTTAAAACCCATACTATACCTAAGGGGGACCCCAACACCTTTTTTGTATAAAAAAAAAATTGGCATGTGGTTTCCCTTGGGCCTCGTATAGATTTGAGGGGTGAGACCAAGTTTTTGTAATACAAATATTTAACCACTTGCCACCTATGTCTATTCTGGCACTCCTCTCCTACATGTAAAAATCATTTTTTTTCCCGATAAAAATAACTCAGAACCTCCAAACATTATATATGCTTTTTTTAACAGACACCCTAGGGAATAAAATAGTGGTCGTTGCAACTTTTTATGACATACGGTATTTGCGCATGCATTTTTTAAATTACTTTTTTTTTTTTAAGTTTCATGAATTAAAAAAAAAAAAAAAAAACAGTAAAGTCAGCCCAATTTTTGGGTAATATGAAAGACAATGTTTTGATCAAAGATTGTATGGCTCAAAGCAGTGGGAAACAAAGTCTTACTTTGGAAGTTTGCAGTCAGGGTGTCCAAGCTGAGGTGTCCTCCCATACACCAATAGACAAACGGTCATCGAATAAAAGCAGCCGGCAACTCCATACCATCAAGTGTATTTATTTTCAAGCCTTCACAGTGAGTACAGTCAGCAGCAGACTAGTTTCAGCGATAAGCCTTGTTCACAGCACCATGAAAGACAATGATATGCCGAGTAAATAGATACCTAACATGCCACACTTTAAAATTGCACACACTTGTAAAATGGCCCCAAACTTTGGTACTTAAAAATCTCCATAGGCAATGCTTGAATACATTTTTTAGAGTTAACCTTTTTGGAGTTACAGAGGAGGTATTGTGCTATAATTATTCTCACTCTGATTGTGGCAATACCTCACATGTGTGGTTTGAACACCATTTATATATGCAGGCACGATTTACATTTGCATTCGCTTCTTCGCACGAACTTGGAGGGATGGGGCGATTTAAAAAAAAAATAAAAAATCTTATTTATTTAACTTTTCCTTTTTACTGTCCCTTTCAAATTTTATAGCATCACTTTTATTCCTATTACAAGGAATGTAATAGATATAAGCATGACAATTACATTTAAAAGGCGGTAGGGGGAAGTGACATCAGACATCGCTCCAGTCCTCCAAGTGCATAGAGCCGAGTGGGGGCCATCGTGCCCTCACTCAACTTCCTGTCCATCACTTCATGGGATTGTATAGTTTTCCCTATTACCGACGGCTCCAGTAAGCAGGGAAACAACCTGGAAGCGGCAGGAGGGGGAGGCACCTCTCCCCTTGCCTATAAAAGTGACCCCGTGGCAAATCCACTGCCGGGGACACTTTTATTGGACTTCAAAATCGCTTACTGTATGAAAAATAATGGTATCTAAACGACTTATACATACAGTAGGTGTTCCGGAAGTTGTTAATGTTCTTATTAGTTAATTAATGTGTAATTTTGCTCCAAATGTATATGAACATTTCAGGAACCAAAACAGACATCACACATCAACTTCATAACTGTGTACAAAAATATTATAATCAACAATCTATTAAGGTAATGCAAACATATAAAACTTGAAGATACTGGTGGTTTTATTGAAACAATATATACACACAACTTAAAAAATAAAGCAAAGCACACATCTTCTTAGCTCAAAGGTAATTCCCCCAAATTTAGGTGTATGTACATTATGATCATGAGATTGCTTGAAGCTGTCATGATACTTCCCCTACCAGTGACATGAAGAAATCTTTAAACTTATCTCCGATATTTGCACCAGTGGTGGAGCCCCTGCTTGTAGTCCACTATGCACTTTTCAAATCGTGCATAACTTCCTCAAATTCATTACCATCACATTGCCTTTAAAATTAGGGAGGACACACATGGATTTGACCACGGATATGGCATTCTCCATATATAAATTTATTGGCGTAAGCAGCAAGCGCCACTTATTGGCCAAAATGCCAAAACTGCATTCTACCACCCTTCTGGCCCTGGTAAAACGGTAAATGAATAGCTGCTTGTCCACACTCAGGTTTCAACTGGAGAATAGCCTCATCAGGTGGGAAAACGCCTCATCTTCTACAAACACATATGAGAGAGGAGGCCATTTGTTCCAGGTAATGGCAAATTTTCAGGGAGGTCCAAATCATTGTCACGCAACATTTGCCTAAAGGACAAGTGCATAAAGATACCCAAGTCAGAACTGCTTCCATATGAGCCAATATCAACATATGTGAAGCAATAGTTAGCATCCGCCACTGACATTAGAAAAAAAATTCTAATTGAAATTTCTACTGCCAGTAGCCACTGGCATCACAATTCTTATATGCTTGCCATCGATTGCTCCGACACAGTTTGGAAAATTGCACATTTTTCAAAAGACTTGGGCAATGTTGGACCAAATTTCTTTTGTTGGCTTTCTCATGACTAAATCTTTTGTGGACTTGCCCACCATGAATTCGTAATGTAGACTAGCAAACGAATGTCCAGTTGCAAGGTACCTGAAAAGAAAAATAATGTAATTTCATGGTTTATGTTTTGCAGTGTATTGTTTACAGAAAAGATGGAGGAGTACAAGGGATAGTTTGAGCTGCTATCTACAGAAATTGAGAGAGGGGAAAAGTGGGTCAGCTGGTCAACATATAAATCCCTATACTCATGCAAGGGAGCTCGATTTTTAAAGCCTTTCGTGGAAACGAGAGAGTAATGCCACGTGCACACGATCGGACTTTCCGGCGGGAAATGTTGGATGTGAGCTTGTTGGCTGAAAGTCCGACTGTGTGTATGCTCCATTGAACATTTGTTGTCAGACTTTCCACCAACAAATGTTTGCAAGCAGGTTCTGAAATTTTCAGCCAACAAAACTTTGTTGTCGGACATTCCGAACGCTTCTACACAACTCCATCGCACAAAAGTTCACGCATGTTCGGAATCAAGTACGAGCGCTCTTGTAAAACTAGCATTTGTAATGGAGATATCACATTTGTGACACGGTAAATTATGAAATTTCTCAATGCAGTGCATTCTCTTCTTTATGCTAAGAATAGAATGCTATAATAATGAAGCTGTTTTTGCTGCTAATGATCACGAGTTCTGACAAACATATTTTTTATTATTTCTAGTGATTTTTTTTGTTCTTTTTTTTCCTCGTGAGCTCTAGAATAATTTTTTTTTTTTTTTAGTAATCTCCTTATTAATTTGTTTTTCGTTTTGTGTGTCAAGTTACCACAACACCATTATGATCTTGTATTTTTTAACCTCAAAGATACAACTATGTTGGTGTCTGTTGTTAATTTGGCATTGTATTATTAAAATGTACCTGCTTACAAACAAACTGTCCTTTTTGAAGTAAAACACATAGCTAAGTATTTGCCAAAACAAAAATTTTAAATTGAATAGGGAGCACAAGTCATAAAGAGGAAGGCAACGCTGGAGAAACAGTTGGAGTTGGTGAAGCCTAGGATTCGGTCAGGCTGCTTGCCATGGCCTCCTCCTGGCTGAGACTTTCCTATGTATGAAAATGGTACATAGTTGTAGGTTTTCGCACACAATTTTGAGCTCATGACTGTTGTAAATTGAATGTAAACAAATAGAAAAGACTATCATTCTGACCCCAGCATTTTTCATTCTGGTTTCAATCATTTTTGGCTACTACTGTCTATTGATAGGTAAACCACTGTTAAATCAGAAATTTGTGATCAATCTATCATATCTAGTTAACGTCATTACATTTTTGACAAGAAATATCTTCAACAATGCTATACCTGGGTCAAGCTGGGCTCCTCCACATATTCTTCCTGGGTGGAAGGCCCAGGTTGGACCTCAGGAGCCTCAGCTGTGTTGATAGTGATGGCCTGGGTTCCGTCTAGTCAGACAAAAAACGTAGGCTGTCATAGTACCACAAGCATGGCCCATGAAGTGATGGACAAGCTTGTTATGGTGTCCAACGCAGGTGCTTCAGTGGATACTTGGGGTCTCTCCATGTGTGAAACTTGCACAAAACAGGTAAGTATTCCAGCTTTTGAAAGGGGAAAAAAAAATCACGTCTTCAACTTTGAACTCTGCCAAAACAGATAATTGGACGACACTTTCAAGCAATTTCATAGTACTATTTCTAGCCTAAAATATCTGTCTGCTAAGTATACCTTTTTTGTATTCACATTGGGGAGAAAAGAATCGGGACATCTGAGGACACCAGTAACCCCACACCTACTGAAGAAAGGGAACTCAGCACGCAACCTGAGGATGTGGATGCAGAGGTTCAGGAATGGGAGAAATGGTGTCGACAACAGGTCAGTGTCTGAGACCACAGCTTCAGGTAATAGATGGATGCCTGCATATTTAAAATACATGGTGTGTTTTCTTATTTTTAGGTGATGTGGCTGTTGCAGAAGAAGAAACTCACTTCAGCAGTGCAAGTGCACAAGTACTCATCAGTGAGAACATGGTGTGCAATTGTGATTTAGAAAAGATGAAGCAAAATATCTCTGATGTTCAAAAAAGACTGAGCAATATCATTGATATTTTAGGCAAAATCTAAACAAAAAATTTTTGTTTGTATGTGTTTTAAAAGTTTTAAATTAATTGCAAAGCCAAATTTTGAAGATACACACAATGTGTCAACATGTGCTATCTGCCCTCATGGCATATCAATGTACGTGTTTTGTGGGTGCAACCCCTTCCTCCAAGCAAAGTAGGTGAGAGGAAGGGGTTGCACCCCCAAAACACATCCATTGATCCCCTAATGATGGGAGCTAGCACATGTTGACACACTGTGGCTTATTTAAAAAGCAAAATCACTTTGCACTACAAGTGCACTTGAAAGTGCACTTGTAGGGCAAAGTGGATTGTCCTTTCTAAAATAAGGCCCACTGTGTCAACATGTGCTAGCTCCCATCATGGGGGATCAATGGATGTGTTTTTCGGGGGTGCAACTCCTTCCTCTCACCTACTTTAGTTTGGAGGAAGGGGTTGCACCCACAAAGCGCGTACATTGATATCCCATGAGGGCAGATAGCACATGTTGACACACTATTTTGTGGCTTTAGCAAAATAGATGTAGGGAAAATATACACATTTTAGGCATGGGATCATGAGGGAAATCCAAATTGTGAGTCCCAATTTGTGTGCATTTTCAAAATTTGGCTTTTACAGGGGTGAGATCACCCCATCTGATGAAGGCAAAATCAACACAAATTGACAAACTAATGTCTCATATGGCCTTAACTTTAGCAAAGTTGAACTTTGCAAGTTCCTGAGTTGGGGGTGTGTATGTCATGTTTTTAAACATGCCTGTTTATCCCCAAAAAAGGCAAATTTATGTCAAGCATACAAGATGTTGGTTTGTTCCAAAACCATTTATAACGCACATGTGAATGTGCTTGGAATAAAATGTTTAATACTCCATAATGTGTGGCTTCTTCTTTCAATGCTCAATACCAGTTTATTTTTTTAAGTTGGCGTAGTTACAGGGACAATGGGGGTTATTTACTAAAGGCAAAT
The DNA here is from genome assembly GCF_037356315.1 of Lithobates pipiens. Classification (NCBI taxonomy): domain Eukaryota; kingdom Metazoa; phylum Chordata; class Amphibia; order Anura; family Ranidae; genus Lithobates; species Lithobates pipiens. The sequence continues at coordinate 168,217,737 of NW_027507788.1, forward strand.
CCATTTTGCACTGCAAGTGCACTCAAAGTGCACTTCCAGTGCACTTGTAGTGCAAAGTGGATTTGCCTTTAGTAAATAACCCCACTGTGCTGTAAAATTTACCAAAATCAGGCCATTTTAGGGACTCCAAGCAATTAATTCATGGAGTTGAAAATTATGATTATTTTTATCATTAATGCATTACATACATTACCAACAATAACATTCTGTGTTTAAGCAGACCCACAGCACCACATAATAGTTAGCTGAAGAAGAGATTGTCACCTCATGTATCAAATAAGTTACATTTGCACTATTGAAGAAAATGGCCACAAATAAAAGACCATTTGAGAACCTAGGAGACAGATAAAAAACACAACAGAAATTCAAATGAAATACGAGTTTAGTTTAAAAAAAAATAATAATTAAAAAGAATCTAGATTTTTTGGTAAATCAATTGCTTCCCTACCCACAAAGTACTCAATAGTTTTGGCATACTTCGCAGGCGCTTTGAGGGGGCAAGCCAGGATGGCCATTTTCAAGTGCTGTCATCTGATCCGGTGAAAAGTCGGCCTTAGTCGCAACTGAGGCCAGATAGTTGGCTGAATTCTTCCGAAGGAAAGTTGAAGAATGCAGCAGCTCAAGATAATGTGGTTTAGGTTGCATTAGGCCATGTTGATGGCCATAAGGAAAAGCCAGAACCGGCTGGCTAATATGTCATAGGCATTCTCGACCACTCTTCTGGCATGGGCCAGCTGGTAATTAAAAACTCTCTGCTCCGGGGTCAGGGTCCTCATGGGGAACAGCCTCATCAGATGTTTTCCCAGCACAAAGGCCTCATCCGCCACAAAAACTTGAGGCCCACACCGTTATCCTCTGGAGGTGGCAACCCAAAGGTGCCATTTTGGAGATGCTGGTAAAATTCCATCTGAGCGATCCCTCCTCCATCAGACATACGGCCATTCTTCCCTACATCCAGATATAGGAACTCATAATTGACCGTCACCATTACCAACATCACAATACTACTGAACCCCTTATAATTGAAGTAGTATGACCCCGAGTTGGGTGGTGGGAAGATCTGGATGTGCTTTCCATCGATCACACCACTGCAATTAGGAAAGTCCCACTGCTGGTGGAATTGGGAGGCCACAGTCTGCTATTCCTGTGGGTTGGAAGGAAACTGTGGAGTCAAACAAGAAAAAAAAATTGTACTTTTGGACATAACATTGCAAGCAGATTAGACACAAACATTTTTGGCCAACATAAGTATAACATTTATTGAAATGAGTATTTAAAGACAAAAGTATAAGGTCCACTTATCAGATTCCTCATACCCTCTGATGGTCTACTGTAAAAATTTGAGGGTGGGGGGGATGTTTTGGACAGGTAACCCTCTCCACTTTATTGAGAGATGAATACATAATTAATGTGTTACTTTGGCCAGGCCCTCCTTACTTAAACTATTGGCAGCCCACTGGACAGGTAAGAAGTGTCATAATCCAAAAATATGAATACACACTGTCCAAATTGAAGCACATTTTTACATTCTGCAATTACCTATCAAGATAATAGGAGAACACAACTTTAAAAACAGCACCATTTGAAAGTATTCAGGCAAGTATTTGCACTACATGCTTTGGTGAATTCATCCATAAATATGATCACAAAAGAGGTAGGTGTAGTGTGTATGGGTTTGGCAAAGTCAGCAGATAGATTATTGATATTGGTTGACTTAACGGTAAGCACAATAACATTTGGACACATTTTAGGGGGTGTTTAGGGTAAGCACTACAAAAGAGCTGACAAAATACATTAAGTGACTGGGCTAGGTGTGTATGGGCCCAGGATAGCATGCGGTTAGTGAAGGCAAATATGCATGAAGGACAAAAAGGAGCATTAAAAGCTTACAGCATGAATGAGGACAAAGAGGACATTCACAGCATATTACAATCATGGTAATTATGGAATTATGAAATAATTACAATCCATTAGCAAACATTAAATACATTGAATGTGATGTTAAAGGATAAAACTTACCTTAATATAGTCCTTCTGTAGGACCTGAATGATGGCAGAACAGTTCTCTGGAATAATTATTCCCAGAGCCTGGGGGGAGATCCCAGTCATGATCTTCAGGTCCTGGAGACTTCTCCCCGTCGCCAAGTATCGCAAGGTTGTGACGAGCCTTTGCTCGGAAGTGATGGCTTGCCGCATCCAGGTGTCATGCTTCGATATATAAGGGGTCAGCAAAGCCAAGAGACGGTGAAAGACAGGGTCCGTCATCTGGAGATAATTCCTGAAATCATCAGGATAATTCTTCTGGAGCTCCCGTAACAAAGACATATGACAGAACTGGTCAAGATTAAGCAACCAATTCTTGGTCCAAGAACTCCTCTTCCCCCATTCATGGACTGGACTTGGGTCAAAGCAATAACTCCAACACCAAGCCCAACAACAGCACAAACTCTACGACGAGTACGTAACCATAACATGGCTTATAAACTAACAACTTCTCAGAACGGACTGACAGAACGCACTGAAAATCAGAAAGGACCTGAGACCTTTTTAATCAGCCATCATGTGTTATACGTCACTACGTTCGTAATTGTCAGCCAACATTTGTGTGACCGTGTGTATGCATGACAAATTGGCCCAATACCCTTCGAACAAAAATCCACGGTTTTGTTGTCAGAAAGTCTGATCGTGCGTACCGGGCATAAAACTGACAAAAGCAGTGTTTCAGATGCTGTTGAGTCTCTTGGTCTGTCTAGGTCTCATTGGGATGAAGTAGTCCAACAGAGCAATACCTACTGGGATGATTTGGCCAAGAGACTAATAGCAATGCTGGAAAAAGCTTTTGCGGCTAAAAGAGTAGTGGGCCCCCACCCTCAGGGCCTTCCACAACCCATCCACATGGACCCCAAGACTATTGTGCTCCTGCGGAGGCTTGGAGTGGGATGACATAACGGAACATTTGGGGATCTGGGTGGGCTACTGTGATGGGCCCTGTACAGCAGTTGGGGGGGCTGGGGGGGGCTCTGGACTTTGTGATGTGGGGTGGGGGCTGCTGGGGTGGGGCCTGTTCTCCTCCCTCCTCCGTCCCCTCCATCCCTGCCTTCCTCTCTTCCCGCCCCCCCTCTGTCTCCCTCTATCCGGGACCTGTGGATGCCCCCCCGGGGGGCATGGGGGGGATGTGTTGCAATGTTTTGTATGGGGGGATGTTTGTTTGTAGCTGTTATATGTTTGTTTTTTGTTTTTTTTTGCTTTAGCTAGCGCAATGTTTCCAGCCAGTGTAGTTACCTTGTAGATACCTGTGCAACTTTATAATTTGTTTAGTTGTATGACATGTTTTGTGCTCATGAACCCTGGACGACCCCTATCCCTTTGTTCCTATTGTCCTGCCTATACAGACGTCACTTTATAGCCCACATCTATGCAAACACATAGGGCCCGGGGCTCCGGGGTGGCTCCGGGAGCTCCCCGTCGGCCCGCACTGCTCGTTCCCCCACTTAGGTTGACGCTTTTCATCCAGGCACTCCTGGTGGGCGTTGAAGCAGCAATTGGCTGCACTTTAGTGATCCAGCTTCGCTGGACAGTATCGGCTGGGAGTCTTTCCCTCTCCGTCGCTACCCATTTTCTGGAAAGTCTATCCCCCACTTCTTTAAACCTTTTATTTTCACACCCGATACTGCACTCTTCCTCCCTTCAGCTTTTCCCTCCCCTCTCTTCCCCCTTCCCATACCACCCACCCTGACACGAACATGGACGTGCTTAAAATTGTTACCCTTAATGCAAAGGGACTCAATGTCCCAGAGAAGAGACGCATGCTACTAAACGATATGAAGCGACAAAACGCTGATATTGTCTTGATACAGGAGACGCACTTTAGGGAGAACAGGTTCCCTATCCTAACAAACAGATTTTACCCGATAGTCTATCATTCCACATACTCTGAGGCCAAATCTAGAGGGGTCTCCATTCAAATATCTGCCAAGGTCCCATGGACTCTGATAGCTGTAATGACAGACCCTGAGGGACGGTTTTTATTTCTCAAAGGCCTGGTAGGTAGTGTGAAGGTTACCATCGCTAATCTCTATGCCCCTAATAGCAGACAGGACCGGTTTGTGAAGAAACAGTTAAATTTGCTTCAAGGATTTACGAAAGGACAACTGATCGTAGGAGGGGACCTAAATATCCCATTGATACCCACGGAGGACACCTCTACTGGGCTGTCCTCCATCCCCAGTAGCACACGGAAAGCTGTACAGTCTGCCCTACATGCCTCACAACTAGTGGATGTTTGGCGCCTCTTACATTCCAGCGAACGGGACTACACTTTTTTCTCCAGGCCGCACCTCGGTTATTCACGTCTCGATTATTTTTTGATGCCACATAACCAGCTTCAGGCGGTCAAAGGCTCCACTATCGGGTCTATCACGTGGTCAGATCATGCCCCTGTAACATTACACTACGCTTTAACCGAATTCTATAGGGGGCAAAAGAAGCCATGGAGGCTTAATGAGGGCCTCCTCCAAGACGCAGAGGTACTAACTGACGTGACGACAGAATTATCACATTACTTTCGCTCTAACAACACAGGGGACTGCGACGTGGGCCTCGTTTGGGAGGCGCATAAGGCGGTGATTAGAGGGGTATTGATAAAACACGGCGCACGGATCAAGAGACAAAGAACAGCTCAATTATCCGAGCTATTCCGTAAACTTCAAATCCTAGAAGCGACACACAAACAGACACCGACTACTCCCTTAGGTAGTGAGCTGGACACAATACGATCTCAAATAACCGACCTTCTCCATTTTAAAGCTAAGGCGGCACTCCAGATTTCCCGTAAAAAAATCTACGAATCGGGTAATAAATGTGGCAGACTGTTGGCGCAATCTCTGAAAGCCCAACGAACAGCTTCTTATATACCTCACGTCTTCTCTTCCTCCGGGAGTCGAGAAACGTTGCCCCACCAAATTACCAACACTTTCAGGTCCTTTTACGAGACTCTATACAACCTAAACGTGACCCAGCCTACCCAGGAACATATAGCCGACTACATAACCTCTTCCAACATGCCCACCCTGACGACGGAAATACGGGACACTCTAGAGGCACCTATAACATTGTCCGAACTCCAACTAGCAATAAGTACTACCAAGCGAGGGAAGGCCCCGGGACCTGATGGCTTAACGATACAATATTACAAGACTTTACTTCCATCTCTCGGGCATCATCTGCTTAATCTTTTTAATCACCTTCCGAAGGGAAGTAAACTCCATGAGACCACGATACAGGCCCATATAGCAGTGATCCCCAAAGAGGGTAAGGACCCGTCCCAGTGTGGGAGCTATCGTCCGATTTCCCTACTGAATACAGATCTTAAGCTGTTTACCAAAATTGTGGCTTTAAGGCTGCAGCCATATATACCCGACCTGATACACCTTGACCAGGTAGGATTTGTCCCGACCAGGGAGGCTAGGGATAATACCACCAAAGTCCTGAACCCGCTGCACGCTGCCATCTTGGGAGACAAGCCAAGTGTCTTTCTCAGCACAGATGCTGAGAAAGCCTTTGACAGGGTGAACTGGGCTTTCATGTCGGCCACACTACGCCATATAGGACTGGGAAATAACATGCTGCAATGGATTTCCGCAATATATACGTCACCGTCGGCCATGGTTAGGGCTAATGGGGTAATTTCTGAACCCTTTCAGATTACCAACGGTACGCGACAGGGATGCCCACTTTCGCCCCTCCTTTTCGCGCTGTCACTCGAGCCGTTCCTATGCCGCATCAGATCCAATCAGAACATAACGGGTATACCGATTAAGCAAACTCAATACAAAGTGTCGGCCTACGCTGATGACTTGCTATTCTCACTCTCAAACCCGGTGATATCCCTTCCCAATTTGATGCATGAGTTTGCAACCTATGGGGCGCTCTCCAACCTAAAGATTAATTTTGCTAAGTCTGAGGCTATTGGGGTAGGGATTCCGGCAGCGCAACTCACGCACCTTCAAACCAGCTTCCACTTGAAGTGGACAAATAAGGCCCTGAAGTACCTAGGAACATACATTCCCCGTACACTCTCGAAACTGTATGAACTTAATTTCCCACCACTACTGTTGGAAATAAAAACCCTTTTGACCCAATGGCAATCAGGCATGCACTCCTGGATAGGCCGCTGCAACATCTTAAAGATGTCTATCCTCCCAAAAATTCTCTACCTGATGCAGGCACTACCTATACACATCCCGACCGTCTTCTTTAAAAGGGTGCAATCTGTATTTACAGACTTTGTCTGGGCAAAAAAAAGGCCGAGACTCGCCAATAAACTTCTTGTTCTCCCCAAGTCTCATGGTGGGCTAGCTTTGCCGAACATTCGAGCTTACTATAGAGCTGTGCATTTGGGGAGACTCATAGATTGGTGCCGACATCAGGGAATTAAGCTGTGGGCCAAGCTGGAGCAGTCCCAAAGTCCAATCCCGCTACGGGGGGCACCATGGTGTTACCCAGCACTTCCGACAGAGATAAAACCCACTGATAGGTAACACGGCGAGAGTTTGCGCCCGGATAATATCGCAAACGTCCCTCTCCTCCCCGAATTCGCCCCTTTACCCTATAATAGGCAACCCCCTATTTACGCCGGGTCTATACGACGGCTGTCTCCGGAGTCTAGGCGAGGCGGGCCTACACCAAGCCTCACACTACAGTTCAGGAGGGCGCTGGAAACCAATGGCGGACCTCATGGACCCTATGGGCCCGTTTGGCCTGGATTTTCTGAGGACTCTCCAATTGTCACATTTTCTTTCCACAATTCCGCCTCCCAATGCGGACGCCCAGACGCTTACGGCCCTGGAGGTGCTATGCACTGACACGGGTACCATACCTCACACACTTTCGCTGACATATAACCTTTTAAATGCCCCCTCAGTAGACTTTGCACCCCCGGGATTACTTAATTGGGAAAAAGAACTAGTTTGCCAATTCAATGCCTCCATGAGGCACCGTATTCTTAGATTTACGCACAAATCCTCAATATGTGCCAAGATCCAGGAAACCAATTACAAAATCCTTTCACGTTGGTATAGGACTCCCTCGTTACTCCACCAGTACTACCCAAATACACCGGACCTGTGTTGGCGTTGCCACACCGATAAAGGGACAATGTTGCATATCTTTTGGTCATGCCCGAAACTAGCGCACTTCTGGAAAGTGGTGCGTGAGACCGTACAACAATTCATAGACCAGCCCATCACAGACGACCCAGCATTTTTTCTCTTACACGCCTCCAACATCCCTGAGAGGAAATATCAGAAATCGGTGATTCGCCACCTGCTTGACGCAGCTAAAGCCTGTATACCACTTCAATGGAAATCGGCTCTTCCGCCGACCATTGACCTCTGGCTTCGCAAGGTGGAGGACATCAGAAAAATGGAGGACCTTATCCTCACAGCACAACATAGAGAAGAGGCCTTCACTAAAACCTGGCAGGGCTGGACTGTGTTTATATATTCAGCTGCGGGCCAGGCCCTGAGAGGGTCTGACACATAATACTGCGGAACGAACCTATAGTAGGCTGAGCTAAGGGTTCGTAGATATAGATCCCGTATATGCGCATCTGATCAGATTTCCGCACGCTCTATGTTCGTGTGTCCCACCGCTCCCCACCTTTTTTCCTTCCCTTCACCCCCCACCCCTCTCCCGCTACCTCCCGCATACTTTCTGCTCTCCCGCTCCTCTCCTTTCCACCTGCCCCCCCCCCCCCCCGTTTACCTCCTTTTTTCTCTCTATCCCCCCCCCCCCCCCCCCCCATATAACCGAGTAGATGCTCCTTTAAAATGACCTTGGGAGGTGTGCCCACGAGACAGTGATAATCTGCTGAATTCCACAAAATTGGTATTAACGGTTTTTGATATTGATATTAATGTTAGCAGAGACTTGTTGTTGTACCACCTGTTTTGCCTGCTACTCTGTTAGACACGTGGAATGTTTGTATCTTGTTGGTCTATGTGGACCCATCTCCTGTTATAAATAAACAATTTAAAAAAAAAAAAAAAAAAAATATATAAAATGCTAATGTAAAAAAAAAAAAAAAAAAAGAGTAGTGGATGCTATGGCTGCTGTGCCAGGAGAGGTGTTTGCAGAACAGCCTATAGGCCAAGATGCACGGGTTGTTGCCGAGACTAATCCTCTCATGACTGAAAGTCCGAGCAAGTGTAAACGCACAGCGGAAATTGTGTCCACAATGAAAAAAGAGAAAATGTGTATTTTGTGACAGACATGCTTAACCACTTGCCGACCGCCGCACGCCGATGTACGTCGGCAGAATGGCACGGGCAGGCATAAGCACATACATGTACGTCCTTTGCCTCCCGCGGGTCGGGGGCCCGATCGGGCCCCCGCCCGGTGCCTGCGGCGGTCGGTTTTCGTTCGGGAGCGATCCCGGACGAGGGGACGGCCATTCATTCATGGCCACCCCCTCGCGATCGCTCCCGACGAATGGAAATCCCCGGTGACATCACTTCCTCTCCTGTAATGTAAACACAGGAGAGGAAGTGATGTATTCTCTCCTCCGTGTCGGTATTTTTCGTTCCGACACGGAGGAGAGCGGATCAGTGAGTTGCACCAACACATCCCACACACAGTAGAACATGCCAGGCACACTCACACCCCCCCTTTACCCCCCGATCACCCCCCCAATTACCCCTGCCCCCCAGTCACAGTGACACCAATGTCATTTTTTTTTTTTTTTTTTTTTTTTTTGCATTGGTGTCATTTGTGACTGTAATAACTGTTAGGGCAGTTAGGGTTAGCCCCCTTTAGTTCTAATGTACCCCCCTAACCCCCCCAATAAAGGTTTAACCCCGTGATCACCCCCCGTCGCCAGTGTCACTAAGGCTGGGTTCACATTGCAGCGGTTTATGAGAACGAATGTGATTCGCACCGCACTGCAGTGCAAATCACATCCGATCTCTGTGCGATTCGAGTTCAGCCATTCGCCGCACCCGCCGCACCCGCCGCACCCGCCGCAAATTCGCACGGGACCCTTTTTTTGGCCCGCAGCAGAATCGGATCGCATGGGTGTTCACACCATGCGATCCGAGTTTGCAGATCGCACTGCGATATGCGAACTGATCTGGGGGTGTCAGTAACATTTCACTGACACTCCCAGCAGTTCGCATAGGGCAGTGTGAACTGCCGCCGGGAGGCATGCGATGCGGGAACCCGCCGCGGATTCGCGGCGTTTCCGCATCGCTCCAGTGTGAACCCAGCCTAATAAGCGATCATTTTTCTGATCGCCGTATTAGTGTCACAGGTGACGCTAGTTAGGCAGGTAGGTATTTAGGTTCGCCGCAGCTTTTTATAGCGCTAGGGACCCCCATATACTACCGCATAAAGCCCCCTGATTGCCCCCTAGTTAACCCTTTCACCAGTGATCACCATATAACTGTTACAGGTGACGCTGGTTGGTTAGTTATTTTTTTATAGTTTCAGGGCACCCGCCATTTATTACCTAATAAAGGTTTAACCCCCTGATCACCCGGCAGGTGTCATTTGTGACTAATAACTGTTAGGGCAGTTAGGGTTAGCCCCCTTTAGTTCTAAGGTACCCCCCTAACCCCCCCAATAAAGGTTTAACCCCGTGATCACCCCCCGTCGCCAGTGTCACTAAGGCTGGGTTCACATTGCAGCGGTTTATGAGAACGGATGTGATTCGCACCGCACTGCAGTGCAAATCACATCCGATCTCTGTGCGATTCGAGTTCAGCTATACAGATAGTATGGCTGAATTCGTGTCGCACCCGCCGCACCCGCCGCAAACTCGCACGGGACCCTTTTTTTGGTCCGCAGCAGAATCGGATCGCATGGGTGTTCACACCATGCGATCCAAGTTTGCAGATCGCACTGCGATATGCGAACTGATCTGGGGGTGTCATTAACATTTCACTGACACTCCCAGCAGTTCGCATAGGGCAGTGTGAACTGCCGCCGGGAGGCATGCGATGCGGGAACCCGCCGCGCATTCGTGGCGTTCCCGCATCGCTCCAGTGTGAACCCAGCCTAATAAGCGATCGTTTTTCTGATCGCTGTATTAGTGTCACAGGTGACGCTAGTTAGGCAGGAAGGTATTTAGGTTCGCCGCAGCTTTTTATAGCGCCAGGGACCCCCATATACTACCGCATAAAGCCCCCTGATTGCCCCCTAGTTAACCCTTTCACCAGTGATCACCATATAACTGTTACAGGTGACGCTGGTTGGTTAGTTATTTTTTTATAGTTTCAGGGCACCCGCCATTTATTACCTAGTCTCACTAGTGTACCCCTAAATTTAGGGGTGTCTACTTTCTAAAATGGGGTCATTTGGGGGGGGGGGGTTTGTGCCATCTTGGCATTTTATGGCCTTCAAAACTGTAACGCCCTTAGAAAGCCTGAAGGCGGTGCTTGGTTTTTGGGGCCCCGTACGCGGCTAGGCTCCCAAAAAGTCCCACATATGTGGTATCCCCGTACTCAGGAGAAGCAGCAGAATTTATTTTGGGGTGTCATTTCACATATGCCCATGGCATGCGTGAGCAATATATCATTTAGTGACAACTTTGTGAAAAAAAAAAAAAGTTTGTAATTTTCCCGCAACTTGTGGCAAAATATAAAATATTCCATGGACTCAACATGCCTCTCAGCAAATAGCTTGGGGTGTCTACTTTCTAAAATGGGGTCATTTGTGGGGGTTTTGTGCCATCTTGGCATTTTATGGCCTTCAAAACTGTAATAGGTAGTGAGAAGTGAACTCAAAAAATTACGCCCTTAGAAAGCCTGAAGGCGGTGCTTGGTTTTCGGGGCCCCGTACGCGGCTAGGCTCCCAAAAAGTCCCACATATGTGGTATCCCCGTACTCAGGAGAAGCAGCAGAATTTATTTTGGGGTGTCATTTCACATATGCCCATGGCATGCATGAGCAATATATCATTTAGTGACAACTTTGTGAAAAAAAAAAAAAAAAAAAAAAGTTTGTAATTTTCCCGCAACTTGTGGCAAAATATAAAATATTCCATGGACTCAACATGCCTCTCAGCAAATAGCTTGGGGTGTCTACTTTCTAAAATGGGGTCATTTGTGGGGGTTTTGTGCCATCTTGGCATTTTATGGCCTTCAAAACTGTAATAGGTAGTGAGGCGTGAAATCAAAAATTTACGCCCTTAGAAAGCCTGAAGGCGGTGCTTGGTTTTCGGGGCCCTGTACGCGGCTAGGCTCCCAAAAAGTCCCACATATGTGGTATCCCCGTACTCAGGAGAAGCAGCAGAATTTATTTTGGGGTGTCATTTCACATACGCCCATAGCATGTGTGAGCAATATATCATTTAGTGACAACTTTGTGTAAAAAAAAAAAAAAAATTTTTTTTTTGTCATTATTCAATCGCTTGAGGCAAAAAAATAAAATATTCAATGGGCTCAACATGCCTCTTATCAATTTCCTTAGGGGGTCTACTTTCCAAAATGGGGTCATTTGGGGGGGTTTTGTACTGCCCTGTCATTTTAGCACCTCAAGAAATGAGATAGGCAGTCGTAAACTAAAAGCTGCGTAAATTCCAGAAAACGTACCTTAGTTTGTAGATGTGACAACTTTTGCGCAAACCAATAAATATACAATTATTGACTTTTTTTTTACCAAAGACATGTGGCTGAATACATTTTGGCCTAAATGTATGACTAAAATTGAGTTTATTGGATTTTTCTAATAACAAAAAGTAGAAAATATCATTTTTTTTCAAAATTTGCGGTCTTTTTACGTTTATATCGCAAAAAATAAAAATCGCAGAGGCAATCAAATACCATCAAAAGAAAGCTCTATTTGTGGGAAGAAAAGGACGCAAATTTTGTTTGGGTACAACATTGCATGACCGCGCAATTACCAGTTAAAGCAGCGCAGTGCCAAAGTGTAAAAAGACCTCTGGTCATTTACCAGCAAAATGGTCCGGTCTGAAAGTGGTTAATGAAATGTTAGCATCATGCAGTGTACAGCTAGTATATATCCTGCCGTCCTCTGTGTTTGCCGAACTGTTAACATGGGGTATGGCTGATTGGAGCTGGATATTGCAGGCTGTACTGTGCAGAAATCGCAAATGCTTGAATCATTTAATGCGATGTTTGGTGTTAATGTGGAAAGTTAACTCACAGTGCGCTGGATTACTCCATACAAAGCTTGGGTATGAGAGGCACTCTCGAGCGCTGTTGGACAGGTCTGTATTAGAAAAAGGTGTTGCAAGAACAGTTGCTGTTGGAGTGTTGGGGGTGATGCAAAACTGTTGGAAGGTCCATAGAGAGTAATTGCTTCCCTGTGTGTGGTCCCTCCTCAAACACTGTCCTAGCAAGTGATGGGACCAGAGTTCCTGGTGGTTTTGAACTGGGTCATTTTAAGAAAGCGTTTGCCAGGGGTAACCACGCAGGAATCAGCAAACCTGAAACCCAAAAAGTGCTGGGTAAAGTTGAGACAGATGTCAAAATAGGAACCCTACAGTCTCGGGAGAGTAGATCTGGGGGAGGTGAGAAGAAATGTAAGCTCAAAGATTAGGAAGAAGTTCACATGGAAGCGCACTTGGAAAAAGAGGTGGGTGGAGTGCCCCTTTGGGAAGAAGGGTGTTGTATTTCTCCCTCCAGTGAGAAACGGGGGGGGGGGGGTGTATGTGGAGATGCGACCTCATGTCACAGGTGCATATGAACAGTGTATGCTTGATTTTGGTAAGCTTGCCAATTGTACACCTGTGTGCTGACTTCATAATCAACCAAGGAATAGAGGTCAGTGCTCAGACTTGGACACTGTTCCACCTGGAAGACAGGAAGTCTGTCCTGGGAGGCCGGGAGGGTCCCAGTAGGAGACTGCTCCAGGAGAAAGACTTAGGTCTTGGAGTCTTAGGCTGCAGGTGGCAGCCTGTGTGTGCATGTGTGATGGTGGAACCCCCCTGCTAGGGAAGATTACTGTCTGTTTGAACTTTTTCTTTACCTGTAAATAAAAGTGGGCTGCCATGCCCTAAAAACGCAGTCTGGAGTGGCACATTTCTGGAAAACTGCATGCACCATTTGAACCTAATCACCAAGGATCGTCACAGTGGTTTTCCTTTGTCTCCAGCCTCCTCCAATAGAGGCAATAAGGAGGCTGGATTCAAATGTAGGAATTTCTCATTGTTAGATTTGTACATAAACAAACAAAACAAATTCATATTTTGAACCTTTCATTAGACAAACATTTAGTTAGCTGTATATTTGCTGCGCAGAATATGGGACCATTAAAAATTAAATATTTGACCAAAATAATGTCTAACTTTGTCTAATAGCACCTTTGCATAAAACTACAGCTCTGATACATCAGGGTGAACCCTTTATTACTGGGTCCAGCTTGCATAAAAATATTACATTGGCTTGTTTTCTATAATGCTGTTTGTGTAAGAACTCCAGTTTCATGTTTCAAAAAGACAACTTTTTCCTGGCAATATACATTTCTCCTTGCTTGCCTGTAGTTTTAGCTTTAGTTTTAGCTAAATAACACAAGTCCTTAGTTTCCATCTGACTTATTTTCCGGATGTCATAACGTAATAAATGATAACAATACTCTGTGGTCATGCATTCTGCTTTGGTTTTCAAAAATAAAAATAAAACAAAACACAAGGGCCAACATTCTGTATATGACAGAACAGAAATCTCTCAGCCACATCAAAAACTATACAATTGGCTGCAGGTGGCATCTATTCTAGCAGGGTGTGTGGACTTGATGTGAGGTTATATTTTAATGTTATTTATTATTGCTCTCACATCATGGACCCCACATCAAGGTATTATCAGCCCTTTAGATTTCATTTTTGTAGAAAAATTCCTATGGACCATAAGCCCCCGGAGGTGGTGTCCCTTCAATCCGCATCCGGGGCTAAGATTATAGATCCTGACCTAGTGGCAGAGGAGTTTAGGTCCTTCTATTCTGACCTGTACTCTTCCACTGCACACCACACCCATGATGAACTCACAGCATTTCTCTGAGATGTTCCCTTTCCCACACTCACCCCCACTTAGGTCGCTCAGCTTGAAGCGCGTATCAACACTCCCCGCCTCCAAGGCACCCGGCTCAGATGGACTCCCTCTCGAGTTCTATAACCAGTTTGGTGAGACTGTAATCCCTAAATTGAACCAGCTGTACACACATATATTTGACACAAACACACTCCCAACATCCATGGGCAAAGCCCTTATTGTCCTCATACCTAAACCAGGCAAAGACCCGCAGCTCCCCGAATCATACAGGTCCATATCCTTTCTTCAACTGGACGTTAAGATATTGGCTAAAATCCTTGCCCTGCGCCTAAATAAATTAATCCATAGCCTAATACATACCGACCAGACCGGATTCATACCCCATAAAAATACGGCCTTTAATCTCAGACGGCTCCACATGAACCTCCAAGCCCAACACACAGATATTGGATCGAGAGTTGTGGTCAGCCTAGATGCCGCCAAGGCATTTGACTCCGTGGAGTGGAGCTACTTGTGGGAATGCCTTCATAGATTCGGCTTGGGACCAAAATTTATCAAGTGGCTCCAACTCCTTTACCAAGCCCCTACAGCATGCGTTTTGGTTAATGGCAGGACTTCCCCCTCCTTTCCGCTTTCCCGTGGCACGTGCCAGGGCCGCCCCATCTCGCCCCTATCGTATGCCCTGGCCGTGGAGCCCCTGGCTATAGTCCTCAGGGACCACCCCGACATTAGAGGTCTGCGCTGCGGCCAGCTGCACAAAGTGATTAACATTTACGCGGACGAAATGCTCCTTTACCTCGCTGACGCTGGCCCCTCACTCCAAACAAGCCATCACAGCCTTTGGAGTATTCTTCGGGCTTCAGATCAATTCGTCCAAGTCCCAAATCCTCCCACTAGACATGGGTGCCCCCACTGTCAGCCAAGTAGCGCTCCCACTAGTCAGAGCAAGCTCCATCAATTATCTTGGTGTCCACACCTCCAGATCCCTCCTTGACTACCACTCAACGTTGAACCACTGTTCACTACCTTGAAATCCAAAACAGGAATATGGTCCAGTCTCCCCCTTGGAGTAATGGGCAGGATAAATCTGGTCAAAATGATCCTCCTCCCCAAGCTTCTCTATGTCTTTTGGCAGGCTCCACTATGCCTTCCCCAACGTATATTTAAAACGATGGAATCCATCCTTAACACATTCATCTGGGGCTCGCCCCGCCATAAATTGCCATGGCGAGTCTTAAAATGCCCAACAGACCTAGGTGGTACTGCACTCCCTGACCTCTCCCTTTATTATATAGCGTCCCAACTCTCCCACTTCAATCACTTTAATCAATCCGATAGAGTACGTTACTCCCCTCTGGTCTGTTCACAAGTCCCCGGTCCATTGACCCACCCCTTCCAGATTCTATTTTGCGACCTGGTAATTCAATTTGCACCAGGGGCAGAAAACATATGCTATTCCACCACTGCAAGATCTGGCAGCTTGCCATGCGCCTTAGAGAGGCACCCTTCCCCCACACCCCTTTGGGGCAACCCACAAATGCCCAAACTCCCCTCCATTCCAGATCATGGGATTTGTGCTGATAAGGGTGTCGTATACCTGTCACAGGTTGTGGCCAACGGGGCAGTTAAATCCTTCCAAACCCTCAAGGACGACTTCGCTCTACCCAATCACATGTTATTCCGATACCTTCAACTCCGACATGCGATCAATACACAATTTGGGGACCATATCCCATCACTCGAAACCCCGCTATTGGTAGATATTGTCTTAGGTAAAGACCCCAAGAAATGAATCTCACTAGTTTACACATACCTCCTGACACCCAACGCCATGGCCCCCGCTCATCAATTGAGATCCCAATGGGAGACCGACCTGGGGACGGTGTCGAGCGAGGATTGGGAGGAGGCTATGGCAAACTGCAGGACAAACCGTCGCCCAAGCTGTCTGATCGCCTTACTCACCTATACATCCTCCACATATTGTATCTAACATCCCTACCGGGTCTCCAGATATAGGTCTGGACACAATCCCTACTGCCCCATCTGCAACTACCCCAATGCATCCTTCTATCACCTACTCTGGACTTGCCCATCTGTACAGGGCTTCTGGACCCAAGTGGTCTGGTTCCTTCATGATCGCATGGGTTCTCCAGTATCCCTATGGCCCCGCCAGTGCATTCTGGGGCTTCTCTCACTCTCTGAGGAGCGAGAAATATCTGAATGTCTACTTGCAAGAAACATTCATTGCCAGGCTGCAGATGGCCAAGACATAGATGAGTGGGTCCCCCCCACACTGCAACATTGGGTTAGAGCAGTCAATAACGTCCTCCCCTACAAAAAACTACTCTATATCCACAGGGGTTGCCCCAGCAAGTACAACAAAATATGGGACAGATGGTTGGAGGACGCCTCCACCTGTAGCGTTGAGAGCTAGACGCACCCCCCTTTGGTTAACCGTGTGGACCTATTGAGGGTTCCCCCCTTCCTCTCCCTTAACCCTACATCATTATGCTACTTAATGGGCTATGCAGCACTAAGTGTCCTTTGTTTTATGCCATATGTTTAAGTATATCGAATGGATAGATTCGCTGGTGCAGTGCCTGTTGCACTGATTACCTGTATGTATATCCTACTTATTATGCTCAATAAATGTTATCTTGATTAAAAAAAAAAAAAAAAAAAAAAAAAAAAGCTTCCTATGTATCCCATCCATCTTGGCTTTGTTAAATATTATGGCAGCTGTATTCCAATTAACAACCTCATCTTAATCTTTTTTTTTTCTCATACATGTAAAATTACAAAGTTGTTATAATCTAAACTAATCCCATTTTACAAATTTCCTCAATAACCTGGATTTCATTTCCAACCAAAGATTGTCTAAACCAGTTGCAATATATCTATATTATTAACAAAATTGTTAAGCTCATATCAGAAATGAATACTCAAGTGATTATCTCAATATCATCTTTTATTTTTTATTTTTATTTTTAAATTGCACAAAAAAGTAGTATACAGAGTAGTACATCACGAATATAAACACCCCCGACAATAGAGGAAATCAACATGCATTAGTAGCAATAATTCCAAACCTATTAGCTGCACTGAAAAAGTGTTTCTTACATGACTAATCACACAAAAACATTTATATACAAATATGAATAATTGTGATCAATCGGTGAAATGGCACAATCCCTAAAGTGATCAATATTTGTGAAATAACTATATGCACAATTTCTCAAAGGGTCCAGACAGATGAAAAAAATAGTAAATGAAAGAGAGTCCTCCAAATATGCTTATATCTTTAGAAGTCTATTCCTCGTGACATCACATGAAAAATGTACACCCGGAAAGTAGTGACCCGTTCCAAAAGAGAAATCCTCCACCTCTGCACACACTGTCGCTTACTAGGTTTTATGATCTCTTTTAGGGAGATCTACACAGGCATGTAATCCTTTCACAGGCAGAAGTTCACTTTCAGGCTCTCAAGAACGGCTCTCATAGAAACGTCACAGATGACACAGAAATGTTCTAGGCAATGTTCCACCAGAGTCTAGGGTTGCCACACATAGGGTTGCCATATTTTCACAATTAGTAGCAATAAACCTGTATATGTCCATATTCACACATTTGAGCCTTCAAACCTCTCATCATACGTGCATTTTGTTTTTTTCATTTTAACAAACATAAAAGTAAACCAAACCCTGCATAACCACAGGAAGAAAGAACCCCTCTTCCCACCCACCCAAGAAAGTGTCCGCTTTCCAATGTTATGTTCAGCAAATACTGAAAAAACTGTCCCTGTCCACTTCAAGAAGTATACCCAGTGTCATGTCACCGTCTCAACTCCTAGTCTTAAGGGGTACTCCTAGATATCACACTATTCTATCACGCCTCTTCTGCCAATGTATGTTCAGAGTCAACCCATCGAAACCATACCTTCCTAAACTTCTTAGGAGCCCCTCTAGCCTCATATGTCATTTTATACATCAGCACATCCGCATTTATTACCTTCTTCCACATCCCCAGTGTCAGTCGTTCTTCATGTATCCACCATCTGGCTATGAGTTTCCTCACCCCAAAAAACAGGATCCTGAGGAAAAGTTTTGTGTGCACATTAATCTCCTCTTCCTCAAAGATCCCAAGAAGACATCTCAAAAGGAGAGCAGATATTTGGCATATGGAAGTGATCTGAAATAAATGGAGTCACCTGTGGGTCTCACTTTTTCGCAGTCCCAAACCATATGTAGAAAAGTGCCTTCAGCTACCCTGCATTTGTGGCAAATTGGAGTTTCCCTCCTCTGCATTCGATAAAGTCTAGCTGGTGTATAATACTGTTGGTGAAGGTAACGAAACTGAATCATGTTGTCCGTGGAGGAGACGACAGACACCAGATATGTGTTCATTACCTCCTGCCACATCTCCTCAGACCACTCCGGAACAACCGCCACCCATCTCATCATGGGCCTAGTAGCTGAAGGTATTACCCCCGGGCCCACCGCTCCATAGTACCTAGGGATTCACTTAGCCGGATCCAGATCAACCAGAACCTTCTAAAGGTCTGTGTTTTGAACCATAGTTTCACCAGCCCCAAACTGTCCTATCGCAGCATGACGCAGTTGCGCATATTGAAAAGCCCAAGACTTTGGAACTCCAGACTTTTCCCCTCAGTTGTACAAAGGTACAGAGACGATTATCCTGGTATATTTGATGCAAGTATTTTATGCCATATTTAGCCCAGGTGTTTTGCCCATCTGGTAGTGTAAGGAACTCCCCTAGGGTTTTAGTACACCACAGAGGACTATTTTGGGATAACTACAGGGGGTAATCTTTCCTCGATTGTGAGCATAGGTGAAACACCCTCCCAGGTAAAGCCATAATCAATCCCCTCTTCCTCCCCGGAATCCCCTTCCTATACAAGATATTTTGTAGAGTTTCCTGTGAGGTGACAATTGCAGCCTCCAGTAGGAGTAGTGGCGTTTGGCATTTGTGGAAAAAGTAACCAGTGTAGGAAGATTAGTTGTGAGGCCATGAAATAGGACTTTAAATCAGGGTGGGCCAACCCACCCAATCTAATTAGGAGCTTCAAAACTCCCAAAGAAACCCTGGGCGCCCTGGAGCTCCACAAAAAGTTCACAATAATGGAGTAAATTTGCTTAAAGATTCGTAGTGTCACATAAGTCGGGGAGTTCGAGAGAATGTACAGAAATTTGGGGAGAAAAATCATCTTAAACAGAGTTAATCGTCCCATCAAGGTGATTGGTAAATTCTGCCATCTCTGTACCTTCCGCCGAAAGTTCATCATTATTGGCACTAAGTTCGTCTCAAGGAATTTAGAGATAGGGAGCTGAACCTCTATCCCCAAGTAATTAAAGGAGGTAGACAATGGGATGGGGCAATCCGATGGAACCACCACTGCCTCATCAATAGGGAAGAGGGATGATTTTTTCCAATTAATTCGGAATCCGGAATAATCCCCAAACTCCTGAATCAATCGGAAGGTTTCAGAAAGCGATGGCCCAGGATCCTGCAGATACAATAGCATGTCGTCCGCATATAGTGATACTCGTTCCTCGAACTCCCCCAATCGGAGACCATTCATCCTCAGCTTAATGGCTAGAGGTTCTATAGCCAGGGCAAATAGGAGGAATGAAAGTGGACACCCCTGCCTGGTGCCCCGAAATATAGAAAAGGAATCTGAAATACCATTAACCCCCGAACTGATCATTGGTTCTGTGTACAAAAGCCGCCCCCAAGAGACAAAAACAGGACAAAAGCCATATGACTCAAGGAGGTGGAACAAAAACGACCACTCCACCGAGTCAAAGGCCTTTTTTGTATCCAAGGAGGCCACTATTTTAGTCCCGGAGTTGTCATGAGCTGTCTGTAGATTCACAAAAAGTCTCCCAACATTCATCTGTGCACATCTTTCCTGAATAAAGCAAGTTTGGTCAGGATCCACCAATCTAAGAATAACTGATTGCAACGTAGTAGAGCTGCACGATTCTGGCTAAAATGAGAATCACAATGTTTTTGCTTAGAAGATAGATCACGATTCTCTCACGATTCTCACAGCATATCATTCACATTAAAACAAAAAATAAATAAAAAATAATGTGCTAACTTTACGGTTTAGTTTTTTTTCTTATTTATTGAAGTGTATTTTTTCCCCAAAAATTGCATTTGAAAGACTGCTGAATACAGTGTGACATAAAATATTGCAGCAATTGCCATTTTATTCCCTAGGCTAGGATCTTTGATATATATCTATATATATCTATATATATAATATATATATATTATATCTATATCTTTATTATGTTTGGGGGTTTCAAGTAATTTTCTAGCAAAAAATATTGATTTTAACTTAAGAAAGAAGTGTCAGAAAAAGATTTAGACTTTAAGTGGTTAAACTTCCTGCATTTACAGTGGTTGAAAGCTTGGCAGACTGCCCAGATTATTTGTTTACAGGAGAAATTCTTTCCCCTTGATCTAAGTAGTAAGCGTTAGTTTCAATGTTTCAAGTTCTACACTTGGCAGATTGCCCGGGATGCTTTCTTTTGACAGCTGAGTGAGCAGATCTCTCCACTTGTTTATATGAATCGCCTACTCTCAGCAAAAGAGATCGTCGGGGGGTGAAGAGAGATCGCTTTTTTTAACAATTAATCGTGCAGCTCTACAACCTAGCGGCTAATATTTTGGCGAGAATCTTTGTGTCATCATTCATAAGCGAGATCGGATAGGAATCACATTCCCGGGGGTCTTTTCCCCCTTTGGGGATCAGGACAATATCACATCCTATTTCTAATATATATCCACAGATATATTTCCTTAAATAAGGACATTTTCCACTATCAAAGGATATTCAATTTGTGTAATACATGGTTAAATGTAACCTTCATTTTACCATGTTTGGAAAACAGATTCAAAATATTTGTGATCACATTGTTTATCATTTGATTAACCACTTGCCGCCCGCCCTATTACAAATAGACGGCGTCAAAGTGGTTTCATAATCCTAACCGGACGTCATATGACGTGATCAGGATTATGAGCCGCTGCGCGCCCCCGGGGGCGCGCATCGCGGCGATCGTTGTTGCGGGGTGTCAGTCTGACACCCGGCAACTACGATCTCGGTAAAGAGTCTCCGACGGAGACTCTTTACCACGTGATCAGCCGTGTCCAATCACGGCTGATCACAGTGTAAATGGGAAGAGCCGGTGATCGGCTTTTCCTCACTCGCGTCTGTCAGACGCGAGTAGAGGAGAGCCGATCGGCTGCTCCTCTGACAGGGGGGATCTGTGCTGATCGATTATCAGCACAGCCCCCCCGAGGATGCCCACACTGGACCACCAGGGACGCCACCAGACCACCAGGGATGCCCAGCAGAGGTAATCCTCCCTAGACCACCAGGGATGCCAGTCAGGCACAATGGATGCCAATCAGTGCCCATAATGGATGGCAATCAGTGCCCACAATGGGCATCAGTGATTGGCATGCATTATTGTTTGGCACTGATTGGCATCCATTAGTACAGTATAACACCTGTGTTGCTAATGAGTGCCCACCTGTGCCGCTAATGAGTGCCCACCTGTGCCGCCTATCAGTGCCCACCTGTGCCGCCTATCAGTGCCCACCCATGCCCATCTGTGCCGCCTACCCATGCCCATCTGTGCCGCCTACCCATGCCCATCTGTGCCGCCCATCCATGCCAATACGTGCCAGCTATCAGTGCCAATTTGTGCCACCTATCAGTGTCCATCCGTGTCACCCATCCGTGTCGCCTATCAGTGCCGCCTATCAGTGTCCATCAATGCCACCTCATCAGTGCCACTTCATTGGTGCCCATCAGTGCCGCCTTATCAGTGCCCATCAGTGTAGCCCCATCAGTGCCCATCCGTGAAGGAGAAAACGTACTTATTTACAAAGTTTTGAAACTGAAACAAAAAAAAACATTTTTTTTTTTCAAAATTTTCGGTATTTTTTTATTTGTAGCACAAAAAATAAAAACCGCAGAGGTGATCAAATACCACCAAAAGAAAGCTCTATTTGTGGGAAAAAAATGATAAAAATTTAATTTAGGTACAGTGTAGCATGACCGCGCAATTGTCATTCAAAGTGCGACAGCGCTGAAAGCTCAAAATTGGTCTGGGCAGGAAGGTGTTTAAGTGCCCTGTATTGAAGTTGTTAATTAACCTGGCACATTTTGTTATAAATATTTTGTCTAAAAAACAGAAATTGGCATTGTGTCCTTCCAGCTTATCACTGATCTCTCTTCCCAGCTACATTCTTTCATGAGAGAGCAAAGGAGGGGGTCACATCTGCATACATGACACACACAAGAGATAGAACTAAAGGTTCCAGCATTCACACACATACACGAATATCTCTAAAAATTGCTTACATTTTTCCCCATTTGTACACAACACATGCATATCATTCTCTCACTTTCTTTTAACTCTCTTTAATATTACCCTGCTTAAATTCTGCTTTCCTTATTTTGTTCTGATATCCTTTGCATCCCATGTATTTTAATCCCATACTTCACATACTCTAGTTTCTATGATCAGACGGGCAGCCATAGCGCTCATCCCATCTTCCTTTACGGACAACATAAAGTATTCTGTTTTGACTCTCATTTCTCTGTTTTGACTTTCCTAGTTATAGTGCCTGATACCAAATTCATTCCACAACTTACCAAAATGGACATTTCTTTCTAGTGCTAATTGTCACCCTTGATCCATCCTGTTTACATAGATAGCTGTTTCTCTAGCTGTTTACTCCATAATGGCAACTATAAGTTCATATACCTTTAATTTAGGTCCAAGACTTAGTTTTAGCTTATTCTTACATTTCAGCTTATAGTTACATGTTGCAAGAACACACAAGAAACAGCTTGCATAGGCATTCATAAGTATTTTAAAATATATATAAAAAATATATAGTCTATCCTGTCTTCCCGTTTAAGGGGACATGAACATGGGACGGAAAGGTGACGGGAAGATGACTTATTAGTCATCACCAGATGGTGTTGTGTTCACTCTGGTAACCTTATGGCAGCCATGTTTTTAGAGGTTATAGGCGTGTATAACCATATAATGATGAACTGTTTAATTAAGGATTTTCAATACATCCTTTTACTAACCACTCCCCCCTCTCTTATTGTGATTGCTTATGATTGGTAAAGTTGAACCAAATATAAGCTGTATACCCACTCAATAAAAATCAGACACTTTTTTGAACTCACTCCGTGTATTCTTCTGTTCATTTAAGTTGTCTCCCATTACTGGGGGTCTCTCAGTGGTCTGCAGTTTTAACCCTTGGCTAGTCTGTTGTGTACCTGGAGTACCTTAAAACCCCTTCAGATGGAGGCACTGCTGAGATAAGGTAATCAACATTGAGTACATTTTTGTTGTCTTATTATGACGAATTGTTTCTTGCCTCAGCTCTGATAAAACCATAGTCTCTTAAATTATAATTAAGAAGGAAGACGGGCCATGCCTTATAGTGTCTTTTTGTGAAGCCTGTTAAGAATTTTTAATAAGTAGGACTACACTCCTAGGAGGGAAAAGTGTTAATAGGGCAATCACCACTGGGGGCAGGAAACTCTTGCTCTGGCTTTTCTTGTCTACTACATTGCATAAAGTATAAAGATTAGAGTATAAGATATCTGTTGTGTGAAACACAGCTGCAAGGTGAGGCAGTTCTGCTTTCACTGTTATACTGGGTCCATCACAGTTAACCACTACAATACAGGGCACTTTCGCCCCCTTCCTTCCCAGCCCAATTTTCAGCTTTCATCGCTCTAGCGCTTTCAGTGACAATTGCGCGGTCATGCTACACTGTACCCAAATGAAATTTTTAGCATTTTGTTCGCACAAATAAAGATTTATTTTGGTGGTATTTATTCACGACTCCGTTTTTTATTTTTTGCGATATAAGCGCAAAAAAGCGGAAATTTGGAAAAAAAACAATATTTTCTTTTTTCTATTTTAAAAGAAATCCAATAAAATCAAATTTTGTCATAAATTTAAGCCAAAATGTATTCTGCTACATGTTTTTGGTAAAAAAAAATCCGTTAAGTGTATAATAATTGGTTTGTGTGATCACGGACATATGTACGCAAATGATCATGTACATATGTGTGCAGGTGATCACGTACATATGTGTGCACATAATCATTGGGACAAGTGATTTTAGTCGGACATATGTGGGGGACATGTTTTTATTATTAGGGACATGTGTTTTTATTTTTTGGGGACATGTATGTTTTGGGGACATGTGTGTTATGGGGACATATGTGGGGACATTGTGTTTACACTGTGTGGTGTGTTGTGTGTTTACACTAGACTGAAGATCAGTGAGTAAAAAGCTGTAAAAAACAGCTCATACTAACTGATCATCAGCCGGCTGCAGCAATCTGCTCTCCTCTCCTCAGCGATGACTTCTGTGTGAGGAGAGGAGGAGCCGATGCCTAGCAACCGGCTGTTTGTGTACATCACATGACGGCCGTGATTGAACACGGCCGTCATGTGATCAGGAGGGCCAATCACAGAGCCCTCCTGCCGATCTGAGATGCGCCGTGTCCCGGTGACACGGGCGCATCGGGATCGCGCCGCTGCGCGGGCACGCGCACGCGCGATCCCGCTCCTCCTGATGGACGTTCCTGAACGTCCTATCAGGAGTAGACGGCTCCCACCCGGCCAATGCACATATACGTGGTTAAAGACCCCCCCCAATCCTGGAAAAAATTTAAGGATTATGTAGCCAGAGTATGTGGGACTAGTTATGAGTTTGTGAATCCCTGGGTATCCAACATGGCTGGGTGGACAGAAAACATTCACAAAAGTAGTGATTCATTACCTCGGACTCACCCACAGAATATGACAAGAAGATAGAGGAGGCTAGGAAGTTGTACCTGAAATCTAGGCAGATCATCACGGCATTGCTTAAAACTCCACGCAGTGCACGACGGAGTAGTGTTCTCCCTGTCACTGAAAATGTGGAAGCTGCACATTATCCTTTTCATGACTATAGCAGATGATATGTTGAAATGGTCAATAGACATTAATGAGCCAAGTAAAATAATTAAATATTGCCCCAAACCAGGTGTTTCAACCGGAGGTACATTAGAATACTCAAAAAAGGCTTGTAAAGGCAGGAATTACACACAAGAGGACATGCACTTAATCACTGACAGCACAGTGGGGCACACTACAGCATGGGAGTGGGCCAGGATATTCTCCATTTCAATCATTTCTGCCTCAAATGTGCCTCAAATGTGAAGTCGGGTGAGTATCCCTTAAACAGGGAAGATGGGAGAGAGAAGATGTGGGTGTAGATTGAGTTAAAACTGTTTTTTCAAAACAAATCTTCCCTCTCCATTGCAATAGCGTGTAAGCAAAAGTCAGGTGAAACAGCGTTAAGATTTTTGGGAGAAGTTTAACCACTTCAGACCCAGGCCAATTCTGACATTTCTCTCCTACATGTAAAATTCCTAATTTTTTTGCTAGAAAATTACATAGAACCCCCAAACATTATATATGTTTTTTTAGCAAAGACCCTAGAGAATACAATGGCGGTCATTGCAACTTTTTATCTCGCACGGTATTTGCGCTGCAATTTTTCGAACGCGTTTTTTTCAGAAAAAAAAACAGTTTCATGCTTAACAGTAAAGTTAGCCCAATTTTTTTGCATAATGTGAAAGAGGAGGATACGCCGAGTAAATAGATACCCAACATGTCACGCTTCAAAATTGCATGCGCTCGTGGAATGGCGCCAAACTTTGGTATTTAAAAATCCCCATAAGCGACGCTTTAATTTTTTTTACTGGTTACATGTTTTGGGTTACAGAGGAGGTCTAGGGCTAGAATTATTGCTCTCGCTCAAACGTTCGCGGCGATACCTCACATGTGTGGTTTGAACACCGTTTTCATATGTGGGCGGGACTTACGTATGCGTTCGCTTCTGTGTGCGAGCTCACGGGGACAGGGGGCGCTTAAAATTTTATTTTATTTTTTTATTGTTAATTTTATTTTTTTAGTTTTACACTTAAAAATTTTTTTTTTTTTTAAATTGATGACTTTTATTCCTATTACAAGGAATGTAAACATCCCTTGTAATAGGAATATGGCACGATCGGACCTATTTACAGTGAAATATGGGGTCAATAAGACCCCATATCTCACCTCTAGGCTGGGAAGAATAAAAAAAAAAAAAAAAAAAAATCATGGCTTCCTAGCCAGATCGGCGCCGTTAATTTGAATACCGAGGCTGGGCGTGACCTCATAACATCGCGCCCGGCCTCCGAACGATCATAGAGACTCCGGGGACAATCTAGTCTGCCGGAAATCTCTATGATCACATGCTGGGGCCGGCGGATCCTGTGACCGACTCACCGATGGAAACGGCGAGTCGGTAGAAGCACCGAAAGGGCGGCGGGAGGGAGAGGCGTCCCCTCCCGCCGCCCGTAAGAACGATCAAGCGGCGGAACAGCCGCTATGATCGTTCTTATGGTGTAGGGAATCGCCGGCTGAAAATGGCAATATCTGAATGATGTCTGTAGATATAACCAGCGAAACCCCATGACGTCAATAGACGTAGTGCGGGTCTCAAGTGGTTAAGGAAGTTTGGACACAGGAAGCCGGATTGTCACTTCAGGATGATATGATTAGTTTGATGATTCAGACTTGCTTATCTAACCTTAGACCACAGGTGGGTCTGATGGTTAAAACAGATGATATCTAATACGCCTACTAGTACCCTAGAGGAGTTTGAGAGAAAGTTAACAGAGAAAGATGCAGCAGGCTGTTTTTGAAATAAAAGAGAAAGTAGTATGTATTCATTTCGAGGGGGGACCACAGGATGGCCCGCCCAGGGGAATGATGGACAGTGGGGAGGAGGGGGACTATGATGAGGACAGGGAAGAGCTAGGGGTAAAGGCAGAGGTCTCGCACATTTTCCCCCCAGCAACCTCAGCAGAGGTCTCGCACACCTTCCCCCAGGTAAACTCAGATCTTGCTGTTTCAATTGTGGTGCAGAGGATCATTGGAAAAACCAGTGCTCCTATGAGTCCCAGAACCAAACCCTCCCAAACCAAACCTACCAGCCCTTACCATCCACACAAAATAGGTTCCAACAGCAAACAAACTAGCCAGAACAAGGACCTAAATACCCCATCCGCTGGCCAAGCCAACAACAGCAATGAAGCTGCCCTGAAGGTAGTATCCCAGCATTCCCTCTCATGTCTCATTCCTCTAAGAAGCAACCGATCATGACATCATATGTCTGCAAGAAATTGATTCCTTTCCTAGCTGATTCTGGGGCAAAATCCAGTGTAAGTGAGGATTTTTATAGGGGAGAGATGACAAAATGTTGAGCCTTCGTTGGGAATTAATGGGATAGTAACTAAAACTTTCAAAACCCCGCCCTTTCAGTGTATCACAATGCTAATGGATGGATACTGTGCCACCATGAATTTCGGATAATCCCAAACTGCCCTGTGAATCTCCTTGCAAGGGATTTAATGGGAAAATTAGGCATTAAACTAGAAATGACAAAAGAGGGGGGTGTTATTGCACATTCAAAGAAATTCCCAGTCTGCCCTGTAATGCAAAAATGGAAGCTGAAACAGATTTTGAGAGAGTGTGGTCAGAAAGCGCACTCAATGTGGGACTCATCTTCCGCACCCCTTACAAAGCCACTTTGAAAGAGGGGGCACAGTCTGTCTATCACAAACAAAATCCCCTGTCAAAAGAGAAAGAGGAGAAGGAATTGCACCGATTGTGGAGCACTTTCTTAAAAAGAGAATTCTAAAATAGGCAGTCTCACCCTTTAACACACCTACAAATCCAGTAAAAAATCCAGATGGCAGTTATAGGTTTGTACAGGATCTTAGGGCCGTAAACAACTTGATTGTGCCTGATGTGCCATCGCTTTTCATTTTCATTCAACAGGATGCTGAATATTTTTCTGTAATTGATTTGACCAACGCATATTTTTTGGTCCTAGTGGACCAGGAGATGCAGCCACTACTCGCAATTTTGCTTTAGAAATTGCCAGATGACATGGTGTAGGTTGCCCCAGGGGTATGTGGATTCCTCAGTAGTTTACTTGGTAGTCCTTCAGGCAACCTTGCGGTCCTGGACTCCCCACCATGGTTCAGTCTTGTTACATGTTGAGGATTTATTGTTCTGTAGTCCAAGCCAGGTTGCATGCAAAGAGGATGATGTAGACCTGTTACATTGATTAGCAAACAATGGTCACAAGGTCTCTAAAAAAAAAAAAGTTACAAATGGTGTCAGGAAACTGTAGAGTACCTTGGCTTTGTGCTCACCAAAGGAGAGAGGAAAATCAGTCACAAGAGAGCCACAGATCTAGTGGGTCTGCCCCGCCCTCTTACTAAAAAAGATATGTTGTTTTTCTTAGTATGATTGGTTACTGCCACCAATGGATATCGGATTGTTCCTACTATGATAACCTCCTGAGACAAGCAACAAATGTTGACATGCCAGACTGTATAAAATGGAATGATGAAATGTGTAATGCTTTTGTATACCTTAAAACTGCAATGGTTATGGCTCCTGGTCTTGTGTACGGAAAAATGTTCCTTTTTTTGCAAGAGACAATTGTAAAACTATGGCGGGAGTCCTAGCGCAAGAGCATGGGGGTAAACTTCGCCCTGTTGCATTTTTTCAAGGGTAGTGCCGGTGCCGTTACAGGGCATGCCAGCATGTCTCCAGGCTCTAGCATCCTGTGCAATGGTTGTGGAGATGGTTACTTCATTCACTCTAGGTCATGCAACTACATTACACACTAGCCACAACGTTTCCATTCTACTCAAGAATATTCACACTCAACATATGTCAGCTCAGAGGCTGAGCGGCTGAGGCGATTTTGCTGTCCAACCCAAAGCTTAAGATAAAGTATGCGTCGCCCAACTCTGGTCTCGCTCCTATCCTGAATGCCTTATTAGGGCTGGAAGGTGAGGAGGATGAGGTGTTACCCCAGCATGAGTGTATGGATCTCATACAGCAAGACACATCTCCCACATCTGACATGTCTTCAATCACTCTCTCCCATATGCACAAAATTTGGGGATGGCTCTTCAAGACCAAATCATACCACATATTACGTAGGTTATGCAATAGTTCAGCTGCCTGATATATCAGAAGCAAACTCAGTTCCCTTTCAGTCAGCTCAAACAGCAGAACTGATTGTGCTCACAGGAGCCTGGCAGCTCTTTCCAGAACAGGATGTAAACATCTACACTGATTTCAAATACGCATTTGGTGCAGCACATGATTTTGGAGTATTCTGCAAAAGGGAGGGGCTACATAGCAGCCGATGGGAAATCTACCTCACATTTTACTTTGGTTATAAATCTTTTAGAGGCAATATAGCTTCCAAAATAAATAGCTATCCTACATTACAGAGCACATACAGTAAAGCAGGATGACATTGCTAGGGGAAATGCACTGGCAGATAGAATAGCTAAAGAAGTAGCTAGCAGGCGAGTGGCCACAATATAGATGCCCTCCCTGGCTCCAGAGACGCCCCTTCTGGACCAGACCTGGTCTGACCTCTAAGTACATGCCACCCCACAGGACATTGAACAATGGAATATATCAAGAGTGCAGAAGAGCCCTGAATCAGGACTTATCTGCCATGAAGGGCTCCCATGCATACCTGTAGCTAGCGCACCTTTATTTATCTTGCAATATATCATGAGGTGGGACACAGAGGCTGGCAGATGACGTGAATTATTAGACAAAGATTTTTTCATTCCAGGACTCCATTAGTGAAGTCATTTGTTACAAGATGTATTACGTGTTTTAGGAATAATCCAAAGAATCCACACAAAGTGAAACATGAACACCTCATTTACCCGTCCACACCGTTCACTCATCTTCAAATTGATTTTACACGCTTGCCCAAACTAGGCAAGAGACAGGAATATTTAGTTGTGATAGTAGACATGTTCTCACAATGGCCAGAAGCGTTTGTTACCGCAAAGGAAGATGCACAGACAGTAGTCAGAATCCTTGCATGGGAGAGGTAATCCCAAGGCAGGGATGCCCTCTTCAAATGAACTCAGATAATGATCCTGCCTTCATAGCCAAAGTGTGTCAAGATTTAGTGAAAGCACTGAAGATTTGGATGTGAAACTTCCAGTCATACCACCCACAGAGTTCAGGCATAGTAGAAAGAATGAATAGGGCTCTTAAGGATAAAATTAGGAAAGCCACCGGGGGAACTTTCAACGGATGCCTGTAGTCCTTGTAGAGGCAAGAATGACTCCCTGCAAAGCCACAGGTTTCTTTTGATTTGAAGTCTTGATGAGAAGGCCTTTCCCCACTCTATGGGCCAGACAGCCCCTAATGTTAGAAAGAGGGGATTTTGATCTCATATAGGAAGAGTATGTAAGGAAATTGATTGAAACTTTGGACAGAGTTGAAAAATGTGTCGCTCGCACCTCTCCTTTTTCTTCACAGGAACCAGCTCACCCCTTCCAGGTGGGAGACATCGTGGTGGTCCAAACCTTGGACCGTACCAAGAAACAAGAGTACCCATTTGGACCCCCAACTATAGTGATTGCGGTGGCCCAAACAGACATCCTGGTAGAGGGACAGCAAGCTTGGATCCATACCATTCCTGTGAAAAAGGTAAACCAAACACCTAAGAAGCAAGACAAAGTACAGAGAGGCGAAGCATGTGGAACAATTCCTTGAATAGTGAGTGAAGCAGGTGGTCTAGACTCTGAAAAAGATGACCTTGCTTATTTCACCACAGACTTCTGGGAAGGTCTTGGGCCTCCTGATCATACTGACTTTGATGGTGTTCCTACCAACATGGATCATAACTCACTGTATTTATCATCCTGAACAACTGGGGCCCCTTAAGGTCATATGTGGCCCATCCAATAACACCACTAATAACACACTTGCTAGACATAAAAGGGTTGTGTATTCAGAGTCTGAAGGAACTAAAACTAAGTCTCACAGAAAACATGTTGTTACTTAAATTGAAATATAGCTATTCGCAGAAATCAGGATATGAAAGATGTTGGATATGTAGTAATCTGCATCCTAGTACAGCCCGTATTCCACTTATGGCTGTACCCCTGAATATCACCCCCTTTCTAAACGAAACACCCCCCATTACTCTCACCAGATTGCTGATGACACTAGGGAGCAGTCCTGACACCTTTCAAGCAACAACAAGGACTCATTTCCCTGATTGGTGTTTTAGATTGGGTAACTCATCAAAAGGTGGGGGAGCATGCAGTCACACTAGAATTAATTTATTTGTTCTATACGTCCTCAGATCACTCCACAACTTTTGACACCTCAGATCGTGCCCTAAATCAGACCATATATACCAGGGATATGCAATTAGTGGACCTCCAGCTGTTGCAGAACTACAACTCCCATGAGGCATAGCAAGACTCTCACAGCCACAAGCATGACACCCAGAGACAGAGGCATGATGGGACTTGTAGTTTTGCAACAGCTGGAGGTCCGCTAATTGCACATCCCTAATATATACCTTCATACATACCGCCCCCAATACTGAGCTTGCAAAACTACTCTCACAGCTTGCTCTAGCAGGATTCTCTGAAGGTACCCAACAAATCCTTAGCAGACAGCCACTAGCCTTGGGCAACAGCACATACATTTGTTGCAGAAGGACATGCCATCCATGGATTCCTAGCGATTCCCAGGGATGGTGTTACTTAGCCTCATTAGTCCCAATAATGGGAATTTTCTGAGACAATGAGGGAAGTCACTTGCTAAAGGCTGGTGTTCATCCCAGATACCCCCTCGAACACCGTTATGCCAGGTCATTGTTTTTGGAAAAGGACATGGCCTGGGCATGGTTCCCCTCGGGAATTGGATGGGGTATCGACACGATGAAAAGGCTAAATAATTACTCTGGGATTTTGGATGAAATACTAGATAAGAATTCTGAACATTTTAGTGGTTCAACATCAAAAAACAGCTAAAGGGTAAGGCACCACATCCCTGAGAATTGAAACATAAATCATGACATGAAAGGGAAATAGGGATTTTGGCGGTGCGTATAATGACTAAATAGTAAGCATTGTTCAATAGAATACAAAGTTAAATTACAATTATTTATTAAATTCAAAGTTAAAATTCATTAACAATAATTATTAATGAAATATAAAAACACAGGACAATACAATGCAGTGGTTGTTCTCGTTAAACACACATAATCCCAACATGTTTTGCAGTAAGTTGCTTCTTCAGGGGATGTGCGTATTTTTCAGAAAAATCTTGAACCACTACAATGATGATAATGTAGGGAGTTTGTCCACCTCAAAGGTCACCCACAGCCATGCTGGATCGCAGGGGGCTAAAAAGCCGGCCAGAGATAACTGAATAAGTTGAAAATTTGTAGAGATATAGGCGAATCATAGATATTGGTACTCAAAAAGACAATTTATCGAAAAAGTACCAGTAATGAATGGTACATCATGAAAGTAAGCGTCACCCTTGGCTGCAGATAGCTACCCAGACCAATTTTCAGCTTTCGGTGCTCTCACACTTTGAATGACAATTACTCAGTCATGCAACACTGTACCCAAATTAATTTTTTGTGCTTTTTTTCCCCACAAATATAGCTTTCTTTTGGTGGTATTTGATCACCTCTGGGGTTTTTATTTTTTGCGCTATAAATGAAAAAAGACTGAAAATTTGGGGAAAAAAACGCATATTTCTTTGTTTCTGTGACAGAATTATGCAAATTATAAATTTTTCTTCATAAATTTTGGCCACAATTTATACTGCTACATATCTTTGGTAAAAATTACCCAAATTAGTGGATATTATTTGGTCGTTGTGAAAGTTAGAGAGTCTACAAGCTGTGGTGCGAATCATACAAAATTGATCACATCTGATGTACTGGTGGCCTATCTCGCTTCTTGTGACCCGAACAAGTCTGGAAAGTACAAATACCCCTCAAATGACCCCTTTTTGGAAAGTAGACATTCCAAGGTATTTAGTAAGAGGCATGGTGAGCTTTTTGATGTTGTCATTTTTTTCCCACAATTCTTTTCAAAATTAAGATTTTTCGTTTTATTTCTTTTTTTTCCACAAAATTGTCATTGTAATAGGTTATTTCTCTCTATGGCATGTGTATACCACAAATGACACCCCCAAAAAAATTCTGCTACTCCTCTTGAGTATTACAATACCACATGTGTGGGACTTTTTCACAGCCTGGCCACATAGAGAGGCCCAACATGCAGGGAGCGCCATCATGAGTTCTAGGAGCATAAATTACACATCCAACTTGTTGACTACCTATTACACTTTTGAAGGCCCTGGAGCACCAGGACAATGACACGTGGCACTGATGACAGATGGCACTTATACGTGGCACCGATGACAGATGGCACTTATACGTGGCACCGATGACAGATGGCACCGATGACACGTGGCACTAATACGTGGCACCGATGACACGTGGCACTAATACGTGGCACCGATGACAGATGGCACTAATACGTGGCACCGATGACAGATGGCACTAATACGTGCCACCGATGACAGATGGCACTAATACGTGCCACCGATGACAGATGGCACTAATACGTGCCACCGATGATGCGTGACACTGATGACAGATGACACTGATAAGTGGCATTGATGGCACGTGACACTGACAGGCCGCTACAGCCGTTCATCTCTCCCCTCTCACATGCTGTCTGTGTGAGGAGGGAGAGCGGCGCTGAGAGATGATCTCATATGTTTACATATGAGATCATCTCACATTGGACACGCCGATCGCGATGTAAATGGCCGCTGTGATTGGCCGTTCGCAGCGATCTGTGTTTGCCTGTCTCCGGGGGACATGGCAAACACAGAACTTACCCGATGCGCGCCCGCGGCGGCGCGCATTGCGGAAGTAAACAACAGGACGTCCAGGGACGGCCTCCCGGACGAAAGCGTCCGCTCTACGGCTGTCATTCGGCTATAGGGCGGGCGGGAAGAGGTTAAGGGGACATTAACATGGGACAGGAAAGTGATGGGAAGATGCCTTATTAGTCATCACCAGATAGTGTGTTCACTCTGGTAACCTTATGGCAGCCATGTTTTTAGAGGTTATAGGCGTGTATAACCATATGATGATGAACTTTTTAATTATTAATGATATTCAATATATCCTTTTACTAACCATTCCCCCCTCCCGTATTGTAATTGGTTATGATGGGTAAAGTTGAACCAAATATAAGCTGTACACCCACTCAATAAAAATCAGACACTTTTTTTGAACTCACTCCGTGTATTCTTCTGTTCATTGAAGTTGTCTCCCAGTACTGGGGGTCTCTCAGTGGTCTGCAGTATTAACCCTTGGCTAGTCTGTTATGTACCTGGAAGTACCTTAAAACCCCTTCACTCTGCAGGAACCTTAGTTCCTGCAGACTTTGGTGGTAACCCAGTTACCCATTGTGGATTCCTGTCCACTTTAACCATTAATCTAGGGGCTCAGTATAAGTGGAACCACATCTTCGGTTCATATATTTTATAAAGCTCCTCTTGCGCTGGGCATTTTTGAGGGTCTCTTACCCCAATTCCTTTACTTAATTGAATCCCCCTAATGACTGGCCAGTCAACTCTACGTGTGCCTATACCCTCTTGTCACTAAACTACTTTATCTAGCAGATGAATTACATATACCTGTGAACAGCACTATTCTTCCCTTTCTTATCTATAACACTCTGATGGACAGTAAACAATGACAACATAACATAGAACCCCCAATCAATACAGTTTGATTAAGGAGAGTAAAATAGGTACCCTTTGTCCTGAAAATGCCTTACCGATCAAGGAAGTTTGATAACTCAGATGTAAGCAAAAGGATTACCTCAGCCGGCTGATTTATCAGAAATTCCCGGATCGTCTCAAGCGCCTCGATTCGGATTCTCAGGGTCACCTGTAAATCCCTTCCTAGGAAAAGCCTGCCACCTGACATGGAAATTTAGATAGGCAACTCCTATCCTCATATTGATTAGTGGTTCCAAATTAATAATAACTACTGGAGTAGGGAACAGACCCCAAAGATACACTCAGCATCTTTACACATAACTGTTCTGCTTTATTATGACGCAATTGAAGGTTTTTATACACATGATTACGTAGGTATCACATTAATATTACAATTATACTTTTATGGTAACAAGGGGTGTAGCATAGGCAGGCTAATTCTAATCAGGACTTGAAAGAATGCAAAGATGTACTGAAATTATTATTAGTGCCATGTGTAATACATATAAAATAGAATAAAATTAGATACAGAACTTACAAATTTCCTTTACGTATATGAGTAGGTTACCTCAAGGTTATCAGTAGTCTTTCAATGGGCAGAATACTAGCACGTAAGGTCGTGTTCTGACGCTCTAGGTAGCTGGAGACTAAACCCAATTCCCTAAACTCAATTCATCAAAGCTGTCCAAAAAAAAAAAAAAGTGGCCATTAATTACATTTGATTTTGTCCAAGAAACTACTACGCAAATTACAATATCATTTGAAATTACAGACTGCAAGAGCAAAATACATTTTGAAAATTTATGTTCATTTGAATAGTTCAATAATGGTTCTTGTTTCATTGACAAATCTGCCACACATGCATTGATGTCAGTAGCACACACACACACACAATGGGATGACACATCTTAATCTCACATAAGCCCTAGAGCTGCACGATTAATCGTTAAAAAAACGCGATCTCGATTCTCTCCTCTGACGATCTCTCCCACTGAGAATAGGCGATTCTTTCATATAAACAAGTGGAGAGATTATCTGCTCACTCAGCTGTTAAAATAAAGCATCCCAGGCAATCTGCCAAATTTAGAACTTGCATGAAACATTGTAACTAACTTCTTAGATCAAAGGCATACAACTTCTTGTTTAAACAAATAATCTGGGCAGTCTGCCAAGCACGTGTAAATACAGGAAGTTTAACCACTTAAAGTCAAAATCTTTTTCTGACACTTCTTAAATTAAATTAAAGCGGTTCTTCACCCTAAAGAGGAAGTTCTGCTAATCTGATCCGTCCCCCCCCTCCAGTGCCACAATCGGCACCTTTCAGGAGGGAGGGGGGTGCAGTTACCTGGATAATCCAGGTATCTACACCCACTTCCGGGCAGACCACCGCAGACGCCCCCCCCCCCCCCCGTTGTGTCATCTGCCACTGACATCGCTGGACCCTGGGACAGGTAAGTGTGATTTTATTAAAAGTCAGCAGCTGCAATATTAGTAGCTGCTGGCTTTTAATATTTTTTTTTTTTTTTAGGTGCAGAACCACTTTAAAATGAATATTTCTTGCTAGAAAATTACTTGGAACCCCCAAACATTAATAAAAAAAAAAGAGAAATATATATATATATATATATATATATATATATATATATATATATATATATATATATATATATATATATATATATATATATATATATATATATATATATATATATATATATATATATATATACCCTAGCGAATAAAATGGCAATTGCTGCAATATTTTATGTCACATTGTGTTTGGCCAGCAGTCTTTCAAATGCAATTGTTTGGGAAAAAATACACTTCAATAATAATAATAAAAAAAAAATACAATAAAGTTAGCAAAATTTTTTTGTTTTAATGTGAAAGATGATGTTATGCCGTGAGAATCGTGAGAGAATCGTGATCTATCTTCTAAGCAAATGATTCTCCTTTTAGCCAGAATCGTGCAGCTCTAATACGCACAATGGTTTTATTAAATTTAACCCATATAAATATTGATAGCAAACTCTTCGAGACTGGGTATGGATCTGGACGGGAAACCCCACCCCAAAAAAAAGATAAAAAACATCCCCCCCCCCAGGAGCCAAACCAATAAAAAGTAAAAAAACACAACAGCGTGAGGTTCTCACCCCCCCCCCCCAATCCATACAAGGCCAAAACAGCATGGGGACCCCCCTTCAAATCCAAACTAGGTCCTTATGTCTGGTATGGATTTTAAGGGGAACCTTGCATCACAAAAAAAAAAAAAATGGTGTGAGGTGCCCCCTTAAATCCATACCAGACCCTTATCCAAGCACGCAGCCTGGCAGGCCAGGAAAGGGGGTAGGGACGAGTGAGCGCCCCCCTGGACCATACCAGGCATCATGCCCTCAATGTAGGAGAGGATCAAGTAAAGTGGTGATTCAGTATTTGTGTGTGGTAGTGTTGTGCCACATCCTGTGTAAGCAGCAAAAAAGGGAGAACAACCCCCTGTCTTTAGGACTTTTACGGCACGTACACAATTTCGATTTTAAAATCTAACAAAATGTATTACACACAAAGTTTAAATGTATATTAGACATAAAAAGAGAACATGTACAACAATCAATGCACAATTAAAAATCCCCATCTCGCTTAGTGGCTACACATTTCCTACTTACCGTATATACTCGAGTATAGGCCGACCCGAATATAAGCCGAGGCCCCCAATTTACCCCCAAAAAAACTGGCAAACTTATTGACTCGTGTATAAGCCGAGGGTGAGACATGCCTGTCCATCCCTGTGTGTGTGTCCGTCCATCCCTGTGTGTCCGTCCATCCCTGTGTGTCCGTCCATCCCTGTGTGTCCGTCCATCCATCCCTGTGTGTGTGTGTGTCCATCCATCCATCCATCCCTGTGTGTGTGTGTGTCTCCATCCATCCATCCATCCATCCCTGTGTGTGTGTGTCTCCATCCATCCATCCATCCCTGTGTGTGTGTGTCTCCATCCATCCATCCATCCATCCCTGTGTGTGTGTGTATCCATCCATCCCTGTGTGTGTGTGTGTCTCCATCCATCCATCCATCCGTGTGTGTGTGTGTGTGTGTGTGTGTGTGTGTGTGTGTGTGTGTGTGTGTGTGTGTGTGTGTGTGTGTGTGTCCAGCCTACCTGTGTCCCGAGCCTTTGTCCCGAGCCTCCGTCCCGTGTCGTGCCTCTGCTTCGTCCCGTCCCGTCCCGTCCTGTCCCGTGCCTTGCCTTGCCTCCGTCCCGTGCCCTCTTCGTCGGCGGCCATTGTAAAATTCAAAAGCCGCGCCTCCTCCTTCGCCTGTGATAGGCGGAACACTGAATTTCCCAGCAGCCTGTGTTCCGCCTATCACGGACGTCGTATCATCCTCGTCCGTAGTACGAGGATGAGAAGATGCCCGTGATAGGCGGAACACAGGCTGCTGGGAAATTCAGTGTTCCGCCTATCACAGGCGAAGGCGGAGCCGGAGGCGCGGCTTTTGAATCAGAATGGCCGCTGTCTGTCTGCTCGACACGCTGATCGAGCGGGCAGACAGCGATGACTCGAGTATAAGCCGAGGGGGGCACTTTCAGCCTCAAAAAAGAGGCTGAAAATCTCGGCTTATACTCGAGTATATACGGTATATTTTTATTTATTTATTATATAAATATTTTTTTTCTGCTCTTCATTCCTTCTTATTAACCTCCTCTCAGTGGCTACACATTTCCTTTTTTTTTGCCCAAGTCCGTGATTTAAAAAGGAGTGGGGTCTGAGGGTGACGTCAAAGCATGGCCAGGACCCATCGTTATTTAACAACTGACAGAAAACGGAGAGCCCAGAACTGCAGCAGCGAGCATCGGCGAAGGAACGATTTTCCTCTGGAGAACGGCGGACGGTGGAGGAGCAGGAAGATACAAGAGAAAGCGGAGACAGAAGACAGAGGAGGTGGAGAAAGAAGATAACGAGGAGCTGAAGACTGGAGAAGAAACTGAAACAGAACACATCAGCTGAAGAACCAGAGACATGCCATCGGCAGAGAAAGAAGAAAATGTGACTGTCAGAGCTACAATGGAGGACATTCTTCAGTTTTATTAAATGAAGTGTCAAAAACTGCCTCAGTGTGTTTATTACTGTTCAACACAATTTTTTTTAGGTGAATGGATAGGGGTACGATGTACCCCATACTCATTCACATAGGGTGGGGGGCCGGAATCTGGGTTGCCCCTTGTTAAAGGGGCCTTACAGATTCTGAAAGCCTCCCGGCCCACAGACCCCGACAACCATCGGGTAAGGGTTGTCAGGAAGAGGCCCTTGTGCCATCAACATGGGAGTAAGGACATGGTCCAGCAGTGTCAAGAAAAATTTCCATTTAAATGGAAAACTGAGGCGATAACATACTTGGGCATCCAACGCCCGGCCAAGATCGCTGAACTATATACCAGAAACTTCCAAACAGAGCTACATAACATACGCCAAGACCTCCAGAGATGGGACAGAGCCTCCATCTCCTGGTTTGGACGGGCGGAAAATGACAATTCTTCCCCACCTTTTATACAAACTGCAAACGGTACCAATTAGACTTTCGCCCGAATTCTTTACACAATATAGAGCTATATGCAGGGCATTCCTTTGGGGAAACAAAACTGCCAGAATAGGATGGGCAAAGCTAGTCCTACCAAAGCTGAATAGAGGCATTGGCCTGCCCGATGTACAGCGGTACTATTGGGCAGTTCATCTAGCGCGGGTGGTGGACTGGAACGTGCATGGTGCCAGCAAGGGATGGGTAGCCCTAGAAAATCTCAAAACTAATTACAACTTACGGGATGCTCCGTGGATAGCAAAGAATAAGATGCCTGCTCAGGTCCTGGCTCACCCCCTGGTAGGTGCCACCCTCCAGGCATTTGCGAGAACGTGTGCAGTCCACTCGGTCTCCGACATACTGAGCCCTCATACTCAGCTTAGAGGTAACCCAGACTTCCCCCAGGGCTATCAAGGGCCTTCGCTCGAGCCGAGTGGCCCTCAGGGGAGATGAGAGCCAAGCACTTTTTCCGCAGAGGCCGATTTATATGGCAAAAGGAACTGGTGGAGATCTCGGAAACAGGATCCTTCCCATTCTGGCCTTATATGCAGCTGAAGCATTTCCTTGATGATCCCAGGAGGAGAACTAAGTTTATTAAAGAGGAGCTGCACAAAAAAAAAAAATATTAAAAGCCAGCAGCTACTAATATTGCAGCTGCTGACTTTTAATAATATCACACTTACCTGTCCCAGGTTCCAGCGATGTCGGCGGCAGATGACGAGCGATCGCTCGTCTCGCTGCAGCCACCGCCGCCATCCTCTGTCAGGGAATCAGGAAGTGAAGCAAGAGGGCTTCACTGCCCGGTTCCCTACTGCGCATGCGCGAGTCGCGCTGCACTGGTTCCCCGCTGTGTCTCTGGGAACTGTGTGTTTCCCAGAACACAACGGGGGGGCGGAGCCATGCGGCGGTGGGCGGAGCCATGCGGCGGTCTGGCCGGAAGTGGGTGCAGTTACCTGGATTATCCAGGTAACTGCACCCCCTCCCCCCGAAAGGTGCCGATTGTGGCACCGGAGGGGGGGAGGGATAATACTAGCGGAACTTCCCCTTTAGGGTGAAGAACCGCTTTAAGACTGACACAACCCTGGAGGCACTCTGCGCCTGGACGGAACCGCGGGCCCATGTTATTTCATTCCTGTGCGCCTCACTATTTGAGACTTCTATAGCAGTACCTCTAGCGGAACGCATCTACTGGAGTTCTGCTTTGGGAATAGAATTAGAGGAAGAGGCATGGGAGCGCGTCAATCTGTACAACCATAAGGGGTCGCTGAAAGTTTCGGTGCAAGAGAGTGGCTACAAACTCTGAACGCGATGGTACAGAACCCCAGACTTGCTACACAAATTCTACCCAGATGTACCTGACAAGTGCTGGCGCTGTGGAAGGGAAAGGGGCTCAATAGCCCATATATGGTGGTACTGTCAGGAAATGAGGTCATTCTGGTCGAAGGTGCACGAAATAACAGTGGAGGTCTCTGCTCTCCAATTCGATTTCTCTCCAGCACAATACTTACTACACCTGTCTACTCTCCCCAAGAAACGCTATTATAAATCAGTCGCGATGCACATGGTGAATGCAGCAAGAATGTGTGTACCAGTGCACCGGAGATCAACACAAGCTAAACACAGTTAACCTCTGATGTTAACCCCTTCCCAGCCACCCTGTCATTAGTACAGTGATAGTGCATAATTTTAGCACCGATCACTGTATTAGTGTATTAGTGTGACTGGTTCCTAAAAAAAAAAAAAAAAAAAAAAAAAAAAAAAAAGGGTCAGCTAGTGTTCCAATTTGTCCGCTGCAATATTACAGTCCCGCTATAAGTCGCGGATCGCTGCCATCACTAGTAAAAAAAACGAAAAAAAATAAATTCCATTTATATATTCCCTAGTTTGTAGACGCTATAAAATTTCCGCAAACCAATAAATATACGCTTATTGGGATTATTGATTAAGAAATTAGATTTTTTATTGGATATGTTTTATAGCAGAAAGTTTAAAAAAATGACCAGTTACACTTACCGGTAACGGGTTTTCTAGGAAATCTTCCAGGACGGCACACCTGAGAGATGACTGGTCCACCTGACAGGAAACACAATCAACAACAAGTTCAAAAGTCCCCACCCCTCCCTCAGACCCTCAGTTATGGCAAAGGAAAAGACCCCACACCAGTGTCAGAGGGAACATTCTGTGAGGAATGAACATACCACACCAACAAAACAAGGGTAGGGAAGTAGGCCTGCCGTCCTGGAAGATTTCCTAGAAAACCCGTTACCGGTAAGTGTAACTGGTCATTTTCTCCAGTCATCTTCCAGGACGGCACACCTGGGAGGATGAGCAAGAAGTTCAGGCCTACCTTAGGGTGGGACAACCGCTTGTAGGACCTTCCTGCCAAATGCCAAGTCCTGAGGAGACAACAGCTCCACTCTGTAGTGCCTCAGAAATGTCTTGTGGCTCGTCCATGTTGCTGCCCTGCAGATCTGGTCGATTGAGGCGCCTGCCCTTTCTGCCCAGGAGGTCGCCAGGGACCTGGTTGAATGCGCCTTAAGGTGGGTAGGCACTGGTTTACCTGCCTGCCCATAAGCTATAGTTATGGTCTGTCTGATCCATCTCGCTATCGTTGGCTTAGAAGCTTGCAAACCCTTTCTCTTCCCTGAGAAGGCGATTAGTAAGTGACTGGATCTCCTAAAGTCTCTTACTCTCTCTAAGTACGCTAGGAGACAGCACCTGACGTCTAAGAGATGGAACCTTTCCTCTTCCTTATTCTTAGGATTCAGGCAGAAGGACGGGAGAATAATCTCTTGTGTTCTGTGAAAACCCGAAGCTACCTTCGGCAAGTAAAAGGGGATCCTGATTGAGGATTATCCTATTCTCTAGGATACGCAAAAATGGCTCCTTAATCGAAAGAGCCTGTAAATCACTAACCCTTCTGGCCGTGGTGATGGCCAGAAGGAAGGCTAACTTAAATGATAATAATCGAACGGAAATCTGAGCCACCGGCTCAAAGGGCCCTCTTGTCAGGGCATCTAACACCAGGGATAAGTCCCACGGAGGGCACCTGACCGACCTGACTGGGGTCACCCTTTCCCTGGCCAACAAAAATCTTTTTTTATC
Source organism: Lithobates pipiens (assembly GCF_037356315.1). Lineage (NCBI taxonomy): Eukaryota > Metazoa > Chordata > Amphibia > Anura > Ranidae > Lithobates > Lithobates pipiens. The sequence goes on from NW_027507788.1 coordinate 168,260,203, forward strand.
AGGGGTTCCTGTGCTAGTCTCCTGTCAAAAAACACAGACAGTGCTGCTACCTGGACCTTAAGAGTGCTAACTGCTAAACCCTGGTCCACCCCCTCCTGAAGAAAATCTAGGATGGTAGGTGTCATCTGGAGAGTCCCCTGCTTAGACTGTAACCAACGGGAGAAAACTTTCCAGACCTTTGCATAAATTTTCCTGGTGACTCCCTTTCTACTGAGGAGAAGAGTATCTATCACTTTCTCCGAGCAACCCCTATCACGGAGGATTTCCCTCTCAAGAGCCATGCTGTCAGAGAGAGACGTCCCGGGTCGGGGTGAAAGACTGGACCTTGAACGAGCAGGTCTCGTTGTATCGGCAAATGCAGCGGGGGAGCTACTAAACGGTTCTGAATGGAGGGAAACCAAACCCTCTTCGGCCAACAGGGTGCTATCAACACCAGGTCTGTCCTTGACTGAGCCAATTTTTGTAGAACTCTGGGAATGAGTGCTAGTGGGGGAAAGGCATAGGCCAGCCTGAAATCCCACATCTGTACAAAGGCGTCTACTCCCTCTGCTCCCTGTTCCTTGGAGAGGGAGAAAAACCTGCGGACCTTCGCATTCTTCCGAGAAGCGAATAAATCTACTTCTGGTCTGCCAAAGTGTCTGCACACCAGGGCAAAGACCTCCTTGTTCAGCCCCCATTCTCCCTGAAGGATGGGTTGTCTGCTTAGGAAATCGGCCTGAACATTGAGGGACCCCTTTAAATGTACCGCTGAGAGCGAGAGGATCCTCCCCTCCGCTTCCTCTAGGATCTCCTGAGTCAACCTCCTCAGCCTGTCTGATCTTGTCCCCCCCTAGTGGTTCAGGTAGGCAACCGCGACCAGGTTGTCCGAGAGGATCTGGACCTCTCTGCCCTGAAGTTGCTCTTGGAAGGAGCTTAGCGCCTTGCCTACTGCCAGAAGTTCCCTGAAATTGGAGGACTCTCTGGCTTGGCTGTAGTTCCAGGACCCCTGGGTATACCGGTCTCCCAAGTGAGCACCCCAACCCCAGGCGCTGGCATCCGTGGTTAGGACCAGCGGTTCCATCTGGAACCAGGGGCGACCCCTCGACAGATTGTCTGAGTCAAACCACCACTGTAGGGAGAGAGCAACCTCTTCTGTGATAGACACTCTTCTTTCCAACGCTTCTTTTCTTCCTCCCCAGGAGGCAAGAAGGAAGGCTTGGAGTTGCCGAGAATGGAGTTGCGCCCAAGTCACTGCCGGTATACAAGAGGTCATGAGACCCAAGAGTCTCATGATATACCTCAGGGAGGCTACCCTCCCTTGAAGGAGGGTGATCACTGTAGCCTGGACTTTCGCTACCTTTTCTGCTGGTAAGAAGACCCTCTGTGACTGCGAGTCTATCATGTAGCCCAGGTAAAGCTTGGTCTGAGATGGAGTAAGCGAGGACTTCTCCCGGCTGACCATCCAACCCAAGGACTCCAGGGTCCTCAGCACTGTGTCCCTGTCTCTCAAGGTCTGCATTTGATCCACCCCGTAGACCAGTAAATCGTCCAGGTAGGGTATCAAACCTATTCCCTGGAGATGTAGGTATGCCACCACCTCGGCCATTACCTTTGTGAAAACCCTTGGACTGGCTGCTAGACCAAAGGGGAGTGCCCTGAACTGACAATGCTCTATCTTCTGCTGCATCTGTATTGCGAAGCGTAAGTATTTCTGGTGTTCTGGAGCAATGGGTATATGCAAATATGCGTCTTTCAGGTCCAGAGTGACCATAAACACTCCTGCCTGAAGATGTCTCCTTACAGAATAGATTGCTTTCCATTCTGAACTTTTTGTGTAATAAGTAACGGTTGAGACCTCTTCAATTTATTATCAACCGAAACTTGCCCGAGGGCTTCGGAACCACGAAAACATGTGAGTAAAAGCCCTGGGTCAACTGGCTGACTGGCACCGGAGCAATAACGTCTTGCTCTGCCAGTTCTCGTATACTTCCCAGCAGACCCTCTGCCTTGGTAGGATCCCGGGGGAGAAAGGTGACCAGAAAATTTTGTGGAGGAGACAGCTAAAACTCTAGCCTGTACCCCTCTCTTAGGAGGCTTAGAATATATGGACTCTGCGTAACCTTCTGCCACTCGGAAAGGAAACCACGGAGCCTTGCGCCTACCTTTACGGTGGCGTCATTTGGCTTCCTTATGGGAGGGAGCAGAACCGGAAAAAAGGATCGCACCTTTTCCCTTTCCCTTCCCAAGACCCCACTTTTTCCTCTGGTCGCTTCTCCCCTTATGCTGACCTCTTGACTGGGGGGCACGAAAAAATCTCTTGCCCTTCTCTTTTTTAGGTTTCACCGGGAATTTCTTTCCCCTCTCTGTTGACCGGGAGAGGACCTGATCCAAACCTGAGCCAAAGAGCAGGGAGCCCTCAAAGGGAATCCCACAGAGACGAGACTTAGAGGTGAAGTCCCCGTCCCAGGTCTTTACCCATAGGGCCCTCCTAGCGGAATTTAGAAGTGCCGCTGACTTAGCTGTGGTTCTGACAGTCTCCACCGCTGCATCTGCCACATATGTTACTGCTCTGCTGATTACCTCCAGCGAGTCTACAATCTCTTTAGCCTCTTTGTTACGCGAGACGTGTTCCATTAGTCTGTCCAGCCACGCGTCTGCATTTCTGGCTACACAGGCCGAGGCTAAGGCGGGAGCCATAGCCGCCGCATTTGCCTCCCAAGCCCTCCTGAGTAGGATCTCTGACTTCTTGTCCATCTGGTCCTGAATGCTTCCTGCATCCTCAAAGGACAGATCGGACCTTTTGGATACCTGTGCTAAGGCTGCATCTAGGCGGGGAGTCTTAAAGAACCTCTCTTCCTCCTCGTCCTTGAAAGGACACCTTCTCTTCCAGGTTTTTAACCTAAGAAGCTTTCGTTCAGGCTCCTTCCATTCCCTGAGGATTATATCCTTCAGGGACTGGTGCACAGGAAAGGCTCTATACACCCTATCCTGGGCTGACACCTGAGTAGAAGGCACTTGTATATCCTCTGAGGCATAGATGGCTTTTAATAAGCCTTCCATATCATCTGTCGAGAACAAGAGACCTCCAGGCTTAGCCTCTCCCTGGCTATCCTGGTCCGAATCCTCTTCCCCAGTACTAAAATCTGGGGCCTGACCTTCCTCTGCCTCGGATATAAAAGAGACCTGGTCCTGGGAACCCGTGTAGGACGTAGATAAGTCTTCTTGTGAAAGAGGGGTATCTCTCCCAGAGGGACCCTCATCCCGACCTTTCTCCAGTGTAGCACGGAAGGCCTGAAGGGTAGCTAACATCTCTGACTGTAAGGCCCGACAATCCTTCACTACCTGAGTGGTCTCCTTGCCAGCGAGCTTTAAAATGCACCTATCGCAGAAGGGCTTGCTGTGGTCTTGTGGCAGCTTAGAGTTGCAATACCCGCAGCGCCTGGACTTAGAAGTAGCCTTACCCTTGGACCTACTGGCTGACCCCTGGGCAGAATCCTGGGTCCCTAGAGACAATAACAAAAAGTCCCCATCAGCTACACATGTCCTAAAGGAGAAGGGGGTCTCGCAGAGTACCTTGCTCCTACAAAAAACAGCCGGATCACTCACCCCCCGTGGCGACCTCGCTGGCTGTCTGCTCGGATGCCCCTTCCATGTCCATGGCGTTTTCACTGCCCCGCAGGATCGCAAAGGTGGACCGGGTGCTGTCCTGAGCGTCCCCTCCTGTTTGCTACCGAGGTAGTGTGGTCGTGGGCCTGGATCTGCGGCTCAATCCGTCTCCAGCCCTGTCCGTGCTGCCTGGGTGCTTTCCCCTGCACCAGCTACAGCGTCTTGTCTTGGTGAATGGCGCCATTTTTCAAGAAGCCCGTCGCCCGGAAGTGACGTTCGGACGGCGCGACGGGCATGCGTAGAGACGATGGAACGCACGCCCTGTACCCAGCACCATGCACCGCAGACGGAGCCCTACCGACGCTGCCCGAGATCAAGGTAAGGGGGGCAAAACAGTACAAACGGGGAACAGAGCTGCAAAAAAACAACTCCCCTGTTTATGCAGCCTGTACTATTCCTGTAACTAGGCAGGAACTCCCCCCCCCCCCGAGGGTCTCCCATCCGGGTGGTGACCTCTCTGGACTAACGCAGGCTCCCTGCTCACTTGAGCACAGCTGGGGGAAAAAAGGGGTATAAGAAAAAGTAAAAGGTCCCCGACCCCCCTTTTCTCAGAGTCCTCTCTCCGGACGGGGGACAGGCTATCAAGACAACTCCCCTGTCTTGTGAGCCTGTAATTAGTCTCCCTGAGGAGACGCTTACCCCATGGAGGTCAGTATCCGACCTTACCTGAGACTACCGCAGACTCCCTGTCTGCTCGAGTCTCAAGTTCTGGGGAAAGATTTTTGGAGAAAAAAGGTCCCAGACCCCTCCAATTAAAAAAAAAAAAAAACAAAAAAAAAGAAACTTGGTTTCGCTGCCACTTGTGGGAAACACAATCAATAACTGAGGGTCTGAGGGAGGGGTGGGGACTTTTGAACTTGTTGTTGATTGTGTTTCCTGTCAGGTGGACCAGTCATCTCTCAGGTGTGCCGTCCTGGAAGATGACTGGAGAAAATATTTTTTTCAAAATTGTCTGTTTTTTGGTTTAAAGTACAAAAATTAAAAAAAAGCAAAGGTTATCAAATACCAACAAAGTAAAGCTCTATTTGTTGGAAAAATAGAACATACATTTTATTTGGGTACACTGTCACACAACAATTGTCAGTTAGTAACGTAGTGCTGTATAGCAAAAAATGGCCTGGTCATGAAGGGGGTAAATCTTCAGGAGCTGAAGTGGTTAAAATAAACCTGCCACATGAGAAATACAGGGCCACCTATAGCTGGTACATCTTTCAGAAAATGCTAGTTTCCTGACTGCTACCCCGACCTACTAACTTAAAGGGGTTGTAAAGGTTTGCTTTATATTTTCTAAATAGGTTCCTTTAACCTAGTGCATTGTTGGTTCACTTACCCTTTCCTTCGATTTTCCCTTCTAAATGTTTTTTCTTTGTCTGAATTTCTCACTTCCTGTTCCGCCTCAGTAAACTGTTCAGTAAGCTGTTTTGGCTGACTAAACACCGCTCGGATGATGGTGTGAAGTTTACTGAGGAGAAACAGGAAGTGAGAATTTCAGACAAAAGGAAAAAAAACATTTAGAAGGGAAATCGAAGTAAAAGGTAAGTGAACCAACAATGCACTAGCTTAAAGGAACCTATTTAGAAAATAAAAAACAAAGCTTTACAACCCCTTTAAAAACATTTTGAGTCACTGACCTGCAACAGGTATACAGATCAGAAAAGATCAGATCAAAAAATTCAAAGAACACCCAAAGGCCTCATCTGCATACCTGTTCCAAGTCAGTGATTCAAATGATTGAAGGCAGAGGATCAGCAAAACAGGCAAGCGCAACTAGTATTTTCACGAGAGGTCAGAAATAGAACCCTCCATGACAGAAATTACATAATCGGTTGCTAAGGCAATGTTGCGCTGCCCACACAGCTTCCTGGGTTGCTGACAGGAGTACAGATAGCAGCTGAGAGAGCTGGGAGGAGGTGGTGTTCTCCATCCTGGCTGTACACAGGAGCCAACACAGGATCGCTCAGATTGGAGCAATCCTGTGTTAATGGTGGATGGTTGATCAAGCCACACATGGGTTTATCAACCGCCTACCATTCTTCCAATCCCCGGATTGCTCCTGTCTTGGCAGCAGAAGTTGTGGTTGGGGGTGGTAATCAAACCCTGTATAGTCCAATCGACGCAAACCTGTGTTAACTCCTGTGTATACACAGTAGGGAGAGCAGCTTGGAGGGGCAGGGGGCAATGGTAGGAGCACAGTGCACACTTCCTCCCGGCCATATCCTCCTCTCTACTGCATTTGTGCTTTGGGGGGGGGGGGGGGGGGGTTGTTGGAGATTTGTACTGGAGGGGATGTGTGCAAAGAGGAAGGACTTGAGAAAGGGAAGAGGATTTGTGCGGCAGGGTGATTTGTGCTGGGGCGATATTTGTGCTAGGATGGGGAGTTTGGGAGGGGGGGGTGGATTTGTGCTGGGGGAGGGAATTCATGCTAGGATGGTGGGAATTTGGGATGTGGGGTTTGTGAGGGGGGGGGTTTGTGCTAGAAGGGGGATCTGGGAGGGTGAAGGATTTGTGCTAGGAAGGGGGATTTAGAGGGGGGGGGGATTTGTGCTGGGTGGCATATTTATGCTGAGGGGGTTGGAATGAGGGAGCATCTGTGCTAGGAGGGGGAATTTGGGATGGGGAGATCTGTGCTAGGAGGGGGAATTTGGGATGGGGAGATCTGTGCTAGGAGGGGGATTTGGGGGGTAGAGGATTTACAGCCTATAGACCGCTAAACTCTGCCTCACAAACTACATTTTAGGGCGTGTTAACACCAGCTGCAGTGCAGTAACGCATAGGAAATCATGTGTTTTTTCCACACTGCACAAAAATGCGCTGCCTTAATGGAACCCCCACACAGCTAGCAAATGTGCACGCATTCACACCTGCTTCATGGTACCGCAATTCAAAAACCATACCATAACTTTTTTTGCACGTTTTATGCGCATAGAACAACCCATTAAAAAGTGCGTGCTCAGATAGATGCACCTCCTGGTGTAAATAAGCCCGCAGACTGGTGTGTTCCTAGATTGTGTACATTTCTAAAGGGTACCTTGACTGAAAAAAGGTTGACACTCACTGCTTTAAAGTGTACGGTCAATTCTTAATATGCAACATTCCTGAGAAGAACAGCAGGTGGCGCTTAAATCACAGTTTATAACAGAAACCTGTACTGGGGCTGTGTGCCATCTTCCATAACTGACTGCTTCTTAGGAGAATACAAGTTTCCTTGCTGTCATGCTAATCAGATAACTTTATTATTGCCCCACCCGACTTGGAAGGAACACACATACAGATTATGACTCTGCATGCTTGTTCAAGGTGTGTGTTTAAGAATCTTAACACAAAACTAGACTGTTGTGTAAAAATAAAACATTTTGGGCACCCAGGAGCATTTTTCATAACCCGCAGTATATTTGCACATTAAAGTGGATGTATACTCTTTTTTTTTTTACTTTTACCTACAGGAAAGCCTATAATAAGGTTTACCTGTAGGTAAAAAAAATATCTCCTAAACCTGTACGGTTTAGGAGATATTCCCCTCGGTATGCGTCGCTGACTGCAGTGGTGCATGCGCACAAGGGGATTCTCGGCTGAAAATCCGGCAGTGGCCGACCGGCCGGGATGAAATCGTGACGATTTCGCGGCTCCGGCCACTCACAGCGCCGGAGCCGCGATACCCGGAAGTAACGCAGAGGGAGCATGTCAGCTCCCTCGGCGTGGATCAGGCCAGATGTTGGGGCCTCGTTCTAAGGTAAGTATTTCATAATGAGCTAGTATGCAGTGCATACTAGCTCATTATGCCTTTTGCTTTGCAGGTGGTAAAAAAAAAAAAAAAAAAAAAAAAAAAAAAAAAACATTAGCGGGTTTACTACCGCTTTAAGGCGCTTACCTAGAAAAGTGATACACTCCTGCACTTTGATATCCACGCTGCCCTCCACTGTGGGGGCTTCCATCTTCAGATTTAGTCTTTGGACATCTTTATTGGCCAAGCTGGGATACACATGTACATTGGTGTTACTGTGTCACAGAGCTGCACATGTTAAACAGAAAAAAAAAAACACAATCACAGGCAGGGAGAAGTATTTCTGACAGAAGAAGCATACTCTGTCATGAAAAGCCTACCTATGTTTTCTTAAAACAGGGGTATACTTCTGCTTTAAAGTCATCACCACATTGGTGACACTTACCATGAACCCTTTGCTTTGTAAGACCAGCTAAATCTTCTTTGACAGCTGACAGGATGGGGTCTCTACATTTTCTAAACAAAGTGCCAAGTCACGGTCTCCAGATTTAGGGAGGCCAGACGATGGCCGGTGGAAGTAGAAAATTCCCTGGCATCAGTGAGAACAATGCATCAGGCTTGGTTGTCAGTGAGAGTAAGAAAATAACATAGCGCCTGTGGACAGTAGGGGGGAGGAATAGTGCCTCATCTTTGGTATTGGTGGGAGGAATAGTGTCCCATCATTAGTATTGGTGGGAGGAATTATGCCCCTTCATTGGTGTCAGTGGGAGAAATAGTGCCCCATTGTTGGTGTGGGTGGAAGCAATAGTGTCCCATTGTTGGTGAAGGTGGGAGGAATAGTGCCCCATCATTGGTATGAGTGGGAGGAATAGTGTCCCATGACTGGTATTGGTGGGAGGAATTATGTCCCATCATTGGTGTGGGTGGAAGCAATAGTGTCCCATTGGTGGGAGGAATAGTGCCAAATCGTTGGTGTCAGTAAAATAAATGGTGACTCTTCATTGGTTTCACTGGAAAAGAATAGTGTCCCATTGTTGGTGTAATGAATAGTGCCTTGTATCAGTGGGAGGAATAGTGGCCCAAGGGCTGGATACAAAGGGCCGCATCTGGCTCGTGGGCTGCTGTTTGGAAACCACTGGCTTATAGTAACTACACAAGCTGAACAGTGAAGTGGTTTAATTTCAAAATAAGCAGATTTTTTCTTAGACTGGCGTTCTGATAGGTATAGTGTCTACAAACTATGGTATAGATCAGTGTTTCTCAACTCCAGTCCTCAAGGGGCCCCAACAGGTCATGTTTTCAGGATTTTCCACAGATGAAACGGCTGTGGTAATTACTAAGGCAGTGAAACTGATCAAATCACTTGTGCAAAATAATGGAGAGCCTGAAAACATGACCTGTTGGGGAACCTTGAGGACTGGAGTTTAGAAACACTGGTATAGATGTTGTCATTTTTCTTTTTTTATACTACTAATGATGGCGATTAGCAACTTATAATGGGACTACAATAGTGTGGCGGTCAATCTGACACTAACTGACATGGTGGGGGGGGGGGGCTGACTAGCTACCACTGACATCACCAGTGACACATATTAAAGTGATCGGTACTAATAATATACACTGTCATTGTACTAATGACACTGGCTGGAAATGGGTTAACATCTAGGACGATCAAGGGGTTAAATGCGTGCCTTACAATGTTTAGCGTGATTACTGTATTATGGAAAAGAAAGAGCTAAGTAAGGCAAGGGATTAACAACGCACCTCATCCCAATTGTAACAGATAGGGAAGAACGGAAGGAGAAGGGCGGGACTGTTACGGTGCTAGTAATAGTTGGAAAAAAGTATATAGATGTTTAGATAAAAAAGAATATTTTATTAAATGTAGTAAAAGCGATCAAGAGAATACAAAAAGATCAAATTTAACAATATACATATATTGGCTGGCATACAGAGCAATATATAAAATCCAACAATTAGTTTGAATAACCATATTCTTGGCAGTTCAGATGGAAAATTCCCGACATGTTTCGCCTATTGTTAGGCTTCTTCAGGGGAGCCAATAATTGGTGGAAGAGAAATTGTTTTGTTTAAAATACAGAAAAGGTTCACTACGAATAGAGAAAAACAAAACAGCATTAATGGAGACGGTCATATACAAGAGCACACTCTTAGTCCTCAGCATTGCCCAGGTGTCTCAAGGGACCAATCAATACAGAGTGAAACAAATAGTATGTGTGTGTCATTGGAAAGTATAAATTAATAATACCTACCAATCTAAAACAGATGCGTCTAATCCCTAAGAAGAAGACCCCACCCGGGATTGAGAAGCGAACCGATCAGAGATAACCGCCAATGCGGTGACTGCAGGAGACAAAATAAGCGAACAGGCAAATGTAATATTTTACCATTTTTACAAGGAGCTTGAAAAAGCTTCCATAGAAATTAGGGTAATTAATAGATTGAAAAAGTCCATTACAATAAGGAATAAATTCAAAACATACCTGTGCTAAGTTAGGTGTATCATGTGTTACACATGGAGAACTGGAAATTACACAGAAAAGGGTCCTTGAAATTATTTCTAGAAGCCCGTGAATTGATCTTGATTGTAATGGGGTAAAGCACAAAAAGAAAAAAGAAAAATATTCAGATGTATAAAAAGAGCCCGAAAGCAGAGCAAGAGGGAGAAAGAAAAGGGAATTGGCTAGGCATTATGCTCAAAAAGTAGCTTTTAATCCATTAAAATGAATCTTGCTTACCAAAATCGCATAAAAATGCAGTCTCAATTATAGCTGTGTTCTACAAACAGCAACCCAAGCGTACCGCACAGCAGACAGCAATGGAGCCACACCATTCAGGTTCCGAGCGGAACCGCCAGAAAAAAAGAAAGTGAGTCTAGGATATAGAAATGACCAAATTAAATTTAAATGAATTGGACAAAAAGGGAAGGAGAGAAGGTTGGAACAGCTACGTTGTCTGCGTGGACAAACTCCGCACTTGTTCTATAAACTGACCTTACGGCGATGTCGACTCACAAGGGCTCGGCAGGGCGGACAGACCTGCAGTGTTGGCGAACGCCTTTTTATCTCCCTCATCATCCGGCGTCTAATTAGCGACGTCGGATGTGAGCGGACAGTGGATGCGGAACTGCACATGCGCGCGCACCCGCGTCACACAGAAGGCCTACAGTCCCCATAATGCCCGGCGACGGCGTCTCCGTAACCAAAGAGACCGGGACGCCGCGACAGGCAATAACGGGGAACATGGGAGAGACACTCAAGAGGGCTCAAAAGAGCCCTGTGAAGACTGTCAATCCAGGGACCCAGTGTGGCGAATGCGCTCGCCCAGCAGCCCGCATATTGACAGGTCCAGCTCCCACATAGCTGGACCTGTGTGTCCATGCAGGCACCCATAATAGGCGGAAACAAAGTGATCGGACGCGCCCCCCCCCCACAAGGAAGGCAACCTGGAAACAAATGGCCAGGGGAAAACATCGAGACAATATATGGCACTGAAAACAGTGTGGATTGGTCTAAATGGTTGACAACCAAAAAATGGTTTTATGGTCTAAGTTGAACTAAATCCCTTGAGACATATGGACAAAAGTAGGAAGGAAGAACTGTGCCTGTCGGCCGACTCCATACGGATTCATAGATGTACAATGAAACAATAAACAAGTTATAATATTGAATTTGAACAGATTCCTACGACAAAGCGTTAATGAGGACAGCTACCTTATACATGAAGCATAAACAAAAAATCAATAATGTTTAAAGTGTGAAATGAAAAAATGAAGAAAAAAGCAGGTGGAATTTTTACATGAACTAAAATAGAAAAATAGAGTTTAAAGATAAAGATAAAGAAAACCGACAATTGTTAAGTAGATCAATAAGGTTGTTATTTTAAACTGAAAACAAAAGCTGAAATGTAGCCGGAATAAATAACACATAGCAACAAAAAAACAATAAGCAGAAAATAAATAAAAGTACTTTTATTTATTTTCTGCTTATTGTTTTTTTGTTGCTATGTGTTATTTATTCCGGCTACATTTCAGCTTTTGTTTTCAGTTTAAAATAACAACCTTATTGATCTACTTAACAATTGTCGGTTTTCTTTATCTTTATCTTTAAACTCTATTTTTCTATTTTAGTTCATGTAAAAATTCCACCTGCTTTTTTCTTCATTTTTTCATTTCACAATTTAAACATTATTGATTTTTTGTTTATGTTTCATGTATAAGGTAGCTGTCCTCATTAACGCTTTGTCGTAGGAATCTGTTCAAATTCAATATTATAACTTGTTTATTGTTTCATTGTACATCTATGAATCCGTATGGAGTCGGCCGACAGGCACAGTTCTTCCTTCCTACTTTTGTCCATATGTCTCAAGGGATTTAGTTCAACTTAGACCATAAAACCATTTTTTGGTTGTCAACCATTTAGACCAATCCACACTGTTTTCAGTGCCATATATTGTCTCGATGTTTTCCCCTGGCCATTTGTTTCCAGGTTGCCTTCCTTGTGGAGGGGGGCGCTTCCGATCACTTTGTTTCCGCCTATTATGGGTGCCTGCATGGACACACAGGTCCAGCTATGTGGGAGCTGGACCTGTCAATATGCGGGCTGCTGGGCGAGCGCATTCGCCACACTGGGTCCCTGGATTGACAGTCTTCACAGGGCTCTTTTGAGCCCTCTTGAGTGTCTCTCCCATGTTCCCCGTTATTGCCTGTCGCGGCGTCCCGGTCTCTTTGGTTACGGAGACGCCGTCGCCGGGCATTATGGGGACTGTAGGCCTTCTGTGTGACGCGGGTGCGCGCGCATGTGCAGTTCCGCATCCACTGTCCGCTCACATCCGACGTCGCTAATTAGACGCCGGATGATGAGGGAGATAAAAAGGCGTTCGCCAACACTGCAGGTCTGTCCGCCCTGCCGAGCCCTTGTGAGTCGACATCGCCGTAAGGTCAGTTTATAGAACAAGTGCGGAGTTTGTCCACGCAGACAACGTAGCTGTTCCAACCTTCTCTCCTTCCCTTTTTGTCCAATTCATTTAAATTTAATTTGGTCATTTCTATATCCTAGACTCACTTTCTTTTTTTCTGGCGGTTCCGCTCGGAACCTGAATGGTGTGGCTCCATTGCTGTCTGCTGTGCGGTACGCTTGGGTTGCTGTTTGTAGAACACAGCTATAATTGAGACTGCATTTTTATGCGATTTTGGTAAGCAAGATTCATTTTAATGGATTAAAAGCTACTTTTTGAGCATAATGCCTAGCCAATTCCCTTTTCTTTCTCCCTCTTGCTCTGCTTTCGGGCTCTTTTTATACATCTGAATATTTCTCTTTTTTCTTTTTGTGCTTTACCCCATTACAATCAAGATCAATTCACGGGCTTCTAGAAATAATTTCAAGGACCCTTTTCTGTGTAATTTCCAGTTCTCCATGTGTAACACATGATACACCTAACTTAGCACAGGTATGTTTTGAATTTATTCCTTATTGTAATGGACTTTTTCAATCTATTAATTACCCTAATTTCTATGGAAGCTTTTTCAAGCTCCTTGTAAAAATGGTAAAATATTAGATTTGCCTGTTCGCTTATTTTGTCTCCTGCAGTCACCGCATTGGCGGTTATCTCTGATCGGTTCGCTTCTCAATCCCGGGTGGGGTCTTCTTCTTAGGGATTAGACGCATCTGTTTTAGATTGGTAGGTATTATTAATTTATACTTTCCAATGACACACACATACTATTTGTTTCACTCTGTATTGATTGGTCCCTTGAGACACCTGGGCAATGCTGAGGACTAAGAGTGTGCTCTTGTATATGACCGTCTCCATTAATGCTGTTTTGTTTTTCTCTATTCGTAGTGAACCTTTTCTGTATTTTAAACAAAACAATTTCTCTTCCACCAATTATTGGCTCCCCTGAAGAAGCCTAACAATAGGCGAAACATGTCGGGAATTTTCCATCTGAACTGCCAAGAATATGGTTATTCAAATTAATTGTTGGATTTTATATATTGCTCTGTATGCCAGCCAATATATGTATATTGTTAAATTTGATCTTTTTGTATTCTCTTGATCGCTTTTACTACATTTAATAAAATATTCTTTTTTATCTAAACATCTATATACTTTTTTCCAACTATTACTAGCACCGTAACAGTCCCGCCCTTCTCCTTCCGTTCTTCCCTATCTGTTACAATTGGGATGAGGTGCGTTGTTAATCCCTTGCCTTACTTAGCTCTTTCTTTTCCCTATACAAAACTCTTGGTGTCTAAAACACACCTTTCTTATAGGCAAGGCTTTTGAGGTTTTTTCTTTCCTATATACACTAACTGTCTGATCCGTACTATCAACTTTCTTCAAATTTCCTAATCTTATTCTTAAAAATTAGACGCTCAGTCACGATAATTGAACTGGCCATTCAGTTATCAGTCAATTAGCTTATTATATCAACTTACTACATGTAATTAAGCCTGTAGCCGTAACCACATTTCTTCCTTTTCCCTTTTGTTTTGTTTATTTATTTTCCGTTTGTCCAATTATGACTGCGTTTTGTGGAAATGCATGGGATGGTCTTATGAACAAAGTCCAGGCCTCCAGAAAAGATGCTAACATTACAGATGCTGAGTTAAATCAATCTTTTATGCGCTTACAACGCCTGTTGGAACGAAAAGCTAGAACTTATTGGCATAAAGTCTTCTTTGAAAGGTATGTTGAGTATCAAGTGGTTCCATGGGGTTTGAGAATTCAAATTTTTCCCAATATGAATAAGATTAGTGATTCACTTAAGAATTCTTGGGAGAGCAATCTTCAATCTTGCTCTTTTCAAATGATGTCAATATTGATTGACCAATACACACTTGAACTGGAACAACTTGATACTCAGATTGCCTCTTGGTACGAGGATAACAATTCATTACAAAATCCCATTCGTTTTACACAGCGCGAAAATAATTTACGTTCCTATCTTGAACAATATACACGCAATATTATAAGCGCTAAGGAAAATAAATTTCTCAGAGATAAATTGGCATATGAAAACCACTTTGCCTACAAATGGCAAAATCCTAATCAAACTACTCCCAAAAGAAAACCTTTTACTTCAAATGTCCCTCAAACAGATACCTTGATACCTAATGCTGTCTCCTTCTCTTCCAGTACCTCTACATCCTATCGAGATTTAACCCAGGACAGGATTCCTAAGAAAAGGAAGGGAGACCGTCTGGATACGTCCACAGCTTCGTCACCTAGATCCACTGAAACGGTACACCAATTCACTGCGGCTTCACTTAAGGCACATCGCACACAAGTTTCCACCCCCATGCCTAACACCCTTTCACGCCCAACCAATTCATTAGACCCCTCTAGCCACCATGTACCCAGCACTCCTGCACCTAGTTCACATCCAGCTCCTATCCACTCTGGACTCTCATCGAGGAGAGCCAGTGAACCTGCACCGTCTTCTATGTTTCCACCTCACTCACAACCCTCGTGTCAGGAACTTACCAGCAATAGACAGGTACAGCTGCGTGCACACAGGCGTCGGCGTGTGTCTTCTGCGCGTTCGCGTACGCGTTCGCGTGCGCGTTCGCGTGCGCGTTCGTTTACGCGTTAGTGTGCACGTTCGCGAGTGGCGTTCGTACGCGCGCTCGTCCACGTGGTCGTGCGTGGCGTGCGTGCGCTCCTTCCCGCCACTGAGCGTTTAAAGGACTCTCAAGTGCGCCGGTGCGGCGCTGTTTCGTCTCAGCTTCCGTGTGTCTGAATATCTGATCCTGAACCCGGTTACCTTTGAATACCTGATCCTGAACCTGATTACCTGCTACCGTTATCGACCCGGCTTGCTTGACTTCTCTGCCTTCTCCAATCCCGACCCGGCCTGCCTGACCTCGAAACCTCTTCTGCTTGTGATTCCGTTGCCGACCTCTGCCTGCTTACCGACACCTCTTCTGCCTTCCGTTACCATCAGTCTGCTTACCTTCTGACCCGGACCGTCTGACTCTTCTCCAGCCTGCTGCCAGTTCCAACCTTCGGTCTCTGAAGCTACTGCCTGCATTTCTCAGCTTCCAGCAACCCGCAGTCCACTCAGCCTTCAGAGGGATCTCCGCTCTTCTACCAGCTCCAGCGGCTCTATCCAGCAGGCCCTCCTACCCACTGTGCTCTCGAGACCGCTGTTCCCATTCCAGCGGCTCCTGAACCAGCGCTGTAAGAGAGGTCTCCTCCTACAAGTCGGGCTCCACATCTGGACTCTAACACCTCGGATCCCCGCATCGCACCTATTTTTTTAGTTCAGACTCCGGAACCCAAAACACACCCACCCTCACTACCCCACACACAAACGCACTAAATCTCGAGGTTGTGAACCTATCCTCGGTCTCCTTAACCAAGGAACAAATTGAAGTTTTGAAATTTGGTTTATCTTTTTGCCCATCTACTGATTTAGACAAATTCCAATTTGTAAAAGATATACATCTTTTTGCCAGACGTCTCCTCTTTAAGGCACTTTATGACAAAACTGAACACACAACTGATTCTAGTACCACCCCTGTAGAGCCATCGTCCAGTGAACTTCGGGCCATGGAAGACCTGATGTCACTATGGGACGAGGGCAATACAGATGTTGAACAGTCTTCAGAGCTAATTACCCCTCGTGTATCAGCTCCGGGAGTATTATTTCCTGCTCCGGCTATGTTTAAACCCAAATCAAAAACATTTCCCTTGCTTCAAAGCAATCCAAATATTTGGGCTTTTGTGAGCCAATTAACTCTTGAAGTTAAGCATCTAAATTTGAAAACACAAGAACCCCACAATCTACCGTTTAAATATCGACAGGCACTTCAAAACCTTCAGAATAATCCTGATATAATCATTAAACCCGCTGACAAGGGAGGTAATGTCTGTATTATGGATGTAGGGGCATATAGGAAAATGTGCCTTGACATCCTTAATAATAGGGACTGGTATCGTCCAATATCTCAACTTATCATTGAGAATTCTACCACCAAGTATTACCATCTTATCTTTCAAGCATACCGACACGGCACCATAGATCTCAATACATGGAAGTACCTAAATGTGAAAAACCCACAGACCCCCACATTTTATTCGTTACCGAAATTGCATAAATCCCTGGTTAATCCACCGGGTCGACCTATAGTATCAGGTTGCCAATGTCTGACTGAGAACGCCAGTGCTCTCATTGACAAGCACCTTTTTCCACATGTACTATCTTTGCCATCCTATGTAAAGGACACCATCGATCTATTACGGATTTTAGATGGGAAACAACTTCCCCCAGGTACATGGCTAGTGGGGGGGAATTCCATCCCACACTCAATAGGCATCCAAGTCATGTACTCCTTCCTTCGGGAACGTGGTTCTATTTCGCAGAATTATGACAAATTTGTGCTTCAACTTTTAGAGTTCATTCTCACGCACAATTATTTCATGTTTGATCGCTCCCACTACCTCCAGGTGCAGGGCGTAGCTATGGGCACCAAATGTGCCCCTACCTACGCCAATCTGTACCTGGGGGGGTGGGAGCGACATATCTTCTCAGATGACCAATCCCGGGATTGGTGCCAGTTCATCTTGGGTTGGCACCGTTATATTGATGACATTTTGTTACTATGGACTGGTTCCCTTGATGAATTACATGAATTCTTTGACAACTTATCTACCAATCAATTTAATCTCAAATTCACGATGGAATTCAGTCAGACCCAGATTAATTTTCTGGATATACACATCAAATTGGACAAAAATGGTGTTATTGACTCATCCCTATACCGTAAACCCTCTGCGGGGAACACTATCCTTCATGCGGAAAGTGCTCACCCTAGATCACTTATAGACAG
Organism: Lithobates pipiens; assembly: GCF_037356315.1. Taxonomy (NCBI): domain Eukaryota; kingdom Metazoa; phylum Chordata; class Amphibia; order Anura; family Ranidae; genus Lithobates; species Lithobates pipiens. Next base: position 168,277,423 of record NW_027507788.1, read on the forward strand.
CATTCCGTACAGCCAGTACCTTCGTTTACGTCGCAACTGTTCTCAAGACGTGGATTTTGAATTAGCTGCACGGGATCTCACCACACGACTCTGTCAACGTGGATACAGTAAATCATTACTAAAACGCACCTACAATAAAGTATCTAAATTGAACAGAAGCCATTTAATTTACCCCAAACCCAAACCTTCCTCCCATGCACCCATACGCATCATAACACAGTATTCACGTCAACATCATCAAATGAAAGCAATTCTTGACAAATATTGGCCCTTACTAACGGCCGATCCAATTATTCATAAATACATTAAGCCTTTTCCCCAATTGACATACCGCAGATCCCAGTCCATGAGAGACCCACTAGTCACAAGTCACTTCAATACCCACCGACCTGTCAAACCCAATCGCACTGGCACCTATCCTTGCGGCCACTGCGATATTTGTCGCTTCATTTCAGGATCATCACAAATCACACTGCCTAATGGTTCTGTTCGCACCATTGGACATTGTGTTACTTGTAAAACTGTGGGGATTGTCTATATTGCCAATTGCCCTTGTGGATGTTTCTACATTGGAAAGACCAAGCGTCCATTCTATAAAAGAATCAGAGATCACATGCTGCCTTTATCTAAACGATTATGCACTACAGCATTAAACAGACATATAGGCAATTCCCACAATTTTGATTCCAACGGTGTATATTTCGCAGCTCTGGAACATGTGCCCATTCATGCCCGGGGTGGTGAAATAGACACGCGTTTACTTCAATTGGAAACCCAATGGATATATACCTTAGAAGCCACTAAGTATCCAGGTTTAAATGAATACATTACATTCAAACACTTTCTTTAAAAACTATTACTTTCTCATACCCCTCAATAACCAATATGTTTAATCCTGAACCCATGGAATTTTCCATGGGGGGCCCGCTCCTTTGAAACTAGGGCTACCCATTCTCTGCAAAATTGTCAGTATTTTCATATTTCACATTTCACACGTTTTTTTTTTTTTTTTTTTTTACTTTTACTTTTATTTATTTTCTGCTTATTGTTTTTTTGTTGCTATGTGTTATTTATTCCGGCTACATTTCAGCTTTTGTTTTCAGTTTAAAATAACAACCTTATTGATCTACTTAACAATTGTCGGTTTTCTTTATCTTTAAACTCTATTTTTCTATTTTAGTTCATGTAAAAATTCCACCTGCTTTTTTCTTCATTTTTTCATTTCACACTTTAAACATTATTGATTTTTTGTTTATGCTTCATGTATAAGGTAGCTGTCCTCATTAACGCTTTGTCGTAGGAATCTGTTCAAATTCAATATTATAACTTGTTTATTGTTTCATTGTACATCTATGAATCCGTATGGAGTCGGCCGACAGGCACAGTTCTTCCTTCCTACTTTTGTCCATATGTCTCAAGGGATTTAGTTCAACTTAGACCATAAAACCATTTTTTGGTTGTCAACCATTTAGACCAATCCACACTGTTTTCAGTGCCATATATTGTCTCGATGTTTTCCCCTGGCCATTTGTTTCCAGGTTACCTTCCTTGTGGGGGGGGGCGCGTCCGATCACTTTGTTTCCGCCTATTATGGGTGCCTGCATGGACACACAGGTCCAGCTATGTGGGAGCTGGACCTGTCAATATGCGGGCTGCTGGGCGAGCGCATTCGCCACACTGGGTCCCTGGATTGACAGTCTTCACAGGGCTCTTTTGAGCCCTCTTGAGTGTCTCTCCCATGTTCCCCGTTATTGCCTGTCGCGGCGTCCCGGTCTCTTTGGTTACGGAGACGCCGTCGCCGGGCATTATGGGGACTGTAGGCCTTCTGTGTGACGCGGGTGCGCGCGCATGTGCAGTTCCGCATCCACTGTCCGCTCACATCCGACGTCGCTAATTAGACGCCGGATGATGAGGGAGATAAAAAGGCGTTCGCCAACACTGCAGGTCTGTCCGCCCTGCCGAGCCCTTGTGAGTCGACATCGCCGTAAGGTCAGTTTATAGAACAAGTGCGGAGTTTGTCCACGCAGACAACGTAGCTGTTCCAACCTTCTCTCCTTCCCTTTTTGTCCAATTCATTTAAATTTAATTTGGTCATTTCTATATCCTAGACTCACTTTCTTTTTTTCTGGCGGTTCCGCTCGGAACCTGAATGGTGTGGCTCCATTGCTGTCTGCTGTGCGGTACGCTTGGGTTGCTGTTTGTAGAACACAGCTATAATTGAGACTGCATTTTTATGCGATTTTGGTAAGCAAGATTCATTTTAATGGATTAAAAGCTACTTTTTGAGCATAATGCCTAGCCAATTCCCTTTTCTTTCTCCCTCTTGCTCTGCTTTCGGGCTCTTTTTATACATCTGAATATTTTTCTTTTTTCTTTTTGTGCTTTACCCCATTACAATCAAGATCAATTCACGGGCTTCTAGAAATAATTTCAAGGACCCTTTTCTGTGTAATTTCCAGTTCTCCATGTGTAACACATGATACACCTAACTTAGCACAGGTATGTTTTGAATTTATTCCTTATTGTAATGGACTTTTTCAATCTATTAATTACCCTAATTTCTATGGAAGCTTTTTCAAGCTCCTTGTAAAAATGGTAAAATATTAGATTTGCCTGTTCGCTTATTTTGTCTCCTGCAGTCACCGCATTGGCGGTTATCTCTGATCGGTTCGCTTCTCAATCCCGGGTGGGGTCTTCTTCTTAGGGATTAGACGCATCTGTTTTAGATTGGTAGGTATTATTAATTTATACTTTCCAATGACACACACATACTATTTGTTTCACTCTGTATTGATTGGTCCCTTGAGACACCTGGGCAATGCTGAGGACTAAGAGTGTGCTCTTGTATATGACCGTCTCCATTAATGCTGTTTTGTTTTTCTCTATTCGTAGTGAACCTTTTCTGTATTTTAAACAAAACAATTTCTCTTCCACCAATTATTGGCTCCCCTGAAGAAGCCTAACAATAGGCGAAACATGTCGGGAATTTTCCATCTGAACTGCCAAGAATATGGTTATTCAAACTAATTGTTGGATTTTATATATTGCTCTGTATGCCAGCCAATATATGTATATTGTTAAATTTGATCTTTTTGTATTCTCTTGATCGCTTTTACTACATTTAATAAAATATTCTTTTTTATCTAAACATCTATATACTTTTTTCCAACTATTACTAGCACCGTAACAGTCCCGCCCTTCTCCTTCCGTTCTTCCCTATCTATTACTGTATTATGTTTTACTAAGCAATGTGCCAGTTTTTACTTCTTGCTTTGCATGAAAAAAAAAAAAAAAAAACAGCACATCATTGCGGTACAAAGAGAGCCCTGTGTTGTCTACTGACACAGGGCTCTCTTCTGTCATTCCCTAACCAGATCAGTCAGTGCCAGTCATAAATCATTGGCCAAGACCTATTGACAGGCTTGTGCTGCAGCGAGTGGCAGCACAGTCTTCCGGGTCCGTGAAGTACAGGCAGTGGCGTCACTAGGGTTGGTTTCACCAGGTGCAGTAAAACATGGTGTCACTCTACACCCCCCCCCCCCCCCCCGTCTAGGCTGCCCAGCATCCTGCACGCGGTCACAGCGCGCACCCCAAATCGGCCCCTGTAAATGATAGTGTAGGGTGATATAGTGGCAGGTTAGGGTAGTATACAGTGGTTTAGTGGCAGGTTGGGGTGGTATAGAGTGGTATAGTGGCAGGTTGGGGTGGTATAGGGCAGGTTAGGGTAGTAGAGAGTGGTATAGTGGCAGTTTGGGGTGGTATATTGGAAGGTTGGGAGGGTACAGGGCAGGTTGGGGTGGTATATTAGCAGTTTGTGGTGGTATATTGGAAGGTTGGGTGGCACAGGGCAGGCTGGGGTGGTACAGGGAAGGTTAGGACTCTATGCAGTGAGAGCGTGCTGTGCAGTAACTTACAGCATGCCTCATGCTTGCAGATGAAGACTCGGACGGGGCTGCTATGTCCTCGCTTCTATCTCCTTCAGCCTGTGTGAAGGGGTCTGTGGGAGAAGTGAAGGAGGCCACACCCCGCAGCTCCGCCCATCGACTCCGGCTGCCTTGGGAAATATTGGAGATCCCCAAGTGACAGCTTAACCTGAAGGGGGAGTGTTATAGGCAGCCTCCCCCGCATGGCGGGATGCCCTGCTCACACCGCTCTGCTGCAAGCTATATAATATGTTTAACGGTGGCCCCGCTGTCACCCCTCTGGCGGCTGTCTCCCCCCCCCCCAAACCACGCCACTGAGTATAGGTATGTGATTGTGCCTGTACAAGCTAACCTGCCGCAATAAATGTACTGTACATCAAAGCAGACTTTCCATGGCAAAAGGAAGGTCGGATTTTTTTCCAGGCCAAAGACACAAATGGCCATTTATAAACAAACCATCCGAACAAAGAAAAAAAATATCTTGGCCCCTCACCCCTGATGCTCCTGGAAGGCAGGGGAGTTGTCACTATGCCTCCTGCCAGAAAATGGAGCATGAAAACCAACAAGAATGTAATTTTACTGCAGATTTTGCAGGATTTTGGGGTCAATGCTGTGATGGAAGGCACAGTGATGTCAACAATGCCTCCTAGAAGTTTCAGAGGCAGGGGCAGAGTTAAGCTTTTTATTATTATTTGTAAAAAACATGTGTTGGGGGTGAGGTGCCAGAAAAGCAGACTTCATGTGTTATGGGACACATTTTTTTAAGCTAAACTATACTCCTTTCAAGAGTTGTGATGTCCAATAGCTCCCCAACTATCCCCTACAACTCTGCCCTGCATGATTTCCCACCATCCATAACCCATAGGAGCACATTCATCCCAGTAGGTGCCGAAAACCCACACAAGCTACTTATGCACAGCTGAGCATATACTATAAAGGAGACTGCAAGTCAGACTCTTGGAGGTTTTTCTGGCTAATGAAACTAACAACAGGTACTTTGGGGTGCTGCCATTAGGGAGTACTTTAACCACTTGCCAAACAGCTCATGTACATATACTGCGGCAGGTTGGCTCTCCTATGCGAACCATTGTATCTGTACGTCGGTCCATGCAAGGATATCGGGCAGGAGCGTGCCCGCAAATCTCGCGGACTCAATGTCCGCTGGCGACCCGTGATCTGTGTACAGAAGCAGAATGGGGGGAACTGCCCATGTAAACAAGAGGATACCCCATTCTGCCTAATGACATGTCAGATCTACTGCTCCCAGTGATCTCTGTCATGTCCCAGTGAGCCCACCCCCCTCTACAGTTAGAACACGCTTAACCCCTTGATCACCCCCTAGTGTTTTGCCAGTACCTTTTTTTTTACATCGTTCAGTGTATTTTTATAGCACTGATCAATATAATATCACTGGTCCCAAAAAGTGTAATTTGGGGTCAGATTTGTCCGCCGCAATGTCGCAGACCCACTAAAAATCGCAGATCGCCACCATTACTAGTAAAAACAATAAAAAAAATATATAAAAGTCCCTAAATCGATCCTGCAGTTTGTAGAGACGATAACGTTTGCGCAAACCAATCAATATACGCTTATTGCAATTTTCTTTTAACCAAAAATATGTAGAAGAATACATATCAGCCTAAACTGATGAATACATCTGTTTTTTGTTTTTTTCTATTTTATTTTGGATATGTATTATAGCAGAAAATTAAAAAAAAAAATTTTTACTATCTGTTTTTCTTTATAGCGCAAAAAAAAAAACAAAAAAAAAAAAACCGCAGAGGTGATCAAATACCACCAAAAGAAAGTTCTATTTGTGGGAAAAAAGGATGTAAATTTTGTTTGGGTACAGTGTCGCACGAGCGCACAATTGTCAGTTAAAGCAACGCAGTGCCGTAAAGCAAAAAATGGCCTGGTCATTAAGAGGGCAAATCCTTCCGGGGCTGAAGTGGTTAACAAGTATTAAGTTTAACAAGCTTAAGGTTACAGACCAGTTTACTTTAAATCTAACTTAACAGAAAACACTCCTGACAGGTATAAAGTGCAGGCATCTAAAGGGGGTCTACAGATACTTGTGGTAGCGTCCAATATAAACTCTAGGGATTCTAATCAAGCATCGCTCCAATAGATCCACTGACCCAACATTACAAAGGGATGTATCACCAGGTGATGGGAAATTAGGAGGGGACAGGAAGAAAGCCTGTATTTATTACCTGTTTCTTTTCCTGTTAATGTGACAGTCATCATCATAATTACTAGGGTGTGATCCATGCTTGTAATGGTTTGTGAACCTTAAATGTGTGTAAATAATCAGCATGAAGAGTTTTGTAGTCACCATATAGGTGACAAAGAAGACTTGATAATATAAGTTTGTAAGGGCTTATTTACACTTGCAGCACTGTCTACCCCCCCCCCCCCCCCAAACACACACACACACACACACCTTAGGATTGCTTTTCATAGGGCGGTCAGCCATTCATGAGGTGATACTACGCTTTCTGAATGCCCACCTTTTTTTCCCCTGGCATTTTCTATGTAAATACTAGGGATCGACCAATATAGTTTTTCCGGTGCCGATACGATACCGATAGCCGATATTTTCTATATTTAAAAAAAGGCTTTTTACACTCTAATTTTTACTTTTGTTTTTTATCACCGCTATTCCTGTCACAAGTAATGTAAACATCCCTTGTGATAGTAATAGGCAGTGACAGGAACTGAGAGATTGGGGGGTCTCCAAGCCCCTCCTCTGCACTTTAACCGGTTCCCGACCAGCGCACGACGATGTACGTCGACAGAATGGCACGGGCAGGCATATTGGCGTACAGGTACGTCCAATCTTCAATGCCGCCCTGCCATCGGGAGCGCGCCACCGGCGGCGCGCTCCCACGCTGGTCGGGACCCCCGTGAGTCTGGTCGCGGGACCCGCAGACTCGATCGCCGCGGGCATCCCCGCGATCGTCTCATGGGACGGTTGAATGGAGGAAATGCCGTGTAAACAGCATTTCTCCATTCTGCCTAGCAACTAGTGACGCTGATCTCTGCTCCATGTGATTGGAGCAGAGATCAGTGTTCACTAAATGAAAGCCCAACCCCCCACAGTTAGTAACACACCCCTAGGAACACTTAACCCCTACACTGCCACCCACTGGTTAACCCTTTCACTGCCAGTGTCATTTACATAGGAATCACTGCATTTATATAGCAGTGATTACTGTATAAATGACAATGGTCCCAAAAATGTGTCAAAAATGTCCGATGGGTCCCCCACAATGTCGCAGTCACAATAAAAATCGCTGATCGCCGCCATTACTAGTAAAAAAAAAAAAAAAAAAATTATTAATAAAAATGCTATAAAACTTTCCCTATTTTGTAAATGCTATAACTTTTGCGCAAACCAATCAATAATCGCTTATTGCGATTTTTTTTTACCAAAAATATGTAGAAGAATACGTATCGGCCTAAACTGAGGGAAAAAAATGTTTTTTTATATATTTTTGGGGGATATTTATTATAACAAAAAGTAAAAAATAATGCGTTTTTTTCAAAATTGTCGCTCTATTTTTGTTTATAGCGCAAAAAATAAAAACCGCAGGGGTGATCAAATACCACCAAAAGAAAGCTCTATTTGTGGGAAAAAAAAGGACGTCAATTTTGTTTGGGATCCACGTTGCACGACCGCGCAATTGTCAGTTAAAGCGACGCAGAGCCGAATCGCAAAAAGTGGTCTGGTCTTTGACCAGCAAAATGGTCCGGTCTGTAAGTGGTTAAAGTATTCAAAACGTTAAGATTTGCATTTTTGAATACTTAATTTTTTAAAACTGGCGCCTTTAAAATGCCAGTAATCCAGAAGTGATGTCATGACCGCTTCCGGATTACTAGATCTGAGACCCGAATGAAGCACCGGCCTTGTTTGCTCAGTCCTCCCGGAGGGATGGGAGGGCCCGAGCAAGCGGCGGAAGGTGGGAGACATTCCCTCCCGTTGCTTATAATAACAGCCGAGTGGCTGCTGAGCTGCATCAGTTGTTATTACAATAAAGCCGACCGTCCGCTCTAAGGCTGGGTTCACACCGCTGCGGGTGAGAGATACGGATGTGATTCGCACCGCACTGCAGTGCAAATCACATCCGATCTCTGTGCGATTCGAGTTCAGCCATACAGATAGTATGGCTGAATTCGCGCCGCACCCGCCGCAAACTCGCACAGGACCCTTTTTTTGGTCCGCAGCAGAATCGGATCGCATGGGTGTTCACACCATGCGATCCGATTCCTGTCCGAGTTTGCGGATCGCACTGCGATATGCGGACTGGTCTGGGGGTGTCATTAAGATTTCATTGACACTCCCAGCAGTCCGCATAGGGCAGTGTGAACTGCCGGCGGGAGGCATGCGATGCGGGAAAACGCAGCGGATTTGCGGCGTTCCCGCATCGCTATGGTGTGAACCTAGCCTAAAGAACGGTACCAGAGTGATGCAAGCAGCTGCATGCCTCACCCCAGTAAAACCCCTTAAAGCATAATCGGTAATATTGGTCAGTTTTTTGACCGACACTTCTAAAAAAGTTAATATCAGGCGCCGATAATTGGTCGACCCCTAATGAATACCACACTGCAAGCCAAGCATTTCAGTTGAATGGGTTGCATTTGTCTGTGGTACTGCCTACTGAATGAGACATGGAGCATAAGTTTTGCCATAGAGGCAAATAAAAGCACTGGGGTTGCAGCATGTGTAAGACCCTGAGTAGCTGCATTATATCTTTTACGTAGGTGGAAGGGGGGGGGGGTCTAAAAATGCAGCTCAATTATCTATTTTTACCATTCTCCTGCCCACTTCTGTGAACGAGGCCTAAGATATGTAATTTGTGATCTCCCTCTCTTTCTCACTGTCACACAGATCCTTTGGCTTCACTACTCTCATAGTCACTGATCCACTACAAGTATGAAAAACAGGTGTGGTCTTTTTACTGAAAAGGTTAGTTGCCTGGCTGTACTTGATTTAAACACTTCTGAGCCACAGATCCAAGACAATCATGCAGCAAACCTAGCAACTACCATTTTCAGGAGGACGTGTCAGTGAGAAGGAGGCATGTGCATTTCACTTGGTACAGCTTTTGTTTAAACTATACCATTACCCACCAATGTAATCCACCTCCCTCAGTTACAATAGCATGGGATGGATATGAAAATTAGCATTGTTATGATCATATAAGTGCAGGTGCAGTTAGACATATTAGTGTGAGGATACGCATATTATCCTGGGGTAGAGCTGCATTATTAATCGTTAAGAATCGTCATCGCAATTTTTTTTCCCCCTTGCGATCTTGACAAAGTATTTCCCAATTCTTTCTATGCAGAGAATTCTCTCTGCTCTGCTGAAGCCCTCAAAAGAAATGGAGAAAAAAACGGGCAGTCTGCCAAGAATCATAACATTCTTTAGCAGTGGAACTTAAAGGGGTGAACCGGCCAATACATTGTTTTTTTTTAAATGTCAGCAGCTACAAACACTGTAGCTGCTGACTTTTAATAAGGACACTTACATGTCCAACAATCCTGTGATGTCGGCCACACCGAGGCCGATCCATCCATCTGATCGGCTGCCGGTGCCTCCATCCTAATGAAGGGAAACAGGCAGTGGAGCCTTGCGACTTCACTGCCCATTTCCTACTGCGCATGCGCGAGTCGCGCAGCGCTTTGTGAATGGCCCCATTGTTTTCTAGGACACAGACACATGTCCCAGAAGGCAACGAGGCCGCTCACCGAATGGGAGGAAGCGCTGTGGAATAGGAAGAGACAGATTAGGAAGACTGCCTAGCAACAGCGTTTCAGGTAAGTGAAAAACATATTTTTTTTATTTTATTAATGATTTTTTTTTTTGGGTGGCCCTCCACTTTAAGTATAAACATTGTAACAATGTGTCCTTTAGATCAAAGGAATACACATTGGTGTGTAAATGAGGTTTTTTTTTTTTTTTGACCTGCAAAGGAAAAGGCATCATGAGCTAGTATGCACCACATACTAGCTCATTATGAAATAATTACCTTAGAATGAGGCCCGATCCACGCCAAGGAAGCTGACATGTTCCCTCGGCGTGTCTTCCGGGTATCGCGTCTCCGGCGCTGTAAGTGGCCGGAGCCGCGATATCGTCACTTTCCGGCAGGGTCTAGCGTCTGCCAGACTTTCAGCCGAGAATCCCTTGTGCACATGCGCAGCTGCAGTCAGCGCTGCATTGCGAGGGTAATATCTCCTAAACCGTACAGATTTTTTTTTACCTACAGGTAAGCCTTATTATAGGCTTACCTGTAGGTTAAACTTATAAAAATGACTACACAACCGCTTTAAACACTAAACCTTTTTCTGAAATTTGTTGGTTTCAAGTTAAAATAATAATTTTTTGCTAAAAAATTACTTACAACCCCCAAACACACACATATACATACATACATTTTTTTTTTTTTTTTTAGGAGAGACCCTAGAGAATAAAATGGCGGTTGCTGCAATATTTTATGTCACACTGTATTTGCGCAGCAGTCATTCAAATGCAATTTTGTGTGAAAAAAATTACACTTTGATGATTTTTTTTTTTTTTAAACTAACCAGTAAAGTTAGCCCAATTTTTTTTGTATAATGTGAAAGATTTTATGCCACGAGAATCGTGATCTTTTTATTCTAAGCAAAAAAAATCGTCATTCTCATTTTGGCCAGAATTGTGCAGCTCTATCCTGAGGCCAGAAAAATATATAAGCATGGTGGTACTTAGCATGGGGATACACATATTAGCTCAGGAGTGGATGCATATATTAACATGGCCATAGAAATATCGGTGTCGGGACAGCTACATATTTGCTTGAGGATATAACTAATATTCGAGGGGGATGTACCTATTGTCACAGGCTGTGTAGAAATGCTTTATGCTATATTAATGTCGAAATGCAAACACTTCACATATTGGTGCAATGGTGAATACAAATTCTACAATGGAGGCAAACACACATCTTAGCATGGGGATGCATAGGTTATCACAGAGGTGGATATACATATTAACATGTAGATACATACTGTATATCAGTGTGGTGGCAGACATTTATTTGCATGCAGATACACACAGGTAAATTCACATATTAGTATATTAGTGTGGGGGCAGATATACATCAGTGTGGGGATGACATATTAGAATGGGAATGCACATCAGATATTGGGCAGATACCAATATTGGTATAGACGTGTCAGGGAACTCACCATACGTATGCCCGTCCCCGTATAGCGACAGTTTCCCTTCGTCCCAGGCGGCATGCGTGGTGTCCCCGTCAGAGGCATACGAATTCCAGGACGAACGGACGTATGCTAATCCGAACACGTGGACGTACGCCAATCCGAACACGTGGACGTACGCCAATCCGAACACGCGAAGACACCCGCGCAAACTGAACGGATGTACGTATTCACGCACGGACGGCCACTTCCACCAATCCTGGCTCACTCCCCTCTATATAAACAGGATCCTGGCCTGACATCAGTGCTGGATCGTCTTCAGCTACTCCTGTAGACCTGATCGTTGCTCCTGTGACCTTGCTCCTGTGACCTTGCTCCTGTGACCTTGCTCCCGTGATCCTTGTTCCTGTGACCCGTTCCTGACACCCCCTCTTTGGATACCCTGTGCTACTATCTCCTGGACTACCTTTGACCCCGGCTTGGACTTCGACTTTGGCTTGTCTCCTGAATCTGTACCTCGTTTGCTTGCACGTTGCCAGACCCTTGCTTGTTCCTGATTACGCACCTGCCTCCTGTTATTGTACCGCATTGCCTGCCAGTTGCCGACCTTGCCTGTTACAGACACGCAGTGCTTCCTGCACACCTGCTGATCTTCCGGTGCCTACCTACAACATCTCTTCTACCGTGAGGACCCAGCATCTCCAAGGTCTGCTACCTCCACCTTCAGGCACCTGCACCCTTTCGTGTCCTCACGCGCCCTGTCCCCATCCTCAGGGGCGTGGAGACCGGAACCGTGCGAGAGGCCACCCTCAGCAGTCTGACTCCACTGTAAGGTACGTGACAGTACGATCCAGCCAGAAACATGGAGTCAGACAGGGGGGCCTCACCTTTGGAAGCTCTGTGCCAACAAATCTCTGCCCTTACCCAAGCAGTTCAAGGCCTGCAGGATGGTTACCATCAACTCGAGCAGAGGGTGGAGACATTAACTCCAAACACTACTGCCTCCCAAGGGGCTACAGCATCTCGGTCCGCCAGTCCGGCAACCCCAGCATCCATGCCTGCAATAGTGGTGCCATCCCCGGAGCCTCGAGTTCCTACTCCAGAGCGATTTTCCGGAGATCGCAGCAAATTCCGTGCTTTTCGTAATGCATGCCAACTATACTTCCTGCTACAGCCTCGCACCTTCTCCTTGGAAAGCACAAAAGTAGGGTTCATCGTCTCCTTGCTTCTGGGGGAACCTCAGACCTGGGCCCATCGCCTCTTGGAACAGGCCAGCCCTTTACTTGATACCATGGACTCTTTCCTGGATGAGATGGCTAAATTATACGACGATCCTCAGCGTGCCACAACTGCTGAGGCCAGTCTCCATGCCCTGCGTCAGGGTCGCAGACCTGTAGAGGATTATGTGACGGACTTTAGGCGGTGGAGTTCTGACACTCAATGGAACGACGCCGCCCTACGTTACCAATTCCGCATCGGATTGTCTGAATCATTAAAAGACGAGTTGGCCCGTATCGAAGTTCCCAGTTCTTTGGAAGACCTCATACAGGTATCGATCCAAATTGACCGCCGTCTTAGGGAACGGAGGTCTGAAAGAGTTGGCCAGTTTCGCCCCACTTGGATGTTACCCAAGGCTCCGAATTATCCTCCTGCTTCCACACCTGCTCCCATTTCCGAAGCTCCAGAGCCAATGCAATTAGGGCTACTTCGCTCACCATTGCCTCCTGAAGAGAAGCTACGCCGGCGCCAGAATAACCTTTGCCTTTACTGCGGGGAAATTGGTCACTATGCGAATACATGTCCAAATAAGATTCGTAAGTTCAAAGACTCACCTCTTGTATCCAATGCATTACCTCTGACAAAATCAATTCATATAGCTGTTCCCTTTTCCTTACAGCTTCCAGGAGGAACACTCCAGGTCCAGGCTATAATTGATTCGGGCGCCTGTAGTTGCTTCATTGACCATACTCTCATTCTACAACACAACATTCCATTGGTACCCAAGCAACGCCAACTTTCTATAAGGTTAGCAGATGGATCCAACATCAGATCAGGTCCTATTACCCATGAGACTCAGCCACTACTTGCCAACATTCTATCCGATCACCAAGAATTAATCTGCCTGGATGTCATTTCTTCACCACTCTTCCCAATTATTTTAGGAATGCCATGGCTACAAGCCCATAATCCCCAAATAAACTGGATAACCGGTGAGGTCGTGTTTCCATCCACTTACTGCCTCCAAAATTGTGTCAGGACCTCAAACCACCTGGTTCCAGTCATTGCCTGTTCGGGTTCTACATCTGAGCTCCAGAGGTTGGTCCCAGTCACATACCACAGATTCCTGGACGTGTTTGACAAAAGAAAGGCAGACACACTCCCTCCTCATCGGGTCTACGATTGCCCAATCGAGTTACTACCTGGAGCCGAAATTCCATTCGGGAGGATATTCCCTCTATCGGAACCTGAACTCATGGTCCTCAAAGAATACATCAATGAGAACCTCAAGAAAGGATTTATTCGACATTCCTCTTCCCCAGCCGGTGCTGGAATATTTTTCGTTGAAAAGAAAGATCATTCGCTCCGCCCATGTGTGGATTACAGGGATTTAAATAAAGTGACGATTAAAAATCGCTACCCCCTTCCATTGATTCCAGAATTATTCCAGAGACTTCAATCAGCCAAAGTATTTACGAAACTGGATTTACGAGGGGCCTATAATCTAATCAGAATCCGTAAGGGGGACGAATGGAAAACGGCCTTTCGGTCACGTTTTGGCCACTTTGAGTACCTGGTCATGCCATTCGGACTCTGCAACGCACCAGCTACTTTTCAACATTTTGTTAATGACATTTTCAGGGACTTTTTGGATTTGTTTGTAATTGTTTATTTAGATGACATTTTGGTATTTTCAGACTCTCTAGAAACCCATCGTGACCATGTGAAACAAGTTCTCCTGAGGTTAAGACAACATGGGCTCTACGCCAAGGCCGAGAAGTGCGAATTCGAGCGACGGACCATTCACTTTCTGGGTCTGGTAATATCAACAGAGGGAATAGAGATGGATCCTCAAAAGGTTTCAGCCATTTTATCCTGGCCACCTCCAACTGATAAGAAAGGGGTACAGCGCTTCATTGGATTCTCTAATTTTATAGAAAGTTTATTAAAAACTTTTCCAGTGTTATAGCTCCCATCACGCAACTCACCAGCAAACAAAACTGCTTCCGATGGTCCAACGAGGCCCAAGCTGCGTTCGACAAACTAAAAGGGCTATTCACGTCGGCCCCAATACTCAAACACCCTGATCCTGCTCTACCTTACACTCTGGAAGTGGACGCTTCAGAGAATGCTGTAGGCGCCATTCTGTCCCAACGCCAAGGACCTAAATCATTAATGCATCCTGTAGCATTCTTTTCCAAAAAACTAAATACGTCAGAAAAGAACTACGATGTGGGAGATCGGGAGCTCCTGGCAATCAAACTGGCTTTAGAAGAATGGCGGTACCTACTTGAGGGGGCAACACATCCAGTATTAATTTTTACAGATCATAAAAATTTGGAATATCTCAGAACAGCTAAGCGTCTCAGGCCCCGGCAGGCAAGATGGGCTCTCTTCTTCTCCCGTTTTAATTTTCACATAACCTACAGACCAGGATCCAAGAACAGTAAACCCGACGCATTATCCCGTATGTTTTCTGAAACCGAAGCCTCATCCCCTCCAGACACCATTTTGCAAGCCGGGAACTTTCTATTAACACAAACCAGTTTTCTGTCACAGGTTCGGCAGTCGTCTCAAGGTGCATCAGTCCCTCCAGATATTAACCTCCAAGAAAAGGATGGTCTTCTCTGGCGAGGAAATAAACTATTCATTCCTCAAAATCTTCGCACCTCCGTTCTACAGGCTTGTCATGACTATCCCCTGGCGGGTCACAAGACAATAAGTTTAGTTCAAAGGCATTTCTGGTGGCCAAACCTTGCGAAAGATTGCAGGAACTATGTTAGCTCTTGTTCAACCTGCCTCCGGAATAAAAACAGCAAGAATAAAGCTTGGGGATTGTTGAGGCCATTACCTATCCCTGAAAAACCATGGGATAAGATCGCAATGGACTTTATTGTTGAGCTTCCCCCCTCTGAAGGATTCTCCTCTATCTTCGTGGTGGTGGATCGCTTTTCCAAAATGGCACATTTCATCCCCATGAAGGGAACTCCATCTGCAACCGAGACAGCCAGAGTATTCATTAAAGAAATTGTCAGACTCCATGGAATTCCCGGTGATATTGTCTCTGATCGTGGAGTCCAATTCACGTCAAAATTTTGGAAATCATTATGTGAAGCTCTGGGTATCAAGTTAAATTTCTCTTCAGCCTACCATCCCCAAACAAACGGGCAGACTGAACGCACTAATCAAACGTTAGAACAATATTTACGTTGTTTCACTTCTTTTTCTCAGGAGGATTGGGCTTCGTTGCTACCCTTGGCAGAATTTGCATTTAACAACTCTACTCATTCCGCCACAAACCAGTCACCATTTTACTCCAACTATGGGTTCCATCCCTCCTTCCTGCCAACATCCTTACCGGATTCTCCTGTACCAGCCGTCCAGGATAGGCTGAATTTCTTTGTTATCAACAATCAGGCACTTAAAGAAACCCTCTCTAAGGCTCAGGAAGACGATAAAAATTTTTTTGACAGGAAGAGAAGGGGGAAATTGGATTTAAAAATCGGTGATCGTGTGTGGCTGTCAACTGCAAACCTAAAACTGGCGTGTCCCTCTAAAAAATTGGGACCCAGATATTTGGGACCTTTTCCAATTAAGAAGAAAATTAATTCAGTAGCCTATGAACTTGAACTTCCCGGCTCATTTAAAATCCATCCTGTATTTCACACTTCTCTACTTAAGCCTGATGTACCTAATTCCTTTCCAGGTCGGGAGTTAAGCCCTCCAGAAGCTATATTGGTAGACGGGGAGGAGGAGTTTGAAATCGAAGCCATTCTGGATTACAGGAAGCGTCAAGGACAAAACCAATACTTGATTAAGTGGAAAGGCTTTGGCCCTGAAGAAAATTCCTGGGAACCCGAAGCAAATCTTCATGCCCAGAGGCTTATACGGGCTTTTCATCGCTCTCAAAGGTCGGTTCTAAGGGGCACCCGGAGGCTGCCCTTAAGGGGGGGGGCACTGTCAGGGAACTCACCATACGTATGCCCGTCCCCGTATAGCGACAGTTTCCCTTCGTCCCAGGCGGCATGCGCGGTGTCCCCGTCAGAGGCGTACGAATTCCAGGACGAACGGACGTATGCTAATCCGAACACGTGGACGTACGCCAATCCGAACACGTGGACGTACGGCAATCCGAACACGCGAAGACACCCGCGCAAACTGAACGGATGTACGTATTCACGCACGGACGGCCACTTCCACCAATCCTGGCTCACTCCCCTCTATATAAACAGGATCCTGGCCTGACATCAGTGCTGGATCGTCTTCAGCTACTCCTGTAGACCTGATCGTTGCTCCTGTGACCTTGCTCCTGTGACCTTGCTCCCGTGATCCTTGTTTCTGTGACCCGTTCCTGACACCCGCTCTTTGGATACCCTGTGCTACTATGTCCTGGACTACCTTTGACCCCGGCTTGGACTTCGACTTTGGCTTGTCTCCTGAATCTGTACCTCGTTTGCTTGCACGTTGCCAGACCCTTGCTTGTTCCTGATTACGCACCTGCCTCCTGTTATTGTACCGCATTGCCTGCCAGTTGCCGACCTTGCCTGTTACAGACACGCAGTGCTTCCTGCACACCTGCTGATCTTCCGGTGCCTACCTACAACATCTCTTCTACCGTGAGGACCCAGCATCTCCAAGGTCTGCTACCTCCACCTTCAGGCACCTGCACCCTTTCGTGTCCTCACGCGCCCTGTCCCCATCCTCAGGGGCGTGGAGACCGGAACCGTGCGAGAGGCCACCCTCAGCAGTCTGACTCCACTGTAAGGTACGTGACAAGACGACACATATTAGTATGGGGATGACTATACAATTTTAGTGTGGAGGTGGATACATATTCGTGCACTATTGTTTCTATGTGTCATTGCAGTTAATCGCATTTAATGATGAGGAAAAAAGCAAGTACCTGCACATAGTGTGAACAGGCCGTTACAGAGCTCCTTGTATGTTTTCCCATGATTGCCTACTGATGAAGTCACGTGGGAGTGACCATACACATCGGGATTGGGCGATAGGCACGCCGGAAGGCACGCAGGAAGACGAGCTTGGCGCTCATGGATTAAATGTCAATTTTTATTGATTTAAATGTGAGTAAAATAGTAGCCGCTTTTAACCGCTTTCGGACCAGCCGCTGCCACATAATTATACATTGGCTCGCGGGGCCCGGATAGCAGGCGTGCGGGGGTGCCGATGCTCGTGGCCGATGGTCGCGATGACCGCCAGTCATGAGCAATCATGAGCTGGAGACACAGAACAGGGACACGTGTGTGTAAACACACTCTTCTCTGTTCTGTTCTGACAGGAGTGACAGATCGTGTGTTCCTATTAGCTAGGAACCACGATCTGTCACTTCCTGTAGTTAGTCCCTCCCCCTTCAGCTAGAATAACCTCCCAGGGAACACAGTTAACCCCTTCACCGCCCCTTAGTGTTATACCCTTCACTGCCAATGACATTCTTACAGTAATCAATGCATTTTTAATCACACCGATCGCTGTATTAATGCCAATGGTTCCAAAAAAGTGTCAAAGTTGCCCGATGTGTCCGCCATAATGTCGCAGTTACAATATAAAAAATAAAAAATAAAAAAATAAAAATCGCACATCACCGCCATTACTAGTAAAAAAATAAAATAACAATAAAAATGCTATAAATCTATCCCCTATTTTGTAGACGCTATAACTTTTGCACAAACCAATCAATATACGCTTATTTCGATTTTTCTTACCAAATATATGTAGAAGAATAAATATCGGCCTAAACTGAGGAAAAAAATTGTGTTTTTATATATTTTGGGGGGATATTTATTATAGCAAAAAGTAAAAAAAAAAAAATTTGTTTTTTTTTTCAAAATTGTCGCTTTTTTTGTTTATAGCGAAAAGAAATGCAGGGGTGATCAAATACAAAAGAAAGCTCTATTCATGGGGGGAAAAAAAAAGGACGTCAATTGTGTTTGGGTACAACGTCTCACGACCGCGCCATTGTCAGTTAAATCGTTGCGGTGCCGAATCGCAAAAAGTGCTCTGGTCAGGAAGGCGGTAAATTCTTCCGGGGCTGAAGTGGTTAATAAACATTTGAAAATGTACTGCACTATTGGAGATCATTTCCTTATATATTACCGCCGAGGGCAGTATCGGGGAGGACCCCCAGGAGACTGAAAGAGGAGGCTTTTCGTTCCCACCGAACACAGGCTGTGTTCACCATTGTATACATCCCTGGAGGTGGGCGGAGATACCCCTAGAGAGACCCATTTGTCTAACACTGTTACCTTACAGCAGTAAGGTGAGTGGCTAGAGAGCACTGAGGTGTCACAGCAACTAAAAAGAAATAGACCCCAGTCACCTTACTCTGTGCTTGGAAGAAATAGTTAATCTATCATCTTCACTTCATTTGACAATGTTGTGTCTGGACTTGGACCTTTATTTTGTTATATATCATTCACTGCACATTTATATGATTGGCATGTTTGTGGTTACTTTGCTGCTATCATTAGTCTTTGCACTTTTGGATCCTTCTGAGAATGTACATTATACGTTATTGGTTTTATTTTCACATCTATATTCATATTTGCCATTTTTTTTATATCTGACAGCGCAACGCCATCACTCTATTTATTGTACTTTTTTAGCCACGGATTTGCTAATCGTGTTTCCGGCAGTCCAGCCACGCTATTTATTTAAAGTGATAGTGGAAAGTATCATTTATATTCATCTTCTTCCTTTACAGGCTGGGTCCACACCTATGTGAATTGGATGCGGCTTTCCCCGCATCCAATTTGCATGACAGGAGATTGCGACCGGCTCTCTATGGAGCCAATTCACATATTTCCGTTGCGGCTCTGGTGCGCCTTGCACAGGAGTGCTGTGCATCTTTGGCTCTGTTTCAGTGCCGAATTCAGGCAAAATTTCAGCAATGATTTGTCCCTGAAATGGAAAACAAGGGTGTGAACCCTGCCTAAGGCCTTGTACACACGGTCGGAGAATCTTTCGGAATGAGTCTTATCAGACCGTGTTGTCAGATAATCCGACTGTGTGTGGTATGCATCGGACTGATTCCATCCGAATCCCTGTCCGACCCAATTTTCCAACATGTTGGAAATATTTCCCGACCAACTGGGCCGGTCGGACCTAATCCGATCATGTGTAGAGCATTTTCATCGGACCAAGTGCCACGCATGCTCAGATCAAATTCCTACATCAAAGCTATTGGCTACTAGCCTGAATGTAGTCCCATCGTAACGAAATTACCTCATCACGTTCTGAAAGATCGGATTTTTCGCTAACTTGGCCCGACCGTGTGTATGCAACAGTTTCGGACACAATCCGTCAGACTAAATCCGACGGGCAAAATCCGACGGATTTGGTTGGCAAAATCTCCGACCGTGTGTACGTGGGCTAAGGCCTCATGCACACGGACGTTTTTACAGCCGCTTTTTTGAGCGTTTTTTGCAGCTTAAAAACGCCTGTCCATGTTAGTCTATGGCTTCATGCCCACCTAGGTGTTTTTGAGCTGCAAATGGCATAGGCGTTTTTAAGCTGTAAAAAAAACCCAGGACCAGTGTGTTTCGTGGCGCGGAGCTAGAGCTGTAAAAACGCGAATCGCGGAAAAACGCGCATAAACGCGTTACATATTTTCTTTGTTTTCTGAGTTCTGTAGCCAAGAGATGTTTCTTTAAAAAACGCTACTTAACGCTAAAAAACGCCAATGCAAAACGCGGTAAAAATCGCGTTTTTAACGCCGATTTTTCCAGGCATCGGAGCTAGCTTTGCAGCCAGTTTTTTAAAACATCCGTGTGCATGAGCACTAAGGGGTTAGGTAATCTTTACCAAAAATTTGCCTATCCAGATAAGGAAACGTCTGTAGCTAAAAACAAACCATGCGGTTTGGAGCAAAGTTGAATATTGCCCTTGCTATAGGTCAGTGATGGTGAACCTTTTTGAGCTCGAATGGCCAAACTGCAACATAAAACCAACTTATTTATTTCAAAGTGCCAACATCCATCGACATGCAGGACATCGCACATCTTCATCACACTGTAAACTTCTAGCACATATTATGTATTGGCCTTCAGCTCACACCTCTCTGTTGTCAGGCCGCCACGTCACAACAGTGAGCTACAGCACATTATACATCACTGCGTAACTCATAACACACATCCTCACCCTGCATCACACCCATCCATGCTGTCAAAAGCCAAACTTGGGGCTACCATATCAAGGTTGGCCACACTGGTGTGGACCATTTACTTACCTCATGAAGCGTGACTGGAAAACTCCCAGACTATTGGTAAAAGAGACTTATCCCGCGTACACACGATTGGAATTCTCAACGGAAGAAGCTCTGATGGTTTTCCCGACCGAATTCCGTTCAAGCTGTCTTGCCTACACACGGTCACACCAAATTCTGATCGTTTAGAATGCGGTGACGTTCAATTTTTGGCTGACGGAAATTTGGACAGCTAAATTCCGATGGAACATCGGAATGGAACACACAGTTGCATTTTCTGATGAAAAGCTCTGATCGGTCTTTTTCTGGCCGGAATTCCGATCGTGTGTACGCAGCATTAGTAGTACCTATTCATCCTCATCATCACAGGAGTGAGCTCTTTCTCTGATTCCATCCCGGGTTCACACATATTCGATGCGGGAACCAGCACGATTCCTGTGCGGGTTTACCGCATTGTATCTCACTCACAGGCAATTTGCACTGCTCCCTACGAACCACTGCGGGTGTCAATGTAAAGTTAATGACACCCCTAAATCGGTTTGCAGAACGCAGTGCGAACTGTGGAATCGGATGGAATTGGATCTCATGGGTCTGAACACCGATTCCTGTCCAGACCAAAAAAAGGGTCCTGTACCATTTTGGTGTAAATGCAATGCAATTTCAGCCATACAGTTTGTATAGCTGAATTTGCATCGCACAGACATTGCATGTGATGTACACAGTAATGGGGTGCGAATCACATGTTATGTGTGGTATCACACTAGTGTGAGCCCAGCCTCAAACCCCTCATATACTCGCTCTCCCCTGATGTAGTAGCTCTGAGCTCAGCATTTGAGTGTTCACTCCTGTGATGGTGGAGGTGAGCAGTAACACTAGGAGTCTCCTGGCAACGTCCTTAGCAACATTCTAGGAATTTTCTAGTTAGACTTCATGAGGTACACTACACCTACAGCAAAGGAATTAATCAACTTTACTCAGAGCTGCACAGTTTGTTTTTAGCTACAGACGCCCCTTTTTGGTAAAGGTGAACTAATCCATTAACCGCTTAGAGACCGCCCCACACAGATCTAGTGAGGCAGGGCAGCCGCTCTGTGCCAGATTATGTACCTAGTATGCGATCTGACACTTCCGGGTCTGGGGCACGTGCACACCGCTGGCAACCCGCTCCCACCGTGATTCGACACAGCGGGAGCCAATCAGCCGGTCCAGTGATATCCGCCGATCATTTCGGAGATCAGCGTTCTGCCTGTGTAAACAAGACAGATTGCCATTCATTGAGAAGGGAACATGGATCTTGGGGTTATTTATAAAAGGCAAATACACTTTGCACTGCAAGTGCACTTGGAGGTGCAGTCACTCTAAATTCAAGGGGTAGATCTGAAATGAGTGGAAGCTCTGCTGATTGTATCATCCAATCATGTGCGAGCTAAAATGCTGTTTATTTTCCTTGCATGTCCCCCTCGGATCTCCAGCGACTGCACTTCCAAGTGCACTTTCAGTGCAAAGTGGATTTTCCTTTAGTAAATAACCCTTGTTTCTCTCAGAGCACACATTTAACCCTTTGATCCCCCCCTGATGTTATCCCCTTCCCTGCCAGTTTAACTTATACCGTGACAGTGCATTTTTTTTATTTTTAGCACCGATCACTGTATTGGTGTCACTGGTTCTGAAAAAGCGTCACTTAGGGGTTTATTTACTAAAGGCAAATCCACTTTGCACTGAAGATGCACTTAGAAGTGCAGTCGTTGTAGATCCGAGGGGGACATGCAAGGAAAATAACAAACAGCATTTTAGCTTGCACATGATTGGATGATAAAATCAGCAGAGCTTCCACTCAGATTTACAGCAGCTGCACTTCCAAGTGCACTTGTAGTGCAAAGTGGATTTGCCTTTAGTAAATAACCCCCTTAGTGTCAGATTTGCCTGTCGCAATCCCGCTAAAAATCGCTGATTGCCGCCATTACTAGTAAAAATAAAAACTCCATAAATCTATTCCATGACTTTTGCGCAAACCAATCAATATACACTTATATGGATTTTCTTTACCAAAAATAAGTAGCAGAATAAAAATTGACCTAAATTGATAGAAGAAATTTGTTTTTTTTACATTTTTTATTTTATTTAGTGTTTTATAGCAGAAAGTAAAAAAATATAGTTTTTTTTTTCAAACTTTTGCGCAAAACCAGTCAATATACTCCTATTGCGATTTATTTATTTATTTTTACCAAAAATATGTAGAATACATATCAGCTTAAACTGATGAATAAATTAGTTTTTTTTATATTTTATTTTGGATATTTATTGTAGCAGAAAGTAAAAAAAAATAAAAAAAAGTTATTTTTTTTAAATTGGTCTTTTTTTGTTTATGGCGCAAAAAATAAGAGGTGATCAAATACCACCAAAATAAAGCTCTATTTCTGTGGGGAAAAAAAGGATATTGATATCGATTTTGATACAGCGTTGCACAACTGCGCAATTATCAGTTAAACGTATCGCAAAATATGGCCTGGCCATGTAGGGGGTAAAACCTTCCAGAGCTGTTTCCTCATGAAAGGTTTTCCTACAATCTGTCATAGTTCCTGCAGTCCCATCTTTGTTGTTTTCTTGGGGCTTGTACCCCCATGTATCACCTCACAGACAGCCCATGAGGAGACCATTTTATATAAGAAATGTCACCACGTGCAGCTGGCCAGTGACAGGTTCTCATCAGACATTCATAAAATGTTCTTCACGTCACTCCACATGAAGACTATGGGAGGGAGGGGACCGTTTCTTTTTACCTCAGCTTCTGCACTGTGCTCTCTTCCTTACTGAAATACAAAATCAGAAAAAGACATCATAAGGTTCCCTTCATTCACCGGGAGCTCTGATATCAATGAAGGCCTCTCCTTCCGCGGCCGCCTCAGTCAGTAGCGGCCTCCGCTGAGCTCCCTCTTCCAAGTTCCCGCCTATTTTCATTTCCTGCCGCCTAACAGGTTCTGCGCTCCCCGCGCTCCCCGCACATCCCCCCCCCCCTTTCTGTACTTGTCACGGCGCAGGCGCAGACATCAAAGCCCCGGTAATAGTGATGGGAAGTCCGGATCTTTTAACTGAATCGGTTCATTTCGAACTACTCAGTGAAATGAACCGATTCAATGAACCGATTCTTCGGTTCTTCGGTTCACTTGCTGAGTCTACTGACAAGCAAGTGAACCGAAGCTCTGACTCAGCCTTCTTAAATGATTAGAATCAAAAGAATGATTCTTCTCAGAAGGCTGGCAGGTCCTGGGAGGTTTATTTGCATTTAGTTCCTTGCTAGTAGCACAATCCTATTATTCTGTCAGATCAGCCAGCGTCATCAATTTTGGTGACACATAAAGCTGTGAAAATGAAAAGCGGATTTTTGTGCATATGATGGGCTAACTACACAGTTAACATTGCTAGACATATTTTTCCGTTCTCTTTACAGCGCATTCACAGGAAAAATGATTGTATTTTACTTCCGCGTGCAGGCGAAGTGTCCACGGTAGTAAAATCCAATCGTTAGGCTCCTTTCACACTTGTGCGACTTGAAAGTCATGCAATTTTTGCCACGATTTTTACCGTGACTTTGATGCGATTTTGATGTGACTTGAAGGAATACTTATGTAATCTTGAGGTCTCTGCCTCAAGTCGCATCAAAATCGTACCAAAGTAGTGCAGTAACTACTTTGAAGTCGCTGTGACTGGAAGACCCACAGATATGAACGGTACTCATTGGAAATCTTGGGGTACGACTTGTCATGCGACTTTGTAGTCCCAAGTTGCATGATAAGTCACACAAGTGTAAAAGGAGCCTCATTATGCACTGTAAAGACTACGGACAAATCTGATAGCTAGCAATCTTACCTGTGAAGTTGGCCCATCAGAATGCAGAAAATACACACAAAAACACGCTTTTCATTTACACGACTGTTTGTGCATCACCGAAAGTCGCAATATTGGCTGCTCCTATAGATCGCTTGATCTGACAGAACACCTGCTACCCAGGTCACTGAGCACAATCCTATACTCATATAATCATATACCAGACCCCATATGCAATAAAGAGAACCTGTCACTTCAACAAACGATCACATAGGGGCTTGTTAAGTGAAAAAATTATAAAATAAAAACTAAAACCATCCCCACCAACCCCGATATCTGCATGTGAATAAATGTTTTTTTTTATCGTAATTATTCCAGTACTTTTAAATAGTTTTATATTGTTCTATTAAAAACTGTTGATTTTTTTCCTATTTTGTCTGTGTTATTTTTTTATACCACTATTTAAAAAATGGTCATGGTTGGAGGAATTAAAAAAAATAAATAATAATCTAAGGATCCAGGGGGCATAGAAATCTCAGGACCAGAACGCAGAAAAATATTACCATAAAGCAGGATAAAATGTATTTTTGTGTTATAAAAATTAGACAGCTCTCTCATTCAGTTATATAGCTACTAAATTAGACACATGTCCCAGAAGGCATTCCTGTCCTTCTTAACATGAATATCTTCTTTAGCATAAACCAACTAAATATTAAAGGGTTAAATAATTAATCTGAATGAGGATATCTTCTTATCCTGACTCTGTCCTCTCTGTCTATAAAGCAGTCTGTAAGTGTACTACTGCTAGCTGATCATTGATTTAGTGTAGTGTTCTCTACTGGTGGTGACTCATGGTTCTTTTAGTGTACTGTGTTCTAAAAACTGATATGATTCTTTCACTCGTTAACTCGGTAACTTGTACGATTCTTTAACTCGGTAACTTGTACGATTCTTTAACTCGGTAACTTGTACGATTCTTTAACTCGGTGTACTGTTCGATTCTTTAACTCGGTGTACTGTGTACTCCTGGCTCTTGTTTTAAGTTTGTATCCAGTTCCTGAGTGTCACTGTGCTTAGAGTCAGCTAATTGGTTGCAGGGAGGGGCCGAGCTCTCTCACTCTAGGATCATATTACCACTGCCAGCTCTGCTGCTCTGCTATGTACTGAGTGCAGAGTGAACTGTTTCAAACGAATCAGTTCACTGAAAAGAATCGATTCATCCAGTTCACTAAAAAGAACCGGTTCAAAAGAACGATTCGTTCATGAACTGGACATCACTACCCGGTAATGAGGCGCCAGTACTTTGCGGTATAACGGGAGAGGGCGCGCCGCTGCCCGTTTCACGTGACCCCTCAGTGGCCAAGTCTGGGGTCATGGTTACTCCTCTACCCCCAATCCGATGACACCTCATCCGAGAGGGGCGGCTCTGTCTGTACTCTGTGATATGGGATTACATTTATTGCACTTGTATCATCTGACATCTGTATCAGAAGAACGTTGACTTTTACTGCCATCTATACTCATTGTTCTCATTGCCCCCTCCTTATTATATCTGTCACGGGGTAAGTTGTGCTTACTCCCCCTAGTAACTGATCTATTGGGGGGGGGGGGGTAAATTATTATCATTTCTGCACCCAGTTATTATTAGATCTGTCATGGGTACATTGTCCCTGCTGCCCTAATGATAGGGCTTTCAGAGGGTGCATAATCATTATTGTCCCTGGTGCTAGATCTTTCAGGGGCTATATTGTCATTTCTGCCCCGGTACTAGATCTGTCAGGGGGTATATTGTCCTTACTGGCTCTAGTAATAGATCTGGCAGGGGCAATATTGTCATTTCTGCCCCTGGTACTAGATCTGTCAGGGGGTACATTGTCCTTACTGGCACTAGTAATAGATCTTTCAGGGGCTATATTGTAATTTCTGCCCCTGGTACTAGATCTGTCAGGGGGTACACTGTCCCTACTGCCCTAATACTAGATCTGGCAGGGGGTACATTGTCCTTACTGGCACTAGTAATAGATCTTTCAGGGGCTATATTGTAATTTCTGCCCCTGGTACCAGATCTGTCAGGGGGTACATTGTCCATAGTGGCACTAGTAATAGATCTGTCACGGGCTATATTATCATTTCTGCCCCTGATGCTAGATCTGTCAGGGGGTACATTGTCCCTACTGCCCTAATACTAGATCTGTCAGGGGGTACATTGTCCTTACTGCCCTAATACTAGATCTGTCAGGGGGTACATTGACCTTAATTGCACTATTAATAGATCTTTCAGGGGCTATATTGTCATTTCTGCCCCTGGTACTAGATCTGTCAGGGGGTACATTGTCCTTACTGGCACTAGTAATAGATCTGGCAAGGGCTATATTGTCATTTCTGCCCCTGGTACTAGATCTGTCAGGGGGTACATTATCCCTACTGCCCTAGTACTAGATCTGTTAGGGGGGTATGTTCTCCTTACGATCCCCCAATATCATATCTGTCAGTGGGTACATTGTCCTTACTGGCACTAATAATAGATCTGGCAGGGGCTATATTGTCATTTCTGCCCCTGGTACTAGATCTGTCAGGGGGTACATTGTCCCTACTGCCCTAATACTAGATCTGTCAGGGGGTACATTGTCCTTACTGGCACTAGTAATAGATCTTTCAGGGGCTATATTGTCATTTCTGCCCCTGGTACTAGATCTGTCAGGGGGTACATTGTCCATAGTGGCACTAGCAATAAATCTGTCACGGGCTATATTATAATTTCTGCCCCTGGTACTAGATCTGTCAGGGGGTACATTATCCCTACTGCCCTAATACTAGATCTGTCAGGGGGTACACTGTCCCCACTGCCCTAATACTAGATCTGTCAGGGGGTACATTGTCCTTACTGGCACTAGTAATAGATCTGGCAGGGGCTATATTGTCATTTGTGCCCCTGGTACTAGATCTGGCAGGGGGTACATTGTCCTTACTGGCACTAGTAATACATCTGGCAGGGGCTATATTGTCATTTCTGCCCCTGGTACTAGATCTGTCAGGGGGTACACTGTCCCTACTGCCCTAATACTAGATCTGTCAGGGGGTACATTGTCCTTACTGGCACTAGTAATAGATCTTTCAGGGGCTATATTGTCATTTCTGCCCCTGGTACTAGATCTGCCAGGGGGTACATTGTCTATAGTGGCACTTGTAATAGATCTGTCACGGGTTATATTGTCATTTCTGCCCCTGGTACTAGATCTGTCAGGGTGTACATTGTCCTTACTGGCACTAGTAATAGATCTTTCAGGGGCTATATTGCCATTTCTGCCCCTGGTACTAGATCTGTCAGGTGATATACATTGTCCATACTGTCCCTAATACTAGAACTGTAAGGGGGTACATTGTCCTTACTGGCACTAGTAATAGATCTTTCAGGGGGTACATTGTCCTTGCTGGCACTAGTAATAGATCTTTCAGGGGGTACGTTGTCCTTGCTGTACTAGATCTGTCAGGGGGATCATTGTCCCTACTGTCCTAGTACTAGATCTGTTAGGGGGGTATGTTGTCCTTACAGCCCCTCAATATTATATCTGTCAGGTGATACATTGTCCCTACTGCCCTAATACTAGATCTTTCAGGGGGTACATTGTCCCTACTGTACTAGCTCTGTCAGGGGGTACATTGTCCTTACTGCCTGCTAGTACTAGATCTGTTAGGGGGGTATGTTGTCCTTACAGCCCCCCAATATCAGATCTGTCAGGGGGTACACTGTCCTTATTACATCTTGTATGAGATCTTCCAGGGGGTGCATTACTGCCCCTCGGTATCAGATCTGTCATGGTGTCCATCCTGCCCCTTGTATCATATCTAGTAGGGCAAT
Organism: Lithobates pipiens; assembly: GCF_037356315.1. Taxonomy (NCBI): domain Eukaryota; kingdom Metazoa; phylum Chordata; class Amphibia; order Anura; family Ranidae; genus Lithobates; species Lithobates pipiens. The sequence continues at coordinate 168,305,675 of NW_027507788.1, forward strand.
AGTCCTTTCTACCCCTGGGTTATGTACCATCCACCCCTTAGGAAAAATGTCAGCCATTTTGTATTTTCTGTTCATGTTTGAAACTAATTTATTACATAGTTATCAGTCACACATTTTGGTTTTGTTGTTTTATGTTGTATGTTCAGCAGATAGAACTCTACTTTCTACATTTATAAGGCCATTCATTGTATTGATATTGTAAGAAGTTTTGGCTGCAATTTGGCTTTACACAAAACTCTTCCTGCATATTTCCACACTGCGTACTATCAAAGGTGTTATTCCAAGTATCAGATAAGGTCTGTTCTGCTCTTCATCTAGCAGGGTTTTTAGTGAATTATGTCTGGCTGAGTCTAAAGTTCAAGTTTCATACCTGGGTGTGTTTCTGCCTTATTGATTGGAGCGTTAAAGGGAACCCACAATAAACAAAACGAAACTCTCAAAAGTTGATTTGCCAAGTCATTCAAAGTCATTCAAATGCAGACTTCACGTCATACCTACTGGCTTTCTAAAATCACATATACTGTCTTTCTTAAAGCAGAACTTCAGTCATTTTTTCATCTTTCCATCTATTAAATCCTCTGCCCTTGTTGTTTTAAGTTTGGATAGTAAAACATTTTTTTTTTCTGCCAGTAAATACCTTCTACAGCCCATCTTTTTCTTGTCTGGTTAAAACCCTAGGCTTATGACATCATGCACATCTCTCTGTGAGAGTTTACTAGGAAGGGAGGGGGGATGAGTCATAAAAGGGCCAATGAGAGCTGCGGAGCTGGAGGTGTGTGAAAATCCAGGCAGTGAACAGGCTTCAGTTGCTCACAGTTAAAATGGCTGCAGTCAGACTCCGTGGAGGGAGATTTCTGCAGCATATTTGGCAAGTACAGAATCACAGTATATATTAAAATAATATGTAGAGTGGTTGGAGGGAAGCTTCAGAATGGCAAAGATGTTTTTTATTACAAATTATGTAAGCTCTTTAAGGCCTTAACCCTGTAACCAGTGGCGGCCTGTCAATAGGGGGTGCCGCCCCCAAAACTACTTGTCATTAAAAAGAATAAAAAAGTGTCCATTTAAGTGTGTGCGTTAAGGGCGCCAGACACAGGGGTGCTATTGGAGGCATGACGCGTGTGTAAACACGTGATTGAGGCTAAGGAGCTCTATTGGCAAAGTTTACAGTGTCCTATGAGCCTTGCGCCCGAACACTCCACCTCACACCACTTGCATTAGGTTTCCTGTGGTTGTAATTGATTGGCGAGTCCGTAGGGCAGAACGTTTATTGGACCCGCAGCGTCATTGGCTTACACTCTGCCTGTTTCCTTCAGCAAGTGAGAGGAATCAGCAGAAAAAGAACAGCTTAGGGCAGACAGGGAGCGATAGTTCCGTGCAGCAGGCAGAGGCAGCAGTCCATTCATCTCCCTGTGATGGTGCCACGGATTAGGCAACCAGCAGTGGACACAGAAGAATCCCCCAGAATTCTTCAGGTACAGTACATGCTGCAGGGCCAGGACTGGAGGGGGAGGTGGGCAGAAGGGCAGGCCTGGTGCAGGGATTTTTGACACTCTAGGCGAAATCTCATTTTGCGGCCCCCCTCCTTGGCTCCAGTACTGACTCCACCCCCTTTGCCCTGCCCATGTATTCCCCACCTTCTTAATGAAGTGCCCATCAATGCAGCCTACCAGTGCCCATTAATGAATGTTTGCTTGCTTCCATTCATTTGGGAGTTGGGAGACAGACACAGTCTTCCGGCGCCGCAGTGCCTCTGACACTATGTGCGAACGGAGTGGCGGCTTCCTGCTGATGCTGAGACTTAGTTGCTTGCTGCAGAGAGAAGAGAGTAGGAAGACCAGTAGCCGGGCACCCTAGGCAGCAGTGCGCCCTAGGCGGCTGCCTAGTTTGCCTAGTGGTAGCACCGACGCTGCAGAAGGGACACCTGCTATGCCAGCTATTATCATTTTGTCCTGATTTTACAGCAGCACCTTTCGCCTACAACTTTTCGTCCCCTCTCATTGTGTAATGCATATCTGTACACCTTCCCTATCACACCACCCTCCCTCCCTCACTATTTCCTGTTTGCTCTCCCCTCACATATATCTTTACTGCTCCCATCCTGCAGCCTCTGTGTCAGATCTGACCATTCCAGTCACTGCCTGACACCCTTTCCATCCCACATTACTTTTTATCTCTTCCAAACTGTTCAGCAGCTCAGTACATTCTCTGCACTCATTTAAGGTGGCGTAGTAGGAATGGAATTAAAAAGGAATCATCTATTCTATGGACACCTTAAATGAGTGCAGAGAATGTACTGAGCTGCTGAACAGTTTGGAAGAGATAAAAAGTAATGTGGGATGGAAAGGGTGCCAGTCAGGTAGTCAGTGATTGGACCCCTAGAGAGGAATGCCCAGGTCTGAGACCAAACTTGTAAAGAAGAACTCTGCACAGGGAAGGTGAGAACCCCTCATAATGGGCACAGCAGGTGTACAAACCAGGGAACTTTGTACAGGGAAGGTGAGAACCCCTCATAATGGGCACAGCAGGTGTACAGACCAGGGAACTTTGTACAGGGAAGGTGAGAACCCATCATAATGGGCACAGCAGGTGTACAGACCAGGGAACTCAGCACATGGATGGTGGGAACTCTTCATAATGGGCACAGCAGATGTACAGACCCAGGATCTCTGCACAGGGAAGGTGAGAACCCCTCATAATGGGCATAACAGGTGTACAGCCCTGGGAATTCAGCACAGGGATGGAGGGAACCCCTCATAATGAGCACAGGACGTGTGCAGACCCGGGAACTCAGCAGAGGGATGGTGGAAACCCATTATAATGAACACAGTGAGGCTGCAATTGATGAGCAAAGTTTTACCCAGCAATTATGATACGTAATCACCTGATAAATGGCTATTTACAGCCCTGCATTACTAATAGTTAAATTTTTCAGTTTGTTTGCGCCCCCCCCCCCCCCCCCAAAAAAAATTGAGCACCAGCCGCCACTGCCTGTAACCTAACCCTAAAAACTATTAGCTACATGTATGGCAAAAATACTGAGTTTTGCCAAAGGTTGTGTGGTTATTCTGTTGGGCTTGATTTTAACCGCTTCCTGCCCGCCCTATAGCCGAATGACGGCTTTAGGGCGGGCGGCTTCCCTCGCCTGGCCGTCCCTGGACGGCCTGGTGTTTACTTCCGCAATGCGCGCCGCCGCGGGCGCGCATCGCGGAAGTTCTGTGTTTGCCGTGTCCCCCGGGGACAGGCAAACACAGATCGCTGTAAACGGCCAATCACAGCGGCCGTTTACAGCGTGATCGGCGTGTCCAATGGGAGATGATCTCATATGTAAACATATGAGATCATCTCTCAGCGCCGCTCTCCCTCCTCACACAGACAGCGTGTGAGAGGGGAGAGAAGAACGGCTGCAGCAGCCGTCAGTGTAAAAAAGAAAAAAAAAAAAAAAAAGTTTAAAAAAAAGTGCCATCCTCCCCCAGAGCCATCCTCCCCCAGAGCCATCCTCCCCCAGTGCCACCCCCCCCAGTGCCATGCCCCCCCCAGTGCCATCCTGCCCCAGTGCCATCCTGCCCCAGTGCCATCCGCCCCAGTGCCATCCACCCCAGTGCCATCCTGCCCCAGTGCCATCCGCCCCAGTGCCATCCGCCCCAGTGCCATCCACCCCAGTGCAATCCACCCCACCCCAGTGCCACCTGCCCGCAGTGCTATCTGTCCCCAGTGCCACCTGTTGTCAGTGCCATTTGTCCCCAGTGCCATCTGTCATCAGTGCCACGTATAAGTGGCATCTGTCATCAGTGCCACGTGTTATTAGTGCCACATAGTGCCATCTGTCATCAGTGCCACGTATTAGTGCCATCTGTCATCAGTGCCACGTATCAGTGGCATTTGTCATCAGTGCCACCTGTCAGTGTCACGTGCCATCTGTTGTCAGTGTCACGTGTCATCAATGCCACTTATCAGTGCCATCTGTCATCAGTGTCACGCGTCATTGGTGCCACGTATTAGTGCCATCTGTCACCGGTGGCACGTATTAGTGCCACGTGTCATCAGTGCCACGTATTAGTGCCACGTGTCATCAGTGCCACATATTAGTGCCACGTGTCATCAGTGCCGCGTATCAGTGCCACGTATTAGTGCCACGTGTCATCAGTGCCACATATTAGTGTCATCTGTCATCAGTGCCACGTGTCATCAGTGCCACGTATAAGTGTCATCATTGCCACGTATCAGTGCCATCTGTCATCAGTGTCACGTGTCATTGTCCTGGTATTTCAAAAGTGTAATAAGTAGTCAACAAGTTAGATGTGTAATTTATGCTTCTAGAACACGTGATGGCGCTCCCTGCATGTTGGGCCTCTCTATGTGGCCAGGCTGTGAAAAAGTCCCACACATGTGGTATTGTAATACTCAGGAGGAGTAGCAGAATTTTTTGGGGGGTGTCATTTGTGGTATACACATGCCACGTGAGAGAAATAACCTATTACAATGACAATTTTGTGGAGAAAAATAAAGAAAATGAAAAATCTTCATTTTGCAAAGAATTGTGGGAAAAAAATGACAACATCAAAAAGCTCACCATGCCTCTTACTAAATACCTTGGAATGTCTACTTTCCAAAAAGGGGTCATTTGGGGGGTATTTGTACTTTCCTGACTTGTTCGGGTCACAAGAAGCGAGATAGGTCACCAGTACATCAGATGTGATCAATTTTGTGCGATTCGCACCACAGCTTGTAGACTCTCTAACTTTCACAAAGACCAAATAATATCCACTAATTTGGGTTATTTTTACCAAAGACATGTAGCAGTATAAATTGTGGCCAAAATTTATGAAGAAAAATTAATAATTTGCATAATTCTGTCACAGAAACAAAGAAATATGCGTTTTTTTTCAAAATTTTCGGTCTTTTTTCATTTATAGCGCAAAAAATAAAAACCCCAGAGGTGATCAAATACCACCAAAAGAAAGCTCTATTTGTGGGAAAAAAAGGACACAAAATTCATTTGGGTACAGTGTTGCATGACTGAGTAATTGTCATTCAAAGTGTGAGAGCACCGAAAGCTGAAAATTGGTCTGGGCAGGAAGGGTGTTTAAGTGCCCAGTAAGCAAGTGGTTAATAAGCATGGGAAATTTGGGAAAAAAACATATTCTTTGAATAGAAATGTTTTTATTCATTTGAACTTGATCCATCTCAGCATGCTATACCCAAGCTTACTTGCAGTGCACCTTTACCATTTTTACAAACAACTGTCCCTAATGTTACATAAACAATTAATATACAGTGTGTATATATATATATATATATATATATATATATATATATATATATATATACATATACACACACATATACACACAGCATCTCACTTTTTTATTATATCTTTTCAGGCAACAACACTGAAGAAATGACACTTTGCTACAATGTAAAGTAGTGAGTGTGCAGCTTGTATAACAGTGTAAATTTGCTGTCCCCTCAAAATAACTCAACTCACACCTCATGGTAAAGAACTCTCTGAGGATCTGAAAAAAATAATTGTTGCTCTTCATAAAGATGGCCTAAGCTATAAGAAGATTGCCAAGACACTGAAACTGAGCTGCAGCACGGTGACCAAGACCATACAGCGGTTTAACAGGACAGGTTCCACTCAGAACAGGTCTCACCATGATCGACCAAAGAAGTTGAATGCATGTGCTCATGTGCTCAGCATCATATCCAGAGGTTTTCTTTGGGAAATAGACATACGAGTGCTGCCAGCATTGCTGCAGAGGTTGAAGGGGTGGAGGGTCAGTCTGTCAGTGCTCAGACCAGATGCCATACACTGCATCAAATTGGTCTACATGGCTGTCCACCCAGAAGGAAGCCTCTTCTAAAGATGATACACAAGAAAGCCCGCAGTTTGCTGAAGATAAGCAGACTAAGGACATGGATTACTGATACCAAGATAAACTTATTTGGTTCAGATGGTGTCAAGCATGTGTGGCAGCAACCAGGTGAGGAGTACAAAGACAAGTACGTCTTGCCTACAGTCAAGCATGGTGGTGGGAGTATCATGGTCTGGGGTTGCATAAGTGCTGGCGGCACTGGGAAACTACAATTTATTGAGGGAACCATGAATGCAAAGATGTACTGTGGCATACCTAAGCAGAGCATGATCCTCTTCCTTCGGAGACTGGGCCGCAGGGCAGTATTCCAACATGATAACTAGCCCAAACATACCTCCAAGAAGTCCACTGCCTTGCTAAAGAGGCTGAGGATAAAGGCGATGGTTTCCAGACCTAATCCCTATTGAGCATCTGTGGGGCATCCTCAAATGGAAGGTGGAGGAGAGCAAGGTCTCCAACATCCACCAGCTTCGTGATGTTGTCCTGGAGAAGTGGAAAAGGATACCAGTGACAACCTGTGAAGCTCTGGTGAACTCCATGCCCAAGAGGGTTAAGGCAGACATTAGACATAGACGTTTAGACATTAATGGCTGTGTTGAGTTGTTTTGAAGGGACAGAAAATTTACACTGTTATACAAGCTGTGCACTCAATACTTTACATTGGACATTCCTGGGATTAGGACCCTTGTCCCGATTTAATTTTGTCCCAGGAAATGTCCCGGGAAATTCGGTTATTCACGATTTTTCGCCATCCGGCCACTAGAGGTTCGCGGCCGGCGGAGACAATGTCTCTGCCGGCCGCCATTTTAAAGAAGACCAGAAGGCATGATGGCTACAATAGAGATGCTGCAGTGCCGCCTGCCCCCGCCCCGCTGCCAGTGTCTGTGAACTGTAATGGAAAGGGGTGGAAGGTGGGCTGCACCGCAGCTCAATCTCTTTCCACGCAGCAACAACGGTCTGGATGTCAGAGGGGGGCTAGTCTGGATGTCAGAGGCAGTCTAGATGTCGGGGGCCAGTCTGGATGTCAGAGGGGGCAGTCTGAATGTCAGGGGCCAGTCTGGATGTCGGGGGCAGTCTGGATGTCAGAGGGGGGCCAGTCTGGATGTCAGAGGGGGGCTAGTATGGATGTCAGGGGCCAGTCTGGATGTCAGAGAGGGGCCAGTCTGGATGTCAGGGGGGGGGCAGTCTGGATGTCGGGCCAGTCTGGATGTCAGGGGGGGGCGGTCTGGATGTCAGAGGGGGGCAGTCTGGATGTCAGAGGGGGGGCCAGTCTGGATGTCAGAAAGGGCCAGTCTGGATGTCAGAGGGGGCAGTCTGGATGTCAGAGGGGCACCAGATGTACGGAGGACTGAGGGGGACACCAGATGTAAGGAAGACTGATGGTGACACCAGATGTTAGGAGGACTGATGGGGACACCAGATGTAAGGAGGACTGATGGGGACACCAGATGTAAGGAGGACTGATGGGGACACTAGATGTAAGGAGGACTGATGGGGACACCAGATGTAAGGAGGACCGATGGGGACACCAGATGTAAGGAGGATGATGGGGACACCAGATGTTAGGAGGACTGATGGGGACACCAGATTTAAGGAGGGGCTCCGCTGATTGAGACACAGATGTGAGGAAGGCTGCTCTGATGGGGCACCTGATGTAAAGAGGGAATCTGCTGGGGGCACCTGATGGCATCTGGTGGCAGGCAACGTGGCTAGTGACAAGCTCATGGCTCCCACTGATTCTGCATTATGGTGAGTTGAATGATTTAATTTTATATTACAATGTAATAATAGAAATAATGTGCTTCAATCATCCTGACGCCATAACAATTATGGCGCCGGGATGATTGAAGCGCTAACACCGGGTATTTGGAGTATCTTTATCTGCTGATTGTCAAACTCTGGAAAACACATATTGCTATTTTGATGTAGGATCTGGGGCTGCTGTCCCTCCATCCCTCCCCCCCTTTCCCTCTTCATCTTGCATTCATCTCAGACTCTAACAACACCCTTTGGAGCCACGCCCATGCAATCCACGTCCATTAGTTTACGTAAACTACGCCCATATTTTGCAGCTGCACGGTCATTGCTTTTAATAAATGTTATACTTTTAAGTATTTGTGTGATCTCTCTTTGCACATATCGAACACAACCCAAAAAAACGTGACAAAACAATTGGTACCAGAAGTGGGGTCGATTTGTGTAAACAAGAGATACAAAAATGATGCAGAATTGTGCTAGACTGTTTGTGGTAGGTTTAATGTTGTGTTCCTGTATTGTAAGCCATGGTACATTCAGAAAGTGTAGGAAATGAATTAGATACTTAGCTGGCTTATTTGAAATGCATTTAGGTGATCAGGTGCAAGACCAATTTTGTTTTTGTGCCCATGACTGGACACCGGCTTGCGATTTTGTGTTTGTTTGATAAATTGGGCGAGACACTGATATACAAATTAAACTGTTGTATCTTTAGGAAGCCTCAATTTGTGATAGTAAACAGCATTGGTCCCTGGATTGTAAAAGTTTCAGAGAAATGAGACTTGTTTGAATTTAAAAAATGATGAGCTAACTGCTCAGATTGTATAACTGCTGTATTGTAAGATATGTGTGTATGCCCGAATTGTTTGTAGCTAGCTGAGGTTGAGGACATGGTACTTTTATGAACATATGTTGAATGCATGTTCTGTTGTTTGTAGTAAAAATTACAATGTTACTTGAATTAAGAAAGAAAGGTAATGCTAAGTATGGCTGGTTTGTAAAATAAGTTTTGTTACTTATGTTTGCAGGTTTATGTGTGTGTAACATTGGAAGAGTTAACCACTTTCAGACCGGACCATTTTGCTGGCTTAAGACCAGACCACTTTTTGCGATTCGGCACTGCGTCGCTTTAACTGACAATTGCACGGTTGTGCGACGTGGCTCCCAAACAAAATTGACATCTTTTTTTCCTCACAAATAGAGCTTTCTTTTTGTGGTAGTTGATCACCTCTGCGTTTTTTATTTTTTGCGCTATAAACAAACAAAGAGAGACAATTTTGAAAAAAACGCATTATTTTTTACTTTTTGCTATAATAAATATCCCCAAAAATATATACAAAAACTTTTTTTCCTCAGTTTAGGGCAATACGTATTCTGCTACATATTTTTGGTAAAAAAAATCACAATAAGCGATTATTGATTGGTTTGCGCAAAATTTATTGCCTGTCCATGCCATTCTGCCGACGTACATTGTCGTGCGCCTGTCGGGAAGTGGTTAAAGTGGATGTAAACCCGATTCATGAAATTTGAAATGGGCACATATATCTGCAGTGTTTTTTTATCTCTCTTCAAAGCACTGTGTCCCTTTCTTTCTTCTGCTCTGTTCTTCTGTTATCAGCCTGATAACTTCTGATAATTTTTCAGTCAACTGAGAAAAAAAAGAAGTCTGAGTTTTGTGTTGGGGAGGATGCTATAAATAGATTTTCAACAAACAGCTCTTAGGCCCCTTTCACACTGAGGCGGTTTTCAGGTGCTACAGTGCTAAAAATAGCGCCTGTGTAGCGCCTGAAAAAAAACTCCAGTGTGAAAGCTGGAGGGCTTTTACACTGTAGCGGTGCGCTGGCAGGACGGTAAAAAAAGTCCTGCTAGCCGCATCTTTGGAGCGGTGAAGGAGCTGTGTATTCACGGCTCCTAAACCGCTCCTACCCATTGAAATCAATGGGGCAGCATGGCTATACTGCCAGAAAAGCGCAGCAGTGGCGATTTGTGGGTGGTTTTAATCCTTTTTCGGCTGCTAGCCGGGTTAAAACTGTCCCGCTAGCGGGCGCATACCGCTGCTAAAACGACAGTAAAGCAGCGCTAAAAATAGCGCTGCTTTACCGCCGACGCCCGCACCGCCCCAGTGGGCAAGGGGCCTTAAAGTCAGTAGATGTGGAGAGGGGGGTGCTTTTCCTCCAATCAGCTGTCTTGGCTGTATGCCCAGGCTTCACTGCAGTGCTGAACAGGAAGAGAAAATCTCCTAACACTATCTAAACTTTCTAAAGAATATATAAAGCTGAAGACAGCAGCTATGCAAGTAAAATTTATGTAGGGAGATTTGTTTCATATCTGTGTATCATCTGAGGCTGTTCACTTCATTGGGTATTTGTGAGGGTTTACATCCACCTTAAAGCGGAGGTCCACCCTAAAGTGGACCTTCCGTTCATCGGAACCCTCCCCCCCTCCGGTGCCACAATCGGCACCTTTCAGGGGGGAGGGGGGTGCAGTTACCTGGATAATCCAGGTAACTGCACCCACTTCCAGGATAGCTCTCTGCGGAAAGGGGCGTAACTTACGCCCCTTTCCGCAAGTGCCCGCCCCTTCCCGCAAGTGCCCCGCAAGATCCCAGAGGCAGCGGGGAGCGTCCTTATTGCGCAGCGCGATTCGCGCATGCGCAGTAGGGAACCGGGAAATGAAGCCGAAAGGCTCCATTTCCTGATTCCCATACCCAAGATGGCGGCGGCAGGACCCGACAGGCGACCTAGAGATCGGCTTCGGGTGCCGACATCGCAGGCGTGCTGGACAGGTAAGTGTCACTATTTTAAAAGTCAGCAGCTGCAGTATTTGTAGCTGCTGGCTTTAAAAAAAAAAAAAAAAACACGCGGAGTGCCGGTGGACTCCCGCTTTAAGTAATGAAACTGAAGCAAAAGCTCTGTAGAGTTGTAAATGAGAAAAGTGAGAAATACAGAAGGGTTATATTGTTGGTACTGAAGCTTAGAAAATTACACATGAGAAAAGTGAGTCTTTGTGTGTTTAACAGAAAAAAAATCAATTTTCCTGTATATCTGTGTGTCTTTCCAGATTCCTACAACCCCTCCCTTCACATATCTGTGTGTTTCTCTGTAAGAGGTGAGAGGTGAAGGGAGATCCCTCCCTTCACATGCCTGTACCTCGTGTGTTTGTGTAAGAAAGGGACAGACGGTTTGTAGACCCCCCCTTTTAAACCCCTTTTAAAAGATTGTTCCTGTCTGTGAATAAAATCCTAGTTGAATTTGTTAGTTTTTGCTATGTAACTCTAGGATTCATTTTAAACAAAGAGAGAATTGCGGCCAACACCTTTTAAGCACTTCAATACATTTTCACCCCCTTCCTGCCCAGACCAATTTTCAGCTTTCAGTGCTGTAAGATTTTGAATGACAATTGTGCGGTCATGCAGCACTGTACCTATATATATTTTGATCATTTTTTTTCCTCACAAATAGAGCTTTCTTTTGGTGGTATTTGATCACCTCTGCAGTCTTTATTTTTTCGCTATAAACAAAAAAAGAGCAACAATTTTGAAAAAAACACAATATTTTTTACTTTTTGCTATAATAATACCCCAATAAAAAAAAAAAATTCTTCCTCAGTTTAGGCCGATATGTATTCTTCTACATATTTTTGTAAAAAAAAAAAAAAATCACAATAAGCGTATATTGATTGGTTTGCACAAAAGTTATAGCGCCTACAAAATTTGTATTATTATTATTTTTTTTACTAGTAACAGTGGGGATCTTAGACTGTGATATTGAGGCAGACAAATTGGACACTTTTGACACATTTTTTGCACCATTGACAATTATGCAGCGATCGGTGCTATAAAAATGCACTGCTTACTGTATAAATGTCACTGGTAGGTAAGGGGTTAACACTAGGGGGTGATCAAGGGGTTAAATGTGTTACCTAGGGAGTGATTCAAACTGTGAGGGGAGGGGACTGACGGTGACCGATCGGTGTCCCTATGGATCCGTGTGTTTACACACACTGATCCTCGTCCCTTCTCTGTGACATTGCAGCCACCGGGCACGTGCATTGGCTCCCAAGTGACGCAGCGCGCACCCCCTACACGGCCCTGAAGCCGAGGACATCATATGACAGCCGCCCAGGATGAGAGAGCCACCTTGCAGCCGTCATATGTCTATACGCAGAATGGGAAGTGGTTAGATTCCTAAAAGGTAGCCATGATTAGTATTATTTAAATGTTAAGTTCTCTATTACAGCCTACTGGCATAGTTGCCAACATTGTAAAAAAAATTATAGGGACACTTTTCTGTCTGTAGGCATTTGTGGGCATTTGTTTTAAGGCTTGGTGTCGAGGGGAAAGGAAAATGCAGTGAGTGAAGCACGCCACAGCGAAAAGTGGGTGTGGTTTAAACCAAATAGTGGACGTGGCTTAAAGGGGCATGGCTCAAATTGGGTGTTGTTCGTGTCTGAGATGAACGAGGGATGGAGGGAGCGGAGTGCCCCTTACATCAGGTGTCCCCAGCGGAGTGCCACTTTACACCAGGTGTCCCCAGCGGAATGCCTCCTTAGATCAGGTGTCCCCAGTGGAGTACCTCCTTAGATCAGGTGTCCCCAGTGGAGTGCCTCCTTAAATCAGGTGTCCCCAGTGGAATGCCTCCTTAGATCAGGTGTCCCCAGTGGAGTGCCTCTTTAGATCAGGTATCCCCAGTGCAGTAGAGTTCCTTGGTTCTGCCTCTCACAGACCGGCAGCACTGTGCTCTAGTTTGCAAAACTTCTGTTGACACTTCACTAACTTTGATCTGACTAAACTGATTGGGTTCTACAGTAAATAGGACCACACTGTTGCCCCTGGAAGCCATCCTATTGGACAAAGGGTATGTAGGTCAGAGCTCAGCGGTGACATCAGCCTTCCATCTGAAGAGCTGGCGGCTGTGCGATATGCTCTTTGAGTCCCTTGGCTCTGCCTCTCACAGACTCGCAGCAGGCCACGGGGCGGAGGGTTGGTGGCAGCTCCATCCGGCTAGCAGCTCTCATTGTTCCCTGTGTTCAGTCAAGAGGGGAGGGGCCGATCCGTGCAGCTAACCCCCCGGTTTTAATGTACAAGAGAATTGTTCACTGAAGAGAGAAGCCGATTGGCTGCACGGTTCGGAGGCCCCTCCTCTCTCCACTGAACACAAGGGGAAATAACCTACGACCTGCTAAGAGACCTCGCGGTGGTGGCCATATTTTTGGAGCCAGAAGCAGCTGCTGTGCCAAAAATAGTCCCGCTTTCCCGGGACAAAAGCAAAATCCCGGGATTTTAATTGGGACAGCCTCCAATCGGGACGAGGGTCCCAAAATCGGGATTGTCCCTGGGAAATCAGGACCGTTGGCAAGTATGCACTGGCCATGGAAAGGGAGAAGGCTCCACCCACTGATAAAAACCTGGTTGTACCCTTGTTGTGCCCGTCATTTGAACAAGATAGCTGACTAGTGTAGACTTGACAAGTTCTATATAACATGTTAAATGTGTGACCAAGCAAATAGCAAAAGTATAAGATAGGACAAAAATGATCACTGGAGATAAATATGTATGTCTACTTTTTATACCTCCTTATTGGTAATTGTATTAAAGTGTGATAATGGAAAATACAACACTAATGATTGTTTTATTGTTTTTTGTTAATACAGAAGGAACCAAATCTGTTCCTAGAAGTTTCCAAGATCTTTATAGTTGGGATTGAATAAGAGACTGAGATCATTAATCAATATGGATTTGGTGATGTATAATCTTTGTGATAAACACACTATAAATGTTATGTTATGTAATTATTGACAACTTTTGATGGACATCCTTGAATGAGAATCCACATGATGATAATTAATTAATATGGGTTCAGTTGGTTTCAATCAAAGATAATCATGATTACTGCAATGGTTGCAATTTTTAAAGCAAGTCCTTTAAAATAAGGTGCTGTGAATAATTGATATATACATTGTTACTGTATATCTGACACTCAGCGATCCTTTGGCCACCACATTTGATACACGTGATTGAATTATCTTAGTAAATGTTTATGAAATGAAATAGGTTCCCAGGTTTGGTTTTCCTCGATTCTCCCCGATTGCTTGGGTGTGGGACTGGCATGTAGAGTATGGTGACACATTAGGTGTGGGTAATTTGTACACACGTACTGGTGATCAGTGTAGACAAGAGCCAGTTAGCCTGCCAGAATGTCTTTAGAGTGTGGGGGGAGACCGGAGTATACAAAGGAAATGCAGGAAATACACACATTAAGTGATATGAAGTTGGGCTTATGGTTGGACATTGTTAAGTTTAGATACAAAGTAAGGTAGAGTTCAGGTGGGAGACAAGTGGTGGTGTTCCTGTAACAATATTTCACCCTAAACGAGAAAAGATTAGTTTTTCTTTTAGTGTTGGTCCAGGTCACTAGGGATCATGGATTTAACTGTTCAGAAAGCTATGATTGGCTATATGGGCATTATTGTTTTTTATGGAATGTTTGACTTGGTAACAAACCTGCCTTGATGTCAACCACAAGCTTATTGGAGAAAGGAGACAAATGCTTTTGACAGCAGCAACCGTCTATAAAGACTTTGCCAATGATCAGCAGCTGAATTGTTGGTGCAAGTTCCTCCTGTTCTGATGGTCGAGTACCTGAACTGTTCCATCTGTTATTATGGTGAAATACCCGAATCTGACAGTGAAGTACCTGAACTGTTTTTCCTGCTCTGATGGTCAACAAGTCTATGACTTGTGAGCTGCAATAGTCGATAGGCTATGGACTTTGTATTCTACAGTTCTTTCAGCTCTACAGTGTTGCAATTGCTGTGATCCAGCTGTGATCTGGTAACCGGATGTCTAAGACTCTGTTGTCCATCACCAGATATGGAGGACATGGAGGACTTTGACAAATTTATACTGTTAAACTCTTGGAAAGGAAAGTTTGATGTTCATACCTGCTCCTGTGCTTTCTAAAGGAAACGTTTGGTGTTCTTCTGTTGCTCCAACATATTGGTTTCTTATATTTTTTTAACTTTTAATATTTATTTTATTTTTCAGCCCTAACATAGCCAAATGAGATTCTCTGTACTCTAGATTAGATTAAATACACTTTAGATCCCCCATTTTTCATTTAAGGTAAACCGGGGGGTTGGAGAATTATTCTTTTTGTTTACAATTATCAGGTGCTTTGAATGAATGAATGAATGACTTGTATAGCGCTACCTATACGAACTGAATCGCCTCAGGGCGCTTTTCTTGCCACCAGTGTCCATCTGCAGCTATTTATGCGGTCCTATAACCTGTAGAGTTCCGACACACTTACAACATTGACATACACATACACATATTATGGCCAATTTTTTTTGGACAGGGTCTAATTAACCTACCAGCATGTCTTTGGAGTGTGGGAGGAAACCGGAGTACCCGGAGGAAACCCACGCAGGCACAGGGAGAACAAGCAAACTCCAGGCAGATAGTGTCGTGGTCGGGATTTGAAAGTGCTAACCACTACACCACTGTGCTGCCCTGCTTTCTAATACTGATATGTTGCATTTATGTACAGTTGGAGGAATCATATGATATTTGTGAGCCAGGGGATGGAGTGATGGGTAAACTGTATATTTTGTATTATTGTTAGTTCATATTGTGGCTCACTAATGAATTCTAGGCCTCCAAATCCTGGTCATGGAGCCATATAAGGACATAAGCATAGCTTTACTGTATACTAAAGGAATGTTATTGTTAACTGATCAAGCCCTTGAGGGGTCTTATTGCCAAGGGAGTTGGCTGGAGGTGGGCTTTCCAAGTTCTATATCACCACAGCCAAATCCTGTATGGGTTTAGTCTCACTCAGAAAGGCCATGAGGCAAGTGTCTGGTCCTGATCACCTGTGCCATATTACGGGATTCCATGGCAGGAAAAAGCACCTTTAGTTAAATAGCGCAGCACTATCGCATTTAAATATTTTCATTTATTTGGGGTTTGAATAACCCTTTTCAGTGCATGCAACAATACCCTCTCTTACCCATCAGCAAAGATACTTCTATTTTATTTTTACTTTTAGTTAAAGTGGTTGTAAACCCTTACAAACCACTTTGACCTACAGGTAAGCCTAGATTAAGGCTTACCTGTAGGTCCAAGAAATATCTCCTAAACCTACACGGTTTAGGAGATATTTGCCAAAAGACAGGCACCGCTGTCTATGGCGCATGCGCCGTAGACAGTGGCGCGCAGGCGCACTGAGCACGCCGCTGTCAGCGGCGATATGGCGCGAGTGGCGGCTCCCGTGCGCATGCGCGGGAGTGACGTCATCGCGGCTCCGTCAAATGACAGCGCCAGAGCAGCGAGACCCACCAAGAAGATGGAGGCTCCGTACACAAGGGGACTGCGGTGACTTCGCTGGCTCTTGTGTCAGGTAAGTGACACATAATGGACTACTATGTGATGCATAGTAGTCCATTATGCTTTACCTTTGCAGGGAATCAAAAAGGAAGTAAACCCATCAGGGTTTACTTCCTCTTTAAATATTCTTGCTATTTTCTTTATCTTTATCTGTATCTGTCATTACTTTTAATAAATGTTATACTTTTAAGTATTTGTATGATCTCTCTTTGCACATATCGAACACAACCCAAAAAACTTGACAAAACACCTAGGAACTCTGCATCACATACTACTGACCTCTGTACACTGTCACTTTCTATTGACCTCTACATCATATACTACTGACCTGTGAACTCAGCTTCACTTGCTACATACCTGTAAACTCTGCGTCACTACTAACTTCTGAGTTACTTACTACTGACCTCTGAATGGCTTCCTCCTACTTGCCCCTAAGTAGGCAGGACTAAAGTGTGACAGCCTATCACAGCCCTGCTACTGGGACCTGCCCCTACCCTGCAACGGCCTTCCCCTACCCCCACCCCCTGCGGCATAAACAAACACAGATTAGATCATAAGACTGCTGCAGCTGCGTGTGACGAGCACAGCTGGAGATAAGACATGAAAGGGGGAAAGTAAAGTAGTGTGTGTACAGCTTGTATAACAGTGTAAATTGGCTGTCCCCTCAAAATAACTCAGCGCACAGCCATAAATGTCTAAATTGCTGGCAACAAAATTGAGTACACCCCTAAGTAAAAATGTCCAAATTGGGCCCAAAGTGTCAATATTTTGTGTGGCTACCACTATTTTCGAGCACTGTCCTAACCCTCTTGGGCATGGAGTTCACCAGAGTTTCACAGGTTGCCACAGGAGACCTTGCGCTCCTCCACCTTCCGGTTGAAGATGCCCCACAGATGCTAAATAGGGTTTTGGTCTAGGGACATGCTTGGCCAGTCCATCACCTTTACCCTCAGCTTCTTTAGCATAAAATCAATCCAGACTCTGCCTCTGGTTGTTGGTAATGCGGGGAGACCCCTGGAGACTTTACTCATATATTTTGGACATGTCCAGCCATAGTGGGGTATTGGGAAGAGATATTAGCTTTTATATTCGAAATAACATTTATCCCTTTACAATTATCAATGACAATATGTATTCTGGGTTTGATAGAGCCATTTATTCCCACGGCAGCAGGACGTACTCTGGTGGGGTTGCTTCTATTTTATGCTTATAAAGTTATAGCTCTTAGCTGGAAAAAAAACACCCCCCATCACTGGCTATGTGGAAACAACTTATTAATAACAACCCACCTTTATATAGGGAAACTTATATTAATAGAGGCTGTCTGCTAAAATATGAAAAGGTTTGGTCCAAATGGCTGATGGATCCTTCCACAGCCTCAGAAGCCTCTTAGAGGAATATGATCTTTTGGCCCATTCTCCGTTAGTTACTGGGTAAGCCCCTATTCACACCTGAGTGTTTTGTAGCTTGAAGCCTGAAGCTACAAAACGCTAGAGGGGAAAAAATCCATTATTCTCAATGGAGATGGTTCACATCTCCACTCCATGTCGCCTGAAGCTCAAACAAGTTCCGGACCCTTTTTTGTCGCTCGAATCGAGCAGATTTGGGCGTTTTTCTTCTTTTAACATTGGTGACCTTTTACCCTGCACAAAATCGTGTCAAATCGCGGTAAAAAACGCTGCAAATCGCGGTAAAAAACGCTGCAAAATCACACGATTTTCTGCTTGAAAACGCTACACTCAGGTGTGAATGCAGCCTAAATATTAACGATCATTCGAATATTTTTGACTTGTGTATGTACCATGGGACTTTTTTTTTGTTTTTTGTTTTTATCAACCTAGTATAAATACCATGTAAGACCAATGTATGTATGTGGGGGTTTCTTTTTTATGTTTTTTTTTATTTGTTTTTTGTAATTGTAAATACGTTCTCTATGTTTTATTTAATTTTTTTGTGTGTTCTGTATTTTTGAAAAATCAATAAAAACGTATGTTTAAAAAAAGGTGAAAAACTTTGAGACGTTACAATCCCTTTAACCACTTCCCACCTGCTGGCCATCATATGAAGTCCTTGACTTTGTGCGGGTATATCTGAATGATTCCTACAGCTATCTTTTTTTTTTTAGCTGGCGATTCCCTACACCATAAGGCCGCGTACACACGCGCGGACTGTTCGCCCAACCTTGTCCGCTGAACAGTGTTTGGGCGGACAGTCCGCTCGTGTGTGGGGCTTCAGCGGACAGTTTCAGCGGACAGTTGGCCGAACAAGGTCTTACGGAAATTCCGAAAAACTGTCCGCTGAAACAAGGTTTCAGCGGACTGTTCGCTCGTGTGTAGGCTTGTTCGGCCAACTAAGTCTCGCGCATGCTCAGAAAGGATTTCCACGTCGGAAGGTTGCATTGCAGTGTATAGGACGTCGTATTTTTCGTCCCGTCGTACGTGCCGTTCACGTCATCGCGCACGGTTTCAGCAAACTGTTCGTCCGTCGTGTGTGGCCATGTCCGTCCATGCTAAGTTTGAGCGGACTGTTTGCCGAAACTGTTGGACGGACAAAGTTGGGCGAACAGTCCGCGCGTGTGTACGCGGCCTAAGAATGATCATATAGGCTGTTCCGCCGCTTAATCATTCTTACGGGTGTTCTTATGGGCTGCCGCCCTCCGGTGCTTCTACCAACTCACCGATGGAAGCGACAGGATCCGCCGGCCCCTCATGTTTACCATAGAGATTTCCGGCAGACCAGATGGTCGCCAGAGTCTCTATGATCGTTTGGAGGCCGGGTGCGATTTTATGACATCACGCCTGGCCTCTGCATTCAGCATTCTGCATTAGGGCCACCTCGTCTGGGAAGCCGAGATCGTTTTTTTTTGTTTTTTTTATTTCAGGCTTCCCAGCCTAGAGGTGAGATGTGGGGTCTTATTGACCCCATATCTCACTATAAGGAGGACCGATTATGTCATATTCCTATTACAAGGGATGTTTAAATTCCTTGTAATAGGAATAAAAGTGATAAAAAAAAAAAATGTAAAAAGCGTCAAACAAAAAAGTAAAATTAACAATAAATTTTTTTTTAAAGCGACCCTGTCCCCATGTGCTCGCATGCAGAAGCGAACGCATAGGTAAGTCCTTCGTACATATAAAAACAGTGTTCAAACCACAAATGTTAGAGCGAGAGCCCTAGCCCTAGATCTCCTCTGTAAGTCAAAACATGTAACAAGTAAAAAAAATTTAACGCTTCGCTTATGGGGATTTTTAAGTACCAAAGTTTGGCGCCATTCCACGAGCATGTGCAATTTTTAAGCTTAATTTTTTTCAGCGTGCCTTGTATCTATTTACTCGGCAAAACTTCATCTTTCACATTATGCAAAAAAATTGGGCTAACTTTAATGTTTTTTTTTTAAAGCACAATTTTTTTTTCATAAAAACAATTTGAAAAATTGCTGTGCAAATACCTTACGAGATAAAAAAGTTACAACAACTGCCATTGTATTCTCTAGGGTCTTTGCTAAAATGTATATATATATATATATATATATATATATATATATATATATATATATATATATATATATATATATATATATATATATATATGGAGGTTCTATGTAATTTTCGAGCAAAAAAATTATGATTTTTACATGTAGGAGAGAAATGTCAGAATTGGCCTGGGTGGCAAGTGGTTAAAGTATAACTAAAGGCAAAACTTTATTTTAGTTTTGCATAGAATGGAAAGGGATTAGAAAATGTGTCTGTGCCCCCATTCACTCTCTCCAATTGTCCTGTTTACCCATTATCATTGAAAGTGAAAGTAAAAGAAAATCCAAAATTTTGGGTTGCCCCCAGAGAAATCTTCCAATGGGGAAACCCAAGGAATTCCTTTAATTTGCAGGGATTTCCTCTCACTTCCTGTTTGGCTATGGGAGAGGAAGTGAAGGGAAATCTCCAAAATGGGACACAGATGGCGAAAAATAAGTCTGACGGGGTTATGGCCCTCTCTTGCTCTACGCCGATATACGTTGGCAAAGTGGTTCATTACCGTGAATCACTGTTGGGTACATCTGTACCTTTAAGGGTGATAGCAGGTGCATGCACGCCCGCTGCACAGCGGGGAACCCAATGCACATGGCAGGCGAGCGCAATAGCCACCAGCCACCTGCAATGGCGTGCATGAGAGCAGGAACAGGGAATTGTTCTGTCAGGGGAGAGGAGACATATCGTTTTGTTCCTACTAAGTAGGAACAACGATATGTCTCCTCCCCCAGTCAGTCCTATCCCCATACAGTTAGAAACACTAACTAGAGAACACATTTAACCCCTTGATCACCCCCTAGTGTTAACCCCATTCCCTGTTATTGACATTTATACAGTAATCAGTGCATTTTTATTGCACTGATCGCTGTATAAATGTTAATGGTTCCAAAAATGTGTCAAAAGTGCCTGATCAGTCCGCCGCAATGTCACAGTACTACTTAAAATCGCAGATTACCGGCATTATTGGTAAAAAATAATAATAATGGCATAAATCTTTCACATAGTTTGTAGACACTAGAGATGGACGAACTTCCGACGGGACATTTCGCGAACGCGGTCAAAAGTTCACGAACCGCAGAGCTCGCGGTGGGCCCCATTGACTTCAATGGCAGGCGAACTTTGAAAACCTACAGGTCATATTTACAGCCACAAAATAATTACTAGCTGTGCACACATAGTCTCACCACATGGCCACTGACATAACACATGTATGAAGTGAATCTGGGATCGACAACTACAAGCATTCTTTTTTTTTATATGTGAAATTTTGACAATTCAGGACTCAGGAGCGCATGAAGGCAATGGAGGAGAGGAAAGGTCAGGGTAGGCTATGAAGAGGGTGCAGAAGATGATCACCAGCACCATGATATAGAGCACTGACACCAGCACCATGATATAGAGCACTGACACCAGCACCATGATATAGAGCACTGACACCAGCACCATGATATAGAACACTGACACCAGCACCGTGATAGAGTGCACTGACACCAGCACCATGATATAGAGCACTGACACCAGCACCGTGATAGAGTGCACTGTCACCAGCACAGTGATATAGAGCACTGACACCAGCACCGTGATATAGAGCACTGACACCAGCACCATGATAGAGTGCACTGACACCAGCACTGTGATAGAGTGCACTGACACCAGCACCGTGATATAGAGCACTGACACCAGCACCGTGATATAGAGCACTGACACCAGCACTGTGATAGAGAACACTGACACCAGCACCGCGATAGAGTGCACTGACACCCACACCATGATATAGAGCACTGACACCAGCACTGTGATATAGAACACTGACACCAGCACCAGGATATAGAGAACTGACACTAGCACCGTGATAGAGTGCACTGACACCAGCACCATGATAGAGTGCACTGACACCAGCACCGTGATATAGAGCACTGACACCAGCACCGTGATATAGAACACTGACACCAGCAACGTGATATAGAGCACCGACACCAGCACCGTGATATAGAGCACTCACACCAGCACTGTGATAGAGTGCACTGACACCAGCACCGTGATATAGAGCACTGACACCAGCACCGTGATATAGAGCACTGACACCAGCACTGTGATATAGAACACTGACACCAGCACCGTGATATAGAGCACTGACACCAGCACCGTGATATAGAAAACTGACACCAGGATATAGAGAACTGACACCAGCACCGTGATAGAGTGCACTGACACCAGCACCGTGATAGAGTGCACTGACACCAGCAATGTGATATAGAGAACTGACACCAGCACCATGATATAGAGCACTGACACCAGCACTGTGATATAGAACACTGACACCAGCACCGCGATAGAGTGCACTGACACCCACACCATGATATAGAGCACTGACACCAGCACTGTGATATAGAACGCTGACACCAGCACCAGGATATAGAGAACTGACACTAGCACCGTGATAGAGTGCACTGACACCAGCACCATGATAGAGTGCACTGACACCAGCACTGTGATATAGAGCACTGACACCAGCACCGTGATATAGAACACTGACACCAGCACCGTGATATAGAGCACTGACACCAGCACCGTGATATAGAGCACTCACACCAGCACTGTGATAGAGTGCACTGACACCAGCACCGTGATATAGAGCACTGACACCAGCACCGTGATATAGAGCACTGACACCAGCACTGTGATATAGAGCACTGACATCAGCACCGTGATATAGAACACTGACACCAGGATATAGAGAACTGCCGCAGAGTTCATACAGGTAGACGTTAACTGCACGTTTCTGGTGGAGCAGCCTATCAAGCATATAGAAGGTTGAGTTCCATCGCGTTGGGCAATCGCAAATAAGACATCTGACCGGCAGATTGTGTCGTTGCTGAATGTCAGCAAGGCGAGCCATGGCCGTGTAAGATCTTCTGAAATGGGCCGAAATTTTCCTTGCCTGCCGCAAGATGTCCTGGACCCCAGGGTATTTGACAACGAATCGCTGCATGACTAAGTTTAAGACGTGTGCAATGCTCTAAGCAGATTGGCACCGTTGTCACACACCACTTTACCAACTGTCAAATTGAGCGGTGTTAGCCATTGATCTGCCTGTGAACGCAAAGCTGAAAGGAGTGCCGGGCCAGTGTGGCTCTTAGCTTCCAGGCACAACAGACGCAGTACGGCATGGCAACATCTCACCTGGCATGTCGAATAGGTTCTGCGGAGCTTGGGCGGCGCAGCGGAAGAGACGCTAGCAGCAGAAAAGTAGGAGTCAGCCGAGGAGGAGAGGGAGGAGCATGGAGTAGGAGGAGGAGGAGAAGAAGAGCCAGGCCTGCATGCAATCCGTGGCGGTAAAACCAAATCTACACGGGTGCCACGGGTTACATGCTTGACGGCCGTCAGAAGGTTCACCCAGTGGGCAGTAAAAGTGATATACCTTCCCTGCCCGTGCTTACTAGACCACGTGTCTGTGGTCAGATGTATCTTGGCACCGACACTGTGTGCCAAAGATACATTCACTTGCCGCTGAACATGGCCATATAGCTGGGATGCCCTTCTGTGAGAAATACTTCCTTCCTGGGACCTTCCATTGTGGTGTTCCAATGGCCACAAATTTTCGAAAGGCCTCCGAGTCCACCAGTTTATATGGCAGTAGTTGGTGGGCTATGAGTTCTGACAAGCCAGCCGTCAACCGTTGGGCAAGAGGGTTATCCGGCGTCATCATTTTTTTTACGCTCAAACATTTGGCCCACGGAAGCCTGCCTTTTTGCAGAAAAACGTGAGGATGGCGTGATGGAAGGTGGAGTGGAGGACAATTGTGAGGAGAGAGGAGAAGGAGAAGTAGAAGACGAGGATGGACGGTGAGAGCCTGGAGTGGGGCTTTGTGTGTTCCGTTGCTCCCACTGGGCTCGGTGATGGCAGCTCATGTGCCTTCTTAAGGCGGTCATCCCTAGGTGAGTGTTGGGCTTACCGCGACTTATACGTTGACTGCAAAGATTGCAGATGGCAACACTATTGTCATTAGCGGACATGTTAAAAAAAGCCCACACTGCGGAGCCATGTGCCAGCGTCCTGGGAGCGCCAGATGTGACCGTACATGGTTGATGCCTCGCTCCTGATACATTCGCATTCTGCTTTGTCCCTCCTGTACAATCTAAGTTCTTCCTGCTTCTCCTCAGTATCTGCTGGTCCATATCTCCCTCTGAACTCCCCTCCTCTTCCTCTCTTGTGGGCACCCACATGACATCACTAGACACGTCATCATCAACGTCACCTTCCCCACCGCTATAATTAGAGATCTCAGAGTAGGCAGCAACAGCGGGGACAAACCTCCTCCTTGGGCTGATCTGGGTACTGTCGTCAGACTGCTGAGCGGCGGTTGTTGCTACCTCCTCTTCCTGATCCAATGCCAAGAGTGGCTGCGCATCGGAAATGTCTTGATATGGATCAGAAAATAATTCCTGTGACTCCAGCGGAAGGTATATGGTGGTGGTGGTGTTGGTGGTAGTGTCTTTGGGGGTGCACATAGCAGAGAGTGAAGAAGAGGGTGCAGATCGAGAGGATGAGGAGGATGCAGAAGAATAAGGCTGAGTGAACCACTCAACCAAGTCTGGTGCGTCCTTTCACGTAATCGCACGCAGCTTCTGCAATTTGCTACTTTGGCTCAAGTCTGTTGCTCCTGCCCTACCCCTACCACCCCTGTGGAAGGGCCTGCCTCTTCCTCTGCCTGTCATTTTTTAAATGACCCTGTGACAAAAGTCTCTAGAGAAGTGCAGTATGTATGTGGAAGAAGGTATATAACACCCTGATTCAATCTGTTGTTTTTGGGGGCCACTGGTCTATCACACCAGTTATAATACTTTTTTTTATTGTGTTTGTCGCTCTCTGTAGTATCGCTGCAGAACCGCTCAGCAGTCACAATGCTGCACAGTGGAAATGCACTATACTATGCTTTTTATATGTGCAAGTATTTTATATGTGTATTACACACCTATATACTGCACACCAAATAGTACACCTATACCAGTCCTTACAAGGACCTTTGTGGACCGAGTAGCTAGTGATTTGCAGACTGTACCTCAGTCCCTACACTGATAAAGGACTGCTGCAGAATAGGGCAGTGGTCAACAGTAGTGCACCAGCACCCTATATATTGTACAGCTATACCAGTCCTTACAAGGACCTTTGTGAACCGAGTAACTAGTGATGTGCAGACTGTACCTCAGTCCCTACACTGATAAAGGACTGCTGCAGAATAGGGCAGCAATCTGCAGCAGTGCACCACAACCCTATATATTGTACAGAGATACCAGTCCTTACAAGGACCTTTGTGAACCGAGTAGCTAGGGATGTGCAGACTGTACCTCAGTCCCTACACTATTAAAGGACTGCTGCAGAATAGGGCAGCAGTCAAAAATAATATTCTTTCTATATTTGGAAGAAAGTATATTATATGTGTACAACCCTATATACTGTAGTACACCTATACCATACCAGTCCTTAAAAGGACCTTTGCGGACCTAATAGTAACAGCTAGTGATTAAACTGACTGTCCCTGCTGCACTGACAAAAGACAGGCTGCTCCAATCACAAGCACAGCAGTGCACTGAACCCTATATACTGTACACCAATACCAGTCCTTAAAAGGAACTTTGTGGACCTAATAGTAACAGCTGGTGATTAAACTGACTATCCCTGCTGTACACAGCGTCCTGTCCCTCTCTGCATTGACAAAAGACTGGCTGGTGCAACAATCACTAGCACAGCAGTGCACTCAACCCTATATCCTGTACTACACCTATACCATACCAGTCCTTAAAAGGACTTTTGTGGACCTAATAGCTAGCGATTTGTGTCACTGCAGTCTCTCCCTGCTCCACACAGCAACCTCTCCCTATAATGACACAAGAAAGAATGTAAAATGGCCGCCAGATCAGGTTTATTTATAAGTTAGGGGGAATGTCCAATTGTCCATGTGCTAAAATGTCTCCATTGGCTGTCCTGTACCCCATGATGGATGTGTCATTATGGGTCAAAGTTCTTTCACACTGTAAACACATATGTCCACCGGGCGAACAGCGGCAATAGTCCGCCGATCGGGCGAATCGCGAAAATGCAAAATTCGCCGCGAAACAACCGCCGTTCAAACAGTTCGGCCATCCCTAGTAGACACTATAACTTTTTCACAAACCAATCAATATACACTTATCGCTTATATTTTTACCAAAACTATGTAGAAGAATATATATTGGCCTAAACTGAGGAAGAAATTCATTTTTTGAAAACATTTTGGGGATATTTATTATAGCAAAAAGTTAAATATATATATATATTTTTTTAAATTGTCGTTTTTTTTTTGTTTATAGCACAAAAAATAAAAACCGCAGAGGTGATTAAATACCACCAAAAGAAAGCTCTATTTGTGGGAAAAGAAGCACATCAATTTTGTTTGGGTACAGCGTTGCATGACCGCGCAATTGTCAGTTAAAACGATGCAGTGCCATATCGCAAAAAATGGCCTGATCATTAAGCAGCCAAATCCTCCAGTCTGTAAGTGGTTAAGAAAAAGGTGCCTCTTAAAGTACAATAAAATTTATGATGTTGGTAAATATGCCTGTAGGAGACTAGTAAAGTAAAATGCTCTTTATATGCTCACTTTGTTTTTGTATCCATGGACTGAAACAATGCTTGTTTTTTTAATTTTTTTTATTAGATTCTGGTTTTATTGTATTTCAGCAAATGTACATAACTCCATTTGACTACATTATGTACAAAACCGAAAATTTCCTATCAAATACTTACCGTAATTTTCCTTTCCTGATGGACTCCATGGCAGCCTACGTATTAATCCTGCCCCCTCGTACCTTATAAAACCCTGTACCATAAATCTTTGCTCCAGGCCAGAGGCTGTGTTCCATAACTTGGCCTACTCCAGCCAATGAGAGGGAACTCCTGCTGCCATGGAGTCCAGCAGGAAAGGAAAATTACAATAAGTATTTGATCAGAAATTTTCACTTTTCCTGACAGACTCCATGGCAGCCTACATATGGGAAATAACTAGCCATACACACCCAGGAGGGCAATTGCTCGTCAAAAGAAAAAGGTTTAATTGGCACCGTCAATAGACAGGATATGCAAACCAAAATTAACAGAAGACAAAAAGGCTGGTTCTACACAGTGCGCCATTAATATATTAATTGAAGACCATGAGGCCGCCTTGCAAATCGCTTCTGGGGCGACGTGCCAGTAAGCCATCCATTATGTAGAAACGCTCCTGGTCGAATGAGCGGTCATGGCCTCTGGAGACGTCAAGCCCTTAGGCTTAAAGGCCCACCGAATTACCTGAACAATCCAGGCTGCAATAGATCTTGAAGAGGCACACAAGCCCTTGTTTTTCCCGTGGAAAAGAACGAACAGATAATCAGACTGGCGAAAAGGAGCTGTGGCTTCTAGATACTGTCTCAGAGCTTCTCCAACATCTAGAGCAGGGGTGCTCAACCTGTGGCTCTCCAGCTGTTGCAGAACTACAAGTCCCATCATGCTTCTGCTTTCGGGAGTTATGCTTGTGTAACTGTCAGCCTTGCAATGCCTCATGGGACTTGTAGTTCCTCAACAGCTGGAGAGCCACAGGTTGAGCACCCCTGATCTAGAGGATAAACACTGGAGTCCTCAGCTTACCTAAACATTGGAAGAGCAATTTCCTGATTCTCGTGGAAAGACCAACGATACTTTTTGGTTTGAATCCAGCATAGGAATCAAAACTACCCAATCAGGGGATAAGGTTAGGAATGGCTCTTTGTATCCCAGAGAGCTAACTTTGGAGACCCTCTTGGTCGATTTTATGGCCACCAGGAAGGCAAATTTTAGGGAAAGTTCTATGATAGGGAAAGTTCGGTTGATCTGTGTGTCCCATCTCTCTTCCTGAGAAAAAATCCAGGACAAGGGGCAGATCCCACTTAGAAATCTCGGTTTTCTCTGAGGTCTGAGCCTTATTGCTCCTCTGAAGAACTGCCGAGTAAAAAGATGTCTAGCCCAGTATAAGCCGTGAAGGAAGAAATTGCAGAGATTTGGACCCGCAAGGAGCTGACTGACAAGGAAAGATACAGGCCCGATTGTAGGAAGCCCAGCATATCCTGTATCTTTGGGTTATTGCAAGAACCTGCAGTGGTGGAAATGTAGTCTGCAAATTTTGACCAAATCCTTCTGTAGACTCTGTTGGAACCTGCTCTTCCCGTGTTTCATCAACATTGAGATGGCCCTGCTTGGACAACCTAGGGCCTTCAGCTTTCCCCTCTCAAAAACCAAGCCATCAGATGCAAAGGCCCAGGGACAGCGACACCTTGTGTAGTACCTCTCTTCAGTTTGAAATTGCATGGGAGGGGAATAGGTTTACCTCCGGGATGTCTCCCAGTCACAGTACCCACTTGAAGACTTTGGTGTGGAGAGCTCATTCGTTGTTGTCTAGAGACACCCTCAAAAGAAAGTCTGCCTGAACGTTCTGATCTCCAAGGAGCTAAACAGCTGTCAAATTTGCCAAGTTCACTTGGGCCCATCTTGCTACTCCAGCGGACATGCACAGTCCGCTGGTGAGGCATTGTGTGTTGGTGGGCTGCGCGTGCAGCCCGCCATCTCGCTGTGCTTACATTGCGCATGCATGGTCGGGGTGGAGCATGCACAGCTCAGGAGGCCAAGGGAGGGCAGACCCGTAATTTGACGCAGCTGACACCAGTCGGCTATGCACAGCCATGGCATCCATTCTATATTAGCTGGAAGTCAGGACGCTGTGTGCTCTCATAATCCCTTTTCTAGGTAATGATTTAATTTAAATTTCTGAACCATTGTTTCAGTAATTACAGGAAATCTGTCTATATATATATTATCAATATTATATTGATCACTATAGGGATATTTTATATTATAACTAGCTGCTACATGAGTGTAGATGATTACTTAATTTAATCAGTCTATTACATAGATACTGGAAGCTTACATGACCTGTAGGAACACTTTTGTCCCTCTCTTGAACCAACGTATTATGTATTACTCAGGTAGCAACTTTCTCGATCCAGTTTCCAACACAGAGGAGATTAACCTCTGCAGGGTTATTAAGACCTTTCTATGAGAAACAGCTCTCCCTTTCTTTTCTTTTAAATAGAATTATGGAATGTTTTATCTGTTACACCATCACAGTATATCTAAGCCCTTGTACACACAGTCGGAGAATCCGTCGGAATGTGTCCTATCGGACCGTGTCGTCGGATAATCCAACTGTGTGTGGTATGCATCGGACTGATTCCATCTGAATATCCGTCGGACCCAATTTTTCAACATGTTGGAAATATTTCCCGACCAACTGGTTCGATCGGACATACTCCGATCATGTGTAGAGAATTTTGATCGGACCAAGTGCCACGCATGCTCAGATCAAATTCCTACATCAAAGCTATTGGCTACTAGCCTGAACGTAGTCCCATCGTAACGAAATTACGTCATCACGTTCTGAATGATTGGATTTTTCGACAACTTAGTCCGACCGTGTGTATGCAACAGTTTAGGACAAGATCCGACGGACAAAATCCGACGGATTTGGTTGTCGAAATCTCTGACCGTGTGTACAGGGGCTTAGTGTATTTAATACAAAAAATTATATCTCTCACAATAATAATTGTACTTTTTGAAATAATGTTTATTGACATTGCATGTGAAAGATTTATGCCATTTTTATGGCATTTTTTTTTTTCTGCTAGGAATGGCAGTGATTTGTAATTTTTAGCGGTACTGAGACAGACAGATCAGAGACTACACTTTTTTTGGGACCATTGGCATTTATACAGCTGCCATGCAACAGCAGCATGCGCATGCCCTCTGGTGGCCGAAAATGGGTAAGAAGTACCCTACGGGATTTCGCCCCGGAGAGCCATTGTGCCGCAGTATATCTGCATGACGCGGTCAGCAAGTAGTTAAGTTGCAGATCCAGTTGAGCAACTCCTTTATTTTGAAACATTTACATACATTCCTGTGGTCTCTCCTATTTGATGTGTTCCATTTTGAATTATCTGAAGCAACTCAGAGACTGGCATGTAGGTAGGGGCAGCCGCAGTAAACATTCAGAGTCCAGTTGCAGAAAACAGAGCTGTATTGAAATGGAACTTCAGTAAAGCACAGCAAGCCCGGCAGGGAGACAACCCGACTGGGCACATTCTCAGAATGAACAGCAATGAGAGGTAGCAGTCGGTCTGAGGTGTACTGACAGCGTATGCCTCGAGGTGCGGAATGCAGACTGGCCAGTCCGTGCCCGAGTGGGGAGACTTCCAGGAGGGTTGCGGTGTCCCTGCACCTTCTCTACTTGCCTGGAACCTCTCTCTGATGCTAATCACAATCCCTGAGACACGGGTTACCTGTCCCTACTCTATCTACACGCAAAATGTGCCCAAGCCGAGGAGCCAAGGTCTTAAATAGACTGTGCCCCACCCAGGATGGCCGCCAGAGTCATATAGGGGACCAGCATCCAGTCGGATAGCTGCCCCTGTGACCCAGAAAACCATAGAGGAACTAAGTTCTTCTGGGCTTCCTCTCCTTCAGCAGTGCTGCTGGGGTTGAGCACAACCTGCAGAGGAAAAAGCAGACTACACCTGCCTACACTTTCCCCTCTCTTTGACAGATGCTGTTCCCAGCATCTCAACCAGGGGCAGACTGACAGCTCATGGGGCCCCCGGGCAAAAGGAGAACATGGGGCCCCCTGTGTGCCTGCCCATGTGTCCCCGCCCATGTTCAAGCTACATCCACACAAAGCCCCACCTACATATTGCACTGCCCACACTGCATGCGTTCAAATAATTTCTCTACACTATGTTCAAAATAAATGTTTATTATAGGTATTAAAGAAAAATAAAATGTACATTAAAGTGCAACAATGGTACGGGAGCAGGTGGCCACATCGTCTGATTGTTTCTAGGGTGAACCGGTGTGGTAACCAATGTAAGGAACATTCTTATACTGACTATCAATGTAAGGAACATTCTTCTCACTGACCACAAATGTAAGGAATATTCTTCTACTGACCACCAATGTAAGGAACATTCTTCTCACTGATCACCAATGTAAGGAACATTCTTCTCACTGATCACCAATGTAAGGAACATTCTTCTCACTGATCACCAATGTAAGGAACATTCTTCTCACTGATCACCAATGTAAGGAACATTCTTCTCACTGATCACCAATGTAAGGAACATTCTTCTCACTGATCACCAATGTAAGGAACATTCTTCCCACTGATCACCAATGTAAGGAACATTCTTCTCACTGATCACCAATGTAAGGAACATTCTTCTCACTGATCACCAATGTAAGGAACATTCTTCCCACTGATCACCAATGTAAGGGACATTCTTCTCACTGATCACCAATGTAAGGGACATTCTTCTCACTGATCACCAATGTAAGGGACATTCTTCTCACTGATCACCAATGTAAGGAACATTCTTCTCACTGACCACCAATGTAAGGAATATTCTTCTACTGACCATCAATGTAAGGAACATTCTTCCCACTGATCACCAATGTAAGGAACATTCTTCCCACTGATCCCCAATGTAAGGAACATTCTTCCCACTGATCACCAATGTAAGGAACATTCTTCCCACTGATCCCCAATGTAAGGAACATTCTTCCCACTGATCACCAATGTAAGGAACATTCTTCCCACTGATCACCAATGTAAGGAACATTCTTCCCACTGATCACCAATGTAAGGAACATTCTTCTCACTGATCACCAATGTAAGGAACATTCTTCCCACTGATCACCAATGTAAGGAACATTCTTCCCACTGATCACCAATGTAAGGAGCATTCTTCTCACTGATCACCAATGTAAGGAACATTCTTCTCACTGACCATCAATGTAAGGAACATTCTTTTACTGACCACCAATGTAAGGAACATTCTTCTACTGACTATCAATGTAAGGAACATTCTTCTACTGACCACCAATGTAAGGAACATTCTTCCCACTGACCACCAATGTAAGGAACATTCTTCTACTGACTATAAATGTAAGGAACATTCTTCTACTGACTATCAATGTAAGGAACATTCTTCTACTGATCACCAATGTAAGGAGTATTCTTCTACTGACTATCAATATAAGGAACATTCTTCTACTGATCACCAATGTAAAGAACATTCTTCTCACTGATCACCAATGTAAAGCCGCGTACACACGGGCGGACTGTATGGCCTACTTAGTCCGTCGAAACACATTTCAGCGGACAGTCCGCTCGTGTGTGGGCTTCAGCGGACTTTTTCAGCGTGCAGTCTGGCGTACTAAGTATTTCGGATTTTTCGAAATATTGTCCGTCATACTTTGGTTTCAGCGGACAATCCGCTCGTGAGTAGGCTAGTTCGACAGACTAAGAATGGCGCATGCTCAGAAAGGATTTACACGGCGAAAGGTTGCATTGCTGTGTATTGGACTTCCTATTTCTAGTCCCGTCGTACGTGCTGTACACGTCATCGCGCAAGCTTTCGACGGACTGTTTGTGCATCCGTGTGTGGTCAAGTCCGTTCATTCGAAAGTAGGATGGACTGTCCGTCGGATTGTATGACGGACTAAGTAGGCCATACAATCCGCCCGTGTGTACGTGGCTTAAGGAACATTCTTCCCACTGATCACCAATGTAAGAGACATTCTTAGTGTACAGATGGCAGTGTTAGAGCCCTTTCACACTGGGGCAGCGTGGGCGCGCCAGCGGTAAAGTGGTGCTATTTTTAGCGCCTCTGCACCGTCGTTTTAGCAGCGATATTTGCCCACTAGTGGGGGGTTTTACCCCCCGCTAGCGGACGAAAAGGTTAAAACCACCACAAAGCGATGCTGCTGCAGCAGCACTATGCTGGCGGTATAGCTGTGCTGCCCCATTCATTTCAATGGGCAGGAGCGGTGGAGGAGCAGTACATACACCGCTCCTTCACCGCGCCAAAGATGCTGCTAGCAGGACTTTTTTTAGCGTCCTGTCAGTGCACCGCTCCAGTGTGAAAGCCATCGGGGCTTCACACTGGAGTGTGAGGAGCGGCTCTTTCAGGGCACTTTGCAGGCACTATTTTTAGCGTTATAGTGCCTGCAGAGCACACCAGTGTGAAAGGGGTCTTAGGGATAAGCATCCAGTGTATACATTTCAGTGATATATATATATATATATATATATATATATATATATATATATATGGAATAACACTCACTTAGCCCAAGTTCACACTGACAGCGGGAATGAAAGTGTGCGAGTTCAGCTTAACTCGCACAATTTCAAAACCGCATGTCAGTATGAGTTTGGCAGCGATTTCAAAGACATCTGTGCGGGTTGCTGCACAGATGTCTATGGAAATCGCACCCAGAAGTCGCCAAAAGTAGTACAGAAACTACTTTTGGGAATCAGTGTGACGCTGATTCAGGTTAGTGCCATTGCCGGCAATTTGCCATGCAATTTCACATGTTAAATCGCATGCCAAATTGCTCCAATGTGAACCAAGGCTAAGTGCTATTCCCTATAAATAACACTGATATCTATACACTGAGTGGCATTCAGTGTAACAGATATCAGTGTGCACTAGTGAATAGCACCTGGTAAATAGGCACATGGCAAGAGGAAAAGAAAAAGAACACACATTCATACTACACTAACTGTAACTGCTGTGCTGTCATTATCACACTGACCTGCTGCTGCGCACAAGGCAGGTCAGTGTGATTGGCCAATTCCACGATGAGTTAACTCTGTGCCTGTGGGCTCTGTCCTCTGTGTGCACTCTGCAGGCTCCAACTCAATATCGACTTTCCCGTGCGGCAGTGATGTGTGTGGCCCCGCCCCCTCTGCTGAATTCCTCGGGGGGAGAGGTGGCCAAAGTGCCTTTCTCTGCAATGATCCCCGCACGGCTGACGTGACAGGGCTCCATGATTGGTTGCACTAAGATCATCTATCCCATTCCCGGCCAGCTCGCTCCTCTCCTATAGCTCTGCATGAGCAACTTGCCAGTGCCAGCAAGGATGTGTGCACTTGTTCCTCGGGGGTATAGTCTTAAAGCCCCGTACACACGAGAGGACTTATGTCCGACAGACTTCCAAAGGAGTTCTGCCGGAGTTCCGACAGAGTTCTGACGGACTTTTCGACTGAGCGGACTTGGCCACACACAATCACACCAAACTCCGACGGATTCGAACGTGATGACGTACGACTGGACTCGAATAAGGAAGTTCATAGCCAGTAGCCAATAGCTGCCCTAGCGTCGGTTTTAGTCCGTCGGAATAGCGTACACACGAGCGAATTTTTCGGTAGGAACTGGGTCCCGCGGAGTTCCGTCGGAAAAATTTGAAGCATGTTCCATTTTCTAAAGTCCATCAGACTTTTGCGAATCAAAAGTCCTTTGCAGCCCACACACGATCGAATAGTCTGACGGAATCATTCCGTCGGACTTTGGATGTTGAAAAGTCCGCTCGTGTGTACGGGGCTTTAGTCTCTCTCCAATTCTGCATTTTAAGATGCGGGCACCTCAAGGGGCAGACTGAGCCGGACCCCCCCACCTCGGGGCCCTCGGTCAGCGACCGAGTGACCGAATGGTCAGTCCGCCCCTGATCTCAACACAGTAAAGAACAATGTGAAAACTGAAATAAACCTAAAGCCCCATACACACTATCAGATTGTCTGCTGATTTTTTCCTTCAGGTTTACCAAAACCATGTAGTACAAGGGCCTGCCTGATTGCATACACATTGAAACCCCTAAGGTTTGACCTCATATTATATGGTTTTGGTAAATCTGATGTAAAAAATCAGCAGACAATCTGATAGTGTGTATGGGGCTTTATTAGAAAGACACAAACAAGAAAAAGTTCAAACACAGTCAGAGTACTTTGAAGGGAGCTGCCCCGCAGGTAGACCGTGTGAGGCAACAGAACTCAGGGTCCGTGCTGGAATCACCACTTAAGTGGTAATTTTCAACGTATAAATAATAAAGATGGGTATTCCTGCGCCAACTCAAATGGCTATAGAGCATGTACTGCTGCACGCACTGAGGGAAATGTCTGAACCCAATGTGATAGAAATAAAAGAATAGTGGTGCGCTATACACATAGAATAAAATAATAGAAGTGCTGGATATCCTAGTGGACCAGTATTGCAGTAAAATAAATATCTAAAAGCAGGTGCTGGCAATTACCAGGCTAACAAATATATGGAAAAAACACAATACTGACTAAGCATGAACAAAAAATATCATCAGAGCAATGTGCAAAAATAAGTGTTAACAATAGCCAGACTTTAAATACATGAAACAAGGTGCATATATCTCAAGTGAAATGAATAATTTATTTAAAAGTAGGTAACAGTCATGCAAAAAACACGGTTCATGCATAAAAAAATTAATAAGTCCATATAAAAACATGTATGACAGTGTCCATAAGAAAGCTTCTTCCTGCAAAATATATGTAGTGCAAAAATATAGTGCCCCTTGTAAACCCAACAATAAAGTGCAGGTGCTGGTAACCAAACTTCTGTAAGGTGTTGCTAGTGATGGGTGATTGCAAAATCCTCCATGCTGATTAAATATATGGGTGTCCCCTTACCTTACTGCTGTTAGGTAACAGCATATAAATATATAACTTTAGGGTCCTTGTTGACCGTCTTAGCGTGGTGGCCCATGCTCTTGTTGTTATAGGTGTCCTGCCTATAATCAGCGTTAGCGTCCCCCTTTAGTGGTAACCTATGAGATATACAGGATGGAAGGGTCTCGCCAGTAAACCATATGTAGAGATTAAAGCGGTAGTAAACCCGCAAATTTTTTTTTTTTTTTTTAACACCTGCAAAGCAAAAGGCATAATGAGCTAGTATGCACCGCATACTAGCTCATTATGAAATACTTACCTTAGAACGAGGCCCCGACATCTGGCCCGATTTCTTCCGGGTATCGCGGCTCCGGCGCTGTGAGTGGCCGGAGCCACGATATCGTCACTCCCGCGCATGCGCGCGAGAGATCTCATTCCGGCCGGTCGGCCACTGCCGGACTTTCAGGCCGAGAATCCCCTTGTGCGCATGCGCCGCTGCAGTCAGCGGCGCATACCGAGGGGAATATCTCCTAAACCGTACAGGTTTAGGAGATATTTTTTTTACCTACAGGTAAGCCTTATTATAGGCTTTCCTGTAGGTAAAAGTTAAAAAATTGAGTATACAACCACTTTAAGCACAGGAGGGATGCCCCATAGTGTAGTATATTTAAAAGGTATTTATTCGATTTAATATAAAGTAAGACAGGTACTCACATAACAATGAATGAACAACAGGCAATGTAAAGATGAGCAGCGAGCTCGATAGCATCACTTCAGGTATCACAGTTCCCCGGAAAAGTCCGGTCGCGTGTGGGTGTTTGTGGGCAAGTCCGCTCATTTAGAAAGTCCGGCGGACCTCTGCTGCAAAGTCCGACGGATAATCTGATCGTGTGTAAGCGGCATAAGTATCTGATTTTCTGCCACTTTCACTTTTAGTGTTCTTCAACAACATCCAATCTCCCAGTTGCAACAAAATTTCCTTTAGAGTAAAGCCCTCAGCCAATTCTTTTGTCTGTCCAGGACCACCTACTTGGATTTTCTGTATCTGGTCCCAGTGTTCCTGCACCTAGTGTTGTCTCTGGAGAGCCCAGCAGGAGGTCTACCAGTAGCCTGCCATAGTGTCCAAACATCAGGTAAAATGGGGTGTGACCCATAGCCTGATGAACTGTGTTGTAGGCCCAGACCACAGCTCCCATGTCTTGGTGCCCATATCATGCCTAGTAGGGTGTGACTGAAGTGTTAACAAGCTCCATTGCCCTGCAGGTGGTAAGAAGTGGTATGCAACATCCACTGAGGTGGCACAGTTTGGACATGATCAGTGACTCAAAGTTTGGATCTTGGTCTGAGATTATGTATTTGGGACAGCCAGATGTTTGGACCACGTGTTTCCAAAACCGTTTAGCTGTGGTCGGAGCCGATTGGTCCTTGGTGGGGACTACTACAATGAACTTGGTGAAGTGTTCAATAAAAACCAGAGCATAGTGATACCCTGAGGGGAAGCTGGATATTCACTGTGACCCATGGTTTCTTTAGTGTGCCGCTCAAGGTGATGCTGTTACCACTGCAAGAGTGCCAGTATGGAATGGAGCTTGTCCCAGCTCCTGTAGTAACTGTAAGGAAGAGAGGAAAGATCCCTAGTGCCGCATATCCACCAAGTCCTATGGTGGTATGGGAGAAACAACCTCAGCCTGGGCTCCTGCCAGGCCACGCCCCCAACGTGTCTCTCTTCCTTCCAAAGTGCTGGATATTGTCACTGTGACCAGTACAAATGGCTTGGCGGTGGTAATAACCATGGCTGTACCCTTTTCAGGAGTGACCTTATGCACGAAGCAGGCTTTGCGCTCCCGGCAAGCTTTCTAGACTCAGTCAGCCATCCATGGGCAAAAGAAGTATCTTCTGACCAGGGTCTCAGTTCAGTCGGCCCAGAAGTGCCCACTTGCAGCATGCAGCAACTGGCAGATTTGAAGAATGTGTCCCTGGGGCACCACAATCTGTAGTATGTTCTGCAGTTTGGTAGGGATGCACGCCTGGTGGTAAAGTAGATTGTCCCACATCTCAAGCCAATCCCACTATGTCTGGATTACTCTGTCCATGTTGCATAGTCTCTGACCCTCGTGAGAAGATGGCTTATGCCGCGTACACACGACCAGACTTTTCAAAAGTAAAGGTCTGATGGAACGAATCCGCCGGACAATTCGATCATGTGTGGGCTTCATCGGACCTTTGCTGTGTAAAAATCAGACGGACTTTAGATTTAAAACATGTTTCAAATCTTTCTGATGGACTCGAGTCCAGTCGAAAAATCTGTTTGTCTGTATGCTAGTCCGACAGACGAAAACCGATGCTAGGGCAGCTATTGGCTGCTGGCTATGAACTTCCTTATTCTAATCCGGTTGTACATTATCATGTTCAAATCCGTCAAACTTTGGTGTGATTGTGTGTTGCCAAGTCCGTTCATTCGGAATGTCCATCGGAACTCTGCCAAAAGTCCTTCGGGAAGACCGTCGGACCTAGTCCGTCAAAAAGTCCGGTCATGTGTATGCGGCATTCCACTGACGCAAGAGGAAGTGTTGTACCTGCAGGAGATTGAGGTTCTTTTGTTAGATCAGAACGGATTCCTCCCAGGTATGGATTTCTGTGGGTTCTGCCTGGGGGAATGTGGCCCCCCGAGGGAGCTTGATGCATCTGCTGAAGGTAGGACAGAGGCTACCTCGATGCCCTCCTGGCTGGAATCCTCCCCTGGGCGTTCCATTAGATAGCGAGAGCATCTGTGTGTCTGTTAATCTTCCTGGGCTTGTACTGGATCTTGTATTTGAACCATGCTAGTTGAGCAACCCACCTTTGCTCTAAATCCCCCAGTTTAGCTGTCTCTGGGTAGGCAAGGGGTCTGGGGTATATATTATGTTTTTTAAAATTCATTAAAGTGTATTTTTCCCCCAAAAAAATAGCATTTGAAAAACCACTGCGCAAAAACACTGTGACATAAAAAATCTCAACCACCACTATTTTATTCTCTAGGGTCTCTGCTAAAAAAAAAAATATATATATATATATATATATATATATATAGGAAGGCCAGTATGGTAGCCTAAATTTTTGGGAGGAGCCCGGGGGGGGTATTTAACCAGCCCGCTCGCCTGTGGTTTCCTGTGCACGGTACAACGTCCCTAGGCCGACTCTTTGAAACTCATTAGCGCCAGTGAGTTCCCGCGTTTGTAGTTTTTCGAGGCTCATTTCCGTTCGCAATTCACATACAGCACATCAACGCAGGGTTTTCGGTTGACTTTTCATTTCACGCATTGTTAGATATCTTGTCACTAAGCCTTGATATCAAACTTACGAATCATTCGTAAAGAACCCTAAGGCCGGCCTATTACTCGTAACGTTATCATACCAAACATTTATTCGTTTTTATGTACCTCACACTGATGCAAAGACACAGCTTTGTTTAGGCGTGTCTCACTGTTTTATGCTCCACAGACAAATCAATGTCACTCATGAATTTACTGGACACCGATCAGTGCCATATCAAGTCTGAACCATTTCAAAACCATTTCAACCATTTCAAACCATTTCAATCATTTCAAATAATTTCACTCTCACCTACCGCGCTCCGATTCGAATCCAGTCGCATCCACGATACACCTTTTCGTCCCGGTGCGCCCCAGTTGTCTTTTCAGCCTCATTTCAGTACATGAAAAAATATATGGAAAGTAGTGTTGCGCAGTACTGGATAGGTAGATATTAACCTGAAAATGTAATAGATTATGTCCGCATCACAGTAATTAAAAGAATAGGTGTGCTGTCACCCACACTAGAAAGGGTGATATATAGGAGGCCAGAATTGGCAAAATGACATAAAAAATGATGCTAAAGTGTGAATAAATCTGTGTGAATGTCCTCTACGTCACAATGTGAATATCATAATACATAAATAATCAACGAAATAAAATAGTGATTCTTAATGCGATTAACAGAAAATCGCATAAACAGTGCCAGTGCTGAACGGTGAATAAAACTATAAAAATGTCTACTACACCATAAAATAAAAACCAATATACATACAAAAAGTCACTAAAAAACAGGATTATGTAAAAAGAACTTAATAGTGACTAAGAAATCGCATACAGTGCCAGTGCCAAGAATTATTGTAGATAAATGCGTATAAATGTATTTATACCATATGCTGAATCGTGTGGGTGCGGTGAACCTATATAAACGTGCGACATAAAACAAAGAATAAAACGTGTAAAAAACCCACAAAGAGATAAGATCTCTTAAAAAAATATAAATAAAATAAAATCGCAGTGAATGTGCACAGTGATTTAAAACTATATCAACCAATAAATATAGTTAAAGGGGTTGCACAATCACATATATCAGGTTAGTGTCCATTCAAGATGTGCAACAACTGGTGGCGATTATATCCAAAATCGCATGCAACAGAAACGCATATGGTGCTGGTATTCGATTTTTTTGTGCACTATAAGATAACGATGCAATCGGTGATTGCGTTGGTGATGGTGACTATATCCCACGTGGTCCTGTGTGCTCAGGGTATGGATGTCCCCTTACCTTACAGCTGTAAGGTAACAGCGTTTGACATATGTATCCTCAGGGTTCCTGGTAATCCTTATCCCTCGAGGTCCTATTCTTGTGGCCCCAAAGACCTGACGTCTCCTGCCTATTGCGCCGTGTCCTCAAATGGACGCTCAGCGATACTCAGCATGGGGGGGGGGGGGGGTTGTTAGGTTGCCTCAGCGGTAGATTTATGTGAGGGTTAAGCAGATAAGGAAGAGGGGAGCCCCATAGTGTAGTAAGTTTGAACAAAGTTTGAATTTTATTTAAATATACTGAATAAAATACTCACAAACATATAGAGCTTTTTTGCAAGGTATAAACGAGCCTCGAGCTCGATTGCGTCACTTCCGGTAGCGTCCCAGCTCGAGGCGTCCATTTGAGGAGATCAACACGGCGCAATAGGCAGGAGACGTCAGGTCTTTGGGGCCACAAGAATAGGACCTCGAGGGATAAGGATTACCAGGATTATAGTGCACAAAAAAATCGAATACCAGCACCATATGCGTTTCTGTTGCATGCGATTTTGGATATAATCGCCACCAGTTGTTGCACATCTTGAATGGACACTAACCTGATATATGTGATTGTGCAACCCCTTTAACTATATTTATTGGTTGATATAGTTTTAAATCACTGTGCACATTTACTGCGATTTTATTTCATTTATATTTTTTTAAGAGATCTTATCTCTTTGTGTTTTTTTTTACACGTTTTATTCTTTGTTTTATGTCGCACGTTTATATAAGTTCACCGCACCCACACGATTCAGCATATGGTATAAAGACATTTATACGCATTTATCTACAATAATTCTTGGCACTGGCACTGTATGCGATTTCTTAGTCACTATTAAGTTCTTTTTACATAATCCTGTTTTTTAGTGACTTTTTGTATGTATATTGGTTTTTATTTTATGGTGTAGTAGACATTTTTATAGTTTTATTCACCGTTCAGCACTGGCACTGTTTATGCGATTTTCTGTTAATCGCATTAAGAATCACTATTTTATTTCGTTGATTATTTATGTATTATGATATTCACATTGTGACGTAGAGGACACTCACACAGATTTATTCACACTTTAGCATAATTTTTTATGTCATTTTGCCAATTCTGGCCTCCTATATATCACCCTTTCTAGTCTGGGTGACAGCACACCTATTCTTTTAATTACTGTGATGCGGACATAATCTATTACATTTTCAGGTTAATATCTACCTATCCAGTACTGCGCAACACTACTTTCCATATATTTTTTCATCCTGTAAAAGGGGTTCAAGTACCCCATTTCCAGTGTATGCAGCGGTACAATAATTAGATTGTCGTTCCCTTTCCTGATTAGGCGCAGGAATAACCCCCTAACACTCATTTCAGTACATGCTCCAGAGTCCCGTTCGTTGTCAGTCGCAGGTTGCGGCTCACCGATTCGTGCCTCTGTCATGGGAAATCATTTCACTGTCACGTATCACGTTCAGATACAAATTCAGTCGCATCTACGATGCACCAATTCGTTTCGGCGTGCCCCATGTATTTTTTGGCCTCATTCCAGTACATGTTCCAGAGTCCCGGTCTTTGTTAGTCGCAGGTTGCGGCTCACCGATTCATGCCTCTGTCATGGGAAATCATTTCACTGTCACGTATCGCGTTCCGATATGAATCCAGACGTATCTACGATGCACCAATTCGTTCCGGCGTGCCCCAGGTATTTTTGGCCTAATTTCAGTACAGTCGCAGGCGCGGCACGACCGTTTCGTACCTCTGTCATGGCAAACATTTTTCACTCATTTCACTGTCATTTACCGTGCTCAGATTCAAATCCAGTCGCATCCGTGATGCACCGATTCGTTCTGGTGTGCCCCAGTTGTTTACAGCCTCATTTCAGTACATGCTCCAGAGTTAGGATTCATTGTCGGTCGCAGGTTTCGGTTCTCTGATTCATGACTCTGTCATGGGAAATCATTTCACTGTCACGTATCACGCTCCGATACGAATCCAGTCGCATCATGCACTAATTTGTCTTGGAGCGCCCCAGGTATTTCCCCCACATATCGGTACATGCTCCAGAGTCCGATTTGTGGTCAGTCGCAATAGCGGCATGATCGATTCATGCCTCTGTCATGGCAATCAAAATCATTTCACTGTCACATACTGCGCTCCGATTCAAATCCAGTTGCATCCGTGATGCACCGATTCGTTCTGGTGGGCCCCAGTGGTTTTAGCCTCATTTCAGTGCATGCTCCAGACTCTGGTTCATTGTCAGTCACAGTCGCGGCACGACCGACTTGTGCCTCTGTCATGACATACATTTAATTAATTTCACTGTCGTGTCCGAGATGCACTGATTCGTTCTGGTGTGCCCCAGTTGTCCCCAGTTGGCTTGGTCTCATTTCATTCCATGCTCCACAGTTCGACTCATCGTTTATCGCAGTCATGACATGCCGATTCGTGTTTACATCATGGCAAACATTTCACTCATTTCATTTCACACACTTGTCGCTTGAGTCGAATACCAACAATGCATTGATTCGCACCCGTAACTTCAGCATTACAGGTAGAGGTCGACTGATATATCGGTGACCGATATATCGGCCGATATTTGCACTTTTTAAATTAATCGGCATCGGCCGATTGTGCTGATAAAAAGGCCGATTTAGAACTACAGCGCGACTTGCAAATTACTTCTGTAATAGAAGTCAGTGTAAGTTGCCTGAGTCTTCAGTGAAATGACTTGTATCCTCTCTGGGCAGTCTGCCAAGAAAAGAGCAAAAAAGATACAATGTTTACACTTGAATGAATGAAATCATCTCAGTGTGTAGAAGTTCTCAGTTTAACCATTTAAAGACTAAATCTTTTCTGACACTTGTTGCTTACAAGTAAAAGTCCTGTATTTTCTGCCAGAAAATCACTTGGACCTCCCAAAAATTATATATATTTTTTTAGCAGAGATCCTAGGGAATAAAATAGCGGTTGTTGCAATATTTTATGTCACATGGCATTTGCACAGAGGTCTTTCAAATGCATTTTTTGGGGGGAAAAAATACACTATTTAAAAAAATAAAAATAAAATAAAAACAGTAAAGTTAGCCCAATTTTTTTCGTCCAAAAGTTTTGACTACCTGTTTTTATTTAATATATAGTTTTTTTTTTTTTATCTAAATCATACATACAAGTAAACTGATTGGAGGTTTGTTTTGTTTAATAAAT
Organism: Lithobates pipiens; assembly: GCF_037356315.1. Classification (NCBI taxonomy): domain Eukaryota; kingdom Metazoa; phylum Chordata; class Amphibia; order Anura; family Ranidae; genus Lithobates; species Lithobates pipiens. Next base: position 168,348,584 of record NW_027507788.1, read on the forward strand.
GTTTAAATGTAAGAAATTTTCTGTATCACTTATGAAGGCTGCTTTCACACTGGAGCAGGCATGCGTTGATGGTAAAACGCTGTAAGTTTTAGCGGCGCTTTACCATCATTTTAGCGGCGCTATTCGGCTGCTAGTGGGGCACATATAACCCAGCTAGTGGCCGAAGAAGAGGTTAAATGCGCCTGTGAAGCACCACTGCCAAATCGCATTGCATGCGCTTCGGCAGTGGTGCCTGTTCATATCAATGGGCAGGAGTGGTGGAGGAGTGGTATACACCACTCCAAACATGCTGCTTGCAGGACTTTTTTTTAACATCCTGCCAGCGCATCGCCTCAGTGTGAAAGCACTCTGTCTTTCACACAGACTGCAGGGGAGCCATTTTGCAGGCACTTTACAGGCGCTATTTTTAGCCCAAAAGCGCCTGAAAAACGCCCCAGTGGGAAAGGTGTTTTAGATTTTATGAGATGAAGGGGGATTAAAATAAATAAATAAATAAAAAATGTAAAAAAGGAAAAAAAATCAGCCATCGGCCGCCATGATTTCTAAATATCGGCATCGGCCAGAGAAAAACCCATATCGGTCGACCTCTAATTACAGGTATTGTTCGCATGTTGCATGTCATTCCCCCCAAATCCAGCAGTCACTACAGATCGAATCCTTCGTGCTTCGAAGTTCAGCCAGGGTCTCAATTCATTTGTTAAAAACTTTTGCCTCACTGCTACTTCCCCTTATAGTCGCACAATCTGATGCATGTTGGTTTAGTTTCATACACTTTACAACCGGTTTGTATCAGGATTCATTACAAAGATTCGTGTCAGTTTCATTTCATACACGCTACAGCCTGATTCAAATCCAGTCACCTCAGCGGCACAGCGATTTGTACCGGATTCATTTCGTACTCTGCACGGTCTGATTTATATTGGATTAATTTCAAACACTCTACAACTGGTTCTTAGCAGATTAATTTCATGCAATCGATTCATATAGGATTAATTTCATACTTACGACCGATTCATATCGGATTCATTCCATACACATCCAAGAACAAATTCTTGCAATCATTGCGAGCATGCATCCAATCACAAACTTCTTGCAATCGCTGTAAGCATGCACCCAAGCATACACTCCCTGCAATCGTTGCAAACACATATCCAAGCACAAACTTCTTTCAATTGCTGCAAGCACGCATTCAAGCATAGACTTCTTGCAATCGTTGCAAGCACGCATTAAAGCATAGACTTCATGCAATCGTTACAAGCATGCATTCAAGCATAGAATTCTTGCAATAGTTACAAGCACACATCCAAGCATAAGCTTCTTGCAATAAGTGCAAGCACACATCCAAGCATAAACTTCTTGCAATTGTCGCAAGTAGATGTCCAGGCACAAACGTATTGCAATCATTGCTAACACGCAGTTCTGGCTAGCTCAGTGGATTGCTTTAGGAAGGGGGCCTGGATGCTCGGGGGATGGGAAGGTTTTTTTTTCCCCTGCTGTGGCGGGTTGGAGCATGCTCTGCTGGGATTTTTTGCCTTCCTCTGGATCGGCTGTGGGTGTGGGGTTGGGTGTGTTAGGTTGTACGATGTTTTATTTATTTAATTTTATGGTTGGACTGGATGGACTTCTGCCTTTTTCGACCTGGCTAACCATGCATCCTACCATAACTTCTTGCAATCGTTGCAAGCACGCATCCTGGCATAACTCCTTGCAAATGTTGCAGGCACGCATCCTAACATAACATCTTGCAGTCGTTGCAAGCACGCATCCAAACATAGTTTCTTGCAGTCGTTGAAAACACACATTCAAGCACAACTCCTGCAGTCTTCGCAAGCACATGCAGTAATACAAACTTCTCACAGCCACTACGAACACATCTCCAGTGACAAACTCCCGTGCAATCGTTGCAAGCACGCGTTTAAGCACAACTTTTGCAATCGTGGCAAGGCACACAACTTAGCATAACTCTTGCAATCGTTCTTCTTGCAAGCACATTCTCAGTGGCACACAAACTGGCTAAACATCATTTTCAGTGGCACTTAATTGGCCACTTGTTTCCAGTGGCTTTTTTCATACAAGCCACTCACTGTTTCCTGTCTGTCATCTCTCCCTTAGGACATTTGAGTTCAGCTTCCTTCAACTGGCTTCTTCTTGTGGCACTACCAGGCTATACCTAGCCAGCGTCCAGCATTTCCTACCGTTACAGGACCCGGAAAGCCGTCTGTTTTTATGGCCCATACAGTAAGATCCCCTCTACGAGGCATCCAGAAGCATCAGCCCATAGCCAAAGGCAAACGCTCGCCCATCACAACTGCCATCTTTAGGGACATGTAAAAATCCTCGCACATTCCCCAGTCTAGTCATCCAAGTGACCATCTACCTAGCCCTTTGCAGTTTTCTATGGCCTAGCCAATTTATCATTAGTGGTACTGGCAGCCAGGTACGATACAGACACCACCTGACTTTTAAAGATCATTACGTCCTTCAGCTTATAGTCTCCAACTCCAAGACATACACGGGGGTGTATCAAAAAGCGGCTCCAGTCTCTCTTGAGAATGCTCAATTCTGCAATACGGGTCATTCCCCAGGGTCGATCTTTATGTCACGTTTCCTGATCTTCCTCTCACAGACAGGACCCCTTTCAGATCCTTAATTTAGACGCCATGGCATTATCAGACCTATCAAAGTCGGAAGGTTCCGTACTGCGTGGATCGGTATAGCGATGTTTATACCATCTACGACACCCCTATCACCCCTGGTAGTGACAGATGCCGCAGCCTCCACAGGCTTTGCTGCAATTTTTGGCCACCATTGGTTTACAGGACCATGGCCTCAGGGATACTCCTAAACCCCAGGTTTACCCGGACTTCCGCCCTCTTCAAGCTATACCCGGTCATGGCAGCCGCTCAACTCTGGGGTTATATCAGGCTAGGACAAGCCGTGGCTTTTACCACCGACAACCGGGCCAAGGCCGATCTTGTTGATGAAGCCAGGTCTGGATCGCTCTCAGTTATGTGCTTCCTGCACAGGCTGCTGCAAATATCTTGGCAGCACCAGTTTAATGTCCACTGTACGTTCATTCCAGGTTGCCATCTTCCAGGACATGTCTACTATCTTTACTAGTTCACCATTTGGCCTTCTCCCCAGCCTGCTCATACAAACAGCCATTTACTTAGCCTACTACAGATTCTGATGGCCTAGCAAGTTCACCTACAGCAATCCCGCAGGCCAAGTTCTGCATAGTCCTCACTTGGCTCGCTACCAACACCGTTTCATCCTCCACCTTGCAGTGTCTAAAACCTAGCAATCAGGCTCCTGGATAGACGTCCATCTCTATAAAACCAACAGGGTCTGGTGTCCACTGTCCAGTAACCATACTCGACCACCTACTGCCACTCCTACCGGAATGCTCAAACTCTAGTCCCCTGTTAACTTTTCCGTGCATACCCTTGAGTGTCTGCCAGTTTTTCAAACACATGGGGGTTCTTCTACGCAGCCTATACATCGACCCCAGTCCGTACCACGGTCACTCTTTAGTATTGGAGCAGCCTTGGCAGCATCTCGGCATGGGTCCCAGGTCACGTCATTAAGAGACTAAGCAGGTGCAACTCTGCCTACCTCGCCCAGTACATCCCCAATCCTCGGGTGGAAATGGCACAAGCATTCACCAAACTTGCTCAATAAATTAAGCTAAAACTAATAAAACTACACCCCTACCTGAATGTTTTTGTCCCCTTATTTTGGTATACTGACCATCAGACCAGGGCACGCTTCAGGTCTATTTCATGTTGTAAGTCTTATGGTAAGTCTATTTGTTCATATCCGTATCGGCCATAGGGCTTCGACCATAAGTAGGAAGGCCAGTATGGTGGTCTGAATTTATGGGAGGAGCCCGGGGGGGGTATTTAACCAGCCCGCTCGCCTGTGGTCTTTGTCGGTTTCCTGTGCATGGTACCCACCCTCCCATCCACTTTTCAGGGCATTTCTCAAATTAATTTCTCTTTACAAATATTCATTTGTAATCTAGGGTTTTGGTATTTTGGTATACTGACCATCAGACCAGAGCACACTTCAGGTCTATTTCATGTTGTAAGTCTTATGGTAAATCTATTTGTTCATATCCGTATCGGCCATAGGGCTTCGACCATAAATAATGTTTGGGGGCTCTAAATAATAATATAGCAAAATATACTGATTTTAACTTGTAAGCAACTGCATTCTAGTGTGACCTGGCTCCTAAAGCCTAACTCTAGGAAACCTGAAAATTATCCCTTGCAGTGTGGCTGCGCCTGCACTAAAAAGGTTATTTGCTTGTTTAGTCTAGGAGAAAGAAGTGCTTTTAGTTACCGATCTTCCTTTTCAGATGGTGCTCCCCATGCTTTGGTGGTGGACTGTTCCTTGTTTCATCACCTTCAGTGCAAGGCTATGGCCCTAGCATTGGTCTTGCAGATGTCAGAAATGTAGACCGTTGGAACATAGAGGAGAAGATGCTGCAAGAACCAGTCTAGCAGCATGGGCAAGCGTAGGATCAAGTAAGTAGATATTCTCAAGCAATTAAGCCTTGTAGTGCTGGCAAAGCCCAACGGCAAGGGATCATTTTCGAGTTTCCCAAAGTCAGGCTTTAAACACTTCAATACCAGACACTTTCACCCCATTCCTGCCCAGGGCAATTTTCAGCTTTTAGTGCGTCACATTTTGAATGACAATTACTCATGAAACACTATACCCAATTGAAATGTTTCTAATTTTTTTAGACAGATAGAGCTTTTTTTGGTGGTATTTATTCACCACTGGGTTTTTTATTTCTTGCTAAGTAAACTAAAATAGACTAAAAGTAAAAAAAAAAAAAAAAAAGTTTGTCTTTATTTCTGTTATATTTTTTTGCGAATAAATCTTTTTCTTCTTCACTGATGTGTGCTAATTAGGCTGCATTGATGGGCACTCATGAGGCTGCACTTATGGGCACTGATGTGCACTGATAGATAATGATGATTCTGCACTGATGAGGTAGCACCCACTGGCACTGATAAGTTGCACTGATGAGGAGGCACTGAGGCAGCTGTTGTACCCGCCGGGCCCTGACAGATCGGCTCTCCTTTCAGAACACGCTGTCTCTGTGTGAGGAAAGGAGAGCCAATAATTGGCAAACCCTTATTTAAATTCTGACAGCTGTGATTGGACACAGCTGATCACATGTTAAAGAGCCGCTGTGATTGGCCCTTTACGTGATCTATGATCAACTGTGTTCAAAGCACACAGTGGTCACAGAGCAGGCCCTAAAGGGAAATGTGCATGTGGGAGGACATGCAGGGAATTCCTCCCAGAACTTATGTCCCATGTTCTAGCCATCTAACTGTCAGAAGCCATGAATCAGAATGAGCCAGAAGTACAGTTAAATTACACTTGTTTAATAATAAAAAGGTAAACAGAGTAAACATATTCAAAACATAGCCAGAGTTCAGGAACCGGAACGGATAGTCAGACAAGCCAAAATGTCAGGGAGCCAGAGATGAGCGTAGTAGAACATCTAGCTATCTAACTGTCAGAAGCCATGAATCAGAATGAGCCAGAAGTACAGTTGAATTACACTTGTTTAATAATAATAATAAAAAGGTAAACAGAGTAAACATATTCAAAACATAGCCAGAGTTCAGGAACCGGAACGGATAGTCAGACAAGCCAAAATTTCAGGGAGCCATAGGTGAGCGTAGTAGAACAGGAAGTCTTGAACAGGAACACAGGAGAGCGTCTCTATAGATGTGACCAAGGTGAAGGCAGAGATCATCTGGGCTGGACGGCTTAAGTAGGCAGGACTGACGAGCAGGATATCAACAGGTGAGTCCCTGTGGAGAGAAAGGAGCTGGCAATTAGCCGACAGCTGAGCGGCCAGCTTTGAGAAGGAAGGGCTGAGCTCAGCCCTGACAGTACCCCCTCCTCAATGACCCCTCCCCCTCGGAGGACCACCAGGCTTGAGGGGAAAACGTCCATAGAAATCATGGAGCAGGACAGGGGCATGTACATCCGAGGATGAGACCCAAGAGCTTTCCTCCGCACCATAGCCTTTCCAATGCACCAGGTACTGTATGCGCCCCAAGTAACCTATGGGAGTCAACAATGGACTTTACTTTATACTCCTAATGGTTCTCAACCTGTACAGGATGAGGACGTGGCACCAAGGTGATAAAGTGGTTGAAGACCAATGGTTTTAATAAGGAGACATGAAATACATTTGAGATACACATATTAGAAGGAAGGTCTAATGCGTAAGCCACTGGGTTATACCTGCGAAGAATACAGAAAGGCCCAATAAACCGAGGTACCAACTTCAGAGAGGGAACACGAAGTCGGAGGTTTCCGAGATGACAGCCAGACCCTGTCCCCAACCTGATAGGAAGGCGCAGGCAGGCGTCTGCGGTCAGCATGGCGTCTGTACCTAATTATTAGCATGTCACAAAGCCTCCTGGATTTGTGCCCAAGTGGAAAAAAGACTACAGAGATGTTCCTCTAATGAAGTAATACTCTGTGGAACAAACAAGTCAGTCAACATGGAAGGTTGGAAAACATAGTTTGCCATAAACAGGGACAATCGGGAAGCAGAATTCAAGGCACTATTGTAATCTAACTCCGCCCATGGTAAGAGGTCTGACCAGTTGTTATGATGGTCAGAAATATAGCAACGTAGAAATTGCTCCATGGACTGATTGGCTCATTCTACGGCCCAATTGGACTGTGGGTGATACACAGAGGAGAAAGCAAGCTGAATTCCCAACTGTGCACAAAAGGCTTGCCAGAACCGGGACACAAACTGACTACCCCTGTCTGAGACAGTCACCTTGGGTAGCCCATATTAGCGAAAGAGCTCCCGAGCAAAAATGGAAGGCAGTTCCTTAGAAGTGGGCTACTTCTTAAGTGGAATACAATTGGACATTTTCGAGAACCGGTCAACCACCATAAGGATAACTGTGTTGCCCTGGGAGCTGGGTAACTCCACAATGAAATCCATAGACAGGTGTGTCCAGGGCCTCTCTCCATTGGGTATGGGTTATAGAAGGCCCACTGTAAGGTGTCTTTGAGTCTTACCCTGAGCACACACGGAACGGGCAGCTACGAAGGTGGTTACATCAGCACATAGACTAGGCCACCAGAATTGTTGGGAAATGGCCCAAAATGGTTTATTCTTCCCAGGGTGGCCAGCAGGCTTTGGAGAATGGTAAGTCTAGAGCATGGCAGTATGGAGACTCTCTGGGACAAAGCAGCAGTCACAAGGTTTCTCAGGAGGAGCATGGAGCTGAGCGGCAAGAATTTTGTCACCCAAAGTGAGACTGATGTGAACCGTATCCAGAATACAATCAGGAGAAATCACAGGAGCTGGAACTGACTCCATCTTGGAAGTGGAGGAAAATTGTCATGACAAAGTGTCATCCCTTACAGTCTTAGTACCAGGTAAGCATTGAAACTAGACAAGGAAAGAAAGAGCCCATGGCGCCCTTCTGGGAGAGAGGCGTTTAGCCTCAGACAAGAATGTGAGATTATTATGGTCAGTAAGAATGAAAACCTGCACAGTGGTACCTTCAAGGAGATGTCTCCATTATTTCAGGCAGGGGCCCAAGTTACCCAAACAACGGATATTAAGGAATTTTTTCAACAAATGCACCCACAGGTAGAGATACAGGATCAATCTCAATCCCCCCAACAATTATCAAAAACATCGCATACATCGCAAACAATACGATCATTACAAATATCGCAGGAGTTATTAGAAATGGCAGAAACATCAACATCTTTGGGAATATCAGGAGAGGAAACTACAAATCAGCCTAGGAACAGCTCACCAATTGAGATAACAGGAATACTAGCAGAACAAAAGGAGGGAGATAATGAAAGTTGGGACATAAGAACATATATCCGCTCCCTTCCTACTCGGTCGGATATGGATCAATACATACACAGGCTGGAGGACTCTTACAAAACTGAGATCCAGGAGATCAAAGTATCCACTCAAAGAACACAGGAAATAATAGGGAAACTGAATGTAAGAATGTCTAATATGGAGCAAGAGGTGGCTCAACTAAAAGAAAAAATACAAGAACAGGAAAAAGATTTAATACAAGCCAGAACTGCTATAGATGAACAAGAAAATAGAAGTAGAAGAAGCAATATAAGGATCAGAGGTTTGAGCGAAAATGTGAACCCAAAGGACTTGATCTCGGTGATACAAGGGGTCTTCCAAGGTCTGGGTGGGGGCTTGTCTGTAGAAGAGCTGATGATTGATCGGGTGCATAGAATAGCTGGAGCAAGAAGGATAGAGCCTGGTGAGGCTAGAGATGTTATATGCAGGATGCATTATGCACGAACAAAAGATAAAATAATGATGGCGGCAAGACAAAAAAAAAATATAGAATACGAGGGAAAACAACTGATATTTTTTCAGGATATCTCCAAATATACATTGGATAGAAGAAGGGCATTAAAACCTCTGCTGGAACAACTTAGAAAAAGAAATCTGCAATATAGATGGAAATATCCATTCCAATTGCATGTTCAATATGAAGGTTCGATAGCTGCCTACAGGAATCCAGAAGATCTACCCGAATTTGTAAAAATTCTTGGTCTCCCACTAGTAGATTTACCAGACTGGCCAAAACTATACAGAAAATCAGCAACAAGAATATAAGGATTTGGGGAATTGTATAGGGGGAGGGGAGGGGGGGTGGGGATGGGGAGATTGATTAGGATTTAAGATGGGGTTATTTTTATTATTATTCTTTTTCTTATTTTTTTTTTTTTTTTTTTGGAATTATACACGAAATTAAAAGGGTAATGAAATGGGAGGGGGGAGGGAGGAAGAGAGGAGGGCGGTTTTCAGGAGGTTTTTATGCGTATGAGTACATATATGTATATAAATGCATGTATGTATTCATGCGTATGTGTGAACACATGCTTTTTTTTTTTTTTTTTTTTTTTTTTTTTTCACGAAATAAGATAAACTACAATGAGTGAACATGGATAGATGGATGGGAGAGGGGAGGGGAGGAGGGGAGAGGGAAAGAGAAAAGAGATTTTTCCCTTTTTTTTTTTTTTTTTTTTTTCATACACGAGTATAATAATTAAATGGAATAAGTGATCGTAGGAAGTTGTAAAAGGATGGGGTTTTTTTTTTTTTTTTTTTGTGTCACGAAATAAGGTAAACTAAAGGAAAAATTTTATGAGTGTATAAGGGAGAACGTATTCTTTATTTTTTTTTTTTTTTTTTACACGAGTATAAGAATTAAATGAAATAAATGAAGTAGATAGTCGCTAAACGGGTGGGTGTTTGAGGGGCTTTTTTTTTTTATTTTTTTTTTTATTTTTTTTTTTTTCACGAAATAAGGTAAACTATAGGAAAAATACAATGTGAGTATAAGGGAGAATGTATTCTTTTTTTTTTTTTTTTTTTTTTTTTTTTTTGGGGTGACGAGGATTTGGGTTTTTTTTTTTTTTTTTTCTATTGTTTTCTTCTCCTCTCTCTCCCCCCTCCCTTATATGGTACACGAGGGGAGATGGGATAGAATTAAATAAAATTAGATATAACACTATTAATAAATGTATGTAATAAATGTAATTTTTTTTTTTTTTTTCCTTTATAAGCACGGTGTAGGGAAAGGGGGGTGAGGGGAAAAACGAACAAATAAGGGATTATTGGTAGAGGGACACTTGATGAGGTGGGGTAGGGTTCGGGTTATTTTATTTATTTATATCTTTTTTTTTTTTTTTTTTTTTTCCTTTTCTTCCTCTTCCCCTTCCTCTTCCCCTTCCCCTATCTCTCCCCATGACCCATTCACATGCCCTCCTTATACCCCTTTTTTCCCGACTATAACTGTGGCTCCAATTTTTTTTTTTTTTTTTTTTTTTTTTTTGGGGGGGGGTCACGGACTAGAAGGGAAAAAATGAAGAAGCCTAATGATATGAAATAAGATATGAGCTTTCAATACTAGAAGCAATAATAGTTGACGAAGACATGAAAAAATAAGCAGCAATGGAAAAACTGACGAGTAGCCAATCCAGACCAGTGGTTCCACTACCTCCCTCTTAATAGGGACCTTACTGGTTAAGTAAGTTAGACTTTTTTTTAAGTCATTATAGAGTAGTGTAAGTGTGGGAAAGAGTGGAATAAGTGGTGAGTTGATTAGTAGATGTATTAGGACTGAGTGTAAGTAACGAGTAATTATTTTTTGTATAGGGTTTTTTTTTTTTTTTTTTTTTTTCTCTTCCTCCTATCCCCTTCTATTTTTCTTTTCTTCGGTTACTGGGTGAGATCATCCGTAGAGTAAGGAATAATATACCCCCTCCTGGAACTCTAACATGGAGGGGTTAAAAATCTGTTCTTTTAACGCAAGAGGCCTTAACTCTCCCTCGAAAAGAAGTCAAATTCTAAACTTCTTCCATAAAAGAAAGGTAAATATAGTTCTTTTCCAGGAAACACATTTTCGCTCAGAGCATATTCCGAAATTAACTAATAAGTACTATGTTAATTGGATTCATGATACATTCCCATATTCTAAGTCAAGAGGGGTATCAATAGCGTTCCATAGAGATACGTTATACCAAATACTCCAGGAGCACAAAGGGAAAGATGGAAGATCTTTGGTTATAAAGATCAAACTATTTGGCAAGATGTTTACAATTGTTAATCTTTATTTACCAAACTATGAACAAATTGAGACAGGGATAAAAATTTTAAGGAATGTAATGGATAGTGCAGAAGGAACAACAATAATCGGCGGAGATTTAAACTTTATAATGGATATGAAAATAGATACTACTAATACCCATTCTCAAAGGAGAAATAAACAACTAAAAGAATTTAAAGAATTACTAGATGAATATCAATTGATTGACATATGGAGAATACAACACCTAAAAGAAAAGAACTACACATACCACTCAAATATTCATGATTCCTACCATAGAATAGATTATTTTTTCCTGAATCAATCCGGATTATTGATGACTCCAACAACAGATATAGGAGGATTTTTATGGTCTGATCACGCACCAATATATTTGGAATTAAAAATAAAGGAATATAAAAAAACAAGAGGGACGTGGAGTCTGAACGATAATTTACTTAAAGATAAAAAGTGTGAGGAAGATATACAACGAGCGATAAAGGAATTTCAGTTAATTCATGTTAGAGATAGCACCTCATCTCCTATACAATGGGAAACATTAAAATGTGTATTGAGGGGACAGTTCATCAAGCACGGATGTAGGATAAAAAGAGAAAAAGAACAAAAAAAAGATCAATTACTGCTGCAAATCGGGATATTGGAAAGTAAACATAAACAGAGTTTGAAGGCAGATGATAACATACTTCTAAAAGACAAAAGAATTGAACTGCAGGCCGTGCTTGATGAGGAGTCCCTTCGTATGAGAGATAAGAACAGAACACAATGGTACTACTATGGTAATAAAACGGGAAAACTACTTGCAAGAACATTGAGAGGACAGCAATCCACGACATCTATAGTAAAAATCGCAAAAGCAAACGGGGAAATAACATACGATCCAACTGAAATTGTTAAAACATTTCAAAAATGTTATGATAAATTGTACAATATAGAACTACAACAGGAAAATAAAAAAGAGGAAAGGGCGGAAAAAATTAGAAAATATGTTAACGAAACAGCGTTACCCAGATTTCCTAGAGAAATCATTGAGGAAATGGAAGAAGAAATAACAACAGAGGAGATTCAACAGGCAATTGCCGAACTGGCCCTGGGAAAGAGCCCAGGACCAGACGGTTATACAGCAAGGTTTTATAAACGGTTCCAAAATCTAATTATACCTATACTTAAAAAAACATATAATTCTATAACGAAAATGCAGACCTTCGCACCACAGAGTACAGAAGCCCACATTATACTTATTCCAAAACCAGAAAAAGACCATACATTAAGTAAAAACTTCCGCCCTATTTCACTAACAAATATAGATATTAGACTATATTCAAAAATTATTTCTAATAGATTAACCCCTATCTTGCCAGAACATATAAAGTTGGAACAAACGGGTTTTACAAAGGGGCGTGAAACTAGGGATAATGTAATAAAGACCTGTACTCTGTTGGAATATGCCCAGAGGGCCGCCATCCCGGCCTGTCTTTTAACTATAGATGCTGAGAAAGCTTTTGATAGGGTGGGATGGCGGTTCTTAGAGGAGGCATTGATACAGTTGGGATTGGGCCCAAAAATGCTGGGTAGGATTATGGCATTATATGCCAATTCGAGAGCCAAGGTAAGAGTAAATGGAATACTTTCAGAATATATAAAGATATCGAACGGGACCCGTCAAGGCTGCCCCTTATCCCCTCTACTATATATAATTGTGATGGAACATCTAATTAACGCAATTAGGAAAAATAAAGATATACAAGGGATCAAAATCAAGGATAAGGATTACAAATTGGCAGTATATGCGGACGATCTATTACTGTATATAACAAACCCAATTATAACAATTCCTAATATAATAAAAGAATTAGATCGATTTGGGGAATTAAGTAATTTTAAGGTTAACTATGAGAAATCAGAGATGATGAACATCACAATAAAAGAAGAAATACAGATACTCTTGCAAAGAGAATTTCCGTTTAGATGGCAAAGAGAAGCAATCAAGTACTTGGGAGTTATGATTCCGAAGGATTTGAAACAGGTACAAGAATTAAACCATAATACGACTATACGCAAAATAATAAAACAAATGCAAAAATACGAAAAAATAACATATTCATGGCTGGGCAGAATAAATATAGTAAAAATGGAGATACTGCCAAAGATATTATATGTATTCCAAACGTTACCCACTGTTCCATCTAGGAAGATCATGATAGACTTAAGGAAAGCTATAAGTAGCTTTGTATGGGCAAAAAAAAACTGCCGAATAAAAAGAGAAACACTAACCAGAACAAAAGAAAATGGAGGGCTGGCATTGCCCGATTTTGTAAAATATATGCAAGCAGCATCATTGGTTAGAATCATAAATTGGCAACATGATAAGAAAAACAAACAATGGGTAACGTTGGAAGAGGAAATTACGGGAGTACAACTTAAATTTTTACCCTGGATAAAACCTGAATTAAGAACAAAAAAAAAGGAAATGCCAATTTTCGTGAGAGCTACTTTAAAAATCTGGGACGCAGTGTTGAAAAAGGGAAAGCTATCCTCCAGAACTGGACCTTTGACTCCATTGATGTCCAACCCAGAATATAAGCCAGCTTTGGAAGGGGTAAGATACTTAAATTGGAACAAGATGGAGAATGTAAGATTAGTACAGATTCTGACGGATGGAAAGATGCCAAGTTTACTCGATATGGGATTGGAAATTAAAAAAGACTGGTTGGAATATTATCAATTAGAAAAATTTATTGAGTTAAATAAAAAATCAATAATTAGACCATTAACTAAGTTCGAACAGATAATATTAAAGGAGCAAAACCATAAGAATAAGCTATCTAAAATATATGAACTGTTGCTACCCACAGGGGACATTAGAGATCTAATGGGAATTAAAAAATGGGAGGAAGAATTAGGAGAGACAATTACAGAAAAAGAATGGAAAAAAGTTTTAGGGATAATACATAAAACCTCAACAGCACTAAAACATCAAGAAAGAAACTATAAAGTGGCACTGAGATGGTACTGGAGTCCGGTGGCATTAAAAATAGTTAATAAAGGAAATACAGATAGGTGCTGGAGGTGTAGGACAGAAAAAGGAACATTGGAACATATTTGGTATGGATGTAAAAAAGTGAGAAATTTCTGGATAAAAATTTTTGAGATATACCAGAAGGTGACAGGAAAAGAATTAATTCCAGATGTAAAGATAGCATTATTTTCCCTCACAACAGATACAATGGATAATATGAAAAATGGAATAATCCAATATATGACAACAGCAGCCAGAACAATAATAGCACGTAAATGGAAAGAAACAACTAGTCCAATAATATCAGAATGGATATGCGAAATGAGCGAGATGTGTTTCATGGAAAAACAAATAAGAGAAGAAGGCTATGTGAAAAACCAGATACCAACGGTGTGGAAAAAATGGGAAGAGTTTCGGTCCTCAAAAGGAATGGTAGAATATTTATAAGTTAGAGAAAGGGGGGGGGGGGGAGGGAGAGGAGGGGGATTATGGTTGTGTTTTTTTTTTTTTTTTTTTTTTGTTTTTGTTTTTTTTTTTTGTTTTTTTTAAATGAAGAGTAAAATGTTTGGGTTTTATGTATGACGATGTATGATGATGTTGTAAATGGATATGTATGTTTTATGATTATTATAAAAACAATAAAGAGAAGATTTGAAACATTATTTCAGGCCTAAATGATCACTAACAGCTATCTGTCACCAATCTCATAATTGTACTCCGCAGGTGACAATTTCTTGGAAAAGTAGCCACAAGGATGCATAGCGTTCTCAGAGGTAGGAGGTTGAGACAGGGGGCGCCAACTCCAGTCTCAGAAGCATCAACCTCAAGGATAAAAGGTAACATAGGATCAGAATGTACCAACACAGGAGCAGAAACAAAGACAGCTTCAAGACTTTCAAAGGCCTTAATGGATTCCGGAGACCAACTCTGTGGGTTACCGTCCTTTCTGGTCATATCAGTCAGGGTCTTGACCAGAGACGAGAAGATATGAATACATTTCCGATAATAGTTGGCAAAGCCAAGAAAACGCTGCAGAGGATGTAAACCCATGGGTTGGGGCCACTGTTGGACTTCTAAACATTTCTCTGGGTCCATCGAAAAACCAGAAGTGGAAATGACATTACCCAGGAGTTTAACCTGTTCACAATGGAATTCGCACTTCGCACTGTACAATAGAGATTGCTCTCTCTTAGTTTCTGAAGCACACGACAGACATCTGTGTGGTGGCTCTCCAGGGACTTGGAAAATATGAGGATATCGTTGAGATAAACCACCACACATAACTGCAAAAAATCTCGGAGGACATCGTTAATAAATTCCCAGAAAACTTCCGGGGCGTTACAAAGGCATTACGAGGTACTCATAATGACCTGTTCTGGTATTAAATGCAGTTTTCCACTCGTCGCCCTCCTTAATCCTCACGAGATTGTATGCCCCTCTCAAATCAAGCTTTGTGAAAACCGTTGCTCTCTTGAGGCGGTCAAATAACTCCGTAATCAATGGAATTGGATAGGCATTCTTAATCATGAAACGATTGAGACCCCTATAATCAATACAAGGTCTCCGTTCACCACTCTTCTTCTTCATAAAGAAGAAACCAGCACCAGCAGGAGACGAGGATTTGCAGAGGAAACCTAGAGAAAATTCATCTGCAACATACTCCTCAATGGCCCTATCCTCCAAGACCGACAAAGGGTAAACAACCAGCCATGAGGGGGTATGGCACCAGGTTGAAGGTTAATTGCGCAATAATACGACAGGTGTGGAGTCAAACTACAGGCTTGACCTTTGTCAAAGACATCGCTAAAATCATGGTACTCCACTTGCAGGGAGGAGAGTGAAGAGGTGAACAGGACCTTGGCTACCTTCTGGAAGCATGTCTTATTGCATTGTGCCGGCCAGGAGAGAACCTCAGCACAGAGCCAATCAAAAGAGAGGTTGAGCCTCTGTAACCAAGGATAACCAATAACCAGCGAAAACATAAGTGAGGGAATAACTTGGAATTGGATTATCTCATGGTGAAGAGCCCCTACGGCCATGGACAGCGGAACAGTCTCATGAGTCACATAGGCAGGCTGTAGAGGTCTCCCGTCAAGAGCCCCAATGGCAAGTGGAGTGTCACGAAGCTGCAGTGGAATTGAGTGTTTCGATACAAAGGTAGCATCAATGAACAGGCCTGCAGCCCCAGAGTCGATTAGAGCCTGTATCTCGACGGACAACTGTGCCCAAGAAAGGGTAACTGAAACCAGGGGCTTATCCTTCCGGATAACTGGAGATGAAACAATGCCACCTAATGTCTATCCATGACAGGACCTCATGGTTCGGGCATTAACTGGACTGGTAGGACAAGACTTCAAAAAGTGACCTGCCTGGCCACAATAAAGGCACAATCTCTCACTCCTCCTAAGGGTTCTCTCATCCGCAGAGAGATGCATGAAGCCCGAGTGCATGGGTTCATCTTCACAGACCGACTCGGTACCAGGAGGCAAGGGAGGCGAGGGAGGCAAGGGTGGGACTGCAAAGTTCAGAGACGAATGTACAGGAGGCTTCTGCAAGCGCTCCTTTAAAGGAAGTCTTTCTCTGAGTCTGGAGTCAATGAGGATGGCAAAGAGGATCAACTTCTACAGCTCAGTGGGTATATCTCGGGCTGCTATCTCATCCTTGATGGAATCCGAGAGACCAGGAGAAAAAGCAGCCACGAGGGCCCCATTGTTCCAAGCAACCATTGCTGCCAGAGTACGGAATTCAATGGCGTAATCGACAACAGTTCTCGTACTCTGTTTGATGAACATGAGGCACTTGGCAGCAGAATCTGGGCGTGTGCGGGAATGTCAAATACCCTTTTAAAAGAAGTCACAAACTCTGGGTAGCTGAAGACAATAGGTTTTTGCATCTCCCATAGAGGGTTTGCCCAGGCTAAGGCTCTCTCAGAAACCAAAGATATCATGAAACCTACTTTGCTGCTGTCCATGGAAAACGCCTGGGGCAGCATCTCAAAGCATATCTCAACCTGGTTGAGAAACCCTCTGCATTGGACTGGATCGCCCCCAAATAGCTGGGGAAGCAGAGCAGAACCAGACATACCACTTATAGAGGTAATACTTGAGGCAGGTGTCTGCAGAGACTGGAGCAGCAGGGACGGCCTGCAACACAGGTTCTACCGGAGCAGCCACAGTGGGAGATTCCAGGTGAGCGATTCACGAGCATTTGTAACACCATGGCAAACTGATGTGGTGATGCTGCTCATCCAATATGGAAAAAATATTACCAACAAGTGGATTGACTGTATCTTCTGAAATCATGGACTTTGCCTGACAGAAATCATAATTCAGATTGAGACAGAAGTACAGTTAAATCACATTTGTTTAATAATAATAATAATAATAAGGCAAACAGAGTAAACATAGTCAAAACATAGCCAACGCTCAGAAACCGGAATGGGTAGTCAAACAAGCCAAAACGTCAGGGAGCCAGAGATGATTGTAGTAGAACAGCAAGCATAAGGGATGTCAGCCAAGCAAATCTTTAACAGGAATACAGGAGACCGTCTCTATAGATGTGAACAAGGCGAAGGTAGAGATTATCTGGGCTGGATGGCATAAGTAGGCAGGACTGACGAGCAGGATATCATCATCAACAGGTAAGTCACTGTGGAGAGAAAGGAGCTTAGGCTCAGTTCACACCTAAACCAGCCATGGATCGCACACTGTCCGTCTCTGTTCTCCATTTCAGGGACAAATCAGGGCAGAATCTTTGCCTGAATTCAGCCCTGAAACGGAGGCAAAGACACACAGCGTTTTTTGTGCAGTGTGCTCCGCAGTCACCCCAGAGACATGTGAACCGGCTCCATAGAGAGGCGCTCATATTCTCCTGCTATGTGAATTGGATGCAGGGAAACATGCATCCAATTCGCATTGGTGTGAACCCAGCCTAATAAAGGGCACTACTCCTCCTCATATTGACCACCAACCCTGAGGCCATATTTATTCTCACTGATGCCGGGCACAATCTGGCACAATCCAGCCCTCCTAAAGTCTAAAGGAAAATAAACTGGCCCTTTGTTTGAAAAGTTTGGAGATCCCTGGTATAAGCAGTCATAATGTGTAAAAAAATAAATAAATCCTGATCACTTCCCCAGAATGCCACTATGTAACAAACAACAAATGATTCCTCGTTATAAGGCGCTGGATGGCTATAAACCACTTGAGGCATACCTCAGAAAAGTCATAAAAATGTCTACGGCACGGTTTGTGTAAAAAGATTTATTGTAAAATCAATGGGTTAAAACATGGCTGACAGACAATCAATGTTAAACATCATGCTAGGCCTCAATCTCACCGAAACCTCGGCAGGTTGACTCCATCATATACCAAAAGGTGTGTAGGTGCCTGATGTCGCATGGGCATCCACCCAATGGAAAGGATTAGAGACCACTGGTGGAACCCATAAGGGTCAATGATGTGGAGAGGCCCCCAATGGACTGGATAAAGGGCTCCAAACCGCTGGATGGTGAAGATGGTGTGTTTAGGTGGCGCACTAGATGTGACATCACCAACACAGCACAATGTTGAACCGACTCACCGCAACAAGGCTTGGAAATGGAACAAAGGGGCAGTTGTAGAGCAGATGCAAAGCTGTCAGCATGCTTTAGTCCTGGTAATGCGCTATGGGTGTGGCCCTTTATCATATGTCTCCATCATCATCATGATCAGTACATCAGAATTGATAGATTTTCATATATATATATATATATATATATATATATATATATATATATATATATACACACCAAATTTGTGGACTCTATAGCTTTCCAACAGACTAAATAATAAATACTGATTTGGGTTATTTTCACCAAGAAAATGTATGCATGAAGGTATACATGAAGGCCCTCCTGGGATCGCTCCTCATTGGCTGATATGCAGCAGCAGGAGCCATTGGCTCCCACTGCTGTCAATTACAGCAAGTAATGATGGGGTGGGGCTGAGCTGCTTGGCAGAATGGGGCTTGCGAGTGAGCATGCATGAGTGCCCCCATAGTAAGAGAGTAAGAGTATGAGAGCATGCGGCAAAGGGGAGGGGCCTAGACTGCTAATGGGGGACCCAAGAAGAAGAGGATTGAGACTGCTCTGTTCAAAACCATTGCACAGAGTAGGTAAGTATAACATGTTTGTTAAAAAAAAATGCATGAGCCTTTACAAACACTTTAAAGTTGAAGTAAATCCTTGATAAAAATAGTTTCTTCCCCCTCCCCTGCAAGTAGAATGCATCGCATACTAGCACATTATGTGACACTTACCTGCAAATGAAGTCCGTGCTTTCCCTGCTGCAGCCCGCATCCATCTTCACCCCTTTCCGGGGCCATGGACTCCTGATTTTTGTGACTGGCCGGAGCCGCGGGACGTCACTCCCACGCATGCGAGCAGGAGCCGCCGGTCACGGCGCACGCTACTGAAGCAACAGTGCAGGTGCCCGTTTCTTCAGAGCGCATGCGCCAATGACATCATCAGCGCAGTATACTGTAAATATCTCCTAAATGGTGCACATTTAGAAGATATTTACAGTACCTATAGGTAAGCCTTATTCTAGGCTTACCTATATAGGTACAAATTGTAAATGGAGGTTTACAACTTCTTTAAGTTTGCTCAGATTTCTTCTTCTTTAAAGTAAACAAGGCTAATATTGTAAATTGTTTGTATGGAAGAAGATTTGCCGCAACTTCTGGATGGTTCAAAACAAATATGTATGGAAATCCCTTCTCTTCTATGCAAATGTAACAAGGTGTAACAAATGGTATACCTTTTACAAAAGCATTTGTTTGTTAACAGTATGTAGGCAATACATATAACAAACTAAACCTCAGATTTAGCTAATCCTTTTGTTGTTGTCATTATTTTTGCTTGATTGTTTTAGGAGAATGTTTTGTCATCTTGAACTCATGTTTTTTTTTTCTTTATTTATTATGGGCAGGAGTAAAAAGTTAGACTTAAAATCTTTTTTTTCTTGCACACATAAGGCCCATACACACGATACAAAGATCGGAAGTAAAATTTCGTCCAACGAATGATCTGACCATTTTCGGATCTTTAGTATGGTGCTTTTGACAGCCAAATCTGGTTTTTACATCAGACAAAAGCTGGATGTGCGGACTATAAAATTGTTGTCTTATGTGAATTCAACATCCGATTTTCGTTGAATTACTCAGCATATTCAGAAACAAAAGAACACATACAAAACTAGTCAACACATTATGTCACTTCTGAAGTTGTTTTCTGTCATATGAGAATTTTCGTATGGTGAGTAATCTCTTCGCTTTATGGGACTTTACTCACAGAAATCTCACCAGCATTAGATAAAAAGCATTCCTATGAGATTTTGATAAGATGAGTGTTTTCCTTTAACCCATACCTCTCCTCCCAGGTCATGCTTGCTGCCTAAAAACTCTCCTCCCAAGTTTTTTTCCAGAGATTTGCAAGCGTAAACATGCGTCGTGCAAAGGGCAGCCCATTCACTTGAATGGGCTGCCTTACATGCGACAAACGCCCCAAAGTAGCTCAGTCAGGAACCTTTTCGGTCATTAAAGAGGAGGTCCAGCCTGTGTGAAAAAAATTAAAAGTCAACAGCTACAGATACCATAGCTGCTGACTTTTAATATTAGGACACTTACCTGTCCAGGGAGCCCGCAATTTCGGCACCCCAGCCAATCTTCAGGTCGACTCCCGGTTCCTGCCGCCACCATTCCTGGTAAGGGAACTCTGCAGTGAAGCCTTTCAGCTTCACAGCTGGTTCCCTACTGCGCAAGTGCAAAGTGCGCTGTGCTTTCTAATTGGCCTGGCATCAGGGGAAGGAGGAGGGGGGGGGAAACTTCCACGAGGATGGGGCCGCGGGCCCCGTCTCTGGAAGTGGGGAAGGAGATCTGTCAAAAACAGGTCCCCGTTCCCCCCTCTCCCCTGAATGATGCCAAATGTGGCACCGAAGGGGGGGAGGAAGCATATAAATGGAAGTTCCACCTTTGGGTGGAACTCTGCTTTAAGTGATGCTTTTCAGTACACATTTTAGCGCATGTGTAGTGCATTTTGGCATGCAACAAATGCAGGGAAAATCACTCATCTGTGAACAATAATTGGGTGTCATTAACAATTAGGTTGCATTCACATGTGCACTTTTCTGAACAAACAGCAACCAGCACATAAACCACAAGCTTTGCTGCATGTTTTGAAAACGCGCATTGTGCTTGCGTCACCATAATGGCATGCTAACCACTATTGGAGTGTGATTAACAATTAGGCTGCATTCACATCTGCATGTTTACCAATGCGCAGCAATCCGCACATTTTGCTGCATACTGGAAAACCGCATAACACTCCACAACTGAAAAGGTTCTTGAACTACTTTGGGGAATTTGTCTTGTGTAGGTTACATCATTCAAGTGAATGGGCTGCCCTATGCGAGGCGCATTCTTACACGTGAAAAAACACGCAAAAAACGTGTGTAGGAACATGCATTTTCACTACACTCAGATCTGAATGGAATGTGCTTGGCAGGAGAGTTTTTAGGCAGAAAGGATGACCTGGGAGGTGAGGTGGGTTAAAAAAAAACAAAAAAAAAACACTTATCTTACAGGAGTAGTGACAACAGTAGAGAGGAGGAGAGAGCTGGAAGGAGGTGCAGGCTGTGCTGTCTCCCCCACCTCCTCCAGCTCCTCTTCCTTCTGTCTGTATACAGGAGTTAACACACGATTGCTCTCAGATCCGATTGTACAGGTTGCGATTACAACTCCTCCACCTACAATTTTTGCTGCTGGGATAGGAGCAGTGTGGGGAGGAGATGGGGGCAGTAGCCAACCTCTGTACATTCAGATGTGAGAGCAATCCTGTGTTACCTCCCCAATACAGAGAGGAGGGAAAGAGTAAAACCCACACTTCCTCCTGGTTCTTTCCTCATCCTTTCTTCTATCTGTACTAAAGTCGGCAACCCGGAAAGCTGTGCTGCCCACCTCACTTGTCCTTAGCAAGAGGTGATGTCATTGGTTGGTAAGATGCAGGTGGGAAATACGCACAGCTTCCAGGGTTGCCAACTTTAGTACAGAAACAGCAAAAATTAGGAGAAAACCGGAAGGTGGTGTAGGCTATGCTCTCTCCCTCTTTTGTATAGGGGAATTAACATGCAGCACCCCAGTTGAGAAACACTGTTGTAACTTACTAATGTTTAGATTTAAAGTGGTTGTAAACCCATGGGGGGGGGGGGGGGGAAGCAACCTGCAAGGCAAAGGCATAATGGGCTAGTATGCATAGCATACTAGCTCATTATGAATAACTTACCTGAGAACGAAGCCCCCGAAGCGGTCCTCCGTCTTCATGTCTGCCGCTGCCATGGATCCCGGAGTGACTTCCGAGGTCTCGCTGCTCTGGCGCTGTGATTCGCCGGAGCATCGATGACGTCACTCCCGTGCATGCACACGGGAGCCGACACTCGTGGCATATTGCCACGATCTGCGGCCTGCCCAGTGTGCCTGCGAGCCGCTGTCTACAGCGCATGCGGTGGCTGTCTTTTTGTAAATATCTCCTAAACCGTATAGGTTTAGGAGATATTTCTTGGACCTACAGGTAAGCCTTAATCTAGGCTTACCTGTAGGTCAAAGTGGTTTGTAAGGGTTTACAACCACTTTAATGACTGCATTTGTTTTCTTTTTTAGTCTTTCTTTCTTATATTTTTATCTCTTGCAGGTGTATCAGTTACAGGAATGAGACAAACAACTTGCCACTGATGGGGGTGCTTACTATAAGTAGTTTAATTTATTTATGTAAAAAAAAAAAAACTGTTTGCTGTAATAGCTTAAAACGTGTGAGCTGGAGTTTGGCTTCAATTTGTTTAGTGTATTTAAATCTGCTAGTACATCTCACAATCCCGTCCACAAGATTGTAAATCCTGCTGTCCAAAGATGCCCCCCGTGCTCCTTCATCTAGAGCAGGGGTCTCAAACCGGCGGCCCTCCAGCTGTTGCAAAACTACAAGTCCCATGAGGCATTGCAAGGCTGACAGTTACAAGCATAACTTCCCATAGGCAGAGGCATGATGGGACTTGTAGTTTCGCAACAGCTGGAGGGCCGCCAGTTTGAGACCCCTGATCTAGAGTGTATGCACTCTAGTACAAGAGGTAGGTTACTGGCCAGATCACCAGGTGAAAACAGGAGGGAAAAAAGCTTAAAAAAAGAAAACGAATGCAGCCATCATATCTAATGATCGCTAAGCTGCAATATATACATTTTTGATTTTGGGTTTAATACCACTTTTAGCAACTTTACAAGTCTGCATAAATCAATTTCTTACACGATAACAGTAAGATAACAACAGTACGGTTTTGAACTTTGTTATGAAAAAGCCAACCTTGCTCTTCAGTCAGGTGATTTTGCCTGGGCTGAGATGATGTCATCAGTGTGCTGCAGCCAGAAGGAAAGGTATCATATCAGATGTTTGGTCCACTTTAAACACTTAAAGAGGAAGTAAACCCTGATGGGTTTACTTCCTCTTTCATTCCCTGCAAAGGCAAAGCATAATGGACTACTATGCATCGCATAGTACCCCATTATGTGTCACTTACCTGACACAGAAGCCAGCGAAGTCACCGCTGTTCCCTGTAGTCCGCCGCATTTATCTTCTCGGTGGGTCTCGCAGCTCTGCTGCTGTCATTCGGTGAAACCGCGATGACATCACTCCCGCGCATGCGCACGGGAGCCGAGACGCGCAGCATCTTCGTTATTGAGGATGCCACGCTCAGTGCATGCGCCGTAGACAGCGGTGCCCGTCTTCGGGCAAATATCTCCTAAACCGTATAGGTTTGGGAGATATTTTTTGGACCTACAGGTAAGCCTTAATCTAGGCTTACCTGTAGGTCAAAGTGGTTTGTAAGGGTTTACAACCACTTTAACCACTTTGAAATTTGAATTGCACGCTACGGTGGGATTTCTTTTTGACATCACATTTGCAGTATATTGAAATTATGTCATTTAAACTGTCCATGTCAAAAGAACAAGCTGAGACCGTGACAGTTTTTGAGACTGTTTTGCATTGTATATACAGAGATTATCAAATTACCTGTACATGAGTTCAATGTCAGATCATGTACAGCACATTTCTGAAGTACATTCCACTGTGTTCCTGTTATACTCACATAACACCATAACTAATCCCGCCATTCTGGAACCTCTTTCACACTTATCTGTTGCAGTAATGTGTAATAAAATGCATGATCTGTATGGATTGCATTGCTATTGGTTGTGAATAGTACCACAATGTACTGCACAGACTTTTCAGTCTTTTTTTGTTTATTTAGCAAAAAATAAAAAAAACTAGTGGTGATCAAATACCACCAAAAAGAAAGCTCTATTTGTGTGAACAAAGTGATAAAAATGTAATTTGGGTACAGCGTTACATGACTGCGCAATTGTCATTCATCGCTGAAAATTGGTCTGGGCAGGAAGAGCGTAAAAGTGCCCGGGAATTGAGGTGGTTAAACTTTCTGTAGCCATAGGAATGCACAGCCGATTACATTATGGCGCGTACACACGACCAAACTTTCTGGCAGAAAAGGTCAGACGGAATGATTATTACGATCATGTGTGGGCTTCATCAGACTTTTTTCTTTAAAAATTCAGACGGACCTAGAAATACAACATGTTTCAAATCTGTCCGATGTAATCAATTTCTGTATGCTGACAGACCAAATACGACGCTAGGGCAGCTATTGGCTACTGGCTATTGAACTTCCTTTTCTAGTCCTGTTGTACATCATCACGTTCAAAACGAACGGACTTTGGTCCATTCGTGTGTGGGCAAGTCAGTTCGGTCGGAAGTCCGTCGTAACTCCGTCGAAAGTCCATCAGAACTCCATCGGGAAGACCTGATGGAAAGTCTGGTCGTGTGTACGCGGCATTAGGGTTTGTACCCCAAAGCTCAAACACACATGCCTTTCTCTGTAGCCACACTAGCCAGTGAATGAATGGGAAGTGCTCTGTTCTGAGCGGCTTCCTTTTCATTCAAAAACTGCAAACTGAAGCATATAAACACAGTTTACTGACTGAAGTGAGGGAGTGTGTTCACTGTGTTAATTTAGAAAAGGAAGGGACCAGCAAATGACATATTGATTGCCTCTTCCCCATCCTGAAATATCCCCTGCAGCAGCAGGGAGAGAAGAGGAAAGGATGTGCTCAGCGCCACCAGCACACCCCCTGCACGCTTATGTCTGTAGCCCATCATCTTGGATCTTGCAGTGCTCCAAACTCCTGGTGGACAAGCACTGTTCATATCAGAATAAAGGAAGAAACGTTTGATAGGCACTAAGATTCCTATTTTTTTCACCAATCAAGTGTTTGACGTTTCAAGATAAGCTCAATAGCTGTGGGAGGCAACTCCCAAAGCAAAGATGGATGCCAGAGAATGATGGATGCCAGAGAATGATTCCAAATCTAAATCTACACCAATGGGCACCAGATCATAAAGTTAATTAACCCAAAAAAAGATTTTAACTGTTTATAATTTGACCATAATGTACCGACCCCGGCAGGAAAGAAAACCCTCAGTTCCGGAATGGACTGACATTACCCTAGGGTGGATCCTTGGTTGCAGTGGAGAGCTACAACAACAGTTTTTATAGCTCTGGGTCACAGGGAGAAAGAGTTAGGGCTTCAGACACCTCCAGCAACATGGGTTCCAGACTTCACCACACATCTCCTCTAAGGGAGTACCAGGATCCTCTTAGGGCAAACTTCATCCCCCTCCAGCAGGACTTCTTTATCCGGCTTTCCGCCTCGGGTTCTTTACCCTCCTTGACCAGGTAAGGCAGCTTATGGAATTGTATTAGATGGAAACTAGGCTTCTGGCCTAGTCAGCATAGCTTCCAACATTTCAAATAAGTTTCCAGGGACACCTTTTTTGCTCTGTTCAGCAAGCCGTTGTAATTGGAGAATGTACTTTAATTAGGGGTGGGGCATTTATCTAAAATGGGCATGGCTCTGTAAGATGCATAATGTATTGTGTGTAATCATTTATTTTTAAATTATTAAAATACTGTATAAGATTTCTCATAATAGGGATTCAGCCAAGAAGGTCTTCTTAAGGGGGGCACGAGAGCACAGTACAGTGAGATCCGGAGGGCAAAGCATCATGGGGCACCAGGGCACAGTACTGGGGGGGTCAGGAGGACAAAGTGCAGGAGGGCACCATAGCACCGTATTGGGGGATCAGGAGGGTAAAGTACAGGGGCCCACAGGGCACAGTACTGGGGGGTCAGGGTAGCACCAGGGAATAGTACAGGGAGATCAGGAATGTAAAGTATAGTGGGGCACTAGGACATAGTACACAGTGGAGGGTACAAAAATGGCTTCCTCCACATGCAGAGTGGCACGAGGAAGGAAGTTTCTGTTACAGATCTACCTGTTCTGGTGTGTAGATTTCCACTGGCCTTCCTCTCTAGTCCATCCCAAATTACGTCACACAAGCACCTGGGATGGACAGGAGAGGAGGACTGGCAGGTATCATCAGTTCAGTACACTTTAGCCTCAGGGTCAGCAACGCAGGGAAGTCATATATGCAGGGGCATCAGGAGGGGGTGGCTAGGGGGGGCTGAAGCCCCGAATGTGACCCCGAAAAGCCCCAAGTCTCAGTCATTTATTTTAAAAATGATTAGCCCTGAGTCCCCCATGATAGTGCAGCAATGGACTGAGCGAGCACAAAGTCCAGTCACGTGGGCGGCAGTGCCTAACTCCGAGTGACCGAGTCTATTGGACGTCACACGATCCCGCCCGCGATCCCGGCATTGGACCAGTGATCCATCATAGGTGCCACGCTGCCATGTACTATGATGGACATCACAGTAGTCCAATGAAAGCCTGGATCGCGGGACATGTGACGTAATTATAGGCACGCACAGCCGGCCTGGAGAGACACACTGCATCTGCGCACGGCGGGACCAAAAGCATGCACTTGCACTTGAGTCTTGAGGACCGATCTGACCCTGAGCGGCGAGCGTGATATAGCAGGGCCTATGATGGAAGTCCCACTGGGCCAATGCCGGGACCGCGGGACGTGTGAC
This sequence comes from Lithobates pipiens, assembly GCF_037356315.1. NCBI lineage: Eukaryota > Metazoa > Chordata > Amphibia > Anura > Ranidae > Lithobates > Lithobates pipiens. Next base: position 168,375,355 of record NW_027507788.1, read on the forward strand.
ATCCATCATAGGCGCTGTAGGCTTCAGAAGGTGGGGATTGCAATGCGGCCGCCACGCCGTGTCACTACAAGATCCCCGCTCAGCTCTCCTCTCCTCTCCTGTCATGGCTCTGGCTCCCTGGAGTCACCAGTGGAGTGCCTGCTGCAGTGCTGTCTAGTCTACTCTACTTTGATGGACGCGCCGCACAGTACAACTGGGCTGCAGGAGGACTCAGAGGTCACGTCACCTGAAGTCTAGTCAGGTAGATCACTCAGTGTGTGTCAGTGTATGTCAGGTAGGTCAGGGCAGTATGCGTCAGGTAGGTCAGTCACAGTTTATGCCAGGTAGGTCTGTGCGTGTAGGTACCCCCCCCCCCCCTTGGGCCAGGCTCGGACTTCGGGCTGAAGCCCCTGGTCTTTTTGCCACCTGGCAACGCCCCTGCATATATGCCTGTATTAGGAGTCTATCTAAAGTATAACTAAAAGCAAAACTTGTTTTTAGTTTTTAGCTTTTTTTTTAAATCAAAAAGGTGTTTATTGAAGTTACAGGTATACAACAATTTCCAGTGCACATTTACATCCAAATGGTTTGCAGTTGTCAATATACATACAGGCATTACATCAACACATGACTCCCTCCCTCTGTTCCAGGGTCGCTCAAAGTTATCCCAACAGGTATATCATGTCTGGCCTAAGCATTCCTTGTCTGCCCTTTGCTACAAATCTTACAGTAATCTGGACAGTATTAACTCATTTGGGCTCAGCCCAGGTGTATCCAGCCAATGTGACCACAGGAGCTCGAACCTTCCCGGGCACCCCCCGTATTGATAAATATATTTTTCCATAATGAGGGTTCTGCCCATATGTGTTATCCAGGTCGCCACTGCAGGGGGCTAGCCTGGAACAGTGCCCTGGAGACCGCCACCCTGATTGGTTCCAAGGATACCACATCCTCCAGGACCCCTAGAATACAGCATATGGAATCCAAAGGTATCTGCGTTTGAAACACCATGTTGATGGTGTCCACTACCTCCTTCCAATATCTGTGGAGCTTCGGGCACCGCCACATGAGGTGGATGAGATCCCCCTCATGTTGCCTGCACCTACCGCACAAGGGGTCAACCATCCCGCCCATCCTGCATAGCCTAACCGGTGTGTAATGCACTCTCAGTGTAATATAAAGCTGTGAGACTTTTTGCGCCACATTCAAGGAACAGGAGGTGATGGCTTGCATGGCCTCCTCCCATTGCTCTCCCATGAGTTGACCTACGTCCCTTTCCCAAAGTGGCAGTGCTTTGCACGGGTGATCACGCAGGTGCAGCGCCAGCAGCATCTGGTAGCACTGTGATATTATTCCCTTCGTGCCTTCCGCAGAGTGCACGCATGGTACAACGGGGTGGGCGACATTACCTATTCTCCCGAGTCCCCCTGCGCGGCCACCGCATGCCGCAGCTGCAGATAGGGAAAAATCATAGCCTCCGTAAGGTTAAATTTATTCTGCATGTCTGCAAAGGAGAGAAGCTTTCCATCTTTAAATATATGGGACAGCATTTTCACATTATGGGCACTCCATCTAGGGTCAGGCTGTATTTTAGCAATCTCTACATATGTGTGGTTACCCCATATAGGACTATATTCTGTGAATCCCTGCACCCCCTGAAGCTGTCTACTCAACGTAGGGGTCAGTTTGTTGGAGCTCTTAAACATCTGGGCCTCCAGTCCCATAGGGATGGTCTCTGCCCCCAACACATGAAGCAGCAGTCTGGCTGATGAGCCCGCCAGTTCATGCGACATGGAGCCCACCAAATGTTGCAGCTGGGCCGCAACATAGTACAGCCAAGGGTTGGGTACCGCCAACCCTCCGCTGTCCTTAGAGCGCTGCAGCTGTTCTAACTTGATCCTAGGGGGCTTCGTGTTCCACAGCAACTTCCGAAAAAGCGTATTCACCACTCTGAAGATTTTTAAATGTATTACAACCGGTGAGTTGTGGAGAAAATAGAGCAGTTGAGGCATTAAAATCATTTTTATGAGATTGGCTTTCCCAGCCAGTGACATCCTAAAGGTATTCCATGTATTTATCCTATCCCGGAATCTCGACAGCAGTGGGCATATGTTCACTGAGCAGTAATCCCCTACTTTGGCCGTAATTTGTACCCCTAAGTACTTGAAGCTAGTTACTACTGGCACGGGACAGGACTCCGGGACCGTTACCTCTCCCTCATTCAACAGCAACATAGCCGACTTAGACCAGTTAATGGTCAAACCCGAGAACCCTCCAAACTGTTCTATTATGGTCATTACCTGTGGCAAGGACTGGCTGGGGTCAGCCAAGAAAAGCAACATATCATCCGCATATAGCATAATCTTCTTGTGAACAACCCTGTACTGAAATCCCTGTATTCCTACGCTGTCTCTTATGAGAGCGGCAAGAGGTTCTATCGCAATTGCGAAAAGCAAGGGGGACAGCGGGCACCCCTGCCTCGTCCCCCTGGCCAAGTCAAAATTGTCAGACATCTTGTCCGCCATCCTAATGTTGGCCTTCGGGGAGGCGTACAGTAGTTTAACCCAGGCCACGAATCGCTGCCCGAAACCAAACTTGCCTAGCACCGCCCATAGATACCCCCAGCCTATACTGTCAAACGCCTTATTAGCGTCAAAGAACAGAAGTGCCCTACTCTCCCCATCGTCTGCCCTCAGCTGCATATTCAGGAATAGTCTTCTAAGGTTCGTGGCTGTGGACTTATGTGGCATAAAGTCAGCCTGATCTTGGTGAATAATAGTGGACACTATCCCGTTTACCCGGAGTGCCAGGACCTTGGCCAGGATCTTTACATCACTTTGCAGCAAAGATATGGGTCTGTATGACCCCGGATCTACTGGATCCTTCCCCAGTTTAAGCAATAAAACAATATTAGCCTTTGTCATAGAATCAGGGAGGGTACCTTCCTCCATGCATGCAATAAACACCTTCAATAGTTCAGGCAAAATATCCTCCCCGTATTGTGTGTATACCTCCATGGGAATACCATCTGCCCCCGGCGCCTTGCAGGTGGGGAAAGAGCCAGCAGCCGCCATCAATTCCTCTAGAGTGATCGGGGCATCAAGTTGTCGCATGGCCTCTTCCGAGAGCCCGGGTAAATTTATAGTGGCCAAATATGATTGCAGATCATCATCCGAGTAGGTTTCCCTTGACCTATAAAGGTCCTTGTAGAAGTCAGCCAGCTCGGATATAATGATTTCCTGAGAATTGACCACCTTGCCATTTTTGGCTCGAATGGCCCCAATGGCCGAAGACATCTGTTGTGCTTTTGCGATTCTGGCAAGTAGGCGCCCCGTCTTTTCCCCCTCCTCATAGAACGCCAGTTTCGTAAAAAATCGTTTACACTCTGCAGTGGAGGATCTCAAGCGGTCCAGGGAGTCCTGAGCCGCCATCCATGCCTCCCTTGCCGAGTCAGTAGGTCTCGTGACATATGCTATTTCCAACCTTTTCACCAAGTCTCCCGCCTGCTCTAGCAGTGCTGAGGAGTTCTGCTTTACTAAGTTTATCTCGTGGATGAACACCCCCCGCATGAATGCCTTAAAAGTTTCCCACGTCAAAAGGTCGTTGGGGTGATGTCGGTGTGTCTGGAAGAAACCCTGGATTTGGGATGCTATCCTATCCGGTGAGGGGAACAGCTTGAGCCAGAAGGCATTCAGCTTCAACGGGGCCCTGGGCAGTGTACTGGGGGGTTGAGTAATTAGCCATAGAGCCAGGGGGGAGTGATCCGACACTCCCCGAGGGAAGTATTCCACCCCCGAGGTGAACCCCACCATGTTGCGGGTACCCACACAGAGGTCTATACGGGACAGGGATCCATGGGTTTTGGAAAAACATGAGAACTGCCTACAGTCTGGTTTCGGATCCGCCTTATGTCGGCCCACCCTACTTCCCTCATTAATCTACTAAGGGCAGTGCCCGGCCTGCCCCGGGAGGCACCACCGGGGGATGTCTGTCCATTTTGGGATCCAGGTAGCAGTTAAAGTCCCCCAAAATTAAAACCGGGACCTCCTGTTTATTGGCCAGATACGATAACTGCAGCAATTAAAGTAAAAGCATATATTTTACAATACAGAAAAACAAATCTGCCAGATACATCTATAAGTGAATCCAGTTCCTGGTATGCCAGTGCCCGGTGTATCAGAACACTCACCCCCCGAGAAAACGAAGTATGAGTGGAGTGATAGGCCTTCCCAACCCAGGCATAGTGTAGAAACTTCACCGTGTCCCCCTGCAGATGCGTCTCTTGAAGGCCTATAATGGCCGGGTGAAATTTTTGTAAACCTGCAGAAATCATGGTCCTTTTCAAAGGATCATTTACCCCCCGGACATTCCAAGTCACTATGGGTGTAGTGGACATAATCCGGTTGGATAGAATCTACTGTACCTACTGGGGGTTCCCGAGCCTCCAAACATCACTCCCGCAGGAGCCAGACCTGCACTTCTCGGACAAGCAGGAGGGACTGGTAAAGAGAGCGTCAAGCCCATGGTAGCAAAAAGAATGTATCCTGTGCACTGGATATGTGATGCAGAGCGGTAAAAAGCCTTGTAACTCTGCTGCCGAGCCAAACCGACTAAGCAGCAACAGTAAATGAACTGATCAACTTGTAATCTTGCTCCTGCCAACTGGGCAGGATGAACAATTACCCCAACAACAGAGAGGTGTGACCCATGCGTGCCTCCGGCTTGGCGGCCGGGCACACGTAAGCTCGATCACAGCTCAACGTCAACCGTGGTTGTAAAGAGCGGATGTAGAACCACATTCCAACCGAACATAAAACTCGTCACCGTCGAAAGCAGACCGTGGACGGAGATAAGTTCACTGATAATGATCATCAAGTAATGTCCCCTTGGTAACTGTGTAAAAACATCTCAGGTGGATGAGTGCCGGTTCTTCATGAACCCTCTGTAGGTATACACCATGAAATTAATCCTCTTCTCTGTGGCGGATGACGTTCTCATTGTGGTCAAGCCATCTGGCGGCATCTTGCGCATTTTCAAAAAAATGGTTCTGATCCATGGCGGTGAGACGAAGCTTCGCTGGGAACAGCATAGCATATTTCAATTGCAGCCTCTGCAGGTGCTTTTTAACGTCGGCAAACTTAGAGCGTCTGCGTTGCACTTCAGCGGAGAAATCTGGATAAAAGGATATTCTGTTGCTCTGGTATTGCACTGCGCCCTTCTCTCTGGCCAACCGTAACACAATTTCCAGTCCCTGTAGTTCAGGAGTCTGACTAACATCGCTCTTGGGGGGCCGCCCAGTGGAAGGGGCCGTGGCGGGACTCTGTGCGCCCGCTCCACTGCATACAGAGGGGAGAAAGCCTCCTTGCCAAAAACTTCCTGCAGTCAGTTTTCCATATACTCAGTGGGGTCCCTACCTTCCACCTTCTCCGGCAACCCCACAATATGGACATTGTTGCGTCTTAAGCGATTCTCAATGTCGTCTGTTCTGTCAAATGCAAGGTGCGCTTGCTGCGTTGCCATTCGCACATCACGGTTCAGGTGAGGCAGTTGGTCTTCCATGTCACTCACCCTCCCCTCCACTGCCGTGGTTCTCTCCCTGATTTTTTGAATATCATGGCGCAGCAGGGACACTGTCTCTTTCAGCCCCCCAAATTTCTCCTTAAGGTCATCCACAGAGGCTGTGCATCTCTGTACTGCATGCAGAATCTCACTTAATGTGGGCTGGGGTGCATCATCTGTCTGCTCATCAAGCATGCCAGGCATAGGATCAGGAATAGAATCCATAGGAGCACTATCGTCCTCTCCATCAGCATGAGTTGGGGAGGCCTGTTCTGTAATGGACGCTGAGAGCAGTGCTGCTTCTGGGGACATGTCCTGTGGGCTTGTAAGCTTCTGGGCATAATATAGCATATCCCTGGGCTGATCTTTGGCCGGGGGGGTTTAGATGACTTACCCCCCTGAGCAGATTTCTTGTCCTGGCCTCGCGGCGTGCTCTGTGGCTGAGACTGCCAGGCGCCATCTTGGCTGTGTGCAGCGGCCGCTGCTGCGGCTTCTCCCCGGTGTTTGCGGGTCATCACGCCCGTTATGAGAGCAGCGGTGAGGTCCCTGAGGGTCTGGGCGTTGGTGTGCAGTGAATCCAACCTGATTTTGGCGGTAGTGTCGGCTGGGAGAGGATCGGTACAGGATCACCAGCGGGAGCTCCGTAAAACACCGCTGCTCACATGCCCAGTCAGGCCACGCCCCCCCTTAGTTTTTAGCTTTAGCGTGGAGAGGGATAAAAACACCTGTAATTCACCCTATTCTTGTTAACCTGTTTAATGCTTTCACCGAAAGTTAAAGAAAATCCCATGTTCCTAGTGGTTCCCAGGACAGAAAAAACAGGGAAATCTTCCAATGGGACACTAGTTCTGGTGACCCCAATTATTATCAGGAATATTAAAAGATAAGGGTGGGCCCAAAGAGCATATCCCCTATCCCCCTATCCAAGGAGGACTGCATCCACTGGGCATTGGACCATGTATGTGATGTGTCACTGATTTGGCTATCCCTTTGATAAGGACCACTGAGCGCTGGGAGTGTTTGGCTATCCTTCCTTGTTGACCCTAAAGAGCATATGGCTGCTATGTCACCAATCATATATAGAACAAGAGTTTTTCTCTTATGGGACTTTAATGCAGCAACAACATAGTAGTTATGAAGTCACATGTTTATGTAGCACCCTCTAGTGATACTAGGATGTGTACAGAGTTTTTGTTAGAGTAGGTACATTTGGGCTTGGCTGGCAGCCAGGACTGGGTGTGTTTTTCTTCTGGGTCAGGGTTTGATTGACTCAGGGAGATCTGGATGACTCACAGGCAGCATCACTGAGACCTCCCACTTCTTTCCAGAACATGCTGGGAATCTTCTGGAAAGGAAGGAGGAGAGGAGAGGTGGAGCTGCCTGGAGTATTCTGAGGACCCTGATGAATTGGAACTTGGATTGGTAGGGGGCAGGCCCCCTCAAATACTCAGGGTCAACCCAGCTGAGGAGGAGTTGGTATTGGGTGGAAGATGAAGATGGAGTGTTAGGCTGTCATGGCCTTTGAGGGGGGCTCCCCAGTCTGAGGGGGAGGGTTGACCTTGGGCCTGGGCTCGGGTGCGGACGGGACCCACTTACAACCCACAGAGGTGTCCTGACCAGAAGGCACAGGAGGAGCAAGAGAGGAAAGCAGGAGAACACTAAGGGGCAAGTCTCCTGGAGTTCCACAGAGTGCAGCAAAGAGGGCTGGTGAGTTTTCACACAGTCAGGAGAACTAGGGAAGCATGCCTAAGAGGACTCGGAGAGTACAGTCTGGGATGGGTGCAGAGCCAGTGGAGTGGACTGTGGTGGCACGAGCAGTGGAGAGAGGCACCTGCAGCCAGGAGAGCTGGCAGGGTCTGAAGATGTTGTGCTGGGATCAGTAGCCACATGGACAGCTACCACTAGGACTACCTACATTTTTGCTACACCAATGGGGCACGAGGTCCCTGCCTGCAAAGGGCATTTGCTAAGCCCTGGCAGAGCAAGTGTCAGGCCTAATCTAAAGTGCTAGCTGGTCCTGGAAGTGAGGAATCAAGTGATGTGCTGGAGAGTGATATCAGCAATCAAGTGATGTACTGAAGAGTGAAATCAGTAGTCAAGTGATGTGCTGGAGGAAGAGAAGAAGTTGTATATATAGAGAGTGTATATAGCTCTCAGTCCCTACATTGTCCTCTTGAGATCTATGGGGTATCCCATAATTCCCAAATCCCCATCCAAATTGAATTCCTCCCAATAAAAAAACAACAAGCCAAAGTGCATGGACTGTTTTCTGTCTTTGGAGTGACTGAAGATTGTGTGCTGAGCTGGGCAGGGTGACAGACTAACCCCAACTGTAGCGGGGGTACCGCTACATTTATTATACAAATACAATAGCTCACAAAAGTGAGCTAATACACAGTATTGCACAAAAGTGAGTACACCCCTCATATTTTTTGTAAATTTTTTATTATATCTATTCATGTGACAACACTGAAGGAATGACAGTTTGCTACTATGTAAAGTAGTGAGTGTAGAGCTTGTATACCAGTGTAAATTTGCCACCTCCTCAAAATAACTCAACACACAGCCATTGATGTCTAAACCGCTGGCAACAAACGTGAGTGCACCCCTAATTGAAAAAGTCCAAATTGGGCCCAAAGTATCAATATTTTGTGTGGCCACCATTATTTTCCAGCACTGTCTTAACCCTCTTGGGCATGGAGTTCACCAGAGCTTCACAGGTTGCCACTGAAGTCCTCTTCCAGTCTTCCATGACAACATCACGGAGCTGGTGGACATTAGAGACTTTGTGCTCCTTCACTTTCTGTTTGAGATTGCCCACAGATGCTCAATAGGGGTTAGGTCTGGAGACATGTTTGGACAGTCCATCACCTCTACCTTCAGCTTCTTTAGCAAGGCAGTGGTCCTCTTGGAGGTGTGTTTGGGGTCGTTATGTTGGAATACTGCCCTGCGACCCAGTCTTCAAAGAGAGGGGATCACGCATTGCTTCAGTATGTCACAGTACATGTTAACATTCATGGTTCCCTCAATGAACTGTAGCTCCCCAGTGCCGGCAGCACTCATGCAGCCCCAGACCATGACACTCGCACCACCATGCTTGACTGTAGACAAGACACACTTGTCTTTGTACTCCTCACCTGGTTGCCACCACACACGCTTGACACCATCTGAACCAAATAAGTTGGCACAACAGCCATGCAGACTAATTTGATGCGGCGTGCGGCGTATGGTCTGAGCACTGAAAGGCTGACCCCCCCCCCCCACCCTTTTAACCTCTGCAGCAATGCTGGCAGCAGTCATACGTCTATTTCCCAAAGACAACCTCTGGATATGATGCTGTGCACATGCACTCAACTTCTTTGGCCGACCATGGCGAGGCCTGCTCTGAGTGGAACCTGTACCGTTAAACTGTGTTAAAAGTCTTGGCCACCGTGCAGTTTCAGGGTCTTGGGAATCTTCTTATAGCCTAAGCCATCTTTATGTAGAGCAACAATTCTTTTTTTCAGATCCTCACCCACCCTTTTTTCATGAGGTGCCATGTCGAACTTCCAGTGACCAGTATGAGAGAGTGAGAGTGATAACACCAAATTTAACACACCTGCTCCCCATTCACACCTAAAACCTTGTAACAATAACAAGTCACATGAGACCGGGGAGGGAAAATGGCTAATTGGGCCCAATTTGGAAATGTTCACTAAGACCGCTTTCACTGGGGCACTTTTCACGCATTTTAGCGCTAAAAATAGTGCCTGAAAAGCACCTCTCAAGCCACCCCAGTGTGAAAGCCAGAGTGCTTTCAGACTGGGGCAGTGTGCTTGCAGTACGAGATAAAAAGTCCTGCAAGCACCATCTTTGGGGTGGTTTGGGAATGGTGTATACACTGCTTCCAAAACAACCTGCCCATTTTAATGAATTGCCGGCGTTGCCGAAGTGCAACCTTTTCCTTTCCTCAGCCGCTAGCGGGGGTTAAAAGTGCACCGCTAGCGGCCGAATAGCGCTACTATAACAGCGCCACTTTAATTAGCTGCGCTTTACCGCTGACGCCCGCACTGCCCCAGTGTGAAAGGGGTCTTAGGGGTGTACTCACTTTTCTTGCCAGCAGTTATTTTGAGGAGACAGCAAATTTTATACAAGCTGTACACTCCCTACTTTTACATTGTAGCAAAGTGTAGTTTTCGTTAGTGTTGTCACAAAAGATATAATAAAATATTTACAAAAATGTGAGGGGTGTACTCACTTTTGTGAGATACTGTATATAATATCATGTACATAAAAACGATTTGTCTGGTAATAAAATAGAAAATTTTGAAATGACACAATATACAAAACTACTGTGGGAGAAGGCAAAATATCCCACGGGGTTTTGTATATTGTGTCATTTCAAATTGTTCATTTCTGTTAATAGACACATTGGCTGTTATTTACGAAAGGTAAATCTTTTGCTTGAAAGTGCACTTGGAAATGCAGTCGCTCTAAATCTAAGGGGTAGATCTGAAATGAGTGGAAGCTCTGCTGATTTTATCATCCAATCATGTGCAAGCTAAAATGCTGTTTTTTATTTTCCTTGCATGTCCCCCTCGGATCTACAGTGACTGTACTTCCAGGTGCACTTGCAGAGCAAAGTGGATTTGCCTTTAGTAAATAACCCCCATTGTTTTTATTTACATGTTCTTATATATTTATAAAATAAATATGTGATTTTATAACTACTATGTTGTCGCTACATTAAAGTCTCATGGGGGAAAAACTCTTTTTCCATTATTAACAGGAATTTCCTCTCACTTCCTGCTGAGGATATTGGACAGGAAGTGCACGAAAATCTCCCCAAAGGGATACAAATGACAGAAAGGGCACATCAGAATTAATATAGGGTCTTCACCGCCAGAATAGGCATAGTAATTCAAGGAAGAGTAGAGGAGGTGGTCTTTGTATTTATATCCAAGTTGATTGGTGTTCAGGGGCGGACTAACAACTCATGGGGCCCCCGGGCAATAGGAGATTATGGGGCCCCCAGGCAATCAGACATTATGGGGCCACACAGTATACACAAACACACACACACAGTATACAATCACACAGTATACACAGACATGTTTCTATTGGCTGAGAAGGTACTGGAGAGGTGGGGCAGCTATAATCTCTGGATTTTTAGACCAAAAGGATGTCAGTAAGGGACATTTCAGAGACAGATGTAAAAAAAACACAGATTTTTACATACTTTCCCTGGTTTTACTGAGGCTGGCAACCCAAGGGGCCCTCGGCAGTGCCCGAGTGGACCAATGGTCAGTCCGCCCCTGTTGGTATTCTGACAGTTAAGCCCCATACACACTATCAGATTTTCTGCAGATTTTTGTCTTCAGATTTACCAAAACCATGTAGTGCAAGGGCCAGCCTGATTGCATACACATTGAAACTCCTAAGGTTTGACCTCATATTATATGGTTTTGGTAAATCCAAAGGAAAAAATCAGCAGAAAATCTGATGTGTATGAGGCTTAAAGAGGAAGTAAACTCTCCCACTCTGATGCTTATTTTCATTTAGTCCACTATAAAAAGTAATTATCAAACTATAGCCACTGTAATCCAGCCCAAATTGCATATCACTTACTTTTTAACCACCTCAGTGCAGTGCATATACACCCCCTTCCTGACCAGACCAATTTTCAGCTTTCAGCGCTTTCACAGTTTGAATGACAATTACTCAGTCATGCAACACTGTACCCATATGAAACTTGTGTCCCTTTTCCACACAAATAGAGCTTTCTTTTAGGGGTATTTAATCACTAGTGGTTTTTTTATTTTTTGTGCTATAAATAAAATTAAATGTAAATTTTGGGAAAAAAATGCCTTTTTCTTTGTTTCTGTCATAAATATTTGCTAATTAGTAATTTTTCTTCATACATTTTGGCCAAAATTTATACTGCTACATATCTTTGGTAAAAATAACCCACATTAGTGTATATTATTTGGTCTTTGTGAAAGTTATAGAGTCTACAAACTATGGTGCCAATCACTGAAAATTGATCACATCTGATCAGGCCTTCAGTACATCAGTTGTATCTCATTTCTTGAGACACTAACAAGTCAGCAAAGTACAAATACCCCCCCCCCCCCCATGACCCCTTTTTACAAAGTAGACATTCCAAGGTATTAAATAAGTAGCATGGTGAGTTTTTTTAAGTTGTTATTTTTTCCCACAATTCTTTGCAAAATGAAGATTTTTTTTTCCAAAATTGTCATATTATCAGGTTATTTCTCACACACAGCATATGCATACAACAAATTACACCCCAAAATACATTCTGCTACTCTTCCCGATTATGGCGATACCACATGTGTGAGACTTACACAGCCTGGCCACATACAGAACACCAACATTGAAGTAGTACCTTTAGACGTTCTACGAGCAAAAATGACGCATCTCATTTCTCAACCACCTATTACAATTTTGAAGGCCCTGGAGTACCAGGACAATGGAATTTTCCATAAAATGACCCCATTTTGGAAAGCAAACACCCCAAAGTATAATCTTTGAGGCATAATGAGTCTTTTGAACAGTTCATTTTTTTCCAGAAGTTTTTGGAATATGTGGAAAAAAATGAAAACGCATTTTTTTTTACACAAAGTTGTCAATTTATAAGATATTTCTAACACATAGCATGTATATAGCAAAAATTACATCCCAAAACACATTCTGCTACTCCTCCCGAGTATGGCGATACCACATGTGTAGGACTTTTACACAGCCTGGTCACATAGAGAGGGCGAACATTGAAGTAGTACATTCAGGCATTCTAGGAGCATAAACGACACATCTCATTTCATTCCTACCTATCACACTTTTGAAGGTCCTGGAGCACCAGGACAGTGAAATTACCCACAAAATTACCCCATTTTGGAAAGCAAACACCCCCAACATATATTCTATGAGGCATGGGCTGCAAATAGGTACTCTGATGGGCTGCAGATAGGTACTCTGATGGCCTGGTGACAGGTACTTGAGTACTCTGATGGCCTGGTGACAGGTACTCGGGTACTCTGATAGCCTCGTGACAGGTACTTGGGTACTCTGATAGCCTGGTGACTGGTATTTGGGTACTCTGAAGGGAGGTGATAGGTACTCAGGTACTCATATGGACTGTGACAGGTACTCGGGTACTCAGATGAACTGTGACAGGTACTCAGATGAACTGTTAGCCCTTGTACACACGGTCTGAGATTTTGACGGAATGTTTCCTATCGGACCGTTTTGTCGGATATTCCGACTATGTGTGGTCTGCATCGGACAGTTTCCGTCGGAATATTCGACGGACCAACTTTTCCAACTTGCCGGTAAAAAAATAGCCTACTCCGACGGAAAAGGTGCCACACATGCTCACAATCAAATTCGGACACGGAAGCGCTCGCTCAGGTAAAACTACTGCTCGTAATCGATAAAGCACATTCGTCACGCTGCAATGTTAAAAATTCTTTCATGAAGCGCATTCTCTTGTTCTTTACAATGCTGCAAGAATGAACTTGTTTTGATGCTCATATTCACACACACTTTTCCCGAACCTATTTCTTCAGTCTTTTTTACTCATTTCAGCAATACAATATTTTAAATCGTCACATCTACACATTTTGTTTTTGTTTGTTTTGTTTTTTGGGGGAATTTTTGACAGTTTGCTCATCTTTGCATTTTTGGGGTGTGTTTTGTGTGTCAACTTACCACAACACCATTATTATCTTTTTTGTATTTTCTTTTTCTTTTTTAATCTACAGGAGGTTGTTTAGCGTTGGTGCCCCTTGGTATTCATTTCACTTTGTATTTTTTAAATGTACCTGCCTGCTCACAAATAAACTGTCCTTTTTGAAGTAAAACACATACGCAAGTATTTCTTCAAACAAACAAAACCTTTATTTAGGTGTCATTAACAAATAAAGAGGGAGGCAGCGCTGGAGAAACTGGGTAGATTAGCAAAGCCTTTGGCCCCCAGGGCACACATCAACTATTTAAACGCAAAAATTGGTGGCCTGAGGAGTACATGTCTGAGGGAGAGAAGTCTGGTCCTGAAGTCCAAGAAACCCGGAACAGCAGCAGATGACATCTATGTTCCCAGGCTGTGGTACTACAAGAGACTGCATCTTCTGTCAGACCAGACTGAACCCAGGTAATCACACTCTGGTTTTCCTTCCACGCTTCCTTCCAGGCTGTGGCTGTGGTGCTGGAGGTGTGGCAGGAGGAGGAGGGGCATGGGCCAAATCACACAAGTGTGTTGCTTGTGTGATTTGGTCCAACAGACCCTTGTTGAGGGTGCGGAGAATTATCTCCTCGTACAAGAGATTTTGCCCCTCCTCCATTTGCTCGAGTTTGCACGCAGCCAAGGCGGCAAAGGCCTCTTGATAGGTGGGGGTGTCTTGGAGGGCCGCAGAAGCCTCCCCGATCAGCCTCAGAGCCGACTCTTCCACATTCCCCCCTTTCTCGCCCTTTTGTGTGGAAGGCGGAGGGGAGGGACCTGGCATTCTTTCAGGCTCCTCTGCCCGCCCACCGCCTGGCTGCCGCTTACCCTGCCTCCTCCTGGCTGCCACTTTCCACAGCCACCTCCTGGCTGCTGCATTCCACACCCTCCTCTTCCTGGCTGAGGTCTTCCTGTGTATGAAAAAGGGACATAGTTTTAGTTTTTGGGTCATCAAACACACACAATTTTCACATCAAGACTGTTGCAAACTGTTAACCAATAGAAAAGGCTATCATTCTGAGCCCAGCATTTTTCATTCTTGTCCCAAAGGTTTTGGCCACTACTGTCTATTGATATGTTAACACTTTCTAAAATCAGCAATTAGTGAGCACAAATCAAGTTAACATCATTCATTTCTACTCCCAAAATATGTACAACAATACTATACCTGGCTCAAGCTGGGGTCCTCCAGTTCTTCCTGAGTGGAAGGCCCAGGTTGGGCGTCGGAAGACTCAGCGGGTGTGGAATGTAGCATAGGACGCGTGGAAGGAAGGGTAGAGAGGGATTCTCTGACCTCAGCCTGGTCTGACAGAAAATGCATCCTGTCATAATACCACAGCCTGGGGACATAAACGTCATCTGCTGCAGCTCCAGATTACATGGACTTCAGCACCTTCTTCCTCTCCTTCAGATATGTACTCCTCAGGCCACCGATTTTCACTTTTAAATAGTTGATGTTTGCCCTGGAGACCACCGGCTTCACAAACTCAACCAGTTTCTCCATCGCTGCCTGCCTCTTTAGTTTGTTTATGTATTGAGGGTGCGTTGATTGCCACAGGCAGGACAGCTCCCTGTATTGATCGATGAACAGAGGGACGAAACTGTGATCGTTGAAAGCGTCTATAATCTCTGCAAGACACAACACAAGACAAACCCAAATGTCAGGCTAAACTCCACTAATGCAGGCCTCAATCTAGAAGAATTATAGGCTAGTGATGTACCAAGTTCAAAATGTTACCTTCGTTTGCATGATCGTCGCGTCAGCTTCTCCCTCTGTTCACAGATCATACGTACGACACACGCGTGTTCCGTTTTATATACAGTGCGCATTTGCGCGAAACTTCCGCCTGCCCCTGACGTTCTTTCTAGGCTATTCCCTGCCCCTTCGCTTTCGGCGCAGTGGGGAGAGCACATGGCGGAGAGAACGCAGGTGCGCAATCAGAGTTCCACTAACGAGGAGGACGAGGAAAGCCCGGAGCCTGAAACGTCCCGATCCTGGAAGAGAAGATTTAAGGCCTCAAATATGTCTTTTGGAGAGATGTTGGAGATGGTGGACATATTGAAGAGGACCGACTATGATGGGAAGTATGGACCTTACCCAAACCCAAATATCAGAAAGGCAATGATCGTGACTAAAGTTGTGAAGAGTCTTCAGAAGAATTTTGGGGTACGACGATCCAAGGATAAACTGAGAAAACGCTGGTCAGACCTGAAACTGAGGGAGCACGATCAGTACAGAAGGATCAAGCATGTTCTTCAAAAAAAGTAAGTAGTTGTCGTGTGTTCATATGATTATTCTTGCTTGCATACTGCTCCATGTGCTTTGATTTCATGTTGTACAGTTTAAAATGGCCACTTTCAAGTTCATGGGTTCAATCGTTCGTAAGAAACATCGTTCTGCAGGTAAGTATTGCAGCTTAACAAAGTGTCCACAATAATGTTCTCACCTTTGAACTCGGCCAAAAAACACAATTGTACCACACTTCCAAGCAATGTTTCATATTCCTATTTCTGCCCTCTGTGTGCTAAGTATTCCTTTTTTACATTCTCATAAGGGAGAGAAGACGCGGGAAGTCTGAGGACACCAGGGACCCCACCCCTCCCAAAGAAGGCGAAATTCCAACACCAGAAGCAGAGGAGCAGGAGGGGGAGGAAGGAGAGATCGTTGAAGTTGGACAAATTGTCACCACAACAGGTGAGTGTCGGAGACCACAGCTTCCGGTAAGCTCATCAATGTATGTCGGCATATTTATAATACATGGTGTGTTTTTTTGCTTTTTATTGTAGGTGATGTGGAAGAAGAATCACATTTTACCAGTGAAAGTGCCCAGATCCTGATTGGGGAAATAATGGGGTGCAATCGGGATTTAGAAAATATACAGCAAAACATCAATGATGCTCAAAATAAAATGAAGAACATCATTGATGTTTTGGGGAGAGTGTGAAACACCCCAAACTAGCTAGGGTTTTCTTTTTTTGTTTTGAAACAACAACTTTTGTATTTTACAAAAAGCCAAATTTGGAAGATGCACAGAGTGTGTCAACATGTGCTATCTCCCATCATGGGGGATCAATGTACGTGTTTTGTGGAAAGTGGCTGAGTTGAAGGGGTTGCAGCCCCAAAACATCTACATTGATCCCCCATGATGGGAGATAGCACATGTTGACACACTGTGTGCATCTTCCAAATTTGGCTTTTCCAGGGGTGACACCCCATGTGATGAAGGCAATATCGGGCCAGTTTGTACATACTCATGCCTGATATTGTCTTCACTTTTCAAAGTTGAACTTTGTAAGTTCCTGTGTTCTGTATGTTACGCTTTGATACATGCCTGTTTACACAAAAACACCAAGTTACCCAAAAATTACCTTAAATAATGTTTTTGATACACCCAATATGTTGGTTTGTTGTAAAACCCTTTTCTAAACGCACATGTGAATGTGCTTTGCTGAAAAAGTTAAATTATCAACAATGTGTGGCTTCCTTTTTCAATGCGCAAAAGCAGTATTTGGAGTAAAATTGTTGTTTTCGGTGACAATGGGTGTTATTTACTAAAAGCAACTCCACTTTGCACTCCAAGTGCAGTTTAAGGTGCACTTTTGCAGTGCACTTGTAGTGCATAGTGGATGTGCCTTTAGTAAATAACACCCACAGTGATGTGTTAATTTTCACAATCATGCCATTTTCATGACCCCACATATTTCTGCCATGGTGCTGAAAATGAGCAAGATTTTGGTCAGTAATGCACTACATACATTAGTTAACAAAAACAAGGTGTGTTTGTAGCAGACCCACAACATAATAAGATTATCTGAAGAAGAGACTGTCACCTCATCTCGCTCAGAACTTGGGTTTGCACTGCTGTAGAAAAAGGCACAACAACAAAAATCCAAAATTTACCTAGGAGACACCTAAAACCAAGCCAAGCAGTAAATGAAAACAAAGATTATTGTAGTTTCAAAGAAAAATGTATTACAAAAATGCCTCTCAGACATTGTCTGGCATATCAATGGCCCCCCTACCCACAAAGTACTCCATGTATTGGGTTCGGACCTCACTGGCGCTTTGGGGGGGGGGGCAAGCCAGGACGAGCAGCTTCAAGGGACGTGAGGTTCTCATTTTCAAGCAAGTCTGCATCTTGGCCAACTGAGACCACATAGTTTGCTGAATGTCTTTTTAAGAAATTGTGCAGAACACAGCAGGCAAGCACTATGTGATTTATTTTATATTCCGCCATGTGGATAGGCGTTAAAAAAAGGCGGAACCGGCTGGCCAGTATTCCAAAAGTGTTCTCCACCACTCTTCTGGCTCTGGCCAGCCGGAAATTAAAAATCCTCTGGTCCGGGGTGAGGGTCCTCATCGGCAAAGGCCGCATCAGATGGTTTGCCAGGGAAAACGCCTCATCCGCGACTAAGACGAACGGGAGTCTATTCTGATTCTCCTCTGGGGGTGGCAAGCCCAGACTGCCACTCTGGAGACGCCAGTAGAATTCCGTCCGTGCGAACACTCCACCATCCGACATCCGGCCATTTTGCCCCACGTCCACATACAAGAAGTCATAGGTCGCTGACACCACCGCCAACATGACAATACTATTAAACCCCTTGTAATTATAATAGTACGACCCCGAGTTGGGGGGTGGGACAATGCGGACGTATTTCCCATCAATTGCACCTCCACAATTGGGAAAGTCCCAATGACTGGCAAAGTGGGAGGCCACAGTCTGCCATTCCTGTAGCGTTGAAGGAAACTGTGGAGTGAAACAAGACAAAAAATGTGTAATTTTGCACATCAACATTGCAAGCAGATTAGACACCAACATTTTTGGCCAAGATCAGTATAACATTTTGGGAAATGAGTATTTAAAGCCTAAAGTATAAGGTCCCCTTATCAGAGTCATCACCCCCCCATCCCCCCCATCTGATGGGCCCTTGCAAAAAATGAGGGGGGGGGATGTTTTGGACAGGTAACCCTCTCCACTTGATTGAGAGCTGAATGCCTAAATAATGTGTGATACTTTGGGAAGCCCCTCCTTACTTACACTATTGGCAGCCCACGGACAGGTAAGAAGTGTCATAATACCAAAAATTGAAAAAAATGGAAGCACATTTTGACATTCTGCTATTACATGCTTTGGTGAACTCGTCCATAAATGTGACCATCAAAAAGCTAGGTAGAGTGTGTATTGGGTTTGGTAAAGTCAGCAGATAGAGGATTGCTATCAGCTGACCTAGCAGTTGGGGGGGGGGGGGGTTCCTAATGAGTTTGGCATAACCAAAAAAAAAAAGTCACTCTGCATGAATTGAAGCACACACATAACATTTGTAGACATTTTAGGGGGTGTTTAGGGGAAAACAATACTATGGAGCTGACAAAAGACATTGGTAAGTGACTAGACTATAGTTTTATGGGCCAAGAAGAGCATGGTGGGGAAGTTAGTGAGGCAAATATGCATGAGGACAAAAGGGCAGAGCATATGAATTAGAGCATATTGCAATCATGGTAATTAGGGAAGGAGGAAAGAAATGCAAGACATTAGCAATCATTAAATACATAGAATGTGAAGTTAAAGAATAAAACTTATCTTCATATAGTCCTTCTGCAGGACCTGAATGATGGCAAAACAGGTCTCTGGAATAATGATCCCCAGAGCCTGGAGGGAGATGCCTCTGGAGAACTTGAGGTCCTAAAGGCTTCTCCCTGTCGCCAAGTAGCGCAACGTGGCGATGAGCCTCTGCTCCGGAGTGATGGCTTGCCGCATGCAGGTATCCTGCCTGGTGATATAAGGGGACAGCAAAGCCAGCAGACGGTGAAAAACGGGATCCGTCATCCAGAGATAATTCCTGAAATCATCAGGATTATTCTCCCGGATCTCACGGAGCAAAGGCATGTGCGAGAACTGGTCACGCTGGCGCAACCAATTCTTGGTCCACAAACGCCTCCCCTCCCTGTTCATGGACCGGGCTTGTGTCAAAGTAAGAACCCCAACACGAAGCTCCTGCACAGCACAAACTCTACGACAAGTACGTACACGAAACATGGTTTGAAAACGGTCAGCTGGTCAGAACGGACAACAAAAAGCACTGATAAACAGCAATGCCTGAAAGAACGACCTGAATAGCAGAAACAAGCAGACAATAAGCAATGCAAATCAAAGCGTACTATACCAAGATATAGTCCACAATAAGAAACAAATGCTTACTGACTACATGCACTGATAATCAGATACGCAAAGACAAGCAGAAACTGAAGAGCAGTAGCGAACTGAATCACAAATCTGAAAAGCGCGAATCGTCTCACCAAACTTCTACTAACACGCGATAGACATGAGATCAGCAGAAGGAGCCCAAAGGGTGCCGCACCTGGTGCTGAACTTCCTTTTTCTAGTGCCGCCGTATTCAGCTTATGTCACCGCGTTCTTGGCAACCGGAAATTCCGACAACTGAGTCCGACCGTGTGTATGCAACATCACTTCCGGACCTCTTCCGGAATTAATCCGTCGGAATAACTGCGACGGATTTGGTTGCATAATGTGAAAGATAATATTACGCCGAGTAAATAGATACCAAACATGTCATACTTTATAATTGCACGCACTCGTGGATTGATGACAAAGTACGGTACCTAAAAATCTCAATAGGCGACGCTTTAAAATTTTTTTACGGTTACCAGGTTAGCGTTACAGAGGAGGTCTAGTGCTAGAATTATTGCTTTCGCTCTGACGATCGCGGAGATACCTCATATGTGTGATTTGAACACCGTTTACATATGCGGGCGTATGCGTTTTCTTTGCTTCGCGAGCTCGTGGGGACGGCGGGCGCTTTAAAAAATATATTTTTATTTTTTTTATTTATTTTAAAATGAATAAATTGTTTTACAAAAAAAAAAAAATGTATCACTTTTATTGCTGTCACAAGGAATGAAAACATCCCTTGTGACAGTAATAGATGGTGACAGGTACTCTTTATGGAGGGATGAGGGGTCTAAAAAAACCCCCATCCCTCCTTTACACTTCAATGTATTCAGATCGCCGAAAACCGCGATTCTGAATACCGTATATTTTTAAACCGGCGCCATTGGCAGCCGAGTAAACGGGAAGTGACGTCATGACGTCGTTTCTGTGTTTACTATTAGGATACTGGAACGAAGCCAATTATGGCTTCGTTCCAGTTCCTCCCCAGCAGCCGGAGGCAGCGGATGTGTAATCGGTGCTCCCGATCGAGCGGGAGCACCAGTAACAGCGGCGGAAGGCGGCGGGAGGGGGGACATCCCCTCCCACTCCTCCGGCATAACAGCCGAGCGGCTTTTAGCCGCATCGGTTGTTATGGCTGGATAGCCAATCGCCCACTGGAAAAAACGGTACCAGAATGATGCCTGCAGGTGCGGGCATCATCCCGGTATACCCCACAGAAGCCGAGTACGCACATCTGCGTACGCTCGGCGGGAAGGGGTTAAATGCATCATTCAATATCTCAGGAATTATATATAAAAGTGTTAACATCCATATCTACGTTCAAACCATACGGGGTATAACAAGGTATCTTATGTATCCACAACATTTCTAGTTTCTGTTAAAGACTTGCTTGGTTGACATTTCTTCTCGCTCCAGATCCTACTTGCTGTTCTACTACGCTCATCTCTGGCTCCCTGACGTTTTGGCTTTTCTGACTTTCTGTTCCAGTTCCTGAACTCTGGCTATGGTTTGACTATGTTTACTCTGTTTACCTTTTTATTATTATTATTATTATTAAACAAGTGTGATTTAACTGTACTTCTATCTCAGTCTGATTCATGGTTTCTAACAGTAGGCGAAGACCATGAATTCAGAATATGCAGTCAATCCACTTGTTGGTAATATTTTTTCCAGATTGGATTGGTTTCTGACTATTAATAAATGAATCCCTGTTTTTAACTCTATTTTTATTTATCTATTTTTAAGCTTATGAGCACTCTGTGAGATGTAGGTGATGCCCAATTGTGAACCTAATGGTGGTGGATCATCTCCCGATGAAATTTGTGTTTGTTTTGAATAAATGTTTAAGATAGGGGCTTCCATGAGACTTGCATACTTCCACCTTTGGAAAATCACCACTAGAGGCTGCTATGCCATTCAGTGGGTGTCCCCATTGAGGCTTTTTATTTCTCCAGCCTTTGATACTGGAGCTTTTCCGGTCAGTCCAATTCCCAGAGAAAATTCTCTTTAATCTCACGTCCCCTCTGAGAGGTATATGATGCCCAATTATTTACCCAGCTAGATGATGGACCTATCCCCAATCCAATGTGGTTTGGTTGAAATAGAGGTTTATTTTATGAGGTCTAATGGAAGCTGCCCAGTGAGCTGTGAATCCATTAGTGACCTTTCATTGGGATCATAAACATTGCTCGGATTTGGAATTGTAGTATCTTTCCCTTTGATTCTTGATAGGAAAGATCATTCTTACTGTCAACGAGCTGTGAGCTTTCTATTCCTCATTAGTTTGGGCACTTGCCCTTTTTCAAAATGGAGTACCTTTGGTGAGCGCTTCCTGAAGCTCAGAACGAAGTGTGGTTTTTCCTTTGGAGATACATATAAGGTGGTGAGTCAGCATGCTGCCCGTGCCCCTGGATGATGTCAGTTGTGATGAAACACATAGGGAGGAGCGACGTACTGACGTCACCGCATTCGTGCAGGTCCCAGAGCGATGGGCTGCATTGCAGAGCCAACCGGCTTGATTTTTTATGCTCTAGCTACTTAAATGTAAGTGCTATACATTTTTTACAATAAAATTACCATAAGATTTTACACTATGGAAGCCTTTTAATTCTTCATGGGGATCGTATGGCAATAATTTCCTTTGAGTGGTGGAAACCTATAAAGACGCTGTGGCTGAGACTGTTGCTGTGTTTAACAAAGGCCCTGGCTGGGTATTAAGCCGAAAGCGCTTGTGATCTCCTGTAATAGGAGATCATAGGAATTTGGTAAGCGGCAGCGTGTCTAGGTCTAGTGGTGGAAGTCGACTCTCTCTTTTATATCACGTTCCTTGGGTGCATCGTTCGTCATTTCACATTGATGTCACTACACTAGATGGACTTTATTTGTTGTTACCTGTTACTTTTTACTCATTTAATCAAATTGTTTAGAAACTAATGTAACTTATTTATTGAAAAGTCTTCAAATATTAACCCCCCTGGCGGTATTCCCGAGTCTGGCTCGGGGTGAAAATTCAGTACCATTAGCGGTAACCCCGAGCCAGACTCGGGATCGCATCGCTGGATCCAGGATGAGTATGCTTACCTTGTCCCCTGGATCCAGCGATGTCTCCCCGCACTGCAAGCGGCTCGCCCTCCGCTCAATGTATCACATCCCCAGGCTCTGTTCCCTGTGAGCGTTGCAACGCACGGGGACAGAGAACGGCGCCAAATTCAAAAAGTAAAACACACACTATACATACAGTATAATGTAATATTACAGATTACATTGCTGTATGTAATTATTTCACATCCCCTTTGTCCCTAGTGGTTTCTCCAGTGCCCTGCATGCAGTTTTATATTATAAATACTGTTCTTTCTGCCTGGAAACTGGAGATTGTCCATAGCAACCAAAACTGTGCCTTGAGGTTTTAGACCAGCTAGAAAACAGCGATAAATTAGAATCACTTGCAAAATTGAGCGATAGTGATTTGTGGGGAAATTCGTCATCAAATACTGAAAAGTAATGACAGTGACAACTGAGTATATTTCAGTGTTTTTGATTTGATTATTATTATTATAATTATACAGGATTTATATAGCGCCGACAGTTTACGCATCGCTTTACAACATTAGGGTAGACATTACAATACAATACATTTCATTATTGAATAATTTTTATTATTATATTATTATTTGGTATAATTATTTATAGTTATTTATTATATTACAATTTATGATTAAATTTTTCAAACTTTATCATACTCGGGATGTCTGCTAGACTCTGGTTTGGACAGATTTAAGTGAGTTATTCCTAAGAATTACAGGACTACAATGTAAAACGCCAAATTTTCATGCAAAATAATTGTACCGCTTTCAGCACCTAAAATCTGAAATAATCGTACCGCCAGGGAGGTTAAGCAAGCCTAAAGAGCCATTTCACTATCTCATTTAGGTCAGTCAGATCACCTCTCTCCATTTTTCATTCCGGCATATACTCCTATCAGGCAGAAACTTTTTCCAGAATGTAAAATAGTTAAAACTTGGCAAGAGGATTCTCTTTCACGGTTACAGGAATGCTTTGAAAGGACAAATTGGGAGATATCTGGGCAACAGGACTTAAGTCTGTACACAGAAACAGTGCTGGACTACATAAAAACCTGTGTGGATAATGTCACTGAGGATAAGCGCATTCAGGTTTTTTCTAATCAGAAGCCTGGATGACTAAGGAAGTAAAAGCTCTTCCTAAAAAAATGGAATAGGGCATTTAGGATAGGAGATAAGGCAATGTATAGTAATGCAAGCGCTAACTTGAAAAGTGACATAAAAGAAGCCAAATTAGCCTATAAAAGAAAATTGAGGATTATCTTAATAGAAATGATGTGAGGGAGGGCTGGAGGCGCTTTTCTGGTTGAAGAAAAGGTTTAAGATTGCGTTACCCAAGCAGGATTTGGGGTGTCCCTTAGATCTAGGAAATTGTTCCATCTAGGAAATTGTTCTTAGATCTAGGAAATTGTTCTATCTAGGAAATTGTTCTTAGATCTAGGAAATTGTTGGTCATTCACACAGGGGCGTAACTAGAAATCACAGGGCCCCATAGCAAAATGTTGTATGGGCTCCCCCCACAAAAAAAAATGAACTAATGCCATTGAACAACAGATTACCACACCCATGTGGCACAGTACCCAGGCAACAGCTTATATTCATTTTGAACAACAAAGTATGCAGTATACTGTATGCAGCCCCTGAAGGACAAACATTGCTGACCTCAATGCCTTCTAACCAATTTCTGTTCTGATTAAACTTATGTGTAAATACAAGACAGATAAGGGAGAAATAAGACAGCAATGATGAACAGTAGCCCTAAGTTTATTCTTAAGGTCTTAGGAACATCTGCACCCTTGAACCTGGCATTGCTCCCCCTCTCTATGCCAAAATGATCCTAATGAAGAAATATAGAAAACATTTTCTTCACAAAAATAGCAAAACAGTGCAAAACAGATGACAGTCTCCCACTCCCTACCTCCCGTCCAGACTCCAGAGCCTTTTCATGTGCCGAAAATCATGTCCTTTCACAGGCGCGCTCGAGCGTTCTGCCCCGCCCACTCTGCTCTCTGCTCATGCTGTATGCGGCTGCGTTTGTCGGGACAGGACCGGACTCGCGCTGCACGGGAGACTTAACAGTAATTTTACATTCCTCATCCTCACCTAGGGGTGGATCCAGAGTCTAGTCTCGGGAGGGGCACTGCCAGAAAATACTTTTTTTGGGGGCAATTTATCGGGGCAATGGCTGATGTTGGCCCTTCAGTCATCACAACACCATGGTTGGTATAGTGTCAGGATGCCAGGATGCAGGGCGGGTGCCGGGCAGTGAGAGATGATTTTATCTCTCTGCTCTGCCACCCACTGATTGGCCAGTGCATCCACCAAGCCTTCCAGCTGGCAGCTTCCCATCCATCCCAGCAAGCCACCCAGCTGCATCCGCTTGCACAGTCAGTGTGGCTATGCGAGCGCCGAGCAGACGGGCAGCTCAGTGGCTCACCAGCCACCCACTCACAAGCCAAATCACCGGGCCCTACTCGGCTGTGGGCCCCATAGCACCCGCGTTGGTCGTTTTGGCGGTAGTTCCGCCACTGCATTCTCTATACAGGAATATGAGATGAGGCAGGCATTTAAGGCTGTTAATATAAGGAAATCATCAGGTCCAGATGGAATCCCAGGGAGGGTTGTTAAAATTTTAAGCGCCCCTGTCTCCGTGAGCTTGTACGCAGAAGCGAACGCATACGTAAGTCCCCCCCCACATATGAAAACGGTGTTCAAACCACACATGTGAGGCCACAAACATTAGAGCAAGAGCAATAATCCTAGCCCTAGATCTCCTCTGTAACTCAAAACATGTAACCAATAAAAAAAAATTAAAGTGTCGCCTATGGGGATTTTTAAGTACCAAAGTTTGGCGCCATTCCACGAGTGCGTGTAATTTTGAAGCATGACATGTTGGGTATCTATTTACTCGGCGTATCTTCATCTTTCACATTATTTCACATTATTACACAAAAATTGGGCTAACTTTACTGTTTTTTTTTTTTTAAAGCATGAAACTGTTTTGTTTTTTTTCTGAAAAAAAGTGTTCGAAAAAAATTGCTGCTTAACCACTTCAATACAGGGCATTTATACAGCTTCCTTACCAGACCAATTTTTAGCTTTTAGCGCTCTCACACTTTGAATGCCAGTTATTCAGTCATGCAAAACTGTACCCAAACAAAATTTTTATCATTTTTTTCATACAAATAGAGCTTTCTTTTGGTGGTATTTAATCATCACAGGGTTTTTTTTTTTTTTTGCGGCATAAGTGAAAAAAGAAATGATAACAAACAATGTAGCGCTGTGATGTAAAAAAAAATGCAACCAAAAACTAGATAAAAATCACCAAATAAACTGGTAGTGAAAAATTTGAAAAGACAGCACACATATCACATATTGTGCGATCCCATGAAGAATGCAAAAAAAAATTTTTTGTGCTAAAATACCAGTATAAACATTGAGAAGTCCAACTATGACAAAATAACGTAAAACGTGAGTCCAGATATTCCGTTGGTATAAACTATGTATAGCCTTCCGTTCACAGCCAGAAAATATTATAGAAAACGGTGGCTACCCAACGGGTAGATTTTCAAGGGGTTAAGACACGTATGACTGCTATGTTACTTCAAGAACGTATGTCCAGTATTGTCCATGACTCTCATGCTAAATTTCTGAAGATCTGGGAGCCGTGGATCTCTTATGAGTTCCCCACGCTCCATGCCTGGGCTTGGTCTGAATTCACCTGGTGGGGCGTCCGAGCCCGAGCTTTCCCCCCTTCCTTTTCTCCCCCCCCCCTTTTTTTTTCTCTCTTTCTTTTCTGTCTTCTCTTTCTCCCTACCCTTCTTTCTTCTGTTCTCTAGTTCTCTTCTCTCTCATTAGTAATCTCTCCCATTGCTAATTAAAAACTGCTACCTCCCATGGATGGGGGTGGCAGGAACAGGGCTTACTCGCAGAACATAATTAAGAGACGAGTTGTTTGACACTGAATCAGTCTGAATTCCATTTTTTACTCATCTCACTTTATTATCCTGAGTTTATTGGAAATATATTGTGATGGTTAGCCCTTTGGATTTATATTCGTGATTAGTGGCCCCTGCGAGGGCTCACAAGGAGATGATTATGCTCTTTTGTTTACTACTGTTTATTCAAAAAACTCACAATAAACATATTGAAACAGAAAACGGTGGCTACCCTTACCGAAAGTAATGGACACAAACTACTGTATAGTAAATGTGTCATGCAGGCTTGTGTGCGTCGCGCACAATTTGCGTACATCAGGTCATGGATCACCGACCGAGTAGTCTCTGCCCACTTCAGGATCGCTACACCTCAGATCTCCAGGGGTTCTCGACTCTCTCTCGGAAGTTCCAGTAGGTTAGAAGCTCGGAGCGGGTTCACCATAAACAAAAAGTAAGGACACAATGCTTCTCATAGTGAAATTCCACCATTGAAACCCATATTGCTTTTTTATCTTTTATTCGGATCACGTGATTTTTTTGGATATTTTTATGTAATTTGGAATTTTTTCAAATAAAACCTTCAATGCAGCCCCTGAAGGACAAACATTGCTGACCTCAATGCCTTCTAACCAATTTCTGTTCTGATTAAACTTATGTGTAAATACAAGACAGATAAGGGAGAAATAAGACAGCAATGATGAACAGTGGCCCTAAGTTTATTCTTAAGGTCTTAGGAACATCTGCACCCTTGAACCTGGCATTGCTCCCCCTCTCTGTGCCAAAATGATCCTAATGAAGAAATATAGAAAACATTTTCTTCACAAAAATAGCAAAACAGTGCAAAACAGATGACAGTCTCCCACTCCCTACCTCCTGTCCAGACTCCAGAGCCTTTTCATGTGCCGAAAACCATGTCCTTTCACAGGCGCGCTCGAGCGTTCTGCCCCTGCCCACTCTGCTCTCTGCTCATGCTGTATGCGGCTGAGTTCTCGACTCTCTCTCGGAAGTTCCAGTAGGTTAGAAGCTCGGAGCGGGTTCACCATAAACAAAAAGTAAGGACACAATGCCTCTCATAGTGAAATTCCACCATTGAAACCCATATTGCTTTTTTATCTTTTATTAGGATCACGTGATTTTTGGGATATTTTTATGTCATTTGGAATTTTTTGAAATAAAACCTTCAATGGTGGAATTTCACTATGAGAGCTGTCTTTTCAAATTTTTCACTACCAGTTTATTTGGTGATTTTTATCTAGTTTTTGGTTGCATTTTTTTTTTACATCACAGCGCTACATTGTTTGTTATCATTTGTTATTTTGACTTAGTTTGTTTGTATGTTAGCTGCTGTTTTGTGTTACATCACAATTTTTTGTCACTCATTTAGGGAGCGCAGTGTTTCCCCCTCTTTTTGATTTGAACATAAGTGAAAAAAGAGCGAAAATTTTTAAACAAAAACAGTTTTTTTTAGTTTCTATGATAACATTTTGCAAATAAGTCATATATGTATAACACTTTTGAAGGTCCTGGAGCACCAGGACAATAGAATTACCCACAAAATGACCCCATTTTGGAAAGCAAACACCCCAATGTGTATTCTATGAGGCATGGGCTGCAAATAGGTACTCGGATACTCCGACGGGCTGGTGACAGGTACTCGGGTACTCCGACAGGCTGGTGACAGGTACTCGGGTACTCCGACAGGCTGGTGACAGGTACTCGGGTACTCCGACAGGCTGGTGACAGGTACTCGGGTACTCTGACGGGCTGGTGACAGGTACTCGGGTACTCCGACGGGCTGGTGACAGGTACTCGGGTACTCCGACGGGCTGGTGACAGGCATTCGGGTACTCAGATGAACTGTGACAGGTACTCAGATGGGTTGTGACAGGTACTCAGGTACTCGGATACTCAGATGGACTATGACAGGTACTCAGATGGGCTGTGACAGGTACTCGGGTACTCAGATGGGCTGGGACAGGTACTCGGGTACTCAGATGGGCTGGGACAGGTACTCGGGTGGGCTGGGACAGGTACTCAGGTACTCGGGTACTCAGATGGGCTGGGACAGGTACTCGGATACTCAGATGGGCTGACAGGTGCTCAGGTACTCGGATACTCAGATGGGCTGTGACAGGTACTCAGGTACTCGGGTACTCAGATGGACTGTGACAGGTACTCAGATGGGCTGTAACAGGTACTCATGGTACTCAGATGGGCTGTGACAGGTACTCAGGTACTCAGATGGGCTGGGACAGGTACTCGGGTACTCAGATGGGCTGAGACAGGTACTCGGGTACTCAGATGGGCTGAGACAGGTACTCGGGTACTCAGATGGGCTGGGACAGGTACTCGGGTACTCAGATGGGCTGGGACAGGTACTCGGGTGGGCTAGGACAGGTACTCAGGTACTCGGGTACTCAGATGGGCTGGGACAGGTACTCGGATACTCAGATGGGCTGACAGGTGCTCAGGTAGTCGGATACTCAGATGGGCTGTGACAGGTACTCAGGTACTCGGGTACTCATATGGACTGTGACAGGTACTCAGATGGGCTGTGACAGGTACTCAGGTACTCAGATGGGCTGTGACAGGTACTCGGGTACTCAGATGGGCTGGGACAGGTACTCGGGTACTCAGATGGGCTGTGACAGGTACTTGGGTACTCAGATGGGCTGTGACAGGTACTCGGGTACTCAGGTAGTCAGATGGGCTGACAGGTACTCGGGTACTCAGATGGGCTGACAGATACTCAGGTATTCGGGTACACAGATGGGCTGGGACAGGTACTCGGGTACTCAGATGGGCTGACACAGGTACTCAGGTACTCGGGTACTCAGATGGGCTGTGATGGGTGATGACAGGTACTTTGATGGGTGGTGACAGGTCCTCTTTATTGGGGGGGGTGGGGTAATCAGTGTGTGTTGGTGTACACTGAGCGGTAACGAGATGTTACCGCAATCTCCTCCTCACACACGATCAGTGTGTAAGGAGGAGAACCCGGTAACATCTCGTTAGCGCGGTTTGTTTACATTCTGTGACCGGCTGTGATTGGACACAGCCGGTCACGTGGTAAAGAGCCAATTTCATTGGCTCTTTACTGCGATCGGGGTTGGGCTGTGTCAGGGTGACAAGCTGCATCCCCGATCGGCGCTCTGCATGCGCCCTAGACGCGTGCACGAGCCCTATAACGGCACAGTACATGTGACCGGCTGTGATTGGACACGGCCGGTCACATGTATCGAGGGGGGGGGGGTCGATGGAGAGGAAAATCCCACAGATCAGGGATGGGCTGTGTCCGAGGGAGGCCCGCAGGAGCGACCCACTACCGAGGCCGTCTTATGACGTCCACCCAGGATGGGAATTCCCATCTGTGGCCGTCATTTGACTATGGCCCGGTATTGAAGTGGTTAAATACCGTGCAAGATAAAAAGTTGCAACGATCGCCACTGTATTCTCTAGGGTCTTTGCTAAAAAAAACATATATAATGTTTGGGGGTTCTATGTAATTTTCTAGCAAAAAAATTATG
Organism: Lithobates pipiens; assembly: GCF_037356315.1. Taxonomy (NCBI): domain Eukaryota; kingdom Metazoa; phylum Chordata; class Amphibia; order Anura; family Ranidae; genus Lithobates; species Lithobates pipiens. The sequence goes on from NW_027507788.1 coordinate 168,405,352, forward strand.
AATTTTACATGTAGGAGAGAAATGTCAGAATTGGCCTGGGTGTGAAATGGTTAAGCTACATCCCTATGAAGGTCGGCTGTGGGGATTTCCATTTAAAAGAAAGGCATGCCTTGGCATTGTCAAGAAGATGGCACATGATTGATTTTTTTGTAGACTTTCCCAGGGGCATTAGAGGCATGGAGGAGGAAAAAGGCTGGGTCGTCTGGTATTGGGTGTTCTGGGTATTTTTGGGTGATGCATTTGACCTCTTTCCAAAAGTGTTCTAGTTTGGAGCAAGTCCAAAAAATATGAAGAACGGTGCCCCGTTATTTCTGGCATCTCCATCAATAATCAGAAGTTGGAGGAAAAAATTTGTGGAACCTCACCAGCATTCTATACCATCTAGTTAAAATTTTAAAGTTAGTTTCTTGCACTTTCGTGCAGATAGAGGATTTGTACGTAAATCGGAGGATATGTTGTCGTTGTTGTGTACTGCATGAGTTACCAAAATCCTGTTCCCATTTACAAATGCAGCTTAGGGAATGGGGTCCGAAAGTGTGATGAATAAGTTGTGGTTGTCTGAGAGTCTTTGAGGCATCGCTCCTGAATCTGAGCAGTACTCCTCAAAAATTGTAAGGGGTCTATTAAAGCTGCTCGGGGACGGGAGGGATCTGAAAAAATGAGTGAGTTGAAGAACCTTCCAAAATCCCAAACTGAAGGCACCAGCCGGATTGGCAAAAGCCAAGATTGACGGCAAATTCCCCTCAATCAAGAAGTGAGAGGCCTGCAAAATACAAAATAAAATAAATTAAAAAAATTAAAAAATTAAAAAATATATATTTAAAGCGATCAAAAGTGGTAAGTGCACACACAATAAGTGTCAAAATTTCATATAAATAGTAACATCATTAAATATTGCAGTCCATTCCAAATTGATCACCGCTTATATTGGTGATATAGATATATATAAAAAATAGGCTCCTACAGCATGTGAGTACATTGACATATTTTATACAATAAGTTTGGAGTTAAAACGTTATCACACTACCTAGCCTATTTTTATATATATATATATATATATATATATATATATATATATATATATATATATATATATGATCTGGGGACAACCATATGTAAGCGCCTGAGGATACACAGAGTCCAATAACCTTGAGCCCAATGATGGTTCTACTGCTTGTCTGACCAAACTTAATCGTGCGGTCGTATCCCCCCTGAGGTGAGCACAATCACACAGGGGGGGGGGGGGGGGGGGGGGCACGTGTGAAAAGTCACCAAGAGTTTAATTCTGAAGCACTATCACAGGTCACTGAGGAAATTTCTTTAGAAGCACTATATATATATATATATATATATATATATATATATATTTATGTGTAAAATTTGTTCACATTGATTTATTGCACTGGAATATTTATAACACATATTCTATATTTTTAAATATTATTTTGTATTTGCACCATATGAATTGGAATTGTTTTATAATCATTGTGTTATATTGAAGCAGATTCATTTATGTAGTGGGACACAACATACATTTTTTTTTGCACTTAATCTTCATGGATTGATAGCATGTTTGAATATCTAGTTTGCAGTATTATGTAGAGATATTTACACAGTGAAGCACAATATTTATATATAATTGCTTGACTTAAACACAACATATGGGAGTGTGACTGGTGTCCCCTTGCCTTCCTATTAAAAACTGACCACACTAAGCAGGAGAACACAATGTGGTCAGTTCTCTAGCTGTAATGGAAATGAGGATAGTTTTTTTTATTTTTTTATGCTGAGTTTGAATAATATATACGCAGCAGTGGAAAATTTTACTGAACGCAATATAGGTGAGAAGTATGTTACAATATTTTTGTTGCAGGAGGAGGGTTTAATAACAGTTTAAAGGTATAGGGGAGTTACAAGAGTCTATTATTTACTCCTCACAAATTTATTTGCCAAGAATAGTTATCTTGGTTGATTGTAATGCCCCATACACACGGTCGGACATTCCGACCACAAAATCCGTCTGATTTTTTCTGACGGATTTTGGCCAAAACTTGTCTTACATACACACGGTCGCACAAAGTTGATGGAAAATCCGATCGTTCGGAACAAGATGACGTACAAACCGTACGACGGCAATACGTAGAGGCCAGTAGCCAATAGCTTTTGTCTCCAATTCTTTTCTGAGCATGCATGGCACTTTGTACGTCAGAATTCTCTACACACAATCGGAAAAAGTCTGATCGGATTTTGTTGTTGTAAAATTTTAGATCCTGCTCTCAAACTTTTTCCGTCGGAAATTCCGACAGAAAAAGTCCGATAGAGCCCACACATGATTGGATTTTCCGACAACATAATCCGATCAAACTTTTTCTGTCGGAATTTCCGACCATTTCTATGGGGCATTAGAGATCTATTGATTTCTCCCTAAGTTTGGCCTTGTTGCTCTTTTCTCTTCTACCACTAGGTGGCCGGGTACTTGGTGGTACTAGGTACAAAAAGGGCAATGCAAGGTCAGGTTATGGGTGTATGGGGTATCTCAGTCAATGGACAGGGGTTTTCATGAATCCCCTGGCTTGTTGGGAGGGCCTATATATTCAGGTGGAGTCAGGTGATCTGTGTTCTGTGCCACCTAGACAGCTGTCTGGGTGGACATGTGTTGTATTGCCCGAGCTGCTAGGCCAGAGATTGGGCCTATGCCAGGCACATCTGGCTGCTAGGCTGCGTGAGGGCCTATCCAGAAGCAAGAGAGCAGCGTAGGGTTGGGACTGCAGCTTGCAGTCCAACCAGAAGTGACAGTTCTGCCGACCGGAGAACCTGTTGTGGTTGGAGGTAGAAGGAAAGCTGTCGCCACTAAGGGTCCAAACAACCTATAGCCAGGAACCACAGCGAGTAACTGAAGCAAGTACAAGAGCAGTATTCTCACTAACCGAGGACGATGAAGAATCGAGAAACTTCAGTGGGTATCAAACCAGGGACCCAGCCAGCAGAGGTGAGGCTTGCAGAACAGCCTTGTGTGTCAAGCCAGGGACCGAGCAGGCCAGTGTGGTGAAGCTTGAGAGGTATCTTGAGTGCTAAGCTAGGGACCCAGCAGAGAGGCGGGAGTGACCCTTGAGAGAGATACTACCGTGAAGATTGGAAGATTGGGTTCAGCGACAGTGAATCATCTAGTCTAGTGAGAGTCCGGGAGCTCAGTGGGCTGAAGAAATACAAGGAGTGATTGTAGTGGAAGTGAAAGAAACTGTCAAGCTTTGTGTTAGGAACTTTTAAAGACTGTTGCCATAGGAGACAGCATTCCTGCACATGCAGATGAGGTGTCTTGCTGGATGCCTTTGCCTGCATGGCCGTCCTCCTATTGAAGTCTCGGAGTCTGCCAATTGAACTTGCAACTACCTAAGGATGTCCTGGTCCTAACCCTCTCTCCCCTAAAAGTTTGTTAAGAGAAATAAAATCTCTTTTGCATTCAAGAAGTGTCTGGCACCCAATTACTTTAATCACCTTTGCATGCACCCACTATGCCTCACAACCCAATACATACAGAAGGACGTCAGCTATCTCTGGCCCTAGAGGTTGTCATTAGACCAAAGGAGGCCCAATACCTTGCTAAATATTTATGGGAACATTTTGGTACAAAGTGTTACAACATCTTAGGTTTTTGTTATCTCTGTCCCCATTTGTGATATTTCAACTCCCTTCCTGGTATGGTGACAATGTTCCAGAGAGACAAAAATTGACAGGACATCTCTCCAGAAAGTAAAAAGTAACAAAAAAACTTTTTCCAGTAAAGTAAAGGTGGATTAGACTTACTAAGGGAAGGAAAAGCTTTACTAGGGGGGTCATTTACTAAAGGCAAATCCACTTTGCACTACAAGTGCACTTAGAATTGCAGTCGCTGTAGATCTGAGGGGGACATGCAAGGAAAATAAAAAACATCATTTTAGCTTGCACATGATTGGACGATAAAATCAGCAGAGCTTCCCCTCATTTCAGATCTCCCCCTAGATCTACTTCCAAGTGGATTTGCCTTTAGTAAATGGCCCCCTTGGTGTCTATGGTGCCTCATATGCCCCTTAATTTTTGTGCTTCTGTGTCACAAGTACAGAAAGTAAGTGGAGATCTCCAAATTTGAGATCACCAAAACAGTTTTAGTTCTAGTTGGTTTTCAATAAAACTCTATCAATATGCAATGAAGAGACCCCCTAGGATCTGCGTAAGCTGTTCCGGTCCTGAGGAATATCTACAACTTTTTTTCATAGCCTGTACATATAAAACTTAGACTCTGATGCTGCGTACACGCGATCGGAATTCCGGCCAGAAAAAGACAGATGAGAGCTTTTCGTCGGAAAATGTGACCGTGTGTATGCTCCATCGGAATTTAGCTGTCAGATTCAACTACGAGACGGAAGCTATTGGCTACTGGCTATTGAACTTCCTTTTTCTAGTCCTGTCGTACGTCACCGCGCTCTAAATGATCGGAATTTGGTGTGACCCTGTGTAGGCAAGACAGCTTGAGCGGAATTCCATTGGGAAAACCATCAGAGCTTTTTCCAACGCGAATTACGATCGTGCGTACGCGGCCTTATGCCGCGTACACACAACCAGACTTATGTCCGACAGACTTTCGAAGGAGTTCTGACAGAGTTCCGGCAGAGTTCTGACGGACTTTCCGAATGAGCGGACTTGGCCACACACAATCACACCAAACTCCGACGGATTCGAACGTGATGACGTACGACTCGACTCGAATAAGGAAGTTCATAGCCAGTAGCCAATAGCTGCCCTAGCGTCGGTTTTAGTCCGTCGGAATAGCATACACACGAGCGGATTTCTCGGTAGGAACTGGGTCCGGCAGAGTTCTTGCGGAAAAATTTGAATCATGTTCCATTTCTAAAGTCTGTCAGACTTTTGCGAATCAAAAGTCCGTTGCAGCCCACACACGATCGAATAGTCTGCCGGAATCATTCCGTCAGACTTTGGATGTTGAAAAGTCCGGTCGTGTGTACGGGGCTTTAGGCTGCATTCACACTTCAGCATTTTGAATCGCGAGCAGATTTGCCACGAATATGCCCGCGTTTTGAAAGCGCTGATGTGTGAATAGCAAATTGCGAGACTCTCTTTTGAGATGCCACTCATTTGAATGACACCTCAAATCGCGTTGTCGGTCTGCCGCGATTGTTGCGTGATAATTTGAAGTATGCCACCCAAAAGTAGCTCCTGAACTTTTTTCCGCGACATGCTTCCCACGATGTGTGTTGCTGCGACTGCAGCACAATTTATCGCACGGAGACATGCACCACGATTTGAAAGGATAGGAGTGTCTTTTTGTTTTTTGTGTCTATCTATAAAGACTTTGTGGCTGCTTGATGTTCAGCCTTGATTTCTGAGCACAGAGAAAATAAACTAGACATTCATGTTATGTGATGAGCATTATCTGGTATATGCCGTCGAAAGAAAGAAAGAAACTGGTCAAGCGGTGCTTATGGCTGCAATACTGTCAGAACTGGTTCTATTGCACCTATGTCATTGTGTGCAAAGGTCGCACAGGAACACACACCTCCCAGCCTTCACGGAGATGAGGTATGTGTAGAGTCTACACCTGTTCCACATCTCCATGTTCACAGTGCAGAAGACAGCAGACAGGTGAGAGACGAAACCTTATCACTTTCATTATGGGGGTTCCTTCCTGCTAGCTGCCTGGGGACAACACCACCTCCATTTATCACACCAACAAAATTTACTAAAAGTTTAAATTTACTTGTAAAAATTAATAAATTATTACAGTGCAGAGAATTCATAAGGAATTCGAAAGTTGTAGTATGTTTGCCTTGCTGCATAATGCTGGGAGTTGTAGTTCACAGCTGTTGGAGGGCTTGCGGTTTTTGGATTAGCATTTATAATGGGTACTATACCTCCCCCCATCCTCATAAATGACATTATTTGATTTAGGTGAAAACATTGTATTCACAGCCATGTGAACATACCAGTCTGATGTGTGTGCACCTTTTTCTTTGCCTTCTCTCTCCCCCACTTCTCTTTTCTCTCTCTCCCCTCTCTATCTCAGCTTTCACTTGATATCTTGCTTTTGTTTATTTATCTCTCTCCTTTCTCTTCTTCCTCTTCCCTTTTTCTTTCTTCCTCTCTCATCCTCTCTTGCTCTCTCCCTTTTCTATCCCACGTTTCTACCTTCTCTTTTCTCTCCCTCACGTTTCTACCTGCTCTTTTCTATCCCTCACGTTTCTACCTTCTCTTTTCTCTCCCTCACGTTTCTACCTGCTCTTTTCTATCCCTCACGTTTCTACCTTCTCTTTTCTCTCCCTCACGTTTCTACCTGCTCTTTTCTATCCCTCGCGTGTCTACCTTCTCTTTTCTCTCCCTCACATTTCTACCTGCTCTTTTCTATCCCTCACGTTTCTACCTTCTCTTTTCTCTCCCTCACGTTTCTACCTGCTCTTTTCTATCCCTCGCGTGTCTACCTTCTCTTTTCTCTCCCTCACGTTTCTACCTGCTCTTTTCTCTCCCTCACATTTTTACCTGCTTCTCTCTCTCTCTCTCTCTCTCTCTCTCTCTGGAAGGCTGTCCAGAAGGTTTAGGAGTGTGTATATGGGAATGTTTGACAATTTTTCCACAAGCGCATTTGCGAGCTTAGGCACTGATGTGGACGAGAAGACCTGGCCCGCAGTCTCTGCTCGAAGTCATCCCAAAGGTGTTCTATCGGATTGAGGTCAGGGCTCTGTACAGGCCAGCCAAGTTCCTTCACCCCAAACTCACTCATCCATGTCTTTATGGACCTTGTTTTGTGCACTGGTGCGCAGTCATGTTGGAACAGGAAGGGGCTGTCCTCTGCAAGCCAGGCCTTCTCATCCAACATCAGTGCCTGACCTCACGAATGTGCTTCTGGATGAATGGTCAAACATTCCCATAGACACACTCCTAAACCTTGTGGACAGCCTTTCCAGAAGAGTTGAAGCTGTTATAGCTGCAAAGGGTGGGCCAACTCAATATTGAACCCTACAGACTAAGACTGAAATGCCATCAAAGTTCATGTGTGTGTCCAGGTGTCCCAATACTTTTGACAATAATATATATATATATATATATATATATATATATATCTCAAAAGCATAGTTTCATAAAAAGCACCTGATGGTGTACAACCTTTTTAACCCCTTTACTGCCATTGTATGGATAAATTTGTTGAGTATAGCCTCAAATAGAAACACTTAAACCTAGGCATAAAAAAGTACCATCATCCAAAATGATATAGGGAAACAGGGGGAGGGGTAAGAGAGTGAGGGTAGCTGCTGAGGCTAGCCAAACAAATACTCAGACCCTCAATTTTGGTAGTGGACTATCTCGGTACTGAGAAATACAATTACAATTCCTATGCCTTGTACACACGGTCAGACATTCCGACCACAAAATCCGTCAGATTTTTTTCAGACGGATTCTGTACGAAACTGGTGTTGCATGCACACGGTCGGACAAAGTTGTCGGAAAATCCGATCATTTGGAACGAGGTGACATTCATTGCGTACGACGGGACTATGTTGCGGCTAGTAGCCAATAGCTTTGGTCTCGTAATTTGGTCTGAGCATGCGTGGCACTTTGTCCGTCGGTAATTCTCTACAATTGATCGATCAAAAAAAGTCTGATCAGATTTTTTTGTTGGAAAAAATTTGAAATCCTGCTCTCAAATTTTTTCAGATGGAAAAAGTCCGATAGAGCCCACACACGATTGGATTTTCCAACAATAAAATCCAATCGGAACTTTTTCCGTCAGAATTTCCGAACATGTGTAGAGGGCATTAGATAAAAATCCATTTATTACATATAAAAAGGAAAAAAGGACATACAGAAAATTATATTAAAATGATTGCTTAAACAATTTACAAATACTCAGAGGTTTCCCCTAGAGGTATCTGTTGGTGAAGTGTTCCCCATAGATTAACCAGACCTCAACTAGTTTCATGGTACAAACACCGCTTCGTCAGGAGGAGTAATCTATAAGATAAGTAATCAGAAGAAACACAAGAACATGCAATGAAAATTTATAACAACAACAAAATCAAGTATATAGATACAATTCAGCAAAAACAATGGAAGGTTTTTAGATAATATGTTCTTATCCTCCTGTTCAGACTTAATATGAACTGTTTGTATTAGACCCAAAACCACCAATCAAGTTCAACCTTTCATTGTCGTTCCTGTGCAGTTTTTATTCGTATCTGTTTATTTTATTTAAGAGAGATGGGTCTTTTTATAGGACACAATGGAAAAGACTTTGATTGGCATGATTGCCTTGTAGCGCTGTACCTTGGGTTGAATTGCCACCAGCAACTGATGGCACTGGGATCACAAAAACAGAATCCTCATCCAGTGTGAGAAACTGTGCGGTGACTCCATTGTACCCAAAACTACTAGTCAGTTTTGAGTGGGGCGAGGTCATGCCATGCTGCTGCTGGGAATGAAGCTTGCATTGTTAATGACAATAAGCAATGAGTACACAAGCCACAAGATGAGCGCTCAGAAGGATGTGCTGTTAGGTGGCCTGAAATTGGAAGCGGTTTTGTTGCCATTGTACCTGCTACTGTGTTTGTGTATAGTAACTGAAAACATGTGTGTATCACTGTCTGTTGGCGACGGCCTCAGGAGTCTGAGATTAAAAGTCTTGAGAAACCAGATTGTGCTATGGAAATAGAGAAGTATGTCAGACCTGATAGATTATCATCTGTTTCTGTAACATGTGATCTTGATTTTCATCTGTCTCTTTCTGGCACTGTAGAAGATAATCAGAATCTATCTGGGCCCATTCACACTTAAAGCAATTCGCTGCGGTGTGTTAATGTATGTTACTGCACCTTTTAGGACAGCTCATTGATGGTCTGCCAATGCACCGCAACGAAAGGGGAAAAAAAAAAAAAAGAATGGGCTACCTTAATCGTCACACCTGAGCGGTTTCAGCTCGTAAAACGACAGAAAAGAACGACTGGAAAACACTCAACAAGCAAAATCCTATTCATTTCACTGGCACCTGTTCAAATCTGAGCGTTTTGTCACCTGAAGCAAAACGCCTGAAAAACGCCCTAAACTCAGAAAAGAACATGAGCTTCTTTCAGGCAGATTATAGGCGTTTTTCTGCCTTTTACATTGGTAACCTGAACAAAATTGCCACAAAATCTCAGTAAAAACATGCAACTTTGAAACGCCCAGGTGTGAATGCAGCTTAAAGGGAAAGCTAGCATTTACTGTAGGTGTCAGAGTCTAAAGGAATGGCACCTCTTTAATTATCCTATTTTACCTATTATTATCCAGTTATTTACTTCAGGGTTTATGCTACACAAATGTTTTCTTTTTCAGGGCCCATTTAGACTTTGGCGTCCTGATGCAGTGCGCTAACAGGCATATTTTGACCATTACATGCGATGCATTATGGCAGCTCATACAAATAAATGGGTTGGCAGTGTATCAAAGCGACTCAAAAAAAGGACATACGCCATTTTTGGCAACACAGCGCACTGCAGATCATGGTAATGCATTCCTGTGAGTTGTTGTGCGCTGCAATGCATTGGCATTGAAGTTGCATTGTCTTAGGCTGGATTCAGTGCAGTTTTAGTGCTTTTTGCATTTTTCAGATTTGCGCTACAGTCTATTTAACACGGTTTCCTATGAAACACGTTCTGTAGTACAAATCTGTAAAATGCAAAAAGCACTAAAAATGCATAGGTGTGAATCCAACCTTAGTGAATTGGGATGCTAAAATAGCACTGCAAAGCACTAATGTCAAAAAATAATGCACTAATGTCACGTACATGCAGTCGAACTTTCCATCAGAAAAGGTCAGACGGAATCATTCCATCGGATATTCCGATCGTGTGTGGGCTTTAGTGGACTTTTTCTTTCGAAAATTCTGATGGACCTAGAAATAGAACACGTTTTTAAATCTTTCCAATGGAATCAATTCCTTTTGGGAAATCCGTTCGTCTGTATGCTTTTCCGACGGACCAAAACCGACGCAAGGGCAGCTATTGGCTACTGGCTATTTAACTTTCTTTTTCTAGTCCCGTCGTACATGCTGTACGTCACGACGTTCTAAATGATTGGACGTTGGTTTGATTGTGTGTACGCAAGTCCGTTTCAGCAGAACTCTGTCAGAAACACCATCAGGGTTTACTTCCTCTTTAATGTCTTCCAGTTGGGTTTACATCTACTTTCAAGCAGCTGTGCATCATACAATTATATTTGTTGGGATGTCCATGGACATCACATATGCTTGGGTGATGTTAGCTGTGGATGAGCTAAAAACGAATCAGTCAGGTAATTGTAGGTGGAAGGTCTAATTAATAACATCAATGCAACGGGGAAGATTAGCTGTCCCTGCAGTCTCCAGGTTCCCATGGCGTGTGAAGCTCTGCAGTACCTGTGTGTGACTGGTACACTCTCAACTGTCTCAGCCGCAATTAAACATTATGTGTGTTCACAGGTAGCTATTAACACTGGGGGAAATACAACTTTAAGAGCACAATTGTTACCAGATGCAATTTGTATGTTTGTGTACATAGCACTAAGCAGCTCAGTTAGCTCATATCTGACAGTGTACATGAAGGAACAATTCAAATCACACAAATAACATTCCCAGTGTGTAGCAAACAGAAATAAAAATTGTGATTATAAAGAGTCTTGGCTACATATATTTATTCAGTTTTTTAAAGCAGTTTATGTTACCATCAGAGGAAACCCAACACTCTTTTTTGCCGCAACACAGTAATGCATGTTAACTCATTTGATATGAGTAATGCCGCGTACACACAACCTTTTTTTCCCATCAGAATAACCTCTGATGGGTTTACTTCCTCTTTGTTTCCCTGAAAAGGCAAAGCATAATGGGCTACTATGCGTCGCTGTGGTATTAGATATATTTTACATTTAGTTTCAAATGGTTATTTAACAAAAATCATCCCTGTACAGGTCTTTTTGCAGTGGAACGTTGTTAAAAATTCTTTCCTCCCTAGATGGCTGCAGGGATTTTCTAAGCCTGAAATGCAAATTTCTAATTTTTCCTTCATGCAACCACAACATCGGCACCTTTCACATTTCCGGTTTGTTGTGACCACTGGATTCCTGCAGAAAGAATCTGCATATTCTTGCTGCTGGAATGACTGTTATTCGATCTGCAGCTGACTGCGTCCAGGCTCAGACATCTGTCCCAAACCACAGCTAATCGCTCTGTGCGTGGCTACATGTGATCAGCAGCGGCCGCTGTCGACCCTCCATTAGTTTAAATGGGCTGCTGCTGATTGCATAACCCACTATTTCCAGCAGCAGGAGTCCACAGATTCTTGGTGCAGGAATCCGGTGGCTGCAACAAACTGGCCGTGTAAAAGGGGCCTTATAAGGCACCTGCCCTGCATATAAACTATATTGCCAAAAGTATTGGGATCTCAGTCTTAGTCCATAGGGTTCAATATTAAGTTGATATAAACAAACCCAAAGATAGATCCAAGGAAAAAAAACAAGCTTTATGCCGCGTACACACTATCAGTTTTTCTGCTGAGTTTTTCCTTCAGGTTTTCCAAAACCATGTAGTGCAAGGGCCTGCCTGATTGCATACACATTGAAACTCCTAAGGTTTGACATCATATTATATGGTTTTGGTAAATCTGAAGGAAAAACTCAGCAGAAAAACTGATAGTGTGTATGGGGCTTTACTCACTGGCCAGCCCGCTGACAACCAAATCCACCTATCTAACAGTAGGGATGAGCTCCGGAGTGTTCGCACACTCCATGCAGAGCCCGCCAGGAAGTCGGCGCAGCCCTGCGCTAATCACAGGCAGTGAGACATTTCCCGATCTCTGCAGCCACACATCAGGAAATGTCTCACTGCCTGTGATTAGTGCAGCGCTGTGCCGACTTCCTGGCGGGCTCTGCGTGGAGTGTGCGAACACACCGGAGCTCATCCCTATCTAACAGTATGCATTAAAACGGGGGTTTAGTCTGCACACATTTGCAAAAAATGCTTAAGCCACAGAGCCTCGTCAAGGCACCCTGGTATCTGTGGTCCTAGTTCTAACTTATGAGAGATTCCACAGTGGAAGCACATGCATTCTGATGGATAGGTGGAGGTCAGGTGGACTGAAGGGAACCATCCCTTCTTAAAGGTACAGGAGCACACCGAACATCCAGCAAATCGCACGATGGCTGCAAAGGTGTCAGTGCGCTGCCTGACCAGTATAACAGTAATATTACAACAAAAAGGTGTCCACCACCCCCATTATAACTGGCCTTTGCAGTGAGTAGAATAGGAAGGTTACATATGATATAAACAAACCCAAGGATAGATCCAAGGAAAAAAACAAGCTTAAGGGCCGGTTCACACTGCAGGCGAGGCGAGGCGACTCCGACTTGCCTCGCCGCGACCTGCAGCGGCCTCGGCGGCGACTTGCAAATGACTTCTGTATAGAAGTCAATGCAAGTCGCCCCGAGGTCGCCCGAAAGTAGTACAGGAACCTTTTTTCTGAGTCGGAGCGACTCGAGTCGCTCCTCTCAGAACGGTTCCATTGTACAGAACGGGGGCGACTTGCGGGAGCGAGGCGAGGCGAGTCGTGTCGCCTCGCATCGCCCGCTGTGTGAACCGGCCCTTAATCACCAGCCAGTCCGTTGAAAACCAAATCAACCCTCCATTAGTTTAAATGAGCTGATGGGCTGCTGCTGATTGCATAACCCGCTAATTCCAGCAGCAAGAGTCCACAGATTCTGCAACAAACTGTCCGTAAAAGGAGCCTTATAAGGCATCTGCCCTGCATATAAACAATATTGGCAAAAGTATTGGGATGCCTGCCTTTACACACACATGAAGGCTAATAGCATCCCAGTCTTAGCCTGTAGGGTTCAATATTAAGTTGGCCCACCTTTTGCAGCTATAACAGCTTCAGATCTTCTTGGATATCTGTCCAAAAGGTTTAGGAGCGTGTCTTCGGGAATGTTTGACCATTCTTCCAGAATAGATTTGTGAGGTCAGGCACTGATGTTGGACGAAAAGGCCTGGCTCGCAGTCTCCACTCTAATTCACTGCAAAAGTGTTCTATCGGGTTGAGGTCAGGAAATGAATGAATGATTACTGGTGAATCTCCCCTCCACCCAGCGACACCCACCATGTAGGTCCTGGGCAACATGGGGGGGGGGGGAGGGTGCATTGGAAAGGGGGCACAAAGCGGTCACAGAAAGTGATCTGGTGGTTGTAGTATAACCACCAGATAGCTTTCATTAGAACGTAGACAGTCAGCTTGTGTACACATTACTGGCGCCTGTGTATAAAACCCCTTGCTGCCTCACTGCCACCCTTTTACTGCCACTGTTGTAAGACATACAGCAGTGGCAATAAAGGGGTTAAAAAGGTTGTACTCTATCAAGTGATTTTTATGGAACTATGCAATATATATATATATATATATATATATAAATATATATACAGTGGTGTGAAAAAGTGTTTGCCCCCTTCCTCATTTCCTGTTCCTTTGCATGTTTGTCACACTTAAGTGTTTCGGAACATCAAACCAATTTAAACAATAGTCAAGGACAACACAAGTAAACACAAAATGCAATTTTTAAATGAAGGTGTTTATTATTAAAGGTGAAAAAAAATCCAAACCATCATGGCCCTGTGTGAAAAAGTGATTGCCCCCCTTGTTAAAACATACTATAACTGTGGTTGTCCACACCTGAGTTCAATTTCTATAGCCACACCCAGGCCTGATTATTGCCACACCTGTTCACAATCAAGGCATCACTTAAATAGGAGCTGCTTGACACAGTAAGGTCCACCAGAAGATCCTTAAAAGCTACACATCATGCCGAGACCCAAAGAAATTCAGGAACAATTGAGAAAGAAAGTAATTGAGATCTATCAGTCTGGAAAGGGTTATAAAGCCATTTCCAAAGCTTTGGGAATCCAGCGAACCACAGTGAGAGCCATTATCCACAAATGGCGAAGACATGGAACAGTGGTGAACCTTCCCAGGAGTGGCCGGCCGCCCAAAATTACCCCAAGAGCGCAGCGACGACTCATCCAAGAGGTCACAAAAGACCCCACAACAACGTCCAAGGAACTGCAGGCCTCACTTGCCTCAGTTAAGGTCAGCGTTCATGCCTCCACCATCAGGAAAAGACTGGGCAAAAATGGCCTGCATGGCAGAGTTCCAAGGAGAAAACCACTGCTGAGCAAAAAGAACATCAAAGCTCGTCTCAATTTCTCCACAACACATCTTGATGATCCCCAAGACTTTTGGGACAACATTCTGTGGACCGATGAGACAAAAGTGGAACTCTTTGGAAGGTGTGTGTCCAAGTATATCTGGCGTAGAAGGAACACTGCATTTCATAAAAAGAACATTATACCAACAGTAAAATATGGTGGTGGTAGTGTGATGGTCTGGGGCTGTTTTGCTGCTTCAGGACCTGGAAGACTTGCCGTGATAAAAGGAACTATGAATTCTGCTGTCTACCAAGAGATCCTGAAGGAGAATGTCCGACCATCTGTTCGTGTACTCAAGCTGAAACAAACTTGGGTTCTGCAGCAGGACAATGATCCTAAACACACCAGCAAGTCCACCACCGAATGGCTGAAGAAAAACAAAATGAAGACTTTGGAGTGGCCTAGCCAAAGTCCCGACCTGAATCCTATTGAGATGTTGTGGTATGACCTTAAAAAGGCCGTTCATGCTCGAAAACCCTCTAATGTAACTGAATTAGGACAATTCTGCAAAGGCCAAAACGCTTGATTGCAGTTGTTGCTGCTAAGGGTGGCCCAACCAGTTATTAGGTTTAGGGGGCAATCACTTTTTCACACAGGGCCATGATGGTTTGGATTTTTTTTCACCTTTAATAATAAACACCTTCATTTACAAATTGCATTTTGTGTTTACTTGTGTTGTCCTTGACTATTGTTTAAATTGGTTTGATGTTCCGAAACACTTAAGTGTGACAAACATGCAAAGGAACAGGAAATGAGGAAGGGGGCAAACACTTTTTCACACCACTGTGTGTATATATATATATATATATATATATATATATATATATATATATATATATAGTCAAAAATATTTGGACACTTGCCTTGACACCAACATAAACTTTAATGGCATCCTAGTCTTAGTCTGTAGGGTTGAATATTGAGTTGGCCCACCCTTTGCAGCTATACCAGCTTCTAACTCTTCTGAGAAGGCTGTCCACAAGGTTTACGAGTGTGTCTATGGGAATTTTTCACCATCCCAGTCTTTATGGACCTTGCTTTGTGCACTGGTGAAAGTCATTTGGTGGAGGTGGGATTATGATGTGTGGATGTTTTTCAGGGGTTGGGCTTGGCCCCTTAGTTCAAGTGAAGGGAACTTTTAAGGCATCAGCATCCCAAGACATTTTGGACAATTTCATTCTCCCAACTTTGTGGAAAGAATTTGGGGATGGCCCCACCTGTTCCACCAATGCATAAATCAAGGTCCATAACGACATTGATGAGTGAGTTTGGGGTGGAGGAACTTGACTGGCCTGCACTCAACCCAATTGAACACCTTTGGGATGAATTTGAGTGGAGACTGCAAGCCAGGCCTTCTCGTTCAACATTAGTGTCTGACCTCACAAATGCACTTCTGGAAGAATGGTCAAACATTCCCATATACACACTCCTAAACCTTCTGGATAGCCTTCCCAGAGATGCTGAAGCTGTTATAGATGTAAAGGGTGGGCCAACTCAATATTGAACACTACGGACTTTGATTGGGATGTCATTAAAGTTCATGTGTGTGTAAAGCAGGTGGCCCATTGCTTTTGGGAATATACTGTACTTTCATTTATCCAAAATGACCTAGAGCACTTAGTGGGGAAATTCAAATTTTCCCCTCCTGCCTTATCTGTTGATTTTCAGGTGATGAGTCTACCATTAACACGCTTCCTGTCCCAGGATGACCACTTTCACCCAATGCACTGAATCTATGGGGGAGCAATGTTTTCACCTTAGGATGATTGACTGATTTGGACTGCAAATACCCCCCCCCCCCCATTACTTTGAGAGGAGGTGTTTTGTAGTGCAGCAGATAGCTGAAAAAGCTTACAACACTGTTTGAGAGTTCAGATTAGTCCAATGGGAAGTTACAGTCACTTTGGATTTCTGGCAGGTTCAACTTTTTTTTCTGTACTTAGCCTGAAAAGTGAAAATGAATACAGCCATCTCATTTAAGTGCCCAGTACTCGGTGATCTCCTCTAATCAATACTTATCATCTAATGATGTCTGGTATACCAGCAGAGTACTTGTTTATTAAAATTTTGTAGACAGGAGCACTTTAATGTTTAGTAATAATTTCAGTTTTCAGTTAGACTCCTGTTCAAAAGCAATTTGATTTCTATCCGTCATCAGTGACTGAATGAAACTATTGATTTTACTCTAATCTTACTCTCAGAGCCGTTAATTGTGTTGGCGCGATAAAATGCATATTGTATTACTCTGCCAGGATGATGAGCCTAACACACGCTGTGCCCAGTCATTGGGTGCCACCTCTATTAGTCTGTAATTTCAAACCATACAATCAGTCTATTAAGGTTTTCTTAATTCCTCTTCCAGAGACATAAATGGCAAACTTTAAGGGTCACGCCCTGCCGGGCAGCTTCTTCCTTGTCTTCGGCCTGTGGTGGTCTGTGAAATACCCACTCAAGTACCTCAGCAACAGAGGAAAGGAGAACTGCCACCCCAGCAAGTGTTACCAGCGCCTGGACCTCATTGAGGGCATAGTGAAGGCTGTGTTTTCTCTCATAGGTAAGACCTGGAGGTGGGTAGCAGAAATTCTAGTCTGGATATAGCTACTTAACCAAAATACTTTATTCTCAGAGGATCCTCATTTGTTATGAAAGCTGGCTCCGCATAATGTTTCTCTGCAGAGATTTCCCAAAGTTTGAATTTGGGAGACACCTTGAAAAAGCATCACAGGCGATCACAGTTTTGGCCTCATTGCCCTTGATTGTTTCATGTTTTTAGGCACATGCAGCACCCTTTGCTCTCAATACTAGATTTCCCAGTGCTCCTATCAAAATATCTACATGGGAGCAGCCTTTTTTGCTCAATATATTTAGGCTGTAGTAACTGCTTAGACGTACTTTAGTTCAGCGGCCCACCAACATTTTTTGGCACAAATGCAATTTTTTTCCCTTAGGGGTGGGACTTTAAAGTCCCAGGCTTGTGACAAAACTTTGTTATAAAATATAAAATGTTAATATTATCAAAAAGTACATGTAGCAGAGCAAAAAAGTATTAAAACACAATTTTATGCTTAAAATTACTCAGCTAATACATAGAAAAATGGCAAAAACAAATCATGTATATGGATATAATGCGAAAAACAAACTCAAGGCATCAAAGTGGGTTCTTATATACATGCTCTCAGCCTTGTGGTCATTTGTGAGTATGTTTTTTGTTCTTTGGCTTGTTAATAAATTATTTTAGGGTGTAATGCGCTACACTTTAAAACTTTTTTGTGGTGGTCTCAAAAGATTCCCCAATCGGAAGAGGACAGCATTCCAGTGGCTTTGCCTATTATATACATGTGAAGGATCATGATGCTGTTGAACCAGATTTTAAGGCAGCGCCTGTTCTTTGCATGTGTCATCGACTTTGTTTTTTGTGCATCTTTATGAGATGACAGCACTCAAAGGTCATTTCATAAATGAAACAGAAAATATTATATAAGCCAGTGTCTGAAATGCGCTGTCTTTTTCCAGTTTTTTGCAATGGTATATGATCTCTTTTCCTTTCAGTACTTTATCTGCCTGTTACCTTTTTTTAAATCTTGTAATTGACTAAAAAACTTGATAAAGCTTTGAGTAGGAAATAAAAAAAAAAAAGTGTGTGCCGTTTGTGTGTACTGCATTTGGAAAAACCTTTACTATCATTCAGCTCTTACAGAAATGTCGAACATCCAGTATTTCTGGCTGGAGTACACAGATCACAGCGGGTTGTTAGCTCGGCGCCTCATAATTTGAGAAAATATTTTGTATTCTTTTCACACTGCATTCTGTGAGTGGACGAAGGGAGATTATGATGCACCTCCTCCATCCACAGAATGTCTTGCATTTGTGAAAAGAATGCAAGATGTTTTCTCAATGGATGAGGTGCTGAGCAAACCACCCACTATGATCTGTATATTCCAATTTGAACTGTGTGTGTCTCAGCAGCTGCTGTTTGGTTTGTTACTGTAATGCCATGTACACACGATTGGATTTTCCGACAACAAATGTTGGATGTGAGCTTGTGGGCGAAAAGTCCGACCGTGTGTATGCTCCATCGGACATTTGTTGGTGGACTTTCCGCCAACAAATGTTGGCTAGCAGGTTCTCAAATTTTCCCCCAACAAATGTTTGCTGTCGGACTTTCGGATCATGTGTACACAAGTCCGTCACACAAAAGTCCACGCATGCTTGGAATCAAGTACGAGCCGGAAGAGCTCGATCTTGTAAAACTAGCGTTCGTAATGAAGATATCACATACGTCTTGTACGTCAATACGTTCGTAATTGTTGGCCAACATTTGTGTGACCGTGTGTATGCAAGACAAGTTGGAGCCAACATCCTTCAAACAAAAATCCACGGTTTTGTTGTTGGAAAGTCGGATCGTGTGTATAGGGCATAAGAGCAGAATGAAGGTAAACATTTTACCAAATGCAGCAACATACACAAATGGCACACACTAATTGATAGTATTTTTTATTTTTTTTTGCAGTGCAAAAATTGTTTTTGTCCGGAGTTTTTTTTTGGAGCTGCCATATAAATTTGGGCTCAGATTAAAATGAGAGAGGTTAAACCCTGGTTTCAGGTCACCATTGTACCCTCTGACTACTTTGGAGCTTTGTGTAACAAGGGTTGGAAAGGAGAGAGGATGGCATAACATGTCATATGATCAGCAGATGGGAATTCAGTGCTGTTTTATCAGTTCAGCATTGAGACATGCCAAACTGCATTCAGAAAACTGTAATGAGTGTGGCAGGACACTTCATACCTTAGTGGGAGCGATCAAACATTCTTAATGACTTTGGTTTGCAGCAGTTCCAAGATTGTGATATTTGTGGTAAAGCATTAGTAGCCAAATATCATATTATTAATAATTTATTGTTCAGGTATACTGGCAGAGCAGTTTGTACCGGATGGCCCTCATATGCACCTAATTAATGGTGAGGAGCACAGCTGGGTGAAGCTGATGAATTGGCAACATTCTACGATGTACCTCTTCTATGGCCTCTCTGGAGTGGTGGACATCCTTACCTATTTTCCTCTTAATGTTCCACGGGGGCTGGACCGTCTCTCACTGGCGCTGGCTGTTTTTATTGAAGGTAAGAAGGCTAATTATTATTTTTTTATTTTTTTAGGTCTTCACTTAAAGTGTATCTGTAAGCTAAATGTTTTGATTATTTGTTTTTATTCTGGATATATAAGAAAATGGTTAATCATGTTTAATGTTACTATTTTTATTTTTTTGTGCATGAAGGAAAATCCCATCATGATGATTTGTCACCAGAACTAGTTTCCCCATTGTTGATTGTTTTTTATATTGCTAAAGATAGCGGCGTAGTTGTGCTTTATGTACTGTGAACCATATTTATCAATTAGTCTGAAAAATAAATCTTTGTTGCTTAGAGCAATCAATCTGATTATGTCTTTCATATTCCCAAGCAGCATATAAGAAAATGTAGAAAAACTTCTCAATGGTTCTTAAGGGCACACACATTGTTGAGCTAAATAAAGTCCATTTGATTTATTGAAAGTTATTTTAGCTTTTTTATGCCTGTTAGTCTGTATTCCCACTTTGGCTTCTGAACACCTAGGGGGTTGATTTACTAGAGTCTCAGCTTCAAACATTTGTGATTAGATGAGGTAGCCATAAAAGTGAAAACAATATCGAGTTGATTTACTAAAAATGGAGAGTGCAAAATCTGGTGCAGCTCTACACAGAAACCAATCAGCACCCATTTTAATTTTTTTTCATCAAAGCTTAACTGAACAAGCTGAAATTAGAAGCTGATTGGCTACAATGCACAGCTGAACTAGATTTTAGACTCTCCATTTTTATTAAATCAACTCCATATTGTTTTCACGTCTATGGCTACCTCAAATGATTACAAATGTTTTGAAGCTGAGACTCTAGATATTGCTTAAAATGTTTAACTTAGTCTTTGATAGGTCCCTTTACCAGGCAGTAGAATTCTGAATAAGTTACTATTTATTTCCTTCTATTTTTCATTATAACCCCGTCATTCTTCTCTTGACAGGTCTCCTATTCTATTACCATGTCCACAATCGGCCCCCTCTGGATCAGCACATCCATTCCCTGCTGCTCATAGCAGTCTTTGGTGGCTCTATCAGTATTATGATTGAAGTGTTTCTAAATGACAACGTTATCCTGGAATTATTCCGCTCTAGTTTAACTATCCTCCAGGGAACTTGGTTCTGGCAGGTAGGTGCCCACCCAAGAGGGCATCAGGCAACGAAAATAACATTAATATATTTAAGTCAATTGATGAAAACTATGCCGAAAATCAATCCCAATTTTCATCAACGAACGAAAACAAGATGAAAATATGAAGGAGGGACATTTACCCACCTGAACTTCAGTTTTCTTTAGAGCTACGCCTATCTGTTAAAACCACAGCCCCATGACTCTATTGGCAAGCTGTATTGGCTCAGAGACGCAGGCTCTCACCAATCCTTTCCCTCTCCTATGCAGTTTCACACATTACACTCAATCACATTATCTCTTTGACATCCTCTGCTGGCCTTTTCTAAATCCACAATACAATTTCATCCCCAGCCTATAATGATAGCACATTAAAGTTTAAGCACCTCCTGCCCACAGTATAGGCATATGACATCACCCCAGTCTCACAGCAGCGCAGCGATTACAGGCATGATGTATACCTGGGACAGGGTGCGACCCCAATCTTGGTAAAGAGCTGATGACGTGGCTCTTTACCCTTGTGATCAGCTGATCACATGTAAGCAAAGAAATGCAGGTTATCGGCTCTCCTCGCCTCACACTGGCAGAGCTAATCAGTGGCATTTCCTCACAGGGGAGACCTGTACATATAATCAGTGCCCTGATTATCAGTGCAGCCCCCATAGTGCCCAACAAAGATGCCAGTCAGTGCCCATCAGTGCTGCCTTTCAGTTTCCATAAGCGCTGCCTATCAGTGCCCATCAGTGCTGCATATTATGTCCATCTCATCAGTGCCCTTCAGTACAGTCTCATCAGTGCCCTTCAGTGCTGTCTCCTCAGTGCACATCATTGAAGGGGAAAAAATATTTATTTTTGCAAAATTGCTACAGAAACAAAATTTTAAGTCTTTTTTAAAAAAAATAAAACATTTTGTAATTAAATACCATCAAAAGAAATCTCTAATAGTGTGAAAAAAAATTATAAAAATTGAATTTGGGTACAGAATTTCACGACTGCAAAATTGTCATTCAAAGTGTTACAGCGCTGAAAGCTGAAAATTAGTCTGGGAAGGAGGGGGGTAAAAGTGCCCAGTATTGAAGCGGTTAAACATGTATTGCACTACCACACAGGAATAAGTAGGGATATCTACTAAACTGCAGAAAGAAAAACAAAAATTAAGAAAAGCTCTAATTTTTTTTTCTTAATATTTAATGTTGGTAATACATTCAGGTAATATGTGCAATGGCATTACAGAGAATATATAATGTTTGCGGCATATATAATGTTTGGGTTTTTTTAGCAAAAAAAGTACTTATTTTAACTTGTAAGCAACAAAAAAAGGCCTCGTCTTCAAGTGGTTAGTACAATAAATTATAACATGTTATTAGATTCTTACTCCAGGAGTATATAATGAGTTTGGCAATTCCAGAGAAATACTTAAATGCCTCGCC
This sequence comes from Lithobates pipiens, assembly GCF_037356315.1. NCBI lineage: Eukaryota > Metazoa > Chordata > Amphibia > Anura > Ranidae > Lithobates > Lithobates pipiens. The sequence goes on from NW_027507788.1 coordinate 168,427,265, forward strand.
AAACCCCCCCCCCCCCCCCCCCCCCCCCCGCTGGAAGTCACATGCATCTTCGCCCTTCTTCCTTCCAAGTCCGTGGACTCTGGCTGTGTGACTGGCAAGAACTGTGTGACATCACTCCCGTGCATGCGCGGGAGCCACTGGTCACGGTGCAGTGCTCTGAAGAAACAGCACAGGCGGCCGCTCCTTCAGAGCACATGCACCAATGTCGTCATCGGCACAGTATACATTAAATATCTCCTCTTTGTGAAAGTTATAGAGTCCACAAGCTATGGTGCCAATATCTGAAAATTGATCACACCTGAAGTACTGACGGCCTATTTCAATTCTTGAGACCCTAACATGCCATAAAATTACAAATACCCCCCAAATGACCCCTTTTTGGAAAGAAGACATTCCAAGGTATTTAGTAAGAGGCATGATGAGTTTTTTGAAGTTGTCATTTTTTTCCCACAATTCTTTGCAAAATCAAGATTTTTTTTCCTTTTTTTTTTTTCCACAAAATTGTCATATTATCAGTTTATTTCTCACACACAGCATATGCATACCACAAATTACACCCCAAAACACATTCTGCTATTACTCCCAAGTACGGCGATACCACATGTGTGAGATTTTTACACAGCGTGGCCACATACAGAGGCCGAAAATGCAAGGAGCACCATCAGGCGTTCTGGAGCATCCAGGACAATTCTGACATTTCTCTCCTACATGTAGAAATCATCATTTATTTGCTAGAAAATTACATAGAACCCCAAAACATTATATATATTTTTTTAGCAAAGACCCTAGAGAATACAATGGTGGCCATTGCAAATTTTTATCTCACACGATATTTGTGCAGCAATTTTTCGAACGCGTTTTTTTTGGGAAAAAACAGTTTTGTGCTTAAAAAAAAAACAGTAAAGTTAGCCCAATTTTTCCATAAAGTGAAAGAAGAAGTTATGCTGAGTAAATAGATATCGAACATGTCACTCTTCAAAATTGCACATGCCCGTGGAATGGCGCCAAACGTCGCTACTTAAAAATCCCCATAGGCAACGCTTTAAAAATGTTTTACTGGTTACATGTTTTGAGTTACAGAGGAGGTCTAGGGCTAGAATTATTGCTCTCGCTCTAACATTCACATGTGTGGTTTGAACACCGTTTTCATATGTGGGCGGGGCTTACGTATGCGTTCTCTTCTGCATGCGAGCACATGGGGACAGGGGCGCTTTAAATTTTATTTTTATTTTTAATTGTTCATTTTACTTTATTTATTTTAGTTTGACATTTTTTTCCCCAAAAATAAATTTTTGATTACTTTTATTCCTATTACAAGGAATGTAAACATCCCTTGTAATAGGAATATGGGATGACAGGTCCTCTTTACAGTGAGATCTGGGGGTCAATAAGACCCCACATCTCACCTCTAGGCTGGGAAGCCTGAAATAAAAATTAAAAAAGAAATAAAAAGATTCTGGCTTTGATCGTATTGGCGAGTTGGTAGAAGCACCGGAGGGCGGTGGGGGGGCGTCTATGGCTGGGTATTGCAGGGTATCACTGAGTATGGCTGGGTATCTCCGAGTATGGCTGGGTATCTCCGAGTATGGCTGGGTATCTCCGTGTATGGCTGGGTATTGCAGGGTATCTCCAAGTATGGCTGGGTATGGCAATTTATGGCAGGGTATTGCAGAGTGTTGGCGGGGTATTGCAGAGTATTGGCGGGTATTGCACAGTATTGGCGGGGTATTGCAGAGTATTGGCGGGTATTGCAGAGTATTGGCGGGGTATTGCAGAGTATTGGCGGGTATTACAGAGTATTGGCTAGTATTGCAGAGTATTGGCGGGTATTGGAGAGTATTGGCGGGTATTGGAGAGTATTGGCGGTATTGGAGAATATTGGCAGGTATTGGAGAGTATTGGCGGGTATTGCAGAGTATTGGCTAGTATTGCAGAGTATTGAGGGGTATTGCAGAGTATTGAGGGGTATTGCAGAGTATTGGCGGGTATTGCAGAGTATTGAGGGGTATTGCAGAGTATTGGGGGGGTATTGCAGAGTATTGGTGGGTATTGCAGAGTATTAGCTGGTATTACAGAGTATTGCCAGGGTATGGAGGGGTTAAATTTGGTGAGCAGCGATGTGGGCACTGCAGATGCAGCCCACAGCGCTGCTGACACCGATCTCTTTCCCCTCCGCTGTACCGATCGATGTTATGACGCCGGTTTGTTTACAAGTGATTACTCCGTCATTTGACGGAGCAATCACGTGGTAAACGGCCGAGATGAGCGGCCGTTTTCCGTGATGCGCCGGGTCCACTGGACCCGGCGGTCATGGATGCTCTCGTGTGTGCGCCCCAGGGGGCGCGCGAGAGCAGAATTCTGGGAGGCCGTTAATTAATGGCCTCTCAGAGTTAAACAACCGCACTGAAGCCGTTAATCGGCTATGGGCGGTTGTTAAGTGGTTAATGTAAACTGTGCCGATAACGACATTGGCGCATGCACGGCTGCCTGTGCTCAGAAGGAAGAAGGGCGAAGATGGATGTGGCCTCCAGCGGGGGGGGGGGGGCTGGGGGCGAGGGCTTTGTTTGCAGGTAAGTGTCACATAATGTGCTAGTATGCATTGCATATTATGCCTTTACACAAGTAAGAATAAAGAAAAAAAGCAGAGTTTACTTCCTGTTTAACTAAAGCCCTTGGCCTCTGTGATTCTGCTTTATCCTGGTTCTCCTCCTACCTATCTCAGCGCACTTTCAGTGTCACTTACAACTCCATCTCCTCTGCTCCTCTTCCTCTCTCTGTTGGGGTACCTCAAGGCTCTGTCCTTGGGCCCCTCCTATTCTCGCTCTATACCTCTTCCCTGGACCAGTTGATAACCTCCAATGGCTTCCAAAACCACCTCTATGCCGATGGCACCCAGATCTATCTCTCCACTCCTCAACTCACCCCCCTCGATCTCCTCACGGATCTCAAACTTACTTAATGACATATCGGTATGGATGTCACACCACTTTCTCAAACTCAATCTTTTAAAACTGAACTTGTAATATTTCCTCCTTCCCGGTCCCCCCCCCCATGACTTCACCATTAAGATCAACAGCACAACCATTGGTCCCTCCACACATGCTAGGGTGCTGGGCGTAATCCTTGACTCAAACCTCTCCTTCAGCCCCACATCCAATCACTGGCTAAATCCTGCCACCTTAACCTCCGTAACATCTCCAGAATTCGACCCTTCCTGACTAATGACACCACAAAGCAACTTATTCACTCTTTGATTATTTTCCGCCTTGACTACTGCAACTCTCTCCTTAATGGCCTGCCCTTACGCAGGCTATCCCCCCTCCAGTCTATTATGAATGCTGCTGTTAGACTAATACACCTCACTAATCGATCTGCGACTGCTGTCCCCCTCTCCCATCCTCTGGAATTTCCTGCCCCGGTATATCCGATCAGCCCCTAACCTGTCCACCTTTAGGAGATCTCTGAAAACTCACTTATTCAGGGAAGCCTATCCCACACCCACCTAACTGTCCCCGAGCCACCCCCCATCAAATCATTCCATGCGTCTATTACCTTTTGTACCACCACCCCCTCCCTTTTAGAATGTAAGCTCTACAAGCAGGGCCCTCCTGTCCCTTCTGTATTGAACTGTACTGTAATTGTGCTGTCCCCCCTCTACATTGTAAAGCGCCGTGTAAACTGTTGGCACTATATAAATCGTGAATAATAATAATAATTTTAATTGACTAAAATGTACTGGTGTCAGAAACCATGAATCAGACTGAGACAGAAGTACAGTTAAATCACACTTGTTTAATAATAATAAAAAAAAGGTAAATAAAATAAATGTAGTCAAAATATAGCCAGAGTTCAGGAACCAGAATGGATAATCAGAACGCCAAAATGTCAGGGAGCCAGAGAACAGTATAGTAGAACAGCAAGCAGGATCTGGAGCCAGAAGAAATGTCAGCCAAGCAAGTCTTTAACAGGGACACAGGAGAGCATCTCTAGAGATGTGCATCTGCAACATACTCCTCCATGGCCTTATCCTCCAAGACCAACAAAGGGTAAACCTGGCCACAGGGGGTATGGCACCAGGTTGAAGATCAATTGTGCAATGATACGACCGGTATGAAGGTAAACTACTGGCTTGACCTTTGTCAAAGACATTGGTAAAATTGTAGTACTTCTCTGGCAAGGAAGTGAAGAGGTGCACAGGACCTTTTGCTATCTTCTGGAAGCATGTCTTACTGCATTGTGGCGACCAGGAGAGAACCTCAGCACGAAGCGAATCAAAGAGGGGTTGTGCCACCAAGGATAACCAATAACCAGCAGGTGATGAAATAACTTGGAATTAGATTATCTCATGGTGAAGAGCCCCTACGGCCATGGACAATGAAACAGTCTCATGAGTCACATGGGCAGGCTGTAGAGGTCTCCCGTCAAGAGCCTCAATGGCAAGTGGAGTGTCAAGCAGCTGCAGCAGAATTGAGTGCTTCGATACAAAGGCAGCATCAATGAACAGTCCTGCAGCCTCAGAGTCGATTTAAAGCCGTATCTCGACGGACAACTCAGCCCTAGAAAGGGCAACCAAAACCAGGGGCTTATCCTTCAGGATAACTGGGGATGAAACAGCACCACCTAAGGTCTGTCCATGGCAGGACCACAAGGATCAGGCATTCCCTGGATGGGTAGGACAAGACTTCAAAAAGTGACCTGCTTGGTCACAATAAAGGCATAATCTCTCCCTCCTCCTAAGAGTTCTCTCATCTGCAGAGAGACGCGTGAAGCCCAAGTGCATGGGTTCATCCTCACTGACCTACTCGGTGCCCAGGCCAAGGCTCTCTCAGAAAGAAAAGATATCACAAAACCCACTTTGCGTCTATCCGTGGGAAACACCTCAAAGTATATCTCAACCTGGTTGAGAAACCCTCAGCTTTGGACTGGATCACCTCCAAATCGCTGAGAAAGTGGAGTGGAACCAGACATACTACTTATAAAGGTAATACTTGAGGTAGGTGTCTGCACAGAGACTGGAGCAGCAGCAGGGATGGCCTGCAACACAGGTTGTACCGGAGCAGCCACAATGGGAGATTCCAGGTAAGCCGTGGGACTCAGGAGCATTTGTAATGCCATGGAAAACTGATCCATGCAGTGATCCTGCTCATCCATCCATCTGGAAAAAATATTACCAACAAGTGGATTGACTGCATCTTCTGAATTCATGGCCTTCGCCTACTGTCAGAAACCATGAATAAGACTGAGACAGAAGTGCAGTTAAATCACACTTGTTTAATAATAATAAAAAAAAGGTAAACAGAGTAAACGTAGTCAAAAAATAGCCAGAGTTCAGCAACCGGAATGGACAGTCAGACAAGCCAAAACGCCAGGGAGCCAGAGAACAGCGTAGTAGAACAGCAAGCAGGATCTGGAGCCAGTAGGAATGTCAGTCAAGCAAGTCTTTAACAGGAACACAGGAGAGCGTCTCTAGAGATGTATACAAAAATCAGTGTAGTGCTAAATAATGTGACCATATGAGTGGAAACATCTATGCATGTGACAAAAAAAAAATTAAACACATAAATGAAGGGACTGGTAACTAAAAGTGGCCAGTACACATAAATGATAATATGGTGAGTGTGGACACTCAAACACATGCAATGAATACGTACACATGTGAACACATATAACAAAACATGTGATAGTGAAACACAATGTGGTATCACAAATGATATGTATCCAAAAAAGTGCGTAAAGATAGGAAAAAATTATTTTCCCCCAGTTTCCAGACAGGGTTTTGACATATGATCCAGATGGACCGGTTGGAAAGCCTGTAGACACTTCAAATGGATTCACAGATAAGAAGTTGGGTACTCTTACCGGGTATGGTGAACACACATGCCATAAGGCAGTGGGTCAAACGAGCATAAATCCTTAGTTCCTGGTGATACGAAGATGCCACGCTGGATACGATGATCGATTTATGACTCCAGACAGCAATGGACACCCGACACCCAAGCCAATCCAAGGAACATTGGTATAGGAAAAAGGACACCAATGCCCAAATATAGGATAAAAAAGAAAAATGGGCTCCATATGGCGCAGGTCAACCAAATATGGTTTATTGAAGTATAAAATATCATACAACGAAATGCAGGATATATCGTATTAAAAGTACCATGTAGGGTCATTAGTTAATTAGTAGGGGGATTTTAGTAGTTAAGGTCACCATCAAGGAGGGTTCTTCCTTTGTCTGAAAAGGTAAAGACATTCTAGAGTGACCAGGTCTTGGAGTATCGTTCCTGTTGGCTTTGCGCCATCAGAACTAGATCTTCCATTCTACCTATTTCCTTTACTTTTCGACTTTTTACTTTCCACATCCCTATTGTCGGGGGTTGCGGGGATTTCCACTTAAGAGGATGCAAGCTTTAGCAGCGTCGAGAAGGTGAAGAATAATAGATTTTTTGTATATCTTCCCTGGTATATTGGAAGTATGTAGGAGGAAGAATGCTGAATCATTCAAAATTTTGTGGTCTGTAAATTTTTGGAGGATGCGTTGGACCTCCATCCAAAAGTGTTATAGTTTAGGGCAGGTACAAAAAATATGTATGATGGTGCCCTTGTCTCCCTGGCATCTCCAACACTGATCAGAAGTGTCTGAAAATATTTTTTTCAGTCTCACTGGGGTTCTGTACCACCTGGAGAGAATCTTAAAATTGGTCTTCTGTGTTCTCTTGATTTTTACGTAAACCTAAGAATGTGTTGTCGTGTTGTACTGAAAGTTTTAACTAGGTCATGTTCCCATTCCTGCTTGTAGTTCAAAACGTGAGGCCCCACAGGGGTAAGTAATCATTTCACCTTACAACCAATTCGTACTGGATTAATTTAACGCATTTTACAAACGATTCACATTGGATTAATTTCATTCACCTTACAATTGATTTGTAACGGATTCATTTAATACAGTTTACAACCGATTCATATTGGAGTAATTTCATTTACAACCAATTTGTATCGGATTTATGTAATTTCACTTACAAATTAGTATCAGATTAATTTCATACATTTTACAACCAATTTGTATCGGAATTATTTCACCTTACTACCGATTCATAACGGATTCATTGCATAAATTTTACAACCGATTCATCAGAGTTATTTCACCTACAACCAAATCATATCAGATTTTTTCATTTCACTTACAACCGATTCGTATCAGACAAATTTCTTACACTTTCAGGCACAGTCACAATCGTTCATGGTTATAGTTCAATCCTACATATTCAATTTTCTGCTATCCTTATTTTTTTGTCTGCCAATAAGGTCACCTTTCTTGCAATTGTTGCAAGCATTTCTCCAGTGGCACAAAATCCGCCAACTCATCATCTCCAGTGGCATTCAGTCGAGCCACTCACCTTTTTCCTTCTGTAGTTTCTCCTTTTAGGTCAGTCAAATTCAGGTTGTTCCATCCTACAGCAGGTTGGACGTTATTTCTTCAGGTAAAAAAAACAAAAAACACACAGGGGTCGCATCTCCACCAGGGCCAGGTGATTTAAAGTTCAGTTCCAGGCTTTTTTTGTTTACAAAAAGTTTAGCTGCTGACTTTTAATAAACAGACACTTACCTGTTCCACGGTCCAGCAATGCGGCCGCACGGAGCATCGTTCCTCCCTTCCTCCTCTCCTCTCCTCGGCGCCTCCATTGAAATTGTGGCCACCCGCCAGCCGCTCTTCGCTCTCCCAGTGGACAGGCAATCTTCTGGGACCTTTCCCGTGTCCCACAAGATTGCCGAGAGGGAGGGGCCACCTAGGGGGATAGAAGGAGCCGCTTAGGTGGCCCGTAAGCAGAAGTAGGAAGTAGGACAGGAAGTCCCACTCAAAACTAAGCACCCACGGTCCCCCCCCCCAAAAAAAAATGACATGCCAAATGTGGCATGTAAGGGAGTGAGGAGTGCTTAAAGTGGAAGTTCCACTTTTGGGTGTAACTCCGCTTTAACAGGTATATAATAGGAAAAAAAAAATGGACTTGTATGTCACCCTTACTACAGGTTCCCGGTCGACTGAGTTTTAAACCTCAACTAGGACTTCACTACTAGGATGCCAGTCAGGTGTGTAGTACATGGGTCCCTGTCTGACATCATCCTGCAGCATCCTTTTACTAAATGTTTACTTCACATACACGACTGAACTGCTCATTGGGGTGTTAGTTACTGTCACGTTTCTTTTGTATGTCACTATGTTTTCGAAGAGCAACCCTTCACCTATGCAGATATGGTCGCCAAACGACTGGGCTTGTTGATAGTGCAAGCATTGGCAGACTAAGCTCACATCACGAACTACAGAACGCAACATTCCTACTTGGGCTGTACCAGACTTCAGCTTCTCGCCCCAGCACGCCCCGGGGGTCTGGTCTACAGGTTTGTGCTCAGCACAGACAGGCACCCTAAGCTATCGGTTACCAGGCCAGTCACCTCCTGGCTTACTTTGGTTGCCATGCACTCTTTTGAGCTTTCTAAATTTCTACTCAACAGCGTTTCAATGCTTCAGAACGCAACCCGGCTTCCCTACTGCGCCTGTCAATCCTTTTCCTGTCCTTCTCATTTTCCTTTGTATCAAAATTTTCTGTATCCAACTCTGCTTACTATCATACTTCTACAACTATTCTTAAGCGCACGCCCCTCTCCTTGACTTCAGCTGGAGCCATGTCGCAGGCTGGCAGTGAAGACTTCACCTTCGCCTCTGTTACCCTCCAGGAGGTCAGAGCGTGGCAGCGTGCCATCTCTCAAGGGATGGACCATCCCCAAGCTCACAGCGAAGCTGCAGCGTAGGAGTGTTCCCTACCCCAAATGACCAGTCAATTTGTCATTCACAGCTCTGAAAACGAAAAATTAGTCTGGGCAGGAAGGGGGGTTCAAATACCCTGTATTAAAGTGGTTAAAAGATACCTGATGTTTAGTTTCTTAATGTGTTACTGTATTCTGTTTTTATCCTCTTATTCAGGGACATCCATTATGAGAGAAATATGGGGTATCCTGATTCTTAGTACATTCTGGAAATGCTGCTTGCCTGTCTGTCTTTGCCTTCAGCACTTATAAAGCACCTAACTTTGAACAAGTATTCTATACGTAAAATCACTGCTCATACTATGTTTTTGAGGACAGTAACTCAGAAGGCATTTAAGCCAAGGGTTCAACATGACAGCCAGGAAGGTGATATTTTCAGAGGGAAGTAGTTATCAGTGGTAGCCCTGTATTTATCTCACATTGATTTTCATTATATAAGCTCGGTTGTCAATATCACCCAAAGTCATCTAAATTTGAAGGCCTCAGTCATGTTTTATACTCTTGCAGATTGCGTTTGTGCTGTATCCGCCAGGAGGAAGGGCTGAGTGGGACCAGAAGGATCACGAAAATATTATGTTCATTACCATGTGCTTCTGTTGGCATTATGCTGTGGCCTTGATGATCATGAGTGCCAACTATTTCCTGGTCTACTGGTAAGTAACGGCAAAGAAAATGGGATCCAATTGGGATTAGGGCTTTGTGTGTGCCAAAACTGTGGGCTCCGCCTACTGGCGGAGTTTCATTATGCAGGCAAACACAACACTAGGACAGACTGAGAGAGTAGAGATTGGTAATGGAGCAATTTGCCCCAAAGGTCAGCCTTATCTGTGTGGGGGCTAGCAATGGGATGGTCTCCTTCACACTAAGTCAATTTTAAAGAGATTGACTACTGCGCAGATCACCCATGTAACAAAAAGGGACATCTCTAGCACGTAACTATCCTGCAGGAGCATAATGCTGCCAAACCATCATGGCTGTTTCTGCTGAATTCTTCCAATAGTACCTTTTTACTACAAAGACATGACACATGGCACCCAGGGCCATCTTAAAAGCATCATGGACCCCTGGGCAAAGTAATGCCCACTTCAGCCCTGGAAGATTTGGCTGCTGAATGACCAGGCCATTTTTTTGCGAATCGGCAATGCTTCGCTATTAACTGACAATTGCACGGTCGTGCGATGCTGCACCCAAACAAAATTGACGTCCTTGTTTTCCCACAAATATAGCTTTCTTTTGGTTTTTGATCACCTCTGCGGTTTTTATTTTTTGCGCTGTAAACAAACAAAGAGTGACAATTTTGAAAAAACAATATTTTATACTTTTTGCTACAATAAATATGCCCATTTTTTTTTTTTTTTTTAAAGCAAATTTTTTTCTCATTTTAGGCCGATATGTATTCTTCTACATATTTTTGGTAAAAAAAATTGCAATAAGCGTATATTGATTGGTTTGCGCAAAAGTTATAGCGTCCACAAAATAGGGGATAGATTTATAGCATTTCTATTATTATTTTTATTTTTTTCTAGTAATGGCGGTGATCTGCAATTTTTATCGAGACTGCGACATTATGGTCGACACATCGGACACTTTTGACACATTTTTGGGACCATTGTCATTTATACAGCGATCAGTGCTATAAAAATGCACTGATTACTGTAAAAAAAGGGAAGGAGTTAACACTAGGGGGCGATCAAGGGGTTAACTTTGTTCCCTGTGTATGTTTCTAACTGTAGGGGGAGGGGACTGGAAATGAAGTGGGTGCTATATGACTTGCTGCGGCTTCTAATGCAAAATGTGAGAAGCAATGAAATCAGAGTAAGTGATTTCAGTACAGGAGAGGAGCCTGTACAACTGTGCAAGACTGAAGGGAAAGCTGGAGTTCAGCTCTAACTGATACATACTGGCACTGGTAAATTTGGCCTGGGCATCAGTGTCCAATGACCTCAGGGCATGTTCCCTTTGAGTTGAAAATTATGCTGTTTTAACATAGTATGTATAAAACGTGGGTTGCGCTAACTATTTAAATTTCACACTATTTTACGTTGTTTTACAAACCCCACAAAGTTCCGTGCATATATGAAAACCTCCCTAGAAGATATTAAATATTATGAAAGTGCTATATGCCAGTATAAGTCAAACACATACAAAATATTGGCACCACTGCAGAGCTACCCACTTAACCCGTGTTTGGGGGCTCGCCACCCCTGCTGTGGTGTCAAATAATTAAAGTGCAATACAGTGCCTCAAAACACAAAAAATTATATTGTATATCAAAAACAAACAAAAAAATCAGTTACAGAGTACTATGGATATCCCAAGTGAGTGATCACTCAAATATTAAACAATTAATTCAAGTGCTCAATGCATATTATAATTGTGCGATCACTCCAGTGCTGATCAACAACTCCTAATTTAAGGTGCTTCTTTTTATGTATAAGGTGCTTCTTGTATTCACCACCAAGTGATTCCACCACCACCAGTTGAAATGGCCACTCACCAGATGAAATCTGTGTATGCGCCTTTAGTTCATTTAGGATAAGTACTCCTTTTAGGGGTTCCACCAACTGCCTCTCCAAACAGGAAACAGAAACCTCTCGTGCTAGTTTTTCTCACAAAAATATATAAGGGACCATCATAGTGCAGTATATCAAACAAATTTATTTAAAAGTGTTAAAATGACAAAATTTACACTCACATGTGCTTGTGCCTGAGCCGGCACCAAGCATGTTGAGCCGTGTACATGGGGATATGGGTTAAAATCTGTCCCCCTATACTCTCAGTTCCCTCTGGATAGTAATGTGCGCTCCACGGTAATCTAGTGCGTTCCAAACTTCTCCCTCGTACACCGGAAATGGTAAACGGAGATCCCAGCAGCCGCTACGCATTTTGAAAGGTTCGTTGCGTCATCGTTGCGTCATGTTTCCTGATGACGCAACAAACCTTGCGTAACGCGTAGCGGCTGCTGGGATCTCGGTTTACCATTTCCGGTGTACAAGGGAGAAGTCTGGAACGCACTTGATTACCATGGAACGCACATTGCTATCCAGAAGGAACTGGGAGTATAGGGGGACAGATTTTAACAGATATCCCCACGTACACGGCTGGACATGCTTGGTGCCGGCTCAGGCACATGTGAGTGTAAATTTTGTCATTTTAACACTTTTAAATACATTTGTTTGATATACTGCACTATGATGGTCCCTTATATATTTTTGTGAGAAAAACTAGCACGAGAGGTTTCTATTTCCTGTTTGGAGAGGCAGTTGGTGGAACCCCTAAAAGGAATAGTTATCCTAAATGAACTAAAGGCACATGGCCATTTCAACTGGTGGTGGTGGAATCACTTGGTGGTGAATAAAAGAAGCACCTTAAATTTGGAGTTGTTGATCAGCACTGGAGTCATCACACACTTAGAATATGCATTGAGCACTTGAATTAATTGTTTAATATTTGAGTGATCAATCACTTGGGATATCCGTAGTACTCTGTAACTGATTTTTTGTTTGTTTTTGATATATAATATATTTTTTTGTGTTTTGAGGCACTGTATTGCACTTTAATTATTTGACACCACAGCAGGGGTGGCGAGCTCCCAAACACGGGTGGGTAGCTCTGCAGTGGTGCCAATATTTTGTATGTGTTTAACTTATACTGGCATATAGCACTTTCATAATATTTAATATCTTCTAGGGAGGTTTTCATATATGCACGGCACTTTGTGGGGTTTGTAAAACAACGTAAAATAGTGTGAAATTGAAACAGTTAGCGCACGTTTTATACATATGTTGAAATTAAATTTGTTCACAGTGTGACATTTTTATACCAGGTTGCAGCAAACTAACATATAGATTGGTATTTCCTTTTTGCGCCGGTAGATTGTTTATTCTGTTTTATCATAGGTATTACTAAAGATAAATTAAAAATTAAAAACAGACTTTTCAACATTAGTAGGCAATATGTGTATAGCATGTGTGACGAGTTTGGGAGTGAAAATCAGTTCACACACCAATATTAAAAGAAATGTGTTTTTCCCCAAGGTTAGTGAGCAATATATTTGAGATGGCATTCAAAATTTCTTATAAATGAGATTCCTCCATCCTAACTTCCAGTGGGTTGTTTTGGTGAAATTGGCCCATATCATTGATCTTACAAAAAAGATAAATCACAAATATATATATATATATATATATATATATATATATATATATATATATATATATATATATATATATATATATATATATGTATATGTATATATATATATATATATATATATATATATATGTATATATATATATATATATATATATATATATATATATATATATATATATATATATATATATATATATATTATTTATATTATTTATATTTCATTACATCTTTTTTTTCCCTTTCCAGCTGTTTGAAAAAGAGTAAAAAGATTTCTAGTAATGGCAGTATCAGCATTCGGAAGTTAAATACAAGCAACACGGAGGCACAGGCAGCCTTGCTTGCTGCATCGGATGAAGAATAAATCCTGAAATACCATGTCCAGGGAAAGACTATCCATCAAACTTCTGTGTATAAAAACAAGATTACTAATGATGGAATTAACAGCACAATCTGCATTGCACAATTCTGTATGGTACATCTCACTCCCGGATATGAAGTTTGTGTTGGAATGTTAATAATGGAAAATGAACAAGGAATTGTTCCCTATTACTCCTCAACTGTATCATAGTGCAGACAATGGACACCAGGAACCAATCAACACTCTTCACTCAGGACTATCATTTCTGTAAACTGTATTACCAAAAGTATTGGGACACCTACCTTTACATGAACTTTAATGGCAGCCCAGTCTTAGTCAGTAGGGTTCAATATTGAGTTGGCCCACCCTTTGCAGCTATAACAGCTTCAACTCTTCTGGGAAGGCTGTCCACAAGGTTTAGGAGTGTGTCTATGGGAATGTTTGACCATTCTTCCAGAAGCGCATTTGTGAGGTTAGGTACTGATGTGGATGAGAAGGCCTGGCTTGTAGTCTCTGCTTTAATTCATCCCAAAGGTGTTCTTGTTCATGATCGTGTAAAGGCAGGTGTCCCAACACTTTTGGTAATATAGTGTGTGTGTGTGTGTGTGTGTGTGTGTGTGTTTAAATAAAAAAAATTTAATTTTTGAAGAAGAAAAACACGAATAGACCAAAATTATTCTGATTACTCTCTTAATAGTAAATATCAGCCTTATTACACTATATTTAGCAGTAAAGCAAATGGGAAAAAATGTGTGCTTAGCATGTTTAATAGTACTAAGATTCTCCACAAGAGGGCAGTGCAACATCAGCTTAGGCGGCTACTCATAAGACAGTACAGTAGATAACCTGATGCCCAACCTCAGTCCAGGGGCTGTATGTGGCCCTCTGGCCCCTGTTGACAATAGTCTGTTTTTTTTCAAAGGTGGATAGTTGGGAAAGGAGGGATTATTGCGGTGCCAAAACACTCGAAAAAATAGCAATTATCATATATAAATGTTATTACAACATGATTGAACAAAAAATTCACACTACAAATGAATACAGATAATCAATTAAAGTTTGGGGAGCACAACGATATTATGTAGGTCTGTTTTTTTTCATTACCTACAATTTTGGGGCAGTTAAAGAAAGTATTTTTTTAAACTGGCCTTCTAGTAATTAAATGATCGATCTCTTTCCTACTCTCTTACTTTTTCTGTGATGTTCATTCCTATCTTTTTTTTTCTTTTATGAGTGAAATAATAAATGTGGAACAATTAATTTTTCAAGACAACCACCGGGGAACACAAATCTTACAGCGTAGTAAAGGGGGGCGGGGGTATAACAGTTCACGGTCACGGTCTCCAAAAAACATGTCTGCAGACTTTCAATATTATTCCTTTCACTGACTATTATGTGTGGATCCTAGGTGAAGTTAGGAACCACACTTGAGGTTCTCTGTGTCGAATTTGGGTAGCATTTGAGTTATTTATTTAGCAACAACAAATTCTGGAAGATTAAGGCACAAATTGGTGGAATAACGAAGGATTTGTTTGCTTATGTCTTCACTCTTTTCAAATTGTATGCTCGTTTTTGCAGCTCAGGACATTTAAAGTAATCATGACTTGTATAATACAAATATCTAATTTTTGGAATCTCTTGCACTTCTATGTTTTTAAATGACATGTGTGTACATGGGTTTAGGATTGTTATCCAGTAATGAATAACTACTTCCTGGAGCCACCTTACACGTACTGCTAGTGGGCTCTAAGAAGACATGTAAGTAGCTGAATTGAAAAGGAGGCGCAGGACATACATGACAGGGTGTAAGTGGCGTACAGTGAGGAATAGCTTAAGAAAAAGGAGGGTGTTTAAGAAAAGATCTGGTCTTACCGGATTGGAGGGCAGGATGAGACGGGGGGGGGAGTGGTATGTACGGTTTAAGATAGGGGTGGAGCAGAGGTCATCAGTCTCTGGGGGAAGAAGCGTGGTGTAACGTTCCCTCCCTTCCGCCCTAATGGAAGTGTTTCCTGTGTTTTGGTGCGAACTACTAAAGAGTGGCGTTATGGTTGGCTCCTATGACGATAGGTATGAAAAACATGAGGTATTGTGAAAACGGTGGGACCTATCTCAGGTATGGAGTCCTCCCGGTTGGTCTGGTTTCAGTCTAGATTACCGGGTAATAAGTTGGTGGGGGTCTGTGGTCAGTTAGTGAGTCCTCGAAGATGATTGTGGCGGCTGGGGACAGATGCTAACTAAAAGGTATCACAGACTCAAAAGTTGAAGATGGGGTCGTCATGGACCGCCAACCAAGTATTTGGGTTGTAGCTTGAATATTTTAAATAATGGTTATAGTTTATTTGGTTTTTGTTAATAAAAGGCCAAACAGGCCATTTACATCCAATAAGGTGTCAGCGTCATTATTCAATAGTAATGGTAAGGCTTCATGCATGTGTGGATTGGGGTAGTAAGTTATCTGACTACCCTAGTCTTGGATATTTCAAAAATTAAATAAGTCTGTAATAATAAAATCCTAACATGCTCCATCTTATGTCATTAAAAAAAAGCACCCTAAGGCTAGGTTTACACTAATGCGGTTGCAATCTTTGCACATTTCCCACAACAAAATCAATTCAAATCGCACGCCCCTTGCAATCTGCAGTGAGTGTCAGTGCAATCCTGCTGACACTGCAAATGCAGTGCATTTGCCGGTGTCTTGTGAAATAGGGTCCTCCATCAGATGCTGTCCCCTGCG
This sequence comes from Lithobates pipiens, assembly GCF_037356315.1. Classification (NCBI taxonomy): domain Eukaryota; kingdom Metazoa; phylum Chordata; class Amphibia; order Anura; family Ranidae; genus Lithobates; species Lithobates pipiens. The sequence continues at coordinate 168,443,332 of NW_027507788.1, forward strand.
TACTGCGCATGCGCAGTACACAGGAGCACAGATTCCGAAAATTGCAGAGGACGAACGGCGCCTGCGCCGTGAGTCCAGGTTCTATCCCCACTATCCAAGTGGACATAGAGTTAGAATAAAAAAGAGCCGAGCGCAGCGAGGCCGAGCCCGAAGCGTGGCGAGCGAAGCTCGCCCGCGAGGGGCCCTCTAAAATTCTAAACCCTATGTCCGCTTGGATAGTGGGGCTACCTCCTCCACTCACGGCGCAGGCGCCGTTCAGCTTCGGAGATTTTCCGAAGCTTCGTCTGCTCCGTACTGCGCATGCGCAGTACGGAACGGACACATATGGATGGCCGGACTCTATTAGGCAGAACACCGGCACAGGCTGGCTTGTACAAAAGGACCATGTGATCAGGTTGCAGCGTGGTTCCATGCGCACGTCTTTGTTGCTATTTAAGCCCATTCAAATTGAATGCGCTCAAATGTGTGATTCACATGTGGTTCGTAGTGTGAATCAAGCCTTAGCGATAAATTCTAGTTATGAATATTTTTACACCGTTACATTGGTCCAGCTTGATCCAATGTAGCTATGCATATACCATACCTGTGGGATCCCCGTACAAACTGGAAATCATGGAGCTAAGCACTGCCACTACATTGAACTCCACTAGCTTCAGGGTCCTGTGCTGAGCAGCTGCCCTGCTGCCTACTGAACTCAGGAGGCTGCCCGTTCAGCACAGGTGCCATTCAGAGATCTCTCTGCATTTTCTCTATGAATGCAAAGAGTTCTCTGAATGAGTTGGAGATTGTGACCTCACGCCTTTCCACCTTGTCCAATCAGAGAATGCTTTGCATTCATTGACAAAATGCAAAGTGTTCACAGTGCAGCAGGAAAACTGCTCAGCACAGGACACAGAAGCTAGTGGAAACGACTGTAGTAGTGGTGCCAGGGCCGGACCAAGACATTGTGCTGCCTGGGACCAAGAATGAAATTCTGCCCGCTCCCCCCCCCCCCCCAAAAAACAAATCACGCTCCCCAAAAGGCCCTCACATCCATTATTTTATATCATGATAACTAAAGGGGACCTGTCATGGCTCTATACATGTACACAGGGGTATAAAGAGGACCTATCATGGCTCTATACATGTACATAGGAGTATAAAGAGGACCTATCATGACTCTATACATGTACATAGGAGTATAAAGAGGACCTATCATGGCTCTATACATGTACATAGGAGTATAAAGAGGACCTATCATGGCTCTATAAATGTATATACAATATCTCACAAAAGTGAGTACACCCCTCACATTTTTTTAAATATTTTATTATATCTTTTCATCCAACAACACTGAAGAAATGACACTTTGCTACAATGTAAAATAGTGAGTGTACAGCTTGTATAACAGTGTGAATTTGCTGTCCCCTCAAAATAACTCAACACACAGCCATTAATGTCTAAAACGCTGGCAACAAAAGTGAGTACACCCTTAAGTGAAAATGTCCAATTTGGGCCCAATTAGCAATTTTCCCTCCTCGGTGTCATGTGACTCATTAGTTAAATTTGGTGTTATTGCTTTCACTCTCTTATACTGGTAACTGGAAGTTCAACATGGCAACTCATGGCAAAGAACTCTCTGAGGATCTGAAAAAAATAATTGTTGCTCTACATAAAGATAGCCTAGGCCAGAGGTGTCCAAACTTTTTTCAAAGAGGGCCAGATTTGATCAAGTGAACATGCTTGAGGGCCGACCATTTCGTCTGACATTCTTTAAACCATTAAAATTCGGTCTAAGTGTGTTCATCCGAGCACTAATACACGGCCTAACAAGAATTCTCTTGCCTTTGTGCTGTGTGTGGTGAACAGATGAGCTCGGGTGTGTTATTTGGATATACTGTATTTAATCGGCTTATACCACACACCTTAACTTTAAAAGGGAAGTCTCAGGAAAAAAAAAAAAAATAATCTTACATTTTAAATAAAGACATGTGAAGCAAAATAAGGGTCAGTACCCATCTGCAGCCCCCAGCTTATTGCCATGAATGCAGCCCCCAGCGTATTGCCATAAATTCAGCCTCCACCGTATTGCCATGAATGCAGCCCCCACATTGCCATGAATTCAGCCTCCACCGTATTGCCATGAATGCAGCCCACACATTGCCATGAATGCAGCCCACACATTGCCATGAATGCAGCCCCGATATTGCCATGAATGCAGCCCCCATATTGCCATGAATGCAGCCCACACATTGCCATGAATACAGACTCACCATTGCCATCAGTGCAGCCTGATTCACGTCCTCTGCAGCCTTGGAGGAGACAGGGAGGGGGCGGGATGAGTGCCGACAGACATACAGGAGAAACTCCTGTTTCTATCGACGGCCTCTTTAATTGAAAGTCCCGCCTCCTGTGATGGACAAAAGGGTTGTCCAATGGCAGCGCAGGATGGGACTTCCTTTTACACAGGACGCTATGTAAACAGGAAATACTCTTTCCTGTATCCACGGCACTTGTCCCGCCCCCTCCATGGCAGCCAGCATATCTATCTTTTGTGGCCCCCGGCGATTCGTTGGGGTCCATAAAAGATATATATGTGAACATAACCAGACGGGCCATCCGAAACCGGAACTCGGGCTGCGATTGGCCCGCGGGCCGGGCTTTGGACATGCCTGGCCTAGGCTATAAGAAGGTTGCCCTTGAAAGACCCTGAAACTGCAGCACGGTGGTCAAGACCATACACCGTTTTAACAGGACAGGTTCCACTCAGAACAGGCCTCGCCATGGTTGACCAAAGAAGCTGAGTGCACGTGCTTAGCGTAGCATCATATCCAGAGGTTGTCTTTGGGAAATAGACATATGAGTGCTGACAGCATTTCTGCAGAGGTTGAAGGGGTGGGGGATCAGCCTGTCAGTGCCCAGACCATACACCGCACACTGCATCAAATCATCAAGCACAATGTCCACTGGGCACCCGCGATCGCTCGTGACAGAACGAGAAGGGGGCTGTGTGTATGTACTAAGTATGAACACCGATCGGTCTCCTCCCCTAGTCAGTCCCATTCCTCCTACAGTAAGAACACACCTAGTTAACCCCATGATTTCCCCTTAGTGTTAACCCCTTCCTTGCCAGTCACATACAGTAATCAGTGGCTATTTTTAGCTCTGATCATTGTATAAATGTCAATGGTCCCACAATAGTGTCAAAAGTGTCTGATCTGTCTGCTGCAATGTCGCAGTCCTGATAAAAATCGCAGATTGCCGCCATTACAAATAAAAAGAAAAATAATAATAAAAATGACATAAATGTATCCCCTATTTTGTAGACACTAGAACTTTTTTGCAAACCAATCAATATACACTTATTGCTTTTTTTTTTTTTTTTACCAAAAATATGTAGAAAAATATATATCGGCTTAAACTGATGAAAAAAAAGATATCAGCGCCGCAATATAAATCAAAGAATAATACCAGTGCTGCACCTAAAATTTGTATAAACGAATACATCATGAAAAATATAAATAAAGGGTGAAAAGGACAAATAGAACAAGTACCCGGTATATATATATAAGTATTCAGTGCTATCCTCATTAGTAAAGTGCACAAATAAGTAAAACAACAAAAATATCCATGAAAAACATATGTGATCAAATCTTCTTGTGTATACTCCAACACCATGAATTTTAAAGTACAGTGTGCATCAAAATCTTGCTTATAAATTGATGAAGAAATTCGCTTTTTTTTTAGTTTTTTTTTGGAATACTTATTACAGCAAAAAGTACAAAATATTGTGTTTTTTTCAAAATTGTTAGCCTTTTTATGTTTATAGCGCAAAAAAATAAAAACTGTAGAGGTGATCACCACCAAACAAAAGCTCTATTTGTGGGGGGAAAAAAACAACATAAATTTTGTTTGGGTACAGTGTTGCACGACCCCACAATTGTCAGTTAAAGCGACGCCGTGCTGCATCACAAAAAATGTCTTGGTCAGGAAGGGGGCAAATCCTTCCTGGGCTGAAGTGGTTAAATCATGTTGGCAACAGAAACTACCCAAATGACCCTGAGTTTACATACCATTGTTATATTTGCCTGATAACATGCACACAAGTTGACACAAAGGGGTTTGAATGGCTATTGAAGGTAACCATCCTCACCTGTGATCTGTTTGCTTGTAATTAGTGTGTGAAAGTAATAGGCAGTGACGGGTACTCTTTATGGAGGTATCTGTGGTCTAAAAGACCACAAACCCCTCCTCTGCACTTCAAAGTATTCAAAACACCAAATTCTGTGTTTTTGAATACCTTAGATTTTTTAACCACTTCAGCCCTGGAAGGATTTACCCCCGTTAATGACCAGGCCATTTTTTTCGATACAGCACTGCAATACTTTAACTGGCAATTGCACAGTCGTGCCCAAACAAAATTGATGTCCTTTTTTTCCCCACAAAATAGAGCTTTCTGTTGGTGGTATTTGTTCACCTTTGCTGTTTTTATTTTTGGAGCTCTAAACAAAAAAGACCATGCGCAGGAGTGACATCCCTGTGGCCCTCGCCACTCACAGCGCCCGGAGCATGCAAACTCGGAAGAAACACCCCGGAAGATGTCAGCTGTATTAGCAGTGCATGGGCTCTGCTGGAAGGCTTCGTTCTAAGGTATCTCATAATGCGCAAGTATGTCTTTTTTTTTTCTCTGGGTTTACAACCTCTTTAAAGATAATATATTGCCAGACTAATCATTTCAACAACAATCTTCTGATCCCAAGAACTTATGTGTATTTAGCATATTTTATGCACATAATTTGTCTGTAAATTTGCAGTGGAGTGCTGCCATCTTGGATGTGATGTCAGCAACCCCAGCAGACTCAGAACTGTCACTCAAGGGACACTCTGTATTATTCCCCTCTGCTCCTATATAGGCTGCTAGATTAAAGGCTATTTTGGGAGGTGAAGAGGAGGTAGAGGAGCTGGGCCAGCACAGACAGATGATTTAACCCCTTCCCGTACGCGCTACAACCGAATGACGGCGACAGCGTGAACCTACTTTGCCAGGAGGGCGTCAATAGACCTCCTCCCATGCCCAAGCAGTCTGCGTGCCCCGAGTGCGTGGCACGCTCTGTGGTCAGCAAGTCTATAAGACTCACCTGATCACAGATCGGAGGAAGGGGTCGATCCCAGTCCCTTACCACGTGATCAGCTGTCAGCCATTTTTGAATCAAGTGGTTAAAAAATCTAAGTTATTCTTGAGAGCCGGTAATCTGCTATTTTTCTCCTCACGCTGATAGCATAAGGAGAAAAAAAAAGCAGATCACCGGCAGCTGTCAGAGGTCACGATCAAGGAGAGCAGCTGCGGAGTCATCTGTGCCCAACAGTTCCACCTGCCAGTGCCACCTACCAGTGCATAACAGTGCCTTCTATCATTGCCCACCAGCTCCACCTACCGGTGCCCACAGTACCATCCATCAGTGCCCACAGTGCCACCTATCAGTGCCCACAGTACCATCTATCAGTGCCCACAGTGCCACCTATCAATGTCACCAATCAGTGCCTCATCACCAGTGCTGCCCATCAGTACCACCTACCAGTGCCACCTACCAGTGTCCATCAGTGCCACCTATCAGGGCCATCTATCAGTGCTACCTATCAGTGACACCTATGATCAGTGACACTCATCAGTGCCATCTTATCAGTGGCCATCAGTGCTGCTTTATCTGTGCTTATTAGTGCCCATCAGTGCAGCCTCATCAGCACATATCAATGAAGGAGAAAAATTACCTGTTTGCAAAATTTTATATCAAACTATTAAACATGTTTTTTTTTTTTTTTCAAAATTTTCCGTCTTTTTTGTTTGTTTAGCAAAAATAAAAACCCCAGAGGTGATCAAATACCACCAAAAGAAAGCTCTATTTGTGTGAAAAAAAATGATAAAAATTTAATTTGGGTACAACATTCCATGACTACACAATTGTCATTCAAGTTGTGACAGCGCTGAAAGCTGAAAATTGATCTGGGCAAGAGGAGGGTTTAAGTGCCCACTAACCAACCAACCAACACCAACCTGAAGTCCATACAATAATAAGCATCCAAAATAAAGTCCCTACTAAATACTGCAAAATCTGTTATATAATAATGTAATCCCATGTGTGTGAACCATGACATGCTCACTGTTTTAGCTCATAGGACAGGGTACTGTGTCCAGTATCTGTGTAGGACTGTCAGAGCAGAACTATAACATTTCGTCAATATCTGTGCGAGGAAAAGAGGTTAGCATTCAGGCCATGATAAAAGAAATAAAACAGAACTGAGCAGAGACTGTCAGCAGCTCAGGCACAAGTCAGACTAATCAGAGAGCAGTTCAGCTTGTGGTACAATCTTAAAGTCTTAAAAGAAAAAAAGTGCAGCGCTTAACCAATAAATATTACTGAGATTATTGAACAATTAAAGTGCAAAAAGTGCCAATAAGCTAAATTTGCTCCCAGTATGGCCAACCTCTTTATGGCAAAGTGGGAAGAGGATATTGTTTTGGGGAACAGGTCACTAGAGTTGGTGGCCTGGAAAAGATTTATTGATGATATTCTGTTCATATGGGATGGTGACATCACATCTGTAGAACTTTTCCTATCCCATCTGAACAGTAATGATCATGGTATAGCTCTCAGCCATGATTTGAGTTCTACCAATATCCACTTCTTGGATCTAAATATCTCTATTGTGGAAAATAAAATAGTTACCACTATGTTTTTCCAAAAAAATGATAGGAATGGTGTAATCCCTCTGGATTCATGCCATCATAACTCGTGGTTGGCGGCTGTACCCAAAGGCCAATTTTTGAGTTTAAAGCGTAACTGCACTATCCTTGAGGATTTTCACAAAGAGGCATTGATTTAAAAAAACTGATTTTTTGGGCACGGGGTACGATGGTGACACCCTCGATTCTATTATAGCCGATGTTGGCAATAAGGATCGCCAGGCATTATTGGCTGATAAGCCTCCAAGAGTTGATAGCGCTGATAATTACGGTTTAGCCTTTATTACGACCCTTTCTAGTCAGCATTGGGCCATTAAGAGGATTATAAAGAAATATTGGCCAGTAATAAACAATGACTGTGTTCTTGGCCCTCTACTGTCGGACAGACCGAATGTTATTTTTAGAGGTGCTACTAACCTAAGGAATAGACATGTGCAGAGTGAAATATTTTGTTTCGGAATTTTGTTTTAGTCCGAAAAATAAATTTATTTAGTTACTCCCAAAATTCGTTTTTATTTATTTTGTTTTTCGTTCAAAAATTGCATTTGTCCGAAAATCCACATGAATTACGGTCGAATCTGTCTTTGAAGGCTTATGGTGTCTGTCGAATGTATAAAGAAGATTCAATGGAGCTAGTATATAGCATACTTCGTGTAAACTTTAGAACCCTATTAAAGTCTATGGGACTCCAACGTTCAAAATCTAAAGTGCTAATTTTAAAGGCTAATATGCAAGTTACTGTCCTAAAAAGTGTTTGGGGACCTGGGTCCTGCCCCATGGGACATGTATAAATGCAAAAAAAAGTTTTAAAAATGGCAGTTTTTTTCGGGAACAGTGATTTTAATAATGATTAAAGTGAAACAATAAAAGTGTAATATTCCTTTAAATTTCGTACCTGGGGGGTGTCTATAGTATGCCTGTGAAGGGGCGCATGTTTCCCGTGCTTAGAACTGTCCCTGCACAAAGTGTCATTTCTGCAGGAAAAAAAGTCCTTTAAAAATCACTTGCGGCTATTATGAATTGTCGGCTCCCGTAATACAGAGAACACTCATTGAAAGTCATTGATAAAAAAAAAAGTGTGGGGTTCCAACCAAGCAACCTTTCTGGATTTTCAGCAAATTTCAAGTACTGTTTTCTCAGATAACTTTTTTTTAAAAACATCTTGCTTTGATAAAAATTGTTTTTGAATTTATTTTAATGAATGATACAGACTGAACTGAAAAGGACACACCAGTATCTTTTAAAGCGCTAGTATCTTGTGTTGTTTTTTATCAGTAATATTTATTGGTTAAGAGCTGCACTTTTTTTATTTTATTTTTATTGTGCCCAGTATCTTGGTTATGGTGTTCAGCTGCTGATTTCTTTATTGGTTTTTGCCAAGCGCGGATTTTTTCTACTTATTTAATCTTAAAATCTTCACTATACTTGTAGATTTATGTCTAAAACATTTGCTTTTCTCTAATATTATTTATTTATTTCAGTTACTTATATAGTGCCATCAATTTACGCAGCGCTTTACATATACATTGTACATTCACATCAGTCCCTACCCTCAAGGAGCTTACAATCTAAGGTCACATTCATACATACTAGGGACAATTTAGACAGGATCCAATTAACCTACCAGCATGTCTTTGGAGTGTGGGAGGAATCTGGAGTACCCAGAGGAAAACCCACGCAGGCACAGGAGAACATGCAAACTCCAGGCAGGTAGTGTTGTGGTTGGGATTCGAACCAGCGACCCTTCTTACTGCTAGGTGAAAGTGCTACCCACTACACCACTGTGCCGCCCAATACAGTGGTACCCTGGATTACAAACATAATCCGTTCCAGGAGAATGCTTTTATTCCAAAGTACTTCAACTTCAAACTTCATATCAAAGAAAATTTCCCCATATAAGTCAATGGAAACAAAGATAATTTGTTACGCATTGACTTCTATTACATGCAATACCGCATGTGGCCAGGGGGGGGGGGGGGGGGCGTAAATACTCGGGGACAGCTCGGCTGAACTCGGAAAGCCTCGGAAACACTCGGGAACAGAATATTTCCGAGTGTTTCCAAGTATTTCCAAGTCATTCCGAATATTTCCGAATCGTTCCGAGTGTCCCCAGATCCCCCGCACCTCTGGCCAAATGGCACTGCTCTATAGTGTGAGTCCACACCATCAATGAACTTCCTTATTCTAGTCCAGTTGTACGTCATCACGTTCGAATCCGTCGGACTTTGGTGTGCTTGTGTGTGGCCAAGTCCGTTCGTTCGGAAAGTCAGTCGAAACTCCGCCAAAAGTCTGTCTGGAAGACCATCGGACCTAGTCCGTCGAAAAAGTCCGGTCGTGTGTACGTGGCATTACTTGTGCTGCTGGTGATCAGCATTGAGAGGTCTCCCTTTCTTCTCAAAGTCACCTGGTGTGTGAGAGGAGAAAGAGAGGCTACTGGAAAACACAGCCATTGCTTACATTATTGTGATGGTCACATGATTCCGAGACAATTTCTCTGACACTATAACTTATTTTTGTGAGCTGCTGTGCCCAATAGGGAGCATGCAAGAACACAGTAAAAAAAAGGACACTTAAAAATGGCTTCCTGTAATGAGGAGTGCACCATTTGTCCTCAACACAACAGATGGACAGCAAAAGGTTAATTGCCTTCATGTGTAGGAGTCTTTAGTTACATTGTTCCCAGCTCTGTTTGAGGAGTACAGAACCCCTCACTTTTATGTTTTAGAGAAGAGTGCTGTAGTCCTCTTCTAAGGTGACAACACTGCTCCTCCTAAATATAGTGCGGTGAGTGAGCATTGTTACTCTAGGACAGTGGTCTCTAAACTGTGGCCTGGGGGTCAGATGTGAACCTTTGCTTGTTTTTAACTGGCCCTTGGCTCATTATTCCCCCCACTGTCAGCAACAGTGAGATCTTGCCACTGACACCGACAATGAGGTACTTAGGTCCTCTGACTGATACCAACAATGGGGCACCATTCCTCCCAATAAAACCCAATGGTGGGTCACTGTTACAGTGCCTTGCAAAAGTATTTACCCCCCCCCCTTGGCGTTTTCCGTGTTTTGTTGCCTCGCAACCTGGAATTAACATGGATTGTTTGAGGATTTGCATAATTGAATTTACAGAACATGCCACAACTTTGAAGATTTTTTTTTTTATTGTGAAGTAAACAACAAATAGGACAAAATAACAGAAAAAGTCAATGTGTATAACTATTCACCCCCCTAAAGTAAATACTTTCTAGAGCCACCTTTTGTGGCTATCGCAGCTCCAAGTCGCTTTGGATAAGTCTCTATGAGCTTGCCACATCTTTCCACTGGGATTTTTGGACATTAGTCCTTGCAAAACTGCTACAGCTCCTTCAAGATGGATGGTTTGCGCTTGTGAACAGCAATCTTTAAGTCTGACCACAGATTTTCTATTGGATTGAGGTCTGGGCTTTGACTAGGCCATTCCAACACATTTACATGTTTCCCCTTAAACCACTCAAGTGTTGCTTTAGCAGTGTGTTTGGGACCATTGTCCTGTTGGAAGGTGAACCTCTGTCTTAGCCTCAAATCACACACAGAGTGGTACAGGTTTTGCTCAAGAATGTCCCTGTATTTAGCATCTTTAGCATCTTAGCATTTAACATCTTTCCCTCAACTCTGACCAGTTTCCCAGTCCCGACTGCTGAAAAACATCCCCACAGCATGATGCTGCCACTACCATGGGGATGGGGCTCTATGGATGATGTGATGTGTTGGGTTTGCGCCAGACATAGCCTTTTCTTTGATGGCCAAAAAGTTCAATTTAGTCCCATCAGACCAGAACACCTTCCTCCATACATTTTGGGAGTCTCCCACATGCCTTTTCCGCAAACTCAAAACGTGTCATTTTGTGTTTTGCTGAAAGTAATGGCTTTCTTCTGGCCACTCTGCCATAAAGCCCAACTCTATGGAGCGTACAGCTTATTGTTGTCCTATGTACATATACTCCAGTCTCTGCTGTGGAACTCTTCAGCTCCTCCAGAGTTACCTTACAGTGTGCGGCTGTCTCTTGGCAGGTTTGCTGTTGTGCCATGTTCTTTCCATTTGGTTATGATAAATTTGATGGTGCTCCTAGGGATAATCAAAGATTTGGATATTTTTTTATAACCTAACCCTGACTTGTACTTCTCAACAACATTGTCCCTTACTTGTTTGGAGAGTTCCTTGGTCTTCATGGCAGTGTTTGGTTATTGGTGCCTCGTGCTTAGGTGTTGCAACCTCTGGGGCCTTTCAAAAAGGTGTGTATATGTAATGACAGATCATTTGACAGTGAGATTGCACACAAGTGGACATCATTTCACTAATTATGTGACTTCTGAAGGTAATTGGTTGCACCAAACCTTTTTTATAGGCTTCATAACAAAGAGAGTGAATAGTTTTATGTATATATTTTTATAATTTTACTTCATCGCCTTAGCCCTTGTACACACGGTCGGAGAATCCGTCGGAATGTGTCCTATCGGACCGTGTTGTCGGATAATCCTACTGTGTGTGGTATGCATCGGACTGATTCCGTCGGAATATCCGTCGGACCCAATTTTCCAACTTGTTTGAAATATTTTCCGACCAACTGGTCCAATCGGACATACTCCGATCATGTGTAGAGAATTTTGATCGGACCAGGTGCCACACATGCTCAGATCAAATTCCTACATCAAAGCTATTGGCTACTAGCCTGAATGTAGTCCCATCACGTTCTGAAAGATCGGATTTTTCGTCAACTTTGTCCGACCGTGTGTATGCAACAGTTTCGGTCAAGATCCGACGGACAAAATCCAACGGACAAAATCCGATGGATTTGGTTGTCGAAATCTCCGACCGTGTGTACAGGGGCTTAGACTATTGTGTTCTGATCCATCAATCCATATTGCATACATTGAACCAAAGGCTGTAATGTAACAAAATAGGTAAAAATCCAAGGGGGTGAATACTTTTCCAAGGCACTGTATGCCCAATGACACCAATGATGGGGCACTATTATTTACACTAACGCCAATGATGGGGCACTATTCATCCCACTGATGCCAATTGGGGGGGGGCACTATGACAGGGCATTGTTTACTCTCACCAACACAAAGATATTATCTTCTCCCACTGGCCACAGTCTGCCCCCCTAAAATCTAAAGGACAGTAAACTGGCCCTTTGTTTAGAAAGTTTGGAGACCCCTGCTCTAGGATATGAAGTGTGTTACCAGCAGGACTATAAAGTAAAATTAAAAAATGCCTGGAAAAATAAATCACATCAGCACATTTAAGGATTGGTAAAGGCCAATATATTACATTTTGTTCTTGTTTGGATAAACTTTAAATGAAAAAGAATAAAAAGGAGGCAGGTGTGTAGTCATATTACAGATAAATGACAGGCCTCAGTAATGTGTGTGGCCGGTATTATAACACAGATATTTTAATGTCCGTCTGCCCTGCACTGGATGGCACCACTCTGGGTGGCCCCATAGGTTCTGTGAAGGTTCACTCAGTGATGTGTCACTAGTTTAGAGATTGTGAGCAATGCCCTCTACACAAATCCGATTCTATACAACTGATAACATATCTGTGAAGAGTTGCAGAAGCTTGTTTTGCAGTTTGGGAAAATATTTAAAGAACCACTAAAAATATTGTATTCTGATAATTGTATGCAGATGATACATGCAATTAAAATATTCAGTATATAAATGTCTTTCATTTTCTGTGTCTTTAGTTATATTTTCAATCTACCTGCATGCAGGTAAAGCTGTCAAGGAAAATTAAAGGTGACATGGGTTGGGACAATTATACTTCCAATTTAATTTTTACTGTAAACACAAGTCTGTTGCTGTTCTAGCACCCCTATTCGTGTTATAATGTGTTAAACACCTGTGATATAAAAAAGGAATTCATAAACTTAATACTATCAGTACATACAGTATATTAACCACTTTAAGAGTATAAGATTTTTCATGATTGCACTATTGCAATAATTCCTCCATTGCACCATTTTTTAACTTTTTGGCATTTTTTTCACGTTGGCATAAAAATAAGATTCTTTATTTTCCTCATTTCCACCAATCACACCCTGACTTCAGGGTCTCAGCACCAGCGAAAGATTCACAATCTATAGATCCAAGTCTTTTCTTGGTGATCATACTGATCACAACAGGCCACGCACAATCATTGCTGTTCCCACTTGGTTATACAGCACTTTGTAATGAATAAATTGATTTTATTACATTTTTTTGTGAATGTGTGCCAAATCTCTCCCACCTCACTTAAAGTCCCAGGGCTACATGTTCGTTCTTGTCTATTTTGGGACCATTGACATTTATACAGCGATCAGTGCTATAAAAATGCACTGATTACTGTGTAAATGTCAATGGCAGTGAAGGGGTTAAACACTAGGGGCGATCAAGGGGTTAACTTTGTTTCCTCAGCATGTTCAAACTGTAGGGGGGATGGGCTCACTAGAACATGACAGAGATCACTGCCCCCAATCACTGGGAGCAGTAGATCCCTGTCATGTTGCTAAGCAGAACAGGGAAATGCCTTGTTTACATCTCCCCATTCTGCCTCTCTGTGCCATGATCTCAGGCCACCGGCAAGCACGTCGTTTTGTACACCCGTGCCACTTTGCCGATGTACATCGGCATGAGCTGGTCGACAAGTGGTTAAAGAGCACCTGTAATTCAGATCCATCATGGCAGCACCTGTTAGTGGGCATCCGCTCACCTGCTGCCACCATATCCCTCACCTTGTGGTGTCACTGCCGCATCACCAGCCGTCCCATTAAAGTGAATGGGACTGTCGCTGAGTCAACAGCAGGTTAGAGGAGGAGCCGCTCAGGACAGAGATGACAGTTGCTCTTTAAAAATTAGGATTTAAATCGAGTTGATTTAAATCAAATCCGCCCTGATAAAAATGAATGTAAAAATGTATCACTGAAGATATCTTACATATCAGATTAAACATGGTAAAAAGTAGGCAGATTGTCCAAACATAAGTTGAATAAATGTGTTTAAAATATAAGAGCAGCTTGCGAACACTTCCATCTCTTGCTGTCCATCCACAAATTAAAGAAATTTCCTAACTCGTAGAGATTCCACTCCACTGGGTTCCCATAAAGATAAGTACATAATATAATATGGGCTCCATAGCTAAAAACTATATAGCAGAAAATCACTCATGGTGAATCAATAATTTTAATTTAAACTACATGCCCCAAGAAGATATAGCTGCGAATGTTTGGTGAATTTCACATTCGCTGCTTTAAACAGTATACTGTCTATACCCCTAATAAGCACACACACCACTGTTGTGCAAATTAAGCTATACCGCCCATGGCAAATAAAACATTTGATACTTATTTTTGTTTATCTTATATTACTGTTTTTTTTTTTACAGGTTTTCGAGGTGAAAGTTTCCTTTTTACTAAATATTTAGATGAAACTTGTCTACAAAATAGAAAAAAGGGAGCTATATGATGCTCTGAATCACGCACAACACCACCCTTACCACAGCCAGAACGGACAGCTGCCAGAGAGGAAGCCAGTCTTTCTAAAACCAAACTCATAATCTCTTAAGATCAATTGTACAACTATCAGTCCCACTTCATAGTGTTATGCCGCGTACATATGACCGGAATTTTTGACAGCAAAGGTCTGACGGGAACGAATCTGTTGCACAATTCGATCGTGTGTGGGCTCCATCGGACCTCTGCTTGACAAAAATCCGACTGGCTTTAGAAATAGAAAATGTTTTAAATTTTCCCTCCAGAACTCCGCCAGACCCAGTTCCTAGTGGGAAACCCATCTGTCCGTATGCTGGTCTAACAGACCAAATACAACGTGCGGGCAGCTACAGCACCTGCCCGCGAGAATGTTTCCAGCACGATCCTATCACGCTGGTTCTCAACGACGGTGTACTGTACATCTCGCGCTCCGCACATTTTCCTATCGCAGCGAGCACGAGGGACAATGCCCCTGCAGGGGCATACCAGGCCCTTGGGTCTGGTAGGGATTTTAAGGGGAACCGTTTTTTCGGCGTAGGGAGTTCCTCTTAAAATTCATATCAGGCGATGGGGCTCACAAGGTGTCAATCTCGCCGATAAAACCGGTGAGATTGACTTCCTTTTCTAGTCCCGTCGTAACTCATCACGTTCAATATGAACGGACTTTAATCCGTGTGTGGGCAAGTCCATTCATTTGGAAGTCCACTGGAAAGCCATCAGAACTCCGTCGGGAAGTCCGGCAGAAAGTCCGGTCATGTGTGGACAAGTCCGTTCTTTCGGAAAGTCCGCTGGAACTCCGCCGGAATTCTGGCGAAAGTCCATCGGGCCCTAGTCTGCATTAGGTGCAGTTCTGACCTTTCTTTTCACCCCCACATCCATTCCCTGTACAAATCCTGCTGCCTTACCCTCTGCTACATTTCCAAAATATGACAATTTCTAAGCAATTACAGCACCAAACTACTGATCCATAATAGCCAACATTTTAAAACAATTTACAAGAGAATGTTTCTTGCTGTGTTTCCAGCAAGCAACTGTAGGTTGAGAATGTACTTTAATTATGGGTGTCACGTTTTAGCATGGTTCTACAAGAGGCATATTTATTTACATAAATTGAGAAACAATTATGTGAAATCTGTAGTTATGGGGCTAATGATACATAAAAGTAAAGAAAAACAACAAAACATTGCTAACATGTTAACATGTTAACAGTGATTCCAAAAAGGTGGGTGAGAGGTGCTAGGACAGGTACACAACAGCTGATCCCAGAACACAGTGGATAGGGGACAACTAAATTTAAAGTGGGACTGTTCTGGCAAATCCGGGGCAGTTGATAAGTATGCTAATCCATTCACTTGATACTTCTCACCTTGACTGCACCCTACTACACTCAACTCCCTCTTCTTTGGTCTACCTCTACCATAGTCATGTTCATGAATGCTGCTGCCAGACTCATTCACTTTACCAACTATTCTGTATTCATTTTTCATGTCTCCTCCTCCCATGCTTGCCTCCAGGACTTCTCCAGAGCCTCCCCCATCCTCTGAAACTCCTTACCCCAATCTGAAGGCTATCTCTTAAGTACTTTCAGGTAATCCCTGCAAATTCATCTTATCAGGGAATTCCACCTTTACTTAACAACTGATTTTTACTTTCGCAAACAACTCAGCCGCCTACAGTTATTGCCTTTTGTATCACTTGTTCTAATCTTTCACATGAAGGACCCTCCTAACTCTCTTGTCTTTTGTTGTAATGTAACTGAACTGTCTTACTCTATTATGTAAAGCATTGTGCAAACTGCTGGCGCTATATAAATCCTGCATAGTAATACAAATAATAATGATCTGCCTTTCTGCCAGTGGAGGGCACTGCTGTTCTCTCTATAAAGCAATTTCAGCTTTTCCCAGGCAGAGTTGGCTATCATAACCAAAGGTTGGAGCATCACTTGTGACAGAAGGGACTGGTGACCAGTAAAACAATGCAAATTTGTACTATATTTGTACTTTAAAGAAATTGTTTAGTATTTGGGGAGATGTACATTGATTAATCATAACAAAGGGACATACATGTAGCCAGTTCAGAGGGAAAAAATCTGCATAGTGATTAGCCTGTAGTTTTATTATACAGAATTTATATAGCGCCAACAGTTTACCCAGCACTTTATTATATAAAAAGGAGATAATACAGTTCTAATACAATTAAATACAAGAGAATTAAGAGGGCCCTGCACAGAAGAGCTTACAGTCTAATAGGGTAGGGCAGGTGGTACAAAAGGTTGTAACTGTGGGGAATGCGCTGATGGAAGTGGCAAAAGATTAGTTGGAGGTGTGATAGGCTTCCCTGAAGAGATGAGTTTTAAGGGATTGCCTGAAGACAGCTAGTGTAGGAGATAGCCGGACAGTTAAAGTAGAGAGTTCCAGAAGATGGGAGAGGCTCTGGAGAAATCCTGGAGATGAGCATGTGAGGAGGAGGCAAGGGAGTTTGAGAGTAGGCGGACTTGACAGGAGCGTAGAGGACGGTTTGGGTGATATTTGGAGACAAGATTGTCAATGTAGCTCATGGCAGAGTTGTGAATGGCTTTGTATGTTGTGGTTAGTATTTTGAATTTAATTCGCTGGGCAATCGGGAACCAGTGTAAGGCTTGGCGGAGAGGGGTGGCAGACACTGAGCGGTTGGTAAGGTAGATGAGTTTGGTAGCAGCATTCATGATAAACTGAAGAGGATATAGCCTATGGAGAGGTAGGCCAATGAGAAGGGAGTTGCAATAGTCAAGGTGAGAGATAACGAGGGAGTGAATGAGGAGCTTGGTTAGTTAAAAAGGGGCGTATTTTAGAAAAATGAGGGAGGTGAAGTCTACAAGCATTCACGTTACAGTTATTGTACCGCACTCGACTTTTGATTCTTTGAAAGCTTTTCAAAGGCTCTTTTGGTCTGCCCGCCATCCTCCCCGATTCCCTAGGCGAATAATGTCAGTGTCACCCCAAAGCCTTCAGGGATATGTGACATGCATGCAGTATCTCAAAAAAGTGAGAACACCCCTCACATTTTGAAAATATTTTATTATACCTTTTCATGTGACAACACTGAAGAAATGACACTTTGCTACAATTTAAAGTAGTGAGTGTGCAGCTTGCATAACAGTGTAAATTTGCTAATTAAAACAGAGGGATAGGGTGCGCTATGGAATCTGTTATACAGAGAGTATATAGTGTAATATAGGTAAGAGCAGCCTCTATTATGTTTCCATCCAGATGGATGGAACAGTAAAGTAAGTGAAAGAAGGAGAATAGATGTGGCGCTATACCTTATTAAACTCACTAAAAAATATAAAATATAATATAATATAAAATAAAATTGTACAAATTTTCCAGCTTGCTGGCTAGTATTTTTTAAAACCAGCGAGAAACCTTAATGGACTGTATAGTAAAATCAATAGTAAAATCAATAAATAATAATAAAGTGCTGGGGGTTAATCCTTATTAAATAGTGAATGCAAAGTGAATATAAATTTTCCAGCGTCTTTTGCGCGATTGGTCACTATACCCTATAAAAGTGGAAAGGTGTATGAAGATGGCCGCTCCAGATGACGTCTGAATGACGAAACGCGTAGGGCGTGGCCAGATACGTACACCTTCAGCGCAAACGGCGTGTCAGCCGAGTGGATGTTCCGAACGCTTTTAATACAATACGTGTTTTTTTCGTACTAAATGTGAGTATTTTTAAGGTTGTTTCAAATAAACTGAGTTTCAAACATACTACACCATGGGCAGTCCTCTTTTCTATCACATGTAAACGAGGTACAACATCCCCACGGAAGAACGAAGGATCTCCCCAGCAGCATAGCAGAGACAGCCCAAGAAGCGACACAGTGGCTTATACTGTGGAGGCTGATCCACCCCGGACGGGGTCATATCTCTGGTGAGAGCAAAATCCATAAACGTTCACTGCAAACGTTCACTGCGAACGAATATCGAAGTCACTTTCCTCACTTACCTTTTTCATCACCAAATATTCGTTTCATGTTTAAATATTAATTTTAAACTCTATTCAATTGGACTTTCACATTAGACTTGTCACCGCAAGATTTTTTTACTTTTTACTTTCTGGACTAAATTTTTTAATTTTTTAATCTTTTATTTTTTATTTCTTATCTGCATATAATTTTCTATTTTTTATATTGTGGTATTTTTGGCATGTTTTGAGATTTGACACAGTGTGTTTACACCCACCACCCCACCAGTATTCACGTTTATATAGTTTTGATTGTTCCCCTTGTGTCCATTTATTTGGTTGTGCTACAATCACAGTCACAAGCAACTTTAGCAGTTTTCACTATTGAGTATTGATTGATTCATGATAGTTTTACTATTTATTTATTTATTCACCTTTACCTAATTTGAGTGGACCGTACAGTTTTATTGCATTTACTGACCAGCACGCTGGAAAATTTATATTCACTTTGCATTCACTATTTAATAAGGATTAACCCCCAGCACTTTATTATTATTTATTGATTTTACTATTGATTTTACTATACAGTTCATTAAGGTTTCTCGCTGGTTTTAAAAAATACTAGCCAGCAAGCTGGAAAATTTGTACAATTTTATTTTATATTATATTATATTTTATATTTTTTAGTGAGTTTAATAAGGTATAGCGCCACATCTATTCTCCTTCTTTCACAGTGTAAATTTGCTGTCCCCTCAAAATAACTCAACACACAGCCATAAGGGCCGGTTCACACTGCGGGCAATGCGAGGCGACACCGACTTGCCTCGCCGCGACCTGCCGCGACCTCAGCGGCGATTTGCAAATGACTTCTGTATAGAAGTCAATGCAAGTCGCCCCGAGGTCGCCCAAAAGTAGTACAGGAACCTTTTTTCTGAGTCGGAGCGACTCGAGTCGCTCCTCTCAGAACGGTTCCATTGTACAGAACGGGGGCGACTTGTCAGATCGCGGCGAGGCAAGTCGTGTCGCCTCGCATCGCCCGCAGTGTGAACCGGCCCTTAATGTCTAAACTGCTGGAAACAAAAGTGAGTACACCCCTAAGTGAAAATGTCCAAATTGGACCCAATTAGCCATTTTCCCTCCCCAGTGTCATGCAACTCGTTCCTTTTACAAGGTCTCAGGTGTGAATAGGGAGCAGGTGTGTTAAATTTGGTGTTATCGCTCTCACTCTCTCATACTGGTCACTGGAAGTTCAACATGGCAACTCATGGCAAAGAACTCTCTGTGGATCTGAAAAAAAGAATTGTTGCTGTACATAAAGATGGTCTAGGCTATAAGAAGATTACCAAGACGCTAAAACTGAGCTGCAGCACTGTGGCCAAGGCCATACAGCGGTTTAACAGGACAGGTTACACTCAGAACAAGCCTTACCATGGTAGACCAAAGAAGCTGAGTGCACGTGCTCAGCGTCATATCCAGAGGTTGTCTTTGGGAAATAGACGTATGAGTGCTGCCGACATTGCTGCAGAGGTTGAAGGGGTCAGCCAGTCGGTGCTCAGACCATACTCCGCACACTGCATCAAATTGGTCTGCATGGCTGTCGTCCCAGAAGGAAGTATTTTCTAAAGGTGATTCACAAGAAAGCCTGCAAACAGTTTCCTGAAGACAAGCAGACTTTACTGGAACCATGTCCTGTGGTCTGATGAGACCAAGATAAACTTATTTGGTTCAGATGGTGTCAAGCATGTGTGATGGCAACCAGGTGAGGAGTAAAAAGACAAGTGCGTCTTGCCTACAGTCAAGCATGGTGGTGGGAGTGTCATGGTCTGGGGCTGCATGAGTGCTGCTGGCACTGGGGAGCTACAGATCATTGAGGGAACCATGAATACCAACATTTACTGTGACATACTGAAGCAGAGCATGATCCCCCCTCCCTTTGGAGACTGGGCCGCAGGGCTGTATTTCAACATAACGACCCCAAACACACCTCCAAGATGACCACTGCCTTGATAAAGAAGCTAAGGTTAAAGGTGCTGAACTGGCCAAGCATGTTTCTCCTAAACAGAAGGTTGCTCAAACCGAAGGTGGAGGTGCGCAAGGTCTCTAATACCCACCAGCTCTGTGATGTCATCATGAAGGAGTGGAAGAGGACTCTAGTGGCAACCTGTGAAGCTCTGGTGAACTCCATACCCAAGAGAGTTAAGGCAGTGCTGGAAAATAATGGTGGCCACACAAAATATTGACACTGGGCCAAATTTGGACATTTTCACTTAGGGGTGTACTCACTTTTGTTGCCAGTGGTTTAGACATTAATGGCTGTGTGTTGAGTTATTTTGAGGGGACAGCAAATTTACACTGTTATACAAGCTGTACACTCACTACTTTACATTGTAGCAAAGTGTTATTTCTTCAGTGTTGTCACAGGAAAAAATAATCAATAATTGACAAGAATTTATTTTAGAAAAAATACAAGTACCTGAAATCCAACACACAGATTTGAATGAGTGTAAGCATATTGTTCAGTCTCATGTCTTGTGGGTCTCTTGGTCCAGGTGACACTTACTGTAAACATTGGGTGGAAGTGACTTGCGGGTAATAGTCCAGGGAATACAAAAATGCTTTTACACAGCAGTAATTATATACATGTTTATATTACGCAACCACTGATAAAATGAAATTACTTCTTATCCTTGTAATGGACTTGAGAGCAGGCGATCTTATCATATCATCCGGGATCTGGCAGTGCCAAAGCACTAAGTGCGGAGTAACACTTTACACGCTGGAAGGCTAGGGATAATCCCTATACTATACCCAAGTCTCCCATGCTACCACGCAAATTGTGATCCAAATTCAATAAATAATATAAATGATTGCTGCAGCTGTTGTCATCATGTGTTCCCACGCCAAAAAATGCTATAAAAATAACTAAAACTCTGCGCAATCAAACAAAACAAAACCATATACATAGCATAAATCACTTTCGAATGCATGAATAATAAATCCATGTGACTAAAAAAAATGTAATCCAAAAATATAGTGCCAATCCATAATGTAACATCCACATCCATAATAATAGTCCACCTCCTTTTTCTTCCACCTCAATTTGAGTCCATCAAAACTGAAATGTGCATCAGTGAATATTCTGAATGAATCACCACCACAGAGTGCTTCTTCCACCTTCCAAACAACCTGCTTACTTCAGATTTTGACCCATTCAGATCTAGGCCAATATGCATCTTGCCCTTTAAAAGGGCTTTGTCTCCATCTTGCATAGGTATCTAAGTCTTATGCCTCATACACACGGTCGGACATTCCGACCACAAAATCCGTCGGATTTTTTCTGACGGATTTTGTCCGAAATTTGTGTTGCATACACATGGTCGCACAAAGTTGTCGGAAAATCCGATCGTTCTGAACGAGGTGACGTCAAACACGTACGTCGGGACTATAAACAGGCCAGTAGCCAATAGCTTTCGCCTCTTATTTTATTCAGAGCATGCGTGGCACTTTGTCCGTCGGAATTGTCTACACATGATCGGAATTTATGTGATTGGAGTTTGTTGTTGGAAAATTTTAGATCCTGCTCTCAAACTTTGTGCGTCGGAAAATCCGATGGTAAAAAGTCCAATGGAGCCCACACACGGTCGGATTTTCCGACAACATGATCCAATCGCACATTTTCCGTCAGAAAATCCGACCTTGTGTATGGGCCATAACCCTAAGGGGGAAATGCTTTTTTTAAAAAGCAATCGTTTCTATGTGCACTGAATGAAGCGCACTTATTTTGTTAGTATGTTTTAAAAAATTTATTTGGTAAGCTGATATATTGTGCAATGGGGTTCTCTTTGTTCCTTTCATCTACGTTTTGGAGGAAAGGTGTTCATATGTAGGGAAAGACACAGATAAAAGTTTGCATGAAGACAAAGCCCTTTTAAAGGGCAAGGAGCATATTGGGCACAATTCACTAAAGGTTATCGCATGTGACCACTTAGCACATGCGATAATGAAAATGTCAATTCACTATTGCTCGTATGCGGTATTTAATGCAAACACTAAAAACGCTCATTAAATACCGCATAAAAAGACATTAAGGTCAATTCACAGAAGGAAATAAATAAATAAATAAATGCGGTAATTAAAAGAGAAGTATGGGTATTTTTTTTTTTCCCATTAATACTTACCTAGGTGAATGCAGCATCGGTGCCCAGCGCCTCTACACTGAAAACCGAGCGATCAAACACCGCTGATTGCTCGGTTTTCACAGCTCTGAGAGGAGAGAGATGCAGACTGTCAGTCACAGTTCTCTGCTCTTCTCCCTCCTCGCTCATTGGAGCTCTGAGCTGTGGAGGGGCGGAGCGGCCGTCTCAGGCTCTCAGAGGCTCGTTGGGAGGCTGCGACAGGTGTCAGTCCAGGCACCTGGCGGATCCGGACTCCCATTGTCGGGAACATGCGATGCCTGGACTGACATTGGTGACATCAGCAGAGACGTCATTGGTCACATCAGACTGCTCTCTGCTGAAAAAGGGTCACGGGAGTGCAAAACAAACTCCTGTGATCCATAAGAGAAGTACAGCCAAACGAGGTTCTACTTTAAATACTGGTCCAAGCTTGTGATAACTTGATAATGGTCAGATCCTGGGTTTGAGGTAAGTGATTGGTTTAAAAAAATAGGCAGTAGGCAAAAAAATAGGCAGTAAAGTACAAGCTGGAGCAGGTGTCAGCTAGATTCTACTCAAGAGTTGTCTATGGGGGCTAGCAGACGGCATACCACAATGGATGGAGCGCACTAGGAATGGTCCGCTCTGTCTCTGGGACCCATGTGTGTCCCAGCAGACAGCACGGCGGGACAGGAAATGACATAGACTCCCTCCCCCTGAAAGGTGCCAAATGTGACACCGGAGGGGGTTTCCGATGAGTGGAAGTTCCACTTTAGAGTGGAACCCCGCTTTAAAGTATCTGTCATTTGT
Organism: Lithobates pipiens; assembly: GCF_037356315.1. Taxonomy (NCBI): domain Eukaryota; kingdom Metazoa; phylum Chordata; class Amphibia; order Anura; family Ranidae; genus Lithobates; species Lithobates pipiens. Next base: position 168,466,472 of record NW_027507788.1, read on the forward strand.
ACAGCAAGTAATGGGAATTCCAACATTTTTGAGAAACATAGGAACAGGAGAGACAAAACCTCCAAAAGGGACACCTGTTCCAGGGACAGCTATCTAAGGGAAGATTTTTCTTACTTTGGAGAGATTACTTCTCACTTCCTGTTGTGCCTCTGGGACAGGAAGTAAAAATAAATCTCCTCAATAAACAGCAAAACAGAAAGAAAAATCAATTCAGAATTCCATACTCTACCAAAAGTTAAGAAAAGTTTTGGCTCTATATATATATATATATATGTAGTAAACAGGTGGTAGACCTTCATGTGTCCCCAGATCACTTCTCATTTCATAGGATGTTTTAATATCCTGAGAAGATGACATACAAAGACCTGTGCGATTAGTTTCGTAGGTATCGAAAATTCGTATGAATTTCCATAAATTCGTACATTCGGTAGGATCCGAAATATGAATTGCTGTTTCCGAATTCTGTACAAAATACAAAATTTTGTTTACAAATTTCAGCTCCAAATTCCTAATGAACATTCGTAATTGTTACGAAAAGTTAAAAAACCTAAAAGTTAAAAACCCAAGAAGTCAGCACAGGGATGGTGGGAGCCCCTCATAACGATAAATTCATCATAACGAACAAGTTAACGAACCTAACTAAAATTCGTATTTCGTACGAAATGTCGGATACGAATTACAAATTAATTCTAATATGATATTGAACGGAAGGAAACAAAACAAATTTATTGACAGCGCACATGTCTAATACAAAGTAGCATCATCTTCTGTCTATTGTAAAGTAATAATAATGAACAGATGCAATCAGTGGAAAATAAAAGAGGGAGATTTTCACCTTTACTACTCGTTTTACAATCTTGGGATATCAGCCTCACCATGGTGTATCAAGAGAGGGGTAGATTCTTTGTTTTGTCAGATGGGGGACACAGACACAACACATCTTCTGACATTGTGTCAGATTCTAAGATACTTCAAGGTGAAGTGCTCCGACAAAATATGTCAGTTTCTGAGACAGGACATGTTGTGGCAAAGTGATATTCTGTTCAATTAGTTGAAAAATTATATATACACATTTTAGTTGTAAAGGGAGCAGCTACTGAGAGCCTGTGGGAGGAAGGAATAAATTAGCTTGATTCCCCATGCGGGAATCCCTGCTCCCAGACCATTGTCTTCTTCGAAGCATCCCCACCGGGAGAAGACAGTGATTATTGCTGCACAAATACTGTATTTCATTCTTTCTTTGTTATGATAAAAATTTTGAATCAAAAACTGCAGGAGAAATAAGATAACACGGTAACTGAAAGGGCAATTCATCAACCTAACAAGCGAAAGTCCAGTTTTTTCCCAAGGCATACCCACTCTATGAAGACTCTTCAAGCCACCATAGCAGCCTGAGCACTGAATGACCTAACTAGTTTTATATTTTAATCAGTAACACAGATATATTGATACCTTGTCATACAGGTCATAAAATATTTAATTAGTCAGCAGGTAATAGAGATATTTCTGGATCTGACTATTTTATTTTTTTATAAGCGATAGAGTTCTATGTCTCAAAAGATTTGTCATAAGTGACTCACTTATGTGCATGTAAACCATAAGCCTATTATTTAGGTATGTTTGGCATCGCATCACTGTACACAGTTTCCCTAAGCAAATGTTTTTTCATTCTTTAAATGTTTTTTTTTTTTTTTTTTTTTATGCAAATCTGTTGCAAAATATCATGCCTGGAGAACCTGCTAGTAACAGCGCTTCCTGTTGCAGCCTGCCAGTGCACGTCTTCAGTTGGCTATTGGTTTGCCTATCGGGTCTATACAACAAAGAGCTCACACATTAGTCAATTAGACAATGCTGCTGCTTATTGAAAGGAAGTGGCTTGGTGTTGGTAGCCTGCAACAGGAAATTTTGTTACTGGCAATACTGGTAGGATCTCCAGGTAAGAAAAGCAACAGATTCACCCAAAAATATTTGCTTACAAAAATGTATACAGTAACACAAGATGCCAACTAGGGCTGAAACAACTAATCGATTAATCGACAACTAATCGATTATGAAATTAATCGATTACTATTTTCATAATCGATTAATCGGCTAGTAACATAATGGGGTTAAAACACGAAAACTAAAATGAGCCCTTAAAAATATAATCACTACTGTAAATATTACTTTCACTGTTCTACAAAAGTTATCTGCTTTTTTTGTACTATAAAGGGTTAATTTTAACCCCATTATGTTACTAAACGTCTTAGGCCTGGTTCACATCTATATGTTTAATGGTGCTTTTTGCAGAAACGCACTACAGTTCATTTACATAGTTTCCTATGAGACACATTCATATCTGTGCTTTTTTCAGCCGCTGCATATTTGGAAAGGGTCAGGGACTTTTAACGCAAAACTGTGCTTTTTTAGTTCAATATACTTCAATGGAGAAGCTGCAGAAAAGAATGTAATGTGTTTTGCAGCAATTCGTGTTTTTTTAATATGCCCAAAAAAAAAAAATACAAACTGCAGTAAAATCACGTGCGCAAAAATCAATTTTTAGGTCAGAATATTCAGATGAAAAATATTTGTAAATTCACTGAAAGTATTTTGTTTGGAATTTTCACTTAATTTCTGAACAAAAACCACATACACTGTCTGCAAATTCCTTTGACCGAGAAGTTTTCTATTATTTCCAAATTTTCCTGTCACTGTGGTTGAAAATGAACGTCAATTTGACCCACTTTTTTTTAAAGGTTATTAACTGATTAATCGATCAATCGAAACAATAATCGGCCAACTAATCGATTATGAAAATAATCGTTAGTTGTAGCCCAACTATACTGAAAAACGTTTTTTAGGTTTACGTACACTTTAGTCTTGTGCATATATGGTCAACCCTTATCAGTTCACTGTCATCACTTTGTCATACATCACAATGGTGAACATGCAGAGGGTTCCTGTGCTAAGAAACAATCTGTGCACACTTCCAGGTTAATTGATTCATATAGCTATGTGAACTGGTTAGTCTGTTCCTACTTACAGACTACCTAAAGCAGGGGTGGCCAACCAGTGGCCAGCGGAGCCCTTTGATGTGGCCCGCAACCTCCTGCTCTGGAATGGCAGGTTAGCAAGCCCAGATCGCAGGTTGCCACATAATTGGTGTTGTGAATGAAGCTGGTGGTAGAGGAACAAAACGGCTGCAGAGCAGAGCCCATAATCCGTTGCTTCCTGTACAGCGCCAGCTTTTGCCACAGGCAGAGTCTATGGCAAAATTCAGTTAACCCACAGGATAGACGCAGGTGCACTACGCTGCACCCGTGGTGTGGGTAATCATCAGTGTGAAAGCAGTTTAGGCCCTTTTCACACGATCGGCCCTACCCAATCGGACCCTCAATTCACCTCTACAGAGTGGCAGATGTAAATAGACTTTTGTCTAATTACTCCCACCTGCCTCCGATCCTAAAAATCCAATAAAAAAATAGACGGGAGTTCGCCCCCTTCCATCTAGGTGGATCGGATCGGAGGGCCTATAGAGTAGCCGTGACCTGTCATCCGCCCATTGTGGCCCGCAACTGGTTACCAAGTTGCTTAAGTGGCCCTCACTCTTATAAAGGTTGGGCACCCCTGACCTAAAGTGTGCTTATACTGCAAAGGCTGCTGCCTATTGTCCTGTCTTGTGCTGTACACAGTCACTATTCACCATGCCATTCATTCCAGTTGTGTCCTGTCACTTGCAGGCAGCATGTGTTTTTGAGAAGCTAAGAATCAAAGGACCATCCAAGAACCAGAACCCCAACAAGTGAGTTTGCATATGGTTGCATGATTCTACCTTGTTGTAAGCACACCCATATATATCCCACCAGTGGCAATTTCTTTTTAGTAAACCAACTCTGAAAAATATTCTGATTTTGGCGGTGCTAGCAAAATGCTTGGGGATGTGCCACTGTTTACAAACATGTGAGTCTCTAACAAGCCAAAGATTTAATATGAAAACCAGAAATTTGATAACCTAAAAAAAAAAAGTCGCCATCTCCAGCCTGGAGCTCGTAAGGTCCTAGTTTATGATCAAACACAAGACAGAGAGCTGGTGTGAAGGAAGTGACAATCGCTACACCTCTTAGTGAGGCTAAATCAGGATCCATGCATAGTGGGCGAAGCACAAGCACCTGGCTGAGAATATGTGCTGACAAATTGTAAGAAAGGAAGACTAACCAATCAAGGTCTAGTATGTGTGTCCTACATCACTACCAGTCCCACTAACAATGTTGTCATCAGAAAGTAAAGAGGAGTCTCCCTAAAAAAGAATACAAAACAGAAAATTAAACCCTTCCCTTCTCTTTCTCTCTTTAGCTTTACATTTTTAGAGCTCTATTAAAAGTTTAGCTGAGATGGATATAGAAAAAGTAATGCTGCGTGCGCACGATCGGAATTATGGTCGGAAAAAGGTCTGATGGTTTTCCCAATGGAATTCTGCTCAAGCTGTCTTGACTACAAACGGTCACACCAAATTCTGACCGCCAAGAACGTGCTGACGTACAACATGTACGACGGGACTAGAAAAAGGAACATCAATAGCCAATAGCCAATAGCTTCCATCTCGTAGTTGAATCAGAGCATGCGTAAGTTTTTGCGCGTTAGAATTTCATACACACGATCAGAATTTCCGATAGAAAGTTCTTCCGTCTGGAAAATTGAGAAAATGCGCTCAAATTTTTACTGGCGGCAATTCGGCCAGCTAAATTCCGATGGGGCATACACACGGTCGCATTTTCTGATGAAAAGATTTCATCAGTCTTTTGCTGGCCGAAATTCCGATCGTGTGTACGCGGCCTTACAGTACAGGTGAAATATGTTGCCAGAAAGAAAACCTTCTCCAGTGCAAAATCGCAGAGAGTGTTTTCTCACATGGTCTTTGCAGGTGCGGGGAAACGACCAACCTGAACTCTTTTTCCTTCAGCATAGATCACATGACATGGGCTTTTGGATATGCAACCTAAATGGAAGGGAACCTGGAGCTGCTTTTTCTCAAGGAACAGTAAATATTTGAGCCATCCAGTTACTGTTTATTTATTCATCCATGCTGTCAGAGGCTGGGGTGAGGTAAGTTTTTTTTGCAAACAATTTGTTTACAGTTGCCTTTTTACAGCCATTTATGTTGAGGGAAAGGGGGTAGAGGCTGGAAAAAAGGACCTTCTGTTTGTCAGTAAAGGCTGCTTTACTGGAGAATTTTTAATTTGCAGAGAATCATGACTGCCAAATTTTAGTAATAGAGACACTGGCAGCTGGACCCACGTGTCTGGAACATAAAAGTTATCAAGTGTATTAAAGCGGAGGTCCACCCTAAAGTGGACCTCCGCTCATCGGAACCCTCCCCCCCTCCGGCGCCACAATTGGCACCTTTCAGGGGGGAGGGGGGTGCAGATACCTGTACAGTACAGGTATTCTGCACCCACTTCTGGGATAGCTCTCTGCGGAAAGGGGCGTAGATTACGCCCCTTTCCGCAAGTGCCGGCCCCTTTCCGCAAGTTTCCCCGCTGCCTGCTGGGAAACACACAGATCCCAGAGGCAGCGGGGACCGTCCTTATTGCGCAGCGCGATTCGCGCATGCGCAGTAGGGAACCGGGAAATGAAGCCGAAAGGCTCCATTTCCTGATTCCCATACCCAAGATGGCGGCGGCAGCACCCGACAGACGATCTAGAGATCGGCTTCGGGTTCCGACATCGCGGGCGCGCTGGACAGGTAAGTGTCACTATTTTAAAAGTCAGCAGCTGCAGTATTTGTAGCTGCTGGCTTTAAAAAAAAAAAAAAAAACGCGGAGTCCCGGCGAACTCCCGCTTTAAGCCCCATTCCCCTTGTGCTAAAATGTTAATGCACATTTTTTTGCACTTAAAATGGATAGCAATGAAACAAAAAAAAAATACCAGTTTTTTTTTAAGTAGTTGACCATGGCATGTGAAGCCAGCCTAATGTTAAAATCTTGTGACCACCAACAGAAGATAAGGCTGAGTGAATATTGCAGGTTGTTCTGAGATTCTGCAGAGCACCTTGAAAGCAGTGCTGGGAAAGGTCTTTTAGCACCCAAGGTGAAAAGGGTCAAAGTGTGAGTCCCCCATTCCCCCCACCCTCACTTACACTATATTGTCAAAAGTATTGGGACCATAAAAGAAAATGCAGTGCTCAAGTGTACAATCAATTAGTACAAAAATGTTTAACCATTATGCCGCGTACACACGAGCGGAATGTCCGACAGAAAAAATCAGACGGAAGCTTTTCATAATATATTCCGATCGTGTGTATGCCTCATCTGACTTTTTTTATGAACATTCTGACGGACCTAGAAATAGAACATGTTTTAAATATTTCCGACGGAACCAATTGCTATCGGGAAAACCACTCATCTGTATGCTGATCCGAAGGACCAAAAATTACGCATGCTTTGAAGCAAGTACGAGACGGAAGCTATTGGTTGCTGTCTATTGAACTTCCTTTTTCTAGTCCCGTTGTACGTGTTGTACGTCACCGCGTTCTTAACTATCGGACTTTGGTGTGATCGCATGTACGCAAGACAGTTTCAGAGGAACTCCGTCGGAACCTTTGGAGTTTATTCCAACGGGGAAACCAGTCGTGTGTAGTACGCGGCATTAGTGTTATGTGAAAAGGATTGTTATCCCTGTAAAAAGGAAAAACAAATGTCCAGTCCACCAACGTAAGGAGACAAATATTTTAAAAAGTCTTAAGATATAAGAACACAAAATCCTCATAAACCTTGATGTATGTAGAAAATCAGCTGATTCCATCACTGGAACCACACTAAGAACACGATGAAGAAGGGGTGTTTACAGAAAGGTATAGGAGTGTGTCTATGGAAATGTTTGACCTTTCTTCCAGAAACATATTTGTGAGACCAGGCTCCTTGGGTGCTAAAAGTCACATGGGTGTAAAGGCAGGCATCCCAATACTGTTGACAATATAGTGTATGTGCTGTAAACTACTTCAGCAAAGGTCTCAGGTCCTGCCTTTTTTGCCTTTTTTGCAGACTTTGCATTCTCTTGCTGAAGCATCCAAGGCAGCTGCCTCTTCTGCCTACCCCTCGGTCCAGCGCTGCTTGGACCTGTGAATAGCCACTACAATTAACAAATAGGCAAAACCTGTAAAGCTAGTATAGTATAGTATAGAAAGTCGTGTGTGTATATTCACATCATTCTCTGCCTTCAAGGAGCTCACAATCTTAGGCTGATGTACACTAACAGGCAGCATGAACTGGCTGAATTACGGTGTCCCCTGTGTGTTCAACAGAAGCAGATCTTGCTGGTAAACCATCATTAGATCAGCACTTACGACCAACGGCTGCAGCACTGGTTAGTGTATCCTGAAGGGGGGGAGCCCCCACTGTCAGAATGCAATAACGTGGGGGGGGGGGGAATCCCTGAAACACATTGCTTATGAACATTCAAGAACTTTATGACCTACTGGTCAAATTTGAAAAAACTCCCAGAGCCCCCGCCAATTTCGACAGGAGACAGTTACCTACCAGTATGTATTTAGAGTTTGAGAGTAAACCCACGCAAGCACAGGGGGAACATGCAAACAGCAGACAGTGTCCTGGCTGGGATTGGAGTCGAAGACTACAGGAAGACATGATAAATACAAAATTCAGCAGTGATTGCAAGAGATCCCTGTCATGGCCAAGATGTAAGAAGTCAAGCACAAAGATGTCAAAGAAAATCATTGGGGGGGGGTTAATTCTTCAACCCCAAACTGGTATTGTTTTTGCAGCTGATATTGGAGTGGCCCTTTAATTAAAGCAATCCTGCAAAAGTGTGGGAGGATGTAGCCAGCAAAGTAATCCTGATAAGTGCAAGGTGCCAACTTAATCTTGCTCCAACAGGCCAGGGAAAGGGTTAAATCACTCAATGATCCTTTTTTTGTATTCATGCCTCTCCTCCTTCTCCTGTACAAGGAGGCGAGGAGGGAGGGACAAGAGTAACTAAAGATCAAAAATAAACCTCTCGGGGGGTGGAGGGAGCTGTGTGTGTATATATACTGGGATCTTTCCCAACCAGCTCTGGTGCTTCAACTATTTCTGGGAATAGAAGGAGAGCAAAGGGGGCTGAAAGATCCCACACAGACAATCACACACCTCTACTGCTGCTGCTGCTGCTCACGGGAAGAGAACCTGTCATCCATCACTTTCCTTCATTCCACCTTGGGACACATCTTTCTGGATGACACCTCCAAATGACCTCACCTGACGTTGCCGGTCACACTGTCACACTTCAGTTGCGTTGAATTGACTATTCTGCAAAAAAAAAGTTCCAGTAAATGATTAACACATGTGGAACTTTTAGAGGGAAACTGGCACATTTTCAGCTTGTGTAGAGTCCAGTTACATCATCATTTATTTATTGCATAATACCCAAGTAATGGCATTTTTTGTTTTGCAGTTAGCCGACTAAATAGGAGCTGCTACACACACCTGTTCACTTATTATACCATTTAGAAAAGTAGCACAATGGCTCCAAGACACCTCTGGGGCTCTTGGATGGTGCTTTGGTTAATGGGTACCCAAGCTTTCCCTAGGGGAGAGGTGACGGTGCCAGAATTATCTCCAGGTGTGGATGGGAAGGTGACACTAAGGCTAGTTGCTCTGGGTGGAGTGATGGAATTTCAGCTGTTCCCTGACCATGCTTTCCTGGCACCTGGGGTCCATATCACACACTTGGGCAGGGACGGTGCTGGTGAGGAGGACACTGCTGGACTGAGAAACTGTTTTTACTCCAGCCAGAAGCAACTGGCAGCTTTTAGCCTATGCAGAGGAGTTCGGGGGGTTTTCCATAATGGTGAAGACAGGTATGTGGTCCAGCCTCTACAGAGGCTGGAAGGGTGGGGGGCATTAGGTCAGCACATTGTATTCAAAGTGGGCAAGGCTGAGAATGTGGGCAGCAGGGCTGGAGAGAACAAAGAAGAAATGATCAGTCAAAGCAGGGAAGATAAAGACTATATCAGAGGACATAGGGAACAAACAGCAGGGATGTTAGGGAAGAAGAGGAAGACTAAAGATGTCAAATGGGGCAGACCTGGCTCTTCATCCACTGACTGGAGAAACTCCATACAAGAGGTGAAGAAACATTTGGTTCTTGACAGGAGCATCTCTGAAAGACCCATTAGCCATGCTGGCACCACTCCTCGAAACCGCCAGAGGAGGTTTGTGTCGTCTGAGCGTTTCGTGGAAATTCTTCTTGTGGCAGACACATCAATGGTCCAGTTCTACGGGGAAGACCTACAGGTAAAATGTAAAATTTGTTATGCCTCACTACTTTTATTTGAGTCCCCTGTTTGGATGCTTTCTGTAGCTTACAGATGCTGAAAATAGTTTCAGAGATTGTTAATGTGTGTTAAACATAACAGTGATCTTCTCTTATATGCTCCCTTTTAATCTGTTAAATATGGCATTAAAAGCATTTGGTTATATCTGTTCCATAATTGCAAAAAAAAAAAAAAAAAAAAAAAACAATAACACCCGTTGATCTTGCTATAAATATAGTGAACTTACTGTGCTCTCAGCTGCACTCTTATCAGATACATTGTTCCCAGCAATCACTGAGAACTAAAGAACCCCCCCCCCCCCCTCTTATTTTATGAAGTAGAGGAGAGAAGGAGGTGTTCTGTAGTACTGTCCTAGGGTGACAATGCTACTCCTCTATAGACAGAGTATGGTAATCAATAATTGTCACCCTGAGACAAGAAGGGGGAGATTTACTAAAATCGGTGCACACAGAATCTGGTGCAGCTGTGCATAGCAACCAATCGGCTTCCAGGTTTTATTGTCAAAACTGAAAAGTTGTTCCTGGGTTTCGATACACTGTAATAAAAATCTGGACTTGAGACTCATGGTAAGACGTCAGTCACATAGAAAAGGTCTGCAGCAGGGAACGGCACTGCCATATACAAACTCAGCATGTTGGATGAGCGCTCAGCTCTGCAGGTGCATGAAGGTTTATTAATCTATGGGGGGGGGGGGGGATTATATATTGTCCAGAGTGGGCAGATTCCTTATTTTATTTTTCTGTTGGTGATGAAATCCCAACCTCACTCATTTTTGGCAGCAGTTTTGCTTCCACTCCCACTCTGCAAATTGTATCCTAAAATGCAGCAGAAGTTTTGCAGACTTGAAAACTCGAACTCTCTAGCTTCTCAGTTTTGGGTAGGATGACCAAGAAGGCAGGGAAAATCTAAAACAGGGATACAGACAGCAGTAAAAAACTGACAGATGTTTTAGGCTTCCGTTACTCCGCTTATAAAAAACTTTTTTATTTCTGTCTGTGTTACTGTTCTAACCCCCCCCCCCCCATCCAAAACTTAAGAACAAAGTTTTGGCTAGACTTATGCCCCGTACACATGGTCGGATTTTCAGACAGAAAATGTTCGATGGGAGCCTTTTGTCAGAAATTCCGAGCGTGTGTAGGCTCCATCGGACAGTTTCCATTGGAATTTCCGTCACACAAAATTTGAGATCTGGTTCTCACATTTTCTGAAAACAAAATCCGTTTGCGCACATTCCGATTGTGTGTACACAATTCCGATGCACAAAGTGCTGCACATGCTCGGAATCAAGCAGAAGAGCAGCACTGGCTATTGAATTTCATTTTTCTTGGCTCGTCGTACGTGTTGTACGTCACCGCGTTCTTGACGTTCGGAATTTCTGACCACCTTTGTGTGACCGTCTGTATGCAAGACGAGTTTGACCCAACATCCGTCAGAAAACATGGGATTTTGTTGTCGGAAAGTCCGATCATGTGTATACAGCATAACACTTTAAGGAACCAGAGATAACTAGAGAAAAAACCTTGTTGGCTTCTTTGGGTTAATGAACATTTGTGGAGTGTTTGGTTTAAACATCTAAGCAGTGTACATTTCTGTAGACAACTGAAATTCTGAGAAAATTATTACCGGTAATCTCAGGGCTGAACACGACGGATGCAAGTCCCTTATCTGCAAGCAGAGAGTTCAAAGCAATGGAAAAAAAATAGGGATAATTTTAAATTTCAGAGGAAACAAAAGTGTTTATTCCACATAGCAACAATCCTCTGCTATTTTTTTGTAAAGTATGTTGAAAATATGACATCTGCATTCTAATTGGATGCTGCAAGCAACATTGGTGCTTTCCTACCTTCTATTATCTGATATCTGGAATAGGGATAAGACAGTCCAGGTGAATCAAGAGGTATGGGGGTAGCTGTGTACGGTGTGCTGCTGTCCAATGTAGGGAGGCTTTTCCCACATTGATCCCATTCCCAGAAACATGAATGACCAGTACTACCAAAATGACGCATTATGCTGATACATGAAATGTGGGTAGAAAAAAACGAAATACATAATTGGAAGGGTTGTCACCAGCAGCCAATTCGCTGTTCCTTTTTTTTTGTAAATTGAAACAAAAGTCTGATGGTTGCTATGGGCAACAACTCCATCGTTGAGCTCATCTTCCTTCCTCCAGGCTTCATGAGTCAGATCCATAGTGAGTAGCACATTACACTGGCAGGAGATCAACAGACACAACACGCACCCACTCACAAGAATCACAATTAGAATATAATTTATTTATTTATGGTACTTATATAGCGCAGTCAATTTTAGGCAGTGCTTTACATATACATTGTACATTGACATCAGTCCCTACCCTCAATGAGCTTACAACCTAAGGTCCCTCCCTAACACACATTCATACATATACTAGGGCCAATTTAGACAGGATCTAATTAACCTACCAGCATGTCTTTAGAGTGTGGGAGGAAACCAGAGTACCCGGAGGAAACCCATGCAGGCACAGGGAGAACATGCAAACTCCAGGTAGATGGTCGGGATTTGAACCAGTGCCCCTTTTTGCTGCTAGGTGAAAGTGCTAAACACTACACCACTACAATATAGAGTTTATCAGGGTAAGGACTAGGCTGGGGAGAATTTTTTACTCCCTGTGATTGTACTATTGACATAGACGTGCGCACAGGGTGTGCCGGTTATGGCCGGGCTCACCCTAATCAGCCCGTGCGGTGCTGATTACCCCTGCTTCCCATCTCCCCCTTGCAGTGCTAACAGATTCCCTCCTCTCCTCTCAGGAGTGGGGAAGGGGCTGGTAAATATATAATTAACCAGCCTTCCTTTTCTGAATGAACACAGTGAGTGATCTATACTGATCGCTCCTGTCTCCATTCTTAACTGAAGCATGGTACTATGTTTGCTGCAGACTACAGAGAAAGGGACTGGGGAATCTATGTACTTAGTTTCTTTCTCTGTCTCAAAAGTGAGACATTGGGGATCTGTTTAGACCCTTGATATTTCACCAAAGCCCCATAATTTCTGCTGGAGGAGGGGTACAGGGTAAGGTGAGAAACTGAAAATAGAGGACTGAAAAAAAAGCCCCATAATTTGGCTTGTACAAAATTAATAAACAATAGTATTGTAAAAAATTTAAAAATAATAAAAAAATTAAAAAAAAAACAACTAACACCGATCTTTGCTCTACTGACACTGTCCACTCCTCTGCTGATATACGCACATATGTGTTTGTGCTCTGGGGTGTACACATCCGTGACTATGGAGATATCTTGTGCCATTGTTCTTTACCATTCAGACATTGATCTGAGCGGGACCTGCAGTCAGTGACCCATGGTGAGCATTACGTAGCTACCTGTTCCCTATTGTAATTACAGCGTGTAGCAGAGAAAAGGTTCCTCTCTGGCACTAAAATATTGTGTGACCCAAAACCCCAAGAAGGCTGATACTAGACCATATGAAAAGGTGTATCATAATAAACGATGTCCTTTACAAATACTGTATACACTTTGCATTATACATCTTTAGCCCATTATGAAAGAGTCTCTTGTTTGTGTTTGACCAACACGCCAAAATTTCCCATATATATATATATATATATATATATATATATATATATATATATATATATATATATATATATACACTGCTTATTACATACAGTTTGTACTAATACTATACTATATAGTTTGCATACAGTTTGTTCTAATACTATACTATACTAACATGGACAATGCATGGTTGTGTTGTATTGATGTGAAGGTGGATGGCTGCTACTTATCACATTGTGCCTGAATCTCCACTGCCTTCACAGACTGAAACCTCTTGGATATAAAGCAATGCTGAGGATCAAATGCCTCCATCTGGAAATGTGTACCTTTTACTAGAACCAGAGGTTTCTCATCAGTAATATACAGTAGAAGGATGCAAGCTTTATATCTCCCACTCATTAACTCATACTGCAAAAATTTAAATTTTCTAATGCAGCCTTTCTCAAGTAGGGTTCCTCCACAGATTGCTAGGGGTTCCTTGAGCAATGAGCAATTTGTGCCTGCTAGATCAATAACGACTGACATTTAAGATCTTTTTAGCTATCTGTAAGGGTTTCATACTGAGTAAGTGACTTTCTTCCCACTGATCACCAGTGTATTGTGCCCTTGCCCTATCGGTCAGCAATTTAAGAGCATCATTCTTCCACTGATCGCCAATCTAAGGGGGGCCCTTCTCCACTGACCCCCAGAGTAGGAGAGGATTTCACTGACCACCTATGTAAGGGGCACTCTATTGACCAGCAATGTAAGCATTTCTCCACTTACAACCAATGGGAGCAAACACTACCATTTTCATTGTCTGCATTTTTTATCTGGTCATTATTATTATCTGTTTCTTTTCATTTTTATTAAGGAACATAATGTTGTTCTATAGCTCAGAACTATGTATAAGATATGCTAAGTACGCCACATTTATTATCTTTTTACTTATTCTTTTATCTACATCTTACTGTTAACGCTAATGTTTCCTGAGCTGTTGATATAAAAATTATAAGAAGCGGTTCCCTGAGACCTGAAAATTCGTTTAAGGGGTTCCTTGTGGTTAACATGGTTAAAAAAAAAAGGCTACCCTAAAGTCTAGCTTGTTTCATTCTAACTGTTGCCTGACCATCTGCAGCTTTGTGGCAATTGGCATCTGCCTGTGTTCTGGCTGCAGAGCAATCTATAGGGAAGGATTTCGGACACCTGTAACACATTGCGCAGCAGCCTGACAGTGGGGGAAACATTAGTTGCTTGTAACTCCCTCGGGCTTGCCAGGGCTTGTGCTGTTTTCATTTCTTGTGGTTAGAGCAGATAGTCTGTGGTTGATGATGCGTCTCAAATGGCAGTTAGGAAGGAAACAACACTTCCTTATTTTTACAGAAGGTTAATCCCTTACCATATGAGCAGTGTGGACGCAGCTATGTCATTTAAAGCACCTCATGCACACACCTATGTGCATGCTTGCCTCTGTCCTGCCTATTTTAATCAATATGAAAAAGATTGCAGCTATATACATCAAGTTTTATTTAATATTTAAATCCTATGAAAATCCAACCCGATGTTACTTTTTGCTTTATTGGCCACCCGCCCATTTTTATTCCACAATTCAAACAACTTTTTATTGAAATATCAAATGAAAAAAAAAATATTTATGAAAACCTATTCCATTAAGATTGTATCAGAAATTACAAAGGAAGGAAGGAAAAATCCTGGACGGCCACACACTGCTGAAGGCATCTTTATTGAAAGATTAAAATCCAAAAACAGTCATATTTTAGGCATAGAAGACAGGGAAGAACAGCTAACGCATTTCACATCACAAACAGATGCTTAGTCATAGCTGAATAAACAAAGTCTGATCTTATGCATATATGGAGCTAATGAAAAATAGACAGCCAATCAAATACAAAGCAATGTTGGAAGAAACCTCCACATAAAATCAGACCTTTTTAAAGCCCAAAATGAATTGCACCTGAAGGGGAGAAGCAAAGAGCTAATTAATACAATGAATTCACAATTCACAATGAATTCAAATAAATTAATAAAAAAAAAAAAAATATATATATATATATATATATATATATATACATACATACATATATATATATATATACACATATATATATATTTTTATAAAAGCTAAATGCAACTTCCCCACGTGGTGCAATCAAAGGCTAAAAAAAAACCCGGAAATAATAAAGAAAAATGTATAATAGACTATAATACAAATACAGGTACAGATGTAAAAAGTCACAGAACGACTATAAACAAAATCAAAGTAATCATCATAAGGACCTGCAAAATATTTGATATCAATCGTTATCGTTTGGAATATTATCTTATCTTATATGATTGTAAATGAAAATCATGACAGATTTGACTAATGATGATAACATTTAGCAGTCATAATGAATGGAAGGGTTGCGTAAGGGAAAGTCAAGCTTTGGAGATAAGACCTAGATGATGCTGGATGTTCTCTGGCCAGGAAATTAGGAAGTTTTTATTGGGCTTGCTGCAACTTCTAAAGAACATTATGAGAAGCTCACAGTGTGCAGTGAAATCAGAGTAAGCTATTTCAGTATTGGAGAGGAGCATGTACAATGGTACAAGACTGAAGGGAAGGCTGGAGTTCAGCTTTAAGGCTAAGCTTGTTAAAATGAATCAGAATAACACCTCTAGATATTTATTACCTCTGAAATGTCAGAAATGCACTCAGATTTGTAAAGGGACAGGTTCACTTTAATGTAACCAAGGACAGTGATTCCTGTCCCTTGTAGATCTGAAGCCTGTGAGGCTATATGTTGGCTAAGGCATGACCTTCTGATAGACTACTTGTCTCTTATTAGGGAGGGGGATCATTCTTGTTTCCCCAAATGTTAATGTTAAACAGACAGTACATTAAAGGGAGTTCCACCCAAAAATGGACCTTCTGCTTTAAGTGCAGGTGACCCCCCTGGCATGCCACATTTGGCATGCAATTTTTTTAGGGGAAGGGCAGGTACCCTGTTTTTACAGGCACCCAGCTCCCACTCCCTCCCCTGGCTCTGCGGCGTCGGAAGGAAGTTCACCTTTCCCCCCTCCCTCCCTGCAATCTTCTAGAAAATTTCACAGGTCCCAGAAGATTGCCCGGCCATTCACAGGGCGGCTCACGCATGGGCAATGCGCGTCCGGATGTGAAGACACAGCCGGGCGCCCAAAGTTAGAATGCCGGCGCCTCGGAAGGAAGGAGAGAGGAGCAGGGCTTTGTGCAACCACATTGCTGGACCCTGGGACAGGTAAGTGTCTGATTATTAAAAGTCAGCAGCTACACTTTTTGTAGCTGCTGACTTTTAAATGGGTGGAACTCCGCTTTAAGGATAGAAAATTATATGGATATGGATCATGGAAGAGAATTTCTATTTCCTTTCATTTGTTATTATTATTATTATAAATATTATTATAATATTAAAGCATATCTATGGTAAAAATAACATCTTATATTCATTTCCACATTGTAATACATTTTTTTCTAGCCTACTACTATTAGGATTTGTTCACACTTGACTAAATTTGTAACGCTTAACAAACTCTCCTATAGCGTTAGTATGGGGGTTAAACTGCCATTTTACAAGCGGTAATGACGACTTACAAATGCTCCTCAAATGCCCTATGAGCAGTTTTGAAGTGTTTGGTGAGCGTTAAACCACTCCACAAATGCTTATTCTATTACAGGAGATAAACAAATCTTAAAAAAGCATTTGCAATGCGTTACAAAAGACTTGAATGACTTCAAACACCTCCTGACTTGACATGAGGCTTCAATTTTGAAGGGACGCCATGCTAACGCTTCATGTTTTCATAGTGTGAACAGCACAATGTGCTGTCCATTGTATTATTTGCATAGGCATTTGAGGGGCGTTTCCCAAATGCCTGTTTTTAATGCCATTGTGATCTTAGCTTTCTGAATGATCTTGAAAATGGTAAACTTACTTTGTGAAGACCCCCACACATTTATATCCTTGAATTCCGTGACACGTATTCACTATGCCCTGTGAGTAAGCACCACTATGTGACACATTTTACAGATCCTGCCCTCTGAACCACAGCAGTGCTGAGAGACAGAGCCGGAATAGGAATCACATTTTGCAGGCAGCAAGGTACCATGGGACATGTAGTTCTTATATATGGAACGTAAACAGCAGAGCAGAAGCTGAAGAGCATGCAGTGATTCCAGGAAGTTGTGGAAAGATATGATCTGCAGACAGGCAGAACTCACAACAGAAAAGGAGATTTTTCATGCAAACTTATATTGGATAGTCAATAATAACTATTGTTTGTATTGCATTGCTGATGTTATACAATAAAAGTTAATGCTATGAACATAGATTTTCTTTAAGTACCAGACAAGATTGGTTGCTGTGGCAGCAATGTTATCTGTGTTCCTGTTATGAATCCAGTACTTGCTCCCTGCAGCTAGGGTTGCCACCTTTTCTTCAAATCAAACCCAAACACTTTAGCGGCACATAGCAATTTAGCATTTTTTTTATAGTATAAACTATACATATATCTTGCTATTAAATAACATTTCTAGTCACATGGCGTTAATAACAAGAGCCCCCCTTTGCAGCAGAGTTCCCTTTCACTGTAAGGGGGAACTCCACAGACTCTGATGTAAAGGAGAACTCTGGGGACTCTAAGGGATGCTCTGAGAACCCTGATTTAAGGGGTCGGGGGAACATTGAGCACTCTGATGTATGGAGAGGGCTCTGCTGTAAGAGGGAACACTGCGGCTTCTGGTGTAAAGAGGAAATCTGATGTAAGGGGTGCTCTGAGAACCCTGATTTACCTTAGTGTACTCACTAAGAAGCAAGAGGGATAAGGGGGGAAACTTCAGTCACAGACAGGGATGGATGGTGAGCTCACTCACCCCTTGGCAGTCAGCACCTCTCATTCAGATGTATTTGAGGCTGCTAGACTTCCAATTTCTGGCCCCCACGTTCCTTTTCTGAGACACAGGACTGGGGATTGGAGTGTGGGCAGACACAGAGGGGTAGGGGTGGGAGAAAGAGGTGCAGTTCGAGCCCTGTCTCCTCTCCCGTCTGTGTGGTTTTGGGGGGGGGGGGTGCACATTGTTAGTGCTGACTTTGGGCAGTGTGAAAGACAGTGTAACAGACACCTCTAGCTTAGCTAACTGCAGCCAGCAAACCTGCTGGGAAGCCATAGTCCAGTCTGAATAATGTGTCCGGGTTTCAGGCAGTCTGAAACCCGGACACATGATTCCAAACCCGAACTGTCCGGGTGAATCCCGGACAGGTGGCAACCCTACCTGCAGCACCGAGGGCATTGACAGCTCCTAGCATCTAGACACCTTGTGGAGTGACCCCACTAGCACACCAGTCTTGGAGAGATATATTCCCCTAAGCCAGTGATGGTGAACCTCGGCACCCCAGATGTTTTGGAACTACATTTCCCATGATGCTTATGCACTCTGGAGTGTAGTGGAGCATCATGGGAAATGTAGTTCCAAAACATCTGGGGTGCCAAGGTTTGCCATCACTGCCCTAAGCCTTATGAAAAAACACCAATATGATCTGTCTTTATTATGTAGTCCTAGAATTCTAATCTAAAATAGGTATGAAATCATGTCCCCAGTTGAACTGTATATTACTGTTTGGTATCCATCTTTGTTTCATACATCTGCTTTTTTTTTTTTTAATGTAGTCCAATGGCTTCCGATAATCTACAGACTTAAGCCTCATACACACGATTGGATTTTCCGACGGGAAATCTGTGATGACAGGCTGTTGGTGTAAAATCCAACCATTTTTACGCTCCATTGGACAATTGTTGTCGGATTTTCCGCAGACAAATGTTGGATGGCAGGCTATAAAATTTTCTGCAGACAAATGTCTGTTGTCAGATTTTCCAAGCGTGTGTATACAAGTCCCTCGGACAAAAGTCCAAAGTACAAACACGCATGCTCGGAAGCAAGGACAAGCTGGAAGCGGTCGGTCTTGTAAATTGGTGTCCCTTGTCAATTTGACATTGTATTTTTTAAAATGTAACTGCCTACTCCAGGGGGCTGGCCACCTGTAATGGACCACGCTGAAGTTAGAAGCCGATTGGCTACCATGCACACCTACACCAGATTCTGAGTTCTCCAGTTTTAGCAATTCTCCCCATGTGTCTCCCAGTGCACACCAGCAGTAGTGTGATCAGTGCAGCTCTCTGGTGTGAAAAAGCCCTTATATTTCTAGAGGTGGAAAACATTATAAAGCTAAAAGGAATGAATAGATTTCATGTAGGTGAATAAGGGATATCAACAGCTGGACACCTGGGAGATGTGTAGATAACAGTCATTACTAGTATTACATTGATGTACAATAGTAGAGGTTTTCAAGCTGTACGGGAGAGCTCCGCCACCAGTGCAGATTTTGCTGTGAAACTTTCCATCCCATTGCTGTGTCCTGTGTAATATAAATACAAGTAATGTGTAATTAACATCATAGCACTATGTGGCCTCTAAAAAAAAGATTTGTCATCGTAGATCACTCCACAAAATTGGCGTTCAAAAGTGTTCTTTAATCCCAGGACAAAGACTCCAGTGAACTGTTCCGACATCCTTTATGCCCTTCCAACCCCTACCTGGGCGACTATAGTTTCAGAGTCAGACCGTTCCCAGACAAAGTGCTCCGACCACCCCACAACGTCTCTTTCTTTCTACAAGACCCTCCCTCTCTCTTCCTATTACAGCTCTGTGGGAATTTCTATAGAAAAGCCAGCGGGTGGCAAGATGGGTCACAGCTTCCTGTTAGTTAACTCTCATAGTGCTGTGTTGGATTTAGGATAATAATTACTTTAATATAGCTGAAAGGGGTCACTTACCTGCAGGGGAGGACTGGACAGGGGGTTTGGAGAGCATTTGCAGTATAATTAATATGTCAAACACTGGGAACTTTTTTGGGGGAGTACTATCAATAATGAAAGCCTTATTACAACTAATACCTAAATTAGAGATATACTTCCCACCTTAAACTATAAAATGAATACAGTATACAGTATGTTTGGATGGTGGCCCTGATCAAATTTCTTTGTGAGTCTGAGACTTTCTTCTTACTCTGCGGAATACCGAAAGCTGAAAATTAAGTCAGTGGTGGAAGAGTGCAAAACTTTAAAATGTGTTGCCATCAGTAGTTGTGTGCCTGTTCACACCTCCATGTTTTGTGGCAATTTTGGTCCCCAAAGCAGGAAAAAATTGCTGCTGTTTTATACTTTCTAAGTCATGCTCAAGGTCATTATGCGGATCCATTCAGTTGCGTTCAAAATGAATGGCACTGAAACACACTGCACTGTGCTTGGTGCACAAATATGTTTGCAGTAATCCAAGCTTTTTACCACACATTACCACATTAATGCTGTGGTGTAAACAAGCCCTAAAGGAAAGGGAATGATTAAGAACATTTGTGATGATGGCATGGTGTTTTATTTAGCAGTCCATATTATTTTCCAGAGCAGCAGTCAATGTTTGTTTTTAGTATTTCATCGTTAACAATTCATCCATTACATACAATAATCTTTTTTTATCATGTATACTGTATGTAAAAAGGTGTGTTACAATAAAATATGGTCTTTAAGATAACCCCCACCTTTCACGATGGTAGCCAGTTCCCAGTCTGCCCCTGCGCACACAATGTGCCACATCATGGTCCATTACAGGTGGCCAGCCCAGACATTTCCATTAATGTGGAAAATTAAAACAGTTTTGATAACAGAAGTAAAATCTGATTACAGGAACTTGGTAAGGAGTGTCGTGCTTTTCCATTGAGGTCATTATTCAGAGGATGGCTGGCAATCATTCAGAGTCCAGCTATTCCGGGAGAGATTACACCAATTATCGCGCTGTGAGCGTAATAGCCCGGCCATAGCGATAAGACAAGGACAAAACACAGCATTTTCACACATATGTCAGACAGAATCTCATCATTCTGCAACTAGGTGGGACATGAGAAGACTAGAATTATAATTCTTTGATGCACCATACAGACATTCACTTGTCTTTCTTTCATATATTGGATCACATTAACACTGACTTTTCCAATTACTGATTTACCCGAGGGCAGTTCAGAACTCCACCCATGGGCATTAGTCCGGCCGTACATATGACACTGACTCATTCTGAAGTACTGCGGAAGACGCACCCTGATTGAAGGATAACTTTGTAAGAGGAATGTGCAGGTTGGACCAATTATACGTTTTCCATTGTTTCATGTGGTCCTTGAAAGTGTCAGCCTTTTGGTGGATGCAGAAGTGCTAAATTCACCCTTTGTCCCCCCCCCCCACATTTATTTATTTTTAATCTTAATAGTTATCTTTTTTTGCAGGGAGCTTTAGTCCAGTTTCATGACATCATGGGTCCTCTAGTGGGCAGTCCTGAATGATGAAAACACATTATGTGGTGCTATTCCCTGCAGCATTCCCCTATAAGCTTAGGGCAGCTTGATGACATACCTCCAGAGGATCGTTTCTTGATGCCCTGCACTTACAGGAATTGGGTTGAATGGATGGGTGTCATTCACCCCGATAGAAAATTGGTGTTGGATCCCAGAGCCATAGTAAGCCAGCAGGCTCAAAAGGGCATAAATAGATTTCAAATAAAATGCAGTAGATGAAATAAAACCACCTGAAAGACCCTCATCTTTTGGAAACTCTAGCAGTGACATCTCTGTACTTGCATTCAACGGTCTCCACACCTCCTTTGGTCATTACCAAGCATCCCACACTCACTGATACATCTTATTACTATACAGAGGGTAACAGGAGGAGTGAGAACACCACATGGGAGTCAAGGAACACAATGAGGAATTACGGCAGGTAGATATCTGTGCTGGAGTTCTCAAAGGCATAAAACGCCACAGGGTGACTCAGCAAGTTCCACCCTTTTGGGAAGACTAAACTTTTAAAGGGTTGCAAAATATAACAGTCTACAATCTGAAGTAAAACACAAACAACCTACGAAGTATAGGAAAGAATGAAATAGTTTGGATGTAGGTCAACAATTTTGGCCATCTCATTTGCTTTTGTCTAGACATCTGATTGGAACAAAGTGTGATTATTTCACTGTAATTCTGAGTCATTTTAAGAAACCATGACAACCAGTAAAAATACACTGAGCATAACAGTTACTGTTAATATCTTGAGATGTTTTTGCTCTAACACATTTACTAACGTGTGTACCACAGCTGTGGCCATGATTAGTTAGCTTACTATCTGCATTTTATATAATTTGCAGCAATAAAGGGATACACCCAGAGCACAGGTCATCAATGATAAATGGAATAATATTTTTATCCCTGGGTAAACTTTCTGCAGTAATATTGTTCCTGCGTGTGATGGCTCGGAAAGCATCACTTTTGAAGAACAAATCTTAGAAATGAATCACAGTCCTACTATTCCTTATAACTGTCATAAATTAGCTCAGCGTGTGCAGAGCAATTCCAGATACACCCAGCCTGGGTCCAATAATATATATTTTCAGCTTATATATTTTATATATAATATATTATAATGTAATATATAATATTTCATATAATATATATATATATATATATATATATTTCAGCTAGCTTTATTTTTTATTTTTAAAGTTAGTCAAACATACTTATATCTAAAATATGTTAAAAAAAATCATTGGTACCGGGGGGAAAGTTCACCTGCAGCATCTTACAAACCCCATTCCAGCAGTTCTAATGAATGTCAGGAAAATACCTCGGCATTTATATATATGTATATTTGCATCAAAACTAAAGAAGTTGCTTAGATAATTTGAGAAATATCCAGCTGAATGTGACTAACTACAACCAGATATACCTGGATAAATAAGAACTTTCATGCCGCATACACATGATCGAAATTCTCGTCGGAAAAAGCTCTGATGGTTTTCCCGATGGAATTTCCGCTCAAGCTGTCTTGCCTACACAGGGTCACACCAAATTACGATTGTTTAGAACACGGTGACGTACAACACGTAAGACGGGACTAGACAAAGGAAGTTCAATAGCCAGTAGCCAATAGCTTCCGTCTCGTAGTTGAATCTGAGCATGCGTGATTTTTAGGCGTGTCGGAATTGCATACACACGATCGGAATTTCCGATAGAAAGTTTTTCCGTCGGGAAAATTGAGAACATGCTATCAATTTTTGGCTGGTGGAAATTCGGACAGTTAAATTCCGATGGAGCATACACACTGTCGCATTTTCCTATGAATAGCTCTCATCTGTCTTTTTCTGGCCGGAATTCTGATCGTGTGTACGTGGCATCACAGACAGTCCTGCAGAACTCTTGCATGACATTCATAGAGAGTGATGTTCATTATTTTGGACACCACATGAAGAAAGCTGAAAATATAGTACGGTAACTTGATTTTACTAAATATAAGCGGCATCTCTGATAAAAAAGAGACCTGAGGCAATCCTGCTATTACATCTCTGTAAGATATGGGTGATTCTTTGCAAAAAAGGTCTGACCTCATCAGTTTCATACATAGGGTGTTACACCGTTATATGGGCCTCCCTCAAAATCATTGAGGGGTTTCCAGTGAAGGGTACTGCCGCGGCATACAAAGACATTTTCACTTCCAACCTTGTGGTAATGGTTTTGGGAACTCCCATTACTGTTCCAGTATGACCGCCCCCTCTGCACAAAGCCACCTCCATAATTACATGGTTTTGCTGGTTTGGTGAGGAAGAGCTAAAGTGGTATGCATAGAACCCTGACCTCAAACAAAAAAACACCTTTGAAATCAGTGCCTAATAATGAGCGAATATTAATATCAGGCCTCACAAATACTCTTTTGGCTAAATTGGCAGCGTTTTTTACGTACATAAATCAACATTTTGTGGAACTACTTCCTTTAAAAGTGAAGGTAGTTATAGCTACAAAGGTGGGTTACCTCCAAATAGTTTGTGAATGGAAGCCCGATAAACTCATATAGGTGTGATGGTCAGGTGTTCACAAGTGCATGAACCAAAAATAACATCCAATCAGAATCTCTCTTTCATTTTCTCCTTTTAAAAGGAGAGAATCTTCTGGCCAACAAGGAGTTCCTTAAAGCTCACTGTATATGAATGTTTATTATTAGATAAACATAACTGTGTTTCCCATGTCTGACTTATGAAATGAGGGTTCTTTGGCTAAAATAATACTAAGCATCACATGGTGAAGGCTGAGCTGTTTTATTTTATGTATAGATGTCATCTATCTGCACTGTACTTGCATCTGTAAATGACAATGATAAACCAAACTGCAATAAATGAATGTTCCTTTCTAGCTCCATCTCCTGACATTGATGTCTGTGGCCTCTCGCATCTACAAGCACCCCAGCCTGAGGAACTCTGTGAACTTAGTTGTAGTAAACGTTCTGGTAGTGGATGGAGATTCGGGTCCAGAAGTGTCTGACAATGGTGGTCTGACATTACGGAATTTCTGCAGGTGGCAGCAGAAGTATAATCCATCGAGTGATCGCCATCCAGAGCACTACGATACCGCCATTCTCATTACGCGGCAGGTATGTGACCCTTAGCAATGACACTTCCTAAATATTGAGCTTCCAATATACAACACGTCAGGCTCAGAATATCACTTACATCTATTCCCAAACTGACTGCTGTAGTCTAGCCACAGACTCAGGAATATGATACGCTGTACAGGAAAACCTCACAGGCAAAGCATTTCACTTCTAGCCTGCACTGCTAATCTGGGATTCCACACAGATTATTATTTTATTCATTATTATTGTTTAGCTAGAGAGATGTATCTATGTTAGACTCAAGTAAAATATTCTGCCTGTTTTGTGCACACTATCAGCTTGCTATATTCACCTGATTCACCTAGAGTCCATTCACACAGGGGCAACACGACTTCCAGCGTGACTTTGGGAGGCAACTTGGACACGACTTGAGTATGAATCACAGCGCGACTTGGGGCAACCAAGGCAACTTGAAGTTGCCTCCAGGACAGGGGACTTTGCCAGTGGCCAATCACATAATAATCAGATCTATGGGAGGGAGGGGTTTGCCTAGAAAACTATTTTTAATTCCTGGAAAGTTGCTTCAGTTAAGACAGGGGATCCGACTTGGAGACAACTTCCATTGAAATCAATGGGTACAAGTCGCCTATTAGTCAGATTGAAGTAGTAGAGGAACCTTTTCTGAAGTCGGAGCGAGTTCAGTAGTGTGCATTAAGACGGCTCTCATTCACTTACATTGAATTTATCATGTCGCACGACTTGAGGCGACTAGGGGCAGCTTCAAGTCGGATCCAAAGTCGCCCCTGTGTAAATTTTTGTCTTGGCAAAGTTAACCTATGTTTAAAGTGTAACTACACCCTTGCTGCAGTCACCCACATAATGTAGGGCCTCTAGCCCTTCTCCCCCGCTAGTCTTATTCCTGTTACAATCTGATTGTACAACCTCCATTGGAGCGACCAATAAACCAATACCAGTACAGCCTCGTACACACGATGAGAATATAGGAGGAATGATAGTCCATTTTTTATTTTTTATTTTTTTGCATGCTAGTCTAATATTGAAAATTAAGAGGTTACTAAAGTTACGAAAAATCTCATATGACAGAGTACAACTTCGGAAGTGATGTAATGTCTTATATTGTATTGTAATGTATTCTTTTATTTCCAAGCATGCGTGCTCTTGGTCTTCTGATTTTTTTGGATGAATACTGTACTGATTAAATGAAAATCGTTAGTTCTGGTATTGCACGAGAAAAATGTACGTGTTTGTCCCTTTGGATAATTTTGCATGAACTGTCGTCATTGGCTCTCGTAATATCGATCAGATTATTGTACAGTTGCTTCAAAATCTGTATTTTGTGTCAGATTTTTTGATTGTGTGTATTAGGCATGATGGTCTGTCTGATTTGGATATAAATTGACTTGTCTGCGCCCCTGCAAATGCTCTATACTCTCATTTATTGCTATGAATAGTTAGACCAGGATACCCCTCTTAATTACAATGTGTTTACACTGAAGGTAGGTCAGCAAACAGCCCAGATGGACCCGTAATAAACAGTGTAAAGGATACCAAAGTGAGACAAATCCTGCACGCTTCAATAATATACATTTTCCAAGAAAATATTTAAAAAGCTGCTGGGCACAGACTGTGTGTACCCCCTATTATAGTATGGGGTCCTCAGTGCTTGTGAAATACAGAAATAACAAGTGCCACTCTCTAAATATAAATCACAATACACTCAAGTGCAAAAATTAATGAAAATAATGTGTGCTAAACAATTACTTTCATCTAGTGTAAAGGCCCTTGTTAAATTGTTGGTCACTGTAGTGACCACTCACACTGTCATTCATTGGCAGGAAGAGTTCCCTCTGTACAATGGTTATTATTGGCAGGGAGTAAACCCCTTAACTGACAGAAGATTAGCAGTTTCAGTGGTTATTTACATCAAAGGTGACAGGAGTAATGTCTGTTCCTGGGTGTGTCAAGCAAAGAGACCCAGGGCACATGTCCCAGTTGCCTGGACCTAACATTGCCCACATGGTGACCACGTTTTTTAGACTTCTTAGGATTCAAGACCCCTGAGGAATCTTGAGTACATTTTTTTCTCATAGATTGCAAGTACTTTTTTTTTTTACTTTTTTTATCCCATTATTAATATACTGAGTTATATTTACTGTGAATTTAATTTAATGAGATTTTACTGTAAAGATCACTGTTCAATTTTTTGTCAGGACTTTTGTGGACATGAGAGCTGTGACACGCTGGGAGTAGCTGACATCGGGACGGTGTGTGACCCCAGCAAGAGTTGTTCTGTGATTGAAGATGACGGACTACAGGCGGCCTACACCCTGGCCCATGAACTTGGTAAATGTCCTTTTCTACCATTCAATCACTGGTCTCACCTGGAAGATTAGCTATCAGGTCTAATGAGACTCAACAGATTTTTCATTTCAACACTTTCCTAAAATTGTAGCTTTTGTTACGACTTTGGGGCTTATCTTTCTCTAAAATGCAGTGTGAAGCATGTGAACCAGTAATATTTCTGGTATTTGCTAATAAGGTAAAAAAATAGCTGAGGCTCAGGTGTCTTCTGTAACAAATACTTGGGGCCTTGGAGATAAAATCTGCAGTTGCCAGCATAAAATAATGAAGAAGCCCCTTCTTTGCTATTGAAAGAAAGTAAATAAAACTAGAGAAAACCCACACATGCAAACTCCATGCAGAAAGTGTCCCAGGGTGGGCAGCAAACCCCTGGATGCTGAAGACTAGAGCATTGCACATTATTTGGTTAGCACAATCCAATGTTGTACAACGGAGACAGCACTACCAAATTACAATATACCAGGTGCTTTAAATCAGAGTCAATGGCATGGTATTTTGGACAGCTATTTTATCTAATGCCGAGTACACATAACCGTTTTTTATGTCAGAATAAACTCTGACGGTTTTTTTCCGACGGAGTTCTGATGGAGTTCCACTGAAACGGACTTGCCTACACACGATCACACCAAAGTCCGATCGTTTAGAACGTGGTGACGTACAACACATATGACGGGACTAGAAAAAGGAAGTTCAATAGCCAGTAGCCAATAGCTGCCCTTGCGTTGTTTTTGGTCTGTCGGAACAGCATACAGACGAATGGTTTTCCCGATAGAAATTGATTCCGTCGGAAAGATTTAAAACATGTTCTATTTCTAGGTCCGTCAGAATTTTTGAAAAAAAAAAAAAAGTCAGCTGAAGCCCACACACGATTGGAATATCTGATGAAATGATTATGTCTGACTTCCGGAAAGTCCGTCCGTATGTACACGGGATAAGAGAAAATCCCAAAACATGGACTGTTGGGGGTATTTGAGGACAGGGCTGAGAACCACTGTCCTCCACTATCCAAAAGTGAGAAAAAGTTTTGACTTCAGATACACTTTAAATATTTTTTATATGTCATTCAACCACATTAAAAACCTATTAAAATACATGTCATTACATTTGTTGCCAGATACCATACAGCTAAATGTCTTTACCATTCTGGATAAAATCTACAATTCTTGTAAAAATGTAAAAAGTATGCCTGGAATTTATACAAGACACATTGCCGACATGATATGACCGAGCTCTACCAAGTGTTTCTGCAGGAAAGGAACTGTTCTGCTCCTTTCTGTAATTCAGTAAAAGCACACTATTTAACCCTGTTCTGCTAGCCATACACTCACGGTAAATGTGAAAGCTAGGAGGTGGACCGCCTTTGCTTTGTGCTATAAACACGCTGGATATTGAGAAAAAAGAAATCTATCTGCACTACAGGATAAATGCTGCAAAGATTTATTAGGTGATCTGATGCAAAGCAGACCACCTGATCAATACCCTTTAATGCATTTCACCCATAATTAACTTATTCATAGAGTTGAGGTGATCTGCCTTGCATGGGATTGCTTTAAGATACTGGTGACTTTTATCCCGTAGCATGACTACTTATCTTTTACTTCCTTTTTTTTTGGAGAATAAACCACTTGCTGAGTTGGCACCCATGGATGCAAAGGTGCAAGCATGATATCTGTAGCAGAACATCTTTTTTTATATTATGGGGGCACACTCAATCGCTCAGCAGCTCCTAATCACATAGCAATGATCAGATGTTGTTATAATCACTGTGCCAATCATTACAGTGATAGCATCACTATAACTGATTACCTAGGCAAGCTGATATGTTGTAGTTCTGGGTCCCTTCTCAGTGCTCCCCAAGTTTGGTGTCCCTGTCACTTATGGTTTGGGAGCAGTGCCATGTCAAGCTGACTAGAATTGCCATAGACGCCAATGAGCACTGAAATCTGAAAATTGGTCTGGCCAGGAAGGGGGTGAAAGTAGCCTGTATTAAAGTGGTTAAGGGAAACCCTATGACAGAATTAAGAAAAGCCATACTAGGCCCTTTGCGTCTGGTATAGATTTTAAGGGTAACTCCACGACAAAATGTAAAACCCCCCAAAAAAAGGCATGGAGTCCCCCCCCAAAATCCTTACCAGGCCCTTTGGGTCTGGTATCGATTTTAATGTGAACTCCAGGGCAAATTTTTTTTTTTAAATGGCATGGGGTCCCCCCCAAAATCCATACCAAGCCCTTATCCGAGCACACAGCCAGGCAGGCCAGGAATAGTGGGTGAACGAGCACCCCCCCCTCCTGAACCATACCAGGCCGCTTGCCCTCAACATGTTGTTGGGGACAGGGGCTTCTTCCCAACAACCCTGAGCTTATTGCAACATGGAATCCCTTTTTAACAAGGGGGCCCCAAGATCCCGCCCCCCCCTATGTGAATGTAGGATGTACCCGATACCCATTCACCAAACAAAGTGTCGAAAAGTAATAACCACAGGAAACAGTTTTGTTTTTGTTTTAAAACTTTTTTTTTTAATTGATACATGTCCCCCAGGGCAGTACACAGGTCCCCATACACTTTTTATGGCAATAACTTGCATATAGGCCTTTAAAATGATTTTTCATGTCCGTGTCCCATAGACTTTAATAGGGTTCGCATGTTCGCTAGAACTTTTTCACTGTTTGAGATGTTCTGGTGCGAACCGAACATAGGAGTGTTCGGCCCATACCTACCTGGGACTCATATCTTCTCTCCATTCCAGGGATGCAGACTGCTTGTCTCATTGGCATTCGAAAATTCATTGTGTGTCAGATGCTTGTTATCCCTGTGTTGATTGGTGGTTCCATCCTCTGACCCCTACATCACCACAGGATACAGTAGTGATGTGGGAGTTGAGAGAGGGAACTGAAATGCACAGCAAGGGACTTGCGCTCGGCACCTTTAAATGCCAAAGAGACTGACGTTCACAGCAGTGCTGGAACAGGGACACAATAAGAGACCTAGGCCACCTAAGAGGTGAGTATACTACCTCATTTATTGCAGGGACCTGCTGTTTTGATTAGTATAGAAACCTGTCAGGATCTTTTTATTTCATATTTAAAAAGGAGCCCCTTTATAACAGTTGGTCTGATTTTATTTCACTGCACTTTGCCCTATTTCAACATGAAATTATTGCTCCATTTTGTAAGTTTGATATGCTGAGCTATAAAAAGAAATAAGGGCGAAAAGTGAAGAGCAGAAAAATGGCTGCATTATAATTAATGGAAAGGTTCTACCTATAAAAGTGATTCATATTCCAGTTCCTGTCCAGTGAAAAGAATGGACAGCACTGTGTTTAAGGTGACATAAACTACCAATTTTAAAATTTCAGTGAAATACCAAACTGTAACCCATTAAAAAAAATGACTGTGTCATTTTTAAATTTGGCAGAATATGCAGATATGAGCAGAGAGATTGCCCAGAGCTGCTTTATAATTATAGGGTATTTTTGGAATATGTCCTAAGCTATTTTTCCCAGAAAAAAATACCAGCAAGATATGAGTGATGCCATTCTACAACTTGCAGTGAAGCTCCATCTTATGCTGCGTACACACGATCAGAATTCTCATCGGAAAAAGCTCTGATGGTTTTCCCGACGGAATTCCGACGGAATTCGGCTCAAGCTGTCTTGCCTACACGCGGTCACATCAAATTCCGATCATTTATAACGCGGTGACGTACAACACATACGACGTGACTAGAAAAAGGAAGTTCAATAGCCAGTAGCCAATAGCTTCTGTCTCGTAGTTGAATATGAGCATGTGTGATTTTTGGCGTGTTGGAATTGCATACACACGATCGGAATTACCGATAGAAAGTTTTTCCGTTGGGAAAATTGAGAACATGCTATCAATTTTTGGCTGGCAGAAATTCGGACAGCTAAATTCCAATGGAGCATACACACGGTCGCATTTTCAGATGAAAAGCTCTCATCTGTCTTTTTCTGTCCGGAATTCTGATCGTGTGCACACGGCATTAGGGTGCTATAGCAACAAAAATATAATATATTGCAGCTTGCCAGTTCTATGATGTGGTGACTGCATTTCCTTTTTTTATCAGGTTGTATTTTCTCAAAAGTATAACTGAAGGCAAAACATTTTTTTTAAATTTTGCACAGAGTGGGGAAGTCAGTTTTTTTGTGAAGGACATGTTGGGCTGCCCGCTCAGAGTTGCAGACAAGAGTACACATAACAATATTGAGGAGGAGAGAGCTGGGAGGAGGTGCAAGCTGTACACAGGGCTTAACACGGGATTTCTCTCTGATCAGACTGTACAGGGCTTGATTATAAACCCCTATCTCATCCCCACACTGCTCCTGTCCTGGCAGCAAAAATTATGGAGTAGAGGCCAGAACATAATCAAACCCTGCAAAGTCTGATCTGAGTATGTTCTGTGTTATCTCCAGTATACAGACAGGTGGGAGAGGAGCTGGACTGGAGAGTATATAGAGCACAGCCCACACCTCCTCCAGCTTTCTCCTCCTCTTTGTGTGTCGCTACTCCTGTTTATGAGAGGGATGCAGTAGGATAAGAGGTTTTGTGATAGGAGGGGGATTTGGATGAGGGAGGAGGAACAGAATTTGTGCTAGGAGGAACGATTTAGGAGAGAGGGAGTTGGAGGGATTAATAATCTACAGACCATTTAATTCTGCCCTACGAACTACATTTAGGGTGTGCAGTGCAGTAATATGTGCAAAAATTCCGTGTTTTTCCACACCGCACAAAAATTCCCTGCCATTTGAGCAAGTGGCATTAATTCATAATGGAGCCCCCATGCATCTAGCAAATATGCGTATGTTGGCACCCGCTAAAACGCATGGTTCCGCAGTAACATGTGTTTTGGTGCAGTGCATTTAAAAAAAAATCCTGCCAGCACCTCTTTTGTATGTTACACGTACATACAGCAGCCCATCAAAAAATGTGATGCATGGGAACGTACAAAAAAGCGAGCACGCTCAGACACACCCCCTGGTGTGAACGAGCCCCCCAGGATTGTACGCAATTTTAAAGGGTGCCCTGACTGAAGAAAGGTTGAAAAACACTGCTCTACAGAGAACAGTGAGCAAGTCACATCACTCTCTGTACCAGAGGAGCTTACACTCTAATGTCCCCACCACAGTATCATTATACATTCATTATATATTTATACCACAGTATCGTTTTACATTTATATAGCTCTGACAGTTTCCAAACTGCTGTACAGAGAGCACTGATCCATTCGCATGAATCTCTGTATCCGAGAAGCTTACACTCCTACTTTGTTGGCAAGATAATTACAATATTACCATTACATGTGGTTTTATTTCCTAAAGTGTAACTTTAAAGCCTGTGATAGAATATCATTTCAGATGATTTACAGCTCTGATAAATCACTTCTCTCTCCAGCTCATGTCCTCAGTATTCCGCATGACAACTCCAACAATTGCAGGAAGGTTTTTGGCGATCAGGACAGACACCACTTGATGGCTCCCCTCTTTCTGCAGCTAAACAAGTCCATGCCATGGTCACCATGCAGTGCCATGCACCTTACAGATTTCTTTGAGAGCGGCCATGGTAAGAAGTGACGGAAGAAAGACGATTATCTGCTGTGGTAAAATAGGGAAGATCCTTATACATTCTTCTAATGAAAATCTCTACTTTAAAGTTGATTTTAAAGTTGATTTCACCAATCTATAAGCCTTTCAGAGGAAGCATCTGATTTGGGAAAGTCTAAAGCTAGGCACACCTCCTAATTGTATAAGATATACATGTTGCATATGCCACATCCACTATTAATACTAGCACAAAAAACACAGACCATTCATTTCATGCATCCAGGTTTAGACACTTACATTGATCGACATAAAAAAAATTGGGGGGGAAAAATACACTTTTTGGAATTTTAATGCAAAAAAACACAATACATAACCCATTTTTTTATAAAATATAAAATATGATGTTATGGCAAGTAAATAGATACCAAACATGTCACGCTTTAAAAATGTGCACGCCCACGCAACAGCAACAAACCTACATTTTACTATGCCTAGGCCACGCTTTAAAAGCCTTTATAATTTACCACTTTAGATTTACAGAGGAAATCTAGTGCTTAGATTACTGCCCATCACCTGACATTCGCGGCCATACCTCACATGTGTTGGGCAATTGCTGTTTGCGTATGTGCAGGACAAACACATTGGTTCACCCTTGCATGCTAGTGCGGGGGAGGGGGGCAGTTTTTTTTTATTATTATAAATTCATTTTATTTTTACACTGCTGCTTGATTTTTTTTTTTATCACTTTTATCGCTGTCACTAGAAACGTAAACATACCTTGTGACAGCAATAGGCACGTAACAGGTACTCTTTATGGAGGGATCTGGGGTCAAAAAGACCCGCAAATCCCCCCCCCCCCCGCACTAAAAAGCATTCAAAAACACAGAGATCAGTATTTTGTAATGCATCTCGTTATTTGAAAATGGTGATGAAAACATCCGGGTAAGCCAGAAGTCATGTCATGTCATTGTTTCCGTGTTAGAATTATGGACAGGCTATCCAAGCCGATCCCGGCTATGTTGGGCTGTCTGGACAGCCGGCGGAAGTGCCGGCTGGTCTCTCGGATCTCCTGGTAGGACAGGAAAGCCTGAGAGTGCTGCGGAAAGGGGAGTGAGGGAGGGATGTCACTTCCCACTGCTTGTAATAGCAATCAAGCAGCTAGTTAGACAGTACAGCTGGTCCTTCTGCTCAGTAGGTGCCTAGGCCCCCTTTTGAACTGATGGGGCCCAGTGCGTCTGTGACAATATGACTGTTTGCTCTGGAAAACACAAACACTTTTTGCTACTTGTCTGTTTGTATAAGACAGATCTTGAAAGGATAAAACTTCTATATAACACTGGTTAAACCATACACCAGCATACATTGGTCCTTCTGATACAGACGTGCAAAGTTTTAGAAGAGGGTTGTAGTCGTCTTCTGCAAGATTTAAACTACACAATTCTTGGGCAGCTGCCAGCAAGATTTGGAATTTGCAGGTAATTTATGAGACAGTAATGTTAGAGTAGAATGTTCCGCAAACCTGTCCTTCATGAGTGACAGCGAAAGAAAAAGCTACAGAAAAGAATTTTGTGTTCCTCTGTCAGATCATCCAACACGCCGTAATGTTATATGGCTTCACGCCTGTGTACAGAGGTGAAAGACAGTGGTGTATAGAGATGGAAGACTATTAATGCATAGCTCCCAACTGTCCCTGACTTCAAGGGACTGTCCCTGATTTGGAACAAAGTCCCTCTGTCCCTCTTTCCTCCTCATTTGTCACATATTTTGGGACATTTTTGAACCTTTCAAAAAGTTCCCAGTGCTAAATCTTTCATCCAATTTCTAAATTGCTGCATTTGTAAATGTTAAAAGCCAATGTAAAGGAATAATAAATTTAAGGGGGTGTGGCAAGGGGTGTGTCCTATGCCTACATACTTTTGCTAATAGGTGTCCTTCGTTCCCATCTCAAAAAGTTGGGAGGTTTGTTAATAGGATGTTATCCTGTGTTACACTAGTTAACCACACACCATAAAATCTGATTAAGGAACAATCAGCCCCCAAAATATCACAAAGGTAAGACACGGGACCACAGAGGGTACAGCATGAGACAGGAGGTCAGGGGTCAGCTCTAGCGATGCCCACACACTAGTTTTGGCTGAAAACCAATTTATCTTTTTCCCCATACAAAAAATATGCTAACACAGACCCAGACCAAACCTAGGTATCCTTTTGGTTGCTAAAAGCATCATACTAAAATACAAAAAAAAACAGAGAATTCCATTGTAGATGTGCAATGCTTGGACCCCTCCTCCTAATAATAAGCTTACATGAACTGTGCACCAACAATTAAACTCCTGTTTTTCGGTATTTTACTATTTTGCTGGAAGTCAATTCATATATGAGTAAAACCCAATAAAGCAGATGAATACGTTCCAGCACCATATACTTCAGTGCAGCACAACATCTGTGTGTCCTGGAGGGCTTAAATGTACATGTGCTAGCAAGGTCCTTTGGTGCAAACAACACCGCAGTATACTGTTTAATGTGGTGTGGTAACATACATAAATGCACATTTTATCGCATGTCACCACAATGCACAAGTTTGAATAGAATACAGGGACTACTATTCACACGTATGTATTCTTAAAGAACAAAACAATGGACAAAATGCCATGATATGCTGTAGGAACTCGCGAGAGAAGAGGAATGAATTGCTTGTAAAATCCACAGTCAGACTAAAGCAGGCACGGTGACATCAGGATCATAACATTATCACATAAATCAAAGCACTGACTGCTGCCAACAGTACATAGTATAGATAATGTGGTTCCAGGGGCACGCTCTGATGAAGGGCCTGTGGCCCTTGAACTGCATTAGCCTATTATTATTATTTTTATTATACACGTTTTATATAGCGCCAACAGTTTACGCAGAGATTTACAATGTATAGGGGAGGGGACAACACAATTACAGTACAGTTCAATACAAAAGGTACAGGAGGGCCTTGCTCGTAGAGATTACATTCTAAAGGGAGGGGGTGGTGGTACAAATGGTAATAGTTGCAGAGAATGATTGGATGGGGGTGGCTATTAGTCACACTATTATACCATTGGCTTTGGTCACTTTTGATTTATGTAAAGATATTATAACCTTGGCCTGATTATGCCTGTTTTAGCTTGACTGTGAATTTTACAAGCAATTTGTTCTTT
The DNA here is from genome assembly GCF_037356315.1 of Lithobates pipiens. Lineage (NCBI taxonomy): Eukaryota > Metazoa > Chordata > Amphibia > Anura > Ranidae > Lithobates > Lithobates pipiens. The sequence continues at coordinate 168,501,951 of NW_027507788.1, forward strand.
TACTCTTGTGAGTACCTTTTTATGAGTATTTTATAATTAACAAGTACATATTTTTATGAGGACATTTAGTCCATTTTTTTGTTCTCCATTTATAGCAGACCTCCCTTTCTGTGATGTGAGCTGCCTATTCTCTGTAAGGTTTGGACACTAAATGATGGTCTAGTCTGGTTACATTTGCAAAGCCTCTAGCAGCTGTTGCTAGCGCTGTGGAAATAATTTTTTTTGTTTTGTTTTTCTGTATTCATTCATGCAGCATGAAAATACATTTCAAGTAGAAATACATTTTTTTTTTTTGTGGGATTGGTTCACATCCATGTGCTGCAGTTTGACATAAAAGGGACATTTAATGGGATCATTCACACCTACATGTGTGCACTATCACACATACTGCGATAAACACCAATCAGCCCTATTGTCTCTTCTCTTATATGGCAAGTAATGCATTGCTCTGTGTCTGCATTTCTCCAGTGCCAGAGTGAGAAGTATAGATCATACAGTGTCTATATGGTGTAAGGAGTAGATTGGGATCATATGGTGTAAGCAGGAGACTGGGTCGAACGACATCCGCGTGGTGTGAGGAGATATTTTTGGGTGGACAGTGTCTGTTTGATATGAGAGGGAGATTAGGGTCTATAGTGTCTGTATGGTGTAGAAAAAGTTTGGGGTGTACAATGTTTGTATAGTGTGAGGAGGAGATTGGGGTGTATGATGTCTGTATGGTACGAGGAAGAGATTGGGGTGTATGGTGTCTGTATGGTGTAAGGATAAGATTGGAGTGTACATTGTTTGTATATTATGAGGAGGAGATTGGGATGTATGGTGTCTGTATAGTGTGAAGAAAAGATTGGGCTGTATGGTGTCTGTATGATGTGAGGAGGAGATTGGGATGTATGGTGTCTGTATAGTGTGAAGAAAAGATTGGGGTGTATGGTGTCTGTATGATGTGAGGAGGAGAGTGGGGTGTACAGTGTCTGTATGGTGTAAAAAAGAGATTGTGGTGTACAGTGTTTGTATAGTGTGAGGAGGAGATTGGGGTGTATGGTGTCTGTATGGTGCGAGGAAGAGATTGGGGTTTTGGTGTCTCTGAAGTGTAAGGAAGAGATTGGGGTATACATTGTTTGTATATTGTGAGAAAGAGATTGGGGTGTATGGTGTCTGTATGATGTGAGAAAGAGATTGGGGTGTATGGTGTCTGTATGATGTGAGGAGGAGATTGGGATGTATGGTGTCTGTATGGTGTGAGAAAGAGATTGGGGTGTATGGTGTCTGTATGATGTGAGGAGGAGATTTGGATGTATGGTGTCTGTATGATGTGAGGAGGAGATTGGGGTGTATGGTGTCTGTATGGTGTAAAAAAGAAATTGGGGTGTACAGTGTTTGTATAGTGCGAGGAGGAGATTGAAGTGTATGGTGTCTGTATGGTGTCTGTATGGTGTAAGGAAGAGATTGGGGTGTACATTGTATGTTGTGAGGAGGAGATTGGGATGTATGGTGTCTGTATGGTGTGAGGAGGACATTGGGGTGTATGGTGTCTGTATGATGTGAGGAGATTGGGGTGTATGCTGTCTGTATGATGTGAGGAGGAGATTGGGGTGTACAGTGTCTGTATGGAATGAGGAGGAGATTGGGTCTTATGCCCCGTACACACGAGCGGACTTTTCGACATCCAAACTCCGACGGACTGAGTCCGGCGGACTATCCGATCGTGTGTGGGCTGCAACGGACTTTAGCGAAGCTAAAGTCTGACGGACTTTAGAAATGAAGCATGCTTTAAATTTTCCCGACGGAACTCCGCCGGACCCGGTCCCCTTTGAAAAATCCGCTCGTGTGTGTGCTACTCCGACGGACTAAAACCGACGCTAGGGCAGCTATTGGCTACTGTCTATGAACTTCCTACGTCGAATCCAGTCGTACGTCATCACGTTCGACTCCGTCGGAGTTTGGTGTGATGGTGTGTGGTCAAGTCCGTTCGGTCGAAAAGTCCGCCAGAACTCCGTCGGAACTCCAGCGGAACTCCGGCGGAACTCCTTTGGAGGTCTGTCAGACTTAATTCCTCTCGTGTGTACGGGGCATTATGGTATCTGTATGGAATAGGGAGGATATTGAAGTATATGGTGTCTGTATGGAATGAATTAGGAAATTGGATTATCTGGTGTCTGTATGGAATGAATTAGGAGATTGGATTATCTGGTGTCTGTATGGAATGAATTAGGAGATTGGATTATCTGGTGTCTGTATGGAATAAGGAGCATATCGAGGTATATGGTGCCTGCATGTAGTAAGGAGGAGATTAAGGTATTACAATGTCTTTATGGTATTGACACCACAAAAGTCACCTTTCTCAAGTTTCCTTCGATTTATATTCGAGTTGTTGATTTAGATAAGGTGCAGGTGGTTTCTGTTTCCAGCAGAGGTGTTTAATGAATGCATTGGGGCTTTGTGCAAGAACAGAAATTGGACCCCACATCAGAATCACTCTTATATCAGGAGTCTCCCCTTACATCAGAGCCTCCCCTACACCAGCCTTCTCTTATATCAGAGTTCTCTGTACATTAGAGTGCTCCCTTATATCAGAGTCACATCTTACATCAGGGTCCCCCCTTACATAAGCCTCCCCTCACCTCAGAGTCCCATCTTACATCAGATTCCCCTATAACATGAGAAGTCTCCCCTTACATCAGTCTGCTCCTACATCAGGAATCTCCCCTTACACCAGAGTTCCCTCTTATATCAGGAGTCTCCTCCTACATCAGGAGTCTCCTCCTACATCAGAGTCCACTACACCACATGTTCACTAGGGAAAAACGGTCCCTCAATGCTAGGTAATAAGCATCTTTCTGTATCAGTTCACATAAAAAAAATCCCCCGTGCAAACTCTCAGATACATTGTGTAAAACGTACTGTATTGCACAATATTCTCATCTGTGGATGGTCAATTATAGAGTCACACAGTACTCTCCCCTATTAACATTCCTATTGGTGAAGTCACGATATTAAGCGTCTGCTGGTTTCTTGCACTCTTTAAAGAATGACATATTGATCTTATTCCAAATAAGATCATCTCCTGCTTAGTTCCCCCATCTACTGAACCTTATGCCCTAATTTCAGACTCATAAAAGTGTCTCAAAGGTAAATTTCACAGCTGTAATCAATTCATTATCAATTGCAAAATCTTCAGTAAATGCCAACATTCTACTATATAGATAAACCAGGTGCAATTCTTTGGATATAAAGAGTTTCAAAACAAAAGGAAGAGATCTCTAGCTCTCAATAAGGCTGGATTCACACCTATGTTTTAGTGCTTTTTGCAGATTTGCACTACAGTCCATTCAACATTGTTTCCTATGGAACAGGTTCTGTTGTGCAAATCTGCAAAATGCAAAAAGCACTAAAAATGCATAGGTGTGAATCCAGCCTAAAGGACTTTCCCCTACATTTAGTCCTTGTAACAATGGTCACCAAACCAAACAGAGAGAGTGAATCTTCCTGGGGTGACACAGCAATAAATACCTGATGGGGGGCCTTTTCCCACTGCTTCCAAAGCATAAAAAAGAAAATTGGCTTTAGACACTGTACAATTTCATAGTTAGTTAGGTTGAATAAAGACACCAGTCCATCCAGTTCAACCTGAGTGAGGCCGCGTACACACGGGTGGATTGTCTGCCCAACTAAGTTCGGCAGGCAATCCGACAGACAGTCCGTTCAAAATTTGCATGAACGGACTTGACCACACACGATGAGCAGACAGTCCGCTGAAAGCGTGCGTGATGACGTGTACAGCACGTACGACGGGACTAGAAAAACGACGTCCTATACACTGCAATGCAACCTTCGGCCGTGTAAACCCTTTCTGAGCATGCGCCATACTTGGTCCATCCAACTTGCCTACACACGAGCGGACTGTCCGCTGAAACCAAGTTTGGACGGACAAAACCAAGTTTGAACGGACTGTCTTACGGAAATTCCGTAACCCTTTGTTCGTCAGACTGTCCGCTGAAGCCCACACACGAGCGGATTGTCCGCTGAAACACTGTTCAGCGGACTAAGTTGGACAGACAATCCGCCCGTGTGTACGCGGCCTTAGTGTCTACAATTGTCCCTATCCCTGTACATTGCACACTCACATCGGTCCCTACCCTCAAGGAGCCCACAATCCAAGGTCCCCATTCATATACTAAGGCCAATTTTGGACAGAAGCCAATTAACCTACCTGCATGTCTTTGGATTGTGGGAGGAAACTGGAGTACCCGGAGGAAACCCATGCAGGCACAGAGAGAACATGCAAACTCCAGGCAGGTAGTGTCATGGTTGGGATTTGAACCAGTGACCCTTCTTACTGCTAGGTGAAAGTGCTAACCACTACACTACTGTGCTGCCCAAATTTAAAACTGAACTAAAGTTCCCTATACCAATCCCCCCTCTAGGAATGTGGCTACTGCAAGCTCTCATGCAGGTGCCATCATCTTTGCTTGGTCCTCTTCCAGGTTCAGTGTCTTCAGCCTTCTTGATTGACCATCATGTGATGATGTAACTCCTCATGAATGGGTGTTACATCATCTCAGGACCAAGGCACGTTGAGATTGTATATGCATCAGGCACATAATTTGTCTTCTACACAAAGTTCCACTTTAAAAAAATTATCCCAGGAGCAGATTTAAAGGTAGGATAAACTGCAAATTTAAAGCCCCAGAAACTGACAAAATGTTTCTTTATTGTAAATTGTATGAAAATTCGAACTACTGAATTCTAAAATTCTGGTACAGCTGCAATGTTTCCTGAAACAATTACTGCTGACCTTTTCCATAGAGATGATCTTTAATATTGAATAAAAACAGAGAAGGAAGAGGTGACTAACATGTATTTTCATCGGCAGGGGACTGTTTGTTGGATGCACCAGGCAGGATTCTGGACCTTCCCCAGGATCTTCCCGGAACATCAGCTAAATACGATTTGGACAATCAGTGTCGCCAGGTTTTTGGAAAAGAGTTCTGCCACTGTCCTAATACCAGGCCAGAAGATATCTGTGCCCAGCTCTGGTGTAAAATCCAAGAGGATCAAGCTTGCCATACCAAAAATGGCAGCCTGCCCTGGGCTGATGGGACGCCTTGTGAGGACGGCCGCGTATGCTGGGAGGGAGTCTGTCAAGAAGAAGAGGATGTTCTTAAACCAAAGGTAATTTCAAAACTGTAACCCTGGCAGTTGTTACACCTTCCAATTCATGAAACATTGCATGCAACTCCTATCATTGCCACATGATCATGAGCAATTCTATGATGTAATGAAATTATATACTTGATCACATAGTGGTCACTACACTGCAGCCAGGACCTTCTAAAATGAAATACGATGACTCAGCTTAGACTTGCATTCTGTTCTGTAGAGGCACATTAATGGGAAATGGCTAACATCTCAAAACTAAACATTAGAGCTAAACACTGGAAAATCCTCTACACTTTACTCATGATGAATCATTTCTCAGAGGAAATTGCATTCAGTAACGGCAATATAGTAATATCACAGCCAGAATGAATAATAAAATGAATAATAAAAACATTTTTTTCAATAATGTTTGAGCATGTTATAACTTCATTAATGAATAGGCCAGCCATAAATTATGTAGCTAAAGTTGCAATTCCAACTATCCTACCTAATATAAAATGGTAGTGTTCCTTTCTTTTTCTTGTTATAAAATTTTAGAATTTTATATATTCAAGTGTCAGTTCTATTACACTTAAAAAAAAAAAAAAAAAAAAAAGCTGCACATAGTTTAAGTTTTTCTCTTATTTTTGTTATGACTCCTAAGTAGATGTACACTCAAAAACTAGAATTGCATACTAGTTCACTTTTTAACCACCTCCCGCCCGCCCTATAGCCAAATGACGGCCGTAGAGCAGGCGGGTACCTTCGACTGGTCGTCCCTGGACGTCCTTGTGTTTACTTCCGCAATGCGCGCCGCCGGGGGGCGCGCATCGCGGAAGTTTTGTGAACGGCCAATCAAAGCGGCCGTTCACAGCGCGATCGCAGCTGCCAATGGGAGATGATCTCAAATGTAAACATATGAGATCATCTCCCATTGCCGTGTCTCTCCCTCCTCACACAGAGACAGCGTGTGAGGAGAGAGAGGATCCATCTGTCCCAGTGCCATCTGTCAGCCCCAGTGCCATCTGTCAGCCCCAGTGCCAGTGCCATCTGTCAGCCCAGTGCCATCTGCCAGTAGTGCCAGTGCCGCCAGTGCCACCTGCCAGCGCCAGTGCCACCTGCCAGTGCCAGTGCCAGCGCCAGTGCCACCTGCCAGCGCCATCAGTCAGCCCCAGTGCCATCAGCCCCAGTGCCGTCAGCCCCAGTGCCGCCAGTGCCACCTGCCAGTGCCAGTGCCACCTGCCAGCACCAGTGCCACCTGCCAGCGCCAGTGCCATCCGTCAGCCCCAGTGCCGCCAGTGCCGTTAGCCCCAGTGCCGCCAGTGCCGCCAGTGCCACCTGCCAGCACCAGTGCCACCTGCCAGCGCCAGTGCCATCCGTCAGCCCCAGTGCCGTCAGCCCCAGTGCCGCCAGTGCCAGTGCCGTCAGTGCCACGTGCCACCTGCCAGTGCCACCTGCCAGCACCAGTGCCACCTGCCAGCGCCAGTGCCATCCGTCAGCCCCAGTGCCGTCAGCCCCAGTGCCGTCAGCCCCAGTGCCAGTGCCACCTGCCAGTGCCACCTGCCAGTGCCATCTGCCAGCCGCAGTGCCATCTGCCAGCCCCATTTGCCAGCGCAATTAGCCAGAGCAAATAGCCAGCACCATCTGCCAGTGCCAGTGCCATCTGCCAGTGCCAGCCCCAGTGCCATCTGTGAGCGACATCTGCCAGCGACATCTGCCAGCGACATCTGTCAGCCCCATCTGTCAGCCCCATCTGTCAGCCCCATCTGCCTTCAGTGCCATCTGCCTCCAGTGCCATTTGTCAGTGCCACGTGTCGTCAGTGCCACGTGTTGTCAGTGCCACGTGGGGTCACTTTGTGGGCATTTCCATTGTCCTGGTGCTCCAGGGCCTTCAAAACTGTAATAGGTGGTTGAGAAATAAGATGTGTAATTTATGCTCCTAGAACGCCTGATGGTGCTATTTCAATATTGGGCCTCTGTATGTGGCCAGGCTGTGTAAAAGTCTCACACATTTGGTATCGTTATACTCAGGAGGAGTAGTAGAATGTATTTTGGGGTGTCATTTTTGCTATATACATGCTATGTGTTGGAAATATCTTATAAATGGACAACTTTGCGTAAAAAAAATGCGTTTTCATTTTTTTTACACATTTTCCCAAAACTTCTGGAAAAAAAATGAACCATTCAAACGACTCAATATGCCTCATAGATTATACGTTGGGGTGTTAGCTTTCCAAAATGGGGTCACTTTGTGGGCATTTCCATTGTCCTGGTGCTCCAGGGCCTTCAAAACTGTAATAGGTGGTTGAGAAATGAAATGTGTAATTTATGCTCCTAGAACGCCTGATGGTGCTATTTCAATATTGGGCCTCTGTATGTGGCCAGGCTGTGTAAAAGTCTCACACATTTGGTATCGTAATACTCAGAAGGAGTAGCAGAACGTATTTTGGGGTGTCATTTGTGGTATACACATGCCATGTGAGAGAAATAACCTATTACATTGAAAATTTTGTGAGAAAAAAAAAAAAAAATCTTCATTTTGCAAAGAATTGTGGGAAAAAGATGACAACATCAAAAAGCTCACCATGCATCTTAGTAAATACCTTGGAATGTCTACTTTCAAAAAAGGGATCATTTGGGGGGTATTTGTACTTTCCTGACTTGTTCGGGTCGCAAGAAATGACATAAGCCACCAGTAGATCAGGTGTGATCAATTTTTTATGATTCGCACCACAGCTTGTAGACTCTCTAACTTTCACAAAGACCAAATAATATCCACTAATTTGGGTTATTTTACCAAAGATATGTAGCAGTATAAATTGTGGCCAAAATTTATGAAAAAAAATTATAATTTGCAAAATTTTATCACAGAAACAAAGAAATATGCGTTTTTTTTCAAAATTAAAAAAATGAGTAATTGTCATTCAAAGTGTGAGAGCACCAAAAGCTGAAAATTGGTCTGGTCAGGAAGGGTGTTTAAATGCCGAGTAAGCAAGTGGTTAAAAAAACTTTTTTCACTCTGCAGGGCTTCAGGGACAGACCAGAAGCTGTCCAAGAAGCCCTAGAGCAGGGATATGCAATTAACGGACCTCCAGCTGTTGCAGAACTACAATTCCCATGAGGTATAGCAAGACTCTGACAGCCACAAGCATGACAGTCAGAGGCAGGATGGGACTTGTAGTTTTGCAACAGCTGGAGGTCCGCTAATTGCATATCCCTGCCCTAGAGGATGAAGGGGGAGAGGTTCAGGGATTTGAAATCTCCAGACTGCTACACTGGCTGCATGGGCACTGACAGCGCATCACCTGTGGGAGGTAAGTACAGTGAAGACCGGGGAGGTGAGGAGGGTCTAGGATATTAGTTCACCTTTTAATTTTTAATTTTTTTTGAAAAAGTGAACTCTTTAATTTTCAACATTTAGCATTCTCCAGGCACTCTTTCAATAAAATTATCTCCAGTGCTCCTGCCATGGAGGTCTACGTTCAGGCACTTTCTGTTATAGGGTGACAATGTCACTGTCTCCTATTTCCAGTCCTGTCTTATTAACCTGTTGCATAAGCCCCTGGTGGAGGCTACAAGCAGCTGTGCCAACAAACATGGTCCCGGCATGGTTACAATTGGAAAGCCTTTCCAGGGCAATGATGTACTCCAGCAACGCTGGAGCGAGTGTATGTAGACAGGAGGCAGTTGGACCAAAAATTATTTAAGCCGAATACCCAAGAGCATCAAACAAGGGACCTCTAAGACTAGGCTTGGTGCACAAATTTTAGGGTTGATCGTTGTATGTAATCATTTAAGTATAAGATTACAATGGTGTATAATTTTCAAACAATGTAAATTGTGCTTGAAATCAACTACCAATCCTTGTGTGATTTTTGTCTCCTAGGTTCCTGTGGATGGAAATTGGGGGACTTGGGGTCCCTGGGGCGAATGCTCACGGAGCTGTGGAGGAGGTGTACGTTTTTCCTATCGAGAATGTAACAATCCAGAACCTGAGAATGGTGGCAAATACTGCCAAGGCCAGAGAGCCATCTATGAATCATGCAACACCCAGGAGTGCCCCTTGCAAGGTAGGTATATTTCCATCGACCAGCTTTCTCCTGACTCAATACCCTGAAGCACAGCTAAATCCTAAACTGGTCTGTTTATATCCTGTCATAGACTGTACCTAGCTGGTGTGTGGTTTTTTTAATTCCTCAACAGTTACTTTTTTTTTGACTGTAGAAGTCCTCTTCTGGTCTCTGTGCCCACACAGTACCTGCAGATACATCTCCAATGATGTCAAAATCCCACTATGCCATGAGCTCCTTGTGGACCCCAAGCTGTTTTGGAACACTGGTATCAGCTTGTAGTCCAGAGGGCGTGCCAAACCTAGGGTGATAAAATTGTTCCTGTTTAGGTAGCAGTTCAAGGTGTTGTCGCCTCTAGGACTGGAAACTGAAAACTGGCAGGATCACCAGGTAAAAAAGTAAGAAAATTTTAAAAAGAAGAGGCAATAGTTCTGTGGCTGGAACAATGTTTACTACTATCTTATTAATTTTAGTTATACTCTTGTTTGGTGTACAATAGAAGTTCTCCATACAGTATGACTGTATCCCTGGAAAGTCCAGGAAAAGATACTACTGGAAATAATTTACCATATAAAAGTGTAGGCAAGCCAGGACCAGCATGGCTTTCCAAGCATTTAGAGTGTATCATCTAAGATCACAAGGTACAGAGTGTACGGTACAAAGTGATTTCACACTGCTGGCAGACACATTCACCTCTTCCTGCACATACCTGCATGGGTTTCAGTCCCAGTCTGGTTTTTCCTGGATTCTCTTCACCTATGTTATGTTGTGTTTTGCAGAGAAGAGTTTCCGGGAGGTGCAGTGTGAGAAGTACAATGCCTATAACTACACAGACAGACAAGGAAACCTCATTGAGTGGATTCCTAAGTACTCAGGTGTCTCCCCCCGGGACCGATGCAAGCTCATGTGTAGGGCACGTGGGGGCAGCGAATTCAACGTTTTCCAACCTAAGGTGAGATTTTGTGAACTGCACTATCATAAAGTGGGTCCGTTCTTTTCTCTTACAAACTACTAATAACTGAATGATTACATGATTCAAACCCACCATCACCTTTTTATTTTCCTCTTTTCCCTGATACCTGGCTTACAAACATGGTCATCTGTCCACAAATGATATTTGGAGAGTTAAAGTGTATCAAAAGGCAAAACATTTTTTTTAGTATTGGACGGAGTAGGAACGGGCTTGAATCTCTGTCAGCTTTTTATTGGTGTCTATATCCCTGCTGTGGAGATTTGCTTTCTCAACCAATGTTACCAGGACTGAAAGTGATGGAAATATTTAATGGCACAGTTGTCACCAGAACAGGAATAAAGGAGAAGTCTTCCAATGAGGACACCTGTTCTGGTGATAAATATCTAGAAGATTTCCCTCAGATTGGAAAGATTTCCTCTTTCTGTTGTCTACAGGACAGGAAGTGAAGGAAAGTGTCTCCAATGACAAAGATGGCAAAAAACCCAACAGGGCTTCTACCCCTTCCCTACTCTCCAGAATGAAAAAGATTTTGGTTCAGATATACTTTAAAGTCCAGTTCTACCCTAAGGGGTTCAAATGCCGCATACACATGACTGGCCTTTTTTAGACGGACTTGGTCAGGCGGACAATCCAACGGACTTTGCAGCTGAGGTCTGCCGGACTTTCAAACGAACGGACTTGCCCACACGATCACTCCAAAAGTCTGGTGGATTCGAATGTGATGATGTAGAATAAGGAAGTTCAAATACAGTAGCCAATAGCTGCCCTAGCGTCGGTTTTAGTCTATCAGACTAGCACACAGACGAAAGGATTGTCAGCTAGGAAGCCGAGTCCGGTGGACAGATTTGAAGGAAGTTTTATTTCTAGGTCCGCCGGACTTTGGGGAAGAAAAAGTCCGCTGGAGCCCACACACGATCAAATTGTCCGCCGGATTCAGTCCGCCGGACCAAGTCCGTAGAAAAGTCCGGTTGTGTGTATGTGGCATTAGGCTCCAGGGTTCTAACTTTCTTTCTTTTTCTATTGAATAAAGTAGAGAGGGATGGTGTCATCAATAGGGAGGGGGTAAAGCCCTAAGGAATGATTCTATTGTAAGGGTTATTACTGCTGCCATTAGGTATATTTGCTCTTGCTTCCTGCCCTCAAAACTAAAAGAAATGAAGTGATTGTAAATCTGTCCAATGGTGACAAAGTAACAGAAACATTTTTCCTATAGTAGAGTGGTGAAGGGTTGACACCACTTCCAGATTTTTATTTCTGTGTGTGCCTCTCTGTCTTCGTAACAACAACATTATACTTAGGCCGCGTACACACAGGCGGACTGTTCGCCCAACTTTGTCCGCTGAACAGTGTTTCAGCGGACAGTCTGCTCGTGTGTGGGCTTCAGCGGACAGTTTCAGCGGACAGTCTGACGAACAAAGTTTTTCGGAATTTCCGTAAGACTGTCCGCTGAAACTTGGTTTGAGCGGACAGTCCGCTCGTGTGTAGGCTTGTTCGACAAACTAAGTCTCGCGCATGCTCAGAAAGAATTTACACGGCGAAGGTTGCATTGCAGTGTATTGGACGTCGAATTTCTCGTCCCGTCGTACGCGCCGTTCACGTCATCGCGCAAGTTTTCAGCGGACTGTTCGTTCGTCGTGTGTGGTCAAGTCCGTTCATGCTAATTTTGAACGGACTGTTTGTCAAACTGTTTGACGAACCTAGTTGGGCGGACAGTCCGCCCGTGTGTACGCGGCCTTAGGGTTTTTGTCTGCATCAGACAAAAAAAAGGAGGTTATTATCTGCATTCTGCATCTTTTATCAAAATAATCCCTAGTGATCCTGCTACAAAGGACCTTATACAGGCACTACCAGTTAGGAGGTGATAGCTGTCTCACAACTGTGCTCTTGTGTTGTCTCCCTACGGTCACATATGAGCTTGCAATGGAGACATCGAGTGGCCATTTCAACGTGCATGCTGTCATTATCAGGAACCATGCCAGGGCAATGATGTGCAGTCAACGCTGGAGCAAGACCATGTAAACATGAAGTGTCTGAAAGAGGATGGAGGACATCAGCTGCACTGAAATAAGAAAAAAGGTAAACACAAAAACTTTAAAGCTGGGTTCACATTTCTACGCTGCAAGAACGCACACAATACCACAATGTGCAAAATCACAAGTGGTCCACTTTAGGGTGCGGCAGTGCCCTTTATTGTTAATGGTGCCCCGATGCACCTTGCCAACAGACGTGCTTTGTAGCAAACCCCAAGGCATAGTAATGCACTACTGTGATTTGAAGTGCGCTACATTCCAAAAAAAAAAGAAACGTTTGCAGCTTTATGGTGCTTTAGGCAGCCCATTCATATAAGGCTTCATGCACACGAGACGCAGATGCAAACTCTGCTGGACACATGTTTTTAAAAGCTGAAACCGGTGATTAGAAACACCCGTTTTGCCGTGATTTTTACAGCGATTTAGTGACGTTTTACCGCATTTGCGTCTAGAAGTGTTTAGTTAAGCTAACATCATAGACCCTCCCCAGCTCAAAAAACAGTATTATTAACTATTTCAGCAATTTTGTGAGACCAGAGTGAGTAGCAGCAGTTGTGAGAGCAGCAGTGTACTTGTATTTATCTTGTCACTAGCCACGGCACCTGCCACAAGTTGTGGATTGTCCACTTGGCACGTGACATGCCACATCACCTGCCACATCACTTGCCACGTCACCTGCCACAAGTTGTGGATTGTCCACTTGCCACGTCACCTGCCACAATTTGTGGATTGTCCACTTGCCACGTCACTTGCCACGTCACCTGCCACAAGTTGTGGATTGTCAACTTGCCACGTCACCTGCCACAAGTTGTGGATTGTCAACTTGCCACGTCACCTGCCACAAGTTGTGGATTGTCCACTTGCCATGTCACCTGCCAGGTCACTTGCCACGTCACCTGCCACAAGTTGTGGATTGTCCACTTGCCACGTCACTTGCCACTTCACCTGCTACGTCACTTGCCACAAGTTGTGGATTGTCCACTTGCCACGTCACTTGCCACCTGCCATGTCACTTGCAACAAGTTGTGGATTGTCCACTTGCAATTGCAATTGTTTAACATTTTTTAATGTTTTTTCATCATTTGCAATCATTTTTGAGATTTTTAATGTAAAAAAAATAGGTCACCTTTAAAAACGCTTATAAATGAAAACGTGGCAAAATGCATTAGCAGCGTTTTGTCCCACATTTTACCGAGTTTTGGGTCTGAAAGGTGGAAACTTTTGCGTCTGAACCCATTTTTTTGCTTTTGGAAAAACGAGGTTAAACGCAACTGCATAAAAATGGCAAAAAACGAGACTGTGTACATGGACACATAGGATAACATTGAATGAGTTCAGGGGCAGTTGAAAAAAGTGTCCAACTGCCTCTGAACACGCGTTTAACAGCGGCTCATGTGCATGAAGCCTAAATATGCTGCTCTGACACAATTGGGTTGATTTACTAATAGAATGTGCACTTTGCAAGAGCAGTTTCTCCAGAACTTAGTAAATGAGGGAAAGGTCTGCTGACTTCCATTATCCAATCATGTGCAAGCAAAATTTATTGATTTATTTTCCTTGCATGTGATTGGTTATTCGTTGCAAAGTAAAGCTTCATCTCATTAATTAAGCTCTGGTGCAACTACACTTACAAAGTGCACAGTCTATTTGCCTTCAGTAAATCAACCCAGAGTCCTGTTAAAGTGCAAAACAACTCACATCAACGCACTTGTGTTAATGCACCCAGCCCAAGGGTCTGTTCACACTTGTCAGTTTCCCTGAAGAATTTTAGCAGCATGAAAAAAGTAGTTTTTTCCTGTTCACTGCAGTTTAGTGTGCAGAGTAAAAAGATAACTAATTAATAGTGTTTGTTTTTTAACTTCACAATTGGGACTTTGGACTTTGGAAAGTGGTTTGATACAGAGGATACAACTACAGTTTTTATTTCAGGCTGAGTGCCATTTTTTAAATATTACCTTACAGAAAATTATTTTACAATCAATTAAATGCTAAATTTCAGACCCCATGCAGGTGTAGTATGGTGGCTGCAAAACAGTCAGAGCTCAGCAATTTTCTACCCTAACATCTGGAAAACATTTACACAGCTCTCACATTAAAACTCTGCTGAATGTCAAGCTCAGAATGTCTTATTCAGTTATCCAGATTACTGCACATAGCCGTCTATTACATCAGCCTAGATGTGTGTATGTGTTAGGAAAAGCTCACTATACAGACTGTTGGAATCGTCCCAACCTGAATGTAACTGCCAGTTATTAAGTGCATATAGGTTAGACAGTGCTAAAGCCAAAACTTTGTTTTTTTTATCATTTGGAAGGAGAAAGGGAGGATTATAACCCGTATCAGTATTTTTATTGCCATCTGTCCCCTATTGAGGAGATTTTTGTTCACTTCCTGTCCCCATAGCCACAACAGGAAGTGAGACCAAATCTCTCCAAAGTGAAGGAAGTACCTGGTTGTACCAGGGTCACCAGAACTAGTGTTCCTATTGCAATATTTTCTCTTTATTCCTTTTCTGTCAACCAAAACTGTGGGACTTTCTTTCACTTTAATTGATAATGGTAAACAGGACAAATAGAGATGGTGAATCTCCCTAAAAGGGGCACAGACAGCAATAAAAAGCTAACAGGTACTCGATTTCCTCTCCACTCTCAGTATCTATTGTATCTATTGAACCAGCTGATGTCGTCCGTCATTCAGTACATGTGTGCGGGGCTTTTCACTCTGTAGAGCTCAGTGAGGAGAGCTCTGAGGCTCTCTTGGTGTCAGGGAAAATTGTTAGAAGTGATTCATGCTGATAGCACAGGAATGAAGCATCAGACAGAAATGACACTTAGCGCTCTTAATTGAGGCAAGCACATTCTATTGAGGGATATGCTTTGACCATATTTCATGTCAGAGGTTTACAACCACTTTAATTCTGCTTTAACACAGCAAGCTGTAGAAGACTAAAAATCTGAGCCAAATCTTCCTTTTGTCCTGCCAGGAACTCTATCTGTACACAGTGTACACTACAGATGAAATATACACAGACTGCTCATCTGCCTGTTTATAAGCTTCATGACCATCTCCTTCTCTGCTAGGTGATAGATGGCACCCTGTGTGGTCCAGAAAGCCTATCGGTCTGCGTACAGGGTCAATGCATTAAAGCCGGGTGTGATCATGTATTGCATTCCTCGAAGAAGCTGGACAAATGTGCAGTGTGTGGAGGGGATGGATCGAGCTGCAGGAAAATATCTGGATCGCTCAACAAGTCCAAGTAAGAACTTCTGGGTGGGATCTGCATGGAGGGTCAGGAATTGCTGTGAATTCATACAAAATAGAAACATATCAAGTCATTTTGCCATGCTAAAACACAGATATTCTTTAGCCGTATCAATTTCTGAATCTGATTTATTAACAGGACGAGTACGGGGACATATATTGTATTCTGGTAGCGGAATTACATTATCTATCAACTATCTATTATCTACTATCTATCAGTCCATCCCCACATGCCAGGGTGCTAGGAGTAACCCTAGACCTTGAACTCTCCTTTCAGGCCCACATCCAATCTCTGTCCAAATCATGCCGTCATGCAACATTTCCAGAATACGCCCCTTTTTAACCAATGACATCACCAAACTTCTTATTCTCTCCCTGGTTATCTCTCGCTTCAACTACTATAACTCCCTTCTCATTGGATTACCTTTACATAGACCATCCCCCCTTCTGTTCATAATGAATGCTGCTGCAAGACTCATCCACCTTACCAGCCATTAGGTGTCCTCCACCCCTCTCTGCCAATCCCTCCAGTGGCTTCCACTCACCCAACGAATAAAATTCAAAGTACTAACAATAATTTACAAAGCTGTCCATAACTCTTCCCCCAGCTACATCACTGACATAGTCCCAAAATACCAACCAAGCCTCTCTCTTTGGTTCTCCCAAGACCTCCTGCTCTCTAGCTCCCTTGTCACCTCCTCCCATGCCCGCCTCCAGGATTTCTCCAGAGCTTCTCCCATCCTTTGAAACTCCCTACCCCAACCTGTCCGACTGTCCCCTAATCTATCCATCTTTAGACGATCCCTGAAAACCCTTCTCTTTAAAGAAGCCTACCTTGCTTCTAACTAATACACTGTTTTGCTTCCTCCATCAGCTCATCAAACACAGCTATTACCTTTTGTACCAATTGACCCTCCCTCTTAGATTGTAAGCTCTAACGAGCAGGGCCTTCTCATTCCTTTTGTGCCAAATTGTATTGTAACTGTAATGTCTGCCTTCATTTTGTTAAGCATTTCGCAAACTATATTAATTCTGTATAATAATAATAATAAAAATAACAATATATTTAATAATATATTACTGAATGCAAAGTTTCATTAATATATGTCTTTAATATCTTCCTGGAGCTTTAAAGGTTGTGTAACATTGTTTCTATAGCAGTTACATAGATTCTTCCATCAATTTTAACATCTGTGTAGCAAATGAAATTATAAAGGTGAACACTGCTTGTTTTGCAACAAGGCACCACATGTTAAAACTGCAGGAGGGGAAAGTGCCTAAGGAGCACATGACAACCGTTCAGATACTCATATCATGTTTACAGTGTCAGGATGTTAATTAGAATTGTACTCCAGGCACAGAAACTTTAACTAAAATATATTCCTCAATAGGCACAAAAGATATAAATACACTCTTGTGTTCCCCAGATTCCTTTGCAAACCCAATTATTACCTTGTAAAAGAAGCGGTGAAATCATTACTGTGCTGTACATAGTCTGTGCAAAGTGCAAAAGGGGGCAGAGACAAGACCAGCAATCCCACACAAGGAGAGAGGGCATCAATCACTAGTCTTTATTACCGGAAGCTCCTGCACAAAGACAAACTTTCAGGCTGGATTACTGCACAGATCTGGAAGAAATACACAAAGTGTGCCATGAATAATGTGAGAATATATACACCTCTTATATTTAGGTAATGTGTGTGCTAGGTGTTAGTGTAGATTTTTAGTGTAGGTAAATTTATTTTAGCTCAGGGCTAAGTCTGAGCTGTGAATCTGGGTCAGGGTTAGTGAGTCATGGCTGATTGTCTCATCCTAGCAGCCTCTCAGGTGCCTCCCCCTGTTTTTTGGGACATTGGAGGATGTCCTGGACATAGTGAGTGGAGACTAGGAGGATTGGCTTGGAATATTTATGAGGACTTCCGCCAATCCCCAATAAAGGGCTGGCAGGCCACCTCATAAATAGACATGAGTCATGCCAGAAGAGGCAGCTGGGTGGAGGATGGAGCTTTAAGGAGGCTGTTGGTGGCCCTTAAGGGTGACCCCTAGTCTGGGGAGGGGTGGCCTCAAGCCAGGGTTTGGGGGCTTGGCTGGATCCTACCAAATACGCATGGAGGAAGCCTTCCTGGAGGCATGAGAACAAGGACAGAAGACAGCAGGAACAGGTCAGCACTAGGGGCCTCAGGTTCCTGCCTGTAATGGGCCAACGCTTAAAATATGACTGAGAGCCTGTCAGATCATCTCAGTGATCCAGTTGAGTTCTGGAGGAAGAGGTGGAACTGTATATAGAGACTGTATATAGGAAGAGTTGTCCTGAAGTTCGTTGTTAAAGTCAATGGGCATCCCATAACCTCCCACCCCTATGCAAGTTATTACCCTCAGTAAATAACAAACACAAAGTCACAGACTGTTCTCTGACTCTGGAGTGCTCGTGAAGATTCTGTGTGCTTTGCTGTCTAGGGTGGGGATTCTGTTTCATCTGCGGTCCTTAACAACTTCAGCCCCGGAGGATTTTACCCCCTTCCTTACCAGAGCACTTTTTGCAATTCTGAATTTCGTCGCTTTAACTGACAATTGCGCAGTCATGCGACATTGCACCCAAACAAAATTGACGTCCTTTTTTTTCCACAAATAGAGCTTTATTTTAGTGGTATTTAGTGGTAAAATAAATACCTCTGCAGTATTTATGTTTTGCGCTATAAACAAAAGAAGAGTGACACTTTTGGAAAAAACACAGTCTTTTTTACTTTTTGCTATAATAAATATCCCATTTAAAAAAAAAAAACATATTTTTGGTAAAAAAATCTCAATAATCATACATTGATTGTTTGTGCAAAAGTTATAGCATCTACAAAATAGGGGATAGATTTATGGCATTTTTTTTTTTTTTTACTAGTAATGGCAGTGATCTGTGATTTTTTTCGTGACTGCGACATTATGGTGGACACATCGGACACTTTTGACACATTTTTGGGACCATTCACATTTACACAGCGATCGGTGCTATAAAATTGCACTGATCACTGTGTGTAATGTGACTGACTGGGAAGGGTTTAACACTAGGAGGCACTGCAGGGGTTAATTATGTTCCCTGGGAGTGATTCTAACTGTGGGGGGAGGGGAGGGGACTCACAAGGGGAGGAGACCGATCGGTGCTTCTCTGTACTGAGAACACACCATCGGCCTCCTCTCCACTGACAGGACGTGGATCTGTGTGTTTACATACACAGATCCACAGTCCTGCTGTGTTCCCGAGCAATCGCGGGTGCCCGGCGGACATCGTGGCCACCGGGCACGTGCACCAGGTCCCGAGCAACGCCGCGCGCGAGCCCCCTAGACGGCCGGGAATGGATAGGAGATCCCATCTGCGGTGTCATATTACAATACGCCGGTGCTGAAGTGGTTAAAGTGCTTGTAAACCCGGGTAACAAAAAAAAACCTTGCAAGCCAAAGGCATTACGAATTACTTACCTGAGAACGAAGCCCCTGCAGCCATCCTTGTCTCCCCCTCCAGCCGGTGACATCTCTCGCAGAGGTTACTTCCGGGTATCGCGGCTCCAACCAATCACAGCGTCACTCCCTCATGCACGCGGGAGCCACCGGGAACACGTACGGGCCATTGCTTCAGTTGGCTTAAGTGCGCATGTGCCAATGAC
Source organism: Lithobates pipiens (assembly GCF_037356315.1). Classification (NCBI taxonomy): domain Eukaryota; kingdom Metazoa; phylum Chordata; class Amphibia; order Anura; family Ranidae; genus Lithobates; species Lithobates pipiens. The sequence continues at coordinate 168,521,077 of NW_027507788.1, forward strand.
ATCGGCACATGCAAATACAGGGATGTCTCCTAAACCATGCAGGTTTAGGAGATATCCAGTGCAGCTATAAGTAAGCCTAATTATAGGCTTGCCTATAGTTTAAAGTGGTTGTAAAGGGTTTACAAACAATTTAAGGGGGGTGCGCTACACTGGAATTCAGCTATTAGCACACCAGTCACTGGCTGTCATGGACTACTTTATATCATAGATACAGCTGAATGCTTCCATCTTGTCTCAGATCTTTTTCTCATTGTTGTGGGGCTCCTGTACAGTCATTTTTTGCCATCATCTCAATAATTATTCTGGAGAGAAATCTCTTCTGAACTTTGCTTAGGAGAAGTTATTTGTAACTTGTACATCCATTCTAATTTCCACTATCTGCTTAATGTATCCTTCATAGCACTTTAGAATTATGTTAGAATTTTAGTGAAATAGAGAATTAAATAATTGCTGTTTTTTTTTGTGTTTAACACACAACAATTCAGGCTAGGTGTACAAGGGTGTCTTGGGATTTTAAGGACCTTAGCAACACTCTGCATGGTGATACATTAGGTGGTACATTTTGTACAGTGACAAGCTCTAATATGCTGGAGGCATTCTGTGTTCCTGAATGAGGAATTGTCAGTTTTTCCTTAGCCTGCTAACTTCTGGTCCAACAGAATGACCAGTTCTACAAAAGCCTACATAAACCTGCTATATACTCACTGATATAATATGTAGACTTAATGACCAAGAAAGATATTGATGCACTCACATCTGCAAGCTATTTCCTTCTCTTGGTTTCACTTAAATTGACAGCAGAATGTAGGAGCAGGGTTCAGACGCTGCATATAACATATTATGAGTTAAAGCTGCGTCTCTACCCAGTATAAGCCTCATTAGATGCAAGTATGATACTTCTAGAAGAGCATAACCTCTCATCTGCAGCTTTTCCAAGAACGCCCAAGCCCCCCCAGACTTGAATTACAGACATTAGCAGTGTTGGAGATCTCAGTGTTAATCCAGTTATATATATTTACCAATAAATATTTAATCATAGATTTTATCAGTTCAAAAAAAAAATCTTAAACTTAAGAATTGATAATTAAACACAACAAAATTTTGGTATTTGGTGACATGTGATTGGATTTTCTGCCTCGACAAATTATAATTCAATTGAAAATCACTATTTTGCATTCTATCATTAAAAATTATTGTTTATTGGTATTAGGCATGTGGTCAGTGTAAAGATTGCACTAAATACTCAGGTTTCCCAGTGCCTGTGCTGCCTAACTCTGCTCTGATCACTAGAACTGTACTGGGGTGAGGAGATCTTTAGTAGTGGGGGGAGTCTGATCTAGGGAGATTTTGGCTCGAGGCGAAAGGTAATATATGTTGTACCATCTCTACTGATTTGTGTGTTATGCATTACGGACCCCAACCCCTGCATTCTGTGCATTACACACTCCTGCCCCTGTTATGCCACGTACACACAACTGGTTTTTCCGTCAGAATAAACTCTAATGCCGTGTACACACGATCGGAATTCTCATTGGAAAAAGCTCTGATGGTTTTCCCAACGGAATTCCGACGGAATTCGGCTCAAGCTGTCTTTCCTACACACAGTCACATCAAATTCTGATCATTTATAACGTGGTGACGTACAACACATGACGTGACTAGAAAAAGGAAGTTCAATAGTCAGTAGCCAATAGCTTCTGTCTCGTAGTTGAATCTGAGCATGCGTGATTTTTGGCGTGTCGGAATTGCATACACACGATCGGAATTACAGATAGAAAGTTTTTCCATCGGGAAAATTGAGAACATGCTATCAATTTTTGGCTGGCGGAAATTTGGACAGCTAAATTCCGATGGAGCATACACACGGTCGCATTTTCCGATGAAAAGCTCTCATCGGTCTTTTTCTGGCCGGAATTCCGACGTGGCATAACATTTTTTCCGAAGGAAATCCGCTGAAACTTGCCTACACACGATCACACCAAAGTCCGATTGTTTAGAATGTGGTGACGTACAACACATACGACGGGACTAGAAAAAGGCAGGTCAATAGTCAGTAGCCAATAGCTGCCCTTGCGTCATTTTTGGTCTGTCAGAACAGCATATAGACAAGCGGTTTTCCCGATAGGAATTGATTCCGTCGGAAAGATTTAAAACATGTTCTATTTCTAGATCCGTCAGAATTTTCGAAAAAAAAAAAGTCAGCTGAAGCCCACACACAATCGGAATATCCGATGAAATAATTCCGTCTGACTTTTTCTGCCGGAAAGTCAGACCGTGTGTACACGGCATCAGACTCTTGCTTGTGGCATAGTAATTAAAGAATATGTTTCTAGGTACCAGGACAGTGCCAAATGTTACCATGTACACAGCAAGTAGACTTGAGTTTTATGCCCCTTCCATTGATAGCTTAATTTTGCCATACACATAATTTTCTTGAAAGCAGCCTAATTATTTTTTCCAAAGCTCCCAAGATTGAACTACCCCAAAGAAAACAAATATCAATGGCCCTGGTATTGAGGGTAAAAAATTGCAATAGGGTCACGTTAAGGCTGTTGTAGTAGTAAACAGTACTGTGATAGGCATACATAGAGACCATTGTCTGGAATGTATTAATAAATACTTCTTATCTTGACCCAGGTATGGATATTCAGATATTGTCACCATTCCAGCTGGAGCCACAAATATTGACGTGAAGCAGCGCAGTCACCGTGGCATCGTATATGATGGGATCTACCTGGCAATCAAGAGAGCTGATGGGAGCTATCTTCTGAATGGGGATTTATTAGTTTCCTCAATTGAACAGGATGTCCATTTAAGAGGAACAGTTTTATTATACAGTGGATCCAACACCACCCTAGAGAGGCTTCAGAGCTTCCATCCTCTCCCTGAGCCTCTGACAATACAAATCCTTCGAGTAGCTAGTGAGAACGTCCCACCCAAAATCAAATACACATTTTTTGTGCCTAAGAACTTGCCGTATGGACGACAAAAAGCCAAGGATAAGGTATCTCATCACTCACTCAGACCTCTACTAACTGCTCAGTGGTTTTTTGGAGACTGGTCTCCATGCTCCAAGAGTTGTGGTTCTGGGTGGAAGAGAAGAACAGTGGAATGTCGAAACATGGATGGAGGGGCCTCAGATCAATGTCCACAAGAGCTCAGACCTGAGGACATTCGGGCTTGTGGGGACTTACCCTGCCCCATGTGGAGAGCAAACGGCTGGTCACATTGCTCTCAAAGCTGCGGAGAAGGAATGAGGATGCAGAGGATATCCTGCGTGGACTATACAGGAAAAGAGACAGAAGATGATAAATGTGACCCAAAGAAACTTCCTGCAGCGTCTGTGACTCCTTGTAAACTAGAGGAATGCTGAGGACCTTTCAGGGTGGATAAAATCCTGGCAGCTACAAACATTAGCCCCATTGCTGCTGGTAGAGATGGATGACTTGGATCAATCGAGATAAAAGACTTTGATGTGTGATCTAAAGCTGTGCTCTTTGTGAAACTGTAATACAGGGTCTGCCAGCAGCAATGAGAGCAACTGTGCACTATATGACAAGAGCGGATATTGCTCTGCCTTAAAGACTAACTACAGAACGGAGACGCGTTTCGTGTTTCAGGATAGAAATCTACCTCACTAGAGAATATGTAACCTTTTGTATCAGCTCCATGTTCTATGTCTTTCAACACCTTTTCCAGGAAAGCTCAGAAGAGTTAGCTATTGCTCTTCATGTACTTTCTTCTGCAAGAAGGTCATACTTTGTGTTGTAGCATGTTGAAACCATGTTGCATAATTATTTCAGTGTACTTTTCCTCCAGGCTAGTGCCATAGAAGGGAAATGTGTTTTGTAAACTTGCTGTTTCATCATACACCATGAACTTTCATATAAGCATTTATTTATCCCAAACATGTTGGGCATTGTTTGAGTTATGGAATAGTACCAGAATGGATGTAAATGCTGTTTTCTGGTTATACACATATACTCTATGGCCAAATGTATGTGGATGCCCTTCCAAATGAGTTCAGGATACATTTTGCACAATTTTGTGCTTTTAGCCTTGTGACAACAGATTTGGAAGGCATTTAACCTTGAGACAACAGTTTGGAGGAAAGCATTTTTCTGTTCCAGCATAACTGTGCCCCCATGCACACGGTTTCACTAGTTTGGTGTGAAGGAACTTCAGTGATCTGCACAGAGCCTGATCTCAACCCTACTGGACAGCTTTGGGGTGAACTAGAATGCAGATTGTGAGCCAAGTCTTCACATCCAACATCAGTACCTGACTTCACAAATGCACGTTTTGATGGATGGGCACAATTTCCTCCATACACACTATAAAATCTCGTGAAATGACTTCTCAGAAGACTGGGGAATGTTTATTCTGCAAAGGGGCAATCTCTTTATACATGTCCAGGATTTTGGGAAGTGCTGCCCAACAAGATAATAAACAGTGGATGTTATGGTTGGGGTACATGGACTTTTGGCCATATAGTGTATTTCTGGGCAAACCTAAATAATGCCTATATACAGACTGCAGCAACAACGGCATTAAAAAAAAACATCCATGCAACACATAAAGTTTGACAGTAAAATGCTTATGCTGTACAGGATGCTTTGCCACTTGCTAACACCAAAAGTTCTACTAAAGGTGCCATTGTCATTTTATATAATCAACAAATCCTAAATCTTTTGCTTCTCGCATTGCTTCTGGTAACATTGCAGTCTCCTTGTTTCTGTGCTGTACAGCCTCTCTCTGATGCCCCATTATGTGTGTGTCTGCACTGAGCTAAAAGAGAGGATGGTGCTGGAACCAGGGACCATACTATATTGTTACCAGCACAGTTCAAAGGATATGGATATCAGAAAATATAGAACCATAGCACAAAGAAGTTGGGAAGTAACATATCTGGTTTTGCTACTTGGCTCACTTTTAGAATTTCCAGAAAATCTCATTATGTCAGTCTTGATATGATAAGCTTCAAATCATTCAAATTTCTTTGCATTAAAGCTTAACTCCAGGAATGCTATCACTTTAAGCTGCCCCAGGCCCACCTTAAAGTGGAACTTCAGGTCATAAATAAAAATGGACAAACAGGCAGGATTTTTAATGCAGAAGAGACACGCTTTGTCGCTTCTGCATTAAAATGACCTATGCGCCTGTCCACCCCTGCTGAAGCCGATTGAACTCATGCATGGGAGAGATGTGACTTCCGCCCAGCCAATGAAAGTGTCTGGCATTCGATACCCAGAATCCTGATGCTCGAAGATGTCAGTGGCCAGAGGGGAGCTTCAGGACATTGCATCACTGGAGCCAAGGTTCCACTTTAAGCTGTCCCAAACTATTAACTTTACTAATACATGCGGCCACTAGCAACACTGTATAAACCATATGAAGCATGAGGTACCTAGTAGTGTTCAGTTTTTAGCAGCTGAACATGGACTTCCCATCCTGTTCCCGCAACAAAATCAAGTTGGGCTGAACACTGCTCAGCCATTCACAGGAAGCCTTGTATTTTATTAATGAAAACAAGGCTTCTGAATGTCTGGGGTGGAGATAGGGACATCATCTGCCCACCTCTCTACCTCAGAGGAAACCTTGTATTCATAAAAATACTTTCTTTGAATGGCTGAGCACTGCTCAGCCCACCTCAGTTTTGTTCCAGAAAAGGGACAGAAAGTCATAATTCTTCTGCCCGAACACAGTGCCATATATTATATGTATCCGATGCTACATATAGTTTATACAGCGCCAGCAGCGGCTACATATATTAGTAAAGAAAATAGTTATATTTAAAGTGATTGCAAAGCTGGAGTTAAGTATCCTGTTCACAAGCGCTAGGCCGCGTACACACGGGCGGATTGTCTGCCCAACTAAGTTCGTCAGACAATCCGACAGACAGTCCGTCCAACATTTGAATGAACGGACTTGACCACACACGATGAACAGACAGTCCGCTGAAAGCTTGCGCGATGATGTGTACAGCACGTACGACGGGACTAGAAAAACGACGTCCAATACACTGCAATGCAACCTTCGGCCGTGTAAATCCTTTCTGAGCATGCGCCATACTTAGTCCATCCAACTTGCCTACACACGAGCGGACTGTCCGCTGAAACCAAGTTTGGACGGACAAAACCAAGTTTGGACGGACAAAATTACGGAAATTCCGAAAGACTTAGTCCATCAGACTGTCCGCTGAAAAAGTCAGCTGAAGCCCACACACGAGCGGATTGTCCGCTGAAACACGGTTCAGCGGACTAAGTTGGGCAGACAATCCGCCCGTGTGTACGCGGCCTTAGACAACCAACATGCCAGTAAACGACAGTGCTTTGTAGTCTTAGTTTGCTTTCAATAGTTGTCCTACTAATAGCAAGTTAAATTCATAAATTATTATATGATAATGATTAAGTTTAACTTTCTATTAGCTGTACAACTCTGACTGCAAAAAAATACTAACTAGTGCATAAAACAGGTGTACCTCCAATGCATGCACTTCAGGCCTCAGATCAGCCTAGTAAGCTGTCAATTACAGCCAATGGCAGCAGGTGCCAGGAGAAACGGCATTGTGTGCTATGGGTTGCCGATGCCTGCTCTATACCTTCTGTATCTTCTGGCAGACCAAGGGTGGGGAAAATTTAGGTTTCTGCTAGCTGGGGGGTAAGAAAAATAGATGTTTTCTTATGAGTTGCAAGGCCAAGCCACAAACCTCCACCTGTTCATGTTATTATTTGATATTCCTGCAAGCCATTTTATTGTTAAATGGTCCATGTGGGATGTTTGCCTGTGACTCCTGAGGCCAGCAGAGAGAAGACAAGAGCAGCTGCTTCATATACAAAACGACTGTTTCTTGTTGAAGCTGTTTTTTTCTCTCTTCATTCTTACTCAATCTGTAGCCTCTCCTAAGAGCTCTTCCAATTCCCTGGCATTTATATCCACTGATATTTATTGTGACTTTTAAGCAGGTCAAATTCAAGGAAAACAGCATCATAGAAATAACAGCTTGGCAAGAATTTTTATCATTATTCATCTGCAATCTGGCACGAAAAAGATGACAACAAAATTGATTTCTGCCCCCAGCTCCTGGATTATATGTGGTATTTCCAATACTTTTGCCACATTGAATATAGGACTGTTTTAGCTGGCTGAGAGTACAGATCACTTGAATGGGCCCCAGCCATTTTTGTAAAAAAAGAAAAGGGGGGGGGATTTAATCTTTACTTTTACATTGCATCTCATGAGGATGCCTGACTAACATATGGAATTTTGGGAAACATCACAATCAATAGACCTAAAAAAAAATTGCATTGTTTTAGATACGTGAACAGGACTGAAAATAGCTAAGGTTTAATTATTTATACTGGACATTTTTTTTTATGTTTTGGGCAACATCACAACCATTAGACCTAAAGACTTTGGCATCATTGTAGCTTTATGAGCAGGACTGAGAATAGATAATATTCAAATATAATACTAGATATATTTTAAAATATGACCAAGCATATTTAAAGTGCATCTGAAGCCACATCTTTTTTTTCTGTTTGAGTTTTGGATAGTGAATAAGGATTAGAACATTTTACTGCTGTTGGAGACTGTTGAAGAAAATCCTTCACAAAGGTTGTCCCAAAGAAACAGGAAATAAGGGGGATCTCTCCAACAGCAACACAGACAAAAGTAGACATGCTTTTTTTTTTTAGCTTAAATGGGGGAAATAATAGAACATCTTTCAGAATTTTATTGTGGTCTGTTTTCCCTGTTGCAGATTTTGCAAGGTGTTTTGTAAATGGACGAAGGGAGATCCTATCATTCATCCACCCTATCTTTACACTCGTCTAGTTACAGAATGCCTTGCATTCTGTAACTAGATAAGGGGAGATGAAAAGAAGGGGGGTGAATGATGACTAATCTGGCATCACCAAAGAGTTAATTTTTATAATAACTGGCAGCCAGAAGGACATATGGACTACTTAATTACAGGTAAGTTATTTGTTGGGTGCTGTATCTCCAAAAAGTTTAGTGTTTTTTTTTTTGTATTGGAGGTTAGCTTTAAGGTCACACAAGTAGCTCAAACTAAAAAAATATATAATTAAAAGGGATCTCTTGGCCTTATGGAGCACCAGAGGTCTTTTGCCCCCCTACACACGGTCGATAATTCAGACGGAAAAGGTCCGATCGGATCATATTGTCAGAAAATCGAATTGTGTGACTTTTTCCAATCGTTTGTAGAAAATTCCGATCGGACAAAGTGCCACGCATGCTCAGATCAAAGTACGAGAGAAAAGCTATTGGCTACTAGCCTGAACGTAGTCCCGTCGGAATGAACGAATGTCATCACTTTCCGAACTAGTGGATTTTCCGACAACTTTGTCCAACCGTGTGTATGCAACACCAGCTTCGGAATAAATCCGTCTGAAAAAATCAGACAAATTTTGTGGTCGGAATGTCCGACCGTGTGTACGGGGGCTTTGAAGTATGAGCTTTTTTACAGTCTCACAACACTCTGTTACTTGCAGGGTGCCCTCTCCTGGTGGGCCAATTCATATTTGCCCCCTTTTTAACACTGGGTGGATCATGTCTTACCCTGGAGACACCACTGATAATGTGTTCACCCGCGAGCCTTATCGGTATGTTGGTCTGATAGATGGTCAATCCACTAAGGGTGCCCTGAGCAGAAGCAGTGCTTTCTTTTCATATTTCTCATAATGTGTTTACTTTCCACAGGAGAACATTGGGCAGACAATTTGATTGGCGGCAGATGGCTTCTCAGCGCAGCTCCCTTACAGTACCTCACATTTAAAGGCTGCTGTTGTGAATTTACTGGGAACACTAAAATAGATTTGTTGTGCAAGAATCTTGATCTCTTCTTTGCCAAGTATGCGTTACAGTTACAGTGTGACCCTTGCTGTGCTGTATCGTAAGACATATCACTTTGTCACAAATCAAATTGTTTGCTCTTTAAAAAAAACAGATGACACAATTTGCTTTGAATAATGTTGTAATTAATTGTATCTAGAGTACAAAGGAAGCATTTTCCTTCAGGAAGACGGTTTGTGCCGTATACAGCTTATGCATTTATCATTATAAGAATTTAAAAAAAATTGAATTAATCTATAGAATGGGGCATTAAGTATGGCACCCCAGTGTCCTTGTGCTTTAGCTGACAGCATTTTAGGTCCTACACTACCTTTACAGATACAACAGATCTTTCTTCTGGTGCAATGGTTAATATTAGATAAGTGTTCTTGGGGTGGTTCCTCTGTTCCTATGGACAACAGCTGTAAAACATGTGGCACTTCTGTGCAAATTTCCAAACAGGCTGCCAAATATGGGAATACACGTGTAAGGCGGTGTGGCCAGAGCAGATGTACTGACACTAGGGGTCAGGCTATAGGAATTGCTCATTACAAAGCCTTCACATTCAGGCACCTTATAAATGGGTGTTGTTTTTCCCCAATTTCCAGTAAACCCTTATCAGATGGCTCTAGTGTTTTCCAGACACCCACTTAGATTTTCTAGTGTCAGAAAGGCACTGGGATTTTTTTTTTCAGGCATCTTTAACATGAAAATAACATGCAAATCAGTAACTACTATACATTCACTTCTAAGGGAAGGACAATCAGAGGTGATGACAGGGAGCCTTTGTCTCAGGGGGTAAACAAAGCCAACTAGCCTAGGTACAGGTTTCTGCATTCTGAAGAATGTATAGCTTGCAAACTGTGCCATGGTGCCTCATTGACTGCTGAGCACAATTTCTTTTGTGGCTGTCAACATCTGGTCACATGACACCTCAAAGGCAGAATGGAAATGGTGCTGGATGACTTTCCCCTGCCAGGTGCTGTAAAAGCAAGTCTAAACGAAATGCAGATAGCTTTACAACACCCACCGTGTGTCACCGACTTTGGATCCTGCTCTAATAGTTTACTGAATAGTGAAGAATCAAAACTTGGGGCCACCAGCCAAACAAATCTTATCCAATCTATTCTCCACAGTCCATTACTGCTGGATCTTCAGTTATACATTTTACAGAAAAAGAAGAGAGGGGACAGCTGTGAAAAAAAATGTAAATATTTTACTAAAAGATAAAAGTCTTAAAATGCACTTAAAGGACAAGTTTGGGGTCATTAAAAAAACAACATACTCATCAGTGTGAAGCCCCAGAACTGAGTGATCACATGACCGCTGATCACTCAGTTCGCTCTGAGCAGAGAGCGGTGACTGTGTTGTTGGACTTCGCTGATCCGCTGATTCTGGGTCACAGGAGAACTCAAGTGCACTTTTGTGACCCACAAGAGAAGTATGACCAAAAAACCTTTGGCCATACTTCTCTTTTAACAGTTACCAGAAACTCACATTTGTGGAAAAGAGGTGATATATTGCCTCTTCAACATGAAGTTGATGGGAAGGGAACGCTGCAACTAATTTAATAAGCCTAGGATAGACACAACTTAGACACTTCCACCTATTGCTTGTGAGTCCTAGGCCAGCCATTAACGACGACCAGTGCTTAGTGTACTCACTGGAATGTAGAAATTTACACCAATAACTTATTCAAAAACTCTATGTAAAAACCTGTGTATACCCAGCCACAATCTGTTATTATAATAGCTCTACATCCTCCTTTATATCTACCGAAACTATGTAGTAAATGCTCTACATCAGTGGTCATCAACTTCTGTCCTCAGGGCCCACTAACAGGCCAGATTTTATGTATTATCTCGGGGAGATGCAGACTAGAATACTGCAATCTCTGAGCAGCAAATGATATCACATGTGATGTATTTCAGTTATCTTGCAAACCTGGCCTGTTAGTGGGCCCTCAGGACAGGGTTGATGACCGCTGCTCTACATAAACAATCAAACTCATTTGTAATCAGTCAGGATGGCACACCATGACAAAGTTATTGGTAGGTCTAAAGGAAATTGTACAATCAGATTGCACGGTGAATGACCAGCCTAAAAGGAGATGTACAGCCAAAGCTTGTTCTGCTGTACTTCTATGGATTACAGGAGTGCATTTTCTTCTGCACTCCTATGACCAGTTTTCAGCTGACAGCGGGCTTAAGCCCGCTGTCGGCTGCTGTTACAGAGCCGGTCCAGGTTGGGAAAGATTGCGACCATATGGTCGGGATCCACCCAGGAGCCTGCACAGGCACCTGGCTCAGCCTCTCAGTGACCTGCAGAGAGCCTGAGACAGCAGCCCCGCCCCCTCCACAGCACACTGCTTCAGTGATCGCAGAGCAGATAGCTGGTGACTGACAGCCAGAAGCTTTCTGCTCACAGAGAACTGAGCAATCAGCAGTGCATGATCACTCAGCTCTCACTAGAGTGCAGGCAGGGGAACGATGCTGCATCCACATGGTAGGTAAAATTTCTAAAAAAAAACAACCCAAACTTTGTGTGACATTCCTCTGAAATGTTTCTGAGATATTTGGCTTCTCAGCTATGAAGAAAGCCAGGAAATTTCCAAATGCTAAGCAGATATTAAGTGTACTGATGACAGGTGCCCATATTTTTATGACAAAGAAAACGTGAGCAGCCCATTTTCTGCAGTAGTAGATGTGTGATGACGACTTTCAACTTGTTGGAGCAAATTTGTTCTAGAAAAGCTAAGGAGGCAGCTCAGGGAAAACTTGAGCTCTACCAATAAAGTATTTGGATCTGATAATCAGCTCTGCATCAAAGATGCAGTTTTATCTGCCAATAAATGTGATACATCTTAATCCCACTGGCTGCCTTTCTTCTGATAGTAAAGTCTGAGTTACTCAGTGGTCACCACTGAATGATGAGGTGATATAGAAGTCTAGAATGTATTCATCCTCCAAGTGTCTGTAACAATGCTATTTGTTTTAGATAATGTAACATATTTCAATAAAACTCTAATTTTGTAGAAAAATCTATGGCTGCTGCAGCATGTTCATTTTTATCACTTAACCACTTCTGCTCTAGAACAATTTTTTTATTTTTTTTCACACATGTACAATCTTTGGCTGTAAAGTTACTTAAAATCTCCAGAACATTATACAGTATCTCACAAAAGTGAGTACACCCCTCACATTTTTGTAAATATTTTATTATATCGTATTCTTTGTTGCCAGTGGTTTAGACATTAATGGCTGTGTGTTGAGTTATTTTGAGGGGACAGAAAATGTACACTGTTATACAAGCTGTACACTCACTACTTTACATTATACTGTACAATGTAAACAACTCACTTAGTTTACATTGTAGCAAAGTGTAATTTCTTCAGTGTTGTCACATGAAAAGATACAATAAAATATTTACAAAAATGCGAGGGGGTGTACTCACTTTTGTGAGATACTGTATATACAGTTGTGCTCAAAAGTTTGCATACCCTGACCCTTGTGAAATGTTGGCTTTAATATTGAAAATATGACTGATCATGCAAAAAAACTTTTATTAAAAGAGGATTTTCAACCAAAAATGGAACTTCCACTGATCGGATTCGTACCCCCCCCCCCCCGGTGTCACATTTGGCACCTTTCAGGGGTAGGGGGGAGCAGATCCCTGTCTAATCGAGGTATTTTCTCCCACTTCCGGGCATAGATCACTGCAGACTGCATGGTGATCTACACCATGTCTGGCCCTTCTTCCATCCGCCCCCCCCCCCCCCCCCCACTGTCTTCTGGGAGACACACAGGTCCCAGAAGATAGCAGGGATCAGTGAGGACGTACAGCAGGGAACCAGGCTGTGAAGCCGCAAGGCTTCACTTTCTAATTCCCTTACCGATGATGGCGGCACCTCCACCCGAGAGCCGAGGGACAGATCGGCTTCGGGTGAGGACATCGCCCTGGACAGGTAAGTGTCCATATTTCAAAAGTCAGCAGCTGCAGTATTTGTAGCTGCTGATTTAAAAAAAAAAATTGGCGGAACTCAGCTTTAAGGATAGCAATAAAATGAAGCCATTTATTATTATATTGTTTTTTGGATCCTTTTTAAATCATAATGATAACAGAAATCACCAAAATGGCCCAGATGAAAATTTTACATACCCTGGAATGTTTGGCCTTGGTACAGACACAGAAGGTGGTACACACAGGTTAAAAGGGCAATTAAAGGTTAATTTCCCACATTTGTGGTTTTTTTAAATTTAGTGTCTGTGTAGAAATAGTCAATGAGTTTGTTAGGTCTCACATGAATGCACTAGGTAGGCTAGACACTGAGCCATGAGGAGGTAGAAAAGAACAGTCAAAAGACCTATGTAACAAGGTAATGAAACTTTACAAAAATGGAAAAGGCTATGAAGAAATATCCAAAGCCTTGAATATGCCAGTCAGTACTGTTCAATCAGTTAATAAGAAGTGGAAAATTTGGGGATCTCTTGATACCAAGCCAAGATCAGTTAGATCGAGAAAGATTCCAGCCACAACTGTCACAGGAACTGTTTGAGATAGAAAGAAAACCCCATAGGGGAAACACAGGCTGCTCTGGAACAGTTTTTAACACTGCAGCCCCTGTTTATTTTATGATAATTACAAAAAAAAAGTTTAGTGATTTTAAACTTTCATGGCCCTGATACTCACTCTGACCAGCCACTCCCTCTCAGGGGAGGATGCCATTTGTATAGATGAGTAGGCTTTCCAGAGCTTGAGGGAGAAACTTTTAGCTATTTTTTGGGGGTGTTTCAATCCCCCTTCTGACCATAGCCTGATGCAAAAAGCAGGGGTACTACCAGAAGAAATTGCATCCACTGCTTGAGCAATAGTCCACAGCCACAGCCGCTGCTATTAATGCTCAGCCTGATGCAAATAGTAAATGTGTCAAATAGGAAATGCCTGTATAACCCAAACGGCTTTCATGTTCTTTTTTGCTCTTATGTCTCTCTGACAATTTTGCAGCCAGCATAAATGGAATTATTATTTTTTTTTAAAAACATACTCCCGTGTTGGAGAACTCCAACGCCGCGCTAAGCCCCATCCCCACTGTCGCATTGTGTCCCCCTCCTTTCTTTTTAGAAAAAAAGAGTTTTCCCACGCAAGCACGGGACTCCAATCCGACGGGATGGCATGGAGGAGACCTGGAAGCCGCCGCCGTGTAGGGAGAGTGAAAGAAAATCGCTTTTAGTTCTCCCTTATACTTAGCCTCTTGAAGAAGTGAAGAGTTCAGCTCAGGTGGGGGTGTCTGAAGGAAGCAAAACACCCCAAACTTACCGGAGGTCTGCCTGCTAGCTGGAGGAAAAAAGTCTGCTGCTTCTGTGACACAGTGTAGTCTCTGAGCAAAGCATGAGAAGGTACGTGCTCCATTGAGCCCCCAGTGGTGCCACTTCGGCATGACAACATTTACTTTAAAGGAGACATTTCATAGAAAATTTAAAAATTCCTTATAAAAACTCCACTAACCTTTCCCACCGCAGGGTTTTCTGTGATAAAACAAACAGATCCAATCTTCACCCTTCACGGTGGGTTCCGTTAACAAACCTTCAGGAACCGGGGACCCTCGGGGAACCCACAATCCTGGACCAGTAAAAAGCACCCCGCCAGTAAAACTTTATGGACTTAATACCAAAAGTACTGGATCCCGGGGTCCAGCTCTCTAAAAAGAGAAGCGTTACAGGCAAAACCTTGTTTCTTCGGATACAAAGCCCGGGTACCATTGAATTCGGCCTAAAAGACACTTTGAATGGATCCGGCTACATTATTATTATTATTATTAATAATAATAATAATAATGATTTATATAATGCCAACAGTTTACGCAGTGCTTTACAATGTATAGGGCTACATAGCTAGCCCCAGCAAGTATTGCTCCATAGGAGCTCAGCACAGCACATCTTCACTCGTGACCAACACCTTAGACACTGGCAAAAAAACTGAGATACTCCCAGTAGTGGGAGGGGTTATATAGAGAGGCAACTTCCTGTTTAGGGTGTGCCAGTGTTCAGCACCTGAAGGTGGAGTATAACCCACATAGTAATTACTATGGCTCTGTGTCCCGTGATGTACGATTAAAGAAATGTAGTTCCACAACAGCTGGAGGGCCCCAGGTTGCCTACCCCTGCTGTAGATAGAACACTACATTAGCTCCAAGCATATCTCCCCCCAGAGGCCAGGCATACTGCCTACAAGTCATTAAAGTAGCACTCTCTGTGGATATGGTATGTTTCTACTTTCCCTGACACATGAATTCCATAGCATTTGAGCTATGAATTGTGAGCATGTTCTAGACTCCACCAGCCCTCTCATGTCACCCTGGACACTGTGTTCTTTAGTTCCCACTCTCTTTTTACACCCACAGGAAAGCTACTGAAGTACTGTTCTGGTTAGCCTTGCATAACGTGACTACTGACCAGGTCACTAGACCAGCCTTTTTCAACCAGGGTGCCTCAAGGATTCTTCAGGGGTGCCTTGGCGAAATGGCTAAAAATGTATCAAACATTGTGTGCAAGCCAATAGGTGGATGAAACCCGCCTTTTAGTTACACAAAGCCACAGGTTTTCATTATGCAGCATTACGACTTTCTAGACACTGGCATCCTAACAACCCATGATGTCATCAGTTGATAAGGAGAATGTTTGTTTCTTTGTTTGACCCTCCTCTTCCTCTCTGCCTCAGCACCGGAGTCACTTTAGCTTACTGGTGGAGAGAAATTGAGGGAGAAGAGAAACAATGGAGAACTAGTCAGTACCAGTGTGCAAAAGTGTATTTGCTTTGGAAGAAAAAATCAGCTTTCACGTTGGGTGTCCTTCAAGTGGATGTTGCTGCTTTGTGTAAAACTATTAGTATAGTGTTTTACATTTTAGAATGGGATGCCTCAAGACTCTCCATAAATTTAAAGGGTGCCTTGACTGAAAAAAGGTTGAGAAACACTGATCTAGACAAACCCTGTACTATAGCAGGCTCCAAAATCATAGTTGCCAAAATGTAAAAACATTTTTTAGGAACACCTTTTTTTCCGTGTCCAGAAAGCCACCGTAGACGGAGAATATACTTTAATTATGGGTGGGGTGTTCATTTAATTTGGCTGTGGTTCTACGAGAAGTATATAATTAATGTATTGATTTATTTGTTGTATATATATATATATATATATACACACACAACAAATATAGATGCTGTGTATATATATATATATATATATATATATATATATATATATATATATATATATATATACAGCATCTCACAAAAGTGAGTACACCCCTCACATTTTTGTAAATATTTTCTTCTATCTTTTCATGTGACGACACATGAAGTTACACTTTGCTACAGTGTAAAGTAGTAAGTGTGCAGCTTGTATAACAGTATAAATTTGCTGTCCCCTCAAAATAACTGAACACACAGCCATTAATGTCTAAACCGCTGGCAACAAAAGTGAGTACATGTCATGGGACTTGTTTATGTTACAAGTTCTCAGCTGTGAATGGGGAGCAGGTGTGTTGAATTTGGTGTTATCGCTCTCACTCTTTCATACTGGTCACGGGAAGTTCAACATGGCACACTCTGAAAAAAAGAATTGTTGCTCTACATAAAGTGCTTTAACAGGACATGTTCCACTCATAACAGGCCTCACCATGGTCCACCAAAGAAGTTGAGTGCACATGCTCAGCATCATATCCAGCGCTTTCTTTGGGAAATAGAGGTATGAGTGCTGCCGCATTGCTGCAAAGCTTGAAGGGGTGGGGGTCAGCATGTCACCCTTCACAGATCAAATTGGTCTGCATGGCTGTCATCACAGCAGGAAGCCTCTTCTAAAGATGATGCACGAGAAAGTCTGCAAACAGTTTGCTGAAGACAAGCAGACTAAGGACATGGATTACTGGAACCATGTCCTGTGGTCTGATGAGACCATGATAAACTTATTTGGTTCAGATGGTGTTCAGAAGCGTGTGTGATGGCAACCAGGTGAGGAGTACAAAGACATGTGCCTACAGTCAAGCACGGTGGTGGTCTGGGGCTGCATGAGTGCTGCCGGCACTGGGGAGCTACAGTTCATTGAGGGAACCATGAATGCCAACATGAACTGTGACATACTGAAGCAGAGCATGAACACCTTCCTTTGGAGACTGGGCTGCAGTCCAGTATTCCAACATGATAACGACCCCAAACACACCTTCAAGATGATTACTGCCTTGCTAAAGAAGCTGAAGGTAAAGGTGATGGACTGGCCAAGTATGTCTCCAGACCTATTGAGCATCTGTTGGGCATCCTCGAACGGAATGTGGAGGAGCGCCAGGTCTTTAACATCCACCAACTCTGTGATGTCATCATGGAGGAGAGGAAGAGGACTCCAGTGCAATCTGTGAAGCTCTGGTGAACTCCATGCCCAAGAGGGTTAAGGCAGTGCTGGAAAATAAAGGTAGCCACACAAAATATTGACACTTTGGTCCCAATTTGGACATTTTCAATTAGGGGTGTACTCACTTTTGTTGCCAGATGTTTAGACATTAATGGCTGTGTGTAGAATTATTTTTAGGGGACAGCTAATTTACACTTATACAAGCTGTACACTCACTACTTTACATTGTAGCAAAGTGTAATTTCCTCAGTGTTGTCACATGAAAAGATATAATGAAATATTTACAAAAATGTGAGGGGTGTACTCACTTTTTTGAGATATTGTATATATATATATACTTTTCAGTCAAGTACTCACCGATACCAATTATTGATACCTTTGTGTGATTTGAGCCCATACAAAATGAATGGGCTTAAATCGCACTGCAAAGAATTGCATGTGATTTAAACAGGAATGCGGTTCAATTCTTGTCTGAATTAAATGTGATTTTGCCCACCGCTCCTGTGTGTGTGAATCCAGTATAGAAAAGGAAGCATCATGTAGTACAACAATGGGCAGTTTATTAAAAATGTTATAACAACTCATACTAAAAAGTACATATCTCGCCAAATCCAAATCTGCATAGTGTCCCGTTCCACCGATGATAGAAAACTACGGCCGCTGTAGGTGTTCACAGGGCTGGAGGAGAAGTTCCAGAACCCCTGTGGATATAGGGGCAGAAGTGATACCAGCTTGGGGGCAGACCACCTATATATCTCATCTAGACATGTGAGAACCTCCAGTGGCCGTGGTTTTCTGTAGTTAGTTAGAACCTGTCCAGGATCTCCCCAGTGTGTCTGCCTCATGAACACCGAATGCAGTGTTCAGATTAGTTCCTATAGGAGGTGGTGCCTCATGTTGAGTGATCTTTCCGGTGTTGGCTCTGCATTTCTACGTCCTCAGTTCTCCAGGTCCCTCACTGGGCATGCTCAAGGGACCACTGCTGGACTCCCCCATCAGGACCGGGGACAAGTCCATGCCAGGAGAACACATCATGTAAGCAACACCTGCAAAGGAGCCTGCTTCTGGTACCCCGTGTCATGAACCAGATTTCAAGGCATTAGCTGCTGCCTTTGCAGACTCTCTGCCTACCCTGCCTGTGGGACTAACACCATAATAGTCGGGTCAGACATCAGATTTGCTACTGTAACTGAGCCAGTTGACATTTTGCTACCTGCCACCATAGGAGTCGCAAAGTTACCGCGGGACTCACTGGTTCCTTATCTGCCACAGCAACTTGCTGCCCAACCTTCTCCGAGTAAGTACCTGCAGGAATGAGGGAGCTGTGTGAGGCACCATCAAGCATCTCCAAACTCCTTGACTTCAGTCCCTGTGCCTTGGACTCCTTCCTCCCACCTGGGTCAGTACCTCCTTATACCCGCATCACCAAATTGGACACAAGCACCTAGCTACAGGAAGTTTGGGTCTCTTCCCCGACCATGCTGTCAAGGATACTGAGTGCTGGTATTCTGTGAAACAGGCGTGACCATAAATGTGGACTTTCACAGAGAACACTAGGCACAAGAATGATATAAATAATGCGATTTACTAAAGATAAAGTGAATAAAACAATAATATAAGCATATATATACTCCCAGCTATCAGCATCAGGTGATGACTAATTTGTATGGGTTGCTGGCTGCTGAGAGACACCCACTGGTGGATACCGGAACTACAACCTACAGATTTGGGTGCCACAGTGCCACCAGCAGATGAACCCATTTCTGACAGTTCCTCCCTCAAAGGCGCAGCCTATGGACACTCTAACCACCCATAGCTGAACAAGTCTATAAATTACATAAATGATACAATAATTATTTATGTGTCTCACTGTCTGGGCCTGATGACTGACTGGGTACACCACCGCTGGGGTTAAGCAACTGGCTGGTTATCCTGTTGGCCAGATTCTCAGAGAGATATGACACCTGGACCTTTGAGGGAACAGGTACCCCAACGCTTCCCCAATCAGCAGGTACCCCAACGTGACCAATGGCTTCCCTGTGCAGCCACTTCTGGTCCTTTTTGGACAACCCCCAGTTTGGTTTGCACAAGAAAACTGCGAACAGGCAAAAAGTTCTAGCGAACATTCAAACCTTATTAATGTCTATGGGACACGAAAATTAAAAATCAAAAGTACTAATTTTAAAGGCTCATATGCAAGTTATTGCCATAAAAAGTATATAGGGACCCGGGTACTGCTCTAGGGGACACGTATCAATGCAAAAAAAAGTTTTTTTTAAAACAATTGTTTTTTCAGGAGCAGTAATTTTAATAATGATTAAAGTGAAACAATAAAAATGATATATTCCTTTAAATATCATGCCGGGGGTGGGGTGTCTGCCTGTAAACTGTAAAGTGGCGCATCTGTGCGATGTGTAGAACAGTGCCACAGCAATAATGAAATTTCTAAAGCAAAAAATGTAACTTAAACTTGCTTGCGGCTGTAATGTATTGCCAGCTCCAGGCAATATACATGAAAAATAAAGGAAGCCCCCCCCCCCCAGCCCATACCAGGCCCTTTGGGTCTGGTATGTATATTAAGGGGAACTCCATACCAAAATGAAAAAAAAAATTGGTGTGGAGTCCCCCCCAAAATCCATACCAGACCCCTATCTGATCATGCAGCCTAGAGGTCAGGATGGGGGGGGGGGGGGGACGAGCGAGCGTCTGAACCATACCAGGCCACATGCCCTCAACATGGGGGTTGAGTGCTTTTAGGGTAGGAGTGCTCTGTGCCCACCCATCCCAATGCACCTTGTCCCCATGTTGATGGGGGACAAGAACCTCTTCCCAACAACCCTGGCCATTTTTTGTCGGGGTCTGCGGGTGGGGGTTTATCGGATTCTGGAAGTAATCTGAAAAGTGAGATTAATCCCAGAAGCAGGTAAACAGGAACAGGGGTCACAGGGAGCTGCAGATCAGACAGCAAAGACACAGTGCTGCTGAGGTGTTTAAATAAGGAAGTCTGTTGCCAATCACTGAAATCAACCTGCACTAAGTTAACCCTTAGGTGGCAGATCCATAAAAATAACAGCTGTCAAAGCCAAAAGACAGCAGTCGCCGGGAGGCCTCCTGTCGAGGCAGAGCTTTTTAATTTTTTCTATTTTTCGGGTCCGTCAAGCGGCATGATTGAAGATGGATGGACATCACGGGACACTTTTTTTTAAATAAAGGAATTGTCTGTTCTGGTTTTTACTTTTTGACACTTTTCAATGAACCCGATACCCATTCACGTAGTGGGGGGGGGGGGGGTGGGATCTGGAGGACCCCTTGTTAAAGGGGGCTTCCAGGCACAATTCACGGAGGTCAAGCGCCAGCTGCGAGTTCGCCATTTGCCATATGCAATGTTGTTTCCAGCTCGACTCCGGGTGACCCGTGAGGGCAAGACCCATTTCTTTGAAGATCCTGCTGCGGCCTCGTCATGGTTGGAATGGGATGCGGTGCAAGGCCCTGCTTGACAGCTGACCACTACAGCCCCCGAGTAGTGCCTACCTATCCACCTTGGCTACCGTGAGTGATCCCTGCCCTCTCCTGTTCCCTCTACTATACCCCCCCTCTTTTTTTTCTCTTTTGACCCTATGGATTGCCTCCATTTTTGCTGCTATCACCCCCTGCATGGGAGAACGCTGTGTTGATTGCCCTCTGCGGTGACCGCCGCTGGACTCTCTCTGTGCCCTGAATTCACAGTTTCTGCCTCCCCTCCTTTGTCAGACTCCCGTGCACCCTTCATTGTTTTCTCTGAGATGAACACCGGTGTGATGGCGCAGATTGTGAGGGGGGCCATGTTCTGGGACGTGCCACCCCTGCCCCTGTCTCGCTCCATTTTTTCACTCTCCCCTCTCTCCCTTCCCTCCCTATTTTTACTGATGCACACGGAGGTAACCATGTACTGCTTGAACTCCTTGTCTCCCCTATTGGGCCCATTTTTTCCACATGCCTGGGTTCCCCCCCCCCCCTTTTTTTTTTTCTTTTTCTTTCTCCTGTCAGCCCCACGCGTTATGCTTCTACCTGGTCTCTCAGACGACCTGCTGACTCTTGCTCTGAAACGTACACCCACTGCAACCTGCTGCACTGTCTGCTCTGCAGTCTGTTATAATTGCGCCCATGTTTGTGTTGTTTCCCTGGCCAGCAGTTACTACCGCGGCTGCGGCGAGTGACAGTTTTTTTGTTTTGCCCCGCTGGTCCAGAGTAGGCATTGTTATGACTGTTTTACTGGTTCTATGTGTTTTATATTGTGTTATTTACAGCTGTAACTTTATTGCAAATGTGTTCTTGTATTTGTTGCTGCCAGCCATGGAGGATCCGGAGGTTGCCCAGGCGCCCTGCATGCCCGAACTTTCTGGGCCGGGGGCCTACACTAGTTTAATCTGTGCCGACATGTTCCATGGCTGCGCTTAAATTTGTAACCTGGAATGTCAGGGGCCTTGGCGCTAAACCCAAGAGATTAGCCGTCCTTACTCACCTCAAACGCCTGAAAGTGGACATCTCGATCCTCGTCGAGACTCACCTTACAGGCCAGTCCCAAAGGGCGCTTAGAAAACCTTGGGTCGGCTGGATGTACAGCGCCCCTCACACTTCCCATTCCCGAGGTGTAGCCATTTTAATTGCTAAAACTGTGCAGTTCCAGTTACATGACCTATGCTCAGACCCTCACGGTAGATTCCTATTTTTACATGCCACTGTGAGCGGCCTGACGTTGCTTATTATGGCGTTTTACATACCACCACCTTTCCAGTTTCAGGCCCTGCACGAAGGTCTTAATTTTATGACCAAATTCCCTACAGTCCCGGTAATCTGGATAGGTGATTTCAACATGACCATCAACCCCAGTCTCGACCGACTTGGCGCACCTGACCACACGTCTTCCCCCCCTCATACCACTAGATTCGGCAGATTTGCAGCTGAACTGGCCATGACAGACTCCTGGAGACATAAGCATCCAACAACACAGGCCTTTTCTTGCTTCACCCCCGCCCGCCGAGCTATGTCTCGTATAGACATGGCCCTGCTCTCTCCCTCCCTGCTTCCCGAATTATTGGAGGTCGGCTTTGACGCCAGGGTGCTGTCGGACCACTCTCCATACTGGTTGACGCTGAGACTGCCTGCGACTGTCCCCCCCCGTGTGTGGAGACTGAACCCCTTCTGGCTTACGGTTATCCCAGATCTGGAGGACTTACAGAGGGAACTAGTTTTTTTTCTCCGCTCAAACGCGGGATCTGCGTCCCCTGGGTCAATATGGGAGTCATTTAAGCTTCATGCTAGGCTGCTCCTGATCACCCGTATTAACAGGTACAAGGCTAATTCTAGACAGGCACTGACACAGGCTGAGGAGCGCCTACAATCCCTTGAGCAACTGTTTGTGACGGACCCTTCCCTGGAACATGCCACCCAGCTCCGCCTCCAGTCCCGACTGACTGATCACCTTCATTATGAGAAAGCGAAGCAGGGCCTTTTCTTTAGTAGACAGCGTGTGTTTGAACACGGCGAGCGGGCGGGCAAACTGCTAGCTTATATGGCCCGGCTTGACCATAGCCCTCCGGTGGTGGTTCAGCTCCGTGGCGCCGCCGACGACTTGATCTCTGACCCTGACCTGATTTTACGTGAGTTTAGAATGTTCTACTCCAATCTATATACCTCCACAACCAGACACACACACGCTGACCTCACCCAATTCCTTCACTCCATAGATTTCCCCTCTATCAGCCCAGAGCAGAGAACCCTCCTGGAAGCCCCCATCTCCCCTGACTGTATTGCCGAGGCACTTGCCTCCCTCCCATCCTCCAAGGCGCCTGGCTCGGACGGGCTGCCCCTGGAATTTTATTCTCATTTTCAAGACACGCTAATCCCAGAACTGCACACGTTATACACCCATATGTTCGACACAATGTCCCTTCCCGCCTCCATGGGGGAGGCCCTTGTTGTCCTCATACCCAAGCCCGGTAAGGACCCCTACTACCCAGAGTCGTACCGCCCGATTTCCCTCCTACAGCTGGATGTAAAAATCCTGGCTAAAATTCTGGCCCTGCGACTCAATAAAGTTGTCCTCAGCCTTATACATCCAGATCAAACGGGGTTCATGCCTAATAAAAATACTGCCTTCAATCTCCGCAGACTCTTTATGAATCTGCAGGCCACCCACGATAACATCGGTTCCCGGGTAGTCGTGAGTCTGGATGCCGCGAAGGCGTTTGACTCCGTTGAATGGAGTTACCTATGGGAATGCCTGACTAACTTTGGCTTTGGCCCTAATTTTATTAAGTGGATTCAGCTTTTATATAGCGCTCCCACTGCCCGGATCCAGGTTAATGGCAGGATCTCGGATCCTTTCCCTCTGTCTAGGGGTACTCGCCAGGGTTGCCCGTTGTCCCCTCTCCTGTATGCCCTCGCGGTTGAGCCGCTGGCCATTGCCATTCGTGCTCACCCGCAAATTAAGGGCCTGCGTTCGGGCCTTTTGACAGAAACCCTCAGTTTATACGCTGACGATATGTTATTTTACCTCGAAGACTCGGGTCCCTCTTTGCAAGCAGCCCTGCGATTGATAGAGCAGTTTGGGGAATACTCTGGATTACGTATCAACTGGTCCAAGTCCCAGATCCTCCCTTTAGACTTAGGTGCCCCGTCCGCTGATCAGGCGGCAATGCCCTTGGTCAGGGCAAGTCAGGTGAAATATTTGGGAGTGCAATGTTCACGATTGCTGACTGACTACACCCTTTTAAATGTGGAACCCTTATTCACCCTGCTCAAGCAAAAAACCCAGATTTGGTCCCGTCTCCCCCTTGGGGTGATGGGCCGTGTAAACTTGGTCAAAATGATTCTCCTCCCCAAGCTGCTCTATGTGTTTTGGCATGCTCCCCTGCGCATCCCTCTCAGAACCTTCAAATCCTTGGAGGCCATCTTAAACACGTTTGTTTGGGGTTCGTCTCGACACAAGCTCTCATGGAGTGTTCTGAAATGTCCTACCCACCTGGGCGGCACCGCCCTACCAGACCTGCACTATTATTATCTGGCCGCTCAACTGTCCCATTTCTACTATTTCAATCAGACTGACAAAGATCGCTATGCCTCACTGGTATGCTCCCCACACTACACTCTGGTCGTACACCCGCTCCGTCTCCTTATGCGTGGCTCCGGGGGACCTTCCGTCCCGATGAGAGACATGTTGTCCCACCACTGTTTGATTTGGCAACAGGCCACGTCCATTACTGGGGCCCCTAGGTTTCACTCCCACACCCCCCTTTGGGACAATCCCCTACTTCCCGAACTCTCTACGATCCCCGACCGCTCTGTGTGGCTAGCCGGGGGCGTTATCTTTCTGTCCCAGGTTATTACCAATGGCTCTGTCAGACCCTTCCAGGCCCTCAGAACTGACTTCAACCTCCCTAATAGAATGTTTTTTAGGTATCTTCAACTCCGCCATGCCCTTAGCTCTCAGTTTGGCTCCCATATCCCCAGGCTTGAAACACCTCCGATAGCAACAGCCGTGCTAGGTGATGACCCTAAGAAACTGATTTCTTTTTTTTACACCAACCTGCTCACGCCTGGGGCGACTGCCCGCGCCTACCGACTTAAGGCTAGATGGGAGGCCGACGTGGGGGCTATCGAAGACACGGACTGGGAAACTGCACTTGACACCCCTAAGCTGGTCTCCCCGAAACTTTCTGACAGACTTACACACCTCTACATGCTACATAGGTCATACCTAACCCCTGGGCGGCTGTCCAAGTTCAGACCTGGCTATGATCCAGCATGTCCTAAATGTGGTGATCCTCAGGCCACGTTCTACCATCTCCTTTGGTCCTGTCCTGAGTTGCAGGTTTACTGGAAGCAAATTGTTGACTTCCTTCATGACCAAATGGGCTCCCCTCTGACGCTATGCCCCCGCCAATGTTTGCTGGGGATTCTCCTCGTATCCGAGGAGGCAAGGATCCCGACTGTTTTTCTACAGGAGACCCTATACCTAGCCAGACTGCAGATAGCCCGCACCTGGTTGCGCTCTGCGCCCCCCACCGCCCGACAATGGAAGGCGGCTGTTAATGCCACTCTCCCCTATAAAAAACTGCTGTATATGCATAGAGGCTGCCCGAGCAAGTTTGCTAAGCTGTGGGATAAATGGATGGGGGATTCAGATACATGTACCGACTAGTGTAGTCTGTGGTCTGTACGCCTCTTTACACCTATCCGGGTTCGGCCCGGCGAGTCCGGCTGTCACCGTGGTTGTAGTTGGGCTCCCCGCCCCCATAATAATGATTTTCTGCTCCTCTCTGCAAATTACTTTGAGTAGAATGTATTATGGCTCGGCATATGATTCCCAACCTCTGAGCTCCTCTTTTCCCCCCATATCTGAACACACTATATTGCCCCTTGTTTTTTTTTTATGTAACGTGCAATCTGTAAACAAAGAACCCCCCCCCCCCTTGTGTTTTTCAGCCTGTGGTATTGTTAGCAGCTGTTTTATATCCGTATATTTGGTGCATGTTGCACCCCATATGTGTTACTGTTATCCTATGTATTTTGTATGCTCAATAAACGTTCTTTTTTTTCAAAAAAAAGGGGGCTTCCAGGTTCCTATAAGCCCCCACCCACAGACCCCGACAACCACTTGCCAGGGTTGTCGGGAAGAGGCTCTTGTCCCCATAAACCCCAAAGCACCCTCCCCATGTTGAGGGCAAGCGACCTGGAATGGTTCAGGAGGGGGGCCGCTGGCTTGTCCCCCCTTTCCTGGCCTGCAAGGCTGCTTGCTCAGATAAGGGTCTGGTATGGATTGTGGGGGGGCCCTTTGCCAATTTTTTTTTACATTTTGGCATGAAGTTCCCCTTAAAATCTATGCCAGACCAAAAGGGCCTGGTATGGATTTTGGGGGGCCCACACTGTTTTTTGGGGGTTTTTTTGGCATGGAGTTCTCCTTAAAATCTATACCAGATCCAAAGGGCCTGGTATGGACATTGGGGGAGACCCCATGCCATTTTTCTTAATTCTGTCATAGGGTTCCCCTTAACCACTTCAATACACAGTATTATATACTCACCATATACCCTGCACTGTATTATATATACTACACTGACTGCACTAAATGCTCTGCAATGTATTTGTCAGGTCACATGAGTCCAGGTGACAGATGTACCCCATTGGGGTCTGGAGTGTCCCGCAAGGTAGTGGACCCTACAGCTGACTGCTGCAGATGGAGCGCTATGTGATACAGGAGAGCAGGTACTCTGTAGTACCAACACGGATGACACTGGCAGCTAGAGCATGAGATTTCCCAGGGCATGGAACCTAAGAGCCAGCAGTTGTTCACCAGAGGCCCCTATTGGTGGGGTGGATTTAGCTAAACTGATGGCACTATATACTCTCCACTGTATTATATATACTACACTGACTACACTATATACTCTGAACTGTATTATATATACTATACGGACTGCACTATATACTCTGAATTGTATTATGTATACTATACGGACTGCACTATATACTCTGAATTGTATTATGTATACTATACGGACTGCACTATATATGCTGAACTGTATTATATATAATATTCGGACTGCACAATACACTCTGAATTATATTATATATGCTATACAGACTGCAATATATACTCTGAACTGTATTATACAGTATCTCACAAAAGTAAGTACACTCCTCACAATTTTGTAATCATTTAATTCTATATTTTCATGTGACAACACTGAAGAAATTACACTTTGCTACAATGTAAAGTAGTAAGTGTACAACTTGTATAACAGTGTAAATTTGCTGTCCCCTCAAAATAACTCAACACACAGCCATTAATGTCTAAACCGCTGGCAACAAAAGTGAGTACACCCCTAAGTGAAAATGTCCAAATTGGGCCCAATTAGCCATTTTCCCTCCCAAGTGTCATGTGATTTGTTAGTGTTACAAGGTCTCAGTTGTAAATGGGGAGCAGGTGTGTTAAATTTGATGTTATCGCTCTCACTCTCTCATACTGGTCACTGGAAGTTCAACATGGCACCTAATGGCAAAGAACTCTCTGAGGATCAGGAAAAAAAAAAGAATTGTTGCTCTACAAAAAGATGGCCTAGGCTATAAGAAGATTGCCAAGACCCTGAAACTGAGCTGCCGCCCGGTGGCCAAGACCATACAGCGGTTTAACAGGACAGGTTCCACTCAGGACAGACCTCATCATGGTCGACCAAAGAAGTTGAGTGCTCATGCTCAGCTTTATATCCAGAGGTTGTCTTTGGGAAATAGATGTATGAGTGCTGCCAGCATTGCTGCAGAGGTTGAAGGGGTGGGGGGTCAGCCTGTCAGTGCTTAGACCATACACTGCACGCTGCATCAAATTGGTCTGCATGGCTGTGGTCCCAGAAGGAAGCCTCTTCTAAAGATGATGCATGATAAAGCCCACAAACAGTTTGCTCAAGACAAGCAGACTAAGGACATGGATTACTGGAACCATGTCCCGTGATCTGATGAGACCAAGACATAAAACTGACTCTCACAGTGACACTGACAGCAATGTGCAGCAGCACAGATGATGATGACACCTCACCAACATGTCCCCTCCTGAGTCACAGTGACAGTCTCTCTCCAAGCCAAGTACTCCCTCCAGTCCACTCCAGTCTAAACAGCACTGACGGTCCCGATCCCAGCCTGTCTTGCTCCCATATCGCAGATCTGCACACAAGACTCTGGCCGCTCTGCTTGGCTCCATTGCACCATGACATCACACAACATGCTCAAGCACTGCCTCCGCCAGAGCCGCTTGACCACGCTGTTGCAGGCACTCGGATGGTCTCAGCCGGCTCCGGACTAAGCCATAAGTGTCACAGCCATATTTTTTACTGGCAACCTTTAACATTTAAACTTTCCAAGCAAAACCATTAGACTTCTCATGAACAGGAACAGCCATAGATGGATCGAAATTCAGCCAGTCCCTGCTGAACGAGCTGAATTTGATCCATCTATGGCCAGCTTTACACTCTATACAGAGAAAACTACAACCCCAACACGACCGACCAGTGGACATGATCATAATAGAATTCTATTACACTATATACTACACTCCATCATGATGGACCATAGGACACGATCATAAAACAATTAAGTTACTCTCTATACATAGAACACTGCACCCCAACATGACCGACCATTGCCAATGATCTTATTAAAACTCTATTATATTCTATATATATAGAACGCTACAACCCCAACACAACCAACCACCGGGCATGATTGTAATACGATTCTATTACACACTATGCATAGAACATTACACCCCAACATGACCAACCACTGGACATAATCATTACACAATTCTTTTACATTCCGCACATAGAACACTACACCCCCAATATGACTGACCACCGGAGACACTCATAATACAATTCTATTGCTCTAAAATAGTATCTACATTTTATTGCTTGAAAAATACGCATTTTCTCACAATTATTTGACGTTTATTTCTGAGAAAATAGTTATGACGCACGTAATGATAATACTTACTGCCAAATAAATTATAAAAACAGTTTTGAAAAGAACCTGAGATCTGTAAAGTCGAGCTATATTTCTCAAGGGATTTTGTTAAGAGTCAGACTGAGAGAGGTATGTATAAACTGCTTTAGGATCCACAATTCAGGACAGATAATGCCATCACATGTACTAAAATGTAAGTATTACATATACTCTACTGAGATTTATATCCCAGTGAAATGCAGTAACGTGTATATATCACTTTTGGAATTCTGGGAGAGACATATATAGGTATATTGGAGAAAGCAGTGCAGGTGTATCTGAGGGATTACTGGACAGAAGCAGTACTTACAACATATCATCAATCTCCAGGCAGATACATATAAATGACACACATTAAAGCAGCTTGTTTTTTTTTAATGCTTCTTCAAATTTATTTTTTAAATGTAGGCACTGTAAGTGACCTAGCTTCAGCCTTGTGCAGTTCCTGTACAACAGAACTCAGACTGGGACAGACAAAAGCAGCACAAGGCGTCAATCACTTGTGCTGCAGTGGACTAATCATGCTGATAGAATAGACCAGATTGGCCAAGAGATAAGCTTATTAGTCAACAGTAATGAAGTGGGTGGGGTACAAGAACTAAGGCTGACCATACACAATGTGAATTTCTTTCCCATAACTACGGTTTGCAGGAAAGAAATTTGCACAATACCTGCATTAACATAGATAGTGCTGACAGGGGAATCAGCAATTGTCTTCTACCGGCAGGGGCAGCGGAGGAAGCCATCACCCACTGACAGTGGTTATCGTTAGCGGCTATAGCAGCTGCTAGCGATAATGCCGCAGGCTGGCTGTACCCAAGTTGATCGATTGATCAACTTGGTACATTCAGCCTGCCCATTAACAGTTCAAATCATGGCCAGTTCAACAGGAACCAGCGAGATTCGAACCATGTATGGCCAACCTAAAGCCGCGTACACACGATCAAACAATCCGGTGGAAATGTCTGTGTGTGGGCTCTGGTGGACTTTTTTTACCCAAAAGTCCGGCGGACTAAGAAAGTAGTTTTACCATACTTTTACATTTTTTTCACAGGTGAATGGGTAGGGGTACATTGTACCCCATACTCATTCACATAGGGTGGGGGGCCGGTATCCAGGGGCCCCCTTATTAAAGGGGGCTCACGGATTCCAATAAGCCCCCCGCCCACAGACCCCACAACCAACTGCCAGGGCTGTCGGGAAGAGGCCCTTGTCCTCATCAACGTGGGAGCAAGGTGCTTTGGGGTGGGGGGGGCGCGCAGACCCCCCCCTTCCCCAAAGCACCCCCCATGTTGAGGGCACACGGCCTGGTATGGTTCAGGAGGGGGGGTGCTTGCTCGTCCCCACCCCCTTTCCTGGCCGGCCGGGTAGCGTGCTCGGATAAGGGTTTGATATTGACCTGGGGGGACCCTCACACCGTTTTTTCGGCGTAGGGATTCCCCTTTAAGTCCATACCAGGTGACTACATGGAGTCGTGCTGAAAATGAACGGACTTTCCTCCGTGTGTGTGGGCGAGTCCGTTCATTTCAAAAGTACGCCGGATAGTCCGGCGGCACGGCGGATAGTCCGGCGGACCTAGTCCGTCGCAAAAGTACCATGTGTGAGCAGGTAGCTCGTTCGGAAAGTCCGGCGGACAGTCCGGCGGTTTGTCCGCCAGACTAAGTCCACCGGATAGTCTGATACGTGTGTACGCGGCATTAGTGTTACTGAACTGCAACAGAGAACAATCAAGTATCCTGCCTAGCCAGATGGAGCTGTGCTGTGTGGCAGAGATGTGTGATGCCGCGTACACATGGCCGGACTTTCCGGCAGAAAAGGTCAGTTGGAATAATTTCATTGGATATTCCAATCGTGTGTGGGCTTCATCTGTCTTTTTTTCAAAAATTCAGATGGACCTAGAAATAGAACATGTTTTAAATCTTTCCTTAATGCTCGGGACTGGATGAATAGAAATACATATCCTTTAGCAGGTGGACCAGCTTTTATGTATTTCACCTTCCGATTTAAATGATTTGCTCAATAAGAAAATATAATTATACATTTAAAAAGAACTAAAAAAAGAACTAGTCACTAGAGTGCTTAGAGATACATGCAATCATCCCGTCATTAAGTGTCCAGCAGAATCCTATCCTGTAATACCAAATTCCAATAAATTATCACTTGCAGCATCTACAACATTTTTTTTACAAAAGTCAGGGAGTCATACTGCTAATAGGGATGGGCGAACAGGCCGAACGTTGGTTGATCAGATGTTCAGGCGAACACCGAACAATATGCAGTGTTCAGGGCAAATTTGAAAGCCACCGAAACACCATTAAAGTCTATGAGACACTAACATGAAAAATCTAAAGTACTCGTTTTAAAGGCTTATATGCAAGTTATTGTCATAAAAAGTGTTTGGGGACTTGGGTCCTGCCCCAGGGGACATGTATTTATGTTCATTTTTTTAAATGGCTGTTTTTTCTGGAGCAGTGATTTTTTTTTAATGCTTAAAGTGAAACAATAAAAATGAAATATTCCTTTAAATATCATGCCTGTGGGATGCCTATAGTATGGAAACAGTGAATTACTGCTCTATACGAAAATTTAAATGCCTAAAATAATAAAAAACAGCCGCTAAAAAGTGAGATACACACAAAAATTAGACAAACAAAAGTGTAGCCGCGCTAAATAGAGGAGAAAATTAATCCCCCAATTATTAATAAACTAAACCAAATTATAATAACTCAGAAGGTTATATATAACTAATAATTACATCAATAAATCAATCCATAAGTGAATAAATATTTAAATTCATCAAAAAATGTATTGTAAAAAAATCAAAAAGGGGGAGAGTCTAAATTAGAATCACCCTCCTAAATATCCTATCCTGAAAAAAGTGTCCTAAAAAAGAATAAAATAACGTTCCGTGATAAATCCACCACCATATCCAGGATGTGACACCAGATAAAATGCACGCTTATCAACTAGCAAGCTATATGAGCTTGTAACTTGCAACCTGGTCTGGCCCTCTTTCTAGAGGGGAACCAAATTTCTCCAATCCCAGATTTGTATCCTAGATGG
Organism: Lithobates pipiens; assembly: GCF_037356315.1. NCBI lineage: Eukaryota > Metazoa > Chordata > Amphibia > Anura > Ranidae > Lithobates > Lithobates pipiens. The sequence goes on from NW_027507788.1 coordinate 168,552,929, forward strand.
GCAATAATCTCCGGAGGACCCACCAGATGAAACTGACAACTCAGACCAGGAGGCTCCAAAGGACATTGATACAAACCCAAAAAGAACAAGGGGACTCACCATAGTGTAATACCATCTAGACCAGTGTTTCTCAACTCCAGTCCACAAGGCACCCCAACAGGCCATGTTTTCGGGATTTCCCTCAGATGAAATGGCTGTGGTAATTACTAAGGCAGTGAAACGGGTCAAATCACCTGTGCAAAATATTGGAAAGCCTGACAACACGACCTGTTGGGGCGCCTTGAGGACTGGAGTTGAGAAATACTGGTCTAGACCATGTTTATTAAAGTAAAAACATATAGATGAATTACAAATATAGGAAGACTAACAGCAAATAGCCGGCCAGCTGTACATGGATGCCCATCCACTAAGACTTGGTATACGGTGACGTCAGCACGTCAACTCTTCCCGACGCACGTTTCATCAACACAATGACATTGAGACAGCCTGGGACAAGTCCTTTATTAAAAGATGAAAAAAATTTAAGTGTCCAGCGATATTCATTCATCTTCTATCATGGCGCCGATGAGCCAAAAAAGAAAAAAAAAAACGCTATCAGCTATATAACAATCACCATCACCAATGGGAAGCGTCACTCAGCAGGAGCCTCCAATGGAGGCAGAGGTGTTGCATTTTTTTTCTTTTTTCGGCACATCAGATAGTGGATGAATGGACACCGCTGGACATTTTTATTTTTTTATCTTTCAATAAAGGACTTGTCCCAAGCTGTCTCTTGTCTTTTTTACCATTTTTGACACTTTTTTTGTGAAATGGTAGGAGTACAATGTACCCCATTACCAATTCACATGGGGGGGCTGGGATCTGGGAGTCCCCTTGTTAAAGGGGGCTTCCAGATTCTGATAAGCCCCCACCCACATACCCCCACAACCACCGGGCAAGGGTTGTGGGGATGAGACCCTTGTCCCCATCAACATGGGGACAAGGTGCTTCGGGGTCTGACCCCAAAGCACCCTCCCCATGTTGAGGGCATGTGGTCTGGTACAGTTCAGGAGGGGGGGCGCTCTCTTGTTCCCTCTCTTTTTCCTAAGGCCTGCCAGGTTGTGTGCTCGGATAAGGGTCTGGTTGGTCTGATATGGATTTTGGGGGGACACCTACATCATTTTTTTTAATTTGCCGCAGGTTTCCCCTTAATTTCCATACCAGACCTGAAGAGCCTAGTATGGATTTTGGGGGGACCCCCATGCAATTTTTTTTCTAATTTTTGGTTCAGGGTTCCACTTAATATTCATACCAGACCCAAAGGGCCTGTTAATGGACTGGGGGGGGGGACCCCATGCCATTTTTCTAAATGAGTTTTATCTATATTGCCGAGACCCGACAATTCATTACAGCCTCGATTCGTTTTAAATGACAATTTTTCCTTCAGAAATTTCATTTTACTGCGGTACTGTTCTAAACAAAGGAAAAATGTGTCACTTTACAGGCATACCATAGACACACCCCAGGCATGATATTTAAAAGAATGTTTCATTTTTATTGTTTCACTTTAAAAAAAAAAAAATCACTGCTCCCAAAAAAACAGATGTTTTTAAAACTTTTTTTTGCATTGATACATGTCACCTGGGGCAGGACCTGGGTCCCCGAATACTTTTTATGACAATAACTTGCATATAAGCCTTTAAAATTAGCACTTTTGATTTTTCATGTTCTTGTCCTATAGACTTTAATGGTGTTAATGTGTTCTTCCGATTTTTTTTGCCTGTTTGGATGTTTTCAAGGAAGACATTCTAGCAATCTGGCTGACAGTATAAGATCTGTGCGCAGAGTTCCCATTAAAAGGGACATCTGCTGATTATAGGCATTAAGACAGCATTGTTTGTAAAAAAAAAAGTTTAATTAATTGCTACATCCTGCCCTGTAACACCGTGATCTTGCTTCACATGCAACAGGTTTCTGCTACAGAAAATCTGTGCTAAGGGAAATATGGATTTCATTAAAAAGCCAGTTGCCTGGCTGTCTCTCACTTCAGTTCTTTAACCACTTGGGATCCGCGCTATTGCAAAATGACGGCAACAGCGCGGACCCACATTTCCGGGACTACGTCTATTGACGTGGTCCCGGTTACGAGCGGCCTGCGCGCCCCCTGAGGGGCGCGCGCTCTGTGATCGGCGAGTCCGTGAGACTCGCCTGATCACCGATCCGTGTAAGGGGTCGATCCCGACCCCTTATCACGTGATCAGCTGTCAGCCAATGACAGCTGATCATGTGATAAAACGGAGCCGGTAATCGGCTAGTATTCCTCCTCGCGCTGACAGCGCGAGGAGAAAAAAAAAAAGCCGATCGCCGGCGGCCGTGTTCGGGACATCAGTCCCGATCACGGCCAGCAATTCAAACGGACACCTGCCCCCTGCCAGTGCCCACCTGCCACCCGCAGTGCCATCCTGAAATAAAGTAAGTGCCCCCCTGTCAGTGCCACCCAGCAGTGCCCATAGTGCCCACAGTGCCACCCAGCAGTGCCCACAGTGCCACCCAGCAGTGCCCACAGTGCCACCCACAGTGCCACCCAGCAGTACCACCCACAGTGCCACCCAAAATCTGCCTCAAAGGTGCTGCACCCCAGTGCCGCCCATCAGTGCCCAGCAGTGCCGCCCATCAGTGCCCAGCAGTGCCGCCCATCAGTGCCCAGCAGTGCCACCTATCAGTGCCACCTATCAGTGCCCATCAGTCCCATCTATCTGTGGTACCTATCAGTGCCCATCCGTGCCACCCATCCGTGCCACTTATCCGTGCCACCCATCCGTGCCATCTTATCTGTGCCCATCTTTGCCCATCAGTGCCGCCTTATCTGTGCCCATCGGTGCCGCCTTATCTGTGCCTATTAGTGCCGCCTTAACTATGCCTATCAGTGCCCACCAGTGCAGCCTATCAGTGCCCACCAATGCAGCCCATCAGTGCCCACCAATGCAGCCCATCAGTGCCCACCAATGCAGCCTATCAGTGCCGCCTAATCAGCGCACTTCAATGAAGGAGAAAAATGACCCGTTTGCAAAATTTTATAACAAACTATTAAAACATGATTTTTTTTTTTTTTTTTTGCATCTTTTTTTGTTTGTTTAGCAAAAAATAAAACTCCGAGCTGTAACTAAATACCACCAAAAGAAAGCTCTATTTGTGGGAAAAAAATGATAAAAATTTCATTTGGGTACAGTGTTGTATGACCGCGCAATTGTCACTCAAAGTGCATCAGCGCTGAAAGCTGAAAATTGGTCTGGGACTGAGGGGGGTTTAAGTGCCCAGTAAGCAAGTGGTTAACATGCTCACCTAGAACAAGCAGGCAGCAAGCAATGTATGTGTAAAATCAGATTCTGATTTGCATACCTGTTTCAGACATATAACTCAGAAAGTACTAAAGCCACTGGAACAGCTTTATAGTCAGGAAACTAGCAGTTTCAGAGTAAGATGCAGCCCCTTTGGCAGCCTATAACTTATAGCTGTGGCCAAAAAATTTGAGAATAACACAAATAATTATTTTCACAAAGTCTGCTTCTTCAGTATTTTTAGTTCTTTTGTCAGATGCTACTATAATATACTGAAGTATAATTATAAGCATTTCATAAGTGTCAAAGGCTTTTATTGACAATTACATTAAAGTAGATGTAAACCCTCACATGTACCCAGTGAACATCCTCAGATGATACACAGGGATGAAAAAAATCTCCCTACATAAGTTTTGCATGCATATCTGCTGTCTTCAGCTTTATATATTCTTTAGAAAGTTCAGACCATGTTAGGAGATTTTCTCTTCCTGTTCAGCACTGCAGAGAAGCCTGGGCATACAGCCAAGACAGCTGATTGGAGAAAAGGGCACACACCCCCTCTACTCATAGGTAGAGATGTTCAGAACTGTTCATAGTTCTGCTCTCTGCTACTCTATAGCATCCTCCCCAACACAAAACTCAGGCTGCTTTTATTTCAGTTGACAGAGAACTTGTCAGAAGTTATCAGTCTGATAACAGAAGAACAGAGCAGGAGAAAGCCACAGGACCTAGGGCTTTGAAGAGAGACAAGAAAACACTGCAGATATATGTGCCTGGCTCAAAATTTAATGAATTGGGTTTACAGCCATGTTAAGTTTATACAGAGTCAATATTTGCAGTATTGGCCCTTCGTTTTCAAGACCTCTGCAATTCTCCCTGGCATGCTGTCAATGAACTTCTGGGCCACATCCTGACTGATGGCAGCCCATTCTTGCATAATCAATGCTTGGAATTTGTCAAAATTGGTGGAGGTTTTTTGGATTGAGAACTGACTACAAGTTCTCAATTGAATCTCAATGGGAATAAGGTCTGGGGAGTTTCCTGGCCATGGAGCCCGAATGTTGATATTTTGTTTCCCAAACAACTTAGTTATCACTTTTGCCTTATGGCAAGGAGCTCTATCATGCTGGAAAAGGCATTGTTGATCACCAAACTGTTTTTGAATGATTGGGAGAAATTGCTCTCAGAGGATGTTTTTGTATCTTTCTTTATTCATGGCAAAATGAATTTTTTTTTCTTCGGCAAAATTGTGAGTAAGCCCACTCCCTTGGATGAGAAGCAATACCACACATGAATGGTCTCAGGATGCTTTACTGTTGACATGTCACCTTTTCTTCTCTGGACAAGGTTTTTTCTGGATGCCCCAAACAATCGGAAAGGGGATTGATCAGAGAAAATGACTTTACCCTAGTCTTTAGCAGTCCACTCCCTGCACCTTTTGCAGATTATCAGTCTGTCCCTCATGTTTTTCCTGGAGAGAAGTGGCTTCTTGGCTGCCCTTGTTGACACCATGCCATCCTCCAGAAGTCTTCACACTGTGCGTACCGATGTATTCACACCAGCCTACTGCCATTCCTGAGCCATTTCTGCACTGGTGGTGCCCCGATTCCACAGCTGAATCAACTCTAGGAGACGGTCCTGGCACTTGCTAGACTTTCTTGGGTGCACTGAAGCCTTCTTCACAAATGCAGTGTAAATGTTTTTTTTTTAAGGGATTAAGTTCACTTTCATGGCAAAGAGGGACTTTTCAATTAATTGCAATGAATTTGACCACTCTTCATAACATTCTGGAGTATATGCAAATGTTCATCATTAAAACTGAGGCAGCAGACTTTGTGAAAATGAATATTTGTGTCATTCTCAAAACTGACAAAGGTAATTTCCTACTACAGAGAGGAAAAAAAAGTAATTAATGTTAAAGGGGTTGTAAAGGTACATTTTTTTTTCACCTTAATGCATTATATGCCACATGGTTCCTCTATGGCAGTGGTCTCCAACCTGTGGCCCAGGGGCCAGATGCTGTCCTTTGCTTGCCTTTATCTGGCCCTTGGGGTGCTATTCCTCCCACTGATACAGGGCATCATTCCTCTAAGTGATATCAACAACAGGGCATAATTCCTGCCACTTGCACCAAGGATGAGGCATTGCGGCTTCACCGCTACCAACAATGGGGCACTATTGCTTCACCTAATACCAACAATGAGACACTACTTCCTCCACTGATAGCAACAATGGGGCACAATTCCTTCCACTGATACCAGTGATGGAGTACTGTTTACTCCCATTGACGCCAGGGCGTTTTCTACTTAAGCTGGCCACAGTATACCCCTCCCCAAAGTCTAAAACACAGTAAACTGGCCTTTTGTTTCGAAAGTTTGGGAACCCCTGCTCTATGGTTTCCTGAGTCACTGGGGTAGCGATCCGGTTGAATGCTGACAGCCCATGTAATGTGTGAGGCCATCTAGGGCCAGGCACAGTGGCATCACTAGGGTTAATGTCACCAGTGTTAATTTCGTCAATCAAGCTGTTTTCGTCAAAGATTTTGTCAGTGGCAGTTCTACAGTAACAAAAACTAAATGAAAAGTACAGTACATTTTCATCCACTGAAGAAAACTATGACCAAAATCCGATCTGTTTTCATTAACGAACGAAAACGAGACAAAAATGGCAAGGAGGGAACTTTACCCTTGTGAACTAACTTCTGTTTTTTATGGAGCTCCGCCTACTTCTGCAATCTGCTCCCAGCAAGCACCGTGCCACTGTGACGAGAGTGCCAGTGCCAGAGAGTGTGAGAGCAGCGCTGTGTGGCTGTGCATTACAGGCCTCCCAACTCCAAGTCCAGAGACTCCCGACTCCTCCTGACGCTGCACCAGGCGCCCAGAGCAGACTGTGTGAGTGTATAGTGTACACTGTATGATTGACTCATAGTCATTGACTGTACAGTAATTGTGGTACATTACAGCAGGCCTGAGGCCTCCTGTCAGACCACTGTCTGTCCAAAGCACACTGTGCAACAGTGCAAATGTGCATTACAGGCCTCCTCTGAGCACTGGCAGTGGCATCCAGGGCACTGTCGATTACAGGCCATCCCTCAGACCACCATCCAGTACTGTACAGCATTTATTCATCCAGAGAGCACTGTGCATACAGGCTTCTGTGTTGCTATGGCTATTAATCACTTTAGCAATAATATAGAGTTAGATTTTTAAGAGCATATGTTTGCAGAGGCTCTTCACCTCCATTGATATGTAAATAAACCAGTTGGATTGGTTTTGGAGCTGATACAGGAAGTTGGTGGGGGGGGGGGGGAGGGGCTTGGGATATTTTGAAAGAAACATGTGTTCGGACAACAGATGTGTTTGGAAGGACAATGAGGAAAGACATGGTTACTAGAAGCTAGAGAGTTTTGGAGAACTTTTGAGTTGGACTGAGCAAGGAACCATGAAGTACATTACATCTTAAACCCTAAGTTGAGTAACTGTTTAGTTTACTTAATGAGTACATATTGTACATGCTTATATTTGTAGGCATTTTTTTGTAAGCTATGAGTTGTGTTGTATTGTGCATCCTACAGTTGTATGTGCAGTTTTTCCTGTTTAGTAAAGCATTGAAACACTACAGAAGTCTCAGCTTCATTGGTTTTATCGCAAGACCTTTAAGAGATAGACACAAAGTAAAACATCTTCCTGCTGACCGTCTGTCCAAGTCCAAAGTATACCGGAAATGTCGGCTTCTGTGGCCGTCAGTGGTAGAAAGAGAAGAGAAGATCTATGGATGTATTTTACATTTGATGTTAAGGACAACAAGACCTGCAAACCATGTGGAGCAACCCTCGCTGGTAAAAATACAACAAACTTGAGGCGCCATTTGCGGACAACTCATCCTGAAATTCATACAAAGGTAAGCACAGCAGCAATTAACTCCACTTTTGTTGACAACAGTCAAATGTACGTTGCAGGGATTTTTTTTAAATTAACTTTCATGCAGTCATATTTCATACCTTTTGTTATTCTGAAGTAATAGCTGTTGTGCACCTTAGTCACTGAATTTTAATGGGAGCAAGTGATTTGATTTCATAATATCTATCATCTGCTGCTTTCCCCAAACTGAAGTATCTCAGCAAAGGATGTGGTCAGTGGTGACTGGGAGGGGCTGGGGCACTGTCAATTTTGACACGACAGCACAGGCACCTAAAGGCCTAAGGCCGGTGTTCTGTCAAAAAGTGTCCGGCCATCGAATAATGTCCACCCCATACTGCGCAGACGCATCGCTTGTGCAGTACGGAGGAGAAGGCGACTCCAAAAGTCTCTGTCCACTTGGATGGTGAGGCTTGAACCTAGACTCACTGCACAGGCGCCATTTATCTTTGGAGATGTGCGGCTTCTCCTTGTCCTCCGTACTGCGCAAACGCGCAGTACAGAGCGGACACTACTTGGTACATCACCGGCCCTGGGAAGGGCTATACATGCAGTGTATTATAGAGAGACAACTTGCAGCAGGCTATGAGGGGTGAGAGAGAACGTAAAATCAGAATAACTTTAATTTTTCCCCCTATTTCAACTCCACAGGCACAGAAAACCTCAAATGATGGTCCAAGTCAAGCAAGTGCACAACCACAGCAAACTATTTGCACTGCTCTTTTAGGTGCTTCAAAATACAAAATTTACTCTAAGGAACAACATGCCAGGGAGGAAGCCATAGCAAGATGAATTGGGCGCACCGGAATTACCAGTCAGAATGATTGAAGATGAGGACTTTGTTATCAAGATGGAGACAGTAGATAGGAAACTGACTATTCCAAAGAAAACTAAAATAAATATGATTGACAAACACTATGAACATGAAAAACAAAATTTCAAAAAGAGACTGGCTGCTGCTCGGAGAGTATCTTTTTGCACTGATTTGTTGACCAAAAAAGGACTCTCAACTTCATTCCTTGCCATAAGTGGATGCTACTTTTGTGTTGAACAATATAAACCTGAACACATATTGTTGGCCCTTGAACACGTAGCCCACTCATACACTGCACAGTCAATCAAATCATGTGTGGACAAATGCTTGCAAGAGTGGGACATACCAAAGAGGAAGATTCTTACAGTGATAACAGACAATGGGAGCAATATGGTGGCTGCATTTAAACAAACCACAGCAAACCACAGCAGTAGTAGAAGAACCACCCAGCTCTAGTGAGGAAGACTCCCCCATGACGGAAAGTGACTCTGAGGCTGAGACCGAAGTTTATGATCTGTGATGAGCCATTTTTATTATTCTTTTACATGGTGACATGGTTAACACCAGTCAATTATCACATGGATATGAGATTATTGATATGGTGACGCTATCTGCTCTACTCTATGGGTGCACATTTGTTATTTTTCCACTTTATTTGTAGTCTTGTGTAAAAGTATTCCCATAAGATGTTAAGTGTTAAAATAATATTATGGAACAGAAACCTATGCTATACGTTATGCTTATTTGGCTGTGTGTTCCACTTGTTAGGTACCAACAGATCGACATGGACCAGACACCAGGTGTGGTGCATACCTTGCAACTTGTGTTCCACATGGTGCAGAAGGAGGCAATTGTGAAGAGAATACTGAATAAAGCAAGATCAATAGTGAACCCTTTTCCTCAAGTCTTCAATTATAGCACAGAAGCTATTGGAGCATTGTGTCATTATTTTATAATCGAAAAACAAACTTTATTGAAAGGAGCAGGAGACAGGGTAAAAAGCAGACATAGCAAACATACCTACTGTACAACAAGTAACATGGGCCAACCTGGCCAAAGCAGTATTGCATACATGAGTACATTGGATTAGCTGTGCTGTATAAGGATAGATACTCATCATAGGTAAAGTCATTATAAAGCCAAATGGGAAGGGGAAGCAAACAGAGAAAAAAATAAAAATAAAAATAAAAAAAAGGGGAGAAAAAGAGAGGGGGGGGGGAACATAATAAGAGGAGGCCCAAGGAGTGGAAGAAACACAGAAAGGGAGAAGCAGAGGGGGGAGGGGGGGGGGCAAGGGATCAATATAGCAGCAAATCAGGTACATGTCTCCCCATCTCCCAACCATCTACCCCAGATCTGCTCATATTTAAGTGGACATCCTCTATGTGAATAGATCAATTTCTTATACGGAAGGGTATCGTTAATCTCTTTCAGGCCAAGCAGGCACATCTTTGGGTCAAGGCTAGCAGTAGAGACCATCTGATCATGGAGAAAGCGAATCACCTGTATCCAGTATGTTTGGATAACCGGACAGGACCATATGAGGTGATAAAAGGAGCCCAGGGTGTGGTCGCATAAGCAGCATCCTGGATTATACATTGGTTTGAACCGTGCTATCCTCTGGGGAGTCAAGTATGTCCTATGTATGATGTACAACTGTGTAAGGCGGTCCGACAGCCCGGGGGAAACTCTTTTCACATCTCCCAAGACTTCATCCCACTCCTCATCCTCAATTATTCCAACATCCACCTCCCATCTGGTCTTAGCAGCATAAGCCAATGTCACGGTGCCTGGGAGACAGATGGTGGAGTAGAGGGTGGAAATCAACTTGGTTGGCTCATCACCTGTGATTATGTCAACTATAGGAGGGACTGTCAGGGTTGGGTTGGAGCCGGCGAATTGAGTCTGTAAAGCATGCCGGAGCTGTAAGTACCTGAAAAGGAGATGGTTAGGGAGTGAGAATTCTTCCTTTAGCGTTTGAAATGATTTGAGCCCAGTGTTAGTCATAATTTGGTGCATGTACAGGATCCCATAACGTATCCAAGCCGCGGGGTCTGGAATGGACAACAGTTCGGGCAAATGAGTGTTGAACCAGAGAGGAGTATAGGAATGGACCTGCGGGGTCCCAATTTTTTTTAGGGCTGTCCGCCATATCCTTCGGTAGTGTGTTAGCATGTCTACTTTGTGATGGGGGGAACGTCCTGACAATGGGGCCCGAATGGCTGACTGAAGTGGGGTATGGGCTGGGTCGTCAGGGCGTTGACAAAGTAATGTCTGGTATCTTGGTAGCTCGCTCTTGTCAAAATGATAAAAATGGGACAATTGGGAGGCAAGATAATAATCCTGGAAATCTGGAAGAGCAGCCCCTCCCAATGTCATTGGATTCTTCAGAATTTTCCAAGACAATTTGTGTCTGCTGTGACTCCATACGAATGAATTAAGAATTGATTCAATTGTTTTGAAAAACTTTTGTGGTATATACAGGGGTGCATGAATGAATGAAATGAATGAAATACTTGTATAGTGCACAATGCGAACTGAAGCGCCTCTAGGCATGCCACACCAAATAAAGTATCTTAGGTAGAAGTATCATTTTGACCAGACTGATGCATCCCATAACACCCAGAGGTAGTCTGGCCCAGGTTTGTGTCTTGTTCTTGATCAAGGTGTACAGGGGTTCGATGTTTAGGGGTACGTAGTCTGTCAGTGATCTAGTGACCTGCACTCCTAGATACTTGATCACAGAGACTCTAGGGAGATTCAGAGGAGGGGACGTGGGTACAGGGGGGAAATGATCAAGTGGGAGGATCTGGGATTTAGACCAGTTGATACTCAGACCCGAGTGACTACCAATACAGTCCATGGTGTGAAGGGCTGCAAGAAGGGAGGGACCCGAGTCAGCTAAGTATAGGAGTGTATTGTCGGCATACATCCCGATCTTTTCCCCCAGAGGCCACGGATTCTGGTGTCTGCGCGAACCATAATAGCAAGTGGTTCCACAGCCAACGCATATAGCATGGGAGAGAGGGGGCAGCCTTGTCGGGTCCCTCTCTCCAGCGGGAACTGGTCAGAGAGCCAGCCCTTCACAAACACCTTGGCCCTTGGGGATTGATACAGGAGTTGGACCCATCAAATAAAGTTGGGGCCAAGTCCAAATCCCGAAAGGCACTTCCACAGGTAGTTCCACTCCACGGAGTCGAAGGCCTTGGCAGCATCTAGAGCCACCACGACCCGCGAGCCGACTTCATCATGGGATCACTGGATGTTCATGAGTAAGCGGCGGATATTCATGGCAGTGTTTTTTTCCTGGCATAAAGCCAGTCTGGTCCGGGTGGATCAGTGAAAGGATGACCTGGTTAAGGCGGGAGGCAAGAATCTTAGCCAGTATTTTAATGTCGACCTGTAGTAGGGAGATAGGTTTATATGATTCCAGATAGTTTGGGTCCTTCCCGGGCTAGGGAATTACTACTATTTGAGCTTCTCTCATAGAGGGGGGTAGGATTCCCACGTCAAATATGGATTCATATAGGTTATGGAGTTTAGGGGTCAAAATGAGTAGGTGGCATAAAATTCAAGCAGTAGACCGTCCAGTCCTGGTGCTTTAGAGGTGGCCAAAGAGGAGATAGTCCCGGAAATATCCTCCTCAGTAATGGGGGCCTCTAAGAGCTCACGTTGGGCGTCTGTCAGTTTGGGAAATGTAATTCTCGCTATGTAGTCTCTGGTGTCTTGGGGAGTATGAGTGACCCGGGTGGTGTAGAGTGCGCGATAAAATCTCGCAAATTCCTCCGCCACTTGTTGTGGATCAGTAATATCATTCCCCTGGATGTCTTTCAGTGATACCACAACTAGGGGACGGGAATAGAAGTGGGCAAGGTAAGCAAGTAGTTTGCCAGATCTTTCTCTATACTCAAATATCCTTTGCCTACAGAAAAAGATGCGCTGTTTGGCCTTCTCCGTATGCAGTTGGGAGACCTGTCGTAGCTGAATCTTAAGATTAGCTGTGTCGTGTGATGGGTCTCGATGAAGCGCCTCCTCCAGTCTTTGTAGGTGTTCTGTAGCCTGTTGGTCAACAAGTTTTGACGACCACTTAAGTCTGTTAATACGCGTGGTGAGCAGGGAGCGGGCGTAAAGCTTAAATGTCTCCCACACTATGTCGTGCGTAGCGGAGTCCCTGTTAACTGTAAAATAGTGTTGCAACTCAGGGGTTACATCGTAATCCAGTAGGGGGCGTGATCCGAGAGGATTCTCTGAGCGAAGCCCACATCTCCCAGTTTGGGTGTCGAAGTCTGTGAAATGAGGATGAAGTCGATCCGTGACATTGTGTTATGGCTAGCTAAGAAGCACGAATATGCTTTAGCATGCGGATACCTGTGGTGCCAAGTATCCACAAGAGCAAAGTCGGTCAATATACGATGTAGTCTAGTATGGGCTGGCGGGTCAGTAGGGGAGTCCGGTGTGCCCATTTGGTCCAGAGCGGGAGTGAGGGTCATATTAAAGTCCCCCATCCACACTGCCGGCTAGGGATGAGCTTCGTGTTCGAGTCGAACGCATGTTCGACTCGAACATCGGTCGTTCGTGCGTTCGCCGAATTCCGAACGTTTGGGCCGTTCGCGGCAAAATTCGTGTGGCCCACAATGCACTGCGATGGCGCAATGCATTGCTGTCTCACGATTGGCCAAGCATGCACTGTGACCCCGCATGCTTGGCCAATCGCAGCGCCAGTAGCGGGAAGAGCAATGGTTGGTCACAGGCATCCTGCCTGTGGCCAATCATAGCTCAGACAGTGTAGTGCACGCCCCACACTATATAAAGCTGCCTTTCAGGCGGCCTCGTATAGTGTTTGTTAGCATCTGAAGCAGTGGGTGTTCTGTGTACCTTCAACACAGTTACACACCAATCGTTTTTGGCTGATTTACTATTTTGCTCTTGTGTAGTGGTTACTGTCTGTGCCCTGACCGCAGTATACACCACTATATTCACCTCACCTATATAGCTAGTGATCTAGCTTTAATAATAGAGCTTGCAGTCAGTAGTGTTAGTGCGTGCTGTCTGCGTGCTCTGTACCCAGTACATACCACTATATACACCTACATAGCTGTTCTCTATTTGAGCCCGATTGTCATTTGCTGGAGTTATTGGAAGTTGTGTGTGCCTCCAGCACAGCACAGTATACAGCTGTATATGCCCCTTTAACTCTGCTGTTTTCTTGTTATTGTCTGCGTGCCCTGACCGCAGTATACACCGTGATATTCACCTCACCTATATAGCTAGTGGTCCATCTTTAACAATAGAGCTTGCAGTCAGCAGTGTCACTCAGGAGATAGTGCGTGCTGTGTGCCTGCTCTGTACCCAGTACATACCGCTATTATCCACCTACATAGCTGTTCTCTATTTGGGCCCGATTGACATCTGCTGGAGTTATTGGAAGTTGTGTGTGCCTCCAGCACAGCACAGTATACAGCTGTATATACCCCTTTAACTCTGCTGTTTTCTTGTTATTGTCTGCGTGCCCTGACCGCAGTATACACCGTGATATTCACCTCACCTATATAGCTAGTGGTCCATCTTTAACAATAGAGCTTGCAGTCAGCAGTGTCACTCAGGAGATAGTGCGTGCTGTGTGCCTGCTCTGTACCCAGTACATACCGCTATTATCCACCTACATAGCTGTTCTCTATTTGGGCCCGATTGACATCTGCTGGAGTTATTGGAAGTTGTGTGTGCCTCCAGCACAGCACAGTATACAGCTGTATATACCCCTTTAACTCTGCTGTTTTCTTGTTATTGTCTGCGTGCCCTGACCGCAGTATACACCGTGATATTCACCTCACCTATATAGCTAGTGGTCCATCTTTAACAATAGAGCTTGCAGTCAGCAGTGTCACTCAGGAGATAGTGCGTGCTGTGTGCCTGCTCTGTACCCAGTACATACCGCTATTATCCACCTACATAGCTGTTCTGTATTTGGGCCCGATTGGCATCTGCTGGAGTTATTGGAAGTTGTGTGTGCTTCCAGCACAGCACAGTATACATCTGTATATACCCCTTTAACTCTGCTGTTCTATAAAAAAGGCATCTGCAGGAGTTAGTGGTTGTTGTGTGCCTCCAGCACAATATAAACTACCCAACTACTGTTTTACCCAACTCCCTTCAGGCCATTACCATGTCTGGAAGGCCAGCAAGGAGAGGCAGACAGGCGCGAGCCGATAAAAGAGGGCAAGCAGGCTCTGTGTCTAGAGACAACAGTGCTGGTCGGGGACGCGGTGCATTGTCATCAGCACGTGGCCATGGGACATGCTTGTCCTTCTTTTCTGCAGCTGGACATGTTGAACCGCAACATGCCAACGACTTGGTAGAGTGGATGACCAAGCCCTCTTCATCCTCCTCATCCTCTCTCACCCAGTCTCAGGGTAGTAGAAAAGCAGCTGCCAACACATCGTCGTCCCTCCTCTCAATGTCATCATCAGTGACTCCTTCCCTAGACCCACCACGTCCTCCTGAGGAGTCTCCTGAACTCTTTGAGCACAGTGTTGGGTACATGCTCCAGGAGGATGCCCAGTGTTTGGTGGGCTCTGATGATGACACTCAGCTAGAGGAAGGCAGTAGCGTGAGCACAGAGAGAGGGGATGCTCAAGAAGGACAGCAATCTGGCAGTAATGTTCCACAAGCTGCAGCATACTGCCAGGTTTGCTACAGCGATGAAGAGGGAGGGGATGATGAGGGCACTGACTCCACATGGGTGCCTGGAAGGAGGGAGGAGGAGGAGGAGGAGGAGGAGGATGAGGCACATGTCCAACGAGGCAGGATGCCCTCCGGGGGCCAGCTTAGGGGCAGCACACCGACTGAATCACACCGCAGAGCTCCGCCTGCGCAGAGCGCTTCCTCTGCGCAGAGCGCTTCCTCTGCGCGTTATTCTAAAAGTTCTTTGGTGTGGGCCTTTTTTGAGACGAGTGCATCAGATCGCACCGCTGCTATTTGCAACATATGTCTCAAGCGTATCTCACGTGGCCAAAACATCAGCCGCTTGGGCACCACATGCTTGACCAGACATATGTTGACCTGCCATGCAGCTCGTTGGCAAGCATACCTCAAAGATCCACACCAAAGAACAAAGCGGACCTCTCCTTGCTCCTCATCAGCTGGCATCTCCAACCCCACTAGACCTTCAGTCCTCTCTGAAACCTGCTCTGAGAGGAATGAAGGTGTAGAATTAGGTGTGTCACAGCCAAGTGCTTCCGGGAACTCTGCTAGTGGTACATCCACGTCCGATTATAGCAGACAAATGTCCCTGCCCCAGCTGCTGGACCGGCGGAAGAAATTTACTCCCAGCCATCCACATGCCCAGCGGTTGAATGCTAGCTTGGCTAAATTGCTAGCACTTCAACTGCTGCCTTTTCAGTTGGTAGATTCGGCCCCCTTCCGTGAGTTTGTACAATGTGCGGTTCCTCAGTGGCAGGTCCCCAAACACCACTTTTTCTCACGGAAGGCAATTCCGGCTCTCTACCGGCATGTGGAAGGCAATGTCCTTGCCTCGCTGGACAGGGCGGTCAGCGGTAAGGTGCATATTACCGCTGACTCATGGTCCAGCAGGCATGGACAGGGACGTTACCTGTCTTTCACGGCCCATTGGGTCACTCTTCTGGCTGCTGGGAAGGATGCAGGACAAGGTGCAGTAGTATTGGAGGTTGTTCCGCCACCACGCCTCCAAAATGCTACTATTGGTTGTGACACACCTCTCTCCTCCACCCCCTCCTCTTCTTCTTCCTCCACGGCCTCTTCCAGTGCTCTGTCCTCAGAACCAGCGGTGCTCCGTAGGCGTTGCAGGGGCTACGCAAGTACGCAGGCAAAACGATGCCATGCCGTGCTTGCGCTGGTTTGTTTGGGGGACAGGAGCCACACTGGGGCGGATGTTTTGTCAGCTCTGCAGGGGCAGGCCGAGAGGTGGTTGACGCCACGCCAGCTTAAGCCAGGAATGGTGGTTTGCGACAATGGCACCAACCTCCTCTCCGCCCTCCGACAGGGACAACTGACCCATGTGCCCTGTGTAGCTCACGTCCTTAACCTGGTGGTGCAGCGGTTCTTGGGCAGGTACCCCGGCTTACAGGATGTCCTGAAACAGGCCAGGAGAGTCTGTGTGCATTTCCGCCGATCATTTAACCACTTGCCGACCGCCGCACGCCGATGTACGTCGGCAGAATGGCACGGGCAGGCATAAGCACATACATGTACGTGATTTGCCTCCCGCGGGTCGGGGGCCCGATCGGGCCCCCGCCCGGTGCCTGCGGCGGTCGGTTTTCGTTCGGGAGCGATCCCGGACGAGGGGACGGCCATTCATTCATGGCCACCCCCTCGCGATCGCTCCCGACGAATGGAAATCCCCGGTGACATCACTTCCTCTCCTGTAATGTAAACACAGGAGAGGAAGTGATGTATTCTCTCCTCCGTGTCGGTATTTTTCGTTCCGACACGGAGGAGAGCGGATCAGTGAGTTGCACCAACACATCCCACACACAGTAGAACATGCCAGGCACACTCACACCCCCCCTTTACCCCCCGATCACCCCCCCAATTACCCCTGCCCCCCAGTCACAGTGACACCAATGTCATTTTTTTTTTATTTTTTATTTTTTTTGCATTGGTGTCATTTGTGACTGTAATAACTGTTAGGGCAGTTAGGGTTAGCCCCCTTTAGTTCTAATGTACCCCCCTAACCCCCCCAATAAAGGTTTAACCCCGTGATCACCCCCCGTCGCCAGTGTCACTAAGGCTGGGTTCACATTGCAGCGGTTTATGAGAACGAATGTGATTCGCACCGCACTGCAGTGCAAATCACATCCGATCTCTGTGCGATTCGAGTTCAGCCATTCGCCGCACCCGCCGCACCCGCCACACCCGCCGCACCCGCCGCAAATTCGCACGGGACCCTTTTTTTGGCCCGCAGCAGAATCGGATCGCATGGGTGTTCACACCATGCGATCCGAGTTTGCAGATCGCACTGCGATATGCGAACTGATCTGGGGGTGTCAGTAACATTTCACTGACACTCCCAGCAGTTCGCATAGGGCAGTGTGAACTGCCGCCGGGAGGCATGCGATGCGGGAACCCGCCGCGGATTCGCGGCGTTTCCGCATCGCTCCAGTGTGAACCCAGCCTAATAAGCGATCATTTTTCTGATCGCCGTATTAGTGTCACAGGTGACGCTAGTTAGGCAGGTAGGTATTTAGGTTCGCCGCAGCTTTTTATAGCGCTAGGGACCCCCATATACTACCGCATAAAGCCCCCTGATTGCCCCCTAGTTAACCCTTTCACCAGTGATCACCATATAACTGTTACAGGTGACGCTGGTTGGTTAGTTATTTTTTTATAGTTTCAGGGCACCCGCCATTTATTACCTAATAAAGGTTTAACCCCCTGATCACCCGGCAGGTGTCATTTGTGACTAATAACTGTTAGGGCAGTTAGGGTTAGCCCCCTTTAGTTCTAAGGTACCCCCCTAACCCCCCCAATAAAGGTTTAACCCCGTGATCACCCCCCGTCGCCAGTGTCACTAAGGCTGGGTTCACATTGCAGCGGTTTATGAGAACGGATGTGATTCGCACCGCACTGCAGTGCAAATCACATCCGATCTCTGTGCGATTCGAGTTCAGCTATACAGATAGTATGGCTGAATTCGTGTCGCACCCGCCGCACCCGCCGCAAACTCGCACGGGACCCTTTTTTTGGTCCGCAGCAGAATCGGATCGCATGGGTGTTCACACCATGCGATCCAAGTTTGCAGATCACACTGCGATATGCGAACTGATCTGGGGGTGTCATTAACATTTCACTGACACTCCCAGCAGTTCGCATAGGGCAGTGTGAACTGCCGCCGGGAGGCATGCGATGCGGGAACCCGCCGCGCATTCGTGGCGTTCCCGCATCGCTCCAGTGTGAACCCAGCCTAATAAGCGATCGTTTTTCTGATCGCTGTATTAGTGTCACAGGTGACGCTAGTTAGGCAGGTAGGTATTTAGGTTCGCCGCAGCTTTTTATAGCGCCAGGGACCCCCATATACTACCGCATAAAGCCCCCTGATTGCCCCCTAGTTAACCCTTTCACCAGTGATCACCATATAACTGTTACAGGTGACGCTGGTTGGTTAGTTATTTTTTTATAGTTTCAGGGCACCCGCCATTTATTACCTAGTCTCACTAGTGTACCCCTAAATTTAGGGGTGTCTACTTTCTAAAATGGGGTCATTTGGGGGGGGGGGTTTGTGCCATCTTGGCATTTTATGGCCTTCAAAACTGTAACGCCCTTAGAAAGCCTGAAGGCGGTGCTTGGTTTTTGGGGCCCCGTACGCGGCTAGGCTCCCAAAAAGTCCCACATATGTGGTATCCCCGTACTCAGGAGAAGCAGCAGAATTTATTTTGGGGTGTCATTTCACATATGCCCATGGCATGTGTGAGCAATATATCATTTAGTGACAACTTTGTGAAAAAAAAAAAAAGTTTGTAATTTTCCCGCAACTTGTGGCAAAATATAAAATATTCCATGGACTCAACATGCCTCTCAGCAAATAGCTTGGGGTGTCTACTTTCTAAAATGGGGTCATTTGTGGGGGTTTTGTGCCATCTTGGCATTTTATGGCCTTCAAAACTGTAATAGGTAGTGAGAAGTGAACTCAAAAAATTACGCCCTTAGAAAGCCTGAAGGCGGTGCTTGGTTTTCGGGGCCCCGTACGCGGCTAGGCTCCCAAAAAGTCCCACATATGTGGTATCCCCGTACTCAGGAGAAGCAGCAGAATTTATTTTGGGGTGTCATTTCACATATGCCCATGGCATGCATGAGCAATATATCATTTAGTGACAACTTTGTGAAAAAAAAAAAAAAAAAAAAAAAGTTTGTAATTTTCCCGCAACTTGTGGCAAAATATAAAATATTCCATGGACTCAACATGCCTCTCAGCAAATAGCTTGGGGTGTCTACTTTCTAAAATGGGGTCATTTGTGGGGGTTTTGTGCCATCTTGGCATTTTATGGCCTTCAAAACTGTAATAGGTAGTGAGGCGTGAAATCAAAAATTTACGCCCTTAGAAAGCCTGAAGGCGGTGCTTGGTTTTCGGGGCCCTGTACGCGGCTAGGCTCCCAAAAAGTCCCACATATGTGGTATCCCCGTACTCAGGAGAAGCAGCAGAATTTATTTTGGGGTGTCATTTCACATACGCCCATAGCATGTGTGAGCAATATATCATTTAGTGACAACTTTGTGTAAAAAAAAAAAAAAAATTTTTTTTTTGTCATTATTCAATCGCTTGAGGCAAAAAAATAAAATATTCAATGGGCTCAACATGCCTCTTATCAATTTCCTTAGGGGGTCTACTTTCCAAAATGGGGTCATTTGGGGGGGTTTTGTACTGCCCTGTCATTTTAGCACCTCAAGAAATGAGATAGGCAGTCGTAAACTAAAAGCTGCGTAAATTCCAGAAAACGTACCTTAGTTTGTAGATGTGACAACTTTTGCGCAAACCAATAAATATACAATTATTGACTTTTTTTTTACCAAAGACATGTGGCTGAATACATTTTGGCCTAAATGTATGACTAAAATTGAGTTTATTGGATTTTTCTAATAACAAAAAGTAGAAAATATCATTTTTTTTCAAAATTTGCGGTCTTTTTACGTTTATATCGCAAAAAATAAAAATCGCAGAGGCAATCAAATACCATCAAAAGAAAGCTCTATTTGTGGGAAGAAAAGGACGCAAATTTTGTTTGGGTACAACATTGCATGACCGCGCAATTACCAGTTAAAGCAGCGCAGTGCCAAAGTGTAAAAAGACCTCTGGTCATTTACCAGCAAAATGGTCCGGTCTGAAAGTGGTTAATGCCTGTGCTCGGCTGGCTGAGCTCCAAAAGGAGTTGAACCTGCCCAAGAACCGCCTTATATGTGACATGCCCACCAGATGGAACTCAACATTGGCCATGCTGCAGCGGCTGCACACGCAGCAGAGGGCCATCAATGAGTACCTGTGCGACTACGGCACCAGGACAGGGTCAGGAGAGCTTGGTTTTTTCTCACCACGCCAGTGGGGCATGATCAGGGATGCATGCACTGTCCTGTCACCGTTTGAGGAGGCCACAAGGATGGTGAGCAGTGACAGTGCATGCATCAGTGACACTATACCTCTTGTCCACCTCTTGGAGCATACGCTGCGTGGAATAATGGACAGGGCACTTGAGGCAGAACAGAGGCAGGAAGAGGAGGACTTCCTTGCCTCTCAAGGCCCCCTTTATCCAGACAGTGTTCCTGCTGTGCCACCCATCACACAGGAAGAGGGTGAGGAGGAGGAAGAGGAGGAGGAGGATGATTGTGTCAGCATGGAGGTGGAGGCTGGCACTCAGCATCAGCAGCAGCAGTCTTATAGGGATGATTTACAGTCCCAAGAAACACGTGGACTTGTACGTGGCTGGGAGGAGGTAGCTGCGGATCATGTTGTCCTTAGTGACCCAGAGGACTCCGGACCGAATGCCTCAGCTAACCTACGCTGCATGGCCTCCCTGATCCTGCAAAGCCTGCGGAAGGATCCTCGTATTCTTCGGATCAAGGAGAGGGACCATTACTGGCTGGCCACTCTCCTTGATCCACGGTACAAGGGTAAGGTTGCCGACCTTATCTTGCCATCGCAGAGGGAGCAGAGGATGAGACATCTCCGGGAGGCCTTGCAGAAAGCTCTGTGCAACGCGTTCCCAGAGACTGGGAGGTTACAAACTCCTGGTCCTGGACAACGTGTTGCTGAGGCATCAGTCAGAAGGAGCGGTGGAGAAGGTGGCCGTCTGACTGATGCGTTCAGACAATTTTTTAGTCCGCAGCCCCAAGGTATGATTGGTTCCAGCACCCATCGCCAGCGTCTAATTTACATGGTGCAGGAATACCTAGGGGCAAGGTCAGACTTGGACACCTTTCCCACTGAAAATCCTCTGGCTTACTGGGTCTTGAGGATGGATCACTGGCCAGAGCTTGCACAGTATGCAATTGAGCTCCTGGCCTGTCCTGCATCCAGCGTTCTTTCGGAACGCACCTTCAGTGCTGCTGGTGGCTTCGTTACCGATCACAGGGTGCGCCTGTCCACCGAATCAGTTGATCGACTGACCTTCATCAAGATGAATCAGTCTTGGATCACCCACAGCTACCAAGCACCTGAAGCTGATGTAACCGAATAATTTTTTTTGAAATACCACATCCCTTCAAGACTGCCTATGCTGATGCTGAGTGACTGTCCTGTTATGTTGATTGTCTATCCTCTTCCTCCTCCGCTGATATGTTGGAAGAACATTTTTGGTTCTGGGTGATGCCAGCAGCCCAATTTTTCTGCCCCTGTTTAACAGGGGTGTTTAAGTACAATTTTTGATGCAATGCTTTGCAGCAGGGCTAATTCCTGCAAAAAAACTAGAGTGTATGGCAGAGGTTGCAGTGTGATGGCACCAGTGCCTAAGGCCCAATTTTTCTGCCCCTGTTTAACAGGGGCGTTTAAGTACAATTTTTGATGCAATGCTTTGCAGCAGGGCTAATTCCTGCAATAAAACTAGAGTGTATGGCAGAGGTTGCAGTGTGATGGCACCAGTGCCTAAGGCCCAATTTTTCTGCCCCTGTTTAACAGGGGCGTTTAAGTACAATTTTTGATGCAATGCTTTGCAGCAGGGCTAATTCCTGCAATAAAACTAGAGTGTATGGCAGAGGTTGCAGTGTGATGGCACCAGTGCCTAAGGCCCAATTTTTCTGCCCCTGTTTAACAGGGGCGTTTAAGTACAATTTTTGATGCAATGCTTTGCAGCAGGGCTAATTCCTGCAATAAAACTAGAGTGTATGGCAGAGGTTGCAGTGTGATGGCACCAGTGCCTAAGGCCCAATTTTTCTGCCCCTGTTTAACAGGGACATGTAATTACAATTCTTGATATAATATTTCACAGGAGGGCCCCTTCCTGTGCCCACCCAGAGTAACTGTGAGGACTTATAGTGTTGTGGCACCAGCACCACAACCACCAAAGGTCAATTTTTCTACCACTGTTCAACAATGGCATGTAATTACAATTCTTGATATAATCGTTCACAGCAGGGCGCTCCAGCGGCCACCAAGAGTCACTTTGAGGGCTTACAATGTTGTTGCAAAACCAACACCTTGTTCCGCCATTTCTGCAGAGCATATAGGGCAGGCCCCTACTTTCAAACATCCAATTTACAAACATCTCCTACTTGCAAACGGAAGGAGACAACAGCAAGTGAGTTGAAAAAAGATGGACGACAAAACAAATTATACAGGGGTGATAACCCTTCCCTATGTTTTCCAAAAAGCTTAAAGATATTTTTTTTGACTGGAGCTACACTTTAAAAATGTACCGCTTGAAAATGACAAACAGATTCAACTTAACACAACAAACCTACACAGTCCCTGTCTTGTTTGCACCGCCTGTATACTGCTGTTCTGAGTATATAGGGCCTGGGGGCCACACGCATTTCCTTTTTTTAATATGGGTACGGGGTTCCCCTTAATATGCGTACAAGACCCAAATAGGCTGGTAATGGGCAGGGAGGGCTACCCATGCCATTTTTCTGAATGATTTTCAACCATATTACAGGAACCAGATATAACATTAAAACCGCAAGCAGTTTTAAATGGTGTTATTTCCGTTTAATGTCATTTTGTGCAGGGACTGTTCTAAACACGGGAAACACGTGGCACTTCACAGGCATACTATAGACACCCCCCAGGCACCATATTTAAAGGAATATTTCACTTTTTTTTTTCACTTTAATCGTCATTAAAATCAGTGCTCCCGCCAAAACGGTAGTTTTTAAAACTTTTTTTTGCAGTGACCCATGTCCCCTGAGGCAGGAGGCAGATCGCCAAACCCTTTTTAGCACACTATCTTGCATATTAGCCGTTAAAATTAGCACTTTCCAATTCGAACGTTCGAGTCCCATAGACTTCAATGGGGTTCTAACGTTCGTGCCGAACGCGGGGGTCGTTCGCAAGTTCTGGTGCGAACCGAACCGGGGGGTGTTCGGCTCATCCCTACTGCCGGCACCGAGGGGTATTGTGCCATAAATGCGAGGCCCTCCTTAATTACAACTGAATTATAGGGAGGGGGGACATAGCAGGCTAGTATCAAAATAGGGGATCCGTTAATGGTGGCGTGTAGATGCCGATCCATCAGGAGCAGCACTAGGTCAAACGGCACCCTTTTAGTAATTAGGACCGAGTCCCCCCTGGAGTATGAGGTGTGCCCAACCTATCCACTGCTTTTTGAGAGAGGATTGAAGATGGCCAGTAACATGGGTCTCAACAAGCGCGATTATGTCAGCACGCTGGGACTTAAGGAATGCCAGGGCGGCAGTGCGTTTTATCTTATTCTGTGTTTTATCTTATTCTGCATGCCTCTGACATTCCACGTAAGGAACTTTAGAGAGCTCATTGCGGATGCAGGGTGCATACAATAAACCATAGGTGTACTAGAGTCAGCAGAGCAGTCACGGCTAAGTCAGTTTGCATAAAACACAATAGCAGCCCATACCAATAGTGCATGTATAACTTTAACATAGTACCTTCAGCATAAACAAACGTTTCCAAACATAGTGGTGTAAGAAAAATAAAAACCACAACATTCTGCCCCCCCCAACCAGTCCAGCGCCATAACCGGGTACCAACGGGGGACATCCAATGCTTAGGACCCATTGGAGGCATGGAACTTAATCGCAGGGGGGCATAGATACCCATGGTAACAAAGAAAAAAACAAAAGGGGAAAAAAAAAAAAAGAGTCAAACAAACGGGGGAGGAAAAAGTACACAAAAATCCAAAAAATCCTAGGGGGGCGACGTCTTCTCTGAAAAGGGCTTGGGGAGTAGGAGCCAAAAAGGTGTAACACCATCATGGTTGAGCAGGGGGGAGCTCTGCCCGCCATAGGGATGGTGGGTAAAGTATAGTAGAAAATTTATGGATGTCGTTTAGCCTACGGTCTTCCCCAGGCACTCCTCAGGTATAGGGGAGGCAGGCATCACAGGTCGGTGAGGTCGCCTGGAGGCGATAATCATGCTGTGAGATCCAGTACTAGGTGTAAAGGAATTTCCGGGTTTGCCCCCTGCTCCTGCAAAGGGCCTTTATTTGTAATGTGCCCATCAACGACTTAATCAGCAAATCGGCAGGAGAAAGAGAAAAAAGGGGTCATCCATAGCTTATAGGTAGGGTAACATGTCAGTCTCGGTGTTCCCTCTGGTCAATCCAGGTGGATGCCAATGCAGGGTCTTCAAAAAAGTGGGCTCGGCCCTCATGTTCCACACGAAGCTTCGCAGGATATAACATTGCGTATTTGAGGTGTAGAACCCGGAGGCTTCGCTTAACATCCTGAAACCTGGATCGCTGCCGTTGTACCTCGCTGGAGAAGTCTGGGAATACTGCCACGTGTGTATTGGTATGAGGAATATTACCCCTTTCTCTAGTCAGGCGGAGGATTTTGTCACGATCCCTGAAATGAAGAAATTTCGCTATCAAGGTGCGCGGTTGGGCCCCCTGGGGAGGGGGATGGGCAGGAATTTAATGAGCTCTCTCCACCGCGAACATCACCGAAAATGCCTCTCTTCCGAAGGTGGAGGTCAGGAGATTTTCAAGGAAACCCGCTGGATCGCTGCCCTCAGCTGTCTCAGGGAGGCCGATAAAGCGGGATTGTATCTCCGGAGACGGTTTTCCATGTCGTCCTGCTTCGCGCTAATCTGTTGCAGCTGGCGGCGCACCTCATCGGTGGTGTGTTTCAGGGGGTGTATGAAGTCTTCAGCTCTACTGATGCGGGTCTCCGTCTCCGCCACGCGGTCCCGGAGGGTGGAGAGGTCTTGCCGGATGAGGGACACATCAATTTTGACCTCCTCAATTTTGGAGGTGAGCGTGCTCTGGCATAGGGCGATAGCATCAAGGACTTGGTTAGTGGCCGACGCAGAGTTGTCTGCGTCAGAGGGAGCGCCAGCGCCATCTTTGACCCGGTGTTCCTCTTCATGGTGGTGGTACCTGGCAAGCTTGTCAGCGGCCTCGGCAGACTTTTTAGGTGGGGACATGGTCCGGAAGTGGTCTGGGGTGTTCCAAGATGGCCGCTGTGTATTAGGCCAACTTCTTAAATCTCCCCGCCCACAACGACTGTACAGTGCCGCAATTAGGGTTATGGACCGTGCTCAAAAAGATCAGCGGCTGCAGCAGAAGAGAACCGGGGACAGGGCGGTCAGGGGGTCGCAGATTACCGGGCACAGGACCGCAGCGGGTGTAGCAAGATGGCCACTACTCCTAGGCCCAGGCCGGCCCCACAGGCTATCCCACCGGCTGCTGCAGGGCAGAGGGGCACCTCACAGGTGGCAGGAAGCAAGCTGGCGGCCACAGCAGATAGATGCAAATATTCTGGCAGTCAGAGAGGTCTTTAGGGGCTGCCTCGGGTGTAGCAAGTTGGCCACCATCACAGGGACCAGGCCGGAGCCGCGGACTGTCCCACCGACCGCTATCGTGAAAATAGGCCCCACACCCACGGCCGGGGGTGCTGCGGGGCGGTTCTGGAGTGGCTTAGAGGGCTGGGTAGGCCCGAGAGAGCCACCGCCGGGTGGAGCAAGATGGCCGCCGCTCCGGCGCCTAGGCCGAAGCCGCAGACTTTCCTACAGGCAGTCCCCGGCAGGGAGATCCTACCAGAGCAGCTCTGTGCAGCGTCCGAACGGGTAGATGGCTGCAGGGGTAGTGCGAGGGAGAAGGCAGGGTCGTCCAGGTACAGTACCGATGCAGGATGTTGCAGGATGGAGGTTACAGGAGTGTGGACGAGCGGAGTTCCTACTCCATTGCACCTCAGGCCACGCCCCCATCCTTATTATTTTAAATTACTGTCTCACACACTGGTTAAGTACATTCAACATGATCACAAGACTCCTCAAACTGAGTCAGTCTGCCAAATCGCAAACAACATGGTCTGGGACAGCTTGCTTCCTTGTAAATGGCAAAAACTCCCATCACTGCCTGACCTACTGCTGTCTTTTTCAGAACATATTAAAAGCCTCCAGAGTGACACCATGTCCATGTCACTGTCTGTCCCTGCCCTCTTTTAACTGCTCAGCCATCTTGAGGAGATTAAACAGAACACTAGCTACCAAGACCTTGCCACAATTGCACAGAGAATGAAAGGGAGTCTCAACCAGCGTTTTGCTTCATTACGTTCTCTCTCACCCCCAACTGACTAAATGTTCTCTCCACTTGCAGCAGCTCCTAGTTTTGTCAACCCTACCATGTGTGAAACCCTTGTTGATGTGGCGGATGAGAATATTCAGGAACTGGTTAAAAATGCAGAGAGGTATCCCACAAGAAAATCCACATTGCCACACACACACACAATATAAGGAATTGTCTGAAGAAGATGATGCGGTGGAAATATCGCAGGAACTGGAAGAAGCACTGCCACTGGCATCCACATCTAAGCAGACAATCTTTTGGTTTCTTCCTAAATTCAGCAGAAGACCCAAGCAGAGGATCTCCCCAAACAGCATTGAGCAGCAGATCAGAAAATATAAGGAAGATGTACCTAGTTGCCATCAGTGAGGACACTGCAATCGATTTTGGCTGTCAAAGAGTGACACTTTTTATCACCAGCTAAAACTTTTTGCATTAGACCTGCTGGCTATGCCAGCTTCTAAAGCCTTTGCAGAGAGGGTATTCAGTGTTAGGCCGCGTACACACGGGCGGACTGTTCGCCCAACCTTGTCCGCTGAACAGTGTTTGGGCGGACAGTCCGCTCGTGTGTGGGGCTTCAGCGGACAGTTTCAGCGGACAGTTGGACGAACAAGGTCTTACGGAAATTCCGAAAAACTGTCCGCTGAAACAAGGTTTCAGCGGACTGTTCGCTCGTGTGTAGGCTTGTTCGGCCAACTAAGTCTCGCGCATGCTCAGAAAGGATTTCCACGTCGGAAGGTTGCATTGCAGTGTATTGGACGTCGTATTTTTCGTCCCGTCGTACGTGCCGTTCACGTCATCGCGCACGGTTTCAGCAAACTGTTCGTCCGTCGTGTGTGGCCATGTCCGTCCATGCTAAGTTTGAGCGGACTGTTTGCCGAAACTGTTGGACGGACAAAGTTGGGCGAACAGTCCGCGCGTGTGTACGCGGCCTTACAGGTGGCCTCTCTAGAGGCCGGCGGAATAGAGCAAGAGTTATGTTGGCACAAAGTACTTTCCTTAAAGTGGTTAAGACGATATTAAAAGACTATGCCAGCCCCTCTATTAGAGGCTGGCATAGCACACTTTGTAATGGCGCGTACACACAATCAGACTATCCGGCGGACTTAGTCTGGCGGACAAACCGCCAGAAAGTCTGCCGGACTTTCCGAACGAGCGGACCTGCCCACACACAACCAGACTTTTCCGGTGGGCTAGGTCCGCCATACTTTTGAAATCAACGGACTTGCCCACACATGGAGGAAAGTCTGTTCATTTTGAACGAGGCACCAGGTAGACGGGACTAGCGCAGGAGGTCAATGTCACCGCCTCTATGGGCGAGATTGAGATGTCGCTGGCCCCGTCACCTGGTATGGACTTAAAGGGGAAGCCTTACGCCAAAAAAATGGCATGGGGTCCCCCCCAAAGTCCATATCAGACCCTTATCCGAGCATGCAGCCTGGCCGGTCAGGAAAGGGGGTGGGGACGAGCGAGCACCCCCCTCCTGAGCTGTACCAGGCTGCGTGCCCTCAACATGGGGGGGTGCTTTTGGGAAGGGGGGGGCCGTGTAGCCCCCCACCCAAAGCACCTTGTCCCCATGTTGATGAGGACAACGGCCTCTTCCTGACAACCCTGGCCGTTGGTTGTCGGGGTCTGTGGGCGGGGGGCTCATCGGAATCTGGGAGCCCCCTTTCATAAGGGGGCCCCCAGATACCGGCCCCCACCCTATGTGAATGAGTATTGGGGTAAAATGTACCCCTACCCATTCACCTGGTGAAAAAAATTTAAATAAAACACAACAAAAGGTTTCAAAAGAATTTATTGCACAGCTCCGGGGGTCTTCTTCCATCTTGGGGGTCTTCCCGCCGGACTCCTCCACTATCTTCTGCTAGCTCTTTTACTAGCGGAGGAGCCCGGCTTTATTTTCGTCGCCACCCGGGGGTCTTCTTCCGACTTCGGGGGTCTTGTCCCCCTCTTCGGTTCTTCTTGCCGGGCCTCCACTTTCTTCCTTTAGCTCTTTTACTTGCGGTGGCCCGGGCTTCTGTCACCGCCGCCTCTTCTTCCGACTTCGGGGGTCTTGTCCCTCTCTTCGGTTCTTCTTGCCGGGCCTCCGCTCCTTCTTCCAGCTCTTTTACTAGCGGTGGCCCGGTCTTCTGTCACCGCCGCGGCCACCTTCTCTTCTTCTTGTTCTTGGTCTTCTTCTTCCTTGAGATGTTGACTCGACACTCTTTCTGGCCACAATGACAGGTACGTGGTGTGCGGCGACTTCTATAGGGACAATGGGCAGGGTCACCGGATGATGTCCCTGCCCCTTATGATGTCACAGTCCCAGCATCCTCTGGGGTTAACCGGATAGTTTGATCATGTGTAGGTGGCATAAGTTGTAATTAGTGTAAATACTGAATATCAGCTGTCTTCAGGCCGGTCACATCACTCGCAGTTGCTTTCCAGCTCTGATAGATGTCTTCTGTGGGAAGGGCCGTGATCTCCCTCTGCCTTCAGAGAGAGATCAAGTGACCGCTCGTCTCCTCCACAGAAGCCACCTATTGGAACTGGAAAGGGGCCGAGAGTCATGTGACCGGCCTGAAGACAGCTGAAATGTGTTATTTACACTGCTCATTTTTAAATACAACTTACACAGTTTGCTATGCCAGCCTCTAATAGAGGGGCTGGCAGTGAGAAATGTAATATTTTATTATTACAATAATAGTGGTGGGGAGGGCAGGGCCGTGCTGGAGACAGACAGAGAGGGCGCTGACAGGGAGGAAGGTGAGGGGGGGAAAGAGGAGAGCAGATAGCAGGCAGTCTAACACAGAGGGAGGCAATTTGACCAGGGTGATCAGAGCGGATCTGCCCTGGTTATCATGATCTGTTTAGAGAGGACATACAGGAAGTGGTAGGTTTAGTTTTTTTTTACAGTTTAGAGGGTAGTTTAGGGGGTGGCAGATTACATAGCGCAAGTGCTGTGCTGTATAATCTGCTTTAAGGGACCAGAATCTACTTTTTTTCTTTTTGGTGTTAACAAACGTTTTAGAGTGGATCAAAACAAATAGAAGTGTTTTATTCTTCAGGTATTTCTCTTTCTAACATAAGAAGCATACCTAATACTTGTGGGTTGTGCTTATTGCAATAAAATGGAAAGGGGTTGGGACTTTGTGTGAGGCCTAAGACAATTACATCAAATTGCCTCCATCCCTGTTGACACTGAAGAAAGAGGTTGGGACTTTGAGTGAAGCATGCAAATAATGGAAGCAAAAATGAGCTGTATTGGTTTAATAATGTTAAATTTTATGAATATTACACACATATATATATATAAAAGGCACAGTGGTTCATGATTCATAATCAATCTCAGTTAAATAATTTCTATTGACATATTCCACATAGGGAAGTTAATCAAATATGGTAATAAAACAATAGGCAGCAAGTATATAGAACTGCATTAATTGAACATGATTGTGTCATCTGAAGCTCAACGCGTTTTGTGGCTACATTGCCATTCATCAGGAGATGATGTGGATTAGATATCTAAAAAAGAGAGATATTAAACCAAACAATGAGTCAGGCTTGCGTAAGAAGGGGGGAAGGAAAAGAAAGAACCATCCACCCATACTTACAGGCTGAATGATGATGAGAAGTGTGGCAGTGAATACTGGGGTGGCTGAGGACATTGTCTGGCACGGGAGAAAGCGTGAAAACGTGGGTGTAACTAATAGGGTGGTCCTCGCCACACAATCAATGATAGTGTGTGTTTAATCACCTATATCATCTGTAGATAAACATAAATTTCAATATATTTGTGTTTTTATTGGATTGATGGTGGGTAATAGACCCTGTGTTCAGTCAGTGAATGTTATGTTGGTTGAATTTGTGATTATACAGAAACTTGGGTGTGTAATGATAAAACTGTGTTACAAGTGATGTGAATGCTCCAACATTGTAGGAGCTGCCATGTGTTAGTTAAAAAACTGTGAAACATTACAAAAAGTGAGATGGAAAAGAAAGGGTGGAAAGAATTGTACTGTAAGCCCTTGTACACACGGTCGGAGATTCTGACAACCAAATCCGTCTGAGTTATTCTGACTGATTAATTCCGGAAGAGGTCTGGAAGTAATGCTGCATACACACGGTCGGACCAAGTTGTCGGAAAATCCGATTGTACGTAACGTGATGACGTTATTTCGTTATGACGGGACTACGTTCAGGCTAGTAGCCAATAGCTTTGGTCTAGGAATTTGATCTGAGCATGCATGGCACTTTGTCCGTCTGAGTAGGCTACACATGATCGGAGTATGTCCGATCGGAGCATTTTGTCTGAAAATTTTACCGACAAGTTGGAAAAGTTGGTCCGTCGGATATTCCGATGGAAACAGTCCGATGCAGACTGCACACAGTCGGAATATCGGACAAAACGGTCCGATAGGAAAGCTTCCGACGGAATCTCCGACCGTGTGTACAAGGGCTAAGAGTTACCTTAGTATGTTGAATGAAAGCAGTTCTATACACTCTGCCTATTGTTTTATTACTATATTAGATTAAAGTCCCTATGTGCAATATGTCAATACGAGTTATTAACTGAGCTTGATTATGAATCATGAACCACTGTGTCTTGTATGTATATATTTATTTAATATTTATTCAATTTAAAGTGGGAGTCCGCCGGGAGTTCCGTCGTTTTTTTTTTTAAAAGGCAGCAGCTACAAATACTGCAGCTGCTGACTTTTAAAATAAGGACACTTACCCGCCCAGCGCGCCCGCGATGTCGGCACCCGAAGCCGATCTCTCGATCGTCTCTCGGGTGCTCCCGCCGCCATCTTGGGTATGGGAATCAGGAAGTGGAGCCTTTCGGCTTAATTTCCCGATTCCCTACTGCACATGCGCGAGTCGCGCTGCACAATAAGGATGGTCCCGCTGTCTCTGGGATCCGTGTGTTTCCCAGCAGGCAGCGGGGGACTTTCGGAAAGGGGCGTAGATTCTGCAGAATCTACGCCCCTTTCCGCAGATAGCTATGCCGGAAGTGGGTGCAGATACCTGTACTGTACAGGTACCTGCACCCCCCTGAAAGGTGCCAATTGTGGCGCTGGAGGGGGGGAGGATTCCAATGAGCGGAAGGTCCACTTTAGGGTGGACCTCCGCTTTAACATTATCAAACCAATACAGCTCATTTTTGCTTCCTAATTTGCATGCTTCACTCAAAGTCCCAAGCTCTTTCTTTAGTGTCAACAGGGATGGAGGCAATTAAACGTAATTGTCTTAGGCCTCACACAAAGTCCCAACCCCTTTCCATTCTGGAGAAGTTGTTCTCTGAGCCTGAGGATGTTTTTGTACCATTTATTCATGGCTGTATTCTTAGGCAAAATTGTGAATGAGCCCACCACTTCCTTGGCTGAGAAGAAACCGCACACAAGAATGGTCTCCGGATGCTTTACTGTTGGCATGATACAGAACTGCTCACGCTCCCCCTTTTTTTTCTGGACAAGACTTTTTCCAGATGCCCCAAACAATCAGAAAGGGGATTTATCAGAGAAAATGACTTTCCCCCAGTCCTCAGCAGTTCAATCCCTGTACCTTTTACAGAATATCAGTCTGTCCCTGATGTTTTTTCTGGAGTGAGATAGTGGCCTGGCCTGTGGCCTCTTTGCTGACCTTGACAGTTGACACCAGGTGAGGCCAGGCAATCTGCTGAAATGTTTTGTTGTATTCTGTAATGTTGTTAGAGTTTGAATTTCTTGAACTATTAAGTTCATGTAAATTATTGTGCAGTTTTATTTTTTTTGGTATTTTTACACTACCCTTTTACCAAAAAAGCAATATTCTTGACGAAACGGTTTTACTTAAATAAAAACGTTATATACTGACCAAATCTGTGTCTGTAGTGCATGATCAAATCAAACCTAACCAATAATAACAACAACATATTCGATTTTTCACTCCAGCAGCAGTATATAATGAGTTTGAAAATTGTAGAGAAATGCTTAAATAAAGCATTACAATTTAACTACACTCATTATATTTTAGATAACTAAAATGAGTTTTAGTTGACTAAAATGTACTGGAGATTTAGTCGACTAAATACGACTAAAGCTAAAACACTTGCAGAAGACTAAAATGGGACTAAAACTAAAACACCACTTTAGTCCTAAGACTAAGACTAAAACTAAATTGAAATTTGCTGCCAAAATTAACAATGGGTGTCACCTGGTGCGGTAAAACATGGTATCATCCCCCTCTCCCAATATCTTTTTTCCCCATTTAACAGGCTAGTTTCAGGCCAACAGCGCACAGTCAGGGTGCGCACCCCAAGCCAGCTTCTGTAAATGATGCTGTTGGTGCTGGCGCACTTATCTGTTTGTAAAGACATGCGCTAGAGGATACTACACATTACCGCTCACCATTTGGTTGCTAGAGATTACTACACATTACTGCTCATTGATTGGTTTCTAGAGGTTACTGCTCGTCGATTGGTTGCTAGAGGTTACTACACATTACTGCTCACTATTTGGTTGCTAGTGGTACTGCTCACTGATTTCAGTTCATTGATTGGTTGCTAGAGGTTACCACACATACACATTACCACTCACTGATTAATTGCTAGAGGTTACTACAAATTACCGCTCACCATTCGGTTGCTAGAGGTTACTACACATTACACATGCAAGCTGCTCGGTCCTGCCGCTGCTTTATTAATCCCCACTCGCCCCCCTGCTGCTGACAGAACAGTGGCATTCCCAAGGTATGGTGGATATGACATGTGCCATGGGTGCCATATGAAGGGGGCGCTCGCAGGGGCGGATTCGGGGGGGAGGTAATGGGGCAATTATTCCCCCGAGAAAACATGACAGACTCGCCTGGGTAACCAGAGCCGCAGTCGGGACAACTCACAGTCATTCTCGGCATGAATTACTGCCCAGACACATAGGGACTGCATTCTCTGCCCCCTGTAACTCCCCCAGCAGTTTTTCAGCCTCTCTCCTGAGTCCTGCAGGCTGCTGCTTGAGTGGGCAGGATGGGAATGTGCCTGTACCCCGAGATAGCACCCGTCTGGAAGAGGGAGATGTGAGCAGATGAGCAGAGGGAGCCAAGTGAATGTTCCTGGAGGTGAGCTCTGCAGTGCTAGCAGTACATTGTGGATTAGTTTACAGGCACCTCTATGCTGAGTCTGCTGAGTTACTGCAGTTTAGCATAGAGGTGCTGCCAGCTGACAAATGAGAATCAGGATTGCATCTACTTTTCATGAACTCATTAAAGCATTGTGACTGCCCCCTTGTGTATGAACTCCCGACCTCCCCCCAGCGTGTGCAGATCTGACCCCCCAGTGTGTGCCGTTCTGACCCCCCCCCAGTGTATGCCATTCTGACCCCCCCAGCGTGTGCCGTTCTGACCCCCTCTGGTGACACATAATACTTTGCTCTACTGATCCCTGTACACTGTCCTCCATTCTTTTGACAGGGGTGCAGTTTCAGTACTTGCCATAGGTGCCACTCTGTGTGTCTTTGATTTCTGTGCTTGTGCTCCTAACCGGAGAAGGTGGGGCAAGTGGGGGAACACAGAGAGCCAGCTCTGCCTCACTCCCTGTCACAGACTCACAGCCGCTCCAGTCCTGACAGAGAGAGAAGCAGGCTCTCTAGAACATGCAGGCACAGCTGTGCCTTTCCCATATCACAATGTGGCCCCTGACCCAAGGTTGATCGGCTGCACCCGCTACAGAAAATATTTATGGGACTTGGTATCACCTATCTAGTGGGTGTCACCCGGGTGCGGGTCATACCCCTATAGTGACGCCACTGGCCAGGAAGAGTCTATTTAAGATCCGGGCTCCTGAGTTTGGCATGCATTTAGCGTGTCGATAGTATAGAGACAGGTTGTTCGTCTGCCAGGGACAGTATTATTAGCAGACAAAGGTTCCAGAGGAGTAGGGAAAGCATAGGGATCCATCACTTTTCCTGGAATCCTTCCGACTTGGCTTTGGACCAGCCAGACTGCATTCCGCCCTACAAGAGAGATGATGTCAGCTCGGCTGAAACTTGCTCCTTGCCCCGCTACATGCTGTTGCCATTCCTGAGTGTTCCCGTTTGGGCTTCCTTCCACCAGGTTTGTTGTGACTGGTTTACTTTGAATACAAATTTTTTCATTTGCATCTGGACTGAGTGTGTGTTATTGCTGCCGCACCACGCTGCACCCACTAAGATTTGGAGGCAGTTGACAGAATATATCACGTCTCGCAGCGGGTGCAGAAGTAGCAGGAGGCACCATCATGGCCCTGTTAGGATCTGCCCTGGCCCTAGTGCCTAAGTTTAATGGTTCCAATATGCCCCTGGTGGAGTAAGAGGAGAGACTAGACCACCCGCCATGCCTGTATCAGGTTCCTGCCTGGTTGATCGCAGAGCTAGCCATTAACTCTTTGGAGGATGACACCCATTAAGTGCTGATGGCTATGCCAGAAGAGGATTGGGCTTGACTGTAAATCATGACACACCTAGAGGGTCTGTTCAGAGAAAACATGACAGTCCCGAAACTGAGGTGCAAAGAAGATGGGAGCCTCACACATTTTGCAGTGGTGCTCCAGCACCTCTGGAAATGACTGGGAAAGAAGGAGGCACGTGGTTGTGCAGAAATCACTTTTCAGGCCAAATACTGAGGGGTCAGTTTGTGGTAGAACTGAAAGCAGGAACAGTCAGGTGGGCCCTGCAGGAGCGAATTCCAACCCGCCACCTTTCCACAACATTTGTAAGGCTGACCCCTGTGCTTGTAGGAGCAGTCAGGCTGTATAAAGCCTGCTCTCCTCTGCCTCCTCCTCTCGTGGACGTTGGCTCTCGTGTCAGCGCCATTTCCGGGCGACGCTGACATCACTTCCGGGTCTTGGATCGAGAGGAGGATGCTCTACGGTTCTGGCACTCATAGACGGGGGTGTTTTGGCCCCCGCCGTCTCCGCTCGTTGGCAGCGATCTTGGCCACCCTCTTCTTCCGATGTTCTGCCGGAGGGGGGGGTTCGCCCCTCGGCAGCTACTGTCTCTGCAGCGGAGCCGCTTCTCCCACCAGCCTCCTTCTCCCGCTGTCTCTGCCGGAGGGGAGGGGGGTGGGAGGTTTTTGGCCGCAGGCTTCACCCGGGGGAAGAGGGGGGTTCGCCCGCGGCTCCAGTGTCCACGGGGGAGCCCTTCTCCCACCCGCCTCCTGTTCAGTGCAGTCCGAGGGCAGGGGGGTTTCTGCCACCCGCCCCCCGTCTCCGGTCGTTGGATTCGGCCGCCCGCTGCTCCCGGCGGGTCTCTGCCTGTCTGTTTGTGTCGGGCACCCGCCCGTTTCTGCCGGTGGTCCGCGGGGGGGGTTTTGCCGGCCTGCCGGCTCTGCTTGTGCATTGGATGTGGTCGTCTGCCCCTTCTCCCGGTGGTTGCCAGGTGAGGGGGTGGTTTGCCCACCTGGCAGCTCCACTTGTTTGCCAGGTGCGGCCTCCCCCGCTTCTTGCAGTGGTTCGCTGGGCGGGGGGGGTTGGCCGCCTGGCGGCTCCTCTGCCTGCAGTGAGCTGCTGTGTCTGGGTGTCAGTGATTAGGTGAGGTCGGGAGTTCATACAGGAATAGCTGTTGATGGTGAAGTAGTGGTGCATTTTTCTGTAGGGGGTGGGGGGGGGGGGGTCCCAGGTAGGTACGGTTCTCATGCTATTTAAGTTTTTTTTTTCTTCATGCAATTTACGGTTTCTCATGCAATTTACGTTCTTGTGCAATTTATGTTCTCATGCTATTTACAGTTTTCTCATGCTATTTATGGTTTTCTCATGCGATTTACGTTCTCATGCGATCTACGATTTATTACGCAATTTGCGGTTTTAACAAATTAGGGTTGCTTACGCAATTTACGGTTCTCAAGCAATTTGTGTTTCTCATGCAGTTGAGGTTTCTCGTGTGATTTACGGTTTTTCGTGCGATTTACGGTTTCTCATGCTGTTTAGGGTTTTGTCTTGCAATTTTCAGTTTCTTATGCAATTTACGGTTTCTCATGCAATTTACGGTTCTCATGCATGTGTGGTTTCCCACACAATTTTCGGTTTCACCGTGGGTTTTTTCGGTTTCTCATGCAATTTACGGTTTTTCATGGAAGTTTACGTTTCTCATGCTATTTTCGTTTTTCTCCTGTTATTTTCGGTTCTCATGCAATTTTTGGTTCTCATGCAGTTACGGTTTCTCATGCAGTTACGGTTTCTCGTGCGATTTATGGTTTCATGCAATTTACGGTTCTTACGCGATTTAGAGTTTTCTGCAAATGACGGTTTCTTTCGCAGGTCACAGTTTCTGCAATTTACGGGTTTTCTTGCAATTTTGCATTTGCTCATGCATTTTGCGTTTCTCTGGCGGTTGACGTTCTTACACGTTTTATGGTTCTTATTGTTTTCATGGAATTTATGGTTCTCTGGTTTTATATTTTCTGATGCAATTTACGTATCTGATGCAATTTACGTGTCTGATGCAATTTACGTGTCTGATGCAATTTACGTGTCTCAGGCAACTTTTATGTTTCTTTCGTTTACCATGTTTCTTATGTTTTTCCCCATGTTTCTTACGTTTTCTCCACGTTTCTTAGGCTGCGTACACACGGGCGGACTGTCTGACGGACTTGGTCCGCTGAAACGTGTTTCAGCGGACAATCCGCTCGTGTGTGGGCTTCAGCGGACTTTTTCAGCGGACAGTCTGGCGGACTAAGTATTTCGGAATTTCCGTAATATTGTCCGTCCAAACTTGGTTTCAGCGGACAGTCCGCTCGTGAGTAGGCTAGTTCGACGGACTAAGTATGGCGCATGCTCAGAAAGGATTTACACGGCCGAAGGTTGCATTGCAGTGTATTGGACGTCGTATTTCTAGTCCCGTCGTACGTGCCGTACACGTCATCGCACAAGCTTTCAGCGGACTGTCTGTTCGTCGTGTGTGGTCAAGTCCGTTCATTCTAAAGTAGGACGGACTGTCTGTCGGATTGTCTGACGGACTTAGTTGGACGGATAGTCCGCCCGTGTGTTACGTTACGTTATCTTTTTTCCCCATGTTTCTGACATATTCCTTTGTGTTGCGCGTTTCATGTTATTGCCCTTCGTTCGCTGTATTTCCGTTAGCTGGTACTTAAATCCAGGATCTGTCATGTCTACAGGTCCATACGAGCTGAGGTTTCATGGTTGATTGAATGTCGTCCCACAATCTTCTCGCCTGTAGTCCATACATCAAAAGTGTACATTCACCATTACACCTTTTACTACTACCCACCACGGTCTGTGGGTACCTTAGCCCTGAGTGTTTGTTTTAAATTTCCTGTCTTGGTGCTGCAGGTTGCTCGGGCTCACTGCTGCATTCATTAGGGTGGGTTGGCATCAGGTTCACATTCATGCGCTGTTGGTTCTGTCATTTCGGCACCCACATCTTTATGCTTATTAGGTCCCACATCCTCATACTTATCAGGTACCAGGGGGATTGTTGTGTCATGGGCGGGTTATTTTATTAGGTTTTCTGGTTGTTTTACACAGCTGGGTTGTCCATGTTCTTCCACCGCGGGTTACCCATCACGCCTATGGGTTTAACAGATTGAGGTGATCGTTTTTAATTGGCTTGTTCGGTGGCAAGTCTCCTCATCTGTTCTTACACCACTCACATTTTGTTCAAACTCACGTTTCTCAGGTAGTTAATTTCTAATGTGGTTAGTTCTTATGCAGATATGTTTTTCATGCAATTTACGTTTCTCATACAATGTTACGTTTCCCACGCTATGTAACGTTTTTCTCGCTAGGTTACATTTCTCTCGCTATGTTACGGTTCTCATGCTATGTTACGGTTCTCACGATATGTTGCGGTTCTCACGATATGTTGCGGTTCTCATGCAAATGTTACGTTTCTCATGCACTGTTTCGTTTCTCATGCACTGTTTCGTTTCTCATGCACTGTTTCGTTTCTCATGCACTGTTTCATTTCTCATGCACTGTTTCATTTCTCATGCACTGTTACGTTTCCCACGCTATGTTACGTTTCTTTCCCTATGTTACGTTCCTCACGCTATGTTACGTTTATCACGCTATGTTACGTTTCTCATGCAAATGTTACATTTCTCATGCACTGTTTTGTTTCTCATGCAATGTTTTGTTTCTCTCGTTTTCTAGTTTTCTGTCATTTTTCCAGGTTTCTCGTGTCCCCAAGGTTTTTTCTCTTGTGCCCCCAGGGTTTCTCTTGGGCCCCCAGGTTTTTTTTTGTGGTTTCATCGTTTCATGTTCTCATGCAACCTGCGTTTCTTATGCGGGTTGTGTTTTCTTGCAGCCTCGGTTCTTATGCTGCTCACGCTTCTCGTTCAGTCACGTTTCCTTCTTGCAGGTTACATTCTTGTCACTGGTTTCTTTGTCTGCCCACGGTTCTCTCGTTAGTTGGTTCGTTTTTTTTCCTAGCTGCGTCCGGCCAGGAGTTGCGCAATGGTATGGAGCTATTGGTTAGTCAGCCTGTTGCAGCTCCGCAGCTTCTACTGGGTCAGGGGCTTTACTGGATCCGGGACCCTCTCGGGGCCCGGACCGGTATCAGTAGGCTCGGGTCTCGGAAACAGGTACCAGCGTTGCACTCTCGTCAGTTCCAGTTTCGTGGTGGATTGGTTTTCCATTTGGCTGACGCAGCAGCCTTGATCTTTAGGTTTTGTTTTGAATACTAGGAAGGCTCATGACACTGCTTGGCTTGTTTTCCAGGCTTTCCGGTCTAGGTTTCCAGTCCTAATGGTTAACATCCAGTTCCTATTTTCTTTTTGTTTGTTTTTTTGCCTCTTCCAGCTCGTATCAGCCCACAAGCACTTTCAGGGTGTATCGAGTTGAGTCTCAGCATTTCATGTTGGATGACCCATCAGGTTCTTTTATGTTCTGCATTTTCGATTGAAGCTGTTCTCAAAGTGCCTGGCAGAGTAGACCCCCTGATGTGCTCGGCTGACTTCCCATTATGGGTCTTATTACGTGTTGTTTCTGACATACTCTCAGGTCTCCTTTTGCGTTGGTTGCCAGCTTGGGGCTCAAGGCTGTGCTAGCTGGCTTTTGTGGTTCTTCTGGCCAGGGGAGTGGTGCTTTGGGACCAGGGTCTCGCTTACTTTAGCCAATGAACTAGTTGGCACCCCGGCCTTCTCTGTTACATCTGCATGTTCTCGAGACACAGCATTCGGGGGCGGCAATGTTTACAGGTTTTGGGGGCCTGGCAAGATATGGTGCTCGGGGTTGGTTTATGCCAGCTTGGTTAGTTGTTACATTTGTCAAACCCTGAAATGGTCCTCTACTGCCTTTCCGGGCGCTCCCCTTTCTACAGAGAAGTACATACTTCGTTGCCACCACCCCAGGTTAGACGTTAATTCACTGTGTAATCTGGTTGTCAAACTTTCATCCTACTGTGTTATTTTTTGCCCCCTTTTAGGCATACTGACCATGTGACCCCAGCACACTTCAGGTCTATGTTCTTTGTTGTTCTTTGTTCCTTTCCATTCTATCCACAGATTGACCCCGAGTACAATTGTAAGGCTGACCGCAGGTCAGCCTGTGCTTGTAGGAGGAGTCAGGCTGTATAAAGCCTGCCCTCCTCTGCCTCCTCCTCTCATGAACGCTGGCTCTCGTGTCCCACCCACCCATTCCCTTTTTTTTTTTTATTTCATTTATTACATTTCTTACTTGGGTATGCCCCCTTTTAGGCATACTGACCACTTGACCCTGGCACACTTCAGGTCTATGTTCTTTGTTGCTCTTTGTTCCTTTCCATTCTATCCCCAGATTGACTCTGAGTACAATGTGGTGGACACAGTTGTACAGGAACAGGAAGATGAGGTAGCAGTGACCAAAAAGTATGATCCGCAGCATATGAAGAAGAGGCCTTGGTCCTCTCACCGCTGTCCACCATACAGACAACACTAAAGGAACTCCCCTTGGACGTGACTTCCCTGAAATAACAGGTGTCTGCGCTTCGACCCCTCCCACCAAGGGCAAGAATCCACTACTTAGGGACCCAGAGGAAGACCTTAATTGCTGGTGGTGTGGTTGCTATGGGCATGTGAGCAAGAACTGTGGCAGGCCTGAAATTAAAAGCACATGTAGGCCACAATTAAACTAGTGGCTCCTGGGGCAGAGGGAAAACCCCTGGGACCACACGGTCCCAGCCAACCACACTCTATGGTTGCCCCAAGCCCAGAAGTGCTAGCCACTGTCAATGGACTGGAGGTCCCATGGCTAATCAACACAGGGTCTTAAGTTAATCAGTTCAGGACACAAGACCAACTGGACCCTCCTGGCTATCCCTTAAAGGGAATAACTTGTCTATCCTGATGGAAAGTGTCACCTGGGTGAACATCCAGATCAACAAAGTGGTGGATTGGGTAGGAATGGTAGAAGGGTAGGAGTGGTAGTGATGCATGGCCCAGTCAACTTTTCAGTACTCATTATTTTGGGCATGAACGTGTTAAAAGACCTGCTTGTTGGCCAAGTTTGAATACTCTGGCTGGCGGGCCGTCAGGGCTGGCTCAGCCCTTCCTCCTCTGAGCTGGCCGCTCAGCTGTCGGCTAATTGCCAGCTCTCTTCTCTCTCCACAGTTACCAGCTGTTCCCGATGATGCTCGTCTGGCCTGCCTATTTAAAGTCTTCCAGCTCATTTCCCCTTTGCCTTCACGTTTGGTCACATCACATCTCCTGCTGTTGTTTCAAGACTGGCTTGCTAACATCCCTCCTGGCTTCCATCCTGCTTGCAGTTGCTCTCCTTGACGTCTGGACTGGCTAATTACCCAATCTGGTTTATGAACTTTGGACTGGCTGACTACCTGATCTGGCTACTGGACTCTGGCTATGCTTGACTATGCTTTTTCCTATTTACCTTTTTATTTTTATTAATAAACAAGTGTGATTTGATTGTACTTCTGTCTCTGTCTATTTCATGGTTCCTGACAGTACGTGAAGGCCATGAATTCAGAAGATACAGTCAATCCACTTGTTGGTAATATTTTTTCCAGATTGGATGAGCAAGATCACCGCATGGATCAGCTTGCCTTGGCGTTACAAACGCTCCTGAATCGCACGGCTCACCTGGAATCCCCCATGGTGGCTGCTCTGATACAACTTGAGTCGCATGCCGACCCTGCTGCTGCGCCAGTCTCTGTGCAGGCACCCGCCTCAAGTATTACCTCTATAAGAGGTATGTCTGGTTCTGCTCTGCTTCCCCAGTGATTTGGGGCGATCCAGTTCAATGCAGAGGGTTTCTCAATCAGGTTGAGATATGCTTCGAAATGCTGCCCCAGGCATTTCCCACAGACAGAAGCAAAGTAGGTTTTGTGATACCTTTGCTTTCTGAGAGAGCCTTGGCCTGGGCTAACCCTCTATGGGAGACGCAAAAACCTGTTGTCTTGAGTTACCCTCAGTTTGTGGTCTCCTTTAAAAGGGTTTTTGAAGTTCCCGCACGCTCTGCTTCTGCTGCCAAGTGCCTCATGTCCATCAAACAGAGTACGAGAACTGTTGCCGACTACGCCATTGAATTCCATACTCTGGCAGCAGAGGTTGCTTGGAAAAATGAGGCCCTCGTGGCTGCTTTTTCT
This sequence comes from Lithobates pipiens, assembly GCF_037356315.1. Taxonomy (NCBI): domain Eukaryota; kingdom Metazoa; phylum Chordata; class Amphibia; order Anura; family Ranidae; genus Lithobates; species Lithobates pipiens. The sequence goes on from NW_027507788.1 coordinate 168,594,728, forward strand.
CATGGTCTCTCGGATTCCATCAAGGATGAGATAGCAGCCCGAGATATACCTACTGAGCTGGAGAGCTTGATCTCGTTTGCCATCCTCATTTACTCCAGAGAGAGACTTTCTCTTAAGGAGCGCTTGCAGAAGCCTCCTGTACATTTGCCTCCGAGCTTTGTAGTCCCACCCATGCACCCCTCACCTCCCATGCCTCCTGGTACAGAGTTGGTCAGTGAAGATGAACCCATGCACCTGGGCTTCACGCGTCTCTCTGCGGATGAGAGAGCCTTTAGGAGGAGGGAGAGATTGTGCCTTTATTGTGGCCAGGCAGGTCACTTTTTGAAGTCTTGTCCTACCCGTCCAGGGAACACCCAAACCTTGAGGTCCTGTCATGGACAGACCTTAGGTGGCGTTGTTTCGTCCCCAGTTATCCAGAAGGATAAGCCCCTGGTTTTGGTAACCCTTTCTTGGGCGGAGTCGTCCATCGAGATACAGGCTCTAATCGACTCTGGGGCTGCAGGCTTGTTCATTGATGCTGCATTTGTTTCACAGCACTCGCTTCCGCTGCAGCTGCGTGACACTCCACTTACCATTGAGGCTCTTGATGGCAGACCTTTACAGCCTGTCCATGTGACTCATGAGACAGTTCCATTGTCCATGGCCGTAGGGGCTCTTCACCATGAGATAATCCAATTCCAAGTTATTTCCTCACCCAGATTTCCGCTGGTTATTGGTTATCCTTGGTTACAGAGGCACATCCCCTCTTTTGATTGGCTCCGTGCTGAAGTTCTCTCCTGGTCACCACAATGCAGTGAGACATGCTTCCTGAAGGTATCCAAGGTCCTGTGCACCGCTTCACTCCCCTCCCTGCTGGAGTACTGTGATTTAGGCGATGTCTTTGATAAAGGTCAAGCCGGTAGTTTGCCTCCACACCGCCCTTATGATTGCGCAATTGACCTTCAACCTGGTGCCATACCTCCTCGTGGCCGGGTTTACCCTTTGTCGGTCTTGGAGGATAAGGCCATGGAGGAGTATGTTGCTGACACACTTTCTCAAGGTTTCATCCACAAATCCTCGTCTCCTGCTGGTACTGGTTTCTTCTTTGTGAAAAAGAAGAGCGGTGAACTGAGACCTTGTATAGATTATAGGGGTCTCAAACGTGTCACGATTAAGAATGCCTACCCGATTCCATTGATTACGAAGTTATTTGACCGCCTCAAGGGAGCAACGGTTTTCACGAAGCTTGACCTGAGAGGGGCATACAATCTCATGCGCATTAAGGAGGGCGACAAGTGGAAGACTGCTTTAATACCGGAACGAACAGGCCATTATGAATATCTGGTAATGCCTTTTGCCCTTTGTAACACCCCGGCAGTTTTCCAGGAATTTATTAAAGATGTCCTCCGAGATTTGTTGCAGTTGTGTGTGGTGGTTTATCTTGATGATATCCTCATATTTTCCAAGTCCCTGGAGAGCCACCACACAGATGCTGTCGTGTACTTCAGAAACTAAGAGAGAACAATCTCTATTGTAAACTGGAGAAGTGCGAGTTCCATTATGAACAGGTTACATTCCTGGGCTATGTCATTTCCACTGCTGGTTTTTCGATGGACCCAGAGAAACTTTCGGCAGTCCTACAGTGGCCTCGACCCGTGGGTTTACATCCTTTGCAGCGTTTCCTGGGCTTTGCCAATTACTATCGGAAGTTTATTCGTAACTTCTCGTCTCTGGTCGAGCCTCTGACTGATATGACCAGAAAGGACGGTAACCCACAGAGTTGGTCTCCGGAGTTCATTAAGGCCTTTGAGACTCTCAAGGCTGCCTTTGTTTCTGCTCCTGTGTTGGCACATCCTGATCCTACGTTGCCTTTTATCCTAGAAGTTGATGTTTCTAAGGATGGAGTTGGCGCCCTTCTGTTTCAGCGTCCTTACTCTGAGAGCGCTATGCATCCGTGTGGCTACTTTTCCAAGAAATTGTCACCTGCTGAGTGCAATTATGAGATTGGTGACAGAGAGCTGTTGGCGATCATTTTAGCCCTGAAAGAATGGAGACATCTCCTTGAAGGTACCACTGTGCCAATTCTTATTCTTACTGACCATAAGAATCTTACATTCTTGTCTGAGGCTAAGCTACTCTCTCCCAGAAGGGCACGATGGGCTCTTTTCTTGTCGAGCTTTAACCACTTCAATACAGGGCACTTTCACCCCCTTCCTTCCCAGCCCAATTTTCAGCTTTCAGCGCTCTAGCGCTTTCAGTGACAATTGCGCGGTCATGCTACACTGTACCCAAATGAAATTGTTATCATTTTGTTCGCACAAATAGAGCTTTATTTTGGTGTTATTTATTCACGACTCCGTTTTTTTTTTTTTGCGATATAAGCGCAAAAAAAGCGGAAATTTGGGAAAAAAACAATATTTTCTTTTTTCTATTTGAAAAGAAATCCAATAAAATCAAAATTTGTCATAAATTTAAGCCAAAATGTATTCTGCTACATGTTTTTGGTAAAAAAAATTCCGTTAAGTGTATAATAATTGGTTTGTGTGATCACGGACATATGTACGCAAATGATCATGTACATATGTGTGCAGGTGATCACGTACATATGTGTGCAGATAATCATTGGGACATGTGATTTTAGTGGGACATATGTGGGGGACATGTTTTTATTATTAGGGACATGTGTTTTTATTATTTGGGGACATGTATGTTTTGGGGACATGTGTGTTTTGGGGACATATGTGGGGACTGTGTTTTCACTGTGTGGTGTGTTGTGTGTTTACACTACACTGATGATCAGTGAGTAAAAAGCTGTGAAAAGCAGCCCATACTCACTGATCATCAGCCGGCTGCAGCGTTCTGCTCTCCTCTTCTCAGCGGTGACTTCCGTGTGAGGAGAGGAGAGCCGATTGCCTAGCAACCGGCTGTTTGTTTACATCACATGACGGCCGTGATTGGACACGGCCGTCATGTGATCAGGAGGGCCAATCACAGAGCCCTCCTGCCGATCTGAGATGTGCCGTGTCCGGGTGACACGAGCACATCGGGATCGCGCCGCTGCGCGGGCGCGCGCGCGCGCGATCCCGCTGCTCCTGAATGACGTTCCTGAACGTCCTATCAGGAGCAGGCGGCTCCCACCCGGCCGTATATATACATTGGCCGGGTGGGAAGTGGTTAATTACATTGTCTCATTCTTACCCGGTACTAAGAATGTAAGGGCTGATGCCTTGTCATGACAATTTTCCTCCACTTCCAAGTCGGAGTTTGTTCCGGTTCCTATGATTCCTCCTGATCGTATCTTAGCTACGGTTCGCACCAGTCTTACTTCTCCTTTGGGTGACAAAATTCTTGCTGCTCAGGTCCATGCTCCTCCTGATAAACCTTGTCACCGCTGCTTTGTCCCAGAGAGTCTCCGTACTGCAGTGCTCCAGACTTATCATTCTCCCAAGGCAGCTGGCCATCCTGGGAAGAATCAACTCATTTGGGCCATCTCCCAACAATTCTGGTGGCCTAGTCTGATGTTACTGCTTTCGTAGCTGCCTGTCCCATGTGTGCCCAGAGTAAGACTCCACGACACCTTCCAGTGGGCCTCCTACAACCCATACCCAATGGAGAGAGGCCCTGGACTCACCTGTCTATGGATTTGATTGTGGAATTGCCCAACTCCCAAGGCAACACTGTTATCCTTATGGTGGTTGACCTGTTCTCAAAGATGTGTATTCCACTTCAGAAGTTGCCCACATCTAAGGAACTGGCTTCCATTTTTGCCCGGGAGATCTTTAGTTTACATGGGCTACCCAAAGTGATTGTCTCGGATAGGGGCAGGCAGTTGGTCTCCCGGTTCTGGCAAGCCTTTTCTGCAAAGTTGGGAATCCAGCTTGTGTTCTCTTCTGCGTATCACCCGCAGTCTAATGGGGCCGCAGAACGAGCCAATCAGTCCTTGGAGCAATTCCTACATTGCTATATTTCTGACCATCATAACAACTGGTCTGACCTATTACCTTGGGCAGAGTTTGCTCACAACAGTGCCTGGAATTCTGCCTCCCGATTGTCTCCATTTATGGCGAATTATAGTTTCCAACCTTCCATGTTGCCTGACTCGTTTGTTCCACAGAGTATTCCTGCATTAGAGGAGCATCTCCGTGGTCTTCGTTCTTGGGTACAAGTCCAGGAGGCTTTGCGTCATGCTAATGATAGGTACAGACTCCATGCTGACTGCAGACGCCTGCCAGCGCCTTCCTATCAGGTTGGGGACAGGGTCTGGCTGTCATCTCGCAACCTCTGGCTTTGTGTTCTCTCACTGAAGTTAGCACCTCAGTTTATTGGGCCTTTCCGTATCCTTCACAGGATTAACCCAGTAGCTTACGCGTTGGAACTTCCTCCAAGTATGCGCATCTCAAATGTGTTTCATGTCTCCTTATTGAAACCGTTGGTCTGTAACCGATTTACCACCTCAGTGCCACGTCCTCACCCTATTCAGGTTGAGAACCATGAGGAGTATGAGGTACAATCCATTGTTGACTCCCGTAGGTTCCGTGGGCGCATACAGTACCTGATGCATTGGAAGGGGTACGGTCCAGAGGAATGCTCCTGGGTTTCATCCTCTGACGTACATGCCCCTGTCCTCCTCTGACCAGAGCACCTTCTTCAACTTATTTACTGTGTCCCCCATGGCTTCTCGCAAACTGCAAACAGGACTTCTTCTGGCTTTCTTTCAACAAAGGCTTTCTTATTGCCACTCTTCCATAAATTCCAGATTTGTGGAGTGCACAACTAATAGTTGTCCTGTGGACAGATTCTCCCACTTGAGCTGTGGATCTCTGCAGCTCCTCCAGAGTTACCATGGGCCTCTTGGCTGCTTCTCTGATGAATGCTCTCCTTGCCTGGCCTGTCAGTTAAGGTAGATGGCCATGTCTTTCCATTTTCCGATGATAGAATGAACAGTGCTCGTGAGATTTTCAAAGTTTAGGATATTTTTTTTATAACCTAACCCTGCTCTAAATGTCTCCACAACTTTAACCCTGACCTGCCTGGTGTGTTCCTTGGCCTTCGCGATGCTGTTTGTTCACTAAGGTTCTTTCACAAATCTCTGAGGGCTTCACAGAACAGCTGTATTTATGACGAGATTAAATTACACACATTAGGTGACTTCTTAGGCTTGGTTCACACCTATGCATTTTTAGTGCTTTTTGCATTTTGCAGATTTGCACTGCAGTCCATTTAACATGGTTTCCTATGGAACACGTTATGTAGTGCAAATCTGCAAAAAGCACTAAAAATGCATAGGTGTGAATCCAACCTTAGGCAATTGGCTCCACTAGATTTTAATTAGGGGTATCAGAGTAAAGGGGGCTGAATACAAATGCATGCCACACTTTTCAGATATTTATTTATAAAAAAAAGTTTAAAAACCATTTATCATTTTGCTCCCACTTCACAATTATGTGACACTTTGGAGGTTATTTACTAAAGGAAAATCCACTTTGCACTGAAAGTGCACTTGGAAGTAAAGTCACTGTAGATCCGAGGGGGACATGCAAGGAAAATAAAAAAAACAGCATTTTGGCTTGCACATGATTGGATGATAAAATCAGCAGAGCTTCCTCTCATTTCAGATCTACCCCTCAGATTTAGAGCGACTGCACTTTCAAGTGCACTTGCAGTTCAAAGTGGATTTGCCTTTGGTAAATAACCCCCTTTGTGTTGGTCTATCACATAAAATCCCAATAAAATACATTTACGTTTTTGGTTGTAACATGACAAAATGTGGAAAATTCCATCTCAAGAGTTACAAAACGCCCAACAAGCAAAATCCCATTCATTTCAATGGCACCTGTTCACATCTGAGCATTCTGTTGCCTGAAGCAAAATGCCTGAATCTCAAAAAAGTACATGAGCTTCTTTTTTGGCAGATTACAGGTGTTTTACTGTTTTTACATTGGTGGCCTTTTAACCTTGAAAACGCCTGTACAAAAAAATAAAAACACCCAGAAAAACTCCTGAAAACGATACACTCAGGTGTGAATGCAGCCTCAGGGATTTCGTTGATATTGCTTGCTTTGTGCACCTAACCTAGTGTGTCAGAGGGGCTGAAGTTCTTAAGGAGGTTAAGGCAAAATAGAAAGGACTTTTCCTAACCCTATGGGTGTAGTGCTACACTAGTTATTCACATGCCTCTTTCCATCACATATCCCAAAAATTAGTGAATAATTCTTTATATCAGGACAGTGGGCGGAGCCATAAAAAATAATTATTTTGTGGCCCATTAGCCAGAAGCACATTCAGAACCAGAATCCAATGGTGTATAATACAATTATAGCCTAATATTATAGAGCCGTGTATTCCAAACTGAATTTGGCTGTTTCAGGTTTTTGACCATATAGAGATGATGTCAGCAGTTTGGAAGTATGTTTACAAATGTTGGATACAGCAATTGGCCCATAAGAACAGATCTCCCCTACTGAATACTGAACATTCTATTTATTTACAAATTCTATTTTAACTTGTCACATGTTGCTTATTACGGTAAATGACTACTACAAGCAGTCTAGGCTGACATGTCAGAATAGAACTAGAGTAGGAGACGCTGTGTGAAATTGTTGTGAGTATGCCAAGTGTTAAATAAAAGGGTGCGCTTTGCATAGCACATTCCCTGGACGAGGGCACTTTGCATACAGCTCAGCAGAACTGATCAAGTTCACCTTCATATCTCTTTATACAGGTAGAGCTCAGAGGACATGTGTACACTGCTGTACATATCCTAGTGTGCCAAGCCTAATAATACCAACACACTCTGAGCCGGACTATATGAGGAAGTGAAAGTTTTCTGATAAGCCCCTGCCACTGACATGTTGTTACTACACCTCTATGTTAATCTCAAGTGCCTGGACTATTAGTGTTCTTTAATAACGTCAAATATCAGCATTCCCTGGGCCCAGGCTGCAACCAATGTAAAAATATTTAAACGTGTAAAAGTGAAATCCAATGCTCTTTAACATTCAGTAGTGAGCTGATGATGCTTCTTGGTCTTTTTGCTAATATCAAGTGTAGTATCTATTCTCATCAGTGTCCAGTAGGGGTGCTCCATAGTCAATCTAACTTTATGGATGAGAGGGCTGTTTGTACAGTGCTCCTGATGGTATGATGGGGGTCCTAACTGATGGGCAAGGAAACCAAATATAGCATGCACCACATAAGGCGTCCTTCCCCGCCTGGAAGTTTCCAAGGAGCCCAGTGCCCCCTGATTTGAGCAGTGCTGCCTTGTCTGGACTGGGGCTGGAAAGACAGAGAACCTGCGGCATCATCTGCCCCCCCCCCCCCCCCCAGGAGTGGCACCTTGGGCATGCTCTCAGTATCACTGTGGGACCTTACTAAGAGGACATGCACTAGGCCACAACATCTCTTGTTTTTTCTGCACTATACCCCATGGGCTAGGCCTCTGACCGAGATCAGGGCAGTTTTTGTTACTAGGCAATTTTTTGCCATATTTCGTTATTTTTGATCTTCATATGTATCACCAGCACTTATATGTTTGTTTGCTTTTCCCTCTGGATAGAGGCTCTGGGTCCATGAGCCTACCATGAAATCTAGGGGGAGGATGTGTAGCTATTAAGTTCCTTCCTCCCCTGCCTTTGATGGTGGTGGTCTCTCTCTCTTTGGGAGAGCCCCTCACCTTGTACTCATTGGTCGGCTTTGGCTGACCATAAGGAGAATGGTCCGCCAAGCTTTTTAGCTAGGTGGACTCTTTACCTCTGTCAGCAGCCTTGTGCCCCAGGGGAGGTCTTTTGGGGGTGGACAAGAGACACACCTTGAAGTGCAGTGTTTTGGTCCACTTAATAGTGTTTTGTTTTTGTGCACCAACCGCAGGTTTGAAAAAAAACTATTACTGTTCTATAATAATGTTAAAGATCAGCATTCCCTAGGTCAAAGTTGTAACCAAGTTACAGACAGACCATTACAAAACTATGATTAGGCTTGACTATAATAATATTTAAAGTGTATGTCTGATCAATACAACTTCCCAAGTTTTGTCTCTTGAAAAACTCTACATGCACAGAAAAATTCCTTGTAGTTCTGCCAGAGCTCTAACTTTCTGTAGTGATCTGACAATGTTACCTTTGCTGCACTTAAATCCCATGCAGCGTTATGGAGATGAGCAAAGGGGTTATAGTGATGAGATAAAGATGATGGAAAATATAAAAAGGCACCCTTTGGTCTACTTATTGGTCATGACAAAAAAATGTTTTAATAAAGCTGACATAGCTAACTTTGTATGGGAACCAGTAATTAGATTGAGTGGGATGAGTTAAAGTGCCTTGCAAAAGCTTTCATCCCCCTTGGCTTTTTACCTATTTTGTTACATTGCAGTTTTTAGTTCAATTTCTTTTTTTAATCTGAATTATATGTGATGGATCAGTACACAATAAAAACGGATAATTGGCATGTGTGTATGTATTGTCTTAGATTTATATACAGTCTTCTATCTAGAGTTACATTGGAAAAAAATTCTATCTGGATTATAATATCATCATATTTACTCACTTTTGTCACAAACCAAGGTGACTGTGTAGAACCTGCCAGCCCAGTGTCCAGACACCCTATACAAACTGTCTGTACCTATCATTAGCATGTCGCAAAGCCTCCTGGACTTGTGCTCAAGTGGAACGAAGACCACAGAGATGCTCCTCTAACGCAGGAATACTCTGCGAAACAAAACAGTCAGGCAACATAGTTAAATAGTTGCATAGTAGGTGAGGTAAAAAAAAAACACAAGTCCATCAAGTCCAACCTATGTGTGTGATTATATGTCAGTATTACATTGTATATCCTTGTATGTTGCGGTCGTTCAGGTGCTTATCTAATAGTTTCTTGAAACTATTGATGCACCCCACTGAGACCACTGCCTGTGGAAGGGAATTCCACATCCTTGCTGCTCTTACAGTAAAGAACCCTATACGTATGTAGCCATGCTTTGTTAATTTATGCATTGCAGTAGGTTATAAGTAAGAGTTTGGCTCCCTCTAGTGTCCTTTCTATTTAATGCTATTAAGACTTTTGTTTGGTCATAAAGCCACGTTCCAAGGCAATTGTGGGAGATATAGTGAATGAGGAAGTGACTCATGTATTAAAACTCAGTCTGTGAACTACCTACTAACAATGCCAGGTCACAGAACAGTCGCAGGGGTAGTGACATAAAAGGAGCAGCGCAGCCATTTTTCCAGCTTCTTGGGACGCCATTTAAAACCTGCCTACAGTGAGGTCTATGTGTGTGACCGGGAGGCTGCGGCCGGTAAGGCACGGAGCAGAATCGTTTGGCCTCTGAGGAGTTCCAGAGCACAGTCAGCTAGACCAGCGTGCTGATGGACCGGAGCGGTGCGGTGTGACGGTGCCAGCTTGGACCGGACTAAGACATTAGGAAAAGAGCCTCACAAGCATCTGGGCCATTGTGGTGAGCGGGCATTTGCCCAGATCAATATAGTGTACTGTTGCCGTGTTATTTAGTTACAGACTGCTGCTTGTAGTCCCACAGGAGTGTTCTCATTCATTCATAGCCTGCATACAGTGGAGTTTCAGGGTTGTTTTCCCTGTTTTATAAAGTTAATGCTGCATCACATCCAGGGCCGGTGCACCCACTAGGCGAATTAGGCAGCCGCCTAGGGTGCAATGCCACCTAGGGATGCAGCTGACCTTTGCCTCCCCCTTTCTTCCTTCTTGTCCCACCCTCAAGCTCCTGGCAGAGTCGCTGATGGGTGACAGCAAGGAGTTCAGTGCGGCGGGCGGGTGGTAGCATTGCGGTGTGGCGTACAGCTTCTCCCCTCTCCCTCCCATGGGCTTTCACAATGCTGGAGGAAGAGGGATGTCTGTGTAACAAGGCATCTACAGTCTCTGACCATCTCCTGTACTATGTCTGCAGTCTCTGACCATCTCATGTACTATGTCTGCAGTCTCTGACTCTCTCCTATACTATGTCTGCAGTCTCTGACCCTCTCCTGTACTATGTCGGCAGTCTCTGACCATCTCCTGTACTATGTCTACAGTCTCTGACCATCTCCGGTACTATGTCAGCAGCCTCTGACCATCTTCTGTACTATGTCTGCCGTCTCTGACCCTCTCCTGTACTATGTCTGCCGTCTCTGATCCTCTCCCGTACTATGTCTGCCGTTTCTGACCCTCTGCTGTACTATGTCTGCAGTCTCTGACCCTCTCCTGTACTATGTCTGCAGTCTCTGACCATCTCCTGTACTATGTCTGCAGTCTCTGACCATCTCCTGTACTATGTCAGCAGCCTCTGACCATCTCCTGTACTATGTCTGCAGTCTCTGATCATCTCCTGTACCATGTCTGCAATCTCTGACCATCTCCTGTACTATGTCAGCAGCCTCTGATCCTCTCCTGTAGTATGTCTGCAGTCTCTGACAATCTCCTGTAGTATGTCTGTAGTCTCTGACCATCTCCTGTAGTACGTCTGCCATCTCTGACCATCTCCTGTAGTATGTCAGCAGTCTCTGATCCTCTCCTGTAGTATGTCTGCAGTCTCTGACCCTCTCCTGTAGTATATCTGCAGTCTCTGACCTTCTCCTGTACTATGTCTGCAGTCTCTGACCCTCTCCTGTACTATGTCTGCAGTCTCTGACCAACTCCTGTACCATGGCTGCAGTCTCTGACCATCTCCTGTAGTATGTCTGCAGTCCCAGACCATCTCCTGTAGTATGTCTGCAGTCTCTGACCATTTTCTGTAGTATGTCTGCAGTCTCTGACCATCTCCTGTAGTATGTCTGCAGTCTCTGACCATCTCCTGTACCTTGTCTGCAGTCTTTGACCCTCTCCTGTGGTACGATTTGCAGTCTGTAACCCTCTCTTGTAGTATTTCTGCAATAAAGGGGGGCTACAGGTATGTTGGGTGGTGAGGGAAGAGGGCTGTGGGTGCAGTGGGTGGTAAAGCAAAAAGGCTGCAGGCACAGTAGATGATGAGGAAAGGGGCCCCAGATGCAGTGGGTGGTGATGGAAGGAATGCCTAGGCACAAGTGATGGTTAAGGCGGGGCCGTAATGAAAATTTTAATGTATCATACAGGGCAAGGGGCTTCATAATCCAGAGCCCACCAAAACTTCAGCACCAGGCTTATGATGCTCGTAATCCAGGCTGAATGGTCGCAAGGGTCGCACTTGCAATTGGCCCTGGTGTTCACAGTGAAATAATTTAAAAGTGCACTGACAGATTGTCACACAATACACACTGGGATCTGTGATCAAAGAGAGTGTTGTGGCGTGCAAGTAGCTGGTCTTGCCTAGGGTGCAAAATAGTCTAGCATCGGCACTGTTCACATCCACTGCTAAGGAGAAAATATACAAGTGCCTTCTGCTTTGCAAGTACACTATTATCAGAGGATCATTTTTTCCTATAGCCTTGCTGTGTACTTGTTTCTCTGTTGGATTTACAAATACTGCAGCTAGCTGAAGATCAAGAGGACAAGGACATCTATCATCTTCTACAAAATACCACAGTTCACTTTGCATTTGAGACATTGCATTACAACCTAGGGGGAGCCCTTGAGTATAGGATATATACATATATCTAATGCATTGTACCATTGGATGTTCATAACTTTTGCTGCGGTTCTGGTGTGTGCGTTGAGGTTTCAGGGGAAAGGTGTTCAGTACCAATTTCGATAATATTGAGCACTTGTCCTACTGCACACCTGTTTGCATATACCCCCTATGGTAATCATTGAATCCTCAGTTTATGCATATATTGACTGTTATCTATTGTCATCCTTTATATCTGAATTGTCACAGTGTTTATTGTGCTAACTATCATCTTAGTAAATTTCCCAAGCGGTTCATTGACAATTTGTGTGAGACTCCATCAGTTATTATGGTTGGTGAAGAGTGACGGGTCCCAAAGCTATGGTAAATATATTGCACAGTGAATTATCACTGTAATCTTTGTTCAGTTATACTGTGTGTGTGGCTCTCATTGATAACATTACCATCCTCCTAGAAAATTGAACCTGAGGTGTCAGAGGTGAGAGAGGACCTGCAGAGTTCGGGTAGCCAGTGGGGTTTAGAGGCAGCCCCTACGGGGGTACCGCTACACGTAGTTTAAGGTTAAACCTAATTTCTTCTAATTGTATTGAGTGGTCACGAGTCTTGTTAAACTCCCTTCCACAAAAAGTTTTATCCTTATTGTGGAGTCACCAGTATGGTATTTGTATATTGAAATCATATCCCCTCTCAAGCGTCTCTTCTCCAGAGAGAATAAGTTCAGTGCTTGCAACCTTTCCTCATAACTATTATCCTCCAGACCCTTTATTAGCTTTGTTGCCCTTCTTTGTACTTGCTCCATTTCCAGTACAGCCTTCCTGAGGACTGGTGCTCAGATCTGGACAGCATACTCTAGGTGTAGCTGGACCAGAGTCTTGTAGAGCAGGAGAATTATTGTTTTATCTCTGGAATTAATCCCCTTTTTAATGCATGCCAATATTCTATTTGCTTTGTTAGCAGCAGCTTGGCATTGCATGCCATTGCTGAGCCTATCTACTAGGACCCCCAGGTCCTTTTCCATCCTAGATTCCCCCAGAGGTTCTCCCCCCAGTGTATAGATTGCATTCATATTTTTGCCACGAATGTATTATGTATGTTAAATTTTTCTACATTGAACCTCATTTGCCATGTAGTTTCCCACCCCATTCGTTTGTTCAGATCTTTTTACAAGGTTTCCACATCCTGCGGAGAAATTATTGCCCTACTTAGCTTAGTATCGTCCACAAATACAGAGATTGAACTGTTTACCCCATCCTCCAGGTCATTTATGAACAAATTAAACAGGATTGGTCCCAGCACAGAACCCTGGGGGACCCCACTACCCACCCCTGACCATTCCGAGTACTCCCTATTTATCACCACCCTCTGAACTCGCCCTTGTAGCCAGTTTTCAATCCATGTACTTACCTTATAATCCATGCCAACGGATCTTATTTTATACAGTAAATGTTTATGGGGAACTGTGTCAAATGCTTTTGCAAAATCTAGATACACCACGTCTACGGGCCTTCCTTTATCTAGATGGCAACTCTCCTCCTCATAGAAGGTTAATAGATTGGTTTGGCAAGAACGATTCTTCATGAATCCCTGCTGATTACTGATAATGATACCGTTCTCATTACTAAAATCTTGTATATTGTCCCTTATCATTCCCTCCCAAGAGTTTACATACTATTGATGTTAGGCTAAGTGGTCTGCAATTCCCAGGAATGTATTTTTGGCCTTTTTTAAATACTGGTGCTACATTGGATTTTCTCCAATCAGCTGGTACCATTCCAGTCAGTACCATGGAAGGTTGGAAACCATAATTCGCCATTAATTGGGACAACCGGGAAGCAGAATTCAAGACACTGATGTGAGAAATCTCTGCCCACGGTAATAGATCTGACCAGCTGTTATGATGTTCAGAAATATAACAACGTAGGAATTGCTCCAAGGACTGGTTGACTCATTCTGCAGCCCCGTTAGACTACGGGTGATACGCAGAGGAGAAAGCAAGCTAAACTCTCAACTGTGCACAAAAGGCTCACCACAGGACACAAACTGATTACCCCTGTCTGAGACAATCACCTTGGGTAGTGCATGTAAGTGAAAGATCTCCCAAGCAAAAATGGAAGCCAGTTCCTTAGAAGTGGGCAACTTCTTTAGTGGTATTCAATGACACATCCTTGAGAACCGGTTAACCACTATAAGGATAACTGTGTTGCACTGGGAGTTGGGTAACTCCACAATGAAATCCATAGACAGGTGGGTCCAGGGCCTCTCTTTATTGGGTATGGGTTGTAGGAGGCCTACTCGAAGGTGTTGCGAAGTCTTACTCTGAGCACACAAGGAACAGGCAGCATACGAAGGTGGCTACATCAGCATGTAGACTAGGCCACCAGAATTGTTGGGAAATGGCCCAAAAGAGTTGATTCTTCCCAGGGTGGCCAGCTGTCTTGGGAGAATGGTAAGTCTGGACAAGTGTATTTACTTTATCTTCTAAATTCATGGCCTTCGCCTACTGTCAGAAACCATGAAATCAGACCGAGACAGTACAGGTAAATCACACTTGTTTAATAATAAAAATAAATAGAACAAACATAGTCAAAACATAGCCAGAGTGCAGGAACTGGAATGGATAGTCAGACAAGCCAAACGTCAGGGAGTCGGAGATGAGCCTAGTAAAACAGCAAGCAGGATCTGGAGCCAGAAGGGATGTCAGCCAAGCAAGTCTTTAAGCAGGAACGCAAGAGAGCTTCTCTGTGATATTGACTAAGGTAAAGGCAGAGATCCTCTGGGCTGGACGGCTTAAGTAGGCAGGGCTGACGAGCAGGATATCATCAACAGCAACAGCTGAGCAGCCAGCTCAGAGAAGGAAGAGCTGAGCCCAGCCCTGACGCGGGGAAGCTCCCGTGCGGTGGCGTGTGCACGTTCGCTAGCTGCCGATGATGGAGTGACGTATGGGTATGTCGTTTTCCGCACCCCTGCTATTCTGCTGACGTATATCCGCATGAGCCAGTCAGCAGGTGGTTAAAGTATATGCACAGCCAGAATGTGTTTTTTTTTGTTTTGCTTTTTAGGATAGAGTAGAAAAAGATTACTATGCCTGGCAGTGAATTTTTTGCTGTCCGTGTCCATTGGGGAAATTTCCTTAACATTCTGTCCTGTAGGTGCAACAGGATATAAAAAAAAATCACCCCAAAGTGAGGGGATTCTCCTTTTAGACAATCATAATTGGTATCCCCATAAAAAGATTGTGTATATTTGGAAACTTCTGCGCTCTATGGGAAATAGAAAAGTAACTAATGGAAAAAAGCTGCAATCACTAAATGAGTTGTCTCTCACCACTAAAAAAATGAAATAAAGGATGTGATGCGCTGATTTCCAACCATACAATGATCGCGATAGGCCACAGGTATGCGATTATCAAATAAAGTGCAACTGTGCATAAATGAATCAAGTGATGCTTCTGTGCATATATAACAGTAATAGCTAGTGCATAAAACCATAAGGTGACTCTATGTGAAAACAAACGCAGATTTGTCATATAGACCAAAATACATATATGAAGTGTGTAAACTTAATTACAAAATGTATATAGTGAAGCAAAGACAAATTCTGGGTATACGTTAAAGTGATAACTGGTGCAAAGACCATAAAGTGACTGTATGTGCAAAAAAACGCAAGTTTGTCATACAAACCAAAAAAATTTTTTTAAAAAGTGAATGTTACTTATCAAAAAGTGTATAAAATGGAGCACAAACAGGTAAAGAAAGAAAAATATAAAATATTCAATTCAAGTGACCAGCGTGATTGAAGGTAAATGTCCCATACACAGTCAGATCATGCAATCCAGTGAATACACTAAGTAAAACGTGCAGCGTGCTGGGCAATTAATCCATCCGTGATGATCCGTGCAAAAAAGCAAATATTATGCAATTACCTCACTGCTGTGAGTGAACAGCAATATAGATGATGAACACCAGGATGATTGCAAAAAACGGCTGTGTAACACAATCTTTAGGAGACTTCTCTCACTTCCTCGTGAATGGCAGGTAAACTCAAAAAAATAGATTAAGAGGGACCGCCATAGTGTAGTATTTAAAACATAGAAGTTTTATTAAACAGGTTTAAAAACTACTCACAAACGAAGCTGATATCAACACATCTGACAGACAGCATTAAAGTAAGACCGGATATGGACGTCACTTCCGGGTTCCTACGCGTTACGTCTTGGAGACTTCAACTGGGAACAGTTGAAGTCTCCAAGACGTAACGCGTAGGAACCCGGAAGTGACGTCCATATCCGGTCTTACTTTAATGCTGTCTGTCAGATGTGTTTATATCAGCTTCGTTTGTGAGTAGTTTTTAAACCTGTTTAATAAAACTTCTATGTTTTAAATACCTGCCATTCACGAGGAAGTGAGAGAAGTCTCCTAAAGATTGTGTTACACAGCCGTTTTTTGCAATCATCCTGGTGTTCATCATCTATATTGCTGTTCACTCACAGCAGTGAGGTAATTGCATAATATTTGCTTTTTTGCACGGATCATCACGGATGGATTAATTGCCCAGCACGCTGCACGTTTTACTTAGTGTATTCACTGGATTGCATGATCTGACTGTGTATGGGACATTTACCTTCAATCACGCTGGTCACTTGAATTGAATATTTTATATTTTTCTTTCTTTACCTGTTTGTGCTCCATTTTATACACTTTTTGATAAGTAACATTCACTTTTTAAAAAAAATTTTTTTGGTTTGTATGACAAACTTGCGTTTTTTTGCACATACAGTCACTTTATGGTCTTTGCACCAGTTATCACTTTAACGTATACCCAGAATTTGTCTTTGCTTCACTATATACATTTTGTAATTAAGTTTACACACTTCATATATGTATTTTGGTCTATATGACAAATCTGCGTTTGTTTGCACATAGAGTCACCTTATGGTTTTATGCACTAGCTATTACTGTTATATATGCACAGAAGCATCACTTGATTAATTTATGCACAGTTGCACTTTATTTGATAATCGCATACCTGTGGCCTATCGCGATCATTGTATGGTTGGAAATCAGCGCATCACATCCTTTATTTCATTCCCATAAAAAGATTTCCACACTATTCCTGTTCTGGCAACAACAGTAGAGTTTGTGGTCTCCCATTACTTTCTGTTTAGAAGACAGATAGACTAGAAAAGGTAAATTTCCCAATTGAGCACACAGAAAGGAATAAACCTTCCCCATTCCACACACCTTAACACATCCCAAAGAGTTGTATTCTAGTATCCTGAAAATACACTCATTTTACAAAACACATCCTATGTTTTATATAGAAAGAAAATTCATTCAAGAGCCACAGCATTATGTATTTTGTAAGTAATGCATATATAAACAGGACAGTTGGTCAGTGGCCAATGGCCACTCCACAAGATAGACCTACTAACACAATCTATAGAAGACCAATCTGGCATGTTTGGATTGTGCAATGCTCCTTAGCAGCTCACAAACATGCACATAGCTGTGTTCCTCCGCAGTTGACTTTTGAACATATAAATAATTACACTGAGGGGAGCTTAGAACAAGAGATGAGCTCATGAGAGATGAAGTCCAGCATTAGTGAAGAAGGCTTGGCTCTGCCAACTCTCCCAAAGCAGTGAAAATGCTGTAAGACAAAGTGGGTGCTATTTGTACATAGAGCCGGATCTCATCCTCTAAGCTCCTGTGAGGCCAGAGCTGGAATGACACTTGGCTAAAATAGGATGAATTCTGTCCTGGGGTGACTGCCTGTTAAATACCAACAGCCTGCTTCTCGCAACTAACCCAGTGCAACTTGGCACCCAAACAAATGTTAAGGAGATGACTTCATTCCAGTATTTCTCTATCTGCCAGAGGCTTAAACTGTTAACTGTTCTCTTGCTGTAGACCTGTACTGCTTGATTTGATTGGCCATTATAAACCTCTGATTGACAGCTTCAGCTTCCGACTGTGGTTAATCAGACTTTGAGGAACAGCACGTTCTATAGAGTTTTAATTGCAATATATACATTTTTTCTTGTCTTTTTAGATGTTTCCTTACATTAGGTCCAAGAAATGTGTATAGGACCCCAGTTTTGCAAAGCATTAACCACTAAGACATGGAGCTTCCTGTCCAACTGTTGCTTTTCCCTCAATTTGAGGCCCTGTAGCTTTGGTCACCAGGAAAAGCAGAGAGGATGCATCTTCACAATGGTGATACAGAGAGCAATAAAACTGGACAGGGGACTCTAATCTTTCTCCAGTCCATCCAAAACTAAACCAAAAAAAGTTTTAGCCTTGCATACACTTTAATTGTTAAGTATAATTTAAAGAGCTTAAATAAAAGTATCTATATTGTCCCAATAAAAGTGGTAGTAAATTTTACCACTAATACCTACAGGTATGCCTATATTAGCGCTTACCAGTACAGTTTTTGTAAATATTTTATTATATATCTTTTCATGTGACAACCCTGAAGAAATTACACTTTGGTACAGTGTAAAGTAATGAGTGTACAGCTTGTATAAGTACAGTGTACATTTGCTGTCCCCTCAAAATAACTCAACACTAGGGATGAGCCGAACACCCCCCCCCCCCCCGGTTCGGTTCGCACCAGAACTTTCGAACGGACCAAAAATTAGTGCGAACTTTAGAACCCCATTGAAGTCTATGGGACTCGAACGTTCGAAATAAAAAGTGCTAATTTTAATTACTAATATACAAGATATTGTCCTAAAAAGGGTTTGGGGACCTGGCTCCTTTCCCCGGGGACATGGGTCAATGCCAAAATTGATTTTAAAAACTGCATTTTTTTGGGAGCACTGATTTTAATGACGATTAAAGTGAAAAAAAAAAATAAGTGAAATATTCCTTTAAATATCATGCCTGGGGGGTGTCTATAGTATGCCTGTGAAGTGGCACGTGTTTCCCGTGTTTAGAACAGTCCCTGCACAAAATGCAATTTAACGGAAAAAAAGTAATTTAAAACTGCTTGCGGTTTTAATGTAATATCTGGTTCCGGCAATATGGATGAAAATCATTGAGAAAAATGGCATGGGTAGCCCCCCTGCCCATTACCAGCCCCTTTGGGTCTTGTACAGCTATTAAGGGGAACCCCGTACCCATATTAAAAAAAGGAAAGGCGTGGGGCCCCCAGGCCCTATATACTCCCAGGCGGAAATGCACACAGACTTTCCTGGCCTACTTCAGGACATCCTGTAAGCCCTGGTACCTGCCCAAGAACCGCTGCACCACCAGGTTAAGGATGTGAGCCACACAGGGCACATGGGTCAGTTGTCCCTGTCGCGGGGCGGAGAGAAGGTTGGTGCCATTGTCGCAAACCACCATTCCTGGCTTAAGCTGGCGTGGCGTCAACCACCTCTCGGCCTGCCCCTGCAGAGTTGACAAAGTATCTGCCCCAATGTGGCTCCTGCGCCAAAAAAAACCAGCGCAAGCACGGCATGGCATCTTTTTGCCTGCATACTTGCATAGCCCCTTGAACGCCTACGGAGCACCGCTGGTTCTGAGGACAGAGCCCTGGAAGAGGCCATGGAGGAAGAAGAAGAGGAGGGGGTGGAGGAGACAGATGTGTCACAACCAGAAGTAGCATTTTGGAGGCGTGGTGGTGGAACAACCTCCAACACTACTGCACCTTATCCTGCATCCTTCCCAGCTGCCAGAAGAGTGACCCAATGGGCCGTGAAAGATAGGTAACGTCCCTGTCCATGCCTGCTGGACCATGAGTCAGCAGTAATATGCACCTCACCGCTGACCGCCCTGTCCAGTGAGACAAGGACATTGCCTTCCACATGCCGAAAGAGAGCTGGAATCGCCTTCCATGAGAAAAAGTGGCGTTTGGGGACCTGCCACTGAGGAACCACACATTGCACAAACTCACGGAAGGGGCTGAGTCTACCAACTGAAAAGGCAGCAGTTGAAGTGCTAGTAATTTAGCCAAGCTAGCATTCAGCCACTGGGCATGTGGATGGCTGGGAGTGAACTTCTTTCGACGGTCAAGCAGCTGGGGCAGGGAAATTTGCCTGCTACAATCGGACGTGGGTGTACTGCTAGCAGGGTGCCCACAAGCACTTGGCTGTGACACACCTAATTCTACACCTTCATTCCTCTCAGTGCAGGTTTCAGAGAGGACTGAAGGTCTAGTGGGGTTGGAGATCCCAGCTGATGAGGAGCAAGGAGAGGTCCGCTTTGTTCTTTGGTGTGGGTCTTTAAGGTACGCTTGCAAACGAGCTGCATGGCAGGTCAACATATGTCTGATCAAGCATGTGGTGCCAAAGCGGCTAAGGTTTTGGCCATGCGAGATACGCTTGAGACATATGTTGCAAATAGCAGCGGTGCAATCTGATGCACTCGTCTCAAAAAAGGCCCACACCAAAGAACTTTTGGAATAACGCGCAGAGGCAGCGCCCTGCAAAGGCGGAGCACTGCGGTGTGATTCAGTCGGTGTGCTGCCCCTAAGCTGGCCCCCGGAGGGCATCCTGCCTCATTGGAGATGTGCCTCCTCCTCCTCCTCTCTCCTATCAGGCACCCATGTGGAGTCAGTGACCTCATCATCCCCTCCCTCTTCATCACTGGAGCAAACCTGGCAGTATGCTGCAGCTGGTGGAACATGACTGCCAGATTGCTGTCCTTCTTGAGCATCCCCTCTTTCTGCGCTCACGCTACTGCCTTCCTCTAGCTGAGTTTCATCATCAGAGCCTTCAAAACACTGGGCATCCTCCTGCAGCATGTACCCAACACTGTGCTCAAACAGTTCTGGGGACTCCTCTAGGGAAGGAGTGACTGATGATGACATTGAGACGAGGGAAGAGGATACATTGGCACCTGCTTTGCTAGTACCCTGAGCCTAGGTGAGAGAGGATGAGGAGGATGAAGAGGGCTTGGTCATCCACTCTACCAAGTCTTCGGCATGATGCGGCTCAACACGTCCAGCTGCCGAAAATAAGGACAAGCGTGTCCCATAGCCACGTGCTGATGACGATTTACCGCATCCACGACCAGCACTGTTGTCTCTAGACACAGAGCCTGCTTGCCCTCTTTTATTGGCTCATGACTGTCTGCCTCTTCTTGTTGGCCTTCCAGACATAGTAATGGCCTGCAGGGAGATGGGAAAACCAGCAATTGGGTAGTGTATATTTTGCTGGAGGCACACAACACCCACTAACTACTGCAGATGCCTGTATGAGAGAATGTTGGAATCAGACAGGAATTATTATTATACATCTACACCGCTGTTTGTACAGCCGAACTCAGCCATGTTGATGTTTGCATGACACATGTTTAGAATGTGTAGAGGAATGTGGCAGAATCTGCATATCAAAGGAGTTACCTTCAGCCCAAATGGTGCACACAAGCTTCAAAGAGATTGATGACAAAGACGGCCCAGGGCACATCAGATGGGACTGGCCACAAAGCCAAATATGGCAGAACTGGTAGCCTGGGGGAGGAGACGCCCCAGAGATGCTGATTGGTCTATGGGAAAGAGTAGGATGGGCTATGGGGTGTGGTATGGCTGAGGTATGTTTGACAAAAAGGGTTGTGATCTGAGCTCTGCCTCTGTCCCTTTTTATTCCATCATGAGGTGTGGCTGCGAAGGTCAGATAAGTATGGCGTATATTATACTTTGATTGTATGCTATGTATTATTGTAACTCCTATTAATACCTTATGCACGCTGTATTATTTCCTTGGGAAATAAATGAGATTTAATTGACCTTAAACGTGTATTGATTTCATTGCCAAGGGTGATAGCATTGTGGTATTAACAATAACATGTGCTTGGCGTAATTGATAGATTAGCTGAACTATAGGGACTAGACAAAGGAATACATAACTGATAATAATAAGAATAAAGTGAATTGATCAGTTACTTCATTTGGCACCCCAGAAGGCGTGTAAAACATATTTTTACACAGAATCCACAAAAATCTAAGGTATTTTTGTTTGAGTCCCTGTAAGCACAGATGCTCAAAGCCACCCAGAACTGGAAGTCATCTTTACTGTGGACAAGATTAGCGCTGGCTCGCGAATTCTGAAACCACGCTTGGATGAGCAGGAAAATTCTGTGAGATATTTCACTGGTATAAACGCACGCGTAAAACCTGGTGAGAATTGTGACTGATATATATATATATATATATATATGTACATTATTGTTGTGTTTGCTGCAGAAACTGTAACCAGAGGGCAAATTGCCGCACTGGCGAGATAAGGGACTGATCATCCCTGGTTATGTGATATAACCGCAGATTGACAGGATAAATCATACAATTTTGAGGGAAAAGTGGAAATATCCACGTGATTGTGAAAAAAACTTTCTGCCCAATAGAAATTCCCTATGACCTGCTATCGTATAGGACGACATTGAATAAGAGTGTGTTCTCCTACAGAAATTCGTGGGTAAACTGATTTGTATTTGTTGCTTGTTGTTTTTGTTTTTTGTATTTGGAGGGGGACTACAGGTCAAAGCTAGCTTCTAAACAGCTTCCTCTATGTCTTTGTGTGCTTGGTATCTGATTGTTTAGTGTATTGCTAATGCACAGTGTTGGTTAGAGAGTGGCAGGAATTACCATACATCTTTGAGAAAAAAGTGGGGGAAGTATAGGTTTTTATTTCTACACACGTGAGAGTGAAATAGCTCTGGTCCAATAGAAGACCAAGGCATTGATTAAGAGTGTGCCTTGTGTCTGGTATGCTGTAGAACCACAAGTCACTGGAAATTTAAACGGTTCGTATTTTTTTTTTTTTTTTTTTTTTGTCCATTTGTTATCTGATTTCTTTTGTCTAAGCAAGATTGCTCAACCAGTTGGTGTGGATAGGCTAATTAGCATATCAATGGAAGCCATTGAAGGTTTCGTTAGCAAGCATGGTGGGATTAGATTTCAAATTACTCACAAAGGTAAATTAACATATCAGTTTAATGAACTTTTAAAACAATGTGATACACATAACAGTCGCATATTTAATACATCAAAAAAAGGCAGGAAACAGAGAATGGCCAATGCCTTATGCATGTTAATGAGAATGAAAGAAATTGCGGAACAAAAAGAATTAGAATGGTTTGCTGATAGAGAAAAAGTGATGGAACAGGTAAGGGATATATCAATCAGGATTGAAAAGGCTGATGCGGATGCTTGTAGTCGGATTAAACAATTAGTGGCTGAGAAATGTGTATTGCAACAGAGATTAGATGAATTAGAACAAACGTGTAAATTGAGAGAAAGTTGCATTGCCTCTTTGAATCAAAGGGAGGCTGAGAATTTGCAGGTTATCACAAGGCTTAAGGCACAAGCAGCCATAATGGAATTATCCTCCAAGTGTGCAATAGTGGAGGTACCCTCCGCACATGCTCAGTGTATAGAAAAGCCAGAAGTGAAATATGAAGAAAACCCGTATGCTATTATCACTGCAAATGATAGTAATGTGATGGGAATCGATGTGGAAGAAGCAAATAAAGGTGGGATAACTGCACTTGAAATTGACTCAGGAGTTGACACTTCGGATGACTCCTCAGACAACGAAAGTGTAAAGTCTGTGCATTCCAATCGCACTAATATTATCCAGCAATGTGGATTTCCAGTGCCATATGCTAAAAAAATGGCCTATGCAGGGAAACCAGAACTAAAATGTTTTTTGTGTAAAAGGGGGGGTCACACTTCAAAATATTGTCGGGCGGCGAATAATGATATCGAAAGGAGATTATACCCGAAAACGACCCCAAGGCTTCGTGTGTGTTATTCAGCCAGGTGGGGTAGCCATCCACAGCACGGAACCAATAGTAATCAAACCCATTTCCCGTGTAAAACGCAAATGCGGGGTCTAGAAACTAAAAAGCAATATGTAGGACAGTTGTGTAGAGTCAAAATGGAGGTAGACGCATGGTTACTCAAATATAGCACTGGGGGAAACAATGTTAGCAGAACTTAGTGAGCTGCAAGCATGGTAAGAATATTCTGGTCAATGTTTCCCGGCTATGAAAAAGGTTTGATGTAAGTTTCAAGTTCAGAATATGATAGAGGACCTGGATATAGATATACATTTTTTTTTGTTTTGTACTTTTAGGGATAAACCCCTGAATTGGTATTGTGGTTTTTCTTTTGTGTGGTTAAAAGATGTTTCTGTTATGAGTTTTTTTTTAATCTTGTGTTTCTTTACTCTTCTCTTATTGTCAGTCTTTGTAAACTTTTCCTGAGTATCCAATACTGCTGATTAACATAAGAATTGTGTGTAATCACTTGTGTGTTCCTTTTTCCAGAGACCAGGAAGAAGTTAAACTGATTCGTATACGGACATTTGCATTTGTTTGCAGGTCTCTCAAAGTAACAACAGTGGTAAAATATAACAGAACAGGGGTTAGGTTATTGTAAATGCATAATCGATTATCACATGGTACCATGAGCTCATTAGTTAGTAATTGTTTGCAAACAATGAAAAATAATAGTACTAAAAAGAGTTACAAATGAAGCTAAAATGTTGTGATGATACATATGCTTTGTTTTGTTTTTGTTTTCCCCATTAACTAATTGTATTTCAGATTGGAATAAGCACTCTTTGCAGGAGAAAAGTCCATGGATGGTGTTAACTAAAAGTTGAGTGTTTGTCATTGTTTTATGATGGTTGTCTTGTCATGTTATTTGTGTGATCATGGCCAGATTTTTAATTAAAAAAAAAAAAAAAAAAAAACTTTTATTTTTATTTTCATTTTTATTTTTTTTATTTTATTTTATTTTTTTTTTTTTTTTTTTTTATTCTAAAAAAATTTTTTTGTTGATATTGGTTTAGTCCTCTATGTTAGTTATATTTTTATTCAGGTGGAAAAGTAGTAGGTCTAATCCACCTGAAAGGGGGGGAATTGACAATGCCCTCAGTTAGAACCAGTCACCTGAAAAGGGGTAGTGCATACATCGTAAAGATACAGATAGATGCATTGTTTTTTAGTTTGTAAAATTTGAAGTTTTTGAGAAGCAACACTGACGTTCAGTTTTAAACGTTTTTTGATCATACCATGGGGATCCATTTTACAGTGGGTGTAGCCTAAAGAGGTCATGGTTATTTGGATAGTTTGGTCAGAGTTGCAGAAGCCAGGAATACTGAGGTCCTGGGCTCCAAGGAGGGAACTATAAGTAAACATGGTAAGCGATCAGATATTGTGGATAAGAATTTGATACTGCTCTTGTTTTCACTTCCAGAATCCAAGTGGAGCGAGAATTGGAGAGGCTTCTGGAAGATGGATGACAGATGATCATCTGGTTGGCAGTTTGTCTGTGCCACACCATACCACAAATTTGTTCTGATAAACATCAGGAGAGGAAAAAAGGAAAAACTTGAAAGATTCAGAATATACTTGTTTTTTTGGTATGGACAATTTGGTGCTAATGCTGAATCTGAAAGACTGTGCCTAGCAAGAGAACTTGTGAAATATTTTGCTGAAGTCTCTCCTGATGAATGCAAACATGTTATTTATACATGTGCAATGGGTTGGAGGTTGGGGAAGAGTTATGACACATCCAATCCGTCAAAACATGAAAATTTAAAATATGTGTTTTTTTGTTGGAAGGAGGAATTGAAAGAAGAAAGGTTTTAATGTACTACATGTATTGGTGTAACGGAGTTAATATGGTGCAGGTACCCAGGAGGCATACTGGCGCTTATTCATAATAAGGTAGCTGTGGATCAGACTAAAGGGTGCCAGGTGACACATCAATGGGGGGAAAACTTCCTCGTAGGGGTGGTGTCTCAATCCTAGCGGTCCTAGAGAGAAGCTTTCGGTTACAGGACATGCGGGACACCAGAACTAGACACGAGGAAGATACGCCCGGTTGGTGTCTCACCTGAGAGGTTGAAACCCTGCACAGATAGTGCCAGTGAATACACACAGGAGCATGCTCCGTTAAAATAAAGGGAACAAACGCTGGCTACCAGGGTACCGTAGGACTTCACCACATGGTGTTGCAACATCTCACGGTGGTTGACAAAAACCTATCACCCTATATGTGATGAGTATACACTGAATCAAGTGCGGTCATTGCACCAGTGACTTATTCCCAGAGAATGAGGTCCATGCAGGATGCTTATTTCTGAGGAGTAACCCGAAAGAGGAGGGATGTATTCAGCACTATATTGGGGGGGGGAACAATAGCTGGAATGGGTGTTATTAATGGAGGGGACATCGGCCTCCTGAGGAACAAACTCACAGCCATAGCTTCAGAGAAGGAGCGTGACTTTGTTACCCTGGGAGATTGGTGGCATCCTTGATAACATTCAATGAAGTCACAGAAACACTCAGGTCAGAGTGGCTCCGGATTTTGTCAACCATGTTAAGAGGTTGGTAGGGAGGACAGAAACCTGTCATTGGCTCTGGCGCGCACTCTGTGGCAGGTGGAAATATCAGCCAACATCAAGCTGATTGTACTGTCTCTGTATGAGGGGCAGTGGCCTGATGAGTTAGCGTCACCGCTCAGTAAGATTTTGCCAAAACACGTTGCTTACACTAATCCAAAATAGTGGTCGAATGCCTGTATGGGTGGTACTAAGTTGGATGGTGAAAGGTGTTATGCTGTATGTTCTCATATACAGAAGTGCAGACTTGGTCTGTATATTTGGTGGCATCAATGGGCTTACTGACTGGGGACTCTATCTTGTTGCATTTGAGGCTATATCACACATGTGATCAGAGAAGATGAACGCTGGAGGCAGGTTGATATTTCCCTTTGTCGGAAGCATGACCATGATGTCCTTTGTAGGCCAGGTCAATACATGGGGATGAACGAATAATGTTGGGAAGTTATTTCTCTCTGTATTCTGGATGGAGAGGTCATTGCTGGGAAGAAGGCACCCAGGTATTATTTAGGACATAGGCGAGTTTTGTTTCTTTGTCCTAAAGAATACCGGTGTAGTGTTAGTCATGGGACTCGAGGGTTCCTTGAACCTAACCGTAGGTAGAGGTGCATGGTACACAATGGGCAGGATCTCTGAAATCCAGGCACAGGGGTGGAATTGTGTGGGTTTGGCAATTGTTGTAAACTTATATGTGTAGTTAAGCGATATTTATCTAGAAGGGTCTCCCATTTGTCTATGCAAGTTGAGGGACGATTTGACGGTGAGCGCTCTGTGTACAAATTGGAGACATTGCTGCCAAGTCAGAGCCCTGCAACGCCGCTGCGAGCAAGCCTGCCTAATCCCAACCCGTAGTTACAGTAAAAGGTTATAGGAGGTTGGGAGCGGGGTGCGTAATACATATACAAGTATATATTATGGTAATAAGTTGATTTATGTTTGTGGTAGAGTATGACCTATGGGTATTGTAGGCTAGTAATATGGGCAAGAAAGGCCCTCCTCAAGACTCTGGGTCTGAAAGCTGGGTGATATGTCGCTCTGAATGGGTGCTGGTGAATGGTGAATGAATGGGCACCCCTTGCCTGTACTGCCATCCTGAAGATACCCAAGATGCAGAATGGTGACATGGAAGCTGTCGCTGAAGAATGGTGGAGATGTGTCACTCAGTGGCAAAGCGGCACGTGTTGGGAAACATCACGTGGTAAAACAATTATGGACTGCTCCATAGGACCTGTTTCTGCACACGTTGAAAACACAGCGTGGTAAGACACTTGTGTACTGTTCCATAAGAGATGTCTCTGGAGCGCTCGTTGGAAACAACCACGCGTTACACAAGCTAAGGACTGTGCCACAGGTGCTGGTTCGGAAGCACATGTTGGGGAGCCACACATGTTAAGACAGTTATGGACTGTTCAAAAGGAGCCGTGTCTGAAGAAGGGTGGTATGCGCCTTTTAGGCGCAAAGCGGAATATGTTGGAATCAGACAGGAATTATTATTATACATCTACACCGCTGTTTGTACAGCCGAACTCAGCCATGTTGATGTTTGCATGACACATGTTTAGAATGTGTAGAGGAATGTGGCAGAATCTGCATATCAAAGGAGTTACCTTCAGCCCAAATGGTGCACACAAGCTTCAAAGAGATTGATGACAAAGACGGCCCAGGGCACATCAGATGGGACTGGCCACAAAGCCAAATATGGCAGAACTGGTAGCCTGGGGGAGGAGACGCCCCAGAGATGCTGATTGGTCTATGGGAAAGAGTAGGATGGGCTATGGGGTGTGGTATGGCTGAGGTATGTTTGACAAAAAGGGTTGTGACCTGAGCTCTGCCTCTGTCCCTTTTTATTCCATCATGAGGTGTGGCTGCGAAGGTCAGATAAGTATGGCGTATATTATACTTTGATTGTATGCTATTATTGTAACTCCTATTAATACCTTATGCACGCTGTATTATTTCCTTGGGAAATAAATGAGATTTAATTGACCTTAAACGTGTATTGATTTCATTGCCAAGGGTGATAGCATTGTGGTATTAACAATAACATGTGCTTGGCGTAATTGATAGATTAGCTGAACTATAGGGACTAGACAAAGGAATACATAACTGATAATAATAAGAATAAAGTGAATTGATCAGTTACTTCAGAGAACACCAGCAGTAAAGGGTAGATACAGTTGAGGTGTATACTGTGCTGTGCTGGAGGCACAAAATACCCACTAACTCCTGCAGATGCCTTTATTATACAACACCAGCAATAAAGGGTAGATACAGGTGTATACTGTGCTGTGCTGGAGGCACACAACACCCACTAACTCCTCCAGATGCCTTTTTTTATAGAACACCAGCAATAAAGGTTAGATAAAGGTGTATACTGTGCTGGATGCACACAACACCCACTAACTCCTGCAGATGGCTGTATTAGAGAACAGCAGCAATAAAGGGTAGATACAGGTGTATACTGTGTTGTGCTGGGAGGCACAAGATACCCACTAACTCCTGCAGATGCCTTTATTATACAACACCAGCAACAAAGGGTAGATACAGGTGTATACTGTGCTGTGCTGGAGGCACACAATACCCACTAACTCCTCCAGATGCCTTTTTTATAGAACACCAGCAATAAAGGTTAGATAAAGGTGTATACTGTGCTGGAGGCACACAACACCCACTAACTCGTGCAGATGGCTGTATTAGAGAACACCAGCAATAAAGGGTAGATAAAGGTGTATACTGTGTTGTGCTGGGGGCACAAAATACCCACTAACTCCTGCAGATGCCTTTATTATAGAACACCAGATATAAAGGGTAGATACAGGTGTATACTGTGCTGAGCTGGAGGCACACAACACCCACTAACTCCTGCAGATGGCTCTTTTAGAGAATAGCAATAAAGGGTAGATACAGGTGTATATTGTGCTGTGCTGGAGGCACACAACACTCACTAACTCCTGCAGATGGCTGTATTAGAGAACACCAGCAATAAAGGGTATATACAGGTGTATACTGTGCTTTGCTGGAGGCACAAAACCCCCACTAACTCCTGCAGATGCCTTTATTATAGAACACCAGCAATAAAGGGTAGATACAGGTGTATATTGTGCTATGCTGGAGGCACACAACATGCACTAACTTCTGCAGATGCCTTTTGTTATAGAACACCAGCAATAAAGGGTAGATACAGGTGTATACTGTGCTGTGCTAGAGGCACACAACACCCATTAACTCCCGCAGATGCCTTTATTATAGAACACCAGCAATAAAGGGTAGATACAGATGTATACTGTGCTGGAGGCACACAACACCCACCAACTCCTGCAGATGGCTCTATTAGAGAAAAGCAATAAAGGGTTGATACAGGTGTATATTGTGCTGTGCTGGAGGCACACAACACCCACTAACTCCTGTAGATGGCTGTATTAGAGAACACCAGCAATAAAGGGTAGCTACAGGTGCTGTGCTGGAGGCACACAACACCCACTAACTCCTGCAGATGGCTCTATTAGAGAACAAGAGCAATAAAGGGTAGATACAGGTGTATACTGCGCTGGAGGCACACAACACCCACTAACTCCTGCAGATGGCTGTATTAGAGAACTCCAGCAATAAAGGGTAGATACAGGTGTATATTGTGCTGTGCTGGAGGCACACAACACCCACTAACTCCTGCAGATGGCTGTATTAGAGAACTCCAGCAATAAAGGGTAGATACAGGTGTATACTGCGCCGGAGGCACACAATACCCACTAACTCCTGCAGATTGCTGTATTAGAGAACATGAGCAATAAAGGGTAGATACAGGTGTATACTGCGCTGGAGGCACATAACACCCACTAACTCCTGCAGATGGCTCTATTAGAGAGCAGCAATAAAGGGTAGATACAGGTGTATACTGTGCTGGAGGCACACAACACCCACTAACTCCTGCAGATGGCTCTATTAGAGAACAATAGCCATAAAGGGTAGATACAGGTGTATACTGCGCTGGAGGCACATAACACCCACTAACTCCTGCAGATGGCTCTATTAGAGAGCAGCAATAAAGGGTAGATACAGGTGTATACTGCGCTGGAGGCACACAACACCCACCAACTCCTGCAGATGGCTCTATTAGAGAACAGCAATAAAGGGTAGATACAGGTGTATACTGTGCTGGAGGCACACAACACCCACTAACTCCTGCAGATGGCTCTATTAGAGAACAATAGCAATAAAGGGTAGATACAGGTGTATACTGCACTGGAGGCACACAACACCCACTAACTCCTGCAGATGGCTGTATTAGAGAACATCAGCAATAAAGGGTAGATACAGGTGTATACTGCGCTGGAGGCACACAACACCCACTAACTCCTGCAGATGGCTGTATTAGAGAACATCAGCAATAAAGGGTAGATACAGGTGTATACTGCACTGGAGGCACACAACACCCACTAACTCCTGCAGATGGCTGTATTAGAGAACATCAGCAATAAAGGGTAGATACAGGTGTATACTGCGCTGGAGGCACACAACACCCACTAACTCCTGCAGATGGCTCTATTAGAGAGCAGCAATAAAGGGTAGATACAGGTGTATACTGTGCTGGAGGCACACAACACCCACTAACTCCTGCAGATGGCTCTATTAGAGAACAATAGCAATAAAGGGTAGATACAGGTGTATACTGCACTGGAGGCACACAACACCCACTAACTCCTGCAGATGGCTCTATTAGAGAACAGCAATAAAGGGTAGATACAGGTGTATACTGCTCTGGAGGCACACAACACCCACTAACTCCTGCAGACACCGGAACACTACACAAGGCTGCTGCGCTGTGGCTTTATATAGTGTGGGGCGGGCACTAAACACCCTGAGCTATAATTGGCCTCCTGCCTGTGGCCAATAATGGCTCTCCTCGCTGCCGACGCTGTGATTGGCCAAGCATACGGGGTTACAGTGCATGCTTGGCCAATCATGAGCCAGCAATGCACTGCGATGGCACAATGCATTGTGGGCCATGAGCGCCACATGAATTTGGCGCGAACGCCCCACAGAGTTCTGGCTTCAACAAACGGGCGAACAGCCGGTGTTTGAGACGAACATGCATTCGACTCGAACACCAAGCTCATCCTTACTCAACACACAGCCATTAATGTCTAAACCTCTGTAAGCATAAGTGAGTACACCCCTAAGTGAAAATGTCCAAATTGGGCCCAAAGTGTCAATATTTTGTGAGGCCACCATTATTTTCCAGCACTGCCTTAATTCTCTTGGACATGGAGTTTACCAGAGCTTCACAGGTTGACACTGGAGTTCCCTTCCACTCGACTATGACAACATCACAGAGCTGGTGGATGTTAAAGACTTGCACTCCTCCACCTTCCATTTGAGGATGCCCCACAGATGCTCAATAGGGTTTAGGTCAGGGGTCTCAAACTGGTGGCCCTCCAGCTGTTGTAAAACTACAAGTCCCATAAAGCATTGCAAGGAAGGCTGACAGTTACAAGTATGATTCTCAAAGGCAGAGGCATGATGGAACTTGTAGTTTCACAACAGCTGGAGGGCCATCAGTTTGAGACCCCTGGTTTAGGTTTATGCTTGGCCAGTCCATTACCTTTACCCTCAGCTTCTTTAGCAAGGCAGTGGTCATCTTGAAGGTGTGTTTGGGGTCGGTATCATGTTGGCCCAGTCTCCGAAGGGAGGGGATCATGCCATGGGCATCCGCAGAACTTTTTTGGGGGGGGGCATCATTTTCGGGTCACCCATTTTTGATAATGTCATTATCACATTATCGTGGTCAGAGGCTGCAGACGTAATACAATCCCTAGGATGAGTGATGGATAATAGCCAACAGAACCTCTTCCCAGACCCAGCCATACTACAGCAGTGATCCCTCCGGCTCGACGATCGCTCACTCTGGGTTCCCCCGGGGGCGACTCTAGTCAGTAGTCTAGCATGTCTGTACCCTGGCAGTGGCTCAGTCTTTCTCTCCCTGGTGGTGCTGGGCAGCGTGGCTCTCTCTGGTCGCACAGGGCAGTGTAGCTCTCTCTCTGGTGGCGCTGGACAGCATGTCTCTCTCAGGTCGCACGGGGCAGTGTAGCTCTCTCTCTGGTGGCGCTGGGCAGCGTGGCTCTCTCTCTGGCTTCTGCCCAGCACACTCCTCATCCTTTTTCCTGTAGCACTCTCTCCCTCAGCTTTTTTCCAGGCTGCAGTCTCTCAATCTCTCTCTTGATCGAACTGTAGCCTCCTCCCTGTGTAAAATGGGGCTGCCAATCTTTGGGACTACATGTCCCATGATGCTCTCCTCTCCTAGTCTCCTTTGATTGGCCCTCAGTTATGGCCAACAGGGAAGGAACCGCGTGGGCAGGAAGCTGGGAGGAGAACCTGGTCAGAGCCGTCATCTCTTCTCCCTGACAGGAGAAAGGGGAGGTGACCAGGGGACACCTCTGATAGCCCGCAGCTGGCCTTTCTCCTGTCACAGCACCGCCGAGTTCTCTGCTGGACTGAGCAGGGAAAAGAGCCCGCAGTCACACTACACTGATAGGGGGGCTTGACAGAACCTTGATGGTGTCACCCCACTGGTGGGTTGCACACGGGTGTGGGCTGCCCACACCCCGATAGCGATGGAACTGTGTTGAATTTAAGATCTGATCCCTGATTCCGGGGGGGGGGGGCACTTGACCCCCCTTGCCCCTACCTGCGGACACCCATGGATCATGCTCTGCTTCAGTATGTCACAGTACATGTTGGCATTCATGGTTTCCTCAATGAACTGTAGCTCTCCAGTTCTGGCAGTACTCATGCAGCCTCAGACTATGACACTCCTTCCACCATGCTTGACTGTAGGCAAGAGACACTTGTCTTTGTACTCCTCACCTGGTTGCCGCCACACACAGTTGACATCATCTGAACCAAATATGTTTTTCCTGGTCTCATTAGACCGCAGGATATGGTTCCAGTAATCCATGCCCTGCGTCTGTTTGTCTTCAGCAAACTTTACAGGCTTTCTTGTGTATCATCTTTAGAGTAGGCTTCCTTCTGGGACGACAGCCATGCAGACTAATTTGATGCAGCATGCAGCATATGGTCTGAACACTGACAGGCTGACCCCCACACCTTCATCCTCTGCAGCAATGCTGGCAGCACTCATACCTCCATTTCCCAAAGACAACCTCTGGATATAACGCTGAGCACGTGCACTCAACCTCTTTGGTCAACCATAGCGAGGCCAGTCCTAAGTGGAACCTGTCCTATTAAATCACTGTATGGTCTTGGCCACCGTGCTGCAGCTCAGTTTCAGGGTCTTGGCGATCTTCTTATAGTCTAGGCCATCTTTATGTAGAGCAACAATTCTTTTTTTCAGATCTTCAGAGAGTTCTTTGCCATTAGTTGCCATGTTGAACTTCCAGTGAACAGTATGAGAGAGTAAGAGCGATAACATCAGATTTAACACACCTGCTCCCCATTCACACCTGAGACCCTGTAACACTAACGAGTCACATGACAGCAGGGAGGAAAATGGCTAATTGTGTCCAATTTGGACATTTTCACTTAGAGGTGTACTCACTTTTGTTGCCAGCGGTTTAGACATTAATGGCTGTGTGTTGAGTTATTTTGAGGGGACAGCAAATTTACACTGTTATACAAGCTGTACACTCACTACTTTACATCATAGCAAAGTGTAATTTCTTCAGTGTTGTCACATGAAATGATATAATAAAATATTTACAAAAATATTTATGCATAGAACACCACCCCCTCACACAAAGAACACCCGTAGACACAGCAAAAAGCTGTGGGCTAGTGTGATTGAACACTTAGACTGTACAACTTCCAGATGGAACAAGGTTGTCATATATTAAGAAGTCTGTTTAAGCAAAGGTAAACACAAACACAGATGCCTTGAGCGAGTCTTGGCTGCTGGTGTGTTGTTGTACCTTTAAGAAGGACTGCACTTCTCCGAGGTGCCTTGACAGGGCAGTGCAGCTTTATATGTATTGGCTAATGTATGCAACAAAAACAGCTGTTTTAACCTAATATGAAACATTTTAACCACTTGCTTACTGGGCACTTAAACCCCCCTCAGTCCCAGACCAATTTTCAGCTTTCAGCGCTGATGCACTTTGAATGACAATTGCGCGGGCATACAACACTGTACCCAAATGAAATTTTTATCATTTTTTTCCCACAAATAGAGCTTTCTTTTGGTGGTATTTAGTTACAGCTCGGAGTTTTATTTTTTGCTAAACAAACAAAAAAAGATGCAAAAAAAAAAAAAAAAAAAAATCATGTTTTAATAGTTTGTTATAAAATTTTGCAAACGGGTCATTTTTCTCCTTCATTGAAGTGCGCTGATTAGGCGGCACTGATAGGCTGCATTGGTGGGCACTGATGGGCTGCATTGGTGGGCACTGATGGGCTGCATTGGTGGGCACTGATAGGCTGCACTGGTGGGCACTGATAGGCATAGTTAAGGCGGCACTA
Organism: Lithobates pipiens; assembly: GCF_037356315.1. NCBI lineage: Eukaryota > Metazoa > Chordata > Amphibia > Anura > Ranidae > Lithobates > Lithobates pipiens. Next base: position 168,629,077 of record NW_027507788.1, read on the forward strand.
ATAGGCACAGATAAGGCGGCACCGATGGGCACAGATAAGGCGGCACTGATGGGCAAAGATGGGCACAGATAAGATGGCACGGATGGGTGGCACGGATAAGTGGCACGGATGGGTGGCACGGATGGGCACTGATAGGTACCACAGATAGATGGGACTGATGGGCACTGATAGGTGGCACTGATAGGTGGCTCTGATAGGTGGCACTGCTGGGCACTGATGGGCGGCACTGCTGGGCACTGATGGGCGGCACTGGGGTGCAGCACCTTTGAGGCAGATTTTGGGTGGCACTGTGGGTGGCACTGCTGGGTGGCACTGTGGGTGGCACTGTGGGCACTGCTGGGTGGCACTGTGGGCACTGCTGGGTGGCACTGTGGGCACTATGGGCACTGCTGGGTGGCACTGACAGGGGGGCACTTACTTTATTTCAGGATGGCACTGCGGGTGGCAGGTGGGCACTGGCAGGGGGCAGGTGTCCGTTTAAATTGCTGGCCGTGATCGGGACTGATGTCCCGAACACGGCCGCCGGCGATCGGCTTTTTTTTTTTCTCCTCGCGCTGTCAGCGCGAAGAGGAATACTAGCCGATTACCGGCTCCGCTTTATCACATGATCAGCTGTCATTGGCTGACAGCTGATCACGTGATAAGGGGTCGGGATCGACCCCTTACACGGATCGGTGATCAGGCGAGTCTCACGGACTCGCCGATCACAGAGCGCGCCGCGCGCGCCCCTCAGGGGGCGCGCAGGCCGCTCGTAACCGGGACTACGTCAATAGACGTAGTCCCGAAAATGTGGGTCCGCGCTATTGCCGTCATTTTGCAATAGCGCGGTACCCAAGTGGTTAATTAGCTATTTTGTGCTGACTAGCTGGATAAAATGCAGGAAACTTTTTGTATAATTAAGCAACTGTAGTGCCTCCTGGGGACAGGTGGTGTACTCCAGAGACAAGAAGGGCTGACATTTCCCCTCTTGGTGTAGTCCTCAGGCAATAGTGGAAAATGTGTACAGATAAAAAAAATTAGTTCAGACGCTGAAGATTTCCTTGTTTCAGATGCCAAACGCAGCTAAAAACGGTACCGGCATTTAGCCGCGTTTTCGTTTATAAGCGTTTTTAAAGGTACCCAATTTTTTGGACATTAAAACATAAAAAATTGTTTAAAAACTGTGAATCAAGCAGTGATTCATAGACCATATATAGCCCGTGATCCAATCCAATACACCACTAGCAATGTTGTTTTACAAAGTATAATTGTAATTTGACCTTTATGTTGTTATATATGAAAAAAATTACCCCACTTGAGCCTGACCACCAACGAGATCAAACATAGTTTCATGAAATTTAATAGTCACCAACAGACGTTCCTCTGGTGGCACGCTCTTCCTCATATTCGTGTCCAAGCGTGTCAGACTGGGCCGAACATTTTCTAGTAGAATGTCAAATGAGGCAATGAACATGCGTGTAAAATTAAAAAATGTATCCGGGTAGGTACGCAGCTGTACGTACATGTTGGTAAAATATTCTACTGACATGCACTGCGCGATCAATAGATGGGTCCAGTAGCGACAAACTGTGGTCCTCGCATGCAATTTTCGGCATTGTTCTAGCCTCATCAAGAGCAACGTCAGGAGCATATCCTCACATATGTTCATTATGGGATCCATTGTAAAAAAAAGCACAGAAAATGGGACAAATACAGGGACACTGCTGCTGCTACTCACTCTGGTCTCACAAAATGGCTGAAATAGTTAAACCTTTTTTTCAGCTTGGGGAGGGTCTTATGATATTATCCTTACTAAACGCTTCTAGACGTAAACACGTTTTTAAACGCCGGTTTCAAGCTTTCAAAAAAAATGTTCAGAGGACTTTGCCACAGCGTCCCGTGTACACGATCCGCCCGATGCTTTACCAAGTTCACCACGAGTTGACTTTGGTATTCCATCCCAAGTATCACTTCTCCTTCCCTGTCCTCTGTGCGGCTCCCTGAGCCTATTGCCTCAAGCAACAGGACCACATTGGACAGGCAAGCTTGTGGGTGGGGCCAGTAAGTTGGTACCTAAGGTAAAGGAACAGAGTCCAGGACACTGATAAACAATTTTGTAAGTAAATTAGATAAGATAAGGGTAAAAAAACAGGCTGCAATCACTAGCGATAGGAATAAAGCTTTAGTAACTGCATTGGCATACTTGAAGTAACCATTGCAAACACACAAGTATCAGCAAACTCAGTAACACTTATGCCACGTACACACGATCAGACTATCTGGCGGACTTGGTCCGGTTGACAATCCGCCCGTGTGTGGGCTCCAGCGGACTTTTTCTTTCCAAAAGTCCGGTAGACTTAGAAAGAAGTTTTGACTCAAAATTGTCCGCTGGACTCGGTAGTCCGGCGGACAATCCCCCCGTCTGTGTGCTAGTCCACCGTACTTTTGAAATGAACGGACTTGCACACGGAGGAAAGTCCGTTAATTTTGAACATGACTCCAGGTAGACGGGACTAGCGAAGGAAGTCAATGTCGCCGCCTCCATCCAGCCTCGAGATTGACACGTCGCTGGCCCCATCACCTGGTATGGACTTAAAGGTGCCCCCCAAGTCCATATCAGACCCTCATCCGAGCATGTAGCCTGGCAGGTCAGGAAAGGGGGTGGGGACGAGCGAGTGCCCCCCCTCCTGAGCCATACCAGGCCGCGTACCCTCAACATGGCGGGGTGCTTTGGGGAAGGGAGGCCCTGCATGTTTAATACTCATTAAGCATTTTCTCCCTTTGGTAACTTTGTCCTTTAGTGAGAGAGGTGGAGACGGACACTTTAAGCTGCAATTTTACGTACTTGGGGCAGTGGGAGAGGTAAGTATTTACCACTGTCACTTTAAAGCAGGCTCTCAACCATTTAACCCTTAGCGGAACCCCAAAAATTATTTTCAGGTCTCAAAGAACCCTTACTAAAACCAATTTATCAGGGGTCAATAGGAACAATGTCCCTGATACTGGTGGCCAAAAGAAAGAATGTCCCCCTTAAAGTGGTCCTCAGATTGCCCCCCTTAAAGACAGCTAAAAAGATATTTGGTGTCATGCTGCTGGCTTTGCTAAGTGATGCTGAACCTTGAACTCTGTAGACACCATCAAAAAGGTGGTTCATCAGCCACAGCTCAAGGAACCCCTAGCAACCTCTGGAGGAACCCCAGGGTTCCAAGGAACCCTGGTTGAGAATGGCTTTCATTTTAGAAACAGAGTTGCATAAGGAGGGGATGAATTGGGTAAATTCCTAAAAATATCAGAAAATGACATGCACTTAATAACAGAGAATGTTCTGCAGATCATGCAATGTTAAAGAGGTTGCTTGAACCCTGCTTATCAATGCTAAGCAGCTCACTACCAGTACCACCTCTCTTTGCTGAGTTGTGCCTGCATGTCAGAATTCAGAAAACCATTAAAAATCAGTGACTTTTTAGGCTGGGTTCACACCTCCAACAGATGCGGCTCGCAGCAGAGGTCTGGTGCATCCTTGTTCTACGTTTGAGGGATGAATCCGGGGTGAATTTTTGCCTGAATTCGGCCCTGAAACTCAGCCAAAGACGCAAGCCGCTCCACAGCCGCAACAGAGATATGTGAATCGGCTCCATAGAGAGCCGGTCACAATCGCCTGTCATGCAGATTGGATGAGGGGAAACCCGCATCCAATTTGCATAGGTGTGAACCCAGCCTCAAAATTGATATTTCTCCAAACAAAGCCCAGCAGCTCTCTGACTGGTGAAAGCTTCAGAGCTGCTCATTGGTGTTGCAAAACCAGCTGATCGTGGAGGCAGGGAGACTCCTAAAACATATCACTATGGGTAAAATGACACGTTAGCAACATCTAGGACAGCCTTCCTCAACCTTTTCAATACAGAGGAACCCTTGAAATAGTTCTCTGGTCTCGGGGGAACCCCTTCTAAAAATTAGAAATCTACAACTCATGATACATCAATGTGATGGTCAGTGAGAGGAATGGTCCTTACATTTGTGGTCATTGGGAAGAATTACCTCCTTACAGATAGCTAAAAACATCAATGGTGTGAGTGGGAACATATCTGAGAGGCAGAAAATGCCCAATGCTGAAGGAACCCCTAGCAACCTAGAGGAACCCTGGATGAGAATCACTGATCTAGGAGAATGTACACACAATATATACAAATTGCTGTAATGTACATTTATAGCAAATGGTGTGACTTTGACAGACAAGGCTGCTGCCTGACTCGTGAAGCTGAAATTAAATCCATTAGTCATTTCTTGACACAAATCAGGCTCTTTTTACCCAAAGCAGGGTGACACACAAACCCAAGAACTATGACTCAACCGATAAACATAAGTGGATAGCAAAACAAAATCACCGCAGTTGGCCATGGAATATTTTCCATAATAAGTAAGTGGTGTGATGCGGACCAAGATGTATACACTGTGATCACAATATTTCGTTCATTGAGCCATTCCGTCTAATGAAATCAACAGAGCATCTGTGTTGCTTGTTTATAGTCACAAACTAGGAAAATAAATGATGTCTAGTTAGGGACAAAGCCATGCAATGACTGCTTGATTGAGCTCCTCTAGGAGATGGCCATGTAAAAAGCCACGAATACTTTGGATCATGGGTAATGTCACTCAACATTTCTACTATATGCACATAAAGCTTTTGCTTTTGAACATAAAATAACAATTATATAACTCCACAATGCATAGCAAGCAAAGCCTAATATTTTCAAAATTATATTTTGGGTAATAAACAGCCAAAATCACAAATCAATGCCCAACTTATATAAATCATTGCTGTCTGTGTATATCTTCTAAGGCTAGGTTCACAGCTGTATGGGTCGTGCAGGCACAACAGCCCATTTATTTTAAAACACGCAGCCACACAGTTTCACACCCACCAACCTCCAAAAACCTCCAACCTCCAAATAAAAAGACAGCATCACAGTAGTGTCTTCTGTCCCCTTCACATCACCCTCCCACTGTAACGTCCTTTGCCCCTCACAGCAGTGTCCTCTGCCTCCCACCTCCCCACAGTAGTGTTCTGTATCCCCCAACGCAGTGTCTCCTGCCCCCTTCACATCACCCCCCCCAACTGTAGTGTCCTGTGCCCCCCCCTCACAGTAGTGCTCTGTACCCCCAAATGCTGTGTCTCCTGCACCCTTCACATCACCAACCCCTCCTACTGTAGTGTCCTCAGCCCCAATCCCCCCACAGTAGTGTTCTGTACCCCCTCAATGCAGTGTCCCCTGCCCCCTTCACATCACTCCCCCCCCCCACTGTAGTGTCCTCTGCCCCACACAGCAGTGTCGTCTGCCCCCTCCTCCCACAGTAGTGTTCTGTAACCCCCCACTCCCAATGCACTGTCCTCTGCCCCCTCCACATCACCCCCCCCCCACTGCAGTGTCCTCTGCTCCCTTCCTCCCCCTAGTAGTGTCCTGTACCCCCCAAAAGATTGTTGTCTGATCCCCTTTACATTAAGCCCCCCATAATGTTCTGTGCCCCCACACAGTAGTGTCCTGTCCCTCCCAATGCTGTGTCCTCTGCCCCTTCACATCAACCCCCACTGTAGTGTCTTCTGCTCCGTTCCTCCCCTCAGCAGTGTCCTGTAACCCCCAAAAGAGTGTCCTCTGATCCCCTTCACATTAACCCCCCCCCCCCCGCAGTGTGCTCTGCTCCCCACAGTAGTGTCCTCTGCCCCTTCACATCACCCCCTCCCACTATAGTGTCTTCTGACCCTTAACATCACCCCCCCCATGTACCCACTGTAGTGTCCTCTGCCCTCTTCCTCCCCCAGTAGTGCCCTGTACCCCCGAAAAGAGTGTCGTCTGATCCCATTCACTTCAAGCCCCCCATAGAGTCCCCTGTACCCCTCCAAAAGTGTGATCCCGCCCTCCCCCATACAACGCTGTGTAGACAGCACATACCTGCCAGAGTGTGTTCATATGAGCGGAGATCAGGAGATAGCATAGTGCTCGTGGAAGGCGGGAGCGGGAACTGCCGGAGTTCATAATAGCAAGCTGGTGATTGGTTACTAAGACTGCCTAGCAACCAAACACTGAGCAGCTCCCACCCCCACCCTCCATCCAGCTCCCGCTGTCATGTACCTGGGTGTCTTCAAACCAGGATGTTCCTGGTCCCACAGCTGCAGTCTTAGCTCTTGTACCAAATAGGAGCTCTGGAGTTTTTGCAATGTTCTCCCAGCTTGATGCATTGCTTTGGACTCACTAGCCCCACCTGCTGCCAGCTGCGGACCATGTACAATCAAGCAAACCATAAATAGCAGCATTTCCTGGTACTCAGTGCCGTTTGTTTGGACTAGCTCCCTGGGTGTATTGATAACTCTGTGATTTGGTCTACTGTGTATTGAACCTCTGCCTGAATTCTTGACTATTCTCCAGCCTGCTGATTTGGTACTTCACCTCCAGCCCGTGTATGACCTTCCGGTCAGTGTATATCTGCCTGCCTGTACGAGCAGACAGATAGACAAGCCTGCAGGAGTCCCTTATGGCACCCGCAATATGCTGATTGCGGTGCAATGCTTTACAGGTTCCAAGTAAAAAAATAATAATAAATGCACATTTCTTTACCTGCAAAAAGATGTTCATGTATTTATTTTTATTTTTTTTAAGGTGAACTTATCCTTTAAACCTGTGTCTGAATAAGAAATTTGTGCATATATAGCTAGCTCTTTTAACTGTCCATTTTACAAGATCCTCTTACATTCCATATAATCTTTCTCTCACAACAATGTAACAAATAAAAAATCTCCAATCGTGTTTTAGCTCTGTTATGTTTTTAAAACATTTAATACGATTTTGTGAACAAAGAAAGCCAAGACTGTATAGCTCCCGAGTTCCTCTGTCCCATTTCCTCCTCATTTGTCCCTCATTTTGGTCTGATCTATATACAGTGCTGTGAACGAAAATTGCACCCTCCTATTTCAAATCATGAATGAACTGTGATTAACCACAATTTTTTGGAAAGCTGAGTTAAATTTCCCTTGCCACGTCCAGGCCTGATTACTGCCAGAGCTGTTGAATCAAGAAATCACATAAATAGAACCTGTTTGACAAAGTGAAGCATGCTAATAGATCACAAAAAGCCACACATCATGCCACAATCTAAAAAAATTCAAGAACAGATTAGAAACAAATGTGTATCGGTCTAGGAATGGTTTCAAAGCCATTTCCAAGGCTTTGGAACTCCAGTGAACCACGGGGAGAGCCATTATCCACAAATGGAGATAACTTGGAACAGTGGTTAACCTTCCCAGGAGTGGCTAGCCTACAGAAATTACTCCAAGAGCATGATAATAACTCATCCAGGGGCTCATAAAAGAACCTAGGACAACATCTAAAGAACAGCAGGCCTCACTTGCCTCAGGTAAGATCAGTGTTCATGATTCAACAATAAGCAAGAGACTGGGCAAAAATTGCATCCATGGGAAAGTTCCAAGGCCAAAGCTACTTGCTGACCAAAAAGAACACAAAGTCTCACCTCACATTTACCAAAAAACATCTTGATTATCCCCAAGACTTTTAGGCAAATATTCTGGGGACTGATGAGACAAAAATGTAACTTTTTTGGAGGTGTGCATCCCCTTACATCTGGCATAAAACTAATAAACCATTTCAAAACAAGAACATCATACCAACAGTCAGATATGGTGGTGGTAGCGTGATAGTCAGGTGCTGCTTTGCAGCTTCAGGACCTGGACAATTTACCATAATTGATGGAACCATGAATTCTGAGCTCTACCAGAAAATTCTAGAGAAGAATGTCCGGACATCAGTTTGTGACCTCAAGCTCAAGTGCACTTGGGTTATGCAGCAGGACAATGAACCGAAACACAACAGCAAGTCCACCTCTAAATGGTTCAAACAAAGCAAAATTTAGGTTTTGGAGTGGCCTTGTCAAAGCCTTGACTTAAATCCAATTGATATGCTGTATCATGACATTAAACAGGCCTTTCATGCTGGAAACCCCTCCAATGTGGCTGAATTAAAAAATTTTGCAAACAATAGTGGGCCAAAATCCTTCCACAGCATTGTGAAAGACTCATTGTCAGTTATCGCAAACGCTTGATTGCAGTTGTTGCCACCAAGAGTTGCACAACCAGCTATTAGGTTTAGGGGGCAATTACTTTTTCAGAAAAAGCCAGGCAGGTTTGGACAGCTTTTTTGCCTTAATAAATGAAACCATCATTTAAAAACTGCATTTTGTATTTACTCAGGTTATCTTTGTGTAATAATAACATTTGTTTGATGATCTGGGTCATTTAAGTGTGACAAATATGCAAAAAAAAAAAAATCAGAAAGGGGGCAAATACTTTTTCACAGCATTGTAGTTGTAAATAAAATTCACTTTTTATCTTTCAAAAAGTGATTCCCGGAGCTAAACCTTTCATCCAATTTTTAAATTGCTGCATTTGTAAATTTCAAAAGCCAGTATAAAGGAATAATAGTGTTAAAAAAAGCACTTGTGGGTTTACCTAATTATTTTTGTTGCATAATTCTCCTTTAAGGGGGTGTGACAAGGGGTGTGTCCTATGCCCACATACTTTTCCTGAGGGGGGTCCCTTGTTCCCAATTTACATCCCAAAAAGTTGGGGGGTATGTAGCTATACTATCAAATACAGTATATTGCCAGTAATTTAAATAATTAAAAATAATAATTGAAAGTGACCAAATTAAATATCATTAAAAAGTATTTGTTTCCTGGAAAATGAGCGAGAGAATTACACACTAGGAGCAAACGTTTGTGGACCCCACCCCCCAAATTATTAATTTCAGGTCTTTCCAGTGAAGGGTACTGTTAATGCTACAGCACATTCATTGTTCACACATGACCTGCCAGCATGAATACTAAATTTACAGCTGCTCATGGCTGTACACATGCTGTGGCCATGATGATGTGCTTTGCGACTGCAGGAAAACAAACTGTATGTTGCTTTTGGTGGGCAGTGCCACCACTGAATGCAAGTAATGCAGTTCTGAGATTGCAGTGTGGTAGTGCAGCAATTATAGGGTTAAATCAGGTAGTGATGAGGACAACTTATGGCCTCCTCACCTCCTATCAAACACCTCTGAAAAGTAATTTACGCTTTAATTGCACTTCCGAGAGGTGGCAGAGACTACCACACTTGTAAACAAGCCCTTAGACAATTGTGTGCATTCCAGCTTTATGGCAACAGCTTGGGGAAAGACCATTTCTGTTCGAGCATGACTGTGGCCCTATCTACAAAGCCAGCTCCATAAAGACAAGGTATCTAGTATATGATGCTTAAATTCACATTGATGTAAAAATTGATAGTCACCTATTCTCATACAGAAGTGGTACCTAATCTGGAGTACACCCCTCATCTTTTTTGTAAATATTTTATTATATCTTTTCATGTGAAAACACTGAAGAAATGACACTTTGCTACAATGTAAAGTAGTGAGTGTACAGCTTGTATAACAGTGTAAATTTGCTGTCCTCTCAATATAACTCAACACACAGCCATTAATGTCTAAACCGCTGGCAACAAAAGTGAGTACACCCCTAAAGGCCCAATTAGCCATTTCCCCCCCCCCCCCCCGATGTCATGTGGCTCGTTAGTGTTACAAGGTCTCAGGTGTGTTAAATATGATGTTATCGCTCTCACTCTCTCATACTGGTCAAGTTCAACATGGCACCTCATGGCAAAGAACCCTCTGAGGATCTAAAAAAATAATTGTTGCTCTACATAAAGATGGCCTAGGCTACAAGAAGATTGCCAAGACCCTGAAACTGATCTGCAGCACGGTGGCCAAGACCATACAGCGGTTTAGCAGGACAGGTTCCACTCAGAAAAGGCCTCGTCATGGTCGACCAAAGAAGTTGAGCGCATGTGCTCAGCGTCATATCCAGAGGTTGTCTTTGGGAAATAGATGGATGAGTGCTGCCAGCATTGCTTCGGAGGTTGAAGAGGTGGGGGGGTCAGCCTGTCAGTGATCAGACCATACGTCACACACTGCATCAAATTGGTCTGCATGGCTGTCATCCCAGAAGGAAGCCTCTTCTAAAGATGATGCACAAGAAAGCCCACAAACAGTTTGCTTAAGACAGGCAGACTAAGGACATGGATTACTGAAACTAAACTTATGTGGTTCAGATGGTGTCAAGCGTGTGTGGCGGCATCCAGGTGAGGAGTACAAAGACAAGTGTGTCTTGCCTACAGTCAACCATGGTGGTGGGAGTGTCATGATCTGGGGCTGCATGAGTGCTGCCGGCACTGGGGAGCTACAATTCATTGAGGGAACCATGAATGCCAACATGTACTGTGACATACTGAAGCAGAGCATGATCCCCTCCCTTCGGAAACTGGGTCGCAGGGCAGTATTCCAACATGATAATGACCCAAAAACACACCTCCAAGATGATCACTGCCCTGCTAAAGAAGCTGAGGGTAAAGGTGATGGACTGGCCAAGCATGTTTCCAGACCTAAACCTTATTGAGCATCTGTGGGGCATCCTCAAACGGAAGGTGGGGGAGCGCAAGGTCTCTAATATCCACCAGCTCCGTGATGTCGTCATGGAGGAGTGGAAGGGGACATTTCTTCAGTGTTGTCACATGTAAATATATAATAAAATATTTACAAAAATGTCAGGGGTGTACTTTTGTAAGATACTGTATGTTTTAAAAAAAAATCCCCCCCCCAAAAAAACTGTTGATGTAACTTGTAACTAATTAAAAAGTGTTAGCTGGAGTTGGGCTTTGAAGTGTATTTAAACCCAAAACCAAAATAAAATAAACTTTCCTATCCTTAGCCCTTGTACACACGATCGGAGATTCCGACAACCAAATCCGTCGGATTTTGTCCGTCGGATTCTGTCCGACGGATTTTGTCCGAAACTGTTGTATACACACGGTCGGACGAAGTTGTCTGAAAATCCGATCGTTCAGAACATGATGACGTTATTTCGTTACGACGGGACTACGTTCAGGCTAGTAGCCAATAGCTTTGATGTAGGAATTTGATCTGAGCATGCGTGGCACTTTGTCCGATCGGAATTCTCTACACATGATCGGAGTATGTCCGATCGGAGCATTTTGTCGGAAAATATTTCCGACAAGTTGGAAAATTTGGTCCGACGGATATTCAGACGGAAACAGTCCGATGCATACCACACACAGTTGGAATATCCGACAAAACGCTCCGATCGGACACATTCCGTCTGAATCTCCGATCGTGTGTACAAGGGCTTAGATGTTGTGGCTACATTTATTTTTTCAGTCTATTTGCCTTTATTTTCATGGTGTGATCCTGCCAGTACAATACTTCCAGTCTTAGGCTGACTACACTCATTCCTCCACTGTATTAATGGAGAAGCAATGTAGCCAAGAGTGTTACATACAGTATATTTGACATGGGCTGTGGCTGGGGCTCCAATGCCACTTGGCAGCGCCAGCAACACAACAATAATGGTTTAGCTGTCTGTAGGTGGGGTGCATTCTTCCCACTGGCCATCAATGTTATTTCATTCTTCCTTCCCACTGGCACAAATTAATTTGTGTTAGCTGTGCTTCTTCAAGACCTGAAATCGATGGTTCCTCTGGGTTAAAAAGGTCGAGAAAGGCTTCTCAATACTGACATTCTGTCCAGACAGAAGTTCAGAAAGGAAAGAACACTTTGGAAGAGTGCTCTAAATATCTATTTTTTCCCCAGTCCACACCACTGAATAAAGACCTTAGTGACTGGTTTGACCAAACAAATATTCACAACTCAGTGATTGTCCTTCTCACACAGACTACTGGAACCTCCTCAGCAGAAGCAGACAGAAGCAATCAATAATATGAATTTAAGAGCAAAGGCCAGAGTCCAAAAATGTTAATGACGCTCAGGCTGATTACAGCCTTACTTCAAAACACACTCAGGGGAATTCAAAAAGAGGGTCTACGACACACTTTAGAATTCTAACATGCCTCCACATGACAAATGTCGTGCAGGCGACAGATTGATATACCCATGGTATATGACTTTGGTTTTGTAACTGGGGGCAGAGCCAGATGAGGAATAACAGACACTAGTTCCTCTTGGGATTGACAGCAGGCAGTGAGTGGATCCTTAGCCAATAGACAGCTTGATATTATTGGCCATAGAATCCACTCATTGCCTCCTGTTGATTACAAAACGAGAGAGGACTTGATGGGGAACTAGTGTCTCAGCTTCCCGATCAGGCTCTGTCCACTGCAGCTTCATTGGTTGTCAACAGCGCCCTTAACCTCTTGGCGCTGGCCACTTGGCAGGTGGGCCTTAATGCTGAGTGGCTGCACATATGCGACTTACTGTGCTGGCAGCACGCTTCCTACACACTCCCAGCATGTTAGCCAGCGGGGATCGGTAAGCTCCTGACACATACTTGCGATAGGGAGCTTTGCGATCTTGCGATCGCTGTGACAGCCAATCACAGTGGTCACATAACCCAAATGTCCGCCTCGGTGCGAAGTTGTTAACAACCAGTGACAGGGAGTGGGGAGTGGTGGCAAATATGTTGCACTGCTACACTACATACTGTGATAGACACTCAGGCTGTCTCAGTACCCAGAGTAAGCCCTTGTACACACGGTCGGACATTCCGACCACAAAATCCGTCGGATTTTTTCTGACGGATTTTGTCTGAAACTGGTGTTGCATACACACGCTTGGACAAAGTTGTCGGAAAATCCGATTGTTCGGAACGTGATGACGTTCGTTCGTAAAGACGCAACTACGTTCAGGCTAGTAGCCAATAGCTTTGGTCTCGTAATTTGATCTGAGCATGCGTGGCACTTTGTCCAATCGGAATTCTCTACAAACGATCGGAAAAAGTCAGATTGGATCATGTTGTCCAAAAATGTTATATCCAGCTCCTAAACTTTGTTGGTCAGACATTCCGATGGAGCCCACACACGGTCCGATTATCCGACAACACTGTCCGATTATCCGACAACGCGGTCCGATCGGGCATTTTCCTTCGGAATGTCCGAACCGTGTGTACAAGGGCTTAGAGTAGGACTTAGTTACCTCCAGTTTTGTTATCTACAAACCAGGGGTAATGTAAACCCTCGTTTCTTCACCTTCACCTGAAAAAACTTCTGACAGTGACCGCTCACCCCCCCCCCCCCCTGTTTTATTCACCTGAGCCCGTTCATTCCTTCGGTGGAGACGTGCTCACCTTCACTTTAAGAACTACCCGGGTTTCTCGGCTCTTGGATAGATTGCTGGCAGCGCAGCAATTGGCTCCCACTGCTGTCAATCAAATCCAATGATGCGTGTGCCGGGGGGAAGGGCTGAGTCCTGCATTCTGCATCCTGCATATGGACGCAAATGCTCAGGAGCACGTCCGCATGGTAACCCCTCGGGAGAGCGCTTCTCCTAGGGGGTTATATGATGCGGGGAGGAGCTGATACCGCCATCGGGGGGCCCCAGAAGAGGATGATCGGGGGGCCACTCTGTGCAAAACAAACTGCACAGTGGAGGTAAGTGTGATATGTTTGTTATTTAAAAAAAAAAAAACAAGGGTTTACAATCACTTTAAGAACTACCTGAATCTGCCCCATGTATTGGTAAAGTTACTGAAACAGGTGGTATGGATTTTTTTAATTTGATGGTGTCTGTTTGTGGAATGCAGTCTATAATTCATTCCACAGATTTTCAACGAGGTTTAAATCTGAACTCTGACTAAGCCATGCAAGGACATTCACCTTTTTCTCCTTTAATCACTTTTAGTTGTGTGCTTTGGGTCATTGTCATGTTAAAAGGTAAACCTTCTTCCCATTGACAACTTCCTGGCTGAGGGCAGCAGATTTTTCTCAAGAATTTGATTGTATTTTGCCCCATCCATTTTTCTTTCTATCCTGACAAGTGCTAAAGTCCCTGTGCTACAGAGAAACACCCCCATTACAGGATGTTACCACCTATACACTTTACTGTAGGAATGGTGTTATTTTGATGGTGAGCTGTATTAGATTTCCGCCAGACATATCGTTTGATGTTGAGGCCAAATAATTTCCAATTTTTCAATCATCCCATTTTCATAAATTTTTCCATGTGGCCTCAGAATCTTAATGGTGGGTTTTGGCATAGTTTAGTTGTGACTACATGTGGCCTTTCTTGAGGAGTGTTTTTTTTCTTGCAACCCTCCAATTTGTGGAGAATTTGTTATATTGTTGTCACATGCACACAATGACCACTCTGTCATAAATTCTTGCAACTGCTTCAGAGTTGCTGTAGGCCACTTGGTAGCCTCTGTGACCAGTTTCCTCCTGGCTTTTTTATCCAGTTTGGAGAGACATCCTGATCCAGGGAGGGTCTATGTTGTACAACATACCTCCCACTTCTTAATAATAGACTTCACTGTGATTCTAGGCATTGATAAAGCCTTTGAATTTTTTTTGTATCCATCTCTTGACTTGTGCCTGTCTACAACGTTATCTTTTTATAGTGCCTTGCCACCAAAAAGTTGATTGTTTGCTTCAGTTGCACTATCAGGGACTGAAATGCTCCAGGAAAGCTTTTTTCATGCTGAACTTATCAAAATGACCACAGCTGATCACAGCTGAAAGTCAAATGGCTTTGTGTTCCATTGAGAAGGCGATTAGCTGCTACACCTGATTGAGTCTACAAGTAATTTTTAGGAGGGGTGATCCTTTTTCCAACTCAGTGATTCTGTTTATTGCATTTTTTTTCTGACATGCTGTGTTATATGTTTCATTTGGATGTTATAAGTGTAAAATACACCTGGATAAAACAAAAACTGTGTCTGTCTCCATTTCAGCTGCAAAGCAACAAAATATGACTATTTTAAAGGGGGTAATTATTTTCCATACCCACTTATCAATTATTTATCAGTTAAAACCTTTGTGTGGCCAAGCACCATTTTCCAGTGAACATAGAAGCATCTCAAACTGATTTTAAAAGCAAAAAGTGGTCGCTAAAGCATTGCAAGTAAGAGAAAAGTATTATTTACATTTCTATCAGAATTGGCGGGTAATGACGAGCACTACAAGAAGAAAGCATTTTGACGTACAAGAGACTCCCAGCTCTATAGGAAAAATTGTTGTGTACGTCGCACTCGTCAGTGAGTCCAAGGCAAAATGTGCAGACAGTGACAAGATTATTACATATTTAAATAACAGAAAATATTTCACACTCTATTTGTTAGATCTGTCTCGGCATTCTCTGCTCTTACTTCCAAGAACAATTTCAACAAGTGCTGACCCCTCATTTTGTAAAGATAGAGCTCTGGCTTGTCATAATCCATTCTAAATATTTACCAGCTGCTTTTCTAAAAAGTAATAAACGAAGAACCACCGATAGCTGTTAAAGAACAGACTCGAGAACATGTATCCTAGGGCTCGTTTACATTTATGTTAGCTATCTGAAGAGTTATTAGTGATGGATCCCTCTTCAGAGGGTGTTTGACAGGCAGTGAAGAGGCTTTATGTTGCCTCCTCACCACCAGTTTTAACCTCTAGAAACCCACTCCACTGCGGCGCAAACGCATGCATCTCTGGATTGCAGCTACATTCAGTTGAATGGGTCATGTTCAGCTCGTGAATGTGACAGGGTATACTTTTTGCCACACAGTTATGATCTGCACCTCTGTCTGCTGACTTTGGAGCATTGATTTCATTTTTATGCACACGTTTGAAAAAAAATCAGGAAAAAAATACAGTAAAATTAATTTTATTGCAAAAAAACACAATTTAATACCCATTTTTTTTTTTTTACAAGATAAAATATTAGGTAGTGTAAAGAGATACCAAATGTGCCAAGCCTCAAAACTAAGCGTGCTTGAAAAATGTTGAAAAGTTTTGGTACCCATAATTATCAATAGGTGATACTTTAAATGCCTTTAGAGCTCATCAGTTTAAAGTAAACTGTAAATGAGTGACCTAGAATTGCTGCTTTTACTCCAACATTTGCTGCGATATATGTGTCACAATTATTGTTTACGTGCACATGTGGGCACCAGGTGTGTACGTTTGCATTTGTGGATGTGTGCAGGTTGGTGGAGTTGCTTTTGTTTTTTTTATATTATTTTTATTACATATTATTTACATTTTTTAATGTTTTTTTCATTTGAATTTATTGTTATCACAAGGGGCCTAACAAACCCCCTGTGTGATAGCGTTCACATAACGGTCTATTAAACCCCTAATTTCTCCCCAGCACTACTGCTGCTAAATGAACGCAGATCATGCTGGAATAAGGCCCCTTTCACGCGAGACAGATCAGTAATGATCCGCCCCGTGATGATCCGCTTGCTCAGCGGGGATCGCTCCGTTGTCCCTGCTGAGCCGGCGGATAACAGGGCGGTCCCGGCACACTGTGCAGGGACCGCCTTGTCAGCTCTCCGCTCTCCTCTATGGGGGATCGGATGAACACGGATCCGCTCTGCAGACGGATAGAAAAATAGGATTTTCCTCCGTCTGCAGAATCGGACAATTGCGGAGGCGGACAATAGCGGGTGTCTGCGGATGTTCATCCGCAGACACCCGCTATCCCATAGGAATGCATGTATGTCCGTATTTCATTCGCAAACGGATGGATGAAATACGGACATACTGTCCGCATGTGTGAAAGGGGCCTAACTGTTTTCCAGATCACAGCACCTAGGAAATGACAGGTCTGAAACTGGAAACTCTCAGAACTTTATGCTGGCCAATGGCCATGAATGGCTGAATTTTAATTCGTGTGGCCATGCCTGTTCAGCAGAAGTTGATCATTTGACTGACTTCTGTCAAACAAGTTGGAAACCGCTTGTCAGGTTACAACAGTTGATCATTGTATTCTGAAAGCAGCAAGTTCCACTGTCAAAATACAATGTCCTGGCATGGGGATTCCTTTTTTCATTTTTGTGGATGGAGCAACCTGCTTTTTCGGTAAGCATAGGGTTTAGGTCTGGAGACATGCTTGGTCAGTCCATCACCTGTACCCTCAGCTTCTTTAGCAAGGCAGTGGTCATCTTGGAGGTGTGTTTGGTCATTATCATGTTGGTCACAGTACAGTACATGTTGGTATTCATGGTTCCCTCAATGAACTGTAGCTCCCCAGTGCTGACAGCTAGTGATGGCCGAACGGTTCGCCCGGCGGTCGTTTCGCGGCGAATTTCCGACTTTCGCCGTCCGCGGGTTCGAACGCCTTTTTCCGTCGTTCGCCCCGGCGGACTTACGTGTTTAATGTATACAAGAACTTTAACCTTTCGTGACACGTTTATCATGTGTTACAGGACAACCAATTGAGACATGACAGCTCATGGACACTTGGACATTCCCCCTAACCTATAAATACACCCGATCCGGTGGCCATTTTACATTCTTTCTTCTGTCACTGTAGGGAAAGGATCCTGTGTGGAGTAGGGACAGAGAAAACGCTAGCTATTTGGTACACAAAAGTTCTTTTCAGGACTGGTATAGGTGTTAGGTCAGCAGCCTGAGTTTCTTTTGTCAGTTTAGATAAAGGGACAGAGCGCTGTATGCTGCTATTTTAGGGACAGCTCAGCCAGATTAGTCTTTCTTCATCATCATCATCATCATCATCATTAGCTGTTACTATCAGGTCCACAAAAGAGCTGTTCCAGCTAATCGTTCCAGCCTACTCTTTTTTGCCAATTTGTATAGGGACAGGCAGGAAGCAGTGTGTCAGGCAGTGAGGATAATTTTAAAGACTTGCTGTTACTATTAGTTCCACAAAGGTTCTTTTCAGGACTGGTATCAGTGGTACGGTAATAGGCTTGTACACGTATAATATTCTTTCTTCCAAATATAGAAAGAATATTATACTTGACTGCTGCCCTTCTGCTGCAGTCTGCTAATCATTCACAACTCACTTGTTCCACAAAGCTCTTTATCAGGACTGGTAACTTGGTCTGTCTAGGGTGCTACGGTACATAGGCTTGGGTGCGGTACAGTCTGCTGTTCTGTAAGGACCGCTATCGGTCCACAATACATAGGGTTGCCGTGCACTACTGCTGACCGCTGCCCTATACTGCAGCAGTCCTTCATTGGTATAGGGACTGACGTACAGTCTGCTAAACACTAACACACAACCTGCTTGGTCCACAAAAGTTTTTATAAGGACTGGTAACTTGGTATAGGGTGCTACGGTACATAGGCCTGAGTGCAGTACAGTCTGCTGTTCTGTAAGGACCGCTATCGGTCCACAATACATAGGGTTGCCGTGCACTACTGCTGACCGCTGCCCTATACTGCAGCAGTCCTTCATTGGTATAGGGACTGACGTACAGTCTGCTAATCACTAACACACAACCTGCTTGGTCCACAAAAGTTCTTATAAGGACTGGTAACTTGGTATAGGGTGCTACGGTACATAGGCCTGAGTGCGTTACAGTCTGCTGTTCTGTAAGGACCGCTATCGGTCCACAATACATAGGGTTGCCGTGCACTACTGCTGACCGCTGCCCTATACTGCAGCAGTCCTTCAGCGGTATAGGGACTGACGCACAGTCTGCTAAACACTAACACACAACCTGCTTGGTCCACAAAAGTTCTTATAAGGACTGGTAACTTGGTATAGGGTGCTACGGTACATAGGCTTGAGTGCGGTACAGTCTGCTGTTCTGTAAGGACCGCTATCGGTCCACAATAGATAGGGTTGACGTGCACCACTGCTGACCGCTGCCCTATACTGCAGCAGTCCTTCAGCGGTATAGGGACTGACGTACAGTCTGCTAAACACTAATACACAACCTGCTTGGTCCACAAAAGTTCTTATAAGGACTGGTAACTTGGTATAGGGTGCTACGGTACATAGGCTTGAGTGCGGTACAGTCTGCTGTTCTGTAAGGACCGCTATCGGTCCACAATAGATAGGGTTGACGTGCACCACTGCTGACCGCTCACCTATACTGCAGCAGTCCTTCAGCGGTATAGGGACTAAGAGTTTTGTCACAGGGTCATTTAAAAAATGACATGCAGAGGAAGAGGCAGGCCCTTCCGCAGGGGTGGTAGGGGTAGGGCAGGAGCAACAGGCTTGAGCCAAAGTGGGAAGTTGCAGAAGGTGCGTTCAATTACTTTAAAGGATGCACCAGACTTGGTTGAGTGGCTCGCTCAGCCTTACTCTTCTGCACCCTCCTCATCCTCTCGATCTGCACCCTCTTCTTCACTCTCTGCTATGTGCACCCCCAAAGACACTACCACCAACAACACGACCACCACCACCACCACCACATACCTTCCGCTTGAGTCACTGGAATTATTTTCCGATCCATATCAAGAGGACATTTCTGATGCGCAGCCACTCTTGGTATTGGATCAGGAAGAGGAGGTAGCAACAAGCGCTACTCAGCAGTCTGACGCCAGTACCCAGATCAGCCCAAGGAGGAGGTTGGTCCCCGGTGTTGCTGCCTACTCTACTTATAGCGGTGGGGAAGGTGACGTTGATGATGACGTGTCTAGTGATGTCACGTGGGTGCCCACAAGAGAGGAAGAGGAGGGGAGTTCAGAGGGAGATATGGACCAGCAGATAGGGAGGAGAAGCAGCAATGACTTACATTGCACAGCAGGGACAAAGCAGACTGCAAATGTATCAGGAGCGAGTCATCGACCATGTACGGTCACATCTGGCGCTCCCAGGACACCGGCACATGGCTCCGCAGTGTGGGCTTTTTTTAACGTGTCCGCTGCTGACAATAGCGTTGCCATCTGCAATCTTTGCAGTCAACGCGTTAGTCGCGGTAAGCCCAATACTCACCTAGGGACGACCGCCTTAAGAAGGCACATGAGCAGCCATCACCGAGCCCAGTGGGAGCAACGGAACACACAAAGCCACACTGCAGGCTCTCACCGTCCAGCCTCGTCTTCTACTTCTCCTTCTCCTCTCTCCTCACAATTGTCCTCCACTCCACCTTCCATCACGCCAAGCTCACATTTTTCTGCAAAAAGGCAGGCTTCCGTGGGCCTAATGTTTGAGCGTAAAAAAATGATGACGCCGGATAACCCTCTTGCCCAACGGTTGGCGGCTGGCTTGTCAGAACTCATAGCCCGCCAACTACTGCCATATAAACTGGTGGACTCGGAGGCCTTTCGCAAATTTGTGGCCATTGGAACACCACAATGGAAGGTCCCAGGAAGGAAGTATTTCTCAGAGAAGGGCATCCCAGAGCTATATGGCCATGTTCAGCGGCAAGTGAATGTATCTCTGGCACACAGTGTCGGTGCCAAGATACATCTGACCACAGACACGTGGTCTAGCAAACACGGGCAGGGAAGGTATATCAGTTTTACTGCCCACTGGGTGAACCTTCTGACGGCCGTCAAGCATGTAACCCGTGGCACCCGTGTAGATTTGGTTTTACCGCCACGGATTGCATGCAGGCCTGACTCTTCTTCTCCTCCTCCTACTCCATCCTCCTCCCTCTCCTCCTCAGCTGCCTCCTCCTTTTCCGCTGCTAGCGTCTCTTCCACTGCACCGCCCAAGCTCCCCAGAACCTATTCCACATGCCAGGTGAGACGTTGCCATGCCGTGCTGCGTCTGTTGTGCCTGGAAGCAAAGAGCCACACTGGCCCGGCACTCCTTTCAGCTTTGCGTTCACAGGCAGATGAGTGGCTAACACCGCTCAATTTGACAGTTGGTAAAGTGGTGTGTGACAACGGTGCCAATCTGCTTAGCGCATTGAAACAGGGCAAAATCACGCACGTGCCGTGCATGGCACACGTCTTAAACTTGGTCGTGCAGCGATTCCTTGTCAAATACCCTGGGGTCCAGGACATCTTGCGGCAGGCAAGGAAAATCTCGGCCCATTTCAGAAGATCTTACACGGCCATGGCTCGCCTTGCTGACATTCAGCGGCGACACCATCTGCCGGTCAGACGTCTTATTTGCGATTGCCCGACGCGATGGAACTCAACCTTCTATATGCTTGATAGGCTGCTCCAGCAGAAACGTGCAGTTAACGTCTACCTGTATGAACTCTGCGAAAGAAACGGTTCTGGGGAGCTGGGTTTTTTTTCACCGCGCCAGTGGCTGCTCATGCGCGACACATGCAGACTTCTGCGGCCATTTGAGGAGATCACCAAACTGGTCAGTCGCAGCCATGGCGCCATCAGTGACATGGTACCTTATGCCTTCTTTCTGGAGCGTGCATTGCGTCGTGTCATTGATCAGGCTGTGGAGGAGCAGGAGCGGGAAGATGAGGAAGTCGCAATGCTGGATGAATTCCCAGGGGGGGCTACTCTATCTGAGACAAGTCAACAACAGGAGTCTGATGAGGAGTCAGAGGAGGATGGTGCCGGGGCGGATGAGCAGGAGCAAGAAGAGCATGCTTTAAACCTTTCTGGGATCCCTGTTGTGCGAGGATGGGGAGAGGAGAATGAAGAGGACGACATTATCCTGGATGATGAGCAGGAGCCAGGCCACCACACCGCTTCCACTTTAGTGCAAATGGGGGCCTTCATGCTCCAGTGTTTTAATAGGGACCCCCGTATAAAAAGCATGAGGGTCAAGGACCAGTACTGGGTGGCAACGTACTTAGACCCCCGGTACAAACACAAAATGGCGGAAATGTTACCGCCGTCGCAGAGGGCTGTCAGAATGCAGCACTTCCAGGCCTTGCTTCGAGAAATGCTGCATTCTGCTTTTGCGTGCGCTGGCAGAGGAGCAATTCCCACTCCCAGAGAAGGATTTGCGGGTACCAATCCAACAGCGCCTGCAAGAAGAGGCCGGTTTGAAGATGTGTTGGTGACTTCGGATATGAGGTCATTCTTTCAGCCGACCCATCGACAGGTGTCATCCGGATCCAGCATCAGGGAACGCCTAGACCGTCAGGTGTCCGACTACATTGGGTTAACGGCCGATGTGGACGCTCTGAGGAGTGATGAACCCCTAGACTACTGGGTGGGCAGGCTTGACCTCTGGCCAGAGCTTGCCCAATTTGCAATTGAACTGTTGGCTTGCCCCTCATCCAGTGTCCTGTCCGAAAGGACGTTCAGCGCAGCAGGGGGGATTGTGACCGATAAGCGTACTCGCCTAGCTCACCACAGTGTTAACTACCTCACATTTCTAAAAATGAATGAGGCATGGATCTCGGAGGAATTCAACACATGTGATCAGTAGACCATGTATATGTCTATAAACAATTTTTGGAATCAAGCACACAGACCTTCTTAATTCATTTGGCTCACTTCCCTGACCCAAAAAAGCACACCGTACTATATGCCCCTACCCTCCTCTTTGAAGAGGTTGAGCGGTGTCATATTTCTACTGGGGCTGCTTATTATGAGGGGTTCCCACCATCCCTGTGCTGTGCTGACTTCCTCCTGGGTGTTCTTATTATGAGGGGCTCCCACCATCCCTGTGCTGTGCTGACTTCCTCCTGGGGGTTCTTATTATGAGGGGATCACACCATCCCTGTGCTGTGCTGACTTCCTCCTGGGGCTGCTTACGGTGCTGCTGTCAGCGCTGTATGTCACGGAGCTGCTGTCAGCGCTGTATGTCACGGAGCTGCTGTCAGCGCTGTATGTCACGGAGCTGCTGTCAGCGCTGTATGTCACGGAGCTGCTGTCAGCGCTGTATGTCACGGAGCTGCTGTCAGCGCTGTATGTCACGGAGCTGCTGTCAGCGCTGTATGTCACGGAGCTGCTGTCAGCGCTGTATGTCACGGAGCTGCTGTCAGCGCTGTATGTCACGGAGCTGCTGTCAGCGCTGTATGTCACGGAGCTGCTGTCAGCGCTGTATGTCACGGTGCTGCTGTCAGCGCTGTATGTCACGGAGCTGCTGTCAGCGCTGTATGTCACGGAGCTGCTGTCAGTGCTGTATGTCACGGAGCTGCTGTCAGCGCTGTATGTCACGGAGCTGCTGTCAGCGCTGTATGTCACGGAGCTGCTGTCAGCGCTGTATGTCACGGTGCTGCTGTCAGCGCTGTATGTCACGGAGCTGCTGTCAGCGCTGTATGTCACGGAGCTGCTGTCAGCGCTGTATGTCACGGAGCTGCTGTCAGCGCTGTATGTCACGGAGCTGCTGTCAGCGCTGTATGTCACGGAGCTGCTGTCAGCGCTGTATGTCACGGTGCTGATGTCAGTGCTCTGTATTACGGTGCTGCTGTCAGTGCTCTGTATCTCCTGCACCCTCTTGTTTGCCTACCCTGGTCCCTGACCTTCCCTCTCCTCCATTGCCTTCATTAGCTCCATAGTCCTGAATTGTCAGAACAATTTCCCAAATAAAAAAAAAATGCTTGTAGTTATCGATCCCAAATTCACCTCATACATGTATTATGCTATTGTCCAGGTGGTGGGACTACGTGCTACCCCCTAATAATTACCCCGTGGCCGCAAATTCGACCTAAAGGTTTGCGAAATTCGCCTCCCATTGAAGTCAATGGAGCCCGCGGCGAACGGTCGTTTTCGCGAACGTTTGTGTCCGTTCGCGTTTCGCGTTCGCGAAACGTCCCGTCGGAAGTTCGTCCATCACTACTGACAGCACTTATGCAGCCCCAGACCATGACACTCCTACCACCATGCTTGACTATAGGCAAGAGACACTTGTCTTTGTACACCTCACCTTATTGCCACCACACAAACTTGACACCATCTGAACCAAATAAGTTTATCTTGGCCTCATCAGACCACAGGACTTGGTTCCAGTAATCCATGTCCTTAGTCTGCTTGTTTTCAACAAACTGTTTGTGGGCTTTTTTGTGCATCATCTTTAGAAGAGGCTTCCTTCTGGGAAGACAGCCATGCAGACCAATTTGATATAGTGTGCTGCGTATGGTCTGAGCACTGGCAGGCTGACCCCCCCCACCCCTTCAACCTCTGCAGTGATGCTGGCAGTACTCATATGTCTATTTCCCAAAAACAACCTCTGCATATGATGCTGAGCACGTACACTGAACTTCTTTGGTCGACCATGGCGAGGCCTGTTCTGAGTGGAACCTGTCCTGTTAAACCGCAGTATGGTCTTGGCCACAGTGCTGCAACTCAGTTTCAGGGTCTTGGCAATCTTCTTATAGCCTAGGCCACCTTTATGTAGAGCAGATCCTTGGAGAGTTCTTTGCCATGTTGAACTTATAGTGACCAGTATGAGAGCGCAAGAGCGATAACACCAAATTTAACACACCTGCTCCCCATTCACACCTGAAACCGTGTAACACTAATGAGTCACATGACACCGGGAAGGGAAAATGGCTAATTGGGCCCAATTTAGACATTTTCACTTAGGGGTAAACTCACTTTTGTTGCCAGCGGTGTAGACATTAATGGCTGTGTGTTGAGTTACTTTGAGGGGATAGCAAATTTACACTGTTATACAAGCTGTACACTCACTAATTTACATTGCAGCAAAGTGTAATTTCTTCATTGTTGTCACATGAAAATATATAATAAAATATTTACAAAAATGTGAGGGGCGTACTCACTTTTGTGAGATACTGTATATGTAGCCAGGTGCTGGACTACAGAAACATGAAGGACACATTTTCCTCTTTACAATCAGTTTACTTTCACTTTCTAATGTTATGCTGAATGTTGTGTTACACAATTCATTTCAGTCAGCAGAGGGAGAAGTATTGCCATATAAGCTGTAGGGGATCAGGGGGTGAAGAGCTGGCTCAGAGGCAGTCCAGTAAAATAAAATTGGCTTTTATTCAGCAAAACAAAACATAAGATCAGACAGACTTGTCTTATCACACGGATGTGCACACAGGTTCAGCTCACAGTTCATCAGCCCACAGGCTTAGAGGTAACAGTTCATAGCTACAAACACAGCTAAAGTCTTTTTGTGGTTTAAGCTCACCCAGCAGGTACACCTTCCAGCAATGGACGTTTCCACACAGTGTGCTGCTGTGTCTCTCTCTCCTACTCAACAACTCCACACTGACACTTCAGCACACCTGATAATAAGCAGACCTGAAGGGGAAGTACTTGCCTTCTTCAATTAACCCCCTCTTAACCCTGCCCCAGGCTGACCCTCTACAAAGCCCATCAAATCCTATACAGAACACTAAGGAATCGGATCATGAGATTGAAAGTCCGGGAAGCAAGCCATATTATGGGACTTATGGACCCTTTGCATTATAATTCCCAAGACACACTGGGGCAAGAAAAAGCAGTGAAGCTGGCCTGAAGGGGAAGTACTTGACTTTTTCAATTAACCCCCTCTTAACCCTGCCCCAGGCTGACCCTCTACATTTTCCCCCCTCTGTTCCAGGCCAGGGATCTGGACAACACGACTCCAATGGCAGTAGACCCGGGAAAGGGCATCCGCATTCTGATGTACCTTTCCCGGTCTATGTACCACTACAAACCTGAAGTCCTGTAGAGCAAGGAACCACCGGGTGATTCTGGAGTTTTTATCTTTATTTTGGGCCATCCACTTAAGGGGCACATGATCTGAAACTAACTTGAAGGGTCGGCCCAACAAGTAGTAGCGGAGTGTCTCCAAAGCCCATTTTATTGCGAGACACTCCCTTTCCACAATGGAATAATTCCTCTCAGCTGGTGTAAGCTTCCGGCTCAAGTACACAACAGGGTGCTCATCGCCCCCAATCATCTGGGACAGTACTGCACCCAGACCCAATTTTGAGGCATCTGTTTGTACCAGGAATTCTTTTTGGAAGTCGGGAGCTACCAACACTGGTCCCGGATCACTCGGCCAATATTGGTCATTTACAGGGAAGTTTAGAAATTCTTCTCTGCTAATATTCTATAGTAATCAGTGATCAACACACCGCTATATAGTGTTACACTGATTTGATTAATATAAACTTTTGTTCAATAGCCACTCATTTTGAGGTAATTTAACATGGTCATGGTCCGGTCTACTGTTTTGTCTGGTCTTTGTCAACCTTTCTTGTCGATCCTCTATCGATATTACTATGGAGCCTTTTATATTTTTTTCTTTATATGTCTTTCTTTATACTTTTTCCTCTCTTTCTCTGCATATCCCTTTATAATGACTTTATAGGGTATATGGGTAATGGACCTGTTAATTTAGATTCCACTAACCCTGCCCGGTATTCGTTAGTTTT
The DNA here is from genome assembly GCF_037356315.1 of Lithobates pipiens. NCBI lineage: Eukaryota > Metazoa > Chordata > Amphibia > Anura > Ranidae > Lithobates > Lithobates pipiens. Next base: position 168,655,072 of record NW_027507788.1, read on the forward strand.
GCTCCTCTATAATAACTGTATAAGCAATAGGGGAAAACTGTTTAGAGATACTAGAACATTGAAGGATGATTGCCATATGGGGAAATCTTTGGAATCTTTGGAATAATTTCGATTTCGACTTGTCCTGCTGTAATCCAAGTTACACAACCTTTTTTTCTTTTCACACTAGCGGGGAATACTCCTTTAGATTCCAATTTGTGAGATCTGCAGCGGGGGGTGGACTAAATATAATGGAGTACCCGCGCATGCTTACTACGTCCAGACGAAGCTACGCACTATTGTTTGCGAAACGTTTGCGTAACAAACAGGACTCAGACGAATGATCTAGGAGTCGCATGATGTGCATGGAGAACTGCAGCATCGGGCGAGATATTTCAACATGGCGACTTGTGGCGAGATCGTTCTATTCAAGATTAAGTGGAATTGGTGACACACGCAAGTAGCCACATTTTAAACTTGTTTGTGACAGTGTTGTACACATGGCGGATGTTATGGACAGCCCGGCTTGAACGGTTATATAATTGTACACCGATGTTGCTAGAGTACAAATTGTCTATCATGGAAAACTTGAAGTGATTTGATAGTGGCATGTTCCGTGACTCTCACCATTAGCACTTTAACCTCTATACAAGCCCCATTCGTGGCTGTTATATACTCACTGATGATACTATTGGCATTTTATATGCTGATCAATGTGGATACAAGATTTTGTCAGATACACCGGGGAAGGTGGGATTAATGTTTTGAGATTTATGGTCACAGTACATGTTTCCCTGGCCAGTCTCTGCTCTATGCTCTTTTTTCTTTTTATCGGCTCGAGCCACCGGGGGGGATTCGAAACTGGCCCCATGTTGTTAGGTTTTAGCTGATTTGGCAGCTTTTTGGTGCTATTCTGTAGCCCATCAAATTTATTGGTATTTATGCTAATTTGGGACCAGGGTTGGATTCTGCTGGCGTCCGGACGTTATTTATGTTACATGTTGTTTGTTAACACGAGTTGTTTGTGTGTTAATGTCCCACCCTAGGCTAGTGTTTGCCAGGTTTGGAGAGGATTCTTCTAATATTGGATACTTACTTTATATAGGGTGTCCTAAGGTAGCCCTTTCACATACTTTGTTCAAAGTGGTTTAGTGACAAATTTAGGACAATTTTTATATGTCAATGTCAGATGGCAAGTACTTTTGTATATAATACATTTTTGAATAGTAAAGCCACGTACACACGGGCGGACTGTCTGGCCAACTTAGTCCGTCAGACAATCCGACGGACAGTCCGTCATACTTTCGAATGAACGGACTTGACCACACACACCACATTTTGAGCGGACTAATACGGCGTACTAAGTCCGCCATACTATCCGCCCTACTTTTGAAATGAACGGACTCGCCCACACACCCAGAGGAAAGTCCGCTCATTTTGAGCGCGTCTCCAGGTAGGCGGGGCCCGCCGCCTGGTATGAACTTAAAGGGGAACCCCAACGCCGAAAAAAATCGGCGTGGGGGTCCCCCCCAAGTCCACAACAGACCCTTGTTCGAGCACGCTACCCGGCCGGCCAGGAAAGGGGGGCGAGCGAGCGCCCCCCTCCTGAGCCGTACCAGTCCGGCGAGAAGACCCCTGAAGACGGAAGACCCCCGGAGCTGTGCAATAAAGTATTTTATCTCGTGTGTTGTGTTTTTTTTCGGTACTTTTATTTTACAGGTGAATGGGTAGGGGTACATTGTACCCCATACTCATTAACATAGGGTGGGGGGCCGGTATCCGGGGGCCCCCTTATTAAAGGGGGCTCCCGGATTCCGATAAGCCCCCCGCCCGCAGACCCCGACAACCAACGGCCAGGGTTGTCGGGAAGAGGCCCTTGTCCTCATCAACATGGGGACAAGGTGCTTTGGGGTGGGGGGGCCGCGCGGCCCCCCCTTCTCCAAGGCACCCCCCATGTTGAGGGCACGCGGCCTGGTACGGCTCAGGAGGGGGAGCGCTCGCATCGCCCCCCTTTCCTGGCCGGCCGGGTAGCGTGCTCGGACAAGGGTCTGTTGTGGACTTGGGGGGGACCCCCACGCCGATTTTTTTTCGGCGTTGGGGTTCCCCTTTAAGTCCATACCAGGCGGCGGGGCCAGCGACGTCTCCTTCGCGGGCCCCGCCTACCTGGATACCCGCTCGAAATGAGCGGACTTTTCTCCGGGCGGGAAAAGTCTGCTCATTTCAAAAGTACGGCGGACTGTCATACACACGGGCGGATTGTCCGCCGAAATGCGAGTACGACGGACAGTATTTCGAACATTCCGAAATACTTAGTCCGCCGTACTGCACGCTGAAAAAGTCCGCTAAAGCCCACACACGAGCGGACTGTCCGCTGAAATGTGTTTCGGCGGACTAAGTAGGCCATACAGTCCGCCCGTGTGTACGCGGCATAACACATTAATGGCTATTGTTCCTCAGTGATCCTCGCTTTCCTTTGGGGGAACCTGTCTATGGGAACCCACACTATTCTTTTTGTTGATACTGCGTTGGAGGTTAGAGGACAATTCCATTTACTAGTCACTATATGACATTATTGACCATTCTTTTGTGTACAACACTGGTTCCTGGCACAAAGCTTGCTTCAATCGGCAGAAAGCTGCTTCTGCTTCTGCACTCCACTGAACAACAGTTGCATTCTTTCCCTTGGTGAGATCAGTCAGAGGTGCTGCTAGACTGGCAAAGTTGGAGACAAACCTCCTATATTAGCCCACAATGCCAAGGAAAGAACACACTTGTTTCTTTGTGAGTGGACAGGGCCATTTCTGAATAGCCTCCAGCTTGTTTAGTTGGGGCTTAATCACACCCCTGCCTACAACATACCCCAGGTAGCGGGCCTTCTCCAACCCAACCTTACTCTTTTCTGGGTTCACTGTGAACCCCGCCTTTTGGAGGGCATCCAAGACCAACTGGACCTTTGCAAATGACTCTCCCAGTCCTTACTAAAGATGACAATGTCATCAAGATAGGCTCCTGAGAAATCCTTATGAGGTCTCAGGACGAAGTCCACGGCCCTCTGGAAAGTGGCTGGGGCCCCATGTAACCCAAATAGCATTCGGGCATACTGCCATAAGCCCTCGGTGTGGCAAATGCAGTATTTTCTTTAGCCTCTTGGGAAAGTAAGATCTGCCAGTATCCCTTGGTCAAGTCAAGAGTGGTGATGTACCGGGCCGGTCCCAATCTCTCGATTAATTCATCGACCCGGGGCATGGGATACGCGTCTGGCTTGGAGACTTCATTTAACTTATGAAAGTCATTGCAGAACCGCCAGGTTCCATTCGGCTTGGGTACAAGGACTATAGGGCTAGGCCAGCTACTTGAAGACTCCTCCATGACCCCAAGGTCCAACATGCTCTTAAGCTCGGCCGAGACAATATTCCAGCGAGCTTCGGGTATGCGGTAGGGTTTGAGGTTTACTCGAACGCCAGGGTCTGTAATGAAATTATGTTCAATTACCGAGGTTAGGCCTGGTAGGTTTGAAAAAATGTCTCGATTCCTCTGCAAAAATTCCCAGGACTCCTGTTTTTGAGAAGGGGAGAGAGCCTCTGCAATCCCTACCTTCTTAATCTGAGCATCAGGGTCTTCTGGGACTTTCAGACTGACTGTCAAAACCTGTCTATCTTTCCATGGTTTGATCAAGTTGACATGGTAAATCTGGTAGGGTTTACGTTTGGTGGGCTAATGGACTTTATAGTTGACCTTGCCCACCCTCTCAACTATCTCAAAGAGTCCTTGCCACTTGGTGAGAAATTTACTCTCGATGGTAGGAACTAAGACCAGCACCCAATCCCCAGGTTTAAACTCTCTAATCTTGGCAGATCGGTTGTATACCCGACTTTGGGCGTTTTGCGCAGCCTGCAAATGTTCCCGTACTATGGGCATAACTTTTGTTATTCGGTCCTGCATTTGAGACACGTGTTCTACCACACTCCGATACGGGGAAGCTTCTTGTTCCCACGTCTCTTTCATTATATCCAGTAGTCCACGGGGGTGTCTCCCATAAACCAGCTCAAAGGGGGAGAACCCCGTGGAGGCCTGGGGTACCTCTCTTATGGCAAACAACAAGGGAGGCAACAAACAATCCCAATCCCGACCATCCTCCTCAACTGCTTTCTTTTGCATTCCCTTTAAAGTTTTGTTGAACCGCTTCACTAACCCATCAGTTTGTGGGTGATACACTGAAGTCCACAAGTGTTTAATTTTAAACAGGTTAAAGAGTTCCTTCATTACTTTTGACATGAACGGGGTACCTTGGTCTGTCAAGATCTCGGATGGGAGCCCTGTTCTCATGAACATCTGAAACAACTGCCGTGCGATGACCTTGGATGAGCAATTTATTAAAGGGAACACTTCCGGATACCTGGTGGCATAGTCAAGGACAACTAAAATGTATTGATGTCCCCTAGCTGACTTAGGTAAGGGGCCCACCAAGTCCATGGCTATGCAATCAAAGGGAACCTCGATAATTGGAAGCGGTACCAGCGGACTGCTAAAATGGGGTATTGGAGCGGTTCTTGGACAGGTAGGGCAGGACTCACAGTAGTCCTTAATTTCTCAATATACCCCGTGCCAAAAAAAAAAACACTGTAAAACCCGTTCCTGAGTTTTAGCCGCTCCAAGGTGACCCCCAAGTACATGACTATGAGCCAAATGCAACACCTTAGACCTAAAAGGTTTGGGTACCACCAGTTGTTCCAACACTTCTTGATTGACCTTACTCGGTACAACAAGTCATGACTAACAGCAAAATGGGGGAACTTCACATCCGCCCCAGGGTGCTGTGGTTCACCGTTTAAGACCATGGCCTGTTCCCTAGCAGGGATCAAAGTGGGGTCTCTCATCTGAGCACTAAGGAAATCTTCCCGGGAGCCCCCAAGATCTGACATGTCTGGCTCAGAGGAGGTACTTTCCACTTCCAATCCCGCAAACACCTCCAGGGGACCGGGCTCACTTTCTGTAGGTTCAGCAACCTGGTACTGATCCTTAGTAACAACCTCCTGCAACACAGTATTATTTACAACCTCTGTGGGTTCTTGCTTTTTGGGGGAAACCCCCAAACCTTTGAGCTTTTTCTCATACAAGTCGCAAAACATGGGGTAGTCTCGCCCGATTAATAAATCATGAGGTAGTCCCGGGACCACCCCCACTTTTAGTTTAGCCGTTCCTGCTGGTGTACACAGGGTAACACGGGCCACCGGATAGTTTTTGACATCACCATGCACACAGATGACCCCAACCTGTTCCCTTGGTACCAGCTTTCTTGGCAACCCGTCCGACCGGAGCAGAGTAACGACACTCCCAGAGTCAAGGAGTACTACCACCTCCTGTCCATTGACCCGCACCACACACTCATGAGGATTTAGGTTGGTTGCAGCACATAATGCATGGATATACATGGAGCGACTGCGACCCATGTCGCACTCCATTGGTTCTTCCCGACTTGGGCACTGGGCCGACAGATGACCCAGTTGATGGCAGGACCAACAGCGAACCTCACAGGATTCCCCCTGTCGGTTCCCTGGAAGCATAGGTCATGTGGTGCTCTTGGTAGTTGTATTATCTTTCCGAGCAGCCGCTATGCGATCACCGGGAGGCACACTGGTGCTGGAACGCACTTCTTTGAAATGGGCCAGCTCTCTTGTGACAGAGGGACTCTCCCGGAACTTTTCCATACAACTGTAGCACTCAACAGCTGTAGCCATCTCATCCAGTGTCTGAGGCTTGGACTGAGCCACCCAGGAGCTCCCTGGGTAGTCCATGCAGGAAACGATTGAGTGTGACGCTTTCCACAATCTGAGTGGGTGTCTTTTCCTCAGGTCTCAGCCAATCTTGGAACAAATGCATCAGATGGTAGAGTTGCGCAAGCTTAGCCTTGTCAAAGCGCCAGCCATGGACACAGTTCGCCCTTAAAGCGACAGTCACTCCCAGCCTTGCTAGGATTTCTCCTTTCAGGAGCTTATAATCGCGTGCTGATTCCGCGGCCAAGTCACAGTACACCTGTTGGGGGTCTGCGGTTAGGAAAGGAGCCAGTACATCTCCCCAGTCTTTATCAGGCAGACCCTCCCTTGCTGCAACCCGCTCAAACATAACTAGGTATGCTTCCACATTGTCTAAGGCCGTCATCTTTTGCAGGGTCCGCTGCACTGCCTTCCGGGGGTCCCTCTTTACAACGGGGTCATCTTTCGACATTTCAGCCTGCTGGGTCACCATCTTTTGTAATCCCACTATCTGTTCACTCAGTAAGCGATTTGTTTCCTGTTGTACAGCGACTGTCTGCACCAGGATCTGCTCCTGCCAAACCTGTGCTTGTACCAGGGCCTGCTGGGTCTCCTGATGGCGGGCCGGTGCTTGTACCAGGGCCTCCTGATGGCGGGCCTGGGCCTCCCGATAGCGGGCCTGGGCCTCCTGATGGCGGGCCTGTGTTTGTACCAGGGCCTCCTAATGGCGGGCCTGGGCTTCCTGAAGGCGGGCCTGCTCTTGTGTATTAGCCAGTACCAGCTGCTTAACCACATCCTCCATGCCTTGTTCAGAAGATTTCACTGTCTGCGCAGCTTTAACCCAGGACATGGGATTAGACTGGACCCCTCAAACTGCCCGCATTCTCCACCAATTGTAGGGGATCAGGGGGTGAAGAGCTGGCTCAGAGGCAGTCCAGTAAAATAAAATTGGCTTTTATTCAGCAAAACAAAACATAAGATCAGACAGACTTGTCTTATCACACGGATGTGCACACAGGTACAGCTCACAGTTCATCAGCCCACAGGCTTAGAGGTAACAGTTCATAGCTACAAACACAGCTAAAGTCTTTTTGTGGTTTAAGCTCACCCAGCAGGTACACCTTCCAGCAATGGACGTTTCCACACAGCGTGCTGTTGTGTCTCTCTCTCCTACTCAACAACTCCACACTGACACTTCAGTACACCTGATAATAAGCAGACCTGAAGGGGAAGTACTTGCCTTCTTCAATTAACTCCCTCTTAACCCTGCCCCAGGCTGACCCTCTACAAAGCCCATCAAATCCTATACAGAACACTAAGGAATCGGATCATGAGATTGAAAGTCCAGGAAGCAAGCCATATTATGGGACTTATGGACCCTTTGCATTATAATTCCCAAGACACACTGGGGCAAGAAAAAGCAGTGAAGCTTCTTTTCTGACACTGTCCAGCCAGGTAGTAGCACATCTAGTGTCATGCTGACGGTGCTACTGGAAAGCCAGACCGGTGGGGACTGCACTTGAGGGCTGGTAGCGGAAACATCTTATACAGATCTGCATGGACCACAGAATCAGATCGCCACTGTTGCCACATCTTCTTACCCTCTTCTTCCCATCGCTTCCTGCCTGAGGCATGCCGTGGAGAGACAGAGGGGCCCTCTTTTACAGCAAGAGTTCACAGCCACACCATTGGGACTGGTGGACTCACTGCTCATTGTTCACACTGTTTTCAGGGACCCAGCCACTAGAGGCAGGTCACTGATTATACTGCACCTGCACTGCATCTACCCAGTATTTATACTGCATCTATACTGCACTTACCCAGCATTTATACTGCACCTATACCGCATTTACCCAGCATTTATGTTGCACCTATAATGCACCTTACTGTATGCTGTTTCAATAAGTGCACCAACAAAAAACAGGTTCCACCTTCAAATACTTCCTGTTATTGCCTGTGTAGAAGGAGAGGGTCAACGGATGGTTCCTGAAATGGTGGGAAATGTGGGCTATGTTAAGAGTGCCCAACGCAGAATTTGACTCCAATAAGATTAATCTTTAAGATCGAGAGCTTGGTGAATCACAGTGGATAACCTGATAGATCTATGAGAGAAATTGAAGCAGACAGGGATCATCCGATAGTCCTGAATGCCACTTCTATAGTGGTGGTAAGATAGAAGAATGTCTCCTTTTAGAATGTGTATCGATTATCAAACACTCAACTGGAGAACAATTCCTGACCAGTACACCACTCCATGAATAGAAGACGCTCTGCACTGCCTATCAGGCATTCTTTTCGGGAAGACCCTTGAGAAACAAGAACAACTGTAAAAGGTACTGCAGAGACTCCATTGAAAATGTAATTGGAGAAATGCTAATTTTATGAAACCTCAGTCACCTACCTGGGGCTTGTTGTCTCTGCACAGGGAGTCGCCACTGACCCTAAAAAGTTGGAAGCTGTGACATCCTGGCATAGACCACATAACATTACTGAACTGAGGTCATTCTTAAGCCGCATACACACGGGCGGACTGTATGGCCTACTTAGTCCGTCGAAACACATTTCAGCGGACAGTCCGCTCGTGTGTGGGCTTCAGCGGACTTTTTCAGCGTGCAGTCTGGCGTACTAAGTATTTCGGAATTTCCGTAATTCTGTCCGTCATACTTTGGTTTCAGCGGACAATCCGCTCGTCAGTAGGCTAGTTCGACGGACTAAGAATGGCGCATGCTCAGAAAGGATTTACACGGCGAAAGGTTGCATTGCTGTGTATTGGACTTCCTATTTCTAGTCCCATCGTACGTGCTGTACACGTCATCGCGCAAGCTTTCGACGGACTGTTTGTGCATCCGTGTGTGGTCAAGTCCGTTCATTTGAAAGTATGACGGACTGTCCGTCGGATTGTATGACGGACTAAGTAGGCCATACAGTCCGCCCGTGTGTACGCGGCTTTAGGAATCTGTTCCTACTACCAAAAATTTGTTAAAGGGTCCGCTTAAATTGCCCAACCCCTCAATGAGAAGATGTGAGCGGCCATTTACCATGATCCATGATGCACTGGGTCCTCAGGACCCAGCGGTCATGGATATTCCTGGTTGTGCACCCCAGGGGGCACGCAGGAGCAAGATAAGCCGACCGCGCTGTAGCCGTTTTTAGGCTATGGCCCAGTCGGCATGTGGTTAAAGTACTTTGTGGACAAGATTAGCAACAATCCACTTACATTTGACTCACTACTGCTAAGTTAGCATCCTTAAATCGATGGTCTATAGACAAGACAACTTCACCACTTCTGATAACAGGTGGGAAGTTCCCTTGTGGAATTCATATGTCAATAAGAACTATGTAGGCCTTTGTCCTTGTTAATCTGTGTTTATATTTACTTACTTGTTTAAGTTACACTAATGCCCAGGATGCTATGTGTTCAAGAACTTCATCCTATTGTTGAGGACCAAAGATTTCTGGTGGGGGGATTATGTAGCCTGGGACTGAGCCACTAGAGGCAGGACACCGATTATACTGCACCTATATTGCATCAATTCAGCATTTATACTGCATATATACTGCATCTACCCTGCATTTATACTGTGCATGTACCGCATCTACCCAGCATTTATGCTGCAGCTATAACGCATCCTTAATACTGGTTCAGTAAGACCTTCAATAATTGTACCAATGTTTCCTGAAGGACCCAAACAATAGCTAGCAGAAGAACCATTTTAATGACAAGCCATTCTGTCATTTAAGCCACCCCAAGCCATTCTATCACCCCCTACTCTTTTTGTGTTTAATGGGTACTTCTGCCCAACAAGCCTGGCCTAGCCTCGTCATCAATAAGGCACCAGTGCAGTATAGCCTCCTGAATGCAGTTAATTAAGCCACATTACTTGCATTGCTGCTCTTCAGTGACTTTGTTACTGGTTATGCTGATCTAGCATAAACTAAATGTAATCTTTGGCACTATTTCATTTTATGTCAGATTGTGTTCTTACTATTGCCAAATCATCTTTATGCATTTCCTTTTGTGCTTATTCATACTGTATGATAATATACCAAGCTTGCATTTATTAACTGGTTTAGTGCATGTATATAGAGCTATTATCGTCAATTTTAGTGATTTTCTGTGATACTGCATGATTATACTCTCAACCTAGTTTGTCAGAGGGGTTAAAGCTCTTGAGGAGGTTGAGGCAGAGAACAGAGGACCCATCCTAACCATATATACTACAAACATATTTCATAAAATAACATTACGGCTAAAAGCCCGTTCACACTAGCTACATGGTAAAACAATCCGTTTTAGCGTGGGGCCTAGCGTCCATTGTGTGCTGGTGTTATGGGAGGTGCCTTACATTGTTACAATGCAAGGCACTGTTTACCTTTTGTTTTATTTAATTGAAATATCAAAGTGACATTTAATTTATCCCTATGTACAGCAGCAGAGCTGGATGCAGTAATGCAGCGGTCCCCAACCTTCTTGGCATCGGGGACCGGCTTTGTGAAAGAAAAATAAGCCAAAGCCCAGAAGGGGATGCGTTTTTTAGCAGGCAATTTATTGGGGTAATGGCTGGTGTTGGCGCTTCAATCATCATAGCACCATGGTTGAAATGGTGTCAGGATGATTGAAGATCATTATTACTATTATTACATTGTAATATAAAAATTAAATAGTTCAACTCACCATAATTCAGAACCAGTGATAGCTCTGAGAGTGTCACTTGCCACCGTCACCTGCCATGATGCCTGCCACCAGATGCAGCTTGTCACCATCACCTGTCACTAGATGCAGGTTCTCACCTGCCATGATGCCTGCCACCAGATGCAGCTTGTCACCATCACCTGCCATCAGATGCAGCTTGTCAATTGCCATGTCGCCTGCCACCAGATGCAGCTTATCATTTGTCACATCATCTGCCCTCAGATGCAGCTTGTCATTTGTCATGTCACCTGCCACCAGTTGCAGCTTGTCACTTGCCACGTCACCTGCCACAAGATGCAGCTTGTCACGTCACCTGCCTTCAGATGCAGCTTATCACTTGCCACATTGCCTGCCACCAGATGCAGCTTGTCACTTGCCCCATCACCTGCCACCAGATGCAGCATGTAACTCGTCATGTCACCTGCCACCAGTTGCAGCTTGTCACTTGCCACGTCACTTGCCACGTCACCTGCCACCAGATGCAGATTGTCACTTGTCATGTCACCTGCCACCAGATACAGCTTGTCACTTGTCATGTCACCTGCCACCAGATGCAGCTTGTCACTTGCCACATCACTTACCACCAGATGCAGGTTGTCACTTGCTTGCCACATTGCCTACAACCAAATGCAGATTGTCACTTGCCAGGTCGCCTGCCACCAGATGCGGATTGCCACTTGTCACATTGCCTACCACCAGATGTGAATTGTCCTTATCCTGCCACCAGCTGAAGCTTCACAGAGTTGCCTGCCACCAAAAAACACTAGATGCAACTTGTCACTTTTTAAATGTAAAGGCAATTTGGTGGCATGCACCCGTGACAGTGGAGAACAAGGCTTATGGCAGACTCTCCCCATCATTACAGCATTAGAGCGAAAGTGAGGGTGGGCAATGAGAGATGATTTAATCTCTCTTCTCCCTGTTGCTGCACATAACAGAGCAGCCTTGGGCTGTGAGGGCAGAACTGTAGTGATGTGGGGCGTGCGGTGAGAGATGATGTCATCTCTCTGCTCGCTCACCTGCCCACCGGCCCCCTCACCTGCTGCACATGTGACAAAGAAGCCTTTGTGGCCCAGGTGCAAAGAGGCTGCGGCCCGGTGATTGGGGACCCCCGCGGTAATGGTGACTTCAGATGAGGTCCAGTACATTGTGCTAATTTTTTCCGCAACACACCTGAAGACAGCATTGCAGTATAAATAGGGCATATAGAAAACAATTGTTTGGTGACTGGCGTTGATCTAGTGCAGAAAAACACCAGTCACTGCAGATAGTGTGAAAAGTACCTTAAAGTGGAGGTAAACTCCCATCTCTGACCTTTACCTTTAGGAAAGCCTAAAATAAGGTTTACCTATAGGTATTGTAAACGTGCACTGTTTAGGAGATATTTACTGTAGATGCAGCTGGTGATATCACTGGCGCATGCACTCTGAAGGAACGGCCACCCGGGCTGTTCCTTCAGAGTCCTGTGCTGTAAATGGCGGATCCAGCTAGTCAAACAGCCAGAGTCTGCGAACCTGGAAGGAAGACAAGGTGAAGATAGGATTGTCTGCATTGATGACAGCTTTGTGCTGGAAGAGCTTCGTTTTAAGGTAGCATACTAGCACATTACGGCTTTACCTTTCAGGACATCAACAAAAAATGCCCAGTGGTGTACTACAGCATTAAGGAACAAATGTGGCTACTATGTTGAGATCATTCAGTGGACTAGAACAAGAAGCACAGAGCAGGCAAGCAAGCAATAAGAATGTATGCTGTGCAGGTTAAACAAAAGCTAATTTTTACCAGTTTCTGTACTTTGTTGCATTAATGAATAAGCCTGTAGACGGCTTATCCCAGTGACATTTTGTTTTACAGTTACTGTAGGTGTTGTACCAATCCTGGCATTTGGCTTGACAAGTTTAGAACCACAGATCATGGTGTTCCAAAGAACACAAGGCACCTTCAAGCACTCAGTACATCAGTTGAGAAAAATTAAAGTAGACCTTGTGTTAGATTGCAAACTTGGTTTACTAGGTCCTGCCTAACCACAGACGACACCACCCCCCACCCCAGTAAAATCTTACAAAAGGACACGCCAGTCCAGTGCAAGAGTTCCCTCTTAGGAGATTTAGTCTGCTTAGCATTTCTCGAGATCCAGCCTCAAGCCATGTAACGTTACCCTCTCCTAGGCACCGTGAGCTGAAAACTGTAGTTAGGTAAGTATATCACCTTTTTTCCTTACAGATACAATTACAGATACAATACAATTTTCAAGTACCATCATCCCGCCATTTTTACAGTGGGAGAAGGCCTGGAGCTAATAAGCAGACCTTGCATTTTACTGCAAGGTCCCTTGATCCCTTGATCTGGGTACACTAAAGAGGGGATATGGCTCAATAGTCTGGTAGCTAGAATCTTTGTGAAAATTTTTAGATCCACATTGAGTAGAGAATTTGGGCGATAACTAGGGCACAGGGATGGGTCTTTCCCTTCTTTGGGGATTACTGTTATACGAGCTAGGAGTATGTCTGCTGGCATTGCCTGCTCGTTGCGTAAAGAATTAAAAGCTGCTATAAATCTTCATGCCAATTTATCATAGAAGGTCTTATAATAAGACAGGGTATACCCATTGGGGCCAGGGGCTTTACCAGGCTTCAGTGATTGAAGGGCTTCTAGAATCTCATCCGCTGTAAGTGGGGCATCTAATTTGTTAGCTATCTTGTTGGTCACTTTGGGCATTCCTGATGCCTAAAGATATTCCTGAGCATCCCCCCGTCTGCTGTGTAATGCCAGGTATCTCTGAGAGCGTTAGCTAGCATCCTACTCGGTTTATTTCCAAACTCCTAGAATGCTCGACTATAGAGAGTTAATTTATCTTTTGCTTTGTCCATGAGTAATGCGTTTAACTGATCCCGTAAACATGAAAGTTTCTCCTCTGTCTGCTGTGCTTGGGATTTCTTATTGGCCAATTCCAATACCCGAATGTCCCTGAGTAATGAATCTAACTGGGCAGTTAAAAGTCATTTCCTATGGGCTCCTAAATATATAAGGATACCTCTGATGACACATGTGTTTCCCCAGGCAAATGGAGTAGCCTCTTCTGTCTCATTGGTTGCAAAACAGGCGTTTAATTCCTAGGTTACCCGTTGCTTGTATTCTGGATCTTTCAGGAGTGTCTCGTTCATTTTACAGTACCAATCACGAGACACTGGTTCTCCCAGTTCAATGACACAGTTGGTCAGTGCATGATCTGAGAGAGTAAACGAGCCTATACAGGCCTCAAGTAAACATGACAGGACATTCTGTGTAACAAAATTATAGTAGATTCTGGTGTATGTCCCATGACTGGCAGAGAAAAAGGTGTAATCCCTATCGTGTATATGAAGGGTTCTCCAGCTATCCACCATTTGCATATCCTAGAGAAGTATTTTAGTTCTGCATATTTTCGCATTGGATAAGTGGGAAGCTGTCAGGGCTGGCTTAGCCCTTCCTCCTCTGGGCTGGCCGCTCAACTGTCGGCTAATTGCCAGCTCTCCTCTCTTTCCACAGTTACCAGCTGTTCCCGATGATGCTCGTCTGACCTGCCTATTTAAAGCCTTCCAGCTCACTTTTTCCTTTGCCTTCACGTTGGTCACATCACTAGGAACCATCTCCTGCTGTTTGTTTCAAGACTGGCTTGCTGACATCCCTCCTGGCTTCTATCCAGCTTGCAGTTGCTCTCCTTGGATCCCTGAGGTCTGGACTGGCTGATTACCCCATCTGGTTTATGAACTTTGGACTGGCTGACTACCCGATCTGGCTACTGGACTCTGGCTATGCTTCACCATGCTTTTTTCTATTTACCTTTTTATTTTTATTAATACACAAGTGTGATTTGATTGTACTTCTGTCTGTTCATGGTTCCTGACAGAAGCACCTTTAGACATGTCAAGCATGGGATCCAGTAGCATATTAAAGTCCCCTCCTACCAACAGGAGACCCTCCTTGTGTTGATACACTAAATGTAGATATGTCTCATTCGGTAAGTATAGGTTAAAATAGAAGAATTATTTAGAGAACTCATATGGAAAGGTCGAGTGTCAAGGATTAGCCTCCAGACCTTACAGTTACCAACTAGGAAAGGAGGAATGGCAGTACCTCATCCACGGAGCTATTTTTTAGCAGCTCAATTACAGCATCTAGGGATAAGTAAAGGTAGGACCGGAGGAACAAATAAGGCATTGATGATAGCAGAGTCCCCTCACAATACAATTATGGAAGCTCTGGAGGCAAACTCATTTCAATATAGGATACCGACGATAAAAATGGTTTTAAAAGTCTGGAAGGCAGTAAAGACAATAAAAGGCCTGGGAGGCCTGACTAAACATACCCCATTATGGAACAATTTAAATCTGCCAGAAATGGAATTGATTGGTAGATATAGACCATGGGAGATAAAGGGGATTGATAAACTGGCCCAATTATACGAAGGAAGTATATTGAAAACATTTAATGCATTGAGGGCGGAGTTTGATATACCAAAGCATTCATTCTATAAATATTTGCAGATCCGACATGCGCTGGATAAACAATTTAATAAACAAGGCCCAGTGTGGAATAACTCCCCTTTTTATGACAGATTGAACGCGCAAGAAAAGGCAGGGGGAACTATAGCAGAAATATACCCATATATAACTGAAGGAAATATAGAAAACCCAGAGAAACTTAAATGTAGAGGGAAATGGGAGGAGGAATTTGGGGTATTTTCAGATGAGCAATGGAGGAAGTTATTAGAGGCAGGACACTCTATCTCAATCTCGCCTGCACAGAAGGTTTCTCACTTGATGCTGTTGCATAGATCATACTATACCCCCAAGAGACTGTTTGGCTTCGGAAAAAGAGAGGATGATAAGTGTCCAAGATGTCAAGATACTGGGGACCTAGCGCACATGTTCTGGAGATGTCCCAGACTATTTCGATACTGGTCAGAAATTATCCACACTCTGAATGAAACGTTTGGAGTGGGAGTAGGGAGAGATCCCAGACTATGTGTGCTGGGATTGGCTGAGGGAATAGGGGGCTCATCCTGTACAACTAAAGCAATACTGAGGTGTATGTTTCAGGCAAGAAAGCTTATAGCACAGAGGTGGCAGGCAGAGAGCCCCCCCTCGGCAAGAGATTGGACAAGGATAATAACAGAAACAATATGGAAGGAGAGGACAGTGTATATAAAAAGAGGAAACTTGAAGGAATTTGAAAAAATATGGAAGCCTTGGATGGACAGGATAGGATATTCAATGTAGAGGGAGGGAGGTGGAGAGAGAGGGGGACGGAGGGAGGGAACATTTTGTTTGTTTTTTTTTATTTTTTTTTATTTTTTTTTTATTTTTTTTTGTTTTGTTTTGTTTTGTTTTTTGCTTTTGCCTGAAGGGAAATAATGCTGTGAAGTCAGATAATTGTTAAAATTATGAAGGATTGACTGTACCCTTGACGATCTAATGGTTTCCTTTTTTTTATATATATGTTTAAAATTTTGATATAATATGATATAAAGATTGTATTTATGAAGAAAATGAATAAAGAATACTTTAAATAAAAAAAGTATAGGTTAACCAAAGTAACTTTTGGCTCACACAGGAGACCCTTGACGATAAGTATCATCATCCGTAATCACCTTTGATTCCTTCCATGGAATCTGTTTGAAAAGGAGAATTGACTCCTTCTCCTTTCCAAGTCTGAGGGGCACTATGATAAACTTACGGAAACCTGTAGTTCCCTAATCTTGGAGTTCTATTGTTTCTAAAATATGTCTCCTGGAGAAAAATAATATGAGATTTAAGTCTCCCCAACTCGCCAAGGAGCCTAGTGTGGTTCTCTGGACTATTTAGCACCTTGACATTGTAGGAGGTTAGAGTTATCCTAGTCATTTTAGAGCAAAGATTAAAATAAAAAATAGAGGAGAGAAGGGGATTTGGATATTATATACCTGAAACCCTCAGAGAAGTAAAGGCAAAAAAGTAGCAGACAGGGCATGACTTTCTGGCCTGTCTGCTAACTGAAAAGCAGAAAGGATTGAAATGCCTTCGACTTTCCTTCATGATGGAGCAAAGACGTTTACAGTAGGGGAAGTGGTCAGGCATGGCAGGGATCTGAGATGTGATACCAGCATGAATGCATTCCTGATCATACTGAAACAAATAAAGAATAATCAAACAGTTTATTAACCCAATAAAACAAATAATATGAATATTACATATCGAGACTCTACAGGGCCAATTCTCCATAGGGTAGTGGTACTGCAGCCTACCCATTAATGTTAACTCCAAAGCTCATAAAACAAGCATTTTTCACATATATATTATAAGGTTGTGGGCGCACTAGCATATATATGCTAGAAATTGGCCCCAGTGTCCTCCTGCACCCCATACCTTAAGCTAGCTAAATCTCTCAGAGGAGAAGCTTTAGCCATGCCCCAAACTATGAGTAGGCTGCCATAATGTTCGATCACCTGCAGGCTCCATCCAACAACCTCTTGCACCCAAGTCCTGAAGGGCTAACAGACTCAGCCAGGGAGACCATGCTAATTTCAACTGACCAACCCCCCCCTCCCCCAGGCCATATTATCCATATCTCCACTATAGCAGGGCCATCTTTGATGCTGGGCAGAAGGGGACTGTCGCCTCAGACCCAAACATTATTGGGGGACCCCAGAGCATCCCCCCCCCCCCAGCCCACGCTATCTGCCAACATTTGTCCCATGTCACAGGTACAGCCCATTCTCCCCCTGCCCCCATGGCTAGTTGAGTATGATAGGGGAGAGGCAAGCTGCAGGCTGTATGTACCGGAGCTCACTCATCCCACCTATCCCTATACAAGCATCGAAGCAGTTCCTACAGGAGGTGAGGAAGAGCAATTCAGTGCTACCCCTATCCTCTCTCCTGCCAACAGGGCTAAGGTGGGAGACACTGAGCAGGCTATGATTGATCTCCCTCAACCTTCTCCTGGCAGCAATGGAGGGGGTGGATCGATAAAGCAGCGGCTGGACTGGTGCAACTTGCAAAAGGGGGACACTGTAAGTGAGTTACATGAATCTGTGTGTAGTAACTTCTAGTAACCGGTGAGTGACTAGTGATAGTGTGCAATAAACTCTAACAGCCCAATCAGTGAACGATAGTAGTGTACAGTAACCTTTAACAACCCAATTTGTAAACGGTAGTAATGTGCAGCTACCTCTAACAACCCAATCAATAAGCAACAGTGGTGTACAAAAACCTTTAACACCCCAATCAGTGTCCGATAATGGTGTGCAATAACCTCCAACAACTCATTCACCAAGCAACCAAAAATGTGTAGTCACCTCTAACAACCCATCAATAAGTGGCATTGGTATACCTTCTAATATCCCAGTCAGTGATCGATAATGGTGTGCATTAACCTCTTAAGACCCAATCATTGAGCAAAATAATGTACAGTAATCTTCATCAACCCCATCAGTGAGCAGTGATAGTGTGTAGTTGCCTCTAACCCCTCACTCAGTGAGCAGTCATGCTGTGTAGTAATCTTTAGCAACCCAATAAGTGAACTGTGATGTCCAATTCAGTGAACGGTGATGTTGTGCAGTAATCAATTAACCACCCAATCAGTGAAAGTGATGATGCGATGTACAGTATTATCTCGTAAAACCAATTAGTAAACTGTGACAATATATGCAGCAACCTCCAACAACCCAACCAACAAGCAGCACTATGTGCAGCAACCTACAGCCCCCAATCAGCGAACGAGAGTATTGCACAAAAACCCCCAGCAGCCCAATCAACAGGCATCAATACAGTGTCACAGCTCGCAGCGACCAACCAGCGATCAGCAGTGATCCGCTGCAGTCTCTGCGAGCAGATAGTGTACTGCAGAGTAAGAACCCAATCCCCTAAATCTCCAGGGGAATACAGGGGACATAGATAGCCTACTAGATATCCTCTGGGAAGCAGATGCCAAGCCCACCAACCCTTAATGATGAGGAGTTGGGATCTATTTCATCTGAATTTACGTTAAGATCTATCCATTTCCTGCTCCATTAACTAAACAAAAAACAACATTGGGCACACAGTTCTGTACTCCCCCACTCCTATCATTTGCTTATTAGAAGCTCCCCATATGCTTATGTAAGTCTGAGACTTATACTATAAAAAAATAAAAAATAAAAAAAAAGAACAACAGTTTAACCTGAAAATCTTCAGAAGGTAGTACAAAGAAGGTAGGCCAGGCATATGGTCAGGGCAGGACTTAGGGTGGTGAGGGCCCTTGGGCTTGAGTCACTTTCGGGCCCTACCTTCTATACATTACCGTATTTATCGGCATATAACACGTACCCCAAGTTTAGGAGGGAATTTTAAGGAAAAAAAACTTACATTTAAATGCCCATCAATGCAGCCTTATCAGTGTCCATCTGCAGCCTTATCAGTATCATTTGCAGCCTTGTCATTGCAGTCTTGAAGTTTAAAAATGGTGCCGCCGCGATACAGAGTCCTGTGTATCTCAGAGGCGATCGGGTCCTCTCGGCGGCTCTAGGGTCCTCTTGGAGGCTCTAGGTGGTTATTGGGTCCTCTCAGTGGCTCTCCGGTCCTCTTGGCAGCTCTCACAGTCCCGAGCAGAGCTGAGTGTAGCCGAATGTACTTGGCTCGGCTCACAGTTACGCCCAGTCCCCGTGTTATGTCCATCATAGGGCAGGACTGGGCGTGACTGTGAGCGGAGCAGAGCCAAGTACACTCAGCTATGTATCTCGGCGGGGCCCACGGGGCCCCCTATTGGGTGGGGCCCATGGGCTTGAGCCCAGTCAAGCCCAATGGTAAGTCCTGCCCTGCATATGGTAGTAAGTAGTGAACCCCTACTAAATATAAAAATGAAAACTCCCTATCTTCTGGAGCCTGCCGGTCAGACTGATTATGTGAGGGTCCTGAGCGGGATCTCCTTCTCCACTATTGTTTCCGCTGCTGCTGGGGACCTCGTTCCAGTATTCATGGAAGGTCTATCCAATTGGGGATAATCTCTGAGTTGGAGATGGAATAGGCCTGGCAATTGAGCAGGATCATGTACGGTAAAGCTGCGGTCATTCTTTTTAATACACAGAGACAGTGGATAGCCCCATCGATACGTAGCTCCCATGGAGTGCAGGTGGTCTAGTAATGGTTTCAGCAAACGGCATCTGGTAGCATAAATCGGGATACAGCTGTATTTTCGCCCCATCAAAGTGCAATGGCCCCTTCTGCCATGCTGCCCTGAGTGTGTCCTCTTTTATCCAAAAACAATGTACCCGGCACAAAACGTCTCGAGGGTCAGCCTGTGCAGGACTGCGAGTAGTGGGGACCCTATGCATGCGGTCCAGTTCGATCAGGTTATCCGGAGGGTTCTCCAACAGCTGATTACAAATGGCAGACACTTTGTCTCTCAGGCCGGACCCCGCAATTGTTTCCGGGATCCCCCTGATCCAAACATTGTTCCTTCTACTTCTGTTTTCAGAATCTTTGGCTTGCAATTGCAGCATGATCAGTCTCTGATGTTACATAGTTACATAGTAGGTGAGGTTGAAAAAAAACACAAGTGTGTGATTATATGTCAGTATTACATTGTATATCCCTGTATGTTGTGGTTGTTCAGGTGCTTATCTAATAATTTTTTGAAACTATCGATGCTCCCCGCTGAGACCACCGCCTGTGGCCACATACTTGCTGCTCTTACAGTAAAGAACCCTCTACGCAGTTTAAGGTTAAACCTCTTTTCTTCTCATTTTAATGAGTGGCCACGTGTCTTGTTAAACTCCCTTCCGCAAAAAAGTTTTATTGTGGGGTCATCGGTATGGTATTTGTAAATTGAAATCATATCCCCCCTCAAGCATCTCTTCTCCAGAGAGAATAAGTTCAGTGCTCGCAACCTTTCTTCATAACTAATGTCCTCCAGACCCTTTATTAGCTTTGTTGCCTTTCTTTGTACTCACTCCTTCTCCAGTACATCCTTCCTGAGGACTGGTGCCCAGAACTGGACAGCATACTCCAGGTTCGGCTGGACCAGAGTCTTGTAGAGTGGGAGAATTATCGTTTTATCCCTGGAGTTAATCCCTTTTTTAATGCATGCCAATATTCTGTTTGCTTTGTTAGCAGCAGCTTGGAATTGCATGCCATTGCTGAGCCTATCGTCTACTAGGTGCTTTTCCATCCTAGATTCCCCCAGAAGTTCTCCCCCCAGTGTATAGATTGCATTCATATTTTTGCCACCCAAATGCATTATTTTACATTTTTCTACATTAAACCTCATTTGCCATGTAGTTGCCCACCACATTAATTTCTTCAGATCTTCTTGCAAGGTTTCCACATCCTGTGTAGAAGTAATGGCCCTGCTGTCAGAAACGAAGAAATCAGACTGAGATAGAAGTACAGTGATGCCATGTACAAACGATCAAACAATCCGGTGGAAAAGTACGGCGGACTCTTCCCCCCGTGTGTTGGCTCCGGTGGACTTTTTTAGCCAAAAGTCCGGCGGACTAAGAAAGTAGTTTTGCACTGAAATATGACCGCCGGACTCGCAGTCCAGCGGACAATACGGCCGTGTGTGTGCTAGTCCGCCATAATTTTCAACTGAACTGACTTTTCCTACACGGAGAAAAGTCCGCTCATTTAGAGCGTGGCTCCAGGTAGCTGGGACCAGCGAAGGAGGCGTCACTGGCCCCGTCACCTGGTATGGAGCTAAAGGGGAAGCCCTACGCCGAAAATACGCGTAGGGGTCCCCCCAGGTCCATATCAGACCCTTATCCGAGCACGCAACCCGGCCGGTCAGGAAAGGGGGTGGGGACAAACAAGCGCCCCCCCGCGCGGACCCTCCACTCCAAGCACCTTGTCCCCATGTTGATGAGCACAAGGGCCTCTTCCCGACAACCCTGGCCATTGGTTGTCAGGGTCTGCGGACGGGGGACTTATTGGAATCCGGGAGCCCCCTTTAATAAGGGGGCCCCGGATACCGCCCCCCCCACCCTATGTGAATGAGTATGGGGTACAATGTACCCCTACCCATTCACCTGTGAAAAAAATGTAAAAAAAACACAACACGCAAGGGTTAAAATAGTTTATTTCACAGCTTCGGGGGTCTTCTTCCGTCTTCGGGGGTCTTCTCGCCAGACTCCTCCGCTATCTTCTGTTCTTTTGCTAGCTCTTTTACTAGCGGAGGAACACGGCTTTCTTCTTCGTCGCCGCCGCCCTCTTCTTCCGACTTTGGGGGTCTTGTCCCCTTCTTCGGTTCTTCTTGCCGGGCCTCCGCGCCTTCTTCTAGCTCTTTTATAAGCAGTGGCCCAGTCTTCTGTCGCCGCCTTCTGTTCTTCTCTTCTTGAGCTGTTGCCTCGTCGCTGTCTCTGGCCACAATGACAGGCACGCGGCGTGCGGCGACTTATATAGGTAAATCACCGGGTGTTGTCCCCGCCCGTTATTATGTCACAGTCCCAGAGGATGCTGGGACTGTGACATCATAATGGGCGGGGACATCACCCAGCGATGTCCCTATATAAGTTGCCGCACGCCACGTGCCTGCCATTGTGGCCAGAGACAGCGACGAGGCAACAGCTCAAGAAGAGAAGAGAAGAACAGAAGGCGGCCACCGCTTGTAAAAGAGCTAGAAGAAGGCGCGAAGGCCAGGCAAGAAGAACCGAGGGGCACAAGACCCCCGAAGTCGGAAGAAGAGGGCGGCGGCGACGAAGAAGAAAGCCGGGCTCCTCCGCTAGTAAAAGAGCTAGCAAAAGAGCAGAAGATAGCGGAGGAGTCCGGTGAGAAGACCCCCAAAGACGGAAGAAGACCCCCAGAGCTGTGCAATAAACTATTTTAACCCTTGTGTGTTGTGATTTTTTTCACAGGTAAATGGGTAGGGGTACATTGTACCCCATACTCATTCACATAGGGTGGGGGCCGGTATCCGGGGGCCCCCTTATTAAAGGGTGCTCCCGGATTCCGATACGCCCCCCGCCTGCAGACCCCGACAACCAACGGCCAGGGTTGTTGGGAAGAGGCCCTTGTTCTCATCAACATGGGGACAAGGTTCTTTCCGGTGGGGGGGCTGCGCGGCCCCCCTTCCCCAAAGCACCCCCCCATGTTGAGGGCACACGGCCTGGTACAGCTCAGGAGGGAGGGCACTCACTCATCCCCACCCCCTTTCCTGACCGGCTGGGTTGCGTGCTCGGATAAGGGTCTGATATGGACCTAGGGGGGGACCCCACACTGTTTTTTAAGCGTAGGGCTTCCCCTTTAACTCCATACCAGATGACGGGGACAGTGACGCCTCCTTCGCTGGTCCCAGCTACCTGAAGCCGCGCTCAAAATGAGCGGACTTTCCTCCGTGTGTGTGGGCGAGTCTGTTCATTTCAAAAGTATGGCGCATAGTCCGGCCTATTCCATTGCAAAAGTACCGTGTGTGGGCAGGTAGCTCGTTCGGACTGTCCGGCAGACAGTTAGGCGGTTTGTCCGCCAGACTAAGTCCGCCGGATAGTCTGATACGTGTGTACGCGGCATTAGATCACACTTGTTTAATAATAAAAGTAAAAAGAACAAACGTAATCAAAACATAGCCAAAGTTCAGTAACCGGAACTGATAGTCAGTCAAGTGAGACGTCAGGGATCAAAGCAGCAAGCAGGATCTGGAGCCAGAAGGGATGTTAACAAAGCCAGTATTTAAACAGGAATGCAGGAGAAAGTTTTTTGTAATGTGACCAAGGTGAAGGCAGAGCTCCTTTGGACTGGACGGCTTAAGTAGGCAGGACTGATGAGCAGGATCATCAACAGCTAAGTAACTGTGGAGAGAGATGGGAGCTGGCAATTAGCCGACAGCTGAGAGGCCAGCTCAGAGAAGGAAGGGCTAAGCCCAGCCCTGAGACCTGCTTAGCTTAGTATCATCCACAAATACAGAGATTGAACTGTTTACCCCATCCTCCAGGTCATTTATAAACAAATTAAATAGGATTGGTCCCACCACAGAAACCTGTGGGACCCCACTACACACCTCTGACCATTCCCCATCACCTCCTCATAGAAGGTTAATAGATTGGTTTGGCAAGAACGATTCTTCATAAATCCATGCTGATTACTGCTAAAGATACTTTTTTCATTACTAAAATCTTGTATATAGTCCCTTATCATCCCCTCCATGAGCTTGCATACTATTGATGTTAGGCTAACAGGCCTGTAATTCCCAGGGATGTATTTTGGGCCCTTTTTAAATATTAGTGCTATATTGGCTTTCCTCCAGTGCGCTGGTACCATTCCAGTCAGTAGACTGACAGTAAAAATTAGGAACAATGATCTGGCAATTACTTGACTGACATCTTGTCCTAGTGATTTATTAATGTTAAGTTTCCCATGTCTAATTCTAATTCTGGCGTCTGTTAGCCATGAGGGTGCTTCCTGTGATGTGTCACGAGGATACACACTACAGTTTTGGTTACTAAAGCCCCCTGATTCCCTCGTGAAGACTGAGGAGAAGTATAAATTCAATACCTTCCCCATCTCCCCATCCCTCGTAACCAGATGTCCTTCCTCAATCTTTATGGGGCCAATATGGTCTGTCCTCCCGTTTTTACTGTTTACATACTTAAAGAATTTCTTGGGATTTTTTTTTCTCTCCTCCGCTATGTGTCTTTCATGTTCTATCTTAGCTGCCCTAATTGCACCCTTACATTTCTTGTTGCATTCTTTATAAAGTTTGAATGCTGATGATGATCCCTCAACCTTATATTTTTTGAAGGCCTTCTCTTTTGCTTTTATATGCATTTTTATATTGGCGTTAAGCCATCCAGGACTTTTGTTTGCTCTTTTAAATGTATTGCACAATGGGATGCATTGGCTAATGCCCTTATTTATATGCTCTTAAAGCAAACCCATCACTCCTCCGTGTTCTTTTTTCCTAAGATTTTATCCCAATTTATATCTTCTAGCAAGGTTCGTAGTTTAGGGAAGTTGGCTCTTCTGAAATTGAGTGACTTTGTATTTCCCTTATGTTTCTTATTTGTGTTATTTATACTGAAGCCAATTGACCTGTGATCACTGTTTCCTAAATTGCCCCGTATTTTCACATCCATGATCAGGTCTGTATTGCTGGTAATTAGTAGATCTTGTAACTTTTTATTCCTAATTGGTGCATCTACCATCTGACCCTTGAAAATGCTGGATGTGCAGTAGAGCTGCACGATTAATTGTTAACAATCAAAATCGCAATCTTTTCCCCTTCCTGATCTTCAAAACAGCATGTCATGACTCTTTCTAACTAGGGTTGAGCGAACCTGAACTGTAAAGTCCAGGTTCATACCGGACTTTTGGGTATTTGGTACCCGGACCCGAACCCGAACAATTTAATGTAATGGCTCATTTAAAAAAAATCTGCAGGGCAGCCAAGCAACATTCGTTTAACTCATGTGCCCTTAGAAGCCATCACAGCCATGCCTACTAATGGCATGGCTGTGATTGGCCAGTGCATCATGTGACCCAGCCTCTATAAAAGCTAGAGTCACATAGCACAGCACGTCACTCTGCTTTAGATAGTGTAGGGAAAGGTTGCTGCTGCTGCTTTGAGGGAGAGAATTAGAAAGGAGTCCTGATTCAGAAATCAAATTACTGGTGGTGGAGCTCCTGTTGCAGGGAGAGGACATGGTCGATCTGTGCCAGCTACATGCACAAAAGCCTTCCTCAGGTGCGAGTAAGGGACAGAGCCTGCAGCGGTATTTGGTCAGGCCTAATGCGGCTCTACGAATGTTGAGACCAGGACAAGTACAGGCGATAGTAGATTGGGTTGCTGACAAAGCCTCCAGTTCCTTCACATTGTCTCCCACCCAGTCTCCTGCTGCAAGATCAGAGTTGGCACCTGCAACTGATGTCCATCAGTCTTTCACCTCACCCCCTTGCAAATCAGCCAAGCAGTCTGAGCCCCAAATCATGCAGCAGTCTCTTCTGCTTTTTGATGACTCTGTTAGCAGGGTTTCCCAGGGCCATCCACCTAGCTCTGCCCCAGAAGTGGAAGAGATTGAGTGCACCGATGCCCAACCACTTATGTTTCAAGATGAGTACATGGGAGAACCATCGCAGCACGTCTCAGATGATGACGAAACACAGGTGCCAACTGCTGCTGCTTTTGCAATTGTGCAGACCGACAAGGAGGTCAGAGTGAAGACTGGGTGGAAGATCATGTGGAGGACGATGAGGTCCTCGACCCCACATGGAATCAACATGATGCAGATGACCTGTGTAGTTCAGAGGAAGAGGCGGTGGTCGCACAGAGCCACCACCAAAGCAGAAGAGGGAGCAGGGTGCAAAAGTGGAGTGTCCATCCCCTAGGCAGTACTCCTGCTACTGTCCAACGCAGCAAGGGACCGAGCACACCAAAGAAAGGTCCAAGGAGTTCCCTAGCATGGCAGTTCTTCAGACAATGTATTGATGACAAGACACGAGTGGTTTACACGCTGTGCAATCAGATCCTGAAGCGTGGCATAGATGTTCTCAACCTGAGCACAACCTGCATGATCAGGCATCTAAGTGCAAAACACGAGCTGCAGTGGAGTAGACACCTCAAAAACCAAGAAAGGTCTCTGGCTCCTCCTGCTTCCTCTTCTGCTGCAGTCTCGGCCTCTTCATCCACCTCTGTAGTGACAGTGGCACCTGCCACCATGCAAACAGAGGATCTGCCAGCAACACTACCACCTGGGTAACCAACCATCTCCACAATGTCCCATGGAAGCGTTCAGCTTTCTATCTCCCAAACACTGGAGCAGAAGAGGAAGTACCCCTCTACCCACCCGCGATCCCTGGCCCTGAATGCCAGCATTTCAAAATTCCTGGCCTTTGAAATGCTGTCATTCCGTCTGGTGGAGACGCAGAGTTTTAAAAGCCTGATAGCATTGGCTGTCCCACAGTAGTCGTGCCCAGCCGCCACTACTTTTCCAGGTGAGCCATCCCTTCCCTGCAGAACCAAGTGGGGGACAAAATCAGGTGTGCACTGCGCAACGCCATCTGTGGCAAGGTCCACATAACTACAGATACGTGGACCAATAAGCATGGTCAGGGACGTTATATCTCCCTAACAGCACACTTGGTAAATGCAGTGGCGGCTGGGCCTGAGGCAGATAGCAGTTTGGCGCATGTCCTTCCACCACCGAGGATTGCAGGGCGCTTCAGTTTGCCTCCTGTTGCTAACTCCTCCTACTCCGCTTCTTCATCCTCTACCGCCTCCTCATCCGGTCAGCGTAACACCTTCACCACCAACTTCAGCACAGCTAGGGGTAAACGACAGCAGGCAGTTTTAAAATGTTCCCATTTGGGGTAAAAACCCCACACCGCACAGGAGTTGTGGAGGGACATGGAACAACAGACTAATGAGTGGTTGGTGGTAGTGAGCCTCAAGCCTGGCCTGGTGGTGTGCGATAATGGGTGAAATCTCGTTGCAGCTCTGGGCCTAGCCGGTTTGACACACATGCCTTACCTGGCGCATGTGCTGAATTTGGTTGAGCAAAAGTTCCTTAAAAATTACCCCGATATGCCAGAGCTGCTGCAGAAAGTGCAGGCCGTCTGTGCACACTTTTGGCATTCTCACCCTGCTGCTGCTTGCCTGTCAGCGATGCAGCGTAACTTCGGTTTTCCCACTCACCGCCTCATATGTGACGTGCCCACAAGGTGGAACTCCACCTTGCACACGCTGGCCAGACTGTGCAAGCAGCAGCAGGCGATAGTGGAGCTTCAGCTGCAGCATGCATGCGTGAGTCGCTCTGTGGAACAGCACCACTTCACCTCCAACAACTGGGTCTCCATGCGAGACCTGTGTGCCTTGTTGCGCTGTTTCAAGTACTCCACCAACATGGCCAGTGCCGATGACGCCGTTCTCAGCTTTACTATGCCAGTTCTATGCCTCTTTGAAAAAACGCTTTGGGCGATGATGGAAGAGGATGTGGCACAGGAGAAGGAGGAAGAGGGATAATTTCCAAGACTTTCAGGGCAGTCATTCACAAGTGGCTCCGAGGGTGGGTTCCTGCACCAACAAACGCCAGGTACACAATTGTCCAGCAAGGGCACAGTTCTGGAGGATGATGAGGAGGAGGAGATGGAGGAGGAGGAACCATGTTCACGGCAGGGTGGTACCCAGACCAGCTCATGGCCATCACTGGTGCGTGGCTGGGGGGATACAGAGGACACAGACGATACACCTCCTACAGAGGACAGCTTTTCGATTGCCTCGGGGCAGCCTGGCACACATGAGCGATTACATGCTGCAGTGTCTTCCGCAACGACCACCGTGTTGCCCACATTCTAACTGGTGCTGATTACTGAGTGGCCACACTGCTGGATCCCCATTACAAGGACAACGTACCGTTCTTAATTCCCTCACTGGAGCATGATCGTAAGATGCGCGAGTACAAGTGCACGCTGGTAGATGCGCTGCTGGTGGCATTCCCACCTGACAGTGGGGGCACAGTGGAAGCACAAGTCGAAGGCAGAGGAGGAGGAAGAGGTCGCCAAAGCAGCCGGGGCACCGCCAGCACCTCAGAAGGCAGGGTTAGCATGGACGAAATGTGGAAAAGCTTTGTCAGCATGCCACAACAACCAGCACCACCAGCTGATATGGAACATCTTAGCAGGAGGCAGCATTTCACCAACATGGTGGAGCAGTATGTGTGCACACACCTACACGTATTGAATGATGGGTCTGCCCCTTTCAACTTCTGGGTCTCCAAATTGGGCACATGGCCTGAACTAGCCCTTTACACCTTGGAGGTGCTGGCCTGCCCTGCAGCCAGTGTATTATCTGAACATATATTTAGCACGGCAGGGGGCGTTATCACAGACAAGCACAGCCGCCTGTCCAGAGCCAATGTGGACAATCTCACGTTCATTAAAATGAACCAGGCACGGATCCCACAGGACTTGTCCATACCTTGTGCAGAATAGAGATGTACTGTATACCGGCCTTACCCAGCCATTGTTGTATTTTTGATCTTTGTCACTCTTTTAGGGTGTACCCTAATTAAAAACAAAAAAATTAAAAACAAAAACCAGTGTTGGCTACCTCATCCTCCTTCACCGCTGCTTCCACCTACACTGCCACCTCAACCCCCTACTCCATATGGACCTCGTCCTCCTAGGTCAAGATTATTATTTTTTATTTTTATGTATTTTATGTTATTTTAAGTTATTTCCCTATCCACATTTGTTTGCAGAGCACTTGGCATGCTCTTAACCTCATTTTGCTGCCATTTGCAGCCCTCTAGCCCTTTCTATTACTTTTTTAGAGCCATTTTAGTCCTCAAAAGTTTGGGTCCCCATTGACTTCAATGGGGTTCGGGGTCAAGTTCGGGTCCTGAACTTGAACTTTTTTGTGAAGTTCGGCCGAACCTGTCAAACCCGAAAATCCAGGAGTCTGCTTTTTCTAACAAGTGCAGAGAGTGCACTTGGCAGCCTGCCAAGTTTAATCACAACACTGAATAAGTAGAAACAAAGTATTTTTTTGTTTTGGAAAGAACTTCTGCATGTAAATGAAGGAAGTTTAACCATTTAAAGACCAAACCTTTTCTGACATTTGTTGCTTACAAGTAAAAATCTTTTTTTTCTGCAAGAAAATTACTTGGAACACCCAAACATGTTATATTTTCTTTTTTTAGCAGAGACCCTAGAAAATAAAATGGTGGTTGATGCAATATTTTATGTCACACCGTATTTGCGCAGCAGTCTTTCAAACGCATTTTTTTTTTTTAAATACATGAATTAAAAAAAAAACTAAAAACATTAAAGTTAGTCCAATTTTTTTTTTTGTATGATGTGAAAGAAGATGTTACACAGTCAAAATCATGAGAGAATCGTGATCTTTATTCTAAGCAAAAAAATTGTGATTCTCATTTTAGCCAAAATCATGCAGCTCTAATTTTGTAGCCTTTCTTCCATAGCATCAATGCCTGCGTCGGACGCAGATTGCTGAGTTTCTAGATGGAGCAGTTTGTGGTCCACTGCAACTGTTTTAGAGTGAACCTCTTCTATCTCTTCACGTAGAGTACCAGTCAGACTGCCCAGCAGCTTCTGTATATCCTCTTTAGTGGGGAGAGCCGGGATAAGCTGTTGGATATCTGGTTCAGCAATGTGCTCCTGACTGTGTGGACTCCAGGGGTTCGATGAACATGGGTCTATGCAGGGAATCACCGGTATGGGTATAAGAGACTCCAGCTCTGCTGTTTCAGACCATTCAGAAGCCGCTGCATTGGGCAGCAGTGTGGAGCTGTCGTGTTTTTGCTGAGACATCTCAGACTGTGTTTCCCATGATAGTGCCATTTTGGGAACAATGGGCTGTCCACCGCCTCTTACCATCAGGTATCTGGTGATATAGGAGTGACGAGAAATATATAACCATATAATATGAGGTCAAAACTTAGGCGTTTCAATTTGTATGCAATTAGGCAGATCCTTGCACTACATGGTTTTGGTAAATCTGAAGACAAAAACCAGCAGAAAATCTGATAGTGTGTATGGGGCTTTAGAGTTCAGCACTGGGAGTGTAGTCTTGGCTTACACTGTGTATCAGCTGATTGGAGGAAAGGCATACACCCCCACTCCACATAGACAGAGACTTTCAGAGCTGTGCTGTGATAAGATAAGCTCTCTGCCAATCTATTTCTAGCACCCACCCCAACACAAATCTCAGGCTGCCTTTATCCCATGTCGGAGAACTTTCAGAAGTTATCATGCTGATTACAAAGGAACGAAACAGCAGAAAGACATGGGACTCAGGGCTTTGGAGAGAGATAAGTAAGCACTACAGATATATGTGCCCAGGTGAAATTTCATGAATCAGGTTTACATCCACTTTAAGTGACGGTTCTGGTTCTCCTATTTACTTACAGTACTGTACAGGTTTAGTGAAATACCTTGTTTGGGGAGGGACATTTCTCATAACCCCTACCAAAAGAGGGCTACACTGTGATGACCAATCGCAGTCATCGCAAATGTAAACAAAGTACCATTTACATTGTTGAACCTTCTCTTTTTTTTACCAAAGAGGTAGGAGAGGAAATAGCAGTAATTTGTTAATGAAGAATGAATATATGAGTTTGCAGCAGTAGACGATTCATGGTGAGGGATTTTAACTGACTGTGGGATTTTTGTTTTAAAATCACTTTCACCATTCCTCAAACCCCCTGCACCCCCCCCCCCCCCCTTATACGTCTATTTCCCAAAGACAACCTCTGGATATGGCACTGAGCATGTGCACCCATCCTCTTTGGTGGACCATGGCGAGGCCTGTTCTGAGTAGAACCTGTCCTGTTAAACCGCTGTATGGTCTTGGCCACCATGCTGCAGCTCAGTTTCAGGGTCTTGGCAATCTTCTTTATAGCCTAGGCCAGTGATGGTGAACCTTGGCACTACATTTCTCATGATGCTCATGCACTCTGCAGTGTGGTTGAGCATGATGGGAAATGTAGTTCCAAAACATCTGGGTTGCCAAGGTTCACCATCCCTGGCCTATGCTATCTTTATGTAGAGCAACAATTCTTTTTTTTTCGGATCCTCAGAGAGTTCTTTGCCATGAGTTACCATATTAAACTTCCAGTGACCAGTATGAGAGAGTGAGAGCGATAACACCAAATTTAACACACCTGCTCCCCATTCACACCTGAGACCTTGTAACACTAACGGGTCACATGAAACCGGGGAGGGAAAATGGCTAATTGGGTCCAATTTGGACATTTTCACTTAGGGATGTACTCACTTTTGTTGCCACCAGTTTAGACATTTATGGTTGTGTGTTGAGTTATTTTGAGGGAAGAGCAAATATACACTGTTATACAAGCTGTACACTCACTACTTTACATTGTAGACAAGTGTCATTTCTTCAGTGTTGTCACATGAAAAGATAGAATAAAATAATTACAAAAATGTGAGGAGTGTACTTACTTTTGTGAGATATAGTGGGATATATAATGTGAGGTAATGTAAATATAGTGAGATATAATTTTGAGGTTGTGTATACATATGTATATATAATGTGAGGTAATGGACATATAGTGGCATATTATTATGTGAAGTAATGTATGTGTAGTGGGATATTATAATGTGAGCTAACATACACATAGTGGATACATAATGTTAGGCAATGCACATATAGAAGCTATATAAAGTGAGGTAATATACATATGCTGTAGACGATATATAAGATGAGGTAAAAGACAAATAGAGGATATATAATGTGAGGTAATGTATTTATAGCAGGATAATATAATGTGAGATAATGGACATATAGAGTACTATATATATATATATATATATATATATATATATATATATATATATATATATATATATATATATATATATATATATATATATATATATAAATTGAGGCAATGTACTTATAAAAAGAATGTGTGCATACCTGCCAACATATTGAGATGGGAATGAGGGACACCTACTAGCAAACGTATGTAGGCATAGGACACGCCCCCTGCCATGCCCCCTTAAAGGAGAATTAACCGAAAAAATTTTTAATTAAATCCACAAGGGCTTTTTTCTACCACTAATATTCTTTTATATTGGCTTTTAAAATTTACAAATGCAGCAATTTAGAAATCAGATGAAAGGTTTAGCACTGGGAAAAGATAAAAAAGATAAAAGTAAGATAAAGATAAAAAGTGCATTTTATATACAACTATATGGATCAGACCAAAATGAGGGACAAATGAAGAGGGAAGAGGGACATTGCTCCAAATCAGGGACAGTTGGGAGCTATGTGTGTGAGGTAAAAGACTTACAGAGAGATATATAATGTACATATAGAATTAAAACATTATAACATATAAACATTGAAAGCACATAGAGAAGAATGTATAGCAGTGATATGGGGGTTCCTTACATTTACATATATATGAGGTCTGTCAGTGAGCAGTAGTGACTGGTGGGGGCAGTGACTGTCTGTATGTTGATTGGTGGAGGCAGTGACTCTCTGTATGGTGATTGGTGGGGCAGTGGCTCTCTGTATGGTGATTGGTGGAGGCAGTGACTCTCTGTATGGTGACTGATGGGAGTAGTGACTCTCTGTATGGTGATTGTTGGGGGCAGTGACTCACTGTATGGTGATTGATGGGAGTAGTGACTCTGTATGGTGATTGATGGGAGTAGTGACTCTCTGTATGGTGATTGTTGGTGGGCGGTGACTCTGTATGGTGATTGGTGGGAGTAGTGACTCACTGTATGGTGATTGTTGGGGGCAGTGGCTCTCTGTATGGTGATTGGTGGAGGCAGTGATTCTCTGTATGGTGATTAGTGGGAGTAGTGACTCTCTGTATGGTGATTGGTGGAGGCAGTGACTGTATGGTGATTGGTGGGAGTAGTGGCTCTCTGATTGGTGGGGGCATTGGCTCTCTGTATGGTGATTGGTGGAGGCAGTGACTCTCTGTATGGTGATTGGTGGGAGTAGTGGCTCTCTGATTGGTGGGGGCATTGGCTCTCTGTATGGGGATTGGTGGAGGCAGTGGCTCTCTGTATGGTGATTGGTGTGGGAGTAGTGACTCTCTGTATGGTGATTGGTGGGGGCAGTATCTGTCTGTATGGTGATTGGTGGGGGCAGTGGCTCTCTGTATGGTGATTGGTGGGAGTAGTAACTCTCTGTATGGTGATTGGTGGAGTCAGTGACTCTCTGTATGGCGATTGGTGTGAGTAGTGGCTCTCTGTATGGTGATTGGTGGGGGCAGTGACTCTCTGTATGGTGATTGGTGGGAGTAGTGACTCTCTGTATGGTGATTGGTGGGGGCAGTGGCTCTCTGTATGGTGATTGGTGGAGGCAGTGACTCTCTGTATGGTGATTGGTGGGAGTAGTGACTATGTATGGCGATTGGTGGAGGCAGTGGCTCTCTGTATGGTGATTGGTGGAGGCAGTGATTCTCTGTATGGTGATTAGTGGGAGTAGTGACTCTCTGTATGGTGATTGGTGGAGGCAGTGACTGTCTGTATGGTGATTGGTGGGAGTAGTGGCTCTCTGATTGGTGGGGGCATTGGCTCTCTGTATGGTGATTGGTGGAGGCAGTGACTCTCTGTATGGTGATTGGTGGGAGTAGTGGCTCTCTGATTGGTGGGGGCATTGGCTCTCTGTATGGGGATTGGTGGAGGCAGTGGCTCTCTGTATGGTGATTGGTGTGGGAGTAGTGACTCTCTGTATGGTGATTGGTGGGGGCAGTATCTGTCTGTATGGTGATTGGTGGGGCAGTGACTGTCTGTATGGTGATTGGTGGGGCAGTGACTGTGTGTATGGTGATTGGTGGGAGCAGTGGCTCTCTGTATGGTGATTGGTGGGGGCAGTGGCTCTCTGTATGGTGATTGGTGGGAGTAGTAACTCTCTGTATGGTGATTGGTGGAGGCAGTGACTCTCTGTATGGCGATTGGTGTGAGTAGTGGCTCTCTGTATGGTGATTGGTGGGGGCAGTGACTCTCTGTATGGTGATTGGTGGGAGTAGTGACTCTCTGTATGGTGATTGGTGGGGGCAGTGGCTCTCTGTATGGTGATTGGTGGAGGCAGTGACTCTCTGTATGGTGATTGGTGGGAGTAGTGACTATGTATGGCGATTGGTGGAGGCAGTGGCTCTCTGTATGGTGATTGGTGGAGGCAGTGATTCTCTGTATGGTGATTAGTGGGAGTAGTGACTCTCTGTATGGTGATTGGTGGAGGCAGTGACTGTCTGTATGGTGATTGGTGGGAGTAGTGGCTCTCTGATTGGTGGGGGCATTGGCTCTCTGTATGGTGATTGGTGGAGGCAGTGACTCTCTGTATGGTGATTGGTGGGAGTAGTGGCTCTCTGATTGGTGGGGGCATTGGCTCTCTGTATGGGGATTGGTGGAGGCAGTGGCTCTCTGTATGGTGATTGGTGTGGGAGTAGTGACTCTCTGTATGGTGATTGGTGGGGGCAGTATCTGTCTGTATGGTGATTGGTGGGGCAGTGACTGTCTGTATGGTGATTGGTGGGGCAGTGACTGTGTGTATGGTGATTGGTGGGAGCAGTGGCTCTCTGTATGGTGATTGGTGGGGGCAGTGGCTCTCTGTATGGTGATTGGTGGGAGTAGTAACTCTCTGTATGGTGATTGGTGGAGGCAGTGACTCTCTGTATGGCGATTGGTGTGAGTAGTGGCTCTCTGTATGGTGATTGGTGGGGGCAGTGACTCTCTGTATGGTGATTGGTGGGAGTAGTGACTCTCTGTATGGTGATTGGTGGGGGCAGTGGCTCTCTGTATGGTGATTGGTGGAGGCAGTGACTCTCTGTATGGTGATTGGTGGGAGTAGTGACTATGTATGGCGATTGGTGGAGGCAGTGGCTCTCTGTATGGTGATTGGTGGAGGCAGTGATTCTCTGTATGGTGATTAGTGGGAGTAGTGACTCTCTGTATGGTGATTGGTGGAGGCAGTGACTGTCTGTATGGTGATTGGTGGGAGTAGTGGCTCTCTGATTGGTGGGGGCATTGGCTCTCTGTATGGTGATTGGTGGAGGCAGTGACTCTCTGTATGGTGATTGGTGGGAGTAGTGGCTCTCTGATTGGTGGGGGCATTGGCTCTCTGTATGGGGATTGGTGGAGGCAGTGGCTCTCTGTATGGTGATTGGTGTGGGAGTAGTGACTCTCTGTATGGTGATTGGTGGGGGCAGTATCTGTCTGTATGGTGATTGGTGGGGCAGTGACTGTCTGTATGGTGATTGGTGGGGCAGTGACTGTGTGTATGGCGATTGGTGTGAGTAGTGGCTCTCTGTATGGTGATTGGTGGGGGCAGTGACTCTCTGTATGGTGATTGGTGGGAGTAGTGACTCTCTGTATGGTGATTGGTGGGGGCAGTGGCTCTCTGTATGGTGATTGGTGGAGGCAGTGACTCTCTGTATGGTGATTGGTGGGAGTAGTGACTATGTATGGCGATTGGTGGAGGCAGTGGCTCTCTGTATGGTGATTGGTGGGAGTAGTGACTCTCTGTATGGTGAGTGGTGGGGGCAGTGGCTCTCTGTATGGTGATTAGTGAAAGCAGTGACTCTCTGTATGGCGATTGGTGGGGAGTAGCGATTCTCTGTATGGTGATTGGTGGAGGCAGTGACTCTCTGTATGGTGATTGGTGGGAGTAATGACTCTCTGTATGGTGATTAGTGGGGGCAGTGGCTCTCTGTATGGTGATTGGTATGGGCAGTGACTCTCTGTATGGTGATTGGTGGGAGTAGTGACTCTCTG
This sequence comes from Lithobates pipiens, assembly GCF_037356315.1. NCBI lineage: Eukaryota > Metazoa > Chordata > Amphibia > Anura > Ranidae > Lithobates > Lithobates pipiens. The sequence continues at coordinate 168,690,693 of NW_027507788.1, forward strand.
TATAGTGATTGGTGGGGGGCAGTGGATCTCTGCTTGGTGATTGGTGGGAGTAGTGACTCTCTGTATGGTGATTGGTGGGGGCAGTGACTGTCTTTATGGTGATTGGTGGGGGCAGTGGCATTCTGTATGGTGATTGGTGGAGGCAGGGGCTCTCTGTATGGTGATTGGTGGGGGCAGTGGCTCTCTGTATGGTGATTGGTGGGAGCAGTGACTCTCTGTATGGTGATTGGTGGGGGCAGTGACTCTCTGTATGATGATTGGTGGGGGCAGTGGCTCTCTGTATGGTGATTGGTGGGGGAAGTGGCTCTCTGTATGGTGTGTAGCGGATGGCATTTTGGACAAAATGTCATACGCATTTAAATTTAGTTTTTGTCTCAGAACAGTAGGGGTTCTGAGGGTTAATTACATAGGTTGGCCTTAACTTCAGTCTGGCCGGGCTGTGTTAGAAGTTCTGCCTGGTCATATGAACAATAAGGTGCATATGACAGGCTAGAACCAGGTCTGGTTGGATGTTTTAGGTATAAGCCTTCTCGGAAACCAATCAGTGGGAGTGCAGGGGCCCGCTGAGGAGTCTGGGAAGGGGTACTTAAGAGGTGTGGGTCATGTGGTAGAGGAGAGGAGTTTGTGAGGACCGTGTGATCTGTTCTGGTTCCAGGGCAGCCCTGTGAGGGGTCCCGGTCATGGGGTGTTCGACATCCCGCAACATGTTCCTGTTAGATGCCCTCGATATACCTGCCTGGTCTGGGGTAGGGATCTGTCTGTTCCCGAGTTTCGGAACCGGTTGGTCCGAGGCGCAGTAACTGAGGGAGGATTCAAGGTGTCCGGGTGTGCCCTCAGCTTGGAGGGGCACCACAGCTCATGGAAATGACCGGGGGAGGACTCTTCGGAGGAGGGCCGACAAGTGGCATCCTGAGAAGTGCCTGGTTACTGAGTTGGGAAGGACATTGACAAATTCACGTTTTTCCAGTACCATTGAGGAGACGGGAAACATTCCAGGTACTGAGGAAAAAGGTTCCTGTTCACCCTTAGTCACGACTTGTCCATGTTCATAGGATTGTTCAAGTTTTGAGTCAATGTGCTGACTGCCATGATCTCTGGCTAGAGATCTGTTCAGCTTTGAAGTACCCAGCTGCGAGTGGCTACTCTCTGGGTGGAATTAGACTTCGCTAGACCTGCAGTTCAAGGTGCCTGAGTTCTTCACCCATGCCCTCTGTTCCCTAAGAGACTGTTGTTGGAAGTTACCCCTGCAAAATAAAACCTTTCAAAAGGACTTTATTGGTGTCAGCGTTCAAGTTGTTGGGTATCAACCCTGGGAACCCCTAGACGTGGAATTACAAACCAAGCGGAGGTAGCCGGTAAGCCCAATAAGTCAAGGCCGCCCTGCAAGGGTTATGGTCGCTACATGTGATTGGTGGGAGCAGTTACTGTCTGCATGGTGATTGGTGAGGGTAGTGTCTTTCTGTACGGTAATTGGTGGAAGCAGTGCATGTCTGTATGGTGAGGGTAGTGTCTTTCTGTATGGTGATTGGTGAGGGTAGGGTCTTTCTGTATGGTGATTGGTGAGAGTAGTGTCTTTCTGTATGGTGATGGTAATGTCTTTCTGTATGGGGATTGGTGAGGGAAGTGACTTTCTGTGTGGTGACGGGTATGGACACTACTCTGGGTTTCTCGTTGCTAGGGGTTACAGCTCCTGACACCCCGGATAGCACAGGAGGAAGTACCATTGCACACAGAGCGGTAGAGGCGGCGCTTTACCTCAGTACACGGTCCCGGGACTACTATTGGCCAGTATTGGCGGGAAGTCCAACCCCGAACAGACTTCTACTAGTAGCTGTGAGGGCGGGCAGAAAGACGAGACAGGCGGCCGTGTGTCTCACTCAGAGTGGGCGGGGCACGGGGGGGCTGTCCCAGTCACGAGGGGCGGGCCGCTCCTTCACCATGTTGCGGGTCTCCAGGTAACCGGCGGCAGCAGACGGTCTCCGCCCAGGGCCGCGCGTCACGGGCGGTGGCCCCTCCCCTGGTGTCCGGGGCGCGGTGCATTGTGGGACACAAACAATCGGCGGCAGCCCTCCTCCTCCCGCCAGTGAAGCGAGGTAGTGGGGGAGCCGGGCCCGGTGAGAAGGCCGCCCCGGGAGAGCGGAGCGACGGGAGGAGTCCGGGGAAGGAGACAAACGGCCGGTTGCTCCTGTAGGCCGCACGGAGCCTAGACTGGCAGGTGAGCGGCGGACCCGGGTGGGGGAGGGGTCATTCCACCCGCCCCTCCCCCCAGTACACAGCTATTTACCCCACCAGCAGGGGGCAGAACCACTTCCTGCCGCCAGCAGTACTCCCTGTGCTGTGTACACACCTATAGGAGCCGTACACGTCCACAGGGCCTACCACTGTGTGTACACCTATGGGGGAGGGGATAGGAATGTGTGTACACACGGGACCTAGCACAATGTACACATATGGGGGGGAGGAATGTGTGTATATACGGGACCTATCACTATGTACACCTATGGGGGGAGGAATGTGTGTGTGTATATACGGGACCTATCACTATGTACACCTATGGGGGGAGGAATGTGTGTGTGTATATACGGGACCTACCACTATGTACACCTATGGGGGGGAGGAATGTGTGTGTATATACGGGACCTACCACTATGTACACCTATGGGGGGAGGAATGTGTGTGTGTATATACGGGACCTACCACTATGTACACCTATGGGGGGAAGGAGGAATGTGTGTATACATGGGACCTACACCTATGTACACCTATGGGGGGAGGAATGTGTGTATATACGGGACCTACCACTATGTACACCTATGGGGGGGGGAGGAGGAGGAATGTGTGTGTTTACACGGGACCTACCACTATGTACACCTATTGGGGGGGAGAAGGAGCAATGTGTGTGTATACACGGGACCTACCACTGTGTACACCTATGGGGGGGAGGAGCAATGTGTGTGTATACACGGGACCTACCACTGTGTACACCTATGGGGGGAGGAGCAATGTGTGTGTATACACGGGACCTACCACTGTGTACACCTATGGGGGGGAGGAGCAATGTGTGTGTATACACGGGACCTACCACTGTGTACACCTATGGGGGGGAGGAGGAATGTGTGTATACACACGGGACCTACTACTATGTACACCTATGGGGGGGGGAGGAATGTGTGTATACACACGGGACCTACTACTATGTACACCTATGGGGGGGGGAATGTGTGTATACACACGGGACCTACTACTATGTACACCTATGGGGGGGGGGGGGGGAATGTGTGTATACACACGGGACCTACTACTATGTACACCTATGGGGGGGGGGGGGGAAATGTGTGTGTATACACACGGGACCTACTACTATGTACACCTATGGGGGGGGGGGGGAGGAATGTGTATACACGGGACCTACCACTATGTACACCTATGGGGGGGAGGAGCAATGTGTGTGTATACACGGGACCTACCACTATGTACACCTATGGGGGGGAGGAGCAATGTGTGTGTATACACGGGACCTACCACTATGTACACCTATGGGGGGGGAGGAGGAGCAATGTGTGTGTATACACGGGACCTACCACTATGTACACCTATGGGGGGGGAGGAGGAGCAATGTGTGTGTATACACGGGACCTACCACTATGTACACCTATGGGGGGGGAGGAGGAGCAATGTGTGTGTATACACGGGACCTACCACTATGTACACCTATGGGGGGGAGGAGGAGCAATGTGTGTGTATACACGGGACCTACCACTATGTACACCTATGGGGGGGAGGAGGAGCAATGTGTGTGTATATACACGGGACCTACCACTATGTACACCTATGGGGGGGAGGAGGAGGAGGAATGTGTGTGTATACATGGGACCTACCACTATGTACACCTATGGGGGGGAGGAGGAGGAGGAATGTGTGTGTGTGTGTGTATACACGGGACCTACCACTATGTACACCTATGGGGGAGGAATGTGTGTATACACGGGACCTACCACTATGTACACATATGGGGGGGAAGAATGTGTGTGTGTGTGTGTGTGTATATACACGGGACCTACCACTATGTACACCTATGGGGGGGAGGAATGTGTGTGTATACACGGGACCTACCACTGTGTACACCTATGGGGGAGGAATGTGTGTGTACATACATGGGGCCTACCACTGTGTTCATATGGTGTGTATGCATACCCAAAGGATGTATACACACATGTCCTACACATCTATAGGATGTATACCTACTGGGCCTACACCAGGTGTACCTGTCTATAGGATGTATACATGTACATGGGGCTTAAACCCCTATGGAATGTGTATACACAGATATATAGACATACAGGGCCCACACACTGATATGGTGAATGTGTATATACAGGGACCACACTGCGTTCACCTATATGACAAATAAATACAGGGCCCACCTGTGTATAGGATGTGTATATGCAGAACACATGCTGGAAGTACACAAAAGGGCTCATACCCATAGGATGGATGTCTATATAAAAGGTCTATACGTTGTGTGTTTTACAGTTATAGGACCTAAAAATACAGGGTTCGCACAGCATGTGCTTGTAACTATAGGGTGTGTGTGAAGATATGCAGGGTCTTTGGTTTTTGTGTATACACGCCTATAGCATGAATATACATTATGTTGTCAAAAGTATTGGGACATCTGCCTTTACACACACATGAACTTTAATGGCATCCCAGCCTTATGCTGGCCATACACTATACGAAGAATCGGCCAAACCCCATTTTTGAAAAACGACCGTGCGAGCAAATGATAGTGCCACCATGTAATAACTGATCATTCAGTGGCTAGAAAAATTCTTGCATATACCCAGTGCAGACAGTTTGGATGAGAAACACCATTAACCTTTCAATTTATTGTTCATTCGGCAGAAAATCTCCAAACTTGTCCTTTGTTTTTTCAGCTCAAAAGCATCCCAACGATTATTGTTTTTTTTTTGCCCATTAATTGGCTGAAAAATGAACAAACTGTCTAAATTACCAAATTTCAGACAATTTTTCATATAGTGTATGACAAGCATTGGTCCGTAGGGTTCAATATTGAGTTGGCCCATCCTTTGCAGCTATAGCAGCTTCAACTCTTCTGGGAAGGCCGTCCACCAGGTTTAGGAGTGTGTCTATGGGAATGTTTGGCCATTCTTCCAGAAGTGCATTTGTGAGGTCAGGCACTGATGTTGGACGAGATGTCCTGGCTCGCAGTCTCCACTGTAATTCATCCCAAAGGTGTTCTATCGGGTTGAGGTCAGGACTCTGTGCAGGACAGTCAAGTTCCTCCACCCTGTACTTGCTCATCCATGTCTTTATGGACATACATATGCAGATCTCCCATTCCACCACATCCCAAAGGTTATCTATTGGATTGAGATCCTGTGACGGTGGAAGCCATTGGAGTACAGTGACCTCATTGTCATGTTCAAGAAATCAGTGGTGAGATGATTTGATCTTTGTGAGATGGTGCATCATCCTGCTGGAAGGAGCCATCAGAAGATGGGGACACTGTAGTCATAAAGGGATGAACATGGTCAGAAACAATACTCGGGTAGGCCGTGGGGTTTAAACGATGCTCAATTGGTACCAAGGGGCCCAAAGTGTGCCAATAAAATATCCCCCCCACCATTACACCACCACCAGCCAGAACCATTGATACAAGGCAGGATGGATCCATGCCTTCATGTTGTTTACACCAAATTCTGACCCGACCATCTAAAATGTCTCAACTGAAATCGAGATTCTTCAGACCAGGCAATGTTTTTCCAATCTTCTATTGTCCAATTTTGGTGAGTGTGTGTGTGTGAATTGTAGCCTCAGTTTTCTGTTCTTAGCTGACCCGCTGTGGTCTTCTGCTGCTGCAGCCCATCTGCTTCAAGTTTCAATGTTGTGCGTTCAGAGATGGTATTCTGCATACCTTGGTTATAACGAGGGGTTTGAGTTACTGTCTGCCCATTCTCCTCTGCCATCAACAAGGCATTTTCTTCCACACAACTTCTGCTCACTGGATATTTTCGTTTTTGGACCATTGTCTGTAAACTCGAGAAATAGGTGTGTGTGGTCCAACAACTATGGCATGTTTAACCACTTGCTGACTGTGCCATAGCTGAAAGAAGGCAACAACGCGGTTGTGTTTTTCTGGGTGGATGTCCTCCCAGAATGTTGCTCTCGCGTGCCCCCTGGGGTGTGCTCCCGCAAACATCCGTGACTGCTGGGTCCGGAAGACCTGGCGCATCACGGATCGCTGGTAGCGGCCGTTTACCATTTGATCGATCTGTCAAATGACGGAGCGATCACATGTAAACAAACCAGCTACATGTCATGACACCGGTTTCTCCCTCCCCTCTCTGTACAGATTGGTACAGTGAGAGGCGGAGAGATGGCTGCTCAGTGCCAATACTCTCCCCATACTCCGCAACACTGGTAGTTAAAACTTTTGGACGAAAAAAAATGGGCTAACTTTAGGGCCGGTGCACACAGCGATGCGCGGCGAGGCGTCTCTGACTTGCCTCGCCGCGACCTGCACGGACCTCAGCGGCGACTTGCAGAGGACTTCTGTATAGAAGTCCATGCTAGTCCCCCCCAGAAGTCGCCCCAAAGTAGTACAGGAACCTTTTTTCTGAGTCGGAGCGACTCGAGTCGCTGCTCTCAGAACGGTTCCATTGTACAGAATGGGGGCGACTTGCGGAGGCGAGGCGAGCCGTGTCGCCTCGCCTCGCGTCGCAGTGTGAACCGGCCCTTACTGTTTTAGGTTTTTTTTTTTTTTTTTTTTCTTTTTTTTTTTTTTTTTTTTTTTTTTTTTTTTTAAATCATTTAGTGTATTTTTTTTTCCCCCCAAAAAATGCATTTGAAAGCCCTCTGCGCAAATGCCGTGTGACATAAAATGTTGCAACAACCGCTATTTTATTCCCTAGGATCTCTGCTAAAAAATATATAAAATTTTTTGGGGGTCTAAGTGATTTTCTGGCAGAAAATACAGGACTTTTACTTGTAAGCAACAAGTGTCGGAAAATATTTAGTTTATAAATGGTTAAACTGAGAACTTCTACACACAGAGATGAGTTCATTCATTCAAGTGTAAACATTGTGTCTTTTTGCTCTTTTTCTTGGCTGACTGCCCAGAGAGGAGGAAAGTCTTTGGCCTCATGCACACGAGACGCAGTTAAACGCATGTTCAGATGCAGTTGGACACTTTTTTCAACTGCCCCTGAACTCATTCAATGTTATCCTATGTGTCCATGCACACAGTCTAGTTTTTTGCCGTTTTTATGCAGTTGCGTTTAACCTCGTTTTTCCAGAAGCAAAAAAATGGGTTCAGACGCAAAAATTTCCACGTTTCAGACGCAAAACGCGGCGCCCGTTTGCGTTTATATGCGTTTTTAAAGGAACCCAATTTTTTGGACCTGAAATATGATCTGAGAATGACATTTTGTGACCCGAGATAGGGGGCCCCAAAGTCGGGTCACAAAATGTCATGCACTTTTCTGCATCAGAGAATGACATTTTGTGACCCGAATTTGGGGGCCCATATCTTGGGGCCAATTATTGCCAGGAACCCCAAATTTGGTATGCAGATACTGTGGATCTAGCACTACAACATGTTAAAAATATATTAAAAAATTGGCCAAATAAATTTAAAACAATTATAAAAAATCTAATTAACATAGATTTGCTTTTAAATAAAACAATTTGAAACTAGAAAAAATGAATAAAAACATATATTAAGATTAAAAAATAAATAATTAACTATTTTAATATTGTTTTATATTAGAAATAATGAAAACATGTTAAAAATTGCCACAAGAAAATTTTAGATATTTAAAAAAATTGGATAATTTGCTATAAATAGACATTTTTTTTTTTTTTAAATAAAGGACAGAGAAAAAAATTCATTTGTACATCTATGGATAAATATGTTTTATAAATATATACACATACCTGATCGTTACCAACAGACGTTCCTCTGGTGACACACTGTTTCTCATATTGGTGTCCACGAATGTCAGACCGGGTCGTACTTTTTCTAAGAGCAAATCAAATGTGACAATGGACATCCGGCTAAAATTAAACTTGTCGGGGTAGGTACACAGCTGCACATACATGTTTGTGAAATATCCAACGGACATTCGCTGTCCCATCAACGGATGTGTCCAATATCGATGAGCTCTGACTCTGGACCTCTCACGAAATTTGCGACGACGTTGCTGTCTCAAGAGCAACATCAGGAGCATTTCCTGACATGTATTCAATATGGGATCCATTTCAAAATATATACCACAGAAAGAGAGGCAAATGCAAGTGTACAAATGCTCTCTATGCTGCTGCTTCTCACTCTGATCAAAATAGCATAAATAGTTAAAAAAACATGCTTTTGAGAGCTTGGGGAGGGTCTACATGATGTTATCTTTATAAACGCAAACGCGCCTAAACGCGTCATGCAAACGCGGCAAAACGCGCGTTTCAGCTTTTTTTGAGCAGAGTTTTCACCTGCGTCTCGTGTGCATGAGGCCTTTCTATGAAGACTCAGGCAACTTGCACTGACTTCTATTACAGAAGTCATTTCCAAGTCGCGCTGTTCTAAATCGGCCTTTTTATCAGCTCAATCAGCCGATGCCGATTAATTAAAAAACTGCAAATATCGGTCGACCTCTATTTAAGTGCCCAGTGGTTAAAGTCCCGTAAAGCTGTGTTCTGTCTTGGGGGTGAAATTAAAAGGCAGCAGCTACAGATACTGTAGCTGCTTACTTTTACCTGTCCTGGAAGCCTGCGATGTTTGCACCCCAGCTGATCTTCAGATCGACTGTTGGGTGCAGCCACCGTTCTAGGTAAGGGAACCTGGCCGTGAAGCCAAATGTGCATGCTCAGCGTATGGAGGAAGGAGGAGGGGTGCGGACTTCCCGGAGATCGAGCTGTGGGGCAGGTGACCTGTCAAAAACAGGTTTCCGTTCTGTTTCCTCACCCTGAAAGGTGCCAAATGTGACACCTGAGGGGTTGGAGGAAGCGATTAAGTGGAAGTTCCAATTTTGGGTGGAACTCTGCTTTAGATCCTCTTTCTTCTCCATTCTGATGCTTGGTTTACACTTCAGCAAGTTGTCTTCGCCATGTCTAGATGCCTAAATGTATTGAGTTGCTGCTGTGTGATTGGCTGATTAGCAATTTGTTGCCAAGCAATTGAACAGGTGTTGCTAATAAAGTGGCCAATGAGTGTATAATTTGGACCCATAAATAGTATACACACCCCTATGTATAAATGTGTATATACCGGGCCCATTTATAGTATATGTGGACATACACACCTATGGACAGTGTGTGTATATTCAGACCCGTGTATGCTATATACACAACTAAAGGTTTGTGGGTGTATACAGGGCCTGTATGTAGTTCATCTATGCACCTATAGAATCCATATACTGTGTGTATGCACATCCACAATGTCCATGCACCATGTGTTAACCCCCATAGAACACACACACACACACACACACACACACGGCCCATGTAAAATATGAAAACACGGGTCCCATTCTCACCTCCCTTTTTCTTTTTTTTTGCTTTTTACGCACGCTTTTATTTGTGCATGTTTTTTTTTTTTTTTTTTTTGCTCGACATTCCTGCAATTGTTGTTCTAATAGGCTGCCCTACGTGTACCAAATGCGAAAACGTAGCTCATGCAGCTTTTTTACTGTGCGTTTTGGTGTGTCTTTATACATGGCAAAACACACATCTTGCATTTGAGGTGCCATTCAATCCTGGTTCACACCAGTGTAACTTGTCATGCTACTTGACAGTTGAAATTCGTACCCCATTTGCAGCAATGGAATAGTTCAAATTGCTGCAACTCAGAAAAAGGTTCCTGCACAATTTCTGTGCGATTCAAGTGTGACTTGCATTGACATCTATTAACGTGCCCGGATGTCAGCAAGCTGCACATGAAATCACACTGCTAGTTGGCTATGAAATTGCACTGAAGTAGCACAACTTTAAAGCTGCATTGGTGTGAACCAGGGTTAACATTGAATGGCACCACAAACGCAAAACAAGTTTTTAGGGATTTTTTTTTTTTTTTTAATATGCAGGTGTGATTGGAGCCTTACGCTTCATGTACACACTAGCCCACACTGGCAGCTCCTAAAATTGGGTTTATGAATTTTTGGTGGTGTGTGTTTGTTTTTTTGTTTTTTTTGCCAAAGCTCCTAAACTCAGCTCTATAAAAGCCAAAAACGTGCCGCGTTTTGCTTTTTCCTGCAGCCAAACTTTTTCCACTCATGGTTAGAGCCAGTTCACGCTGGGACGACTTAGCCGCCTGACAAGTCGCGCCCCGTTCTGTACAATGGAACTGTTCTAATAGGAGCGACCCAAGTAACTCCGACTTAGAAAAAGGTACTACTTTGGGGGTGACTTGAGCCGACTTGCATTGACTTCTATATAGAAGTCGTTTTGCAAGTTGCCGCTGCTGTCGTGTGCATGTCGCCTGAGGCAGTCGTGCTGCCTCATTGTGAACCGGCTCTTAGTGTTTGGCTGAACCCATTTATTATCAATCATATGTGTTTACTCTTTTTAAATCATAATCACAAATGACCCTGATCAAAAGTTTACATACCCCGGTTCTTAAAGTGGTTGTAAACCCTTACAAACCACTTTGACCTACAGGTAAGCCTAGATTAAGGCTTATCTGTAGGTCCAAGCAATATCTCCTAAACCTATATGGTTTAGGAGATATTTGCCCGAAAACGCCGTAGACAGCGGCGTGCAGGCGTACTGAGCGCGGCTTTCTCAGCGATGGAGCTTCCGCGCGTGTCGGCTCCCGTGCGCATGCGCGGGAGTGACGTCATCGTGGCTTCGCCGAATGACAGCGGCGGAGCTGCGAGACCCCACCCACAAGATGGATGCAGAGGACTACAGGGGACAGCGGCGAGTTTGCTGGCTCCTGTGTCAGGTAAGTGACACATAATGGGCTACTATGCGATGCATAGTAGTCCATTATGCTTTGCCTTTGCAGGGAATGAAAGAGGAAGTAAACTCATCAGGGTTTACTTCCTCTTTAATGCCGTGTATTGCCCTTTTTAACATCAATGACAGCTTGAAGTCTTTTGTGGTATTTGTGGATGAGGCTCTTTATCTTCTCAGATGGTAAAGCTGCCCATTCCTCTTGGCAAAAAGCCTCCGGTTCCTGTAAATTCTTGGGCTGTCTTCCATGAACTGCATGTTTGAGATCTCCCCAGAGGGGCTCAATGATATTGAGGTCAGGAGACAGAGATGGCCACTCCAGAACCTTCACTTTATTCTGCTGTAGCCAATGACAGGTAGACTTGGCCTTGTTTTTTGGATTGTCATGTTGGAATGTCCAAGTACGTCCCTTGTACAGCTTCCTGGCTGATGAATGCAAACGTTTCTCCAGTATTTTGTGATAACATACTGCATTCATCTTGCCATCAATTTTGACCAAATTTTCCTGTGTCTTTGTAGCTCACACATCCCCCAAAACATCAGCGATCCACCTCCGTGTTTCACAGTAGGAATGGTGGACCTTTCATCATAGGCCTTGTTGACTCTCCAAATGTAGCGTTTATGGTTGTGGCCAAAAAGCTACATTTTTATTTATTTTTTCTCATCACTCCAAATGACTTTGTGCCAGAAGGTTTGAGGCTTGTCTCTGCTGTTTGGCATATTGTAAGTCGGGATATTTTGAGCCATTCACATAGTAATGGCTTTCTTCTGGCGACTCGACCATGCAGCCCATCTTTTTTCAAGTGCCTTCTTATTGTGCATCTTAAAACAGCCACACCGCATGTTTTCAGAGAGTCCTGTATTTCACCTGAAGTTATTTGTGGGTTTTTCTTTGCATCTCAAACAATTTTCCTGACAGCCGTGAATGACATTTTAGTTGGTCTACCTGACCGTGGTTTGGTTTCAACAGAACACCTCATTTTACACTTGATTAGAGTCTGAACACTGCTGATTGACATTCTCAATTCCTTGTATATATATTTTTTTTATATCCCTTTCCTGTTTTATGCAGTTCAACTAGCTTTTCCCACAGATCGTTTGCCAATTCTTTTACTTTCCCATGACTCAGAATCCAGAAACGTCAGTGCAGCACTGGATGAAAGATGCAAGGGTCTGTCAGGAGTCCAGAAACTCATTGACCTTTTATAAACACACAATTACAAGCAAACAGATCACAGGTGAGGATGGTTACCTTTTAATAGCCATTCAAACCCCTTTGTGTCAACTTGTGTGCATGTTATCAGGCCAAAATCGCCAGGGTATGTAAACTTTTGATCATTTGGGTAGTTTCTGTTGTGTTTATGATTTTAAAAAGAGTAAACACAGTTGATTGATAATAAATGGCTTTAGCCAAACAGTAACCATGAGTGAAAAAAATGTCATGTTATTATTCATATTCTCTAAAAGATGGCCAAGAAATTTAATTCTGCCAGGGTATGTAAACTTATGAGCACAACTATGTATATATTTTATCATAAAAAAAAAAAAAAAAAAAAATATTCTCGGTACTATGCCTTTATTGGACCTGATGGATTAAGGGCCAGTTCACACCATATGCAGTCCAGTGCATGTGTTTTTTTTATTTATTTATTTATTTATTTTTTTTCCCTGTTTCAAAAACACACATGGAAAGTAGATAATAATATGGTTTCCATTGGCATAGTTCACACCAGTGTGGTCAGTTCCAGGGCTCTCCAGTTCCAGAAAAATGTAGAACCGCTTCAAAAACGCACTGGAACACATGAAAAACGCACCGGACCTTAGCACAGTGAAAACACAGAAAAAAATAGGAAAAATTGCCTCTGGAAATGCATTAAAAACACAATGTGTTGAAAACATGCATGCAGAAACGCACCCGGAAGGGATCTGGAGTGCCTTCTTGTGGTTTGAAGAAAGGGCTTGTTCACGTCACAAAAACGCATTCCAGATCTGTTCCGGATACGTTTTTGCAAGCGCGTTTTTTTTTTTAATGCATTTTTGACGCATTCCAGTGTTTTTGATGCCTTCCAGATGCTTCTTTCCTTTTGCTGTACTGGGGTCCGGTGCATTTTTAATGTGTTCCAGTGCATTCCTGTTAGGGGTCAACCGATATAGTTTTTTCAGGGCCGATACGATACCGATTAATTTTTTTCCGGCTGCCTTTCAGGCTGATATCAGATGCCGATATTCTGTAGATTTAAACTTTTTATGTTTACATGATCCTTTTTAATTTTATTTTTTATCAGGAATGTAAATTTCATTTGTGGCAGTAACAGGTATTCATTATGGAGGGATCTGGGGTCTATAAGACACCAAACCCTACCTCTGCAGTTGAAATTATTCAAAAACGTCAAGATCTGCGTTTTTTTTTTTTTTTTTTTTTTTTTTTTATATATATAATACTTTTCTACTTTTTAAAACTGGGGCCTTTAGGATGCCAGTAATCCAGAAGTGATGTCATGACATTGCTTTCGGGATACTAGATCCGAGACCTGAACAAAGCCGATCTGCTTTGTTTGGGTCTTCAGCCAGCCAACGGACGTGTCAGGTGGTCGCTCGGGGCTCCTGGTGGGACAGGAGAATTTTAGTAACTGCAACCATTTTTATACAGTTCACCCCCCCCCCCCCCCCCCCACACACATTTTCAGGGGCTCAAATGTAATTGGACAGATGAATATCATAAATAAAATGTTAATTTTTTATATTTTGTTGAGAATCCTTTACTGGAAATGACTGCAATCTGGAACCCATGGATGTTACTAAAGTCTGGGTTTCCTCCTTATTGATGCTTTGCCAGGCTCTAACTTTCAGTTTTACTTTGTGGGTCTTTCTGCCTTTCTTGTTTTGCCTTCAGCAAGTGAAATGTGTGCACAATTGGGTTGAGATCAGGTGATTGATTCAGCCATTGCATAATATTTCACTTCTTTTCCTTCAAAAGCTCCTGGGTTACTTTTGCAGCATGTTTTTGGATTATTGTCCATCTGTACTGTGAAGTGCCATCCAATCAACTTTGCTGCATTTGGCTGAATCTGAGCTGATACTATATCTCTAAACACTGCAGAATTCATCCGGCTGCTTCAGTCTTCCGTCTTCTGTCACATCATCAATAAACACCAATGACCCAGTGCCACTGGAAGCCATGCCTGCCCATGCCATCACACTGCCTCCATCGTGTTTTACAGAGGACGTTGTCTGCTTTGGATCATGAGCTGTTCCAAGCCTTCCCCACACTTTTTCTTCCCGTGATTCTGGTACAGAGTAATCTTAGTTCCATCCATCCATCCATCCAAAGAATGCTTTTCCAGAACTGGTCTGGCTTATGAATGGTTTGCACCTTGTGGTGAACACTCTGTATTTGCTCTCGTGACGTTTTCTCTTGATTTTAGACTTTGACAATAATACACCCACCTCCTGGAGAGTGTACTTCACTTGTCTTGATGTTGTGAATGGATTTTTCTTTACCATAGAGAGGATCCTGCGATCATCCACCATTCTTGTCATTCGTGGAAGTCCAGGCCTTTTTATGTTGCTGAGCTCACCAGTGCGTTCTTCTTTCCTCAGAATGTACCAACTAGTGATTTGGCCGCTCCTAATAATGCTGCTATCCCATGGATTTGTTTAGTTTTTGAAGCTTTACAATGGCCGTTTCACTTGCATGGGCAGCTCCTTTGAATGCATGATGTAAGTTCACAGCAATAGATTCCGAATGCAAATACCACATAAGAGCTCATACACACTATTCGATTTTTTTTTTTTTTTTTATTTGCAGATTTTGTCTTCTGATTTACCATAACCATATAATACAAAGGCAAACCTTAATGCCGCATACACGCGATTGGAATTTCAGCCAGCAAAAGACAGATGAGAGCTTTTCATGGGAAAATGCAACCATGTGTACTGTAGGCTTCATCGGAATTTAGCTGGCCGAATTCCCGCCAGTAATAATTTGAGAGCATGTTCTCAATTTTCCAGACAGAAAAACTTTCTGTTGGAAGTTTCGATTGTGTGTATGCAATTCCAATGCGCAAAAAATCACGCATGCTCAGATTCAACTACGAGATGGAAGCTATTGGCTACTGGCTATTGAACTTCCTTTTTCTAGTCCCGTCGTACGTGTTGTACGTCAGTGTTCTTGGCAGTCAGAATTTGGTGTGACCGCGTGTAGGCAAGACAGCTTGAGCAGAATTCCGTTGGGAAAACCATCAGACCTTTTTCTGTGTGTGTGTATATATAATATTATATATGAGTTTCAATTTGTATGCAATCAGGCAGGCCCTTGCACTACATGGTTTTGGTAAATCTGAAGACAAAAATTAGCAGAAAATCTTAACTGTGTGTGTGTGTATGGAGTCTAAAGGCCCGTACACACGGTCGGACTTTTTGACAACAAACATGCAAATTAGCTGTTTTGGAGCAACATCCGACTGTGTGTACGCTCCATCGGACAAACTTTTTCTGTTTTCATCGGACTTTTGTTGGCTGTGCGAACGGACAAACTTTCTGGCAACAAAAGTCCGATGGAGCAAAGTCCGACCGTGTGTATGCAAAAGCATCGGACTTTTGTACAAGGTACAAACACGCATGCTCAGAACCAAAGCAAAAGATCAAACTACAATACAGAAGTTGACCAAAGGTGGCGCTGGAGTCATTGAACGTCCTCTTTTGAAGTGGCGTCAGTACGTTGTGATGTCACTACGTTCGTGTTTGTTGTCAAAGTCAGACCGTGTGTATGCAATACAAACTTGTGGACCACGCCCTTTGTACAAAAGTCCACGGAAAAGTTTGTACAAAGTCCGACCGTGTGTATGAGGCTTTAGAATCAATTCCAGGCCTTTTACCTGCTTAATTGACTCAGGAATAATGGAGTAGCCCACACCTGGCCATGAAACGGCTTTTGATTCAATTATCTAATTACTTTTGGTCCCTAGAAAAATGGGGTGGGGGTGGCTAATCTTAAGAGCTTTAATTCCTAAACCCTTCCTCCAATTTGGATATACATACCCTCAAATTAAACCCAAGAGTGCGCCCTTTCAGCCCATATCCATTATAGAACTATACCTTGTAAGGGGTCGACCAATTATCAGTGTGGCCAATATTCACTTTTTTTGAAACATTAGTCACAAACTTACCGATAATTGCGTCAAGTGGTTGTCCGCCGGCTGGCCGAAGACCCGAACAAAGCAGACCGGCTTTATTCAGGTCTCTGATCTAGTATCCTGGAAGCGATGTCATTGCATCACTTCCGGATTACTGGCTTCCTAAAGACACCAGTTTAAAAAAAAAAAAAAAAAAAAAAAGTATTCAAAAACACAGATCTTGATGTTTTTAATACTTTCAATTGCAATTGCAGATGAGGGGTTTGGGGTCTTATAGACCCCAGATCTCTCCATAAAGAGTAGCTGTTATGCCTTGCTCGTTGTCCGTGACTTGCTACAACGTTAGTAAAAATTATTTCCGGTAGAGGTGCACCGACTATATTGGTGCCAAATATATATATATATATATATATATATATATATATATATATATATATATATATATATATAATTCGACTTTTTAATTAATATCATGAATTTAAGTGAATATGAATTGTTTTTTTTCAGCCATTATAGGTACCTTTACCGCAAGAAAAATGTATCCCTTTAAATTCTATGTATGTCTTCATTGGTCCATTGCACTTCCATTGTGGTGTTTAAAAATCTTGCTTGCTGCCGGTTCACACCATATGCAGTCCAGTGCGTTTTTTATTCGGCATCAGAAATGCATGGATAGCGGGCTATGTGGTATCCAATGTTATTGCAGTCAGTTCCAGTTGCAGGGAAAAAAGTAGAATATTCTGCATTTTTTTTTTTTTTTTTCTTCTGCACTGAACTCTATTGGAATGCAATAAAACTAATCCCGAACACACATCCCCATTTAAGGTAAAGCTCTGGGGCAAAATGCACTGGAAAGCATCAAAAACATGAATGAAGAAATGCATCTGGACTGTGTTTTTATGATATTTACTAGCCCTGAAAATGCAACAAGAATGCATCAATAACACAATCGTGTTTCATTTTTGATAGGGTTTTTGAGCCACCTGACCTATGATAACACACCATAAGCACAGTAAAATTGCAGCAAAATCTCCTGTTGCCACCAAATCTCTTTGAAGAAGTGAATCACCAGGCAGCTGTGTTTGGACTGGATGAATTGTCATGTATGTGTGGGGATCAAGCTGTCACATTTAGCACTCTCTCTTAGCTTTCATCATATTGAGGGGGAGGGGTGAGGGTTAGGATTCATGTACACAAGACATTTTTACAACCTTCCCTTGAACGATTTAACTTGACAAATAGTAACCCACGTTTAAAATGCCAGTTTTTGGCTCATTTTGCCGTGTTTGCGTTTAATAAATATATATAATTTATTTTTTTAAATGGCCAAAAATGGAAACCGCCTGTAAACAAAATGCGGCTAAACAAGAGTTTTAGGGCCGGTTCACACTGCGGGCGATGCGAGGCGACACCGACTTGCCTCGCCGCGACCTGCCGCGACCTCAGCGGCGATTTGAAAATGACTTCTGTATAGAAGTCAATGCAAGTCGCCCTGAGGTCGCCCAGAAGTAGTACAGGAACCTTTTTTCTGAGTCGGAGCGACTCGAGTCGCTCCTCTCAGAACGGTTCCATTGTACAGAACGGGGGCGACTTGTCAGATTGCGGCGAGGCAAGTCGTGTCGCCTCGCATCGCCCGCAGTGTGAACCGCCCCTTACTGTGTCTTAGGGCTGCAACTAACGATTATTTTCATAATCGATTAGTTGGCCCATTTATTGTTTTGATCGGTTTATAACCTTTAAACAAAAAAAAAAAAAAAAAAGTGGGTCAAATTGACGTTCATTTACAACCACAGTGACGGGAAAATTTGGAAAATAGAAAACTTCTTAGTCAAAGGAATTTACAGACAGTGTATGTGGTATTTGTTCCGAAATGAACTGAAAATGTCAAACAAAATTCTTTCATTCAGTGAATGTACAAAGATTTTTAATCTGAATATTCTCAAGTGAAAATTGATCCGTGTGGCCAGCATAAGGCTCGGTACACACCTATGCAGTTTTTACTTTTGATCTGTTTCTGCAGTGCTTTTTGCTGTGCGTTTAGATTTTTGCGCACGTGATTTTACTGCAATTTGCGTTTTTGCATTTTTATTTTTTTTGGGCAGATTAAAAAACACAAACTGCTGCAAAAACGCATTACATTCTTTTCTGCAGCTTCTCCATTGAAGTGTATTGAAGCAAAAACACAGTTTTGCGTTAAAAGTCCTTGACCCTTTTCAAATATGCAGTGGCTGGAAAAAGCACAGATCTGAACGTGTACTATAGGAAACCATGTAAATGAACTGTAGTGCATTTCTGCAAAAATCACCAATAAACATATAGATGTGAACCAGGCCTAAGACGTTTAGGAACATAATGGGGTTAAAAAGACTAAAATTAGCCCTTTATAGTACAAAAAAGCAGATAATCACTACTGGAAGGGGTTCATTTTTTTACTGTAGAACAGTGAAAGTAATATTTACGGTATATTTTTGTACTATAAAGGGCTCATTTTAGTATTTTTTTTTTTTTTAATTTACTTTTTTAAACCCATTAGGTTACTGGCCGATTAATCGATTAATTTCATAATCGATTAGTTGTTGATTAATCGATTAGTTGTTTCAGCCCTACTGCATCTGTTTACCAGCAGCAGTGTGTATGAGGCCTTACTGAACTGCAGGAATTAAGTGTGTATTCTATGGGCTGAAAATGAAGTGTAAGGCTGGATTCACACCTATGCATTTTTAGTGCTTTTTGCAGATTTGCAATACAGTCAATTTAACATGGTTTCCTATGGAACATGATCTGTAGTGCAAATCTGCAAAAAGCACAAAAAATGCATAGGTGTGAATCCAGCCTTAGGTCAGATGAGATGCAGCAGTTCTGAACTGCGAGCTCCATTATCAAGAGTCTTTTACTTAGTGTATCATTGCTGTGATTGGATCACATGACCTAGAAACTGCAACACAACCTGCCTTTTCCAGCTTTTTGGTACATTCTGGCTATTTGCTTACACTGTGATCCCTTGCTAATGACTGCACACCACAGTGTATAACATAGGCTCTTTTTTTATTTATTTTTTATTTTTTACTTTACTGTTTGCGCTGAAGTGCCTTGCAATGACTTACAACGGGTTGAAATGCTCCGCGCAAAAATAGAACTTTTTTTTTTTTTCTGCTTCAGAATCAAGCTATAGAACACAAGGAAAATCATGTTGTGTTTGCGTTGGGACTTTATTAGGGAATGCTTCCCAATGCAGCTGAGCAGGGCTGGTGTAAATGATCCCTAAAGTCGATTTCCAGCCAAACCTGTAACTTTTTTTTTTCTTTTTGTCTTTTTTATTTATTTATTTTTTCCGTACACACGAGCGGATTTTCCATCGGGAAAAAAACTAGGAATGTTTTTTCCGAAAGAATTATGCTCAAGCTTGGCTTGCATACACACGGTCACACAAGTTCTCTGAACTTTCGGCCTCCAAGAACGCGGTGACGTACAACACTACGACGAGCCGAGAAAATTAAGTTTGATGCTTCTGAGCATGCGTCAAATTGTTTCCGAGCATGTGTTGGAATTTTGCGCGTTGGAATTTGTACAGACAATAGGAATTTCTTATCTGAACTTTTTCCGACCTAAAAATTGAGAACCTGTTCTCAATCTTTTGCTGCCTGGAATTCTGCCAGCAAAAGTCCGATGGCGCATACACATAGTCAGAATTTTTGAACAAAAGCTCACATCCAACTTTTGCTGGCAGAATTTCCGATAGTGTGTGTGTGGGGCTTTTGGGCATAGTAAACATATTTCGTCTGGCAGGGGAAAAAATGACGACGGTTATTGTCATAGGTTTGGATCCTCTTCAAAGCTGGCCATACATGGGTCGCATTACGAAGATGTTTTCTTTTGAAATTCGCACCATTTGTAGGCTGCAGCAATGGCCGATTTTTGTGCGCCAATTGAATTTCAGTGATTGGGCATGTTGGACATTTTTTTTTTTTTTTTTAAACCATTGAATCTGATCAATGACAGGAAAATCGTACGAGAAATATAATCGGGAAAAGAAGATTCCCGGCTATGAAAATTCTTTTCTGTAGCAACATGAGGTGGAATTGAAGGCTTGGTTGTTCGAATTTTGAAATCAATGGTGGCACCATCAGATCACAATTTCTGATTTTCAAAAGAACCCATGTATGTTCTGCACAAGAATAACTTTATTTTTTCACGTTGCTGTATTGTCACACATCTATTTTCCTCAGTCATTTCACAATAGGGTGCTCATTTACCAAAAAAGTAGTATTCTGCCTCTCAACCAGATAGTATTCCATAGGGAAGGATTAGAACACCTTTTAGGTTTCTATTGCTGTTTGCATCCCCTCTGGGGGAGATTCATGCCCTCTATTTTTCCTGTAGAGGGAGAAAAAATATGAGGGGAAATCTAAAATCTTTTGCAGCTTGCCGAACACTATCAGATTTTAATTTTAATTCTTTGTTTATGAACATTTGTTTTGTGGGGGTCAAATGCATGTTTTTTTTAACCGCAGTGACAAGAGAATTCAAAGAAGCAGGATGGATTTGTGTGTGTTTTTTGTTTTGTTTTTTAAACAAATTTTTTTTTTTTTTTTTAAAGGTGTTTATTTAAAATTTTCAACATACAGCACATAAAACAATCAGTATACATGTGGAATTGTCTCCCTCCAGAGGTGCATACAGAGGTATCGATGAAGATACCCCGCTGGAGTAAACAAAACTGTTACTGTTATATGCTAAAACACAGAAAAACCCCCAACAAAACAAAGACACAACAACGGACATACAGGCATTCCCACACACACACACACACACACACACACACACATTTTTAAACAAATTTCTAACAGTGAGCGTGTTTTTCATTCATAAAAATCCATTTATTCCAAAATCTAATGGTAAAAGCATACAAAATTTTGAATTACATTAGTAAAGTTACCTAATATACTAAGAATTTTCCTGCAAATGTTTGTACAAAAGTTTATATCTTCCGAATGCGGATACCTGTTTCAGTGACTGCTAAGATGAATTCACCTCTTTTCAAAGCGATTTTATCAGAGTTCCTGTTGCATAGGTGCATCGGGTGCAAAAATACAGATTTACTGTATATTGTGTGTTAAACTTTAGCTTTTAAAGTATATGTATAGCGTAAACTTTTTTTTTTTCTTAATTGTGCAGAGCACAAGCTCCGTTAATCAAGATCGTGAATTATATGCTGTCACTATTAGGCAGGCCATACATTATAAATGTGTGTGGTGTTTTTTTATTTATTTATTTATTTATTTTTATTTTTTTTCGTTAAAGGGGATTGAATGAAAAATATGACCTGTTTTCCCCATCCACAGACTCAATGTGGATGGGGGAAATCCTTCCTGCCGGGTTCCCCGCTGTCAGACGGTTCCTTCCCCACAGATAGTTTTGTGTGTGTCATTGGGAGAATGTGTGACCTCCCTACTAAAAGCATATTTATGACTTTTAAATCAGCTTCTACCTGGAATATCACAAAGACTATACTTGGTTCTTCACGGGGAGAAGTCCTTTCTCCAGCTACTGTGAGTCGGTACTGGAATCTGCATTTTGTACTCAACCTTGGGACTGCAGTACGGCATGATGCAGTTAGCCGCAGAGTGCTCTACATGTCTAGGGCAGTGACAGTGTGCATCATATAATTGGGTGCAACAATTCCTCTATAGAGGAAGATGTACACCTGCCAAAAATGGGCAAAGCAGGCTCCCATCTGGTGAATTTCCTCCCAGGAGCCAGTACCCTGGTGTGGTGATGCTGTGGCATTTTTAAATAGTTTTTCATGGCCATGACATTTTTGGAACCGCTTTTAAACAGTTTGTCGTGGCCATATAGTAACGTGTACCACATTCACATAGTGGGGAGATCCTGGTGCAACCATTGCAAACCATTCAGCAGACATGCAATGACCTCTACTTGCGCATAGGCCTGTCTCCTGTTGGAGTTACTACAACCCTCCTTAAAGCTGTAGGTGTTTTTTTTATTTTTTTTTGAGCACATTGTTCTGCCACTAACAAGTTAAATTACAGCTGTGACTCTACCATTCTTCAAATTGTGGCCCAGGTCTGTGCATCAGCTTCACTGGCTTATCCAACAGCCTTCAGTTGTGTAACACAGGACTGCTGCACCCCTAGTGCTCTGCAGCAATAGGTTATGAGTAACCCTCTGGGGATCCCCTTGTCCTCGTGACATATGTCAAGAATAAGGGAAATGGGATGAATGAGGCAGGCCAGCACACATTGTGCAGAGGTCCATGATGAGGTTATTCAGGGTTCCTGGTCTTGTTACTTTGGACCTCAGTTTTCACACCTTGGTGTCTCTCCCCTTATTGCTTCGGGCAACCCCCATTCCTCCTTTTTATTAGAAGGGAATTTCTGACTCTTTGCCAGACCTGATGAGAAAAGTCACTGCGCTACTAAAGACTGTAGGATATACAAGGCGTAAGTATCGCCAGCCGATGTCCCCTGCTGAATTATTGTCCAACTTCTCTATCATGGCATCTTCCCAGTGAAGATGAGGAAGTGGAAAGTGATTCCTTGAAGTCTGAGAACTCCTCCCAGAAGGACGGGTAGTTGCCCTCAATCTCCCCAAAGCTGAAAGAAACTCTTAAGGATTTGGTGGACAATGTAGGCTCCTGTTTAAGGCAGGAGTTGTCTCTACCTTCTGGACCTAAGACTCTCTTGCACTGTCAAGATCGGCAATGAAACAGTTGATGGTGTCTATGGCTGTTTATCAAACCCTGATAGCCTGGGCTAAGCACATGGCATGCAACTTGAGATTGATTCTGATGGATCCCTTGGTACCCAAAAATCAGGTCTTTTCAGTAGCCTTGTGTTACTGCGTAGATGGTTTGGTGGACTCCCTGTGACAATTCTCACCTAGCTTTTTGTCGCTTTAGATGTGCAGGATTCTCTGTCTCTGAGCACATGTTCCACAACAATTCTGCAAGAAATGTTTAGAAAGGATTCTGTTTGACCCTGATCGGCTCTTTGGAAAATCCTTAGAAAAAGGACTCAACATTTCTGTCTTTGCTGTGAGATTTCATGGCCCTTCAGACTGCCTTGCAGCGTCACTCTTCAGGAGTGATTGTTTCAGTTCCCTTGGAAAAAAGTTTAAGGCCCGGTTCACACCTATTCAAATTCACATGACATTTTAAAATTCGTTCATTTGACGCTGGTTCACATGTATGCGTTGCATTTGCACTCCGCATTGCCTAAATGTGTTTTCTGGGCATTGCGGTGTGAATTGCAAGCCCATTATCTTCTATGGAAACGCATCTGATTTGCAGATGTATTCCGTTGTGAACACGATAAAATCCTGATGTAGAACTGACCTGATACTGATGCAATCCTGACCTAATCAAAAACTGACGTGAAACACTGAACAACTCATTTTTTCTCATCGCAGGGAAACCTGAGCTTATATTTGCACTGTGTGAACCGGGTCTATAGGGTTATTTTTTTTTTTTTTTTTCCCCAAACCTGCTTATAGTCCCAAAGCCCTATAGGGGCATCCACCTCATTTTAGACCTGAAGGTCCTCAAAAGGCACATTCCAGACTTGTCCACAGTCCGTGTTCCTGGAGTAAACTGTTATCAAGCAGACTTGCTCCGTTGCCAGCACCTAAATGTGGGGTAAAGGTTTCTTCTGGTACATCTGTCACAATTGTTGGATGCTGGATGTGGACCTGTTGCCATCTCACTTCAACAACAAAGGTGGACTGGTTTGGGGCCATGTTTCAAGGTCCTTCTTTTGATGCCTATGGGATCAGTTCCAGCTTGTGTATATACCTTCCTTCCACTACTGATTCTTCCTAGGCTGCTTTGCAGATAGAGGTCATTCTGGTAATCTTTGCAGCACCACATTGGCCCATAAGAACTTGGTACACTGTTATTCTCCAAGTTCTGAGACACATTCTGTGGGTACCTCCTTTCTCAATGACCAGCTTACCATCCTTCTTCACGTTCACTGGCTCATAGGTTTTATAGTTGTCTGTGACTCCACTCGGGAGATTTCACATCACTTCGTGTTCCTGTAACTGCCGGTTCACACAGCGGGCGACACGACTCGCCTCGCTCTCGCAAGTCGCCCCCGTTCTGTACAATGGAACCGTTCTGAGAGGAGCGACTCAAGTCGCTCCGACTCAGAAAAAAGGTTCCTGTACTACTTTTGGGCGACCTCGGGGCGACTTGCATTGACTTCTATACAGAAGTCATTTGCAAGTCGCCGCTGAGGCCGCGGCAGGTCGCGGCGAGCCAAGTCGGAGTCGCCTCGCCTGCTGTGTGAACCGGCCCGTGTCCAAGTTGCCTCACTCAAGTCGCCTACAAGTCGTGTTGCCCCTGTGTGAACGGACCCTATCACACTGTCAGAAAGTGAAGAGATATTTCCCCAGAGCAGTTTAAACAGGCTTTTTGTGCTGATTAGCTGGAAAGTGTGGTGGAATTGTTTTGTATTGATCCTTCCAGGGATAATAGACACCCATTTAACCACTTGCTTACTGGGCACTTAAACCCCCTCAGTCCCAGACCAATTTTCAGCTTTCAGCGCTGATGCACTTTGAATGACAATTGCGCGGGCATACAACACTGTACCCAAATGAAATTTTTATCATTTTTTTTCCCACAAATAGAGCTTTCTTTTGGTGGTATTTAGTTACAGCTCAGAGTTTTTTATTTTTTGCTAAACAAACAAAAAAAGATGCAAAAAAATAAAATCATGTTTTAATAGTTTGTTATAAAATTTTGCAAACGGGTCATTTTTCTCCTTCATTGAAGTGCGCTGATTAGGCGGCACTGATGGGCTGCATTGGTGGGCACTGATGGGCTGCATTGGTGGGCACTGATGGGCTGCATTGGTGGGCACTGATGGGCTGCATTGGTGGGCACTGATGGGCTGCATTGGTGGGCACTGATAGGCATAGTTAAGGCGGCACTAATAGGCACAGATAAGGCGGCACTGATGGGCACAGATAAGATGGCACGGATGGGTGGCACGGATGGGTGGCACGGATGGGCACTGATAGGTACCACAGATAGATGGGACTGATGGGCACTGATAGGCGGCACTGCTGGGCACTGCTGGGCGGCACTGCTGGGCACTGATGGGCGGCACTGGGGTGCAGCACCTTTGAGGCAGATTGGGTGGCACTGTGGGGTGGCACTGTGGGTGGCACTGGGCACTATGGGCACTGACGGGGGGCACTTACTTTTGCTTTTTATTTTACTTCAGGATGGCACTGCGGGAGGCAGGTGGGCACTGGCAGGTGGCAGGTGGTCCCTTGTATTGATGGCCGTGATCGGGACTGATGTCCCGATCACGGCCGCCGGTGATCGGCTTTTTTTTTTCTCCTCGCGCTGTCAGCGCGAGGAGGAATAATAGCCGATTACCGGCTCCGTTCTATCACATGATCAGCTGTCATTGGCTGACAGCTGATCACGTGATAAGGGGTCGGGATCGACCCCTTGCACGGATCGGTGATCAGGCGAGTCTCATGGACTCGCCGATCACAGGGGGCGCGCAGGCCGCTCGTAACCGGGACGACGTCAATAGACGTAGTCCCGGAAATGTAGGTCCGCGCTAATGCTGTCATTTGGCAATAGCGCGGTACCGAAGTGGTTAAAAAATAAAAATAAAAAGCCTTAAAGCAGTGTTCCAGCCACAAATTATTATTATTATTATTATTATTATTATTATTATTTTTTTTTTATTTATTCAACAGCTACAAACACTGTAGCTTCTGACTTTTAATAAGGACGCTTACCTGTCCAGCGAGCCCGTGATATCGGCTGGCCCTCCACCTTAAGGCTCCTTTCACACGGCGGCTGGTCTGCTGCTGTTAAAAGCATGTTTTGTTACTTTGAAATTCAGAGATGTCTGACAGCGTTCACTTGCAGTTGTACATTGCGATTAGCTGTGTTTAAGTGCATTTACATGCGAATGCGTTTAGCTGTGTTGGTACATTCTTTCCATATCTGATGTTCTTTCTGTTTTTTCTTTGCTTGTTGCCGCTGCTATCCGCAGGAGAAATAGTACACTGCGATTACCTGCAGTTGTGTGCAGATCGCTGCAATAAATCGGTCCTGGACGCAGTCAAATTTATTTTGTCTAACTGCACCAAACCCCATGTAATGAAAAGCATTGCTAAATGCAATGTGTGAATGGGGCATATAGCAAAGCATTGTCTGAGTTTAGCTGCTGTAGATAATTTTATCTATCTGCAGCTAAAAGCTGAATTTTTTTATCCGTCCGTGTGAAAATGGGCCTAACGCTTACCAACTGCAGTGCAGGGTTTCCCAGCAGGGACAAACAAACTGAAATGCACAAATCTGGCAGATTCGGCTACTTTGCTTGTGGTGGATGCTTGCCAGGAAATTTTTACTCGAGGCATCGCTGTTCACAACTTTCTATTGCATTTTGTGGTTGTTGGACCTTCGCAGGCCTCTATATAATCCCCAGCATCCCTTCTCGCCCAGGAAAAGGAGTAAAGCATATGGGCACAGTACAAAACCCCCTGGACATAGACACAGGCCTCCCCTTTATGTGTTGTGTGCTTGATAGAAGAATGGAAAAGGGAAGTATGGCTTTGGCTACGTAGACAGGTTGGAAGTATTTACGGTGTTGCAGAGTCCGCTGCTCAACGGTGTCTGCTAAAGTTGCTTATTGTCATTTCTATTTTTAAAGCTGCATTCTGCAAAAATGGCAAGTTGCAATGTGTATTAAAGATCCCTGAGTTAGACTGCTGACCCAGTGCCTGTATAATGGCTTTCACAGGAGGCTGGCCAGCTGTGTAATATTTTTGTTTTGTCGATTGGCTGAAAAGCTTGCAACCTTTTGCCATTTTTTTTTTTTGAAGCTGATAAAAATGCCATATTATTATTTATTATTATTATTATTATTATTATTATTATTATTACTGATAGATTTAAAGAGGGATTCCACCAAAAAAGAAAAATATTAAAAGCCAGCAGCTATAAATACTACAGCTGCTGACTTTTAATAAATGGACACTCGCCTGTCCCGGGTTCCAGCGATGCCGAGGCCGATCGATCTTTCAGCTGCTGCCGTCACCATTCTAGGTGAGGGAATCGGGAAGTGAAGCGAATCGGCTTCACTTCCAGGTTCCCTACTGCGCATGTGCGAGTCGCGCAGCGCAATAGGAATTCTCTGCGCTGTCTCTGAGACCCGTGTGTGTCCCAGCAGACAGCGCGGCAGGACAGGAAATGGCGTAGACTCCCACGGGAGTCTATGCCCGGAAGTGGGTGTAAATACCTGTCTTTGACAGGTATCTCCACCCCCCCTCCCCCCTGAAAGGTGCCAATTGTGACACCGGAGGGGGGGAGGGTTCCGATTAGCGGAGGTTCCACTTTAGGGTGGAACCCCGCTTTAACAGGCGTCTTGTTTCTTGTCCTAAAAGATAAACAGTTTATCAGCAATTCGTTTTTTTTTTTTTGTTCCAATTGTTAAGTTTGCTTTACTGAAAGCTGTAGACAAAAACTCTTGCGTACCAAGCATGTACAGTAATACCTTGGATTGCAAGCATAATTGATTCCGGAAACATGTTTGTAATCCAAAGCACTCTTCTATCAAAGTGAATTTCCCTATAAGAAATAATGTAAACTTAGATGATTCGTTCCACAACCATTTATTCATAAGACCCCTTTCACACTGAGGTCGTTTACAATAGTGCCTAAAACTCACTTCCTGTTCATTTCAGTGAGACTTTTCACACTGGGGTGGTGCACTTACGGGACTTTAGGAAAAGTCCTGCAAGCAGCATCTTTAGGACGGTTTGGGAGCACCAAAACGAGCAGCACTTTAGCACTAACGCGGACCCAAGGTGAAAGGGGTCTAAGTCTTTCCATTTATAGTCCATATAAAAAGATTTATATCAATGTGACCTGGTCGTGTAACCATAAAATCAGCCATCCACAAATGGAAGCCTCCACAAGGGAATTTGTAGCTCCTGCTGGATTTTGCTTCTGAGAATAAAAGAGAAGAGAGGCGCCTCTAAGTGAAGCAATATGGTTACATTTAATGAAGGTACAACATTTAGCAACTCACATGGTTGATGATTGAGCCTAGGGTCACACTGAAATCGTGCGAGTTCAGCTGAACTCATACGATTTAAAACGGGCAATGCAGTCCCACTTCAAGGGTGATTTGACAGACATCTGTGCGGGTTCATGTACAGATGTCTATTCAAATCGCCCCGAGGTCTATAAGTCATACAGGAACTACTTTTAGGTATGTCAGATCGCATGCCAAATCGACCCAATGTAAACGTGGGCTAAAAGAGGCACATCTATGTATGCTGGCATCGTGTAAAGCTGTCCATCCTCCACACCGCCGGCTCTCAACGCTGTCAGTCTGCAATAGTGACCGGGAAGACTACTCTGCAGTAGAGCGATCTGAAAGCGAGGCTTGAAGGGATGACGTCGATGGTGTTGCAGAGGACAATCTATTTGACAGCTTTACCCTCGGATGCCTGCATACTTAGATGTGCCTCTTATAATTATTAACCATGTCAGTTGCTAAATGGCTTTACTGTATTAAATACCCTACATGTACACTTCTTAAATTGATTCCAAAATACAGAGCTCCGTGTAGAGGGTATACAAATGCAAGTTATTTTCCCCTCTGGTTCCCATAATCCATTTCCTACACCATTTGCAGCACACCAGGATATAACTAAAAAATGTATTTAAAGTGGAGTTCCACCAAAAAATGTAAATTCTGCTGATCGGATTCAACCACCCCACCCCCGGTGTCACATTTTGGCACCTTTCAGGGGGGAGGGGGAGCAGATACCTGTCTAAACTAGGTATTTGCTCCCACTTCTGGTCATCTATGCCATTTTTCCAGGCATCAGAGCTAGCTTTGCAGCCAGTTTTTAAAACGTCCGTGTGCATGAGCACTTACAGGTACTTAAATAGTGCTGTCCATTTATGCAGTGCTTTACATATATATTCTACATTGACAGCAGTCCCTGCCTTCAAGGAGCTCACAATCTAAGGTCTCTAACTTACTTTCATACATACGCATACTGGGGCCAATTTAGACAGAAGCCAATTAACCTACCAGCATGTGACCTGTTTTCTTGCTTTTGTGGTCGCTCTAAGTAGAGGTGAAAGCATATCCCTGTGTCCCAGAACATGGGGTACAGGCTTGTCCTAATATCAATTCAGGGGGTTGGTGAATTTAAAGAGATGTTCAGCCCTACTCTCGACCAGTCTAGGTCAATAAACGTTAAACCGTGGCCTCAGTCTCAGGGCCCTATGATTAAGCCCTGGTGGGTGGGGTGAAATGCATCGGGGTGTGTGTGGTTTGGTTGGAGACATGTAGGCTGAAGACACTCTTTTATCATATATTCACCTGGGCTGGTCATGAGCGGCAATCCTTTCTTTACATTGACATCTTGAGGAATCCTCCATTCCTCATACAGTGCCATAGATCCAAGGCACTGCTCAGTCTTCTTCCTCATGTCATTCATTATTCTCAATCATAGCTTACGCGCCTCTGTCTTGTGATTAGCTGTTCATATCTGTGCTTGGAATTAACATTTGTTCCCCTATGGAAAAAGGGACCCTACAGCATAATGATGACCATGTTAGATTCACATTAGAAATGCATATGTTAAAACAGACCTATACTGCATGTACTTTTTTCCACATTGGGAAGCAGCCCTGTAAACTGCATGCCCAATCTTTCATCTAACACAATAAAATAACATCTTACCAATGTCCCATTAGTAAAATCCACCCCCCCTCCCCTCATTTTTGTCACCTTTTATCTAGGGTTGCACAGATGCCACTTTATAACACGGAGTACCGATGCTTTTTTGCAAGTACTCGCCGATACCAATTACCAATAGCTATCACATAGGTGGGGGGGTGGTTGGAGAGGGGGGGTTGTTGGGGAGTTAGACAAGACTGGCTGGGGAGTAGAGGGGTAAGTGAGGGCAGAGTAGTTGAGGGTGGGGTGAAATAGGGTTGTGGGGTGGGAGAGTTGAGGAGAAAAGTCTGTGATCACTGAGGGCAGAGGATGGGGGGGATGGAAGGGTCCAGGAGACATGGGGGCAGAGGTGACGCCTAGTGGGGGAAGGAGGAGGCAACACAGGGAGAGCGCAGTACAGGGCGTTGGGAGGGCACAGTACAGGGCAACCCCTTTAATTGAACAAGCTGGCTGGTTACTATGCACAGTTGCACCAAATTCTGTGTGCGCCAGTGTTCGTAAATCTCCCCCACTGTGCTGAAATCCAGCAGTACAGGTGATATTTTTATAGGAATGATTGCGAAGGTGAGACCTGTTTGTTGAATTGGCGGTTATTGTTTATGAAGTATGTTGGAGAAGTAAGCATTTTTGTATTTTCGTCTATTGAATTCATTATGCCTTGCTTGCAAATCCATGATTTTTCATTTTCTGTTTTTCTGTGCTCTAAATTTATACACAGCTAAAACCCAACTCAATCGAAAACCCAAATAGCAAGGATAACTTGCCACAAATTTGTGGCAGCGTCGAATTGTAAGTCTGTTAACTTGCTACATATTTTCACTGGCCAGTTGTACACTTGCTGAGCACTAGCACAAGTTCACACGTTTTTCCAATTTGTAGAAAATTTGCATGGCAAGTCTCTAGCAAGAGCAAAGTTGGAGTGGCGAGAAAAAGAGTGGCGAATCTACAGTATGAAAATTCAGCCACAGTGACCTTTGTGGTGGGATGAGTATTGCACAACATGACTGAACCAGAACTTGCAGCAGACTTGCGGAATGTTTGCAAAGAAATGGAGTAATGCAGTTGGACTTGCTGCAATTGTGCAAGAAACTTGTGAAGCCTGGCAAGTCTAGCAATAGCTTAACAAGTTATTTTCAAACTTGCAGCTTATTTGCTTGCTACCTGGAAATGGTTATATTTGAATAAAGCAAGGAAGTGTTGAGCTGGGTACACACTTTGAGAAATTCAGAAGAAAAATAATGCACGAGGCATGGTTATTTGATTTTTGTATAGTGTGTTCACAACGTTCAACATCCAATTCAGACTTCCAGACAAAAATTTCAGAAGGGACCAACTCCAAAATTATTCTCCTATGTAAAAAGAAGGAACGGTTTTTGTTTAACCACTTCCTGACTGTCTGCTGTACATATACTGCAGCAAGCCAGCTCTATTGCGTGAAGTCGCGTACCTGTAAGTGATTTTATCAATAGCCACCAGGGGGCACGCGCATGCACCGGAGCCGCGATCGCACGCTGATTGGCACCCTCTGTGGCCAATTGTCGTGCCTGGCGGATGCGGTGTCCGTCGGTGACCCGCAATCGCTCCCTGCGGAGATAGAACTGCAGTCTGCAGATGTAAACAAGCAGATCGCCGTGCTGTCAGGCATGGATGCTCTGATCTAGCGGTCTGATCTAATCGGGAGCGCGGCTCAGAGTCCATGCAGTGAGCATACACACGATAAACACACTGAGGGAACACTGTTCACTCCTTCCTTGCCAGTGTCATTTATAGTGTCGGTGCATATTTTTAGCACTGATCACTGTAGTAATGTCACTGGTTCCCTAAAGTGTCAGCTAGGTGTCCGATTTGTCCGCTGCAATCCTGCTATAAATCACTTATTACACATAAGAAATAAAAAATGCCATAAAAATATCCGCTCTTTTGTACACCCTATAACGGTGATGGTGAACCTTGTGGAACTACATTTCCCATGATGCTCATTCACTCTGCAGGGTAGTTGAGCATCATGGGAAATAGTTCCAAAACATCTAGGGTACCAAGGTTCGCCATCACTGCCTTATAACTTTTGCGCAAACCAATCAATCTTTTGTATTTTTTTTATTTTTTTTACCAAAAATATGTAGCAGAATACATATTGGCCTAAATTGGTGAAGAAAAATAGATTTTTGTTTTTGTTTTTTATATTGCATATGCATTATAGCAGAAAATAAAAAGGGCATGTGCGTTGGGGCAGGGGTGGTCCCAATGTTACCCCCCCCCCCCATGTTGAGGGCATGTGGCCTGGTGCGGTTCACTCGTCCCCACCCCCTTTCCTGACCTGCCGGCTTGTGTGCTCAGATAAGGGTCTGGTTTGGATTGGGGGGGGGGCCTCCGACATTATCTTTTTGGCATGGGGGGGTACCCCTTAGATTTAAAATCCATACCAGACCGAAGGGCCTGGTATGCTCTTGGAGGGGCAGAACCCATGTGTTGTGTGTGTGTGTGTGTGTGTGTGTGTGTGTTTTTTATTTTATTTTATTTTTTTTTATTTGCCGTGGAGTTCCCCCTAAAGATTCATACCAGACACTGCCTGGTATTGTTGGGGGATCAAAGTCGAATCCCTGTTCATTGAAGACAGACACATGTCAGACTTCAAGTCGCAGGGCCTGGTCGATTCCAAAGTGGTACGACTGTCGTGTCGTATCAGTGTGAACCCAGCCTGATGGGTGTTTTTCGGTACAGGAGCACATTGCAATGAAATTCTTTTAGAGGATTTACCCCTCCCCACAAATATCTGTGATTGTAGTAGTGTGTAGTGGGATATTTACAGTTCAGCGTGAGTCATAACCTGAGGCAAATTACAAACTCGTCTAGGTCTTCACCAGTACAAAGATCTTTTATGCCGGTGCCCATAGTCCTGGAGAAATGTTTATTTTAATGCTTTTAAGCAATTTGCTTTAAAGCATGGGTAGTTTGGTCTTTTATATTTTAGAACAATGGAAGATATGTATTGCTGTGCTCATGATAGTTGAATGAGGAAATTTGGAATGCATCTAGCGGTAGTTGGCTAGCTTTCATGGTGGTATTCCTTCAGAGAATGACGGCTCTTGTGTAGTGCTGTATATAAGGCTGGAAGTACATGAACAGTTTGCCAGATGCTAGCTAAGACCGATATTACTGACATTTTGTACCACCTTTTCAAACCACCAACAAAGATCTTTCCAAATCAGAATGGAGGATTGCAGGGTGTCCCTCAATGAAATTCGTGTTTTTTCCTAGACTAGTGCTATACAGTAAAGTAGCACTTTGTGCAAACTGCAAAGACATTTTAAATGGATCACGTGAGAAGTACTGATGCATATCAGAGTCTGATTTTATAGTGAGGGCGTGAGCCTGTGCAGGCCTCATTTTACTCGGGTGTCTGGAAACGGACTTCAGTGTTTTAGGAAAAAGGGATTGTTTGATGCATTCATCTGCATGGAAATGCACACCAAATGCATCTGTCACAAGCTTTTCATGGATTTAAATGAATAAACATCACACCACAATGAGTAGATCTTTCCTATATAGGGGGATGAACAAATGTACAGTGTGCAGAAAGTTTGGTGGTCCCTGTGTGCCAAGTTCTACATGCCCAGGGGCCATTCTGTAGAGGAGGTGGAGGAGTTTGTATCACAGGGAGCAGTATGATTTTATTTTTATTTTTTTCCCAAGCCCTGCAAGAGCGATAGTGATGGTCATCTACGAATCCCGGTAGAGCTCATGATTGGAGCTAAAATTGAAGCCACTGGTACAGTGCTGCTGAAATTAGGTGTGGGCCCTGGTTTACTAAAAAGTATTTGACACCATGAAAGATACCTGCAGGTACCGCACCTCACCAATGACTGCCACCTTCCTTTTCTGCCAGCCTAATAATGACATCATATGCATGGGCTGCATCGGAGTTTTGTTTTGTTAAAATGGCTGCTTGGGTTAGTGACCTGCAGGGGAATACTAGTGTTCAGATTTGGGGAATCCGTGGGAGGAGGAGGTGGCAAGCAAATTCTACAAATTCTAAGTTTGTTCGTTTTTTTTTTTTTTTTTTTTTTTATATATAGAAGAATGTTTTTAGGTAGTCGGGCTTATTAGATGTAGGGGGGTGGATGGTCCGTTTTCAGAATCTTAAAGCCTGTGCCTTGTAGATTAACTTATGTGAAAGTAAAGAGGAAGTAAACTCTCCATGGAAACCTCCTTTTATATAAGTGTGGCATGCATACATTGCATCGATATGGTTCGGTTCACACCTATGCAGTTTGCTTTCGATGCTTTTCTGCAGTGTTCTTTGCGTTTTTATGCACACGTGTTTTTTCGACTTATTTTTTGCACTTTTTATGCGGTTTTTTTTTTTCCTTTTTTTGGCCTGTTGAGTGGATTAAAAATGCAAATGGCGTCAAAAATGCGCTACGCGCTTTTCTGCAGCGTCTCCATTGAAGTCTTATGAATCAAAAATCCACCGTTTTGCTTGTAAAGAGTCCTCGACCCTTTTCAAAAATGCAGCTGCTAAAAAAAAAAAAGCATAGATGTGAACATGTCCCATAGGAAACCACTTTAAATTGACTGTAGTGCTTTTCTGCAAAAAGCATTTAACACATAGGTGTGAACTGAGCCTAACAGTGAAGTCCTTCAAAGCTTTTATCTTGATGAGTTATCTTTGTTATTTAGGGCTTATGCACACTGCAGCTCAAAAAAAGGGGATACTACAGCTTTTGAGCTTTGCTGAGCTCCTACTTTTTCTGCCTGGAAACTCCCCTCAATGTTGGCTAATGTGTCCATGTACACTATGGCTTTTTCAGGAGTTTACAGGCATATGCTCTTACAGGGATAAACCACCACCCCCCCCCCCCCCCCCACCAAACATGTGTTTGAGAGGAGCTTTTGAGAAGAAAAAAGGCGAAAGAGCATGAAAAAGCTCAGACAAAAATATGGAGTTTGCTGGGCGGGGGGGGGGGGGGGGTGGGGGGGGGGCTCAAAGAAACTCTAAGCTCAATAAAAACATTCAAAAGAGCCAGGGTGGATTTGATTTAGGCCTCTTTCACACGGGGCGGATCAGTAATGATCCGCCCCGTGAAGATCCGCTCGCTCAGCGGGGATCGCTCCGTTGTCCCCGCTCTCCTCTATGGGGATCGGACGAGCACGGACCGTCTGTCCGTGTTCGTCCGATCCGCTCTGCAGACGGATAGAAAAATAGGATTTTCCTCCGTCTGCAGAATCGGACTGTTGCGGAGGCGGACGAAATCGGGTGTCTGCGGATGCTCATCCGCAGACACCCGCTATCCCATAGGGATGAATGTATGTCCGTATTTCATCCGCAAACGGATGGATGAAATACGGACATATCGTCCGCATGTGTGAAAGGGGCCTTAAATCACTAGTAAAAAGGCTTTATTTAAATCATTTTTTTTTTTTTTAAAGATCAACTGTCATCTCTGTCCCGCAGCGTCTCCTCCTGACTCGCTGTTGACTCACCGGCAGTCCCATTCACTTTAATGGGACGGATGGTGATGCAGCAGTGACGCAAGGTGAGGGACGTGGCAGGCAGCAGGTGAGCGGATGCTGCCATGGTGGATCTAAATGACAGGTGCTCTTTTAAATGTAAAGACTTATTATTGCTTGTATTTAGAATCTTTTCTATTTGAAAACAAAATGAAGGTTTCCCATTTAGAAGAATAAGCTGTCAGGTTAGTAAAACAGCGATATCAGAACCGATGCAATCATATAGTTTGTAGTGTACATAGATTTGCAAAACATTGGGCTAAATGAATATAGCTGAACTTTGTTTTATCTCATGGTTACTGTGACATTGTATGAATGCATCTCCACTTGCGGAGCTTGGATTCATTGAATGAGTTTACCAAAAATTTAAATATTGCAGAATATACATAACTAGGCATAATTTCATGATGAATAAACTAAATTATTAATGTATGTTAAATAGAAAACTATCTTTAGAAAAAAAAAATGTATCCACCCTGAAAAGAGCCCCAAAAAAGTACACGTTTCAAGCTGAAATAAAAGCTCAAATGCCTGTAAAAGCAGTTTTTTTTAATTTATTTATTTTCTGTATTGCTGTGTGTGTGTGTGTGTGTGTGTGTGTGTGTGTGTTACGGTACTAAAGTCTCTAATATTTTTAAATGGAAAAAACCCCCCCAAAAAAAATTATATTTACCTGCTATGTGTAGTGGTTTTGCACAGAGCCACTCAGGTTCCTTGCTGGCACCCCTGGGCTCTCCCTCCTGCTGAGTGCCCCAACAGCAAGCAGCTTGCTATGGGGCACCCGAGCCAAGCCACTGCTCTGTGTCCATTTAGACGTGGAGCCATGGCTTGGGCCCCCCCCTCTCGCTCCTCATTGGCTCACTGACTTTGACAGCAGCGGGAGCCAATGGTGCCCCTGCTGCTGTCTCAGCCAATGAAGAGGGGTGGCCCGGACAGCCAAGACTTGTGCAACATTACTGGCTCGAGATGGGGGCCTGCTGCACACAGAAGGCTTTTTATATTAAAGCAGAGTTCCACCCACTTTTACAAAGTGGTCTTAAACTTAAACTTAAGACCACCCCTCCACCCCTCGTTTTTGGATATCTATTTATATATATTTTTTTCCTTACCTTTTTAGAAAGAATAAATTTACTTCTATGCTAGCCTGGCCATGGTGCAGTACGTCATTCCCTCCTCTGGGGCGAGCCCTCCTCCTTATCCCCCGCTGCCTTCTGGGACCCTCTGTGTGTCCCAGAATACGAGCTGGCCATTCACAAAGCACAGCGCGACTCGCACATGCGCAATAAGAAACTGGCTGTGAAGCCTGAAGGCTGCGATGCTGGTCTCCCTTACTTGGAATGGCAGTGCATGCACCCGAACCGGTGGATGAATCTGCTTCGGGAGGCCTACATCGCAAGCTCCCTGGGCAGGTAAGTGTCCTTATTAAAAGTAAGCAGCTACAGTACTTGTAGCTGCTGACTAAATTTTATTTATTTTTTTTAACGTCTGGAACTGCGCTTTTAATGTATAAATATAAAAAACCTTCTGACTTTACAATCATTTTAAGCAGGTAACTCATACTTGCGCATGTTCATTGTGAGCGTCAATTCTGGCATCTGCCCCATGTGCCTTTGTTTGACTTCAGCCTCTAGCATTAATGAACTCTGTGGGGATATTCTGTCCCCTTTCAGAAACCTCATTTGACTAATGACTGCACATTCCCAGGATTTTGCTAATTTGCATTGTTGGCATAATGGGAAGTGAAGGAAGTAGGCAGTGGGACAACATCAAAGATGGAACTTGCTTCATTACAGTACACACTTATGCCTCATGTACACTGCTGCTGGTAAACGGATGTTTAGGAGCAGTTGGGCGTTTTTTCAGCTGCTCCTGAACTCTCCTCTGTTATCTTATCAGTACATGTACATGAGGTCTTTTCTAGGCAGTTGAGTTTAGAAGCATTTTTTGGAATGCAAAAAATGCATTCAAGACGGATTTTCAGAGGCATTTGAAACGCCAAATGACTGTAACGGCTTGTAAAGGCATGTAAACGCGGTAATTCGTGTAGCACCCTGGAGTTTAGGCAGGGTTGCTCCTCACAAATTTACTTGCCAGGAGTAATCCTGGTTAATTGCTTGAGATCTATTGATTTCTCCCTAAGTTTGACCTTGTTGCACTTTTACTTTTCTACCACTAGGGGGCCGGGTGCTTAGTGGTACTAGATCTGAGAAAGGCAAGGTCAGGTTATGGGTATATGGGGCATCTCGGCCAATGGGCAGGGGTTTTCTTGAATCCCTTGGCCTGCTGGGAGAGCCTATATATTCGGGTGGAGTCATGTGATGAGTGTTCTGTGCTACCTGGACGGCTGTCTGTGTAGATGTGTGTTGTATTGCCTGGGTTGCTAGGCCAGAGATGGGGCCTATCACAGGCACATCTGGCTGCTAGGCTGTGTGAGGGCCTATCCAGTAGCAAGAGAGCAGTGTTGGGTTGGGATTGCGGCTTGCAGTGCAACCAAAAGTGTCAGTTCTGTCGGACGGAGAACCTGTCGTGGTTGGCGGTAGAGGGGAACCTGACGCCAGTAAGGCACTATCCGCCTAATTACCAGAGACGACAGTGAGTAACTGAAACGAGTACTGGAGCCGTATTCTCACTGACCGGGGATGGTGAGGAATCGGGGAAACTTCAGTGGTTATCAAGCCAGAGACCCAGCCAGCGGAGGTGACACTTGCAGAGCAGACTTGTGTGTTAAGCCAGGGACCGAGCAGGCCAGTGGGGTGAAGCTTGAGAGTGTCAAGCTGGGGACCCAGCAGAGAAGCAGGGGGTGACGCTTGAGGAAGATACCACCGTGAAGATTGGAGGAGCTCAAGGGGTTCAGTGGGAGATTGGGAGCTCAGTTGGCTGAAGAACTACAATAAGTGATTTGTAGTGAAAGTGAAGGAACTGTTGAAGACTGTTATAGGAGATGGTACCTACATATGCTCCTGTTGAAGTTTTCGAGAGTCTGCCATTTAACCACCTTCAGACCGGACCATTTTGCTGGTAAATGACCAGAGGTCTTTTTACAATTTGGCACTGCGCTGCTTTAACTGGTAATTGCGCGGTCATGCAATGTTGTACCCAAACAAAATTTGCGTCCTTTACTTCCCACAAATAGAGCTTTCTTTTGATGGTATTTGATTGCCTCTGCGATTTTTATTTTTTGCGATATAAACGTAAAAAGACCGCAAATTTTGAAAAAAAATGATATTTTCTACTTTTTGTTATTAGAAAAATCCAATAAACTCAATTTTAGTCATACATTTAGGCCAAAATGTATTCAGCCACATGTCTTTGGTAAAAAAAAAGTCAATAATTGTATATTTATTGGTTTGCGCAAAAGTTGTCACATCTACAAACTAAGGTAAGTTTTCTGGAATTTACGCAGCTTTTAGTTTACGACTGCCTATCTCATTTCTTGAGGTGCTAAAATGGCAGGGCAGTACAAAACCCCCCCAAATGACCCCATTTTGGAAAGTAGACACCCTAAGGAAATTGATAAGTGGCATGTTGAGCCCATTGAATATTTTATTTTTTTGCCTCAAGCGATTGAATAATGACAAAAAAATATATATATATTTTTTTTTTTACACAAAGTTGTCACTAAATGATATATTGCTCACACATGCTATGGGCATATGTAAAATGACACCCCAAAATAAATTCTGCTGCTTCTCCTGAGTACGGGGATACCACATATGTGGGACTTTTTGGGAGCCTAGCCGCGTACGGGGCCCCGAAAGCCAAGAACCGCCTTCAGGTTTTCTAAGGGCGTAAATATTTGACTTCACTCCTCACTACCTATTACAGTTTTGAAGGCCATAAAATGCCAAGATGGCACAAAACCCCCTAAAATGACCCCATTTTAGAAAGTAGACACCCCAAGCTATTTGCTGAGAGGCATGTTGAGTCCATGGAATATTTTATATTTTGCCACAAGTTGCGGGAAAATTACAAACTTTTTTTTTTTTTTTTTCACAAAGTTGTCACTAAATGATATATTGCTCACGCATGCCATGGGCATATGTGAAATGACACCCCAAAATAAATTCTGCTGCTTCTCCTGAGTACGGGGATACCACATATGTGGGACTTTTTGGGAGCCTAGCCGCGTACGGGGCCCCGAAAACCAAGCACCGCCTTCAGGCTTTCTAAGGGCGTTACAGTTTTGAAGGCCATAAAATGCCAAGATGGCACAAACCCCCCCCAAATGACCCCATTTTGGAAAGTAGACACCCCTAAATTTAGGGGTACACTAGTGAGACTAGGTAATAAATGGCGGGTGCCCTGAAACTATAAAAAAAATAACTAACCAACCAGCGTCACCTGTAACAGTTATATGGTGATCACTGGTGAAAGGGTTAACTAGGGGGCGCTATAAAAAGCTGCGGCGAACCTAAATACCTACCTGCCTAACTAGCGTCACCTGTGACACTAATACAGTGATCAGAAAAACAATCGCTTATTAGGCTGGGTTCACACTGGAGCGATGCGGGAACGCCACGAATGCGCGGCGGGTTCCCGCATCACATGCCTCCCGGCGGCAGTTCACACTGCCCTATGCGAACTGCTGGGAGTGTCAGTGAAATGTTAATGACACCCCCAGATCAGTTCGCATATCGCAGTGCGATCTGCAAACTCGGATCGCATGGTGTGAACACCCATGCGATCCGATTCTGCTGCGGACCAAAAAAAGGGTCCCGTGCGAGTTTGCGGCGGGTGCGACACGAATTCAGCCATACTATCTGTATGGCTGAACTCGAATCGCACAGAGATCGGATGTGATTTGCACTGCAGTGCGGTGCGAATCACATCCGTTCTCATAAACCGCTGCAATGTGAACCCAGCCTTAGTGACACTGGCGACGGGGGGTGATCACGGGGTTAAACCTTTATTGGGGGGGTTAGGGGGGTACCTTAGAACTAAAGGGGGCTAACCCTAACTGCCCTAACAGTTATTACAGTCACAAATGACACCCGCCGGGTGATCAGGGGGTTAAACCTTTATTAGGTAATAAATGGCGGGTGCCCTGAAACTATAAAAAAAATAACTAACCAACCAGCGTCACCTGTAACAGTTATATGGTGATCACTGGTGAAAGGGTTAACTAGGGGGCAATCAGGGGGCTTTATGCGGTAGTATATGGGGGTCCCTGGTGCTATAAAAAGCTGCGGCGAACCTAAATACCTACCTGCCTAACAAGCGTCACCTGTGACACTAATACAGCGATCAGAAAAATGATCGCTTATTAGGCTGGGTTCACACTGGAGCGATGCGGGAACGCCATGAATCCGCGGCGGGTTCCCGCATCGCATGCCTCCCGGCGGCAGTTCACACTGCCCTATGCGAACTGCTGGGAGTGTCAGTGAAATGTTAATGACACCCCCAGATCAGTTCGCATATCGCAGTGCAATCTGCAAACTCGGATCGCATGGTGTGAACACCCATGCGATCCGATTCTGCTGCGGGCCAAAAAAAGGGTCCCGTGCGAATTTGCGGCGGGTGCGACACGAATTCAGCCATACTATCTGTATGGCTGAACTCGAATCGCACAGAGATCGGATGTGATTTGCACTGCAGTGCGGTGCGAATCACATTCGTTCTCATAAACCGCTGCAATGTGAACCCAGCCTTAGTGACACTGGCGACGGGGGGTGATCACGGGGTTAAACCTTTATTGGGGGGGTTAGGGGGGCACATTAGAACTAAAGGAGGCTAACCCTAACTGCCCTAACAGTTACTACAGTCACAAATGACACCAATGCAAAAAATAAAAAAAATAAAAAAAAGCAATTGGTGTCACTGTGACTGGGGGGGCAGGGGTAATTGGGGGGTGATCGGGGGTAAAGGGGGGGTGTGAGTGTGCCTGGCATGTTCTACTGTATGTGGGGTGTGTTGGTGCAACTCACCGAACCTCTCTCCTCGGTGCCGGAACGAAAACTACCGACACGGAGGAGAGAATACATCACTTCCTCTCCTGTGTTTACATTACAGGAGAGGAAGTGATGTCACCGGACATTTTCATTCGCCGGGAGCGATCGAGAGGGGGTGGCCATGAATGAATCCCTGGCCCTGGAGGTCCTCATTATATCAAAGGAGGCCTGGGACTTTGCTACACTTGTGTTTAGCTGCATTTTGCTTACAGGCGTTTTTTACATTTTTGGAGATTTGAAAAAAATATATAATAATTTTTTTAAAAATGCAAACGCTGCATAACGGACGTTTTTAAACGTTGGTTACTATCTGTCACGTTAAATTGTTCGAGAGGTAAAAAAAAGTCCCGTGTACATGAAGCCTAAGCCAATGTTGGTGTAATGACTTGTTGCCAGACATTTGAAATAATTTTATCAATGGGTTTAGATATATTTTCAGGTGGGCAGAATATTTTACTTCTGCTTTAATAGAGGCCAATATTCAGTTGAACAGATTTTCTAATGACAACAGTAAAAAATAAAAAATATGAGGCCCTAGCTGTAATGTCGGTAAGCACAGTGGTCCCGAGGTTCATCCAGGCCTGCCTACCACACTACATCTCATTTTGTAGCATATGCTTCCAAGTAATCAGAAGGTAGCTCTGTGAATTTGTTGTCCCTCAAGGGAGAACAAAACATGCTTGTTACTTTCTGAAGAATTCTATTCCTAAATGTTATTTGTTGGCTTTCATCCTGCTGTGGAGGGAATACAAGTCCCACCATGCCCTTAGCTGTGGATGACTGTTAGGAATTTTAGTCCAGTAGCAGCTGCTGCAAGGTTGACCAGCTGTGACTGATGGAGCCAGGCCCTTTAATGGAAACAGCAGGGTGTCGGTGATGTGTGTGATTTACCTGCACATTCCACAAGCAGCGATCTTGTTATATAGAGGGTTAGTACAAGTCCTCTGAAGAATTTAGTCGCCATAGAAACCAAACTAGGCCAAGCTAGGTAGGAAACATAGATGTGCGCAAACCACAAGTCACAGTGGAGATCTTCAAACGGCTGCTGCCTGGCCTCAGCGTTTCATCTTATTCTCTCAATTCAGGAGTATGATTTCCTTTTAGAGTTTAATTTCTAGAGTCTTTGAAAATGGGGCAGGCCGCTGGGAACTGGTAGCAGCACCGCCGTACGTTCAGTCGTACCTCTTGCTCTGCCAGCAGGATGGAGGAAGAGGACCAGCTTTTATTGTCCTGTAATGACCAATAGGATTTGAATTTACATTCTCAAAATGTCAACTTCCAGGCAGGATTGTTAACCTGTACATAATAGGTCCCATAAATGGTTCTTGCAGTCGTTTTTTTTTTTTTTTTTTTTTTTTATCTCATTTGATGGACATTAACAATCATGCCTGTGGGTGGGCATACATTGTGCTCACTATGGTCACAGGATGTGTTAGCACATGGTGCTGTTCCTGAGGAGGGGGAGCTGGCTCATCTGTGTGTCTTTCACATGACTGGATCACATGGAGTGAGCTGACAAGCGGCTTCATAGAATGTATTCCCTCTATGCTTCTGTGCAGTTTTATCAGACTGGAAAACCTTACTCCATTTCGCTCTCAATTCTATCCATTACAAGGTCATTATATTGAAGTCTTCTGTTTTAAAAGAGCAGCTGTGGGCATCTATAAAAATGCTATATAGGGAACATTGCAGCTGTGTAATATAGTTTTACTTGATAAACCCTACTTTTTTTTTATTATTATTATTATTTTAATTTTTTTATACTAGTGTGGTCAATGCTTTTCCAATGAGTTGTGCCAGACCAAACTGTATTTTAGGGCATGGCAGCCCACTTTTTTTTTTTTTTTATAAAACTGAAAGGTCACATGCACATCTGTTGCCCACACAGTGGTTCTTCCACATCAATATGAACAAACGAAAATACCAAGCCAACTGGCTCCTT
The DNA here is from genome assembly GCF_037356315.1 of Lithobates pipiens. Taxonomy (NCBI): domain Eukaryota; kingdom Metazoa; phylum Chordata; class Amphibia; order Anura; family Ranidae; genus Lithobates; species Lithobates pipiens. Next base: position 168,733,948 of record NW_027507788.1, read on the forward strand.
TGTTGGTAGCACCACTGCTCTTCTTACCAGTCATTCTGACCTGTGTTGTCTGGTTCTCCTAGGCCACTTGGCTCTCTTAGCTTTTAGTTGTAGCACCCTACTGCATGGCCCAGTCATGTGTAGAAATGGGAACAGAGGGGCGCCAGGAAACAAGCAGCTGGTTGTGACTTCACAGGAACAGGAAATGTGATTATTCACAGTGGCGAGGAATGGTAATGCATTTCGAAGCTACAGCTTCTTCATCAGATCTTGTTTCCTGCCTCCTGGTTCCCAGCATTCTCTGGATCCCTGTAAGATCACACTAGTGTCCCAGGCTGCAAAGGGAAGACTTTTATGAGACTCCAGGACTGGCGATTTTCACCACATACTGAACTAATCTAATTTAACCTGTGAGTTACTACTTGTTTTTATTAAATATATGATTTATACTGCACTCAGTCTGGCGCCCCTCTGTTCCCATTTCTACACAGAGCTCATCGCTTCACCCTAAGGGAGCTGCCTCCAGGTGCTAATCATACAAGATCTCGGATCATTTATGGACATTATGTTTTAAACAAATGTTTTAATATCATGTGTGCTTATTCACACACATTTTATGTATACCTATATTCCAGTTGTTATATAATTTTATGTTATCACCATATCTAGCGCCGCTGTTCACCCCTGGCCCAGTCCTGGCTGGAGAGGGGTTCTCCTGGAAAGTGGCCTGCTGGTTCACCTCTAACCCTTGGGTAAGACCTCCTGCCTGGGGTTCCTCTGACCCCTGGGTGAGACTTTCTGTTCCTTCCCTGGCTGGGGTTCCTCTAACTCCTGGTTATGACCTCATGTCTCTTTGCTTCTGCCAAATTGGGAGCTCTAAACTATCCTCAGGCTTGAGTGTATAATGAAGGGCAACAGTAACTATCAGCGCATATACAGGTGGATATGAATAAGAAAAAATCACAGTTCATCAATCATAAGTCCATGATGTCAGGTATTCGGGGTTTAAAGGTTTCCAGATAAGAGGATTAGAAGAATTAAAAAATAATAATAATCACAGGGCATCGGCAACTGCTATCCTCAGAAAGCTAATTCTTTATAGAGGAAAACAGAGGAGAACCCAGGAAGCACCACCTGAGTGTAGTAATAAAAGCTGCTTTAATGGCAAGGTAACAGACTCGCTTACAAGAGGCCAATAGAAGGAGCTGTAGCTTCAAGTGCATAGCCTGCTGGCCTTCTTCTCTCCTCTGTGAATGTTCCCCTGGATGTACTCCTATGACCCGTGATGAGATCCATGAGTGTGCGACTCTGGTTCCGGCTCCCCCTGCTGGCCACAGGACGTGCAGAGCAACTGGAATTAACACACAGACGGGCAGTGACCAGATCCGGATCCAGGGACTGACTCCACACATTTGTACAGATGAGCCTTCTATGTTTTTACCTCTTGTGAGTCTGTTACCTTGCCATTAAAGCAGCTTTTAATACTACACTAAGGTGGCGCTTCCTGGTTTCTCCTCTTTGAGTGTATAATGAAACTGCACACATGTGCACTGCAGGCACCTTGTAAAGTCTGGACACAGGATTTAAGGTTTCACTCCAGAAGTACAGGATCCAGGGAAACCCCAAAACACAGCTTTATGGTACATCACAGGACACAGAGCCATAGTAGTTACTATGTAGATTATAACCCACCTTCAGGTGATGGACACTGGCACACCCTAAGACAGGAAGTCCACTGCCTATATAACCCCTTCCACTACTGCGAGTGCCTGTTTTTTTGCCAGTGCCCAAGGTGTTGGTCACAAATAAAGATGTGCTGTGCTGAGCTCCACTGGAGCAATCCTTGCTGGGGTCAGCTATGTAGTCGATCCATTCTGAGTGTCTTTTCAGGCCGAATTGAACAGTACCCGGGCCTTGTGGTGGAAGAAACAAGGTTTTGCCTGTAACTCTTCTCTTTTTTAGAGAGCTGGACCTCGGGGATCCAGCGCTTTGTTTTTTTTTCCAGCCATAAAGTTTTTTTTTTCTGGCGAGGTGTTTTATAGGTCCAGGAGTGTGGGTTCCCTGAGGGTCCCCAGTCCCTGAAGGTTTTGTAACTGAGCCCACCGTGACAAATGAGGATGGGGTCTGTTGGTTTTTACCACAGAAAACCCTGCTGCAGGAAAGGTAAGTGGAGGTTTCTAAGGAATTTTTTTTTTTTTTTTTTTTTTTAATGAAATGCCTCCTTTAAAAAAGTAAATGTTGTCATGCCTAAGAGTCACCACTGGGGGCTGTATATAGCACGTACCTTGTCATACTTTTCTCAAACATCACACCTGATGTTTGAGGAAATGTTTGATGTAAGATGGGGGGGGGGAAGTTTTCTTCCACAAAACACCCCCCACCTGGACAAAACTCTCCCCTCTTCCTCCAAGGGGTAAGCCAAAAACGATTGGCGATTGCTGCTCCGTCTTTTTTACAGCCCCTGCATGGCTTCTTGTTACAGGTCTCCTCCTCACCATCTATTGCTCAAACAGTGGATGCGATTTCTTCTGATGGTACCTCTGCTTTTGTGCATCAGGCTAAGGTCAGAAGGGGGTTTTAAACACCCCCAAAAAAGGGCTAAAAGGGTCACCCTCAAGCTCTGGAAAGCCTACTCATCTCTACAATGGCATCCACCCCTGAGAGGGGGTGGCTGGTCAGAGTGAGCATCGAGGCCATGAAATGTTTGCAACGGTTTTCAACACTGGAGCCCCTGTTTGTTACTAAAAAGGTATTTTTTCCTCAGCCATGATAGGATGGGGGGGAAAAAAAGCTTGGCACCTTTAATCACATCCCAGTGTGGGACAAAATGCGACAGATCCATTAAGCAGGACCCTCGAGCTGAGGAACTGGGGGCGGGAGAAGATGAATTCCCTCGGGACCTTGGTGAGGCTGATGACTCCTCTTCTGAGGTGTCAAATGCGGGGGGCATCAGCTTTCACAATCTGTAATATTGATGGTGCAATTTCTTGCTGAATGGTCCGCTCCACATTTATGTACCCTTAACTGAGTGTTTGGGTTCGCTAAAGCCTCTTCAAGCTGTGAATGCCTTTCCTGTCCATTCATTGCTGGTAAAGCTTTTTGTATCTGAGTGGTTCAACCCAGATAAGCATTTTTTCCCTCCTAAAAAGTTTTCATATTTTATCCTATGGAGGAAAAAATTCACTAAATCAGCAATTAATGCTGCTATATCCTCTGTGAATAAAAGTTTGACTTTTCCGGCAGACAGTGTTCAAATGCTTAGGGATCCAAGGGATAAAAGTTGGAATCCCTATTAAAAAACAAAAACTGTTTCTGGCAGATTGAGTGTCTCAGTCTGCGTTGACGTTAATTGTTGAGAGACCAGTTTAAACACATGCTCAAGGTTATCCTGTTCAGCAGGCCCAAGATCTGGCAAGCTACTAGCAGCTTTATGTTTGCAATATTTTCTATGAGAGATTCTATCCTTCAGGCCTTGCGCACTTCGCTAAGCGCCATGCAAGAAGCTCCTGGCTAGTCTTCCTTTTTGCTGTGAAACGGTTGTTTGGGGGATGATTTGGGTAATACATCCAAAGAAATTCTAGTGGAAAGTACCCCTTTGCCATTTATGAAAAGGAGTAAACTGATTTCATTTTAACAAGCTCCTACTCCTGTGCCGGGGGCATCAGCCTCCAGGCAGTTTGGATGGCCTCCACCTTCAAGTTCAAAAGGTAATCCTCAAGATCAACCCCAGGGACAAAAGAGGTCTTGGGGGAGGAAACCTACAAAATACTAAAGCCTCCTTACGAGGAGGCGCCCCCGCTCGCTCGAGTAGGGGGAATACTTCTGCAGTTCTCAAGGATCTGGCAGGAAGAGTGTCGAGACAGAGGGCTTCCTCAATAGCTCCAGGGTACAAACTGGAGTTCCTATCTCCTGGTTTTCTCAGATCAAACGTTCCTAAGGATCTAGAGAAAAAAGTCTGTCTTTCAAGCATTGGGCCATCTTTTGGAAAAATGTGATCATGGTGGTGCCCATGTAAGGGCAGGGGTTGGGGTTTGGTTCAAACCTTTTTTTCACTGTGCCAAAACCAAATGGACATTCGGGATCTCAAAATCTAATTTGATTCCTGAATATTACCCCCCCCCCTTGTTTTTTTTTTCTCCGCAAGGAGGAGAACTTTTGGCGTCAATCAACAAAGATGCATAACTCCATGTGCCTATTTACTCGCTCACCAGTAATATCTACTTTTCAAGGTGGAAAGTCTTAATTTTCAGTGTGTAGATCTCCCTTTTCGGTCTAGCTACTGCGCCTTGAGTGTTTACAAAGGTTCTGGCCCCTCCTCTAGCCAGATTAAGGGCCCAAGGTATAACAGTTATAGTTTATGTAGACCATCTGTTCTTGAAAGACCAGTCGGTAGCTGGCTTAGACCAAAGTATGGTCACCACATTCAACTACCTGGAATACCTAGATTGGATTCTCAACCTAGAAGAAATCTTCCTTAAAACCATTAAGAAGGCTAAAATACTTGGGTCTGAATATAGATACACCCAGAAAGGGATATTCTTGCCCCAGGCAAAGATCAGTGTCATAAAGGAATTGATTCAGGTGGTCAAAGCAAAATTAATTCTTTTATTCAGCTTTGCATGAGGTTGTTGGGAAAGATGGTGGCTTCATTCAAGGCCATACCTTATGCTCAGTTTCATTCAAAACTGCTGCAAAACAATATCCTTTTGGCTTGTAAAAAAAGGGTTCAAGCTCTAGATTTCCCAACGTGTCTGACTCCAAGGAGCCTCAGTTTATGGTTAATAACCAAAAGTCTGCAAAGGGGAAAATCCTTCCTTCATTTACCTGGGAAGTGGTAACACCAAATGTCTTTCTTTCCGGGTTCAGAGACCCCGGGCATCTGACTGGATGAGCCACAATGACCTCACGCACATGCGGCAGTCCCAGGCCGCGGCACACAGGTCTGAAGGAACGACAGGGGTATGCCATTCAGTTGTTAAGCCAGCTCGCAAGAGTATCTCCTACACAGTGCACATTTCTACCTACAGGTAAGCTTTATTATAAGCAGTGAGGACAGAGCTTGGCCCAGGAAGACGTGTTTTCTCCGATTCAGGCTCATATAGGGGATGACGACCCTGACATTTATAGAGATTAGCCATCAAGGCTATCCACTGCACAGGAGAATCGTCGGGAGGAAAAAGAGTCATTCAATTTGTAGCTTGTCCTTTTTTTTTTTTTCATATTTCACTGGTGTGTTTATGTAGAAAAGAAGTCTAAGCAGGAGGGGGTGATGCCGTCCATTTCTTTCTTTTGTGCTTTGTCGTTGGCATGTGTGTATGCCTTTTGGCCCTTATTTGGGACATTTGAGGTAGAGTCATGGCAGTGTGTATTGATTAGGGATGGATGATTCCCAGAGTTTGCTGGGATTCCTTAAATCGTTTTTTGAATGAGTCCGTCAGTGAAGTGCTCTGGTGGTTATAAATATAAAACCATTTGAGTGTTTCTGCTTGTATTATACTACGGTAGTTAATTACAGAGCACATTGCTCCAGTGCAGCTCCACATTTTAGCCTTCTTCATTGTGTCTTTGTCGTTCCACTTCTGTATTTTTTGATTTCTCTGTGAAGATGAATATATATATATATATATATATATGTGTATGTATGTGTGTGTGTGTGGTGTACCCCATGCCCATAGAGGTGGCCATATTGTGTTTGAACCAAAAACAAGGCTGGTTTTTAATGTGATAACATTTTGTACCGCATAGGGCAATACAACAATAAAATTGTTTCACATTGGAAAATGAAGCCTTGTAAAATGCAACAGATGCCGACTAAAGTAAAATAACATTCTGTCGTTTAGAAGGCATTGTGTGTGTGTGTGCGCGCACGCGCTTCTGTTGACAAGAGTTGTAGATTTCTTAGACCTGGGGCTTTGGGATTCGTTTTACAAGCTTTGGCCAGATGGCTCCTGGGACTTGTCCAGGCCTGCCGTAATACATAAGGGAATCGGATCGGCAAGTCAGAAACCTTTTTTGGTTAGACTTTTAACACATGGGTGTTTTCTTCCCATATATTTGCCAGATGCCTAGATCATTCAGCAAGCATTTCCGAAGTGTTCTTGGAGTGCCAGAATTCTAAGATCTTTGTACCTTCCCATGGAGAAAATGTAGAAAGACGTTTTTACCACATTTCAGTGGGCACAGGTGGCACGCTAGTAATTTCCCATCTATGCTGCTTACATAAAGAACACAATTTTAAATATAATAACAGTTTTAGAAAAAGGTACGTGCAGAAAATGATAGGCTGAATAAATTATAGTGAAACAAGGGGAATGGTTAAAACCCCCTGTCAGGCTTTTGTTTTTGCCCTCTGTGTCCGATTTTGCTAGATTTCCATTTGCTTCCTCTCCTGTGCAGTCAACAGGGAATCTCTCCAAAGTGAGGGAAATGGCATTAAAATTGTCCCCAGAACAGGGGTCTATGTATTCCTGTTCTGGTGACCAACTGTAAAATTGTAGAGATTTCCAAACTTTCTGTCTCGGTGATAATGGCAACCAGGACAAATACATGGTTCTCCTCAGTGGGAATCTATAATCTGCAGTAAAAACCCGACAGTGGTTCTAACTCTTAGACCCCTTTCACAATATAGCGTGGTCGCGTTAGCGGTAAAGCACCGCTAATTTTGGCGGCACTGGGGGGCACCTTTAACCCTCGCTGGCGACCGAATAAAGGGTTAAAAGCGCTCGTGTTGCGGCTCTGGTGAAGTGCTTTGCAGGCAGTGCAGCCCATTCATTTTTGGGAGTGGTGTATACACTGCTCCCTAACCGTCTCACGGGTGCTGCTCGCAGGACTTTTCCGCAAGCGCGCTGCAACAGTGTGAAAGCACTCGGGCTCTCGCACTGGGATATCACAGGAGGCGTCTTTCAGACGCTATTTTACCGCTAAAATGCCTGAAAACCGGCTTCAGCTTTAATGGGGTCTTGTATATGACATCCAAAACCTTAAAAAAAAAGGTCTTGGCTTAGGCTGACGATACACCAGCGATTTTCTGGTAGCAATTACCCCCACATTTTTCTACAGGGATTTTGTTGCTAACAAAATCGTCTCTCTCTCTCTCTCTCTCTCCCCCTCTCTCCCTCTCCTTTCTATTCACCGAGAGAGCAAGAAACATGGGTGGGCTTCACAGTGACTTATCACTGTGGTAACCAATCAAAGGCTACAACAGCGATCAGGTGACACGGCATTGGGAGCTTTCAATGAGGCCCTGGTCTCTGCTGTGCACAGCGCGTTCTCCCATCACAAAGGGAGATACCCATATAGGGTCAATATACTATGCATTAAGATAAAAAGCCTTCTGTGTGCTGCAGCCCCCACCCCCCCGACACTTACCTGAGGTCCCCCTCTGTCCAGGGATGTCCATGAATGTCTCAGCCATCTGCAATTCTCCCTCTTGATTGGCTGAGACGCAGCAGTGGTGCCATTGGCTAGCTGACTGACAGCCAATCAGTGGAGAGAGGGGGCTGGCCCGGGTCGGTGGTCCGTGTCTGAATGGACACAGGGAGCTTTGACTCGGCTTGGGTGCCCCTGAGCAAGATGCTTGTTGTGGGGGCACTCAACGGGAGGGAGGGGCCAGGATCACAGAAGAGGGACCTGAGAAAAGAAGGCTATGGGTTGCTCTGTGCAAAACCACTGCAACAGAGCAGACAAGTATAACATGTTTGTTATTTTTATGGGGAAAAAACGAGACTTTACAAACACTTTAATGCTTTTCTGTGAATTGCTGCAGCAGCCGTTATGCTTGACTACAAATCACTGAAAAGCAGTTTTGTAGCAGAGCAAAACCCAACTCTGTAGAAAATTCCCAGAAAATCTAACAATTAAAACGCTAGCTGCAAATCGCCGCTAATAGCTGGCATTAGCGATCTAACCTCTGCAAAGAAAGAAAAGCAAAATCTTAGTGACGTAAATGTTCAAATTTTTTTTTTTTTTTTTTTTTTTAGACAGTTGTATATATTTTTTAAATACAAATTGATCTCCTTTTTCACTGGTATTTTCCATTTTCATCCTTCATTTCAGATCTTATCTCTGTAACACAGCAATCATCTTTCTAACGTCTGAAAATAAATGAATTGTGAGGAAAATCTGTATGGGTCCAGTATTCCAGACATGGTGTGAAATCGAACGCTCCCGTTAAGATGTCTTTGAGGTGGGAAGGCACAATTTGGTGTGGGTAGAAAATTACTGATTGAGGGTCAAGAATGTCTATAAATCCCTGTCCTCAGCATACCTTTTTTGAAGGGACAGATTTACCTGAGTAACACCGAGGGCAGGGAGATATGAAATGTCAGTTATGAGCCCCTTTTTATTGGTCTGGTTGTGCTGGGAACCTCGCTATTCTCCAGGGCAAAGCGGGGTTGTCTTGTTTCGTCAAGCACCTGTTTTTTATTTAACTTGGCATACGTATGGATGAGTGGTGTGCTTTGCAGCATATGTTGCTTCTGGCTATGTTGGAGCGTCTGTGTTGGTAATCCTCCCCCTTTGCGCCTCTGACTTGTGGAACACGATAACAAAAAAGCAAACTCTACTATTTTTAGACTTTGCCTTTTAATGTTTCACCTTATTTCAGTTAGACAAAAGTAGAGAGTGCATTTTTGATATGCTTGACTGGTGTATAAAAATCTTTTTTAGTCAACTTTTTCCATAAGGTTTCATTTTGTGCATGCAGGCTTATGAGGTTCTTCCATGTTCCCCATGAATGCAAGTAGACCAGGAGTCCACAACCTAAAGAACTTCTAGTAAAGTCTGTTAGTTATTATCCAGACTGTATTGTAGTGAGTTTAACGGACAAATTATGTTTGTAAATGTTAGCCTTTACATTATTCTTTGCATTTGGATCCACATACAGCAGGGCTCGACAAACCCCAGGCGCCAGGTCGCCAATGCGACCAGAAATCGCAAACTGGCACCTAAGCTGCCACCAGCCCACTCACTATTGATGCCCCAGACATGCAGCAGCATTAACACTGACTGCCGTCGTCCTCCCTCCTCCACACTCAGCGGCGCCGCGCTAAGTGTGTGAAACTGACAAGCAATGGAGAGAGGAGGATCTGTCAGATTTCAGCCTGATGTCGGGGTGGGCGGGACCCGGCAGCTATCAAACACCAGCCAATGGAATCTGGGTGGGCTGCTACGTGTATGTGGCCCCGCCTCTTTTCTTAAGCAGCCCAATCGTTGCCCGGTGTTTGATAGCTGCTGAGTTCCGCCCTACCCGGCCGGGTCCCGCCCACCCCGACATCAAGCTCAAATCTGACATATCCACCTCTGTTACTTGTCAGTTTCACACCCCGGCTGGGTACCGCCCATTCCGACATTAAGCTCAATTCTGACAGCTCCTCTGTTACATTTCAGTAACAGTGCTCCGTGTGAAACCTGCCAGCGCCAACCAGTGGCATCTGCCAGTGCCACAGCCAATCAGTGCCACCTGCCACCACCAATCAGTGCCACCTGCTAGTGCCAACCAGTGCCACGGCCAATCAATACCACCTGCCACCACCAACCAGTGCCACCTACCACCACCAACTAGTGCCACCGCCAATCAGTGCCACCTACCAGTTCCAAACCAGTGTCACCTGCCAATACCAACCAGTGTCACCTGCCAATGCCATCTGGCAGTTCCACGTGCCACCTGCCACTACCAATCAGTGCCACCTGCCAGTACCACCGCCAATCAGTGCCAACTAGTGCCACCGCCAACCAGTGCCACCTGCCAACACCAACCAGTGCCACCACCAATCAGTGCCATCTGCCAGTGACAACTAGTGCCACCACCAACCAGAGCCACCTGCCAGTTCCAAACCAGTGTCACCTGCCAGTTCCAAACCAGTGTCACCTGCCAGTTCCAAACCAGTGTCACCTGCCAGTTCCAAACCAGTGTCACCTGCCAGTTCCAAACCAGTGTCACCTGCCAATGCCAACCAGTGTCACCTGCCGGTGCCATCTGGCAGTTCCACGTGCCTGCCAGTGCCAGCCAGTTCCATCTGTTGCCAGCCTTACTCTTTCTGGTCAGCCCATAACCCTGATGTAACAGCGTTTCAATGGAGTTATTGATTGGGTGCTCCATTGTGAGTTAGGGATAGGGGGTGAAAATGAGTGGCCTTACCCCGGGAGCTGACGATCCATACCACTCTAAAAAAAAACACAAAAAAAACTGGCTCCTCAATTCAAAGCAAATTTGTCAACCCCTGACATACAGTATGTCAGAACATATTTTTTTACAAACTTGAAGACAGTTGTTGGTTCATCTCAGAGCTGACCTACATCAGTTAGCTGTTGTGACACACTACACTGTATTGCAGCTAATTGTGGTTCATAGATTAATGGAACCTAACCTCTATCTGAGCATCACAAACCAAAACGCTATTTGGTTCATTTTTAGTATTCCATCCATCCATGTCTTCATGCTTTGTTTTGTTAAATCACTTTGACACCCTCCCCCCCAGCATTTCTAGCTGCAGCCATCGTAAGGTCAGATGGTTCATGTACAGTGGCTTGAAAATGTAGTCCCACCCCTCGAAATTTTCCACATTTTGTCATGTTACAACCAAAACTGCAAATGTATTTTATTGGGATTTCATGTGATGGACCAACACAAAGTGGGACATAGTTGTGAAGTGGAAGAAAAATTGATGTTTTTCGAAGGTTTTACAAATATCTAAAAAATGTGGCATCGCCGTGCATTTGTATTCAGCCCCCTTTACTCTTGATACCCCTAACTAAAATCTAGTGGAACCAATTGCCTTCAGAAGTCACCTAATTAGTAAATGGAGTCCACCTGTGTGTAATTTAATCTCAGTATAAATACAGCAGCAGTTCTGTGAAGCCTTCAGAGGTTTGTTATAAAATCTTAGTGAATAAACAGCATCATGAAGGCCAAGGAACACACCAGACAGGTCAGGGATAAAGTTGTGGAGAAGTTTAGAGCAGGGTTAGGTTATATATAAAAAAAAAAAAAAAAAAGATATCCCAAGCTCATGGAGCACTGTTCAATCCATCATCTGAAAATGGAAAGCGTATAGCACAACTGCAAACCTACCAAGACATGGCCGTCCACCTAAACTGACAACCTGGGCAAGGAGAGCATTAATCAGATAAGCAGTCAAGAGACCCATGGTAACAATGGAAGAGCTGAAGAGATCCAAAGCTCAAGTGGGAAAATCTGTCCACAGGAGGAGAGTTAAGGGGCAGTTGGGGGAAAAAAAAACTCCCAACTGCTCCTAAACGTCCACCAGAAGCAGTTTACATGGGGCCTTAGTCGTGCACGCCACAGATCTGGCCTTTACAATTCATTTTTGGAAGAAAGCCATAAGAAGTCCTGTTTGCAGGTTGTGAGAAGCCATGTGGGGGACACAACAAACATGTGGAAGAAGGTGCTCTGGTCAGATGAGACCAAAATTGAACTTTTTGGCCTAAAGGCAAAACGCTACGTGTGGCGGAAAACTAACACTGCACATCACCCTGAAAATGCCATTCACATCGTGAAACATGGTGGTGGCAGCATCATGTTGTGGGGATGCTTTTCTTCAGCAGGGTCAGGGAAGGTGGTCAGAGTTGATGGGAAGATGGATGGAGCCAAATACAGGGATATCTTAGAAGAAAACCTGTTAGAATCTGCAAAAGACTTGAGACTGGGGCGGAGGATCATCTTTCCAGCAGGACAACGACACTAAACATACAGCCAGAGCTACAATGGAATTGTTTAGATCAAAGCATATTCATGTGTTAGAATGGCCCAGTAAAAGTCCAGACCTAAATCCGATTGAAAATCTGTGGCAAAACTTGAAAATTGCTGTTCAGGCCCCCTCCATCCAATGTGACAGAGCTTGAGCTATTTTGCAAAGAATGGGCAAAAATGTCACTCTTATAGATGTGCAACTCTGTTGGAGACATCCCCAAAAAGACTTGCAGCTATAAGTGCAGTGAAAGGCAGTTCTTCAAAGTATTGAATCAGGGGGGCTGAATACAAATGTACGCCACACTTTTTAGATATTTAAAAAAGAAAAATTTTAAAAACCTTTTGTCATTTTCCTTCCACTTCACAATTATGTGCCAATTTGTGTTGGTCTATAACTTAAAATGCCAAGAAAATACATTTACATTTTTGGTTGTAACATGCCAAAATTTGGAAAATTTCAAGGGGTATGAATACTTTTTCAAGGACTGTAGCAGCTGCTTCCTAAAATCTGTCCCTTGCTCAAGAATGCATATGTCCTTAGGTATGCATTTTACCTTAAAGTGATGCATTTTACCTTAAAGTGATTGTAAAGTCTTGTGTTTTTTTTTTTTTTTTCTCCCCCTCTAAAAAAAACAACGTTATATACTTACCGGCCCTATGAAGTAGTTATGCTGTGGTTTTGCACAGATCCTCCTCTTCTCGGGTCCCTCTTAGGCTCTCCTGGCCCCTCCCTTCTGTTGAGTGCCCCCACAGCAAACTTCTTGCTATGGGGGCACCCTAGCCTAGTCACAGCTCCCTGTGTCCATTCAGACACTATGGCCCTGTTCGGCCCCGCCCCCCTCCTGGTTTGCTGGCTGAGTTTGACAGCAGCGGGAGCCAAGGGCACAGCTGTTTTGTCTTAGCCAATCAGGAGGAGTGCCTGGACAGCCAAGGCACTGGTGGACATCGCTGGAGAGAGATGGGGCTCAGGTAAGTATTAGGGGGTGCTGGGGCCGCTGCTGCGTACAGAAGGTCTTTTTATCTTAATGCATAGAAGGAATTAAATAACTACAGTCTGCTCACATAATTTGTAATAAAAACATCTTTGTCATTCTGAAGCTTCCCTCCAACCACTTTGTGTGTGTATAGAGATATGTATGTGTGTGTATGTGTGTATGTATATATATGTATATATATATATATATATATATATATATATATATATATATATATATATTTTTTTTTTTTATAAATCTTTTTATTGATGATGTTATAGACATACACACATATTCAACTAGTAACACTTAAACAATAGAAACTTGACCCGCACTTGGGGTATATGGTTTTGTCAAAATAAAGTCCATCGAGAACAATACAGTGCGTGTCATCATTAGAGAGAGATGGTGTGGAACCCCTGGTCAAATAACATACCTGTCAGTGATGGTATCCTCACTACTGCTCATATCTGGACCCCGATAATTGGAAGGACTACTGATAAACATAACCAGCCCCGAGATGAAATAGGCGGTCCTTTCTGCTGGGCTCTAGGTCACGAGCAGGTCCTGTGTAATGAGGGGTTGTAGATCAGGAGAAACTACCTTCCACTCCCCTGCGGGAGATTATTTATGCCGTGGACGGCTCCGCCAATGATTTAGACCATACTTTCTGATATTTTTTGGGACAACCTCTATTGAAGTAAGTGTCTTTATAAAGGGCTAGGTTCTGATTCACCAACTGTTTCCAGAATGTGGTCGTGGGCGGGGTTGGTTTCTTCCAGTGGAGAGTGATGGCCTTTCTGGCATAAAATAGTAACAAACTCGCCATAGTACGTCCAGTGGGGGATGAATTGCTCAACCAGTCCCAACAGGCATATCGAGTTGTAGGGAGATTTTGCTGACCAAACGTATACAGGACAATACCTCCTCCCAAAATCCAACTATAACTTTGCATGTTATTTTTTATATATATATATATATATATTATGATACTGCAGAAATTTCTCCCTCCACTGAGTCTGGCTGTAATCATTTTTACTGTGGGCAGCTGAAGCTGCTGCTTGTTCACTTCCTGGATTTACACAGACACACATCTGCAGCTCTCATTGGCCCTCTTATGACTCATTACACCCCCCCCCCCCCCCCTTCCTGGCAAACTCTCACAAGAGAGAGCTGTGAATGATATCACAAGCCTAGGCTTTTTTCCAGATAAGAAACAGGAAGTGGGCTGTATAAGGTATTTTAAAGGCAGAAAAAAATGTTTTACTATCCAAAGTTAAAACAACAAGGGCAGAAGATGGAAAGATGAAAAAATGACAGATGGTCTGCTTTAAGATTAAAAAAAGCCTTCTGACTTTACAACCACTTTAATACATTCCTTGCATTTCAAGTGATTGTAAAAGATCACCTTGTAAAACAACCCATTTAGTTTAAATATATACAATATGTTGGACAGTTTCTAGAGACAGTTTAACACATCCATATCCCGAGTAAACATGGAAAAAAAGAGCACACCACTCCCTCTATAAGATGGTGGGATTTTTAAGGATGTGTTTAAAAATGGTCACCGAGGTAAGCACAACAACAAAATGTTGTTCATAAAATTAAATTGTATTACAAAAATTAGCAAGTATAAAAATGACAATAATGACATTTGGTCACAAGGTAAATTAATGATCAATACAACAGTAACATTTGGTCATGAGTATTAGACCATAAATCGATACTCAATACACAGGATAGGGCAGATGCTTGTATATGCAGAACGCGTTTCGCATGCTTATCTACTTCTTCAAGGCAGCTTGTCATGTATCTATAACAGGGATATGCAATTAGCAGACCTCCAGCTGTTGCAGAACTACAAATCCCATGAGGCGTAGCAAGACTGACGGCCACAAGCATGGCTCCCAGAGGCAGAGGCATGATGGGACTTGTAGTTTTGCAACAGCTGGAGGTCCGCTAATTGCATATCCCTGATCTATAACATTGTGTAGATTATAAAAAGATACTATTTTATAACAATTAATTTTATTCACATTTTATAAAGAATTGTACAATAAGTATGAGTGCTCAGTTGCTCACCAAACTTGTGGTATTAATACCTCAGCGATCGCAGCACCAAGAGAGAGCGGAGATGACACACCCCACAATAATAGGGTGGTGAAGCCAGATTCACCAGCCTGGTCTGATGAACGTTGGACCGTATATAAAGCTTGGTATAGGAAGGCCAGTGATCACCTAGGAATGCCAAACAGAGCGCAGGCGCAACATACCCAATAGATGTGAAAAGTGGATGGATGCCAAGGAGAAGAAAGCCTCCTCGTCCACCAGGGGCACCTGAGCATCCAAACAATAACCTTTACAGCAGGGAGGATCAAAACTGTTCTCAATGATTAACCATACGACCGCAACATACCAACCATCAAGTCAATAGTGCGCAATTTGACATTTCTCAATTAAAAAAAAAACACAAAATGATAATAGAAACAAAAAGCATTAAAAGTATTATGAATTGGGTATGTAAGGAATGTTATTGAAACATGCAATCGCCATGGTGTTACGGCATAAATTTAGAGGAGTAGTGCCTGGTCCCAAAAAAATTAGGAAGATATTAACTGGGCGGCACAGTGGGTTAGTGGGTAGCACTCTCGCCTAGCAGTAAAAAGGGTCGCTGGTTCGAATCCCAGCCAAGACACTACCTGCCTGGAGTTTGCATGTTCTCCCTCTGCGGGTTTCCTCCAGGTACTCCGATTTCCTCCCACACTTCAAAAACATGCTGGTAGGCTAATTGGCTTTTGTCTAATTTGGCCCTATGAATGTGAGTTAGGGACCTAGACAATGTGTATGTAAAGTGCTGTATAAATTGACAGCGCTATATAAGTACCTTTTTTAATAACTATTACAAGAAGGGTTTAAAGGAAAGTGCTGTATTTGGACTGGGCGGACTAGTTGCTCTTTGATTATACATGCATTTGGCTTCTTGTTGGAGGATTTTTTATCAAAATCGCCTCCCCTTTCCATTACAGGAATTACTTCAAGTGCAAAAAAATTTAATGAATGCAGCGTCATAGCTGTGATTGAGGCCTACATGTTTACAAATAGGTGTGTATAATGGATCAGCATCAAGATAATATAGATGATCCTTTATACGTCTCGCAAATGTGCGTTTTGATCTTTCCAATATAAAATGCACCACAGGTACAGGTATACTACACCGGTAGTACGACAATGGTAGTTTCGCTTAGGCCCTAGGTATCAATGCCACACGTTTGGTGAGCACGCATACTAATTTGTAAAAGTCTTTACAAATGTGTATAAAATAAATTTGTTATTGGTATTAATGGTATCTTTTTATAATCTCTGCAATGTTATAGATGCATGCTGAGCTGCCTTGAAGAAGCAGATAAGTCTGCGAAACGCATTCTGCATATACAAGCATCTGCCCTATCCTGTGTATTGAGTATCGATTTATGGTCTAATACTCATGACCAAATGTTACTGTTGTATTGATCATTGGTTTACCTTGCGACCAAATGTCATTGTCATTTTTATACTTGCTAATTTTTGTAATACATTTAATTCCATGAATAACATTTTGTTGTGCTTAGCTCGGTGACAGTTTTTAACACATCCTTAAAAATCCCACCACCTTACGAGGGAGTGGTGTGCTCTCCCTATTTTTTTTTTTTTCCATTTAGTTTAACCACTTGCTGTCAGCAGGCAGTCATATGACAGCTTCGACTTTGCGGTGGTATATCTGAATGATGCCTGAGGCTACAGGCATCATTCAGATAGCAGCATTTTCAGCCAGCGATTCCCTATACCATAAGAATGATCATAGCGGCAGTTCCACCGCTTGATCGTTCTTACAGGCGGCAAAGGGGACGTTGCCCTCTGGTGCTTCTACCGACTCCCAGCAGTGATCGGCGAATCAGAGATAGGATCCGCCGACCCCAAATGTCCACCATAGAGATTTTCTATAATCGTCGGAGGCCGGGCGTGGTGTTAGGACGTCATGCCCGGCCTCTGCATTCAAGAAAACTGTGCCACCTCGGCTGGGAAGCCAGGATCCCATTTTTTTTTTTTTTTAAGAGGTGAAAAGTAGGGTCTTATTGGCCCCATATCTCACTATAAAGAGGTCCTGTCATGTCCTATTTCTATTACAAGGGATGTTTACATTCCTTGTAATAGGAATAAAAGTGATAATTTTTATTTTGACACTTTAAAAAAAAAAAAAAAGTAAAATTTAACAATAAAAAAAAAAAAAATGTATTCTCTAGGGTGTCTGTTAAAAAAAAAATATATAATGTTTGGGGGTTCTATGTAATTTCATAGCAAAAAACGTATGATTTTTACATGTAGGAGCGAAATGTCAGAATTGGCCTGAATTGGCCTGGATGCGAAGTGGTTAAAATAGAAATGAAAGGCAAAACATTTTTGTATCGATCTAGAATTTTTTAACCACTTAAGCCCCGGACCAATTTGCAGCCAAAGGACCAAGCCCCTTTTTGCGATTCGGCACTGCATTGCTTTAACTGACAATTGTGCGGTCGTGGGATGTGGCTCCCAAACAAAATTGACATCCTTTTTTTTCCCCCCCACAAATAGAGCTTTCTTTTGGTGGTATTTGATCACCTCTGCGGTTTTTATTTTTTGCGCTATAAACAAAAATAGAGCGTCAATTTTGAAAAAAATGCAATATTTACTTTTTGCTATAATAAATATCCCCAAAAAATATATAAAAAAAATTTTTTCCCCTCAGTTTAGGCTGATACGTATTCTTCTACATATTTGTGGTAAAAAATTGCAAGTAACGATTATTGATTGGTTTACACAAAAGTTATAGCGTTTACCCATGGCTGGGCATTTAAAAAGCAACGTACCGGTACTTGCTTGTGCCCAGCCGTGCCGTTCTGCCGATTGTATATGTGCAGGAGGCGGTCCTTAAGTGGTTAATAAGTGATCACATTCCCTTCGTTCTCAGCTATGTAAGGGCTAGGGGAGGAGAAGCAGCAGTGTTCTGAGCTTCCCGGCGTTTGGCTGTGTAGCAGGAGCCAGTCAGGACAAGTCTGATCATTGGAGGTGCCTACACTGAGTTCCCAGCATAGCTAGAGAACTGACCACACTGTGTTCTCCTCAGTGTAGTCCGTTATTAATAGGAAGGCAGAGTGACTGGAAGAATATCCAGGTATTTCACATAAAGGAAGCAATATAACGAGAACAGGATACTCTCTCGTACAAGTACATGGTACAGCAGTCGCATATCAGGAATATGAAGTGTTGAGGTAACAAACGCTTTAAGGTAATGTTTAGGCATCAGTATCCTGCTCTCACCCCCACTTTTACTTACCTGAGCCCTCATTCAATGCAGTGCTGTTTACGTCTGCAGCTCTTCTTTACCCTCACTTCCTGCTCTTGCAGACTGCAGAGGAAGCGGGAGCCATTGGTCAGCTGTCAGTCAAAGCCAATGACAAGGGGGCAGGGTTGATTCCCTCTATCTGTCTGTTGACACAGATGGCGAGGCTTTGGAGGGAGCCTGCACATAGCTGCTTTCTGTGGAGGCCCAAGAAGAGAGAGAGGTTCGGGGCCACTCTGTGCAATCCAGTTGCACTAAACAAGTATAGGCCTGTTTAAAACAAAAAAGCATTTACAATCACTTTACTATAGTAATACAGTGGTACCTTGGATTATGAGCATACTCCGTTCCAGAAGAATGCTTGTAATCCAAAACATTTGTATATCAAAGTGAATTTTCCCATAGAAGTCAATATAAACTCAGATAATTTGTTTCACAGTAACGTCTATTGTATGCAGTAACGCATGTGGGGAAGAGACAACGCTCACAAACCGGATCAGGATTTTTAAAAATTGTCTTGCATTGCGAAAACGCTTGTTGTTTCGGTTTACAAGTAAGGCAGTTATTACTGTAATTAAACAATTTAATTTGCCATTAGTAGTAAACTATGTGGCAAAAATGTAAAATTAAAGTGATATAAAGGCAATAAAAAATATATATATATATATATATATATATATATATATATATATATATATATATATATATATATATATATATATATATATATATATATATATATATATATATATATATATATAAATTTCACATGTGTTGCATATAGCAGCCCAGATCCTCCTCCTCCTTTTCTGGTTCACCAATGGTACTTCTGTCTCCTCCTCTCCGAGTGCCCCTATAGCAAGCTGCTTGCCATAGGGACACCCGTGTGTGCTTGCTCTTGAGCCACCAATGCCTCCTCACTGGCTGTGATTGACAGCTGTGGATTCCAGTGGCTCCTGCTGCGATCTCTCAGCCATTGAGGAGACAGAGACCCAGGAGGGCAGCTGCTCTCGTGCACATCTGGATCATGATCATGTTCGGATAAGGTTTGGAGGAAGCTGTATACTGAAGTTTTTTTTTTTTTTTTTTTTTCATTCATAGAATGCATGAAGGTAAAAAAAACACTGCAGCCTTTAGAACCACTTCTGCTGTATGGCAATAGGAATGCTGGTTGTCTAAGGCCCCATTCACACTGCCATTTCTCTGCAGCATAGTTGCTTTGCCATAGATTTCCAGTAAATTGAGAAGTCTTGGTGTGTTTTCTGAAAATGCACCAAAATCGCCCAAATCTGATGGAATTCTATGGCAAAGCGTGGGTAACTTGCACGAAAGATGGGGGGGGGGGGGGGGGGGAGAATGCAGTGGATTCATGTTAAAAGGGCCTAATGCTTGTAAATTGACACATGGGCCTCGTTTAGTCTTGTGGTTGGGGGATGGTAAAAACGCATGGTTGAGCCTCATTTTGACCCCCCTCCCCCCACTTGCAGTAGACTTTGGGAGTATTTGTAAAGTTCGCCATTTAGATTTACTTCCTTTTTTTTTACCCTCTTTGACCACAGAAAGTTTCCCCCAGATTGTACATATTGACATGGACGGCTCTGATATTGACATGATTTTCTAGCAGAGAAAGATAAAATGTGGCAACATTTTGGGGGGAATAAAGTAAAAATGTACCACGTTGGAGTTGATTCTAGTAAGAATAAATTATACCAGATTTAGGATAGTAAAATTTACCAATGAAAAATTTGGCAAGAAGATGCCATTTATAACAGTATTGCATATCAGTCTAAAGATTCACAATTTATACAGGCTATGGGCTGTTCTGCCTTACTATCCCAAAAGGTGGAGTACTCCTTTTACAAAATTTGGACTGAAAATTGGCAATTTGTGTTACATCTTTTCAGATTATTTCTTTTATTTATAATAATTACATTAGCAGTTTATTTCTGGTGAAGAACATGGCAGTCATATCCAGCCCATGTTGTATGTCTGTTGTGGTTAATATAAGAATGATGATCTCTGTTTACTTTTAGCTTTGTATCCGGTAACTGATGGGGTCGGCATTCTGTCGATTGGGAGCAGCTAACAGGTTGATCGGGAATACAGCCCTGCTACCTACACATTGGTGTGAAGTGGACAGGACATTACAGTGGGGGGGTTGTGTGTAGGACATCACATTGGGGGGAAGGGGGGGTGATGTAAAGGGGACAGCGCACACTGCATTTGGGTGTGTGTGAAGGGAACAGAGGACATCACGTGAGGGGGGGGGGGGGGGGTGTGAAGGACAGGGGATTTTGCTTTTGGGGGGACAGAGGAGACCACAGTGGGGGGTGCAGAGGACACTGCTGTGGGGGCACAGATGACACTAGTGGGAGGGGAGGATGATATTAAGGGGACACGACAGTTGAGGGGAATAGACTCTGTTTTGGTGGGGGGGGCACAGGTCACTGCAAAAGTAGGAGGGGAAGAGGATCCCACTATGGGGTGGGGGGGTGGTGATGTGAAGGGGGGCAGGACACTGTAATGGGGGGCAGAGGTCCCTACAGTGGCAAAGAGGGGAGGAAAACATCTGTGGGGGGTGGTGCAGGGGATGCTACCGTGAGGGGAATGATGTGAAGGAGTGGAGAACACGGGGGGGGGGGTGGGCAACCAGGATTTATTTATTTTTTTAAGGCGTCCCTTTCCCCGGGGATCTTGGATTTCTTCCATGTTGTCCAGGAAGAGGCCTATCCCTGCACCATAGAATTTAGTATATCATTTATTTGTCCTTTAACATTCACTGAGCTCATTAGGCACCTGTCTATTGCCATAGTCTCTCTTGCAGTTCATTGTATCCTGATAACACTCCATGACCATACTGTAAAAGGCTTGTTATTAGGATGGCATTCCAAGCTGATGAGATCTGTGCAAAGGTAGTTTGCATGGAAAATAGCTTTGAAGTGCTCTGAGATCTTCCAGAAATGAGAGGCTTTGTTTGGCAGTGGATTTGGCTTGCAGGTTATAGACCTAAGCTTTCAGTTTTGCCAACTGTGCATCTTTCACGGTTTGACTTTAAAGTTAAAGATTTTTTTTTTCCGTAGCGTGCCCTGTGAAAGTTCATGCTGGCTTGCAGCACAACCTCCAAATACATTATAAGAACCAAGTTCTATTTTAGTCTGGCCAGCTCATACTGGCATTCCTAAATCCCCAGCCCATCTCCCACTATGCTTTTTAGTGGCAATACTGAATTGACAGTCATACGTAGACTTTTAAAAATACACGTGCATGCTGCATTTTATGTTATTTTATTTTTATTTATTTTTTTTTTTTTTTCAATACGGTATTTATACTTGAACTACATCAGTTTCTTTACTAAATGGAAAAAAAAGTCCCCTATTTAGTAAAACGGTCAAATCGATATTCCTTTCGCACATGTTCCTGATATCTGTGGCTCATAAAATGGTGGGTGCAGCCTGACGAAAGGGGTCCTGCGTGTCTCCGAAACGTTGCACTTTCTTTTGTGATGTGATTCTTTCCATTAAACCTTTTGGACGAAAAATTGGCGATCCATGGTGTGCTGGAGAATATGTACCCACCTATTTAGTAAAAGACATTAGTAGAAGATGATTGTCCTTTTGAGTATATTTCTCAAATCGCCTTTCAGGACAACCCCGGAGAGAGTGTAGCTCCACCTTGCAATCAGGAAACACATGCCCACTTTAAAAACACCTCCTCCTCCTCCATGGCTTCAGTTATTGTGTTTCCTCCTTGGAGGAAGCATGTGCCTGAACCAGGGAGAGCTACACTCTCTGCAGGGAAGTAAGGCTTACCTTTTGTTGCAGGTTGTTTCTCTTTGACCCCCAGCAGTATCTCCACGGGGAGAGGACTCCTGGAGCTCCTGGTCCCGCCATCTCACGGGAGTAAGGACCCTCGGAGTGCCGGCGTCGGGTGCCCGGTGTCCGCTTGTTAGCGCAGGGAGGGCTCTGTTGCTGGCGGAGGCCGCTGCAGGTCAGCGGCATGGCTCAGTTTTCGGCGCCGGGTCCCGGGCGGCGACGGCGTCGTTCACGGTGACGCGCGGGCGCTCTGAGGGGGCGTGGCGCCGTGGTTCAGCGCCTGGAACGCAGGGGTCATGGGGCGGGTCAGGTGACCGTGTGCTTCCGCTTCCGGCCGGCCTTGATGACGCGGCGGCTGGGAAAATTTAAAATGAGAGCTGTTTGTAAAGTAGCTGCCTCACTCAAACGATGGAAGAGTGCAAGCCAGCTATGGCGGAGACAGGCGCCCCCAGCACCGGTCCAGCCCAGGTACGTAAGGTGCACTGGCACCCTCTGCTTTACTGTGGGTATGTCTTTGTTTGTTCCCCCCTCTTGGGGGCCTGTCGCTGCAGGTCAGAGGTGGACTTCGCTCTGACCTTTTGCAGCCTAGTTCTGGGGTCTCACTAGTAGGTCTGTTTGGTGGTGGGTCTCTGCACTGGCTTGGTGTTAAGCAACTGGTTGTTGAGAGCTTTTAGTGAATTAAACCTGTATATCGTTTCAGGAAAAATCACTAGGAAAAGCTAGACCAGGTCAGAGAAAATGTCCTTCCTGCAAAACCCCCCTCAGAGATTCATGGCAGAAGGCAATGTGCAGAAATTGTATCAGAGAATTGGTGGAAGAGGAAACATCTCAACAATATAAGGATTTGTTTTCTTCGGTTAAAGAGCTGACAAACTCTTTTGAGTTCAGTCAAGTCCATCCTGATACAAAACCCTCCCGCACAGACCGAGCCTCAGAACTTACCACCCAGCCCCAGGGCGTCGTCATCCAGACAGGTGGAAACTGAAGAGTCTGGAGACGAAGGGGGTAGTACTCTCATCTCCTTCAGGGATTCTGAGGAGGAGGAAGAGGATAGCAGGGGCTCCAAATTCAAGCTATCACTAGAGGAAGTAGATGATATTTTAAAAGCAATCTACACTACTCTAGAAATTCAGGAAGAAAGAGTACAACTGTCAGTTCATGACAAAATGTACCAGGGGTTGGACGAAACAAAACGGCGAGTTTTTCCTGTCCACAGGGTCCTCTCAGACTCAGTGAGAAAGGAGCGGAAGGACCCAGAAAAAGCCCCTTTCTTCTCTAAAGCTCTCAAAAGAAGGTTTCCCTTCGAAGATAAGGACTCAGAGGTTTGGAACAAGAAACCCAGAGTCGATGCAGCTTTCTCGCAGGTATCCAGACGAACGGATCTAGCCTTTGAAGATATGGGGATCCTTAAAGACCCAATGGACAAAAAAGCTGACTCCATCCTTAAAAAAGCTTGGGATGCTGCGTCAGTCAGTCTAAAACCAGCAATGGCAGCTACGGTGGTGGCCAGGAATCTGGAATGTTGGGTAGAGAAGCTGAAGAGCCATATTGAGGCGGGGACACCCCGCAAGGATCTCTTGGAGTCCTTTCCACTGATCCTGAATGCAGTCAAATACATGGCGGATGCATCAGCAGAATCAGTTAAACTGGCCGCTAGGTCTTCGGCTCTTGTAAATTCAGCCAGGAGAGCAGTTTGGCTGAAAACATGGTCTGGGGACACTGCCTCTAAGGGCAAGCTGTGTGGTCTTCCCTTCTCGGGTGACTTGCTCTTTGGTCCTGATTTAGAGTCTGTGCTGGATAGAACAGCCGATAAAAAGAAGGCTTTTCCAGTTAAGAAAAAGCAGATTGCTAAAAAGAATTTTCGTGCTTTTCAGCAGTCCCATAAAAAAGACCAGGAGCACAAGAGCAGATGGGGTTCACAGAAGGGCAAAGGCAGGGGTGGAGTCCTCTTTAGATCTCCCCCAGAGCAGTCCCCTAAGAACAAGTGACAATATCTCCCCAGTGGGGGGGAGACTGTCAGCTTTTCGTGAACAATGGGACAGGCTGTCTCCAAATCTGTTCGTGAAGAGCGTTGTCGATCAGGGGTACAGGTTGGAGTTTTCAGAACTACCCCCGAGCAGGTTTTATGTGACAACATTGCCAAGGGATCAGGAGAAGGCCTCTGCAATGAAGCTGTTGTTACAGGAGCTGATACAGCAAGAGGTTCTGATTCAAGTCCCAGTAAGCCAGCAGGGCGGGGGTTTTTATTCACATATTTTTCTGGTGAAAAAACCCTCAGGGAAGTACCGTCTAATCCTGAATCTGAAATTCCTGAACAGGTTCATTCGGTACAAACATTTCAGGATGGATACAATTTTCTCCATCACAAAGCTGTTGACCCCAGAATGCTTCATGGCATCCCTGGACCTAAGGGATGCCTACCTTCATATACCAATTCATCAGGCATCGCAGCAGTTCCTGCGCCTGGCATTGAAGGTAGGGAGTTCGGTATGGCACCTCCAATTCAGGGCTCTGCCGTTCGGACTCTCGTCCTCTCCCAGGGTCTTTACGAAGATTATGGCAGAGGCTTTGGAACCCCTGAAATTGAAGGGGATTCCAGTCGTTCCTTATCTGGACGACCTTTTGTTTTTTGCAGACTCCAGGGAGCAGGTCCTAGTCAATCTCCAGAGGGCCCAGTCTCACCTCGAGGGCCTGGGATGGCTTCTAAACCTAGAGAAGTCAATCCTGACCCCCTCACAGGAAATGAAATTTCTGGGGTATACATTAAATTCGATTCTCCAGAAAGTTTTCCTGCCGTTGGAAAAACAGGAAAAGTTACAGCTAGCTGTACAGCGGATACAGAGCAACCAGACAGTCTCAGTCAGGATGGCTATGGCAGTTCTGGGCCTGCTTACGGCAGCAATCCCGGCTGTTCAGTGGGCCAGGTTCCATTCCAGACCCCTTCAGAGGGAGGTTCTGTCAAGCTGGTCCCATCAGGATCCTTTGGAAAAACAGCTAAAAATTTCGTCAAAGACGAAAAGGGCTCTTTGGTGGTGGAGAGACCAGGCAAACCTCTCAAGGGGCCTGGTGTGGACCTTTCCTGTGGACAAGCGCCTTACTACAGACGCAAGTGCCTGGGGCTGGGGAGCCCATCTGGATGGTCAGACATCTCAGGGGGTCTGGTCCAAACAGGAAGCTCAAAGATCATCCAACTGGAGGGAGTTGAAGGCGATCTTTCTGGGTTTAGTGGCATTTCAGCAGAGTTTGAGAGGCCACCATGTTCAGGTGTTGTCAGACAACACAACAGCGGTTACCTACATTATGAAGCAAGGGGGAACCAGAAGCAGGAGCTTGATGGAGCTGGCCAATCTGTTGTTAGCCTGGGCAGAACAGAACACAGCCTCACTATCGGCAGTGCATCTGAAGGGCTCTCAGAATTTGTTTGCGGACCTCCTAAGCAGGCGCAAATTGCTAGAGGCAGAATGGAGTCTGAATCAGGAAGTGTTCCTGATGATCTCCGAGGCCTGGGGGGTTCCTCAGGTAGACCTTTTTGCCAGCCAGCAGAACTCAAAGGTGGACAGATTCTTTTCTCTTCACCGAGGAGATGCAGCAATAGGGTTGGATGCATTCGCTCACCCCTGGCATTACCAGCTGTGCTATGCCTTTCCCCCCTTTCCTCTAATTCCACTAGTACTGAGGAAATTCAGGGAAGAAAGGACAGACTTAATACTAGTCACTCCTTTTTGGCCAAAAAGACCCTGGTTCGCGGGTCTTCGAAACCTAGCCTCGAAGCCCCCATGGAGGTTACCACTCAGAAAAGATCTGTTATCCCAGGGGACAGTAAGTCATCCAGAAGTGGAACTCCTGCAGCTAACCGCCTGGTTTCTGAGGAGGACCTGTTAAAGGCTAAAGGTCTCTCAGATAAAGTAGTAAAGACCCTGCTGTCCAGTAGGAAGGCAGTTACACAGGCAATTTACATGAAGGTCTGGAAAAAGTTCAACTCCTGGTGCAGTTCTAGAGAACTCAAGGTCAAGAGCACGGTGTCAGTCTTGGAGTTTCTCCATGAAGGAATGGAGAAGGGTCTCGCAGCCAGTACCCTGAAGACTCAGGTGGCTGCCTTATCAGTTTTCTTTGAAAAGACTTTATCTAAAGAAACTTTAATTTCTAGATTTTTTAGGGCTCTTGCTCGAAATAGACCAGTAGCCCTTAAAGACTTTCCCAGTTGGGATTTGTCTACAGTTTTACAGGGTCTCTCGGGAGCACCGTTTGAACCCTTACAGGAGGCTTCTTTGCAGAAGGTGGTTTTAAAAACAATCTTTTTGGTGGCCATCACCTCGGCCAGGAGAGTCAGCGAGCTCCAAGCTCTAGCTATTACAGAACCCTTCCTTAGAATTTATCAGGACAGGGTGGTACTGAGGACGGATCCAGCATTCCTACCGAAAGTATCCTCAACTTTCCATCGATCACAGGAAATAGTGTTACCTACATTCTCTGCAAGCCCAGCAAATGCAGGAGAGGAAGTTTTTCACACATTGGATGTGAGAAGATGTCTTTTACAGTTTCTGAAAGTTACTAAAGAATTTAGAAAATCAAACGCCCTCTTTGTGATATTTTCTGGATCACGCAAGGGGGAGAAAGCTTCTAAAAGTACGCTGGGTAGGTGGCTTAAGTTGGCTATAACAGAAGCCTATAAAGCAAAAGGAGAAATACCTCCCTCAGGTATTGCTGCCCACTCTACTAGATCCACGGCAGTTTCCTGGGCTGAAAGGGCCGGTGCCACGCCTGAACAAATCTGCAAGGCTGCCACTTGGTCCAGTTATTCGACATTTCTCTGGCATTACCGGTTAGATCTACTGTCTGCAGCAGATCAGGCCTTCGGCAGGAAGGTACTGCAGGCAGTAGTCCCGCCCTAGGGTAAGTTTCTCGGTTATCCTCTCCGGGGTTGTCCTGAAAGGCGATTTGAGAAAGACTCAGTTAGACTTACCGGTGACGGTATTTCTAAGAGCCTTTCAGGACAACCGTTACTTCCCTCCCTAGGTTATGCTTAGTAAATGTATTAAGTTCTACCATGGTGTTGTGCTTTCTGTGCTTTGTTTTCCAGCGTCGGAAGGCCACAATAACTGAAGCCATGGAGGAGGAGGAGGTGTTTTTAAAGTGGGCATGTGTTTCCTGATTGCAAGGTGGAGCTACACTCTCTCCGGGGTTGTCCTGAAAGGCTCTTAGAAATACCGTCACCGGTAAGTCTAACTGAGTCTTTTTGTTGGAAGTAACCAGAAAAGTTGGAGGCATACCACAAAAACATCGGAAGGATTTGAAAAATATTTTAGTAGACCAATACACTTGCAGAAATATAACTAGTGTCAGTTTTACTTTACTTTCCCAGTGCAAAACAATAAATATATCATGACTATTATTATGTGAAGTGTTCGAATGATAGATCAAGATGCAACTACTATAAACAATATCCCTTCTCAAATTGCCTTATTTCAGTTCACTATAATAGTCACAGATCAAAAGTGCATTTACAGTCCACGGTTCTCCAACCATAAGGTTCATTCATAGTTTATTACAGTGCTCCAACCATAAAGTAAAGTGCATCAAGTGAATATAAAGTGCTTGCTGTGCTGTTAATCTCATTTTCTCAAACAACCCACAGCCTGTGATCGCCTCCATTTTTTCCACCTTTTTTTTTGTGCCACTCACTAGATTTGTTGCCACCCCCTTCTATCATAAAAAAAGGTCAATCTACGCTTTTAGATGTTATACAGTGCCGTGAAAAAGTATTCATTCCCCTGGAAATTCTACACATTTTGTCATTTTACAACTGAAAACTTAAATGTATTTTATTGGGATTTTATGTGATAGACCAACACAAAGTGGCACATAATTGTGCAGTGGAAGGAAAATGATAAATGGTTTTCAGTTTTTCTTTTTACAAATACATATATGAAAAGTGTGGTGTGTGTTTGTATTCAGCCCCCTTTACTTTGATACCCCTTATTAAAATCTAGTGGAACCAGCTTCTTTCAGAAGTCACCTAATTGGTAAATAAGAGTCCACCTATGTGTAATGCAATCTCAATATAAATACAGCAGTTCTGTGAAGCCTTCAGAGGTTTGTTAGAGACTCTTGGTGAACAAATGGCATCAAGAAACAACACACCACACAGGTCAGGGATAAAGTTATGGAGAAGTTTAGAGCAGGGTTAGGTTATAAAAAAAAAAAAAATATTCCAAGCTTTGAACATCTCACAGAGCACTGTTCAATCCATCATCTGAAACTGGAAAAAGTATGGCACAACTGCAAACCTACCAAGACATGGCTGTCCACGCAAACTGACTGGTCGGGCAAGGAGAGCATTAATCTGAGAAGCAGCCAAGAGGCCCATGGTAACTCTAATGCCGCGTACACATGACCAGACTTTTCAATGGACTTTCGGCGGAGTTTCGATGGACTTTCCAAATTAATGGACTTGGCCACACACAATCACACCAAAGTCAGAGGGATTCGAACGTGATGACGTACGACCGGACTAGAACAAGGAAGTTCATAACCAGTAGCCAATGGCTGCCCTAGGGTCGGTTTTTGTCCGTCGGACTAGCATACACACGAACGGATTTCTCGATAGGAACTGGGTCCGGCGGAGTTCCTGCCGAAAAAGTTGAAACGTTCTATTTCTAAAGTCCGTCCGTGTGTTTGTTTTTTTTTTTGTTTTTTTTGTTTTTAGCAGCGGTCCAATGGAGCCCACACACGATTGAATTGTCAAACGGATTTGTTCCGCCTGACTTTTGCTGTCAAAGTCCAGTCATGTGTACGAGGCATAAGGGAGCTGCAGAGATCCACAGCTCAGGTGGGAGAATCTGTCCACAGGACAACTATTAGTCGTGCACTCCACAAATCTAGCCTTTTATGGAAGAGTGGCAAGAAGAAAGTCATTGTTGAAAGAAAGCCATCATAAGTACTGTTTGCAGTTTGTGAGAAGCCATGTGGGGGACACGGCAAACATGTGGATGAACGTGCCCTGGTCATATGAGACTAAAATTGAACTTTTTGGGCTAAAAGCAAAACACTGTGTGGCTGAAAACTAACACTGCACATCACCCTGAACACACCATCCCCACTGTGAAACATGGTGGTGACAGCATCATGCTGTGGGGATGCTTTTTCTTCAGCAGGAACAGGGAAACTGCTCAGAGCTGATAGGCAGATGATTGGAGCCAAATACAGGGCAACCTTAGAAAAGAACCTGTTAGTTTTCAAAAGACTTGAGACTGCAGTGGAGGTTCACCTTCCAGCAGGACAGCAACACTAAACATACAGCCAGAGCTACAATGGAATGGTTTACATCAAAGCATATTCATGTGTTAGAATGGCCCAGTTCAAGTCCAGACCTAAATCCAATTGAGAATCTGTGGCAAGACTCTCATAGAGCTTCAGCTATTTTGCAAAGAAGAATAGGCAAAATGTTCAGGGGGGGCTGAATACAAATGCACCCCACACTTTTCAGATTTTTATTTGTAAAAGATGTTGAAAACCATTTATAATTTTTCTTCCACTTCACAATTATGTGCCACTTTCAATACCTTTCTGGCAACAGGGATTGTTGCCCTGTTTTTTTAATCCATAAACCCAGAATTTTTTTATGGAACTTCACTATCAATGCCCGTCTCTTTTATCTATGTGAGGATATATACCGAAGGCCTAAAGTGCCAGGAGACCAGCATATATCCAGGAATTGGCATACCACTCCAAACCTCCATTACCAGATGGAACACCAAATTGGGACAACCTTAAAGGCTGCCTACAATAAATAGGAAGACGGCCCTGCAAAAAGACCCCCACTTTCATGCGGTTTACCCCTGTAGGGGTTTGGAAGTCTGGTGAGTGTGGAACTGAAGGGCAACACCACTGTCACCTTTATGCTGATTTTGCACAAGTCACTGCGGCTGGGCTTTTGAGCAACTACCACTAACAACTGAATCTGAAGGCTTGCACTATTAATTAGGACTGTCTTTCTAAAGACTTAAAGACTTCGTACTGCACTTTTATTGCATTTGTGTTGCACACTCGCGTCATAATATATTTAAGTTGGTCTTTTTGTGATATATTACTTATTAATTCGAACATAGTGGATTTTATATGTATATTTAATTTTTATCAAGCACTGAGCACTTTATACACCAGTTAGAAGGTATAAATACTGAAGGTAAAAACTCTTATAGTGTGTGTGTGTGTGTGTATATATGTGTATATATATATGTGTGTGTGTGTGTGTGTGTGTGTGTGTGTGTGTGTGTGTGTGTGTGTGTGTGTGTGTGTGTGTGGAAAACGTCAAGGGGTATGAATACTTTTTCAAGGCACTATGCTCTTCCTCCTTTCCATTTGGTTCTCTCCGACACCACCAAGAGTAAAGGGCACACAATAGTATACTCAGTTTAAAACCTTTTTATTTCCAACCAACAGGAACAAATGATGTTTTACAGAGTAACAGAAATCTAACCAACAAGATGGCGGCCCCCTTTCCCGAAACTGGAAGTGACATGGTGAACCGGACCTAAAAAATACCTAGCTCCCAACTTTAGAATAAAAAAATAAAAAGAGTAGCTTGATGCTTGAATATGCAGCATGCTTAGGCAAAAAATGGATGTGGCTAGGTAATGCAGAAAAATGGGAGTGGCTTCAAAGAGCAAGTTAAATAAACTGTGAGCCATCGTATTCTGTATACGCACAACACCATCTTTGTACCCACAAAACAACTTTTTTTTGTTTTTTTTTTGTTACTGTACCACAAGCAACAATCTCAGACACACATAAACATCAGAACAGTGGATCTTTTTTGGAAAATTAATATTCTCATATGCTTTTATACACATTGCATATACAGTCAGCACTGTCTGAGTTCACCATAAAGAAGAACCAAAAATAATGTTGGAGTACATTGCAACAAGCAGTTGTTGAGGCAATAGGTACTTTGGTCAGGTATTTATTATTTACGGTACAGGGATCAGGACAATGAAAATTACGGCACAGCACAAGGGTACAGTGATTAGGGTTTTCTAATGTATAAAACAGTTGCGTGGGAGTGGCTTAATGCCAAGCTGTGTTTTATTCCTTCCTTTGCTACTTAGGGGTGCTAGGACTAGAATTAAGTGCTTAGAGTTACATCTTGGCCATCAATACTCTTGACCTCAAATCAGAATAGTGCATTTATAAATACAAAGTGATAGACAATGGCCATATTTTTGTGACCCAGGAACACATTCTAATTCTACGTTTTTATTTTTTCTTCCTTTCAGACTTCATCCTGCTGCAAGTGCTCTGTATAGAAGGAAGCGCCACCCCCTGAAACACATGAAGATGGGGGTGAAAACATTTACGCACAGTTCCCCAGCACACAGCCAGGAAATGCTGGGGAAATTGAATATGCTACGTAATGATGGACACTTCTGTGACATTACCGTGCGGGTCCAGGATAAGATCTTTCGAGCACACAAAGTGGTGCTGGCGGCCTGCAGCGAATTCTTCCGTACGAAGTTGGTGGGTCAGGCGGAGGAAAGCACCCAATGTGTACTCGACCTGCACCATGTAACGGTGACAGGATTCATCCCTCTACTGGAGTATGCCTACACAGCAACCCTGTCTATCAATACAGAAAATATTATTGATGTGTTAGCTGCAGCCAGCTACATGCAGATGTTCAGTGTGGCCAGCACATGCTCAGAGTTCATGAAGTCCAGCATCTTATGGAACACTCAACAAGAGAAGGTTCTCGATACTGGACAGGAGAACACAGCCAATTGTAACAACTTCCGAGATGGTAGCCTTTCCCCGGTGTCCTCAGAGTGCAGTGTTGTCGAGAGGACGATTCCCATCTGCCGTGAGTCCCGGCGCAAACGAAAAAGCTATATTGTCATGTCCCCTGAGAGCCCCTTAAAGTGTGGCACCCAGACTAGTTCTCCACAAGTCCTAAACCCCACTGCTTCTTACACTGAGGCACGGAGTCAACCTGTGGACTCGTCGCACGCTTTCCCTTGGACTTTCCCTTTTGGCATTGATCGACGGTTACAGTCTGAGAAAGTGAAGCAGATTGAGTCCAGAACATTAGAACTTCCTGGACCTTCTGAAGTAGCCAGGAGAGTGACAGATTATGTGCCGTGTGAAAGCACTAAAGTCAGTTCTCCACTGGTAATGGAGGAAGACGTTCGGGTCAAGGTGGAGAGGTTGAGTGATGAAGAGGTACATGAAGAGGTGTCGCAGCCTGTCAGTGCATCTCAGAGTTCAGTGAGTGACCAGCAAACTGTCCCTGGCAGTGAACAAGTGCAAGAAGACCTACTTATCAGCCCTCAGTCATCTTCCATAGGTGAGTGCTATATGACGCCTCTGCTTTCTAGGTAAAAAATGACTTCTTGGAAGAAGCTGTAGAGCCCTGAATATGG
Organism: Lithobates pipiens; assembly: GCF_037356315.1. Classification (NCBI taxonomy): domain Eukaryota; kingdom Metazoa; phylum Chordata; class Amphibia; order Anura; family Ranidae; genus Lithobates; species Lithobates pipiens. The sequence continues at coordinate 168,766,194 of NW_027507788.1, forward strand.
GATTGCAGTACAGGTAGGCTTTTTTAATTTTGGAGTGCATGAGGTTTTCCAGATAAAGGAGGATCCCATAAACTGGAGTACTCTGTACAGACACCTCGATTATTGTTATATGCTGTGATCCAGGCAGTAATTATTTCAACCCATACTAGTCGGCAAACCTTTTGATACCATGATCTGATAACACTACAGTAATTAGCTGTTAGACCATACAGTCTCTAACCATTTTTGGTCTAAATAGTGACTGAAAAGTCTCCAACTACACAGGGGTGGACCAATTGGGTTCGCCTGAAAAAAACTGACCTGATCAGCGGACCCGATCGGACCATCTATTGCCCCTCCTATGGGGCCATGGATGGGAATTGTCTGTTTACACCCGACATCCGATCTGATCTTATCCACTAAAAACAGATGGCTGGGGATCTATTCCCATCCGTCTGGCGGATTGGATGAGTCGGATGTAAAAGGACAGGTGGTCTGTTTACATCCAACCACCCATAGAGGACGGCGTGTCCTCTCTAGATAAGCAGTGTACAGATTCCCCGCTGAACAGGCGGGTCCTCTGGTAGAGTCCACCCGTGTGAAAGTGCCCTTACAATTATGTGACTACTGTAACATGGTGATCACATATGATTTGTTAGTAAATAGACCTCTCCTGGCTCGAGTTGTCTGTGTTTTTTATTGGTGTGCATTTGCTTGTGTGTTTTTTTTTTTTGTTTCTTGAACTGCCAGTTCAAGAATTTGAAGAACAGATTTCCAAAGACCATTTATTATTGCCTGTCCTACCGATCTTTGTTCTATTCCAGAGTAGACCCGCAGTTGTGACTTAGCTGAGGATCAGTTTGGATTTTATGGCAAATTGCTTCAGAAAACCAGTTTGAAGATCTTCACCCTAGAAAGAAAAAAATAAAAGTAAGCAGCTACAAATACTGTAGCTGCTGACTTTGTTATTAAAAGGACACTTGCCTGTCATCAGCATGCTTAGTTTGGGAAGCTGGTTGTGACTCCTTGTGGCTTCAAAGCCAGCTTTCTACTGCGCATGTGTGAACCGCGCTACACTTTGCGAATTGTCTTGCAGCCTTATGGGACCGTTGACGTGTCCCAGAAGGCTGTGGGCAATGGGGAAGCGAGCTTCTGCTCAGATTGCTTAGGTGATGCAGGCGGATGTCGGAGCAGGTACCTGTCAAAATTTGCTAAAAAGGGGGAGGAGGAGGGGGGCAGAAAAGTGAGACATTCCCTTTGGGGTGAAGTTCTGCTTTAATGGCAAGCGGTTCACATACTTTTTAAAGAGGAAGTAAACCCTGATGAGTTTACTTCCTCTTTCATTCCCTGCAAAGGCAAAGCATAATGGACTACTATGCATCGCATAGTAGCCCATTATGTGTCACTTACCTGACACAGGAGCCAGCGAAGTCACTCCCGCGCATGCGCACGGGAGCCAACACGCGCGGCAGATCCATTGTTGGAAATGCCGCGCTCAGTGCGCCTGCGCGTCGCTGTCTACGGCGCATGCGCTGTAGGCAGCGGTGCCTGTCTTCAGGCAAATATCTCCTAAACCATATAGGTTTAGGAGATATTTCTTGGACCTACAGGTAAGCCTTAATCTAGGCTTACCTGTAGGTCAAAGTGGTTTGTAAGGGTTTACAACCACTTTCATGCCTATGTAAAATATATCACATTTTTGTCCATCTGTAAGCCTTTAATAAAAGCAATGTGAACATGATTTAGGCAAACAAATTGATCAGTTAGCTATTGCTAAATTTGCCAGCTGGTACTGACCCTGCTAATACTTGGTCTGGGCATCTGAATCTTGGTGACCTCTAGCCATGAAAACAGATGTAGATTTATTTTGCAGTAATGTGAAATTCCTCTCGGTTTCCTCATCTGATGTCCCTATTACTAATCTGACCTGTGTGTGTGTGTGTGTCAGCTTGCGATAATGCCATTGTAAAAGAATGTTTCGCAACACAAGACTTGTTTTGCCAAGCAATGAAAAAAATGTTCTATTTATTTTATTTCTGGAAGACCTTTGTGCTTTTCAGTGAAGTCATTGAATACTTTTCACTTGGCTCATCTGATCATATGTCCTGTCAGTTCCAAATTACTAGCAGAGGACAGAAGGTCAGGCAGACATTGCAAGACTGCTCATTGTGTTGTCTATGCTGCTGTGCAATAACAGGTGTGCACAGCTTATTGTTAGCTGAAAGAAGCCGGATTGTGTTCAGGGGCCTGAGTTCAGCCATGTCACCTGGCATTGGCCTATAAAAGGATCTGATAATGAGTTTATTTAGATGCCGGGCTCTCATTTTTTTATGTGCTTTTAGGATCCGAAGGGAAACGGGATCAACAACACTGTTTAGAAACTTAAATACTGCAGCTGCTGACTTTTAAAATAGTGACACTTACCTGTCCAGCGCACCCGCAATGTCGGCACCCGGAGCCGATCTGTAGATCGTCACTCGGGTGCTGCCGCCGCCATCTTGGGTATGGGAATCAGGAAATGGAGCCTTTCGGCTTCATTTCCCGGTTCCCTACTGCGCATGCGCGAGTTGCGCTGCGCAATGAGGACGGTCTCTGGGATCTGTGTGTTTCCCAGCAGGCAGCGGGGCACTTGCGAAAGGGGGCGGGCACTTGCGGAAAGGGGCGTAATCTACGCCCCTTTCCGCAGAGAGCTATCCTGGAAGTGGGTGCAGTTACCTGGATTATCCAGGTAACTGCACCCCCCTCCCCCCTGAAAGGTGCCAATTGTGGCGCCGGAGGGGGGGAGGATTCCGATGAGCGGAAGGTCCATTTTAGGGTGGACCTCCGCTTTAAAGTCCGTTCTATGGGTCAGCAGACACAAAAATATAGACACAGGTGTTTCCTTCAATGCAAAACGTGTAACAGATTTTTGTCAGCCGATAACGCAGCCTTTGAACAAAGCTAGATATGTGCTTGGCTTCAGTACTAATACACAGTACAACAGACCAAGCTCACCAACCAGGTTCAAGCACAAGACATTCCAATGTGTCAGCTTTCACTTGGATCCCAGCTACAAAGCTTCTCTCCTCTTCACATACCAGCACCATGCTGTCTCTGAGCTACCAATTTAATGGGCAGGGTTCTAGGGAATGTATTTGCCCTCCCAAATTTCCCCCTTTCCAGCCCTGCTCCAGGCCAACTCTCCACGGTGCTAATACATATAAGCTGTATGCTTTTAAGGTGTAATTTTACAAAAATCTATAGAAAATGAAGATGGGATGGAATGCCTTAGCAAAATAATTTGGTATTGTCTGCACTGAATAATGTAATAATGTTCAGCTTTTGCTAGAAAAAGACCGTGTTAGGTTTGTAAATAGGATTTCAGAGTTCTAATTCCCTTTCTTTGATTGCTATACTGCTTTTCACAGAAGTATTCATAGAACATGAGATCAAATGAGACATTCCCTGCAGTAGGGATTTAAACATTCAGTATTTCATCATTTTAGATATAATGATGTGTGCCTAAATGGATGCCAGGGGAATTTAGCTTTTGTTACAACCCTGGGACTCATTGGGTGATCATATTAGACAGACCCTCCAACCAGGTGTGGTTATATTAATTGCTATCAATGTAAAAATTCATTGAGCAAGAATCTGCAGTATATTTCACTAAAATGTATTCTTTGTCAACAAAGCTTGAGGTTAACCCCTTTTGCTGCAACCAATGTATGATATACATTGGCAGCGGCGTTGTGTTCTGCACACACTCTGCTGTAGCACCTGGGAATGTGTGTAAATCTGGCAAGTTGACTACCGGCTGTCAGGTGAAAGTGTCTGAACAGCTGACTGATCACTTCCATTCACCCCGCTAAGTTCACTCGCTCCATTGTCTGTTCACTGATCTCCCCTACCTAGTAGAAAACAGGAAGTAACATGTATTACATAATTTGCGGGTTTGGCTGTCACACTCCCTAGCCAAAAAGAAGCTAATGGAGTGTGTCCTTCAGTGGAGGGCAGGTAAGACCTCAAGGGTCTTAATTCTAAGACACGTTGGCTATCTATTTACTTAGCGCAACCTGAAATTTTTTATATTTTACCAAAAATTGCATAATCTATTGTTTGCCCTACAATTAACTTCTAGCTGGGCCGGGCTGTAATGTGTGTTTTGGCACTGGACCCCTCTGAATGCACTCGCTTATACACTATATACAATGTGTGCAGCAGCCACAGAGTGCTTCATAGGTTTAGGGCCATGGTGGTAAAACTCCATCTGTGAAGACTCCTTAAAGGAGAAGTTCAGCCAAAGCTTGTTTGGCCATATGTCTCCTGTGGATTACAGAAGTGCAGTTTGTTTTGCACTCCTGTGACCCGTTTTCAGCAGGGAGTGGGCTGAAGTCAGTCGGTCTAGTGTCAGGCGTCATTGCGACCATATCGTCGGGATCTGCCTAGATCCCTGGACTGGCACCCTGGCAGAACAGAGAGCTGTTGACTGACAGTTGGCAGCTCTCTATTTGGTGGGGGGTGGGGAGCTGTGAGAACGGAGTGATCGTGGTGTTCAATCGTTTCGTTCTCTATGTAGATGCGCAATGAGACAGATGAAGCACCAGACTAGGCACTAGGTAAATATGAATCCAAAAAATCCCATACATCTCTTTTAAGGAGTATGCCCGCCAAGGGGCCGAAGATTGTCAGCATACTAGTCTTGCATTGGTGCTTTTGAGTACACTAGTCTGCTGAAGTGTACATCCAGACCACTTCCGTGGTAGCTTACTAGGGTTCCTCCCTACAATATGGAGTCTGTGCCTCCCCTGTGTCTGTGACAGTGATGCATTCATGTGACTCACACAACTGTTAGGTGTTCTGACAAAAGGGCCAACCTGGCAGAATGTACAACCCGAAAGGTACCAACTGTGGCACTGGAGGGGGGGAGGGTTCCAATGAGCAGAAGTTCCAATTTAGGGTGGAACTCCACTTTAAGAACATACATTTTGTCATTGTTAGTTGTTTTAGCCGTGTGCATGCAGTCAGCGGCGCATACCGAGGGGGAATACGGTTTAGGAGATTTTTTTTACCTACAGGTAAGCCTTATTATAGGCTTTCCTGTAGGTAAAAGTTAAAAAATTGAGTATACAACCACTTTAATAGTGAGACTGTAACAACCTTTTAAGTGTCAGAGATCGGTGCTACTTTTTAGGAGAGGTCATGTGCACTGGGCACTATGTGCTGCACCCCATCACTACATTGGGGTGCAGCATACCTCCTTGCAAGACCCTTCAGTGACTTGGCCTGTGAGTATCACTTGCTGGTACTATCTGGCTTTATGATGGCCTATAGTGCTCTGCAATAGGTTTGTGAGTGACCCTTGATGGTAATCGCTCCCTTGTGTGTACTGTCTCTATTGTGGATCATGAATGCAGTTCTAATGGCCCTGAGAGCCTATACACAGCACACCATTCCCTGTTTATGGGGCAGCTTGCAGTCTTCTGAAGATTCAGTCACCAATAGCCCAGGTCACTGTCCCTTACTACAGTCCCACATGCTCCTAGGTGTTTTCTTAGCCTGCTCAGCATCCTCTGTTTAACACAGGGAGGAAATTTCTGTGGCTATACCAGGATAAAAGGAAAAATCTTCGCCATGATGGCTGACTCAGAATGCAGTCAAAGCAAGTGTACTGTGTAACCCTTCCTCCAGCCTCTCTAAATTTCCTACGGCTACAGCTACATCTGCTTGTTCAGCTGAGGACAAGAAGTGTATCCTAACCTTCTGGATGAGTTGCTAAACGGGGAAGCTCATTCTGCAGATATCGCTCCTAAGCTAACAGTGGAAGATAGGGCTTTCCTGTGTCAGAGAGTGGCTGATGCAGGGGAGAGTAGGGAACACCGACAACTGAGAAGCAGTAAGAGCTAGCGGAGGACATTACAGCTTTGGGAATTCAGAGATGTTTCGCGCTCCCTTACACAGGGGCGTCAGACCTGCTTGACCATGTGACTACTAGAGTGGATTAAAATAAAGTATTCACACAGATGTTTGTTTTTTTTTTTAAATATACAGCCTATGTACAAGGGAGGTGGAGGCAACACTTTTAAAGAGACTTCTAGATATGCTTTACTACAACTATTTGGACCTTTATTGATTCACTCTACACATGTCTAGGCCTGAAGCAATCTGCATATGGTTTCTCCATAGTTCCAAACCTTGGTTCTCTAAGAAAGTCTCCAGATGTATTGTTTTCACCTCCCCGATGCTTTGTGCAGCAATAACCCCTCTAGGTTTAGTTTCTCATGAAAGAAGCCCCTCGTAGTGGTTTTGATCATTTCCCTGACTGTGAGGGTTATCTTCTCCATTCCTAGCAAGCCCTGCCTTTTAGCCTGTAATGGCTGCCAGGCCTTGGACGTCTGGTCTCGGGATTTTTCTAAGGATACTGAATCTGTCTTGTTTGGTTCTTTCCTCCATCAAGCCTGTGTTGCCAGGCTTGATATTATATGCCTAATATCCAGTTGGGATCTCCTGTCTGTACAATTAGAGGATCCTCCCGACTGTTAGTCTGTGGGACTTTAGGGTGAGGAATGCTTATCATTTGTGCCCTTTGATGGGGAATTCCACTTGGCATATTCCTGCCAACCTTGCCAAAGACAACACCAGAGATAGAAGAGTCTCAGTCTGGGAAACCCTCTACCTCTGAGGCAGGGAAGAATACCTTTTTCATATTCGCTCAGAAGTGCAAATCTTGCAGTGGAACTATGTCTTCCACACCTGTGAATAAGCCCTTTTCACATTGACCGGACACGCCCATTTTTCAGAGTGAGCAGATGTCATTGTGGCGTAAAGTGGTTGTTGACACACGCTAATAACTTTGTGTAATCCTCTTTGCTCCTGTCTCTGTGTTTTATTAAAAGAATTAAGTTTTTTTTTACCCGTGTTCAGAGCGCCGAAGAGAGGGGAGAGCGCCAAACAACGCTCTGAAAACAGGTATAAATGTGTTTAAAAAAAAAAAAAAAGAGCTGATATTGGGTGCTGGTTTACACCACAGAACACACTCCAGATCTGTTTTGGATGCATTTCTGCATGTGCTTTTTTTATTGGGTTTTGATGCAGTTCTGGGTGCCCTTCCATCCCCCCCACTATACTAGGGTTGAATACATTTTTTGATTTCATTCCAGTGTTTCACTGCATATTTGATGCGTTTTACTGCGTTCAGTACAGTCCAGTGCAGGAAAATGCAGAATGTTCTACTTTTTTTTTTTTGGTAATAAACACTTTTTCATATTCTTGGTGGGCCTCCACCCTCTAGCACAACTTCCCTCGTATAAGTCATAGCCATTGTTCCAGAGAATAATTTTTTCAGTGCCTACTCGACTCTGTCCACCATTCCTAAGATGGCATTCAGTCCACATTGGATCTAAGGGTTCTCATTACTTTCCTTAAGAGTCTATATGGCCAGTCCTTGAATTTTTGCAGGAGCCCTGGGCATTGTCTTGATGCCTAGCGACATGGTCACCTGAGGAAGATTATCTCCTAATAAACATTTATGGAGTACAGAGCAATCTCTTCATTGCTGGACTTTTTTGTGACTGCAGGATCACTGGGCCAACATGGATTAGCATGGACAATGCCATAGCATAGCTTTTTATCGACCATCAGGGAGGAACCAAAAATCTCGCAGCTCTAAAGAAGCCAAACAGATTTTGGCTTGGGTGAAAATTCATGTCACTGACCTGGCTGCCTTTCACATCCCAGGTGTGGATAAGTAGACTTTCTCAGTCATTAACACTTAGATTTTGGAGATTGGCCTCATCATACTGAGGTGTTTCAAGACCTTTTGTTAAAAGTAGTGAATGCCACACATGATCTTCCTGGCTTCCATATTCAACTATGAGCTGAGAAAGTTTGTCTCCAGTTACAGGGACCTCTGGCCTTTGCAGCGAATTCTCTGGTGATTCAGAGGAATCTCTTCGGTCCGGTCTACACCATTTCTCCTCCAAAAATCCTCTTGCCCTGCAGGATTGAGATGTTGGATGTTCCAGTGATTCTTGTTGCAGCAAACTGGCCTAGTTGAATGAGGTACTTGGACCTCAACTGACCCCTGGCAGACTCTGAGGGCCCTCCCAGATCTTTCAGATTTTCTATTCTGTTGTCTGGATTACCACCCTGCTTCTTAGTTGCTGACGTTAATGTTTTGGCTATTGAAGCCCGAAAAGTTAATCCTGTCAGATTCGGTTATTACTACACATTTTAAAGGCTAGGAATGCAACGTTCAAAGTTTACCATTACACCCGGAAAGTATATTTCTCAAGAGATTTCCATCGCAAGAACTCTGTGGGACAAATCTTGCCCGTCTCCAGCATAATCTGGGTCACCATTTGGCTTTGAAATTCCATTAATGTTTGGTGAGGGCCTTCATACAAGGTGTTACTAACATTAGTCCTTCTGGAAGTTTCCCAGTTACTCCATTGGATCTCAGCCTAGTTCTGTTGGCTTTTCCAAAACCGCCCTTTGAACCTATCGAGGATCTTCCTTTTGTCTAACCTTACTTGCAAGGTCATCTTTCTTGTTTCCATCACATTTGCCAGGCAAATCTGAGTTGGCAGCTTTCCTTTTTATAAAGAACCCTTTCTTGTGTTACACAAAGACTTAGACCCCATTCACACCTGAGCGTTTTGTAGCTTGAAGCCTGAAGCTACAAAACGCTAGAGGGGGAAAAAATCTATTATTCTCCACTCCATGTCACCTGAAGCTGAAAGCCTGAAGCTCAAACAAGTTCCGGACCCTTTCTTGTCGCTCGAATTGAGCAGATTATGGCGTTTTTCTTCTTTTAACATTGGTGACCTTTTGCCCTGCACAAAAATGCGGCAAGTCGTGGTAAAAAAACGCTACGCTCAGGTGTGAATGCAGCTTAAGTTGTTTTGGTTCCCAAAGCCTTTTTTTCTTTCCTCTTCTCTCCCCCCCCTTAACCAAGACCTTGTTCTACCATCTCTTTCCTGCTCCAAAACATCTTAAGAAAATTTCCTTCCATTCGCTTGATGTGGTACACGCTGTGTGAGTCAGTCTCTCTGCTACAATTCTTTCAACAGTATGACTTTGATTTGTCATTCCTGGAGGTCACCTTAGGAGACAACTTGCTTCGCCTTTGCCAAGTTATACCAGGTGGATGTCCAGGTCCCAACAGATGCTGGCTTCAGTTATAAGGTTCTTCAGAGAGCTCTGTGGTGCCTGTTGAGGCACCTCTGCCAACTAATTGGTTTAGGTGGGCCTTTGAGTTTTTAATTTTCTATGTAGCCCACCGCTTGGTTAGACTGTTTATTGATGACCCAGTAAACGTAATTATTTTATCCTGCATCCCTTAATTTCCAATATATTATTATTTTTTTTTTTTAAAGGCTTTAAAATCCATTTCTTGGGGTACATTAAGGAACACAAGTCCCTCTGTTCTTATAATCCACTCTTACTACTATTCCTTTAAGTGCGGGTTCACACCATGAATAGCACAGGAATGTGCTGTGTGTTACTTTGAGATTCACGTGCGATCTGGGTGCAGTATGTGAATGGGCTGAAATTGAGCTGGACTGCACTACTTTAAAAAAAATGCACTGTACCCAGATCGCATGATACTACTGTACAATTCAATCTGGTGCAGGCAAGCACAATGCATTTGTGACCTGTGTTTGGGGTATCGGTAAGTTAATGCTGACATCCTCTGCATATTGCAAGTGCAGAGCGTTTTGAACACGGTACAGAAAATGCGTACAAACCGCAGGTTTCCCGCACTGCATTCTGGTGTGAATTGCCCCTAAATCCAAGGCAGGCTTGGGTGGGAGGGGACATGCTGAGCTCTGCATGTAGCTTTGTTTGCCAGTGTCTTATCTTCTAATGGCAGCAGCATGACCTGGTGTATTCTGTGTTCCTAAACCCCTAAGTTTATAAACCTTAATGTATTTGAGGGGTTCAGGTCTGTTGCTGCAGGTAAAAGTGAGCAAATGGTTCCCTCTAGGGCCGAAACAACGAATAGATTATGAAAATAGTTGTCAACTATTTTCATAATCGATTAATCAGCCAGCCGATTAGTTGGCCTGCGTAAAGATTGCATTATTTGTTTACATATCAGGAAATACAGTGCAGCACACATACAGCTCAGTACACCATCCATACATGTAAGTGCCTGAGAACTTGTTATTATCCGATTTAATCGAAACAATAATCGGCCAACTAATCGATTATGAAAATAATCCTTAGTCACAGGCCTAGTTCCCTTCCACTTCTCCAGAAAACCCAGGACTGTGGTGAATGGCTGTAGAATTGAGAGCAGGCAGTGATTGGGGAACATCCATTCTTCTTTGCGCCATGTGAGTAATGAACCCAGGAGTGTATCACTTCACTTCCAGGTCCAAAGCTGCCTTTCAGCGGATGATCAGTTGCAGTGGAGGACAGAAGACACGGGGGCCTAATAGACCCCTGATGTTTGCATTAAGAGATCTCCCTCCCCCCCCCCCCCACCCCCCCCCTTAACTCCCTTGTAAAAGCAATACATTTAAAGTGGTTGTAAACTCTCCCCCAGACCCCGGCATCTCACTTGGTCCATGCCAAGGGAGCTGACATGTTCCCTCTGCGTGTCTTCCGAATATCACGGCTCTGGCGCTGTGAGTGGCCGGAGTCACAATGCCGTCACTTCCCAACTGCCAGACTTTCAGCTAAGAATCCCCTGTGCGCATGCACTGCTGAAGTCAGCGGCACATACCGAGGGGAATATCTCTTAAACTGCACAGGTTTAGGGATATTCTTTTTACCTACAGGTAAGCCTTATAGGCTTACCTGTAGGTAAAAGTTACAAAAAGGACTACACAACCACTTTAACTTGATGCAACCCCAACTTTTATGTTTTTTTCCCCTCCAAACTATGATATTGTGCTTCTTTGCACTACATTTCATTTTAGTGTTTTTGTTTCCTGAAATAATGTGTTTGATAAATAGCTGCACAAATATTGTACAACATAAAAATTGCAACTGCCACCATTTTATTCTTCAGGGTCTCTTGTATAATTGTATAATTTGTACAAAAAATTAAGAAAATTGCTCTGGTAGATAAGTGGCCAATGTATTCTAAGAAAATAAATTTACAGTAAGTTATTTTCATTTTCTTTTTGAGTAATAAAAAAAAACAATTTCAATAAGATCAATGTATTTATCTTTAGTAACCTTTTAATCCTGTATCTGACAAAATATTACTTGGCCTATAAATGCGAGAATGGTACATCAGACCTGAGCTTCGGCTTCTGAGCGTATGCTTTTGTTCTTGTGTGTTAGGCTCCATCGATGAGGGTGTTGGGGAAGGACTACCTGCGCTCCAGGGACCAGCAAGCGCCAATGTTCATGCAGATGATGATGACAGGTAGGTATCTGCAGTGTGCAAGCATTATGTGACATGGTTTGTCATTTCTTTATTGAGCAACTAAGATTGTTCTAGTCTATATGTATTTCTGATCCCGTGCAAAATTATACACTTCATTTTTATTGCCGCTCCAGTGAAAGTAACGTTGATGTCAGATATATTTTTCATGTTAAGTGCTGCATGCTAAATAATGTGTCAGTATAACGCTTTCAGGTCGTTTTTTCACAGTGCCCCCATGACAATGAGACAATGCCGTCCATCAGCTTTTCCCTCCAGAAGGACATAGAAGTGTGCGTTTTTTTTGTTTTGTTTTTTCAGCCATCATTCAGGGTCACCATCTACTACCTGGCCTGAGATGACAGTTATGTAAATCCTGTTGGCTGTGTTCACAAATGCCTCGCTCAGACCAGCCCCTGCTGTAGTCTCCCACCTTGTGACTTGCTACAAAGTTAGTGTTGCAGTGTGATCTGTGGGTTAGAGCAAAGTAAGAAGAAAATGTATCCTGCTATCTGAAGCAGACTGATGGCATCATCTCAGCCTAGGCAGATTGATTAACTAGAGCTCAAGGACAGCTTGTTAATGAAAATAGGTGGAGCTTTTCTCAAAAACGATACTGTAAAACAGGGGTAGGCAACCCCCGCCACTGGTTCCGCACGCGACACACAAAGCCTCTTTTGCCAGCACTCAACTCCCTCCCCATCGGCAGAGCAGCGTAGGGAAGTGTCAGTGAGACACTAATGCATTCCAATTTCAGAATTCCCCACACCGTGCCTGCACTGAGGGGGAGGCACTGTGCCTCCACACATTGTAAAAGATGGGAAACATTGTCTGGTTCTGTAACTTTGCTGTAGCTGCAATCGTCAGCTCTTGTTATGGTGAAGAGATTGTGTGCAGTTCTTTTGGGGGGGGGGGGGGGGTCCCTGTTTCCAGGAGGAGGAAGACTGCCATTGGCCACTGCTAAAGCCAATCACAGTCCTGCTAGCCCCGCCATCTGGAGAAAGACAATTCACTTGGTTGCCACTACCAATCTCAGAAAGAAGGGATTTCACTGTGATTGAGAAAACCCCAATCAGGTGACAGTTTGTGGAATTACTGTTGAGCTTCTGGGAACTTTGTTGAAATTATTCCTGAACCTTTGCATCCCTTACTATTGAACTCCTGCACTCTGTCTCTTTAAGCCACAGCCAGTATTCAGCACAATAAAAATCACACCCAACTCTTCCTGTGATGCAGAGCGCTGCACTTTTTTCTCAGCTGCGGGGGCCCAACTTATGATCCTGCACACAGGCCCACTGCTTTCAGAAAATGCCCCTGACCTGAGCGCGTCATTGCGCATCCATTCCAGATGCTTGTATGTGGCATCACATACAAGCAAGTGGGTTGGATGTGAGACGTGGATCAGCAGGGTGAGTGTGCCAGGACATGTAGATGTGTCTCATCTCTGCTTCCTTTCACCACTCTGCATATCACACATATCATAGATGAGAAGAAGGTACAGCGGTAGAGCAGATGAGCAGGCGGGTACAGTGGTGGAAGAGATGAGAAGGGGGTTCAGCAGTTGGACAGAAGTGCAGGGGGGTACAGTATTGGGCCAGATGAGCAGGGGGTATTTAGTGTTGGGGCAGATGAGAAGGAGGCTCTGTGGTGGGACAAAAAAACAGTGGGGTAGAAAAGCGGGTCAGATGTGAAAGGAGGTGTATTGATGAGACAGATGAGCAGGGGGTTACAGTGGTGGGGCAGGAGATCAGGGGGTTACAGAGGTGGGTCGACTGTGCAGGAGGTACATTGGTAAGGCAGATGAGCATGGGTATACGGCGGTGGAGCAGATGTGCAGGAGGTACAGTGGTGGGGCAGATGAGAAAAGGCGGCACATTGATGGGGCAGATGAGCGGGGGGTTACAATGGTGGGACCGATGAGCAGGGGGGGGGTTCAGTGTTGGGGCAGACGATAAAGGAAGTACTTTGTTGGGACAGATGAGAAGAGGGTTACAGTGGTGGGGCAGGGGGGTACAGAGGTGGGGAAGATGTGCAGAGGAGAAAGGAGATAGATCCGTGGAACACATGAGCAGGGGGTTACAGTGGTGGGGCAGAAGAGCTGGGGGTACAGTGGTGCGGCAGATGAGAAAGGGGGAACATTGGAGGGGTTAGATGATCAGGGGGTTACAGTGGTGGGACAGAAGAGCAGGGGGGAAACAATGGTGGGGCAAATGTGCAGAGGGTTACAGTGGTGGGGGAGTTGAGCAGGGGGTTACAGTGGTGAGGCAGAAGTTTGGTGGGGGGACAGTGATCTGAGGCGTGAGTGTGCAGGTTGTTAATTTCTCACTACTAAAGTTTGTCATTGAGAGTGTGAAGTTGCCATTTTTTTGTTATTAAATTGGTACGCTCAATCTTTGAAAACATTTTTCGGCACACTGTGCCCAAAAGGTTGCTAACCCCTGCTATAACATGTCAGGAATCTAGTCACAGGTTAAAAAGTTACTGCAAGATCCAACGTTAATAATAATAATAATAATAATAATAATAATAATGATGTGTGCAATGCACACAAGGGGGACCCACTATGGCTTCAGTTTTCCATTCAAACGTACTCACCACTCGTTGCTGGCAGCCTGGTGTTTGGGGAACATAATCTCCCCTAAGGTTTTATTTAACACTGGGACGTTCCTGATCTGTGCACTAATCTTTAGATGGTATTTATAGTTTGCTTACTTGATGTCCATACAGAAGAGATGTAGTATCAATAACTGTAAGTTGAAGTAGAGGTAAACTCTAATTGAATAAAATTCAGTTGGTTCACTGTATTATAAAAAAAAACAATCTTAATCCTACAGTATAGTATTCATAGAGCATGGGTTATATGCTGCTACCTTCAGGTGTTAGTACACTTGCAAAAACTTTTGCTAGGGCTGCCCCTTGAACATACCCATATAAGCCCGTCCACTCTGAGAGGCTCTTTTTTTTTTTTTTTTTGGCTACTGTCCTCGGGTAATAAACCTGTTCTGTTCTCTACTGGGGAAATATTTTTCTATTTTTTATTTATATAAACCATTAACATTTTTTTTTCTTCTAAAACTTCTGTCAACATCTGACTACTTATTGCCTTGCGCTACCCAGCAGTTTCCATGTCAGTTACCCTTGGTGTGTACCTCAGGGACTGTTCCTCATCCCCACTCTGTGGGGCCACCTGTAATGTTTGCTGCGGGCGCTGGACTCTGTGCTAGGTACGCTCCTTAGCAAAAAGTGAAATGTTAGCTGCAGGTGCTATAAGGGTCCAGGGCGTTGGTCTGATTCTATGGTGTCCATACCGTGAAGAGCGATTTTGTGGGTACTCCCAGCATGATGGACAAAGCCTGGACCTTGATATGCCCAGTGTCATGGATAAGGTAAGACCATTTTCTTGTATATGCACTCCATTTACAGGTGTTTTATCTGCTGGGCGCTGCACACTATATGGTTTAGTGGGCAGAGGATTAGGAGTTATTCACTTTTCTTCACTAATCCCTGCCATTTTGTCTCTTAATGCTTTTCAGCACTAACACATTTTGAATTGATGTTTTTTCCTCCTCCTTTCTGGACTCTCAAAAGGATGAAGTAATTTTGTCACCTCCCAGATGACATATTTCCACAAGCCTGTTCTACCGAGAGCGCACAGTTTGTTGTTGCTTTCCAGTGGCCATCGTCTACAGAGACACAGAAGCAAAAACTTGACCAGCTCTTTTTCATACCTGCAAAACCCTTTCTGTTCCACACACCTGAATTATGAGTACCCCACTGGGAATCCATTTGCTTGCAGTGGCGGATCACAGGCACAAGAGAGCTGAGAAAAAGGACTAGAATAAGATGCGTTCTGTTGACGTTCTACAGGAAAGGAACAACGCTCGGTGATAGCTGTTCCCTTATTAATGGAGCCATGTTCTATATTGACACCACTTCCCTCATCTCGTTCTAGCTTTCTCTCAAGCAAACACCATGCGGTCTGTCTGACAAAGCAGGTTTCTCTGTCACTATATCTGAATTCTTTGGAAAACTTTTAACACTTCAAGGACCTTTTGGTTTCCAGAGGCCGAAAAGGCTACACATCCCGATTTCCCTCCCAACCCTGTAAGAATCTGAAGCAAAACCTCCTTTATTTCCAGAAGGTATGGAAGAAAGTAATGCAGACATTGCTTTTGTAGTGGAGGCAGTAGAGGATTTTCCTTCCCCTGGAACTTATGAGTTACAAGCTATGACCTTGCGCCAAATGCTTTCCACTGTGGAAACACTAATTGATGTAGTGTGCGCTAGTCTTTGCTCAACTGCACCTGATTCTCCTCGATCTAAACAAACCTCTGTAGGTACTAAGAGACTGGCTAAGTCTAAAAAGAGTTCCCTAGTATGCACACTGATATGCACTCAGCCCTGAAAAGGTTTATGCTTTTGCCAAGCTTTTTAAGAAATGGTCTCTTCCGTAATGGCTCCTGCCACTTCAGTTCTCAAACTCCTTAACCACTTCAGATCCGCGCTATTGCCAAATGACGGCATTAGCGCGGACCTACATTTCCAGGACTACGTCTATTGACGTCGTCCTGGTTACAAACGGCCTGCGCGCCCCCTGAGGGGCGCGCGCGGCGCGCTCTGTGATCGGCGAGTCCGTGAGACTCGCCTGATCACCGATCCGTGTAAGGGGTCGATCCCGACCCCTTATCACGTGATCAGCTGTCAGCCAATGACAGCTGATCATGTGATAGAACGGAGCCGGTAATCGGCTATTATTCCTCCTCGCGCTGACAGCGCGAGGAGAGAAAAAAAAAGCCGATCACCGGCGGCCGTGATCGGGACATCAGTCCCGATCACGGCCATCAATACAAGGGACCACCTGCCACCTGCCTGTGCCCAGCTGCCTCCCGCAGTGCCATCCTGAAGTAAAATAAAAGAAAAAGTAAGTGCCCCCCGTCAGTGCCCCCTGTCAGTGCCCATAGTGCCACCCACAGTGCCACCCCACAGTGCCACCCACAGTGCCACCCAATCTGCCTCAAAGGTGCTGCACCCCAGTGCCGCCCATCAGTGCCCAGCAGTGCCGCCCATCAGTGCCCAGCAGTGCCACCTATCAGAGCCACCTATCAGTGCCACCTATCAGTGCCCATCAGTCCCATCTATCTGTGGTACCTATCAGTGCCCATCCGTGCCACCCATCCGTGCCACTTATCCGTGCCACCCATCCGTGCCATCTTATCTGTGCCCATCTTTGCCCATCAGTGCCGCCTTATCTGTGCCCATCGGTGCCGCCTTATCTGTGCCTATTAGTGCCGCCTTATCTGTGCCTATTAGTGCCGCCTTAACTATGCCTATCAGTGCCCACCAGTGCAGCCCATCAGTGCCCACCAATGCAGCCCATCAGTGCCCACCAATGCAGCCCATCAGTGCCCACCAATGCAGCCTATCAGTGCCGCCTTATCAGCGCACTTCAATGAAGGAGAAAAATGACCCGTTTGCAAAATTTTATAACAAACTATTAAAACATGATTTTTTTTTTTTTGCATCTTTTTTTGTTTGTTTAGCAAAAAATAAAACTCCGAGCTGTAACTAAATACCACCAAAAGAAAGCTCTATTTGTGGGAAAAAAATGATAAAAATTTCATTTGGGTACAGTGTTGTATGCCCGCGCAATTGTCACTCAAAGTGCATCAGCGCTGAAAGCTGAAAATTGGTCTGGGACTGAGGGGGGTTTAAGTGCCCAGTAAGCAAGTGGTTAAAGTTCCTATTGAGGATTGTCCCTATTTTAGGGATTCTGTTGATGGGTGCTTTGAAGCCTTTTTAAAGGCCTTATTTATTTATCTTTCCACGTCCAACCCTACAGCCAGCAGTTCATGCCATTTTCCAGACTATCGCCAATTGGTCAAGGAGCCTGTCTTTGAAGACTCTGCTCTCTTAGAACAAACACAGCTTATCCCTTCAGCCCCATTTTGTGCTCATTACTCTTTGAGAATGCATTTTGACAAGTGGCGGGAATCCTTCTTCCTCTTTTTTTTTTTTTCCTGTGTGCATGTGCAAGATTTTTGGCTAAAAGCTTGGTCTGCCTAACCTGCTTGTGAGAAATATCTTACACACATGCCATTTGATGGTGAATGCCTCTTTATGGAATCCCTTGACAAATTCATCAAGGAAGTCATTGGGAAAAGGTATTCTTAAGAAAAAGCTGGCCTCCTGCTCTAACGGCTTTTATCTATACTCAAGGAAAGGGGTCTTTCCATCCTACTCACATGTCAACCTCAAAACCCAGACTTAACTTCCTTTTTATTACAAGCCTCTGCCCACCAAGCCCTTCCAAAACGTCGTCCTCGCAATAAAGGGGTGCTCATACTCCTTGTAGTGGGGGGGGGGGATGTCTGTTAGCATTTGCTCCACTGTGGAGCCAAAACATCCTGGACCTCTAAATCCAATCTGTCATTTCAAACGGGTACACAATTTCTATCCTTGCTCACTCCTTACTTTTTACCTTTCAATCTGCCAGCTTCAAACCACAGACCAAAGGAGGCAGATTCAATGACTGCCTTGCACTAACTTCAGGCACAACAAGGGTTGGCTGTACCAGTTCCTTCAGAAGAATGATTTTAAGGTTTCTATTCAAACCTATTTACAGTGACCAAACTTAATTTTGCTGTGAGAGATTAGTACTTGCTTTCTGGTTCTTCTATGAACCCAGGGCATTCACGTCACAGGTTACCTGGATGACCTCCTGCTGAAGTACTCCTCCTCCTTGTTTGCCAATGTCCAAAGGACCACCCAGTTCCCTCAAACCTTTGACTGGATAGTCAGCTTTCCAAGGTCTTCTTTCCACCCCACACACCGTCTGGAGTACCTGTGCTCAAGCCAGTGTCTTCTTCCGTTAGAAGATTGCATCCTTTATATTTAAGCTCTTGGACTCTCGGGTCACAATAACACTTCTCATTTTGCTTCTTCTTGAGGGTTCCCTTTGCCCAGTTTCACACCAGACCCCTTCAATCTAACATCCTCAAGATATATAACAAGCAGACCCAATCTTTGAATCACCCAGTGCTTGTGTCCAGCCAAACAAAGATCTTCCTGGCATGGTGGATCTTCGATCCTGCCCTGAAACCTGGAAACCTATTCCTTCAGAGAAATGCTGTATTCACAGATGTGAATTTACAACTCTCGACTGTCCAGGGGACATGGGGCCCCCACAGGATTTGCAAACTCCCTGTCAACATTTTGCAACCGAAAGCCATCAGATTGTCTGTACAACATTGGACCTCCCTTCTTCAAGGTCACAAAATACATAAATCATTCAGGGGCACCAGAAGCTTAGTAGCCCTAAAAGATACAAGTCTGTTCTCACGGGCAGAAACCTGCTTTCTTGCTCTGGTGTGGACCCAACAACAGGTGGGTTTTTTAAGCTGTTGATGCATAGACCCTCTCTGCACACTGAGATGATCTTTCAAAATCTGTCTAAAGTGTGGAAAATTCAGATGTGGATATTGGACTCCAGGTTCAACAGCAAACTGAACAATTTGATGGCCAAGACCAGGGAGCCTTTGCCGTAAATGAGTGATTAGTAAGTGGTTCCTTAGACTCCGTTCCAATTGGTTTACGTCTCTCCTCAAGTCAAGATTCTCCCTCAACTGCTTTGCACAATAGAGGAGGAAGGAGTCCTGGTTATTTTCATCGCACCAAATTGTCCCAGAAGGACACAGAGGTGTACTCAGACCTCTGGTGGGCAAGCCTTGGCCTTTCCAAAAAAAGACCAAACTTGCTGGCACAAAGTTCCATCCTGCACGGTCACGGTCTTTAAAAGCATGCCTATTGAAAAATATGTCCTAAAGGATAGGGGTATCTCTTATTCGGTTATTTCCTCCTTACTTCTAGAAAGTAAATGTAACTCCTGCAGGATTTACCATCACACAAGGAAGGCTTTAGTGTTTTTGTTGCAAGGTTAGAAGGCTTAACCGCAAGAAATATTTGTATTTTGGCTTCTCTTCAGTTTGGTCTTGACCAGTGTCTAGCCTTGAATACTTTCAAGGAGCAGGTTTCTGTCTTATCCATTCTCTTCCAGAAAACTCTTTCCTCGCAATCCTTTATCAAGACTTTTCTACAGGGAGTTGCTCACATTCTTCCCCCATTCCACCTCCTGTGACGTCTTGGGATTTAAACCCGGTGCTCTCTGCCCTTCAGGGACCCTCTCTTTGAATTGATTTAGAAACAGCCCGTTGGAAGACCTTAACTTTAGAGTTGTCTTCTTGGAGTCAACAGCTCTCTCGAAAAGGACCTTTTGTTTAGTCTCAAAACCACCGTGTCTTGTACAAAAGGCTTCCTTTTTTACCTAAGGTGTCTTCCTCTTTCCACCTCCATATAGGACAGTGTCTCCCCTTACCTCTGTCCTGCCCCAAACCATGACAAGAAATTTGCCGTACAATATTTGGATATGGTCAGAGCTGTCAATCTACATGGCAACCATGGCCTCTTTTCTCAATACAGAGTTCCTTTTTGTGCTGTCTGGAGATCCTTGTAGAGGACACCCTGCTCCCCGCTCCACCATTGCTAGGTGGATTAGACAGCTGGCTTTTTAGAGTCTACACCCATATGAGAAATGTTCCTTTTCCCACCAGAGTCTATCTCGCCAGGATTTTTGGTATCTCTTGTGCTATTCATCATCTAGCATCTGTATCTCGAATTTGCAAGGCCACCACCTGGCCCTCTGTTCATATGTTTTCCACATTTTGCAAGGTGGATGTTCAGACTTCTACTGATGCAAACTTCAGTCACAAGGTGCTTCAAACTGTTATACAAGTATTTTTCGAGTTCCTAAACGCTTGTGTTTCTTGTGGGTATGTTGGCAGTTATATGTTGCTGTGTTGCTCACCCCCTTAGGGAGAGTTCCTGATGGTGACAACCATGTACCATAATGTGTGTAGAAAGGGCTACTTGTAGTCTCCATCAGAAGCCTGTGTGACAGAGTGACATTGGAAAAGCACAAATGGGATACAAGGAAATAGTGTTGTCTTCCTATAAAAGGAAGTACCCAAACAAGAACCTACATAGCAAGATCATAAAATGCTTTTTCAGCTTACATTAAAGTGGAACTTCGCCCCAAAAGAGACAGTTCCGCTCTTGTTCCTCCTCTTCCTTCCTCTGACATAATTTGCACACGGGAAGGGAGGGGCAGGGGTACATGGTTTTGACAGGTAGGTACGTACGTACATACACTTCTGCTCGGATTGCCATGGCAATGGTACATGTCCCAGAAAGCTGCGGGACCATTCACAATGCGCAGCTCATGCATGCACAGTGGACATCCAGCTGTAAAGCTGCAAGTTATCACAGCCAGCTGCCCACAGTTAACATGCTGGTGCTGGGGACGAAAGACAGTTTAAGAAACCGGCCCATGGGGGGACACCGCTGGACTGTGGAACAGGTATTAAAATCAGCAGCTAGTTTTATTTTATTTATTTTTTATTTTATTTTTTTACTTTTGCAGAATGGCTGAAGAACCTCTATAACATGTTAAATAATATGTAAGATTTTCAGACAGCTGTTAGTCTTTTCAGAGCTCAAATGTGCTTAGTAAGGATCACTGGTTTTTACGGGTTGTGTGTCAAATTCCTCATCCTACATTGGAAATGCAGTCCCTGATGGCATTGTATTATTCTACACAGCAGAAACATCATGCAGTAGGTTTCAGAATGGGCACATAACAATGGGAATGTGATTTTTTTTTTTTTGGGAAACATTAAGCAAATGTTGTATAGAGCAGCACAGTTCTGATGGTCCTTGACCATGTGTAATCCATGCAATGACCTCAATGGATGGTGCTGTAGTGAAGAGTAGAATGTCACCAGCACTCCAAATATGCATTTCCAAAATTCAATAAAAACGCATACAGTAATGTCACATCAAGTCCAAATGCCAATGTTTTCAGGGCATTGCAGCGCGACTCGATTATGTCCTAGTCCGCATGTGTTTATAATGAATTCTGAAAAAACATTTTTAGAGTGATGGTGAATTTCTACCTTTTTAACAGCAAACACAACATAATAATTTATGTTCCAATAAGTAAAGGTTCTAGTGTTGGGAAGCTGCTAATGGAGGTTCCACCCTGGTTATGGATTGATGTGCATTTTCTCTGCAGTTCTTGGCTAGCTGAGTGACAGGTCCCGCTCATGTGATGGGTCCTCTGTTGTAAAGCTCATGTGACAGGTACACTGGAGGAGCCCCTGGTTTAAAGCTAATGTGACAGGATCTCTGGAGGAGCCTCTGATGTAAAGCTCATGTGAAAGGTTCCCTAGAAGAGCCTCTGGTGTAAATCTCAAGTGACCAGTCCTCTGGAGGAGCCATTGGTATAAGCTTATGTTTCTGTTGTCTTTTCTCAGACTGGAAAATGTTCAGTATCCTTACCAGCTGTACCTGACTCCCTCCACAAGCAGTACAGAGCGGCCTAGTCCCAACGGCCCTGATAGACCTTTCCAGTGCCCCACCTGCGGAGTGCGTTTCACTCGGATCCAGAACCTCAAGCAGCACATGCTGATACATTCTGGTCAGTACTGGGGGTGTGGTGGGTGGGGGTTATAAATGTCCATAGTGTCTGTTTGTGGTGTCGTCTGTCCACTTCACTTCTCTCTCAGCTTTTATCTCTAGAGCGCTTTGAGGGCTGCTAACTCCGACCCAGGTTTGCTTCCATTTTCTTCATGCATTCCTGTGAACCCATCATGTTCTGCTGTTACTAGACCCTCCAAAGCTTCCAGTTTTGTCTAAATCTAATGGAGTAAATGGTTTCTTTATAAAGAATTTCCAGCAACCAAGTTTACAGTAGATATATATATGTATGTGTGTTTGATTTTTATCTGCCAAAATGTTTGTAATTCTGCTCATTGATTTATATCACTTGGGCACATAGTGCTTATACTCCTGCTCTCTGCCTTATTTCTAGTGCACAGGGAATTCTGGTAATTTAATGGAAAGTTTTTAGACATTTATTATAACTGAACTTAAATATCTATTTAGGGCTTGTGTAGATCAACGTTTTCCTGGATATGACAGAAGTTTGAAATGCAAATAAAAGCAGGTCAACAGATTCCGATTTACTTTAATGTTGCAGTATGGATGATCTAAAGCAACATCTAGCCTTTTTCTTTAACCACATTGCCTCTCGCACCTGTTCACCTCCTTTTGGGCCAGAGACATTTTTACATTTCTGCTATAGACCTGTATATTTGGCAATAACTTTGTCCTTAAAGTGGTTGTAAACCCAGATGACGAAAATGAATCTGAACATTTTAGCTAAATGAGCAAAGCAGCACAAGTGTCACCACTCCTTTGACGGACTATCATGCAGAGAAGACTCCTGCACAAGCTTGAGTAAAGGGTGCATGTCTCCTGCTGCCCCAGCTTGAGTAAAATAATTTTTAGTTTTAAGTGCTTATAAAACTCCTAAGCATCAGTTCCCAAATACATCCACCATTTTATAGTTCTGTAAAAATCCAAAGCGCTGTATTTTTTCCTCTGTATTTTTATCTGTAAGCCTATCACAGCTCTCTGGAAATCTTTGGTCTGTGAGCGGCGGAGTTGTGGTGTCACTGGCCTCGCCTACCAGCTGTACACTGCACCTCCCAGCAGGAGCTGGCGCTAGTGCGTGAGTGTACAGCGGGGATGAGGGGCCAGTGATGTCATGACTTCTGTGACAGGCTTTGAGATGAAAATACAGAGGTAATAATACAGCGGTTTGGAGTTTTACGCAACAAAAAACTATAAAATGGTGCCTGTATTGGAGAAATTATGCATATGAGGTTTGCAACCACTTTAAGTTAACAAGGTAATACATATGGCTTTCTTTTCGTGATATTTTGCAACTATTTTTTTTCTTTCTTTCTCACAAATTCTTGGACAATAAAACGCAAAAAAATCTAAACAAAACTCACTTTTTTTTTTTTTTTTTTGCAGTGTTTAAAAATGGTGTTACTGCAGATAAAGTGTCAATTTTGTCCTAGTCAAAATTACACTAAATTTGTGATTCTGGTACAAAACATTGCAATGTTTACAAATTAAAGTTTTTTTTTTTTTTTTGTGTTTGTTTATTATTTTTTTTCCTTTCTTTTTTTTTCAATATTGTGCTTGTTTAAATAGGAAACCTGTAAATACATGTTGTGTAAAATGTTAACAAACAAAACAAAAAGGTTATAAACTAAGGGTTTAAACAGAGGACTTTTTTATTTTACTTGTCCGATTGAATTTAATGATGGTTCATATGTGATGCGGAAGCCAGCACGATTCCAGTGCCGGTTCCCTCAGCGCACGTCACCTGCCAGGGGTTCACACTGACATCTACAAACTGTTGCGGGTGTCAATTTAAAGTTAATGAAGCGCCCAGGTCCGGTTTGCAGATTGCAGTGCGAACTGCCAAATGGAGTAGGAATCAGGTCGCATGGGTGTAAACGCCTATGCTATCCGATTACAGTGCGGACCAAAAAAGGGGCTTGCACCATTTTGGTGCGACTTCAGCCATACAATCTGTATGGCTGAATTTGCATTACACACAGACATCGCATGTGGATCAGCCTTACTGACTTCATATGCAGATCTAGGTTCATTCCATTGATCTGCAAATGAATGAACAGAATAATACAAAAGTAACATTATTACCTTGTATTTTTCTGTATTCTGAACAGTATAGTTTATAAACACTGATTCAGACTGCTTTTTTGACAGCTGCAAAAGCCCCACTTCTGAGTACTCCACAATCTTGGTTTTGATTAAAGCTGACAGCTGCTGTATACCGAGAGGGAAGTCCTAGAATCAGATGGAGAGACCGGGTGTGCTTCACATGTCCTTTGTACAATGATGATGGTTTCTTAATCGTACATCACGGGACACGGAGCCATAGTAATTACTATGTGGGTTATATGCCACCTTCAGGTGATGGACAATGGCACACCCTAAGACAGGAAGTTCACTCCCTATATAACCTCTCCCACTACTGCGACTGCCTCAGTTTTTTCGCCAGTGTCTAAGGTGTTGGTCACGAGTAAAGATGTGCTGTGCTGAGCTCCACTGCAGCAATCTGCAGTTGTTGGGTGGGGGATTTTTCTCTTAAAAAAACAAACACTCCCCTACAAAGCTCTCCCCCTCTTTCTGAGTAGAGGGAGATGCAGAACGATTGGCAGATACTGCTCCGTTCTCCACTGCCTCTGTTCGGTGGGTTTGTCACTTCCCTCCTCCTCACCGCCCTACCACACACGCAATCCCAACGGATCGGAGGAGGCCCACGCTTGCGTGGGGGACACGGAGTGGGCGTGGCGTTGTCATGCAGCAATGTCCAGTGAGGGGATATTTTTAGAAGGCTCAATTTTTTGCATCGGAGAGACACAAACGCTAAAAAGAGGCATGTAAGTAGTGACACAGGTATTCCTTTGGCACATTTACTAAAAGCATCAGACTGAGCATTAAATAGCAGCGGCAGTTGCTGCACTATTTGCTAAAGCAGTGGATCGATTTTCTTCTGGTAGTCCCTCTGCATTTGTCCATCGGGATATGGTCAGAAGGGGTGGGGGGGAGGGGGGGAGAAACACCCAAAAAAAGGGCTTAAAAAGGAACTCCTACAAGCTCTAAACCCTCTACATTGGCATTTTCCCCTGAGAGTTCTGGGGTGGCTGGTCAGAGTAAACGATCAGGGCTATCAAATATTGCATTTGTTTTCAACACTGCAGCCCCTGTTTATTTTACTGAAGAGGGTTTTCCTCAAGCCATGATGGGATTGGCTAGCAGTTGTAATCGCATTCCCAGGAAGGGATAAAATGCGATTTCCCTCAGGGGACTGTGAGAAGACTGATGACTCCTCTTCTGAGGGGTCAAATGCGGGGAGATCGGCTTCACAATCTGAAAGATTGATGGTGCAATTCTTACTGAATTTGTCTGCTCCATGTTTTTTTCTACTCTTCATTGAGTCGGTTGATATGCCCACTTGCTTGTTTGGGTTCACTAAAGCCTCCTCAAGCTTTCCTGTCCATTCATTGCTGAAAAGGCTTATATATTCTGAGTGGGATCATCCAGATTAACATTTTTTTTCCTCCTAAAAAGTTTTAACACTTTTTCCTATGGAGGAAAAATTCACTAAGAAGTGGGAGTTAACAGCAATTGTCACTGCTATATCCTCTGTGAATGAAAGTTTGACCTGTCCAATAGACAATGCTAAAATGCAAATTGAAAATTCCTATTAAAACACTTTTTCTAATGTCTTAACCTGCGCTAGCAGAAATTGGTGTATGTCAGTCCTTGAGAGACCAGTCTGAACAGGTGCTCCAAGGTTATTCCTAATCAGCAGACCCAGGTTTTAGCCAAGTAACCAGTGGCATTATGTTTGGCAATAGAGGCCATGAGAGATTCTAGTCTTCTGGCCTTACACTTGGCTGGTACCTAGGCATAGAGTCTTATTGTTGAAAAGTTGGTCAGCCGAAGCATCATGCAAATCTCCTGGCTAGTTTTTGTTTTCACGGAGAATGGCTGCTTAGGAATGATTTGGATAAATGCATCCAAAAAAATTTTTATTGTGGAAAAAGTATCATTTTGCTAATTTGAAAGTGGAGTAAACATACTTCATTTAAACAAGCTCCTTCTCCAGTACCAGGAGCATCTGCTTCCAGGCAGGTCAGAAAGTGACTCGCTTGAGTGGGGGGGGGGGGGGGGGGAAGACTTCCGCAGTTCTCAAGGATCTAGAAGGAAGAGTGTCGGAGCCTGCGGCCACATTACCCTAAATGGGCCTGATCTTGTCTGATCTCAGAGGCTAAGGGTGGGTTCTGGTCAGTACCTGGATGAAAGACTGCCTAGGAATGCCAGATGCTGTAGGCTGCAGATGGGTGACTTCCTGAATAACGCGAGGGTACAAACTTGAGTTCCGAAAGGCTCTATCTTCCCATTTTCGCAGACTCCAGAGGAAAAAAGTATTTTTCAAGCATTGGACCATCTTTTGTCTCAAAAAATTGATCTTAGTGGTTCTCATGCAAGAGCAGGGATTGGGGTTTTATTTAAACCTTTTCAAAGTACCAAAACCTAATGGGTATGTGAGACCCATTCTACATCTCAAAGATCTAAACAGGTTCCTGAATATCCGCTCTATCCGCATGGAGTCAATCCAATCAGTGGTCTCCATCCTACAAGTTGGAGAACTTCTGGCGTCAATAGACATCAGGGATGCATACCTCCATGTACCTATATTTCCCACTCACCAGAAATCTCTAAGTTTCAAGGTAGAAAATCTTTGTTTTTTCAATTTGTAGCTCTGCCTTTTGGTCTAGCTACTGCACCTCGAATATTTACAAAGGTCTGGCCTCTCCTGTAGCCAGATTAAGGCCCCAAGGTATAACAATTATAGCTTACCTAGGCAATCTGCTCTTGATGGATCAGTCGGTAGCCCGCTTAGAACAAAGTATGATCTACAGTCAACTACCTGGAATATCAAGGTTGAATTCTCAACCTAGAGAAATCCTCCTTAAAAAACTTGCAAGGAGATTGGAATACTTGGTTCTGATTATTAATACAGCCCAGAAAAAGGTATTCTTGCCCAAGACGAAGATCAGTGCCATAAAGGAACTGATTCAGATGATCAAAGCAAAGAAGAGTCCTTCTATTCAACTTTGCATGAGGTTGTTGGGAAAGATGGTGGCTTCATTCGAGGCCGTTCCTTATGCTCAGTCTCATTTGAGGCTGCTGCGAAACAGTATTTTGTCGGCTCGGAACAAGTAGGTCCAAGCTCTAGATTTCATAATGTGTCTGTCTCCAGGGTGCACCGGAGCCTCAGTTGGTGGTTGATAACCAAGAATCTGCAGAAGGGAAAATCTTTCCTACCAGCTACCTGGAAGATAGTAACAGCAGATGCCAGCCTTTTGAGATTGGGAACAGTCCATGAAGAATCGACTGTCCAAAGGAAATAGTCCAGATCAAAAATGACCTTGCCCATCAACATTCTAGAGATCCGGGCAATGCAATTGGCCCTGAGGGCCTGGATGTTCAGTTTATGGAATTGTCCTGTCGGGATCCAATCCGACAATACCACTGCAGTGGCCTATATCAATCCCCAAGAGAGCACGACAAGTCGTGCGGCCTAGAGAGAGGTGAATTTATATCTTAACTTGACAGAAAAAAATGTACCTTGCCTATAGGCTGTTTTCATTCCAGGAATAGAAAATTGGCAGGCGGACTACTAGAGTTGCCAGCAGTTGTTCCTGGGAGAATGTTCCCTTCACCCCGATATCTTCCTGCAATATGCTGAAGATGGGGGCTCCCAGATGTAGATCTGTTTGCATCCAGGTTCAAAGAAAATCAACAACTTTGTGTCAAGAACAAGGAATCTGCTAGCATACGGAACAGATGCCTTGGTGTACCTGTGGAATCAGTTCTCACTGATTTATGCATTTCCTCCTATTATGCTGCTTCCACGACTGCTTTGCAGGATCAAGCAGGAAGGAAGATCGGTGATCCATGTGGTCCAGAAGATCTTGGTATGCAGAGATCATAAGGATGGTGGTAGGGGACCTATGGACCCTACCACCACATCCAGACCTTCTCTCGCAAGGTTCGGTATTCCATCCTACCTTACAAATGCTACATTTAATGGTTTGGCTATTGAGACCCATATTCTGAAGAAGTGTGGGCTATCAGGTTCAGTGGTATCTACCTTGATTTATGCACGGAAGCTGGCCTCCAGAATGGTATATTATAGAGTCTGGAAGGCATACGTCTCCTGGTGTGAAACCAGGGGTTGGCACCCCAGGAAGTATATCCTAGGTAGAATTCTTGACTTTCTGTAGATGAGGTTAGAAATGAAGCTGACCCTGCATACTATCAAAGGCCAGATTTCGGCCTTATCCGTATTATTTCAACCACTTGCTTCGCATTCTTTGGTTCATAGCTTATTCAGGGGGTAACGCAGCTTAATCATCCGGTTGTCACCCCTGAACCCTTGGGACTTGGATTTAGTTCTGTCGACATTGCTTGAAACTGCCTTTTTTTGAGCCGATACAGCATATTCCCTTGGTCCTTTTTGGCAAGGAAACTAATTTTCTGGTAGCCATATCCATTGCAAGAAGGGTATCGGCGTTGGCTGCTCTTTCTTGTCGAGCCATATTTGATTATTCACAAGGATAAGGTAGTATTGCGCCCTCATCCTAACTTTCTACCTAAGGTATTGTCTAGTTTTTATCCGAACTAGGATATTGTTCTCCCTTAATTTTTTTTCCAGAATCTGTTCTATGGAAGGGAAATTTGTACATTCTCTTGATGTGGTGAGAGCATTCAAGGTCTACTTGAAGGTGACTGCTCAGATTAAAAAAAAAAAAATGGATGTTTTGTTGTGTTGCCTGAAGGTCCTAGAAGTGGACAGGCAGCATTGAAATCGACTGTTTCTAAATTGACTCAGCAAATAAGTTTTCAGGCATATGGTTTAAAGAGGAGGATTCCACCCTCTCAAATCAAAAGTGCACTCCACTAGGACTGTTAGTGCTTTGTGGGAGTGCATCACCAAGCTTCCATGCTCTTCAGTCCAAACATTTACCAGATTTTATCAGGTGAATGCAAAAAGGCATGAGGATATCGCCTCTGGGCGTAGTGTGCTGCAGGCAGCAGTATAACTCCTCTAGTCTCATGTTGCCCTAATTCTATTGTCTCCCTCCCTTCATTGCTCTGGAACATCCCACATAGTAATTACTATGGCTCTGTGTCCCGTGATGTACGATTAAGAAAATAGGACTTTTATAACAGCTTTACCTGTAAAATCCTTTTTCTTTGGAGTACATCACAGGACACAGAGGTCCCTCCCCTCTTTCTGGTATACATGTGTATTGCTTTGCTACAAAACTGAGATACTCCCAGTAGTGGGAGGGGTTATATAGGGAGTGAACTTCCTGTCTTAGGGTGTGCCAGAGTCCATCACCTGAAGGTGGCCTATAACCCACATAGTAATAACTATGGCTCTGTGTCCCTTGATGTACTTCAAAGAAAAGGATTTTACAGGTAAGCTATTAGAAGAATCTTTTTTTCTTTTCTTTTTTGTGTAGCATGCCCAAAGTCTGGAACTAGGTAAACACAGCAGGTTCTGTTCAGATTTCAGATATGTTTGCATTGGTCAAAGAAAGCTTTTCTACCTGTCTACACAAGCTCTAAATATTTTATTTTCATTCAGCCCAGCTGGATTGCATGGCAGGTCTTGGTCGTTCCTGAATTTCTGTTTTAATTGGTTCTGTTAGTCTACATGGGCATCATTAGGTGGTACACAGCACGTATTTATGCAATGTAAGGAAACTGTAGTGTAATGTATGTCCAGCTTTTTAGTATTATGTATATTTTAGATATCTGTATGTCACAAATATCATGTGGGTATTTGTTGATGGCATGCCTCTCTCTCTTTCCTTCAGGAATTAAACCGTTTCAGTGCGATCGCTGTGGGAAAAAATTCACTCGGGCATACTCCTTAAAGATGCATCGGCTGAAACACGAAGGTAAACGCTGTTTCCGGTGCCAGATATGTAGTGCCACATTCACTTCCTTCGGGGAATACAAACACCACATGCGGGTTTCCCGGCACATTATCCGCAAGCCTCGGATATATGAGTGCAAAACATGCGGTGCCATGTTCACCAACTCTGGAAATTTAATCGTGCACCTGAGGAGTCTGAACCACGAAGCGTCAGAGCTAGCAAACTACTTCCAGAGCAGGTGAGGTACCCAGCAAGAAGATGGCAGAGGGTTGACAGGCCTTAAATAACCAAATCTTCCTTCACACAGCGCAAGGGACTTCCTGCTCTCTACAGGGAATTAACTGATCTGCCATACACCCTAGCTTTATGTCAAGGAATGGTTTGCGGTATTAGACCAAAATATTTTAAATGCTAGATTTGATAGAGGTACATGCATAACTAGATCTTCTATTATAAATGTCCAGTGATGTGTATGACAATCCCAATTAATTAAGCTGACACACTTCGGTGAGGCCGCTCCCATGTACTAAAGCACACCAGTTGGCGTGATTGTCCAATATAAAAAAACACTCTGGACTCTATTACCATTCAATGGAATAAGAAATCCAACATGTTTTGGGGGTTCAGACACTCCCTCTTCATAAAGATTTGTATTTTATGTAACTTCACAAATGCCTGGACTCAAAAATAGATCTGAAAAGCTTCCCTCATGCTGCATTACTTGCTAGTGCACATCAATTGATTTGATACTTAGAAACATTTTCCAGTCCAGGCATTTTTGAAGTTATATAACCGATTGTAAAAGCCCTGAAGAAGGAAGGGAGGGAGGTTGTGTGACCTCTTGAAAGAGTTGTCTTTCTTCTATTGATTATCCAATTTAAAAAAAAAACTTTAGTTTCTATTGCCATTGTGGTGCAGTTACTGCTTTGCTGATATCTGGATTTGACAGACATTTCTGAGTAAGAAGATTTCAATCTTCAAGAAAAAAATCTCAAGTACTGCCAAATGGCAAAATATAGAGTATGTAGAACTGTAATTAAATAACTATAGAGCATTTTCATTGAAGACACAATTTTGCATTTTAAATTTCACATGAAAATAACATATTGGGTTGACATACTTTAATGTTTAAAGTGTATTTCCACATTTGTAGCCAAGTTGGCAAAACACCTCCTTATTCCCATTCACATTGTATAACTTAAAAAAAAAAAAAAAAAAAAAAGTTGCTTAGCTTTTTAGGTGCTTTCTTTTGAAAACTCCAAAACTTTTAATTCCTTCCTAGCTCTCCCTTCCATGTAATGTTAGGGAGAGGACTGGGGAGTTGATGTCTAACATATGTAACTATGCCCGTACTGTTCTGACTGATCTCATTGTCGATTGTGAACTAGATGTTGACACTGTCTGCCCTAACAAGGATGTTAACAAATATCAAGGCTTGGGTTCTGCATTGTATTTCAATGCACTTTTTTAAACCAAGCTCTCCCTAAAGTGTCCAAAATAAGCACATTGCAAGTTTTTGAACAGCACAAACTACCTATAGAGTAATGTGCATAATCCTGCTCCAAAGAAACAACTAGAGAGGTAAGAAATTTTTTTTTTAATTTGAAATTATTTTTAGGCATGCTCTTTGAATGGGAATACATAACAAATATATGGTGGAGGTTTCTTAAATGTGCCTTCAAATGTTGGAAGTACTCTTTATATTTCTACCTAGAGATGCTAGTGACTATATGGACCACTTCATACCACAAAAATGCACTACAGATATGTTCCAAATGAGTTTTTGCTTACAGTTCACACCACACGCAGTTCCTATGTTTTTGATATGTTTTGCTGTGTTCCAGTGCAGTTCTTTGCAGAAAAAAATGCAGCATGTTCTACTTTTTTTTTTTTTTTTCTGCACCTGGAACTGACTGCACCGGTGTGAACTAGGGCCATTGGAATACATAGAAAACATTGTACATGCATTTTTCATGCAGAGAAAAAAATGTAAAACTGGACTGCATCTGGTGTGAACTAGCACTGATCATATCTAGAAGTAATTCTGCGTCCTTGATGAACAACTTCCTAGAAAACTGATGAACTTGCATTGGGATAATAAAAGCCATAGGAAGCAGAGCCCTGCATATGTAACTAAGCAGTATGGCTGCCCTGTGTACCAAGGATTACAAACTATTGAAACAATGTAAATAGAGCATAATTCACTTATTTGTTAGACTATAGATTCCTTTTAATAACCTTGGGGTGCATTTATGGGTTTACCCCTTTCCTTTGAGCTCATTCAGTAAAACTGCAAATTAACTTTTTTCAAAAGAAGAGGAAGAAACTCACTATGGAAAAGCATTCAGTCCAATTTATTCATGCTCTCCATAGCACAGACCATTCCATCTGCTATGTGTGAGCCCTCTTTGTCTCTCTGCAAAGAAGGTTAAACATGTCAAAAAGTGCAGCAAATCAAAGCAACCATTAAATTAAAGGTTGATTGGTGGCTGTGATTCCTGTAATGTACATATTGCTCTTTATCTTCATGAAGAAGCAGAATCCTTGTGTGTGCATAGGTCAGTCTTGCCTATTTCACGATGAAAGCCAGAAAACTGTATTAGCAGGTCCATACAATAAGAAACCGCTGCTCATTGGTGATGTTTACCAGCCATGATGATCAGACTGCACAGCAATTGGGGTGCATGCCCTACCACTGCTGCAGACTCTCAGGTATACGAATGATTGGATGGCTGCACACTCGATACTTGCAGAAAATACGAAAGTTCCTGCTTTCTCAATCAATGGTATTGAGAAAGCACGAACTTGCATGTGAAATTAATCTACCTACCTTTTCCCTCCCCTGCTTGATCTGTTGTGGTTGTATGTTATGGACTTTGTTCTACAATAAAGCAGTTTTCTGCAAGTATTGAGTGTGCAGTAATCCAAATATTTGTATACCAGACTGTATTAGCACTAGGAACTAATTCCTTCTTTTACACTAGCATTGCACTTTTCCAAATCCCCCCTCATTGCCTAACTGTGGGCAAAAACAAAAGTTTTCCCATGCAGTGGAGCTGTGCCTGTACTGCATGGTTTAACTGCCTGTTTCGTCCAAGGGTGAGCAGAAAGCTTATTACTCACCGGATCCTCCACTCCAGTGGCAAACAATGCTCCCCCCACGATTCAGTGGTGTACTGTTCCTGATGTCCTGTCTAGAGCAGGTCTATTGGCTCGATGAAGTCCGGAACTGTCCGTCCATAGCACTAGACTGCGGGGGACAGGAGCTGCAGGGACTGATCTTGAGGATTGGGTAAGTATATCTCTGTTTTCCAATCCCAAAGCCAAAAACAAGCAGTTAACCCTTGCAGTGAGGGCACACCCCAACTGCAAGGGAAAACTTTTTTTTTTTTTTTTGCCTGGAGTTGGGCTTTAAAGACTTCACTTTGTTTTGTTATTTAGATCTTAAATATGTGCAAGTACAATGATATAATACAAAAAAAGGGTTAGCCCATGGGACTTTAAATGAGTTGATCATAGAGGTCATAACAAATGAGTAGAATGAATCGATAAGAATTTATTGAAAATTCCAAAGGCATAATCATAGATATAATACCTCCTTATCTGGATTGGTAACATAAGTGCTATGTGGAGGACCAGCCCATTGCAGCCATTAGTCATCTTGAGGCAAGAACTCCCTTGGTGGGATCTAGTCAGTTATCCTGTGCACAATGCAGGATGGGGCCTCACCAGGAAGATCTGTGCCTTCAGTGTGTCATTATCCCAATGTTGTCATTGACATTGTTTTTTCCAAGTTTGCCCACCACTTGTTCTCTTGCCCCTCCCTCCCACTGGTGTGATTGTACCTTCATTTAGCTGTTGTAGAAAAATGGGAATTACAGCGGTGGCAATGGAATTGGGATAGTTCCCAGGAAAATATGCCCTATTTGGTGCTTCAGGAACCTCTGCAGCTCTCTGCGGTAAACTGAATTGTCACATAAATGCTACAGAAAGCCTATTGCTTAACACACATCTTTTGAATTTCTCCCTGGAGAAGATGCAGATTCACCACAGTCAGGGAGGGGGGTAAAAGATGGCAGAATTATAATGGGTTCGGCACAAAACACCATACCAAAGGCTTTTTATTCCAGAGTGAAAAAGTAAAATCTTCTACAAAAGTTAATACTAATGCCGCGTACACACGACCTGATTTTCCGTCTGAATAAACTGACGGTCTTTCAGATGGAGTTCTGCTGAAACACATTTGCCTACAAATGATCACACCAAAGTCTGTTCATTTAGAACATGATGACGTACAATGGGACAAGAAAAGAAGTTCAATAGCCAATAGCTGCCCTTGTGTCGTTTTTGGTCCGTCGGAATAGCATAAAGACAAACGGTTTTCCCAATGGGAATTGATTCCGTCGGAAGTCTGTAAAACATATTCTATTTCTAGGTCTGTCAGAATGTTTGGGGAAAAAAGTCTGCGGAAGCCCACACACGATCGGAATATCCAATTAAATCATTCCGTCTGCCCCTTTCTGCTGGATAGTCCAGTTGTGTGTACGCTGCATTAGTCTTTAACCTCTAAAACTGGCAGGAGTGTTTGGAATGAAAAGAGAACTTACAAAAAACAACTGCAGGTGCCGGTTAGTCTGCCATGCTTTCATAGTATGTAAATCTGGTGACTTCATGTAAATGTTGTTTTCCCAGTAAAATTCAGCTGTAATAAAGGGTTGGCAGTGGCACTCCACCAAATAATTATATTTTGATATAGGATGAGTTGACCACTGACTCCTTTCAGGGACTTTAGTGATGACATCTCCCCGTAGAGGTACTGACTCTATTCCCCAGCCCACCACATGGAAGTAGCAAGAGTGGGAGGTTGCTTGAAGTGAGAGCTCAGGTGCAGGAGGGATTACTGAACTCATTTGAAACATGACAACAATTTGGACTGACCTGTACCGTTCAGTTTGTTTTACTTCTTTCCTTATGAGACCTAATAGTTGATAAAATTCATTATTCTTATTACTGAAACTGATTTAAATAACACACTTATCTTCAGAGGCACTGTAGAGGAGAACAGTATCATTTTCATGACCACATCTGTGTTGCCTTGTGAGCTCATATATAATATATAAACTTACTGCAGACTCTCTACAGACCTGTCACTTTATCACAGCTCTGGGGGTAGATCTCTCCAGTCAGTGTTCCCATATTACCAGAGCAGAAATATTTTCTATGTTAAAATGGAGTGCACTTTTTGGTGTAGACCTTATCTGTTTTAGCACTCTATATACTTCAGCTGTAATAACCATTTCTGTATGGCTTAGATGTCAGTGAAACATATGTATGTGCAGACAAACGGAAGTTGA
Source organism: Lithobates pipiens (assembly GCF_037356315.1). Classification (NCBI taxonomy): domain Eukaryota; kingdom Metazoa; phylum Chordata; class Amphibia; order Anura; family Ranidae; genus Lithobates; species Lithobates pipiens. Next base: position 168,801,344 of record NW_027507788.1, read on the forward strand.
GTGGTTGGGGGGAAGGCTGCAGTGGACTCTAGTGCAATAAAAAAAGTCCTCTGCTATATATATATATATATATATATATATATATATATATATATATATATATATATATATATATATATATATATATATATATATATATATATATATATATATATATATATATATAAATAAATGTATGTGTATATTGATTGGTTTGCACAAAAGTTATAGCATCTACAAACTATGGGATATTTTTGTGGAATTTTTATTAACTTTTTTTTTTTTTTTTTTTTTTTTTTTTTTTTACTAGTAATAGCAGAGATCACCAACTTATAGCAGGATTGCGGCAGACAAATTGAACACGAAGTGACACTTATGATACTTTTTTTTTTTTTTTGGGTACCAGTGATCAGTACTAAAAATTATGCACGTTACTGTACTAGTCACACTGGCAGGGATGGGATTAACATCAGGGACGATCAAAAGGTTAACTGTGTTCCTAGGGAGTGCTTTGTAACTGTGTGTGCTGTTATTGGACTGTGGTAAGACAGAGATTAGTGTCCCTGCTTAGCAGAAACACAGGCTCTCAGTCTTCCCTACAAACAGAAGGGGGATCTGCCTTGTTTACATAGGCAGACTGCCGTTCTCACTCTGTTGGGAACAATCACCGGTCCCAGCGGACTGGCTGATTAGCGCCCGCTGTCTCCAATCACAGTGGGAACGGGTCACTGGCAGTGCATGCACACGCACCGCAGACCAGGAAGTGCAAGATCACATACCTGTCCGTAAATTTCAGGACGTTGGAAAACCACAAACAGTCCCTGTGTTTTTCTACATGGCCTTCAGATATATAGTGGCATATTCCTTAGTGGCATGAAACAATGAGTAAGAGGAAATGTGGAGGCTCTTCTGGTACCCATGACTTCATTGTGATGGAATGAGCCTGTCCTCCGCATTCCTCTCTTGTGCACACCATTTTACTAGTAAAAATTCTGATTTCTTACGCTGTGCGTCACACTTCTAAACATGCATTCTCCGGGCCAAGTTATGTACTGGCAGAGTAGTTGAGATTTGTAACTTGTTTTTTTTTTTCTCTTGATTGTGTAATGTGTTCTGTTTCCTCAAGTCTCTGTGATTGTGTAAATAGGCTTGTCAGAACAGGGAGAGGTTTTACTAGATCATTGCCCTGCTGTTCTCCCATCAGGTCACTGTTTACAAAATGAAGAATGACCTCCTGACTTCACGGGTTAGTAAGTGAAATCATGACCTCCAAAGACCATGTGTTAGAAGAAATGTTAAAATATTTTAGTAATATTTTGACTCTTGGGAGAAGCTGCGAATATCAAAATGCTTTGATGGGTGGATATGGGTCTGGAGGAGTGGGCATTCCTCGACAAGCTCCATTTTTTTAATCGTGCTGCCCTAGGTAATGCCCACATATTATGCTCAGCCTCCAATATTGAAAGAGATGAAATTAAATTAATGAAAGGAGCAGGCCTAAGACTGAGGAGGGAGAAAAGGGTTAAATGATGCTGGATGTGTTTTACTTCCTGCAGCTTCTTATGAACATTGCGAAAAGCTTACTGTATGCAGTTAAATCAGAGTAATGCCCCGTACACACAATTGGAAATTCCACCAGCAAAAGTCTGATGTGAGCTTTTGGTCAGAAATTGCGACCATGTGTATGCTCTGTCTCGTGCTTGCTCTCCTCCGGCTCTCTGTCTCGTGCTTGCTCTCCTCCGGCTCTCTGTCTCGCGCTTGCTCTCCTCCGGCTCTCTGTCTCGCGCTTGCTCTCCTCCGGCTCTCTGTCTCGCGCTTGCTCTCCTCCGGCTCTCTGTCTCGCGCTTGCTCTCCTCCGGCTCTCTGTCTCGCGCTTGCTCTCCTCCGGCTCTCTGTCTCGCGCTTGCTCTCCTCCGGCTCTCTGTCTCGCGCTTGCTCTCCTCCGGCTCTCTGTCTCGCGCTTGCTCTCCTCTGGCTCTCTGTCTCGCGCTTGCTCTCCTCCGGCTCTCTGTCTCGCGCTTGCTCTCCTCCGGCTCTCTGTCTCGCGCTTGCTCTCCTCCGGCTCTCTGTCTCGCGCTTGCTCTCCTCCGGCTCTCTGTCTCGCGCTTGCTCTCCTCCGGCTCTCTGTCTCGCGCTTGCTCTCCTCCGGCTCTCTGTCTCGCGCTTGCTCTCCTCCGGCTCTCTGTCTCGCGCTTGCTCTCTCTCTCCTCCGGCTCTCTCAGATCAGTCTGGGTGCATACATTTTATTCCTCAGATCAATCCCAACGCATAGGCTTCTGATCAGCACTAATTCATGCACTTCAGACCTCAGTTCAGTCACAATGCATACACAGCCACTGACAGGTTTTCAGTGATTTGTTGGAGGTAGGTGTGCCAGGCTTTGTAATTGACAGCCTACTGAGCCTAAAGCCTGAAGGGCACTGAGTGGGCATATATGCAATTGTAGCATTTACAATTCATTAAATGACTGTTACTAGATCTTTTGCATAAAAAAAAAAAGAAGAGTTCTAATTCAATCTCAGTCAGCAGTGACTCCAGCCTTCGCAGAGCTACAGTGGTCAAAGAATCTTCAGATACTCTCCTGGGTGTGTCCTTTGTCTGTGTTTTCACCTGCCCACTGCTGTGTCACTGTTCTTTCCCTGCACAACCATACTAATGCAGTGGGGGACTGGTGGAATCACAATGGGAGATGCAGGCATCATACAAGCCTGTGAGCATTTAATATGCTGAAGATTCAAGTCGGTGCAACTTTGAAAGAGTGACGATCAGAGTTGATGTGTACTACTGTAGCTGTAGAATGCCTTTTTTTTTAAAGTGCATCTAAGCCCAATAAATTAATATACTGCCGCTTTACAGGTCCTTAGATGTGGTGGCTGCATTAGCTTTATTTTTTCAGTATTTTTTTTTTTAAAGCTGGTGATCCTGGCATTAACATTCTTCCTGTCCTATGTTGACAGTACTTACACATTGCATCGTATCTATAGAGTAGCAGCATTGTCACATAGGGCAGTACGGTAGAGCACCTCACCTATCCTAGGTTTATTTTTTATTTTTTTGCTTTGAGGCCTGATTCACACCCTTTGCATTTTTAATGCATTTTACAGATTTGCACTACGGTCCATTTAACCTTATTTCCTATGGAACCTATTTTGTAGTGCAAATTTGCAAAATGCATGAAAAAAAATCATAGGTGTGAATCAGGCCTTACTGAACAGATATAACAAAATAGTATAGTTAACAGACCAAAGGGCCAAATAAGCAAAGTTTGTTGTTAGATTACCTTAAAACAAAAAAACAAACCAGAGAATCGCATATCATAGTGCAATGAAAATTTTATTGAACAAATAAAATTGGAGCAAAAAGATAGCAATTGCACACACATGTGTAATAGATCAGCATGCCTTCATAGAACCACAGAGAACATCAAGATGGCTTTGCTGGAACCAACTCGTCCCACCACTGCCTTGCACCACTGTCTGAGTACTGGTAAGCTGGAAGGAAAGAGGGAGAAAAGAGTATTCACTGCAGAGCTGCACGTGAGGAATGTGTAAATCTCCGATTGCTCAGCTGACCACAGGACACTGGCAGGAAGAGTATAGCTGGTTGCTATGGAAACTATAAGACTTGTTTTGGGGGAGTAGCTTCCACCTTAAGCATCTTGTCCTACACAATGCTTAAGGTGGAAGCTACTCCCCCAGTTCAGCTCTGGATGCTGATCTATTACACAGATAATCACACATTCTGTGTATGCATTGCCACCGCATGAATAAGCAGTGGTGTAACATATTGTTGATCTTTCCACTCGAAATAAACCCAAAAAGAGTTACTGTATTTATTGGCGTATAACACACCTTTTTTCACCCTGAAAATCGGGCGCAAATAGCGCGTGCGTGTTATGCGCCAATACTTACATTTTAGCTGCCTCGGAGGGGGACATAAGATTACATACAGTGAGAATCTCCTGTTTACTTGGCAGCCTCTGTATTAGGAAGTCCTGTCTCCTGGGCTGCCATTGGACCACTGTTCTGTCTATCATAGGAGATTCTCACTGTATGTAATCTGTTGGTACTCGTCCCGCTCCCTTCCCTGTCCCCTCTAGGCTGCAGATGGGCATCGACCAGGCTGCATTGATGGCACTTGTGAGGCTGCAGATGGGCACTGACCCTTATTTTGCTTCAAAGTTCCTTACTTAAAATGTAAGGCCGCGTACACACGGGCGGACTGTCTGGCCAACTAAGTCCGTCAGACAATCCGACAGACAGTCCGTCCTACTTTTGAATGAACGGACTTGACCACACACGATGAACAGACAGTCCGCTGAAAGCTTGTGCGATGACGTGTACGGCACGTACGACTGGACTAGAAATACGACGTCCAATACACTGCAATGCAACCTTCGGCCGTGTAAATCCTTTCTGAGCATGCGCCATACTTAGTCCGTCCAACTTGCCTACTCACGAGCGGACTGTCCGCTGAAACCAAAGTTGGACGGACAATATTACGGAAATTCCGAAAGACTTAGTCCGCCAGACTGTCCGCTGAAAAAGTCAGCTGAAGCCCACACGTTTCACGTTTCAGCACACGTTTCAGCAGACCAAGTCCGTCAGACAGTCCGCCCGTGTGTACGCGGCCTAAGATTTGTTTTCTGAAACTTCCCTCTTAAAATGAATGTGCGTGTTATACTCCAATAAATACGGTAATTTATGGTGTATGCATGTAAACTTTAGCACAGATGCTACATGCATAGAAATGATGGAGAATGGTTTATGCCAATTTTTACAGCCGGCAAGATCTTGTGTAAATGGCGTATGTTCATGTGCATGAGCCCATAGAACGGAGGATATTCTCATCTCAATCCATCATATACCCCAAAAATAGGAGGATCATTCCCCCCCATTTCAGAGCCATACAAATGATTCCTTTATGCCCCATTAGCTAGCTGCCCATCCAGAACCACTTGTGTATAGTGCAAATGTAACCTAATATTCTAAAGTAATTTATTCCAAACCACATACAGCAGTTTTTCAGGCTTTTGGCCATCAGTGCAGTATAAGCCATGCCTTTAATGGAGTAGGGCATTTTTGTTGCAGTCAATCTGAAATTGCAAGTTAAAAACTGAACGCTTGTGTACTTGCAAAACTGTGGGGAAGGTTTTACTAAAACTGGAGCACTCAGAATCTGGTGCAGCTCTACATAGTAGCCAGTCGGCTTCTAACTTCAGCTCGTTCTATTAAGCTTTGACAATAAAACCTGGAAACTGCTTGGTTTCTATGCAGAGCTGCACCAGATTTTGCATGCTCCAGTTTTAGTAAATCTCCCTGTGTGTCTTGTGGCTATGCAGGCAAAAAGCAGGACCTGGGACCTGGTGTTCTCTATGGCCGCTTTTCTCAAACTTTTCAATACAGAGGAACCCTTGGAATAACTTTCTGGTCTCAGAGAACCCCTGCTAAAAATTACAATATCTACAAATCATAATACATTAGTGTGATCAGTGGGAAGAATGCTCCTTACACTAGTGATCATTGGGAAGAATTACCCCCTTGCAGATACCTATTAGCATCAATGGTGTCAGTGGGAACGGAGAGACAGTAATTTCTCATTGCTCAAGGAACCCCTAGCAACATTTGGAGGAATCCTAGAGTTCCAAGAAATCCTGGCCAAGAAACCCTGATTTATGACCTTGATCTCTGCAGGTTGCAAAGCTCAGAGGTCATAGGATTTTCACACACCCCTGCACACAACAGTGTGCCCCCTCCCGGTTCTGCCCTTTGTTTTCCTTCTTGGATTAACAGCTGCATTTAGTAAACCAAGTAACAAGTGTCTGGCAAAGAGCAGAGAGGAAGGATTTGGTTGGGGGTAGATTATTATACGCTTGCTTCCTGATGAAGAATGAAAATAGTTCAAGTGTTAGCAATGCCTTCATCATCTTCCACTAAGGCTAGGTTTCCACTAGTGTGACTTTTCATGCGATTTGGTACTGAAAAGTGGCATGGCAAGTCATACCCCATGATTTCCAATGAGTATCGTTCATATCTGTGCAACTTCAAAGTAGTCGCTGCGCTACTTTGGTCTCACTTTGATGCGAACAGCCAGCTTCTGTTGAAGTGTCATAACTGAAAAAGGTCTGCCATTGGCTCCTGATCAATGCTCTCAGCCCGTGGCTGAGAGCTCTGACCAGAGTGTTTTAGAAAGTGGGGAACTCCCTTTTTAAAGCCAAACACTAAACAATTTTGTAGTAGTAGGTAGAATGAGAAAAGGATTTTATTTCTGTCTGCAACCCAATTGGGAGATTTCCCCCTTAAGCCTAGTACACATGATCAGAAAATTGGATGAAAAATAACGATTTTGAAGCGATCGTACGATAATCTGATCGTTAGTACATAGCTTTTGAGAGGCAATCACGACGTTCATCTGAAATTATCCAAAGGGACAAACACGAAAATTTTACTTGTAGAATGCCAGATTGTACAATTTTTGTTTGAACAGTACAGTATTTGTCCGAAAAAAGAAAAAAAAAACAGTAGACCAAGATCACGCATGCTCAGAAAATACAAAATTCATTACAATACAACACATTACATTACTTCCAGTAGTTTTCTGTCGTAAGAGAATTTTTTTTTAAGTTTATCAATCTTCATTTTTGATATTAGACTAGCATGCAAAATAAAATTTAAAAACGGACGATCGTTCATCGGATATTCTCATCGGGTGTACAAGGCTTATTCTCTGTCCCTTTGACACTCCACAAATGAGGAATGTGATTGTCGGAAGGCTCAGACAGCAATAACCTGTCACAATGTCTTTCCTACTCAAAATGTGTGTTTTGTCTCTGAGTCCCTGTCTCTGAGTCCCTGTCGGGAGAGTATTCCAATCGCTTCCTCCTCTGACAGGAAGCACAGAGAAATATCCTCACTAGAGTCACAGAAGCCAAAAAAAAACCCTGAAAAAAAGACCGTAGCCAAAAACAACAAAAGATTGGCCTGGAGTTGGCTTTTGTTAAAGCCTGTTGTCACTCTGCCATCGCTCGGTGTACTCTAGGGTCAGGCCCAGGAGCAATGCAAACTCAGCATGCAGTTACATGCTTTCAAAGTTAAAATGGTTTGTGTAAGATATGTTCACGTTCCTTTCCTTTTGATTTGTACATGAATTAAAACCTATAGCAAAGGCAATCATTAAAGTAGAATTCCAGCTTAACTCTCTAACTATACCTTAAAGTGTTCCCTCCCCCCTCTCAACACCTGTGTTGACTATGATGTATATACTTGCCTATTTATAGCCCGCTCCATTTCAGACACATGGGGGCTGATTTACTAAAGGCAAATAAACTCTGCACTTTGCAAGGTGCAGTTGCTCCACAGCTTAGTAAATGAGGCAAGGCTTCACTTTCCAAAATGTGCCAAATCACGTGCGATGAAAATTAAAAAAAAACGGCACTTTTGCTTGCATATGATTGGAGGATGAAAGTCAGCAGAGCTTTTGCTTATTTACTAAGCTCCGGAGCAACTGCACTTGCAGAGTTCAACTGCACTTTGCACAGTCTTTGCCTTTAGTAAATCAACCCCATGGTCCCCTGTGTCAATCAGCGGTGGCTGCAGGGGAGAAGAGAGAGCGCTGGACAACGGCTCATAAAGCCGCTGTGAAATGGTGACACCACCCATATTGCTCCTTATGGCCCATCCTTTGTCGCACTCGCTCCTCCTCCCTGCTGCCCCTGTTGGCTGGCACAGGGGAGCCGTATCACGTGACCAGACTGACGTAGGTTTAAATTAGTTAAATTTGTGCATCTTTTTTACACAACTTAGTCATAGGAGTTAGAAGGTGGGAGGGGACATTTAAAAGACTAGTTGGGTTTAGAATGGAATTCTACTTTAAAGGGGAGAGCCAGCCGGGAAAAATAAAATTAAAAGTCAGCAGTTACAAACACTGTAGCTGCTGACTTTTAATAAGCACACTTACCTGCCCATTTCCTACTGCACATGCGCGAGTCGTGCAGTGCTTTGTGAATGGGGCATGCTGTGTTCTGGAACGCACAGTTCCCAGAACACACCATGCCCCATTCACTAGAAGACAACGTGAGGAAGAGAAGACCTAAGATCACAGCAGGATAGGAAGAGGCAGATTAGGACGATCTGCCTAGCAACAGTCATTTCTGGTAAGTTAAAAAAAATAAAAATTTGAGTGGCCCTCCACTTTAAAGCTGAATTTCAGGAATGGATTTTCTGCAAAGTCACACTGGTTCAGCTTGGATCAATGTATGTAAGTATGCATATACTATACTTTTGGGATCCCTGTGGAGGCAGATAGTCATTGTAGTAGTCATTGCTACTACAATGATTGCTGCTCTCTTCTCAATTCCCTGCTGAGTAGCTGCCTAGTGAACACATGTGGCGTGGCCTGCTTGGCACAGATGCCATTCACAGAACGCTTTGCACAAGAAATATTAAGAATAAATGGGACTTTCAAGGTATAAAAGTAGTCTACATCGTTAGAAAAAATGTTACAAAAAAATGTTGGTTTTATTCAATGCAAAATAATTTCTTTAGGTAACAAACATCTAAAAACTGCTATTTATGAAAACATACTCCAAGAGCCTAACATGTGGTTCATAACAGCATCTCCTATAGTAACAAGAACATTATTGTGCTTGTGAAATAAATACACATTTACAGATGTATATTAAATATATTAGACTCAAGATCCCTTGACTTGTTTCATGGACAGTTCCACTTCTTCAAGAGAATATCAAAGAATCACATCATATGTTTATATACAATATGTTGAAATTTTCAATTAAAAGCTGCAAGCCCTGTCTCTGCACTCGGGTAAATGAAGTGGAAGGGTGACCCCAGAAGCTTACCAGGGTGAATATCTAGGAACACATAGCATAGCTTTCCTGGTAGCCAGTAGAAAAGCTGGTGACAGATTTATCAACCATGGATTAATATCAGCATTACATATAAAAGATGGGGAAACGCCAAATTAACAATGGCTACCACACTGGTTATGGCCACGCTTGGTGACTATGCTTCTCAAAAAAATGAATATAGCTGTTATAATATATATATATATATATATACATATATATATATATATATATATAGCCTCACACTCTGAATAGAAATACCCATATGAATAGTGATTATTTTTTCAAACCTATCCATAAATATGCAATAAAATTTCACATTAATAAAGATGTAATTAAAGCCAAAACCAAAAATGTAATATATTGCAGCTTACCAATCATTGGATGTGGTGGGTGCATCAGTTTTCTTTTCTTTGGCTTTTATTGCCTTTGGTTCCACTTGGCGATCTGCCCAGTAGCTCCTGTATTAGTGAGACATAACTCTGGATGAAGGAGCACATGAGGCTCCGCAGACAGCAGCACTATCGGTCTTGGGGGGGGGGGGGGTAGTGTTAAATGTATTAGCAGATTTAAATACGCTAACAAATTAAAGCCAAACTCCAGCTTACACTTTATAATCAGTTACAGCAAAAATGTTTTACCTTTTTGGAATGAATGTTTTACATGAATGAGTAATGATTTAAGCACACCAGCTCTCTGTTCAGGGAGCACTGAGAACCGCGTGATTGCTCAGTTCTCTTAGAGCTAGTGTGGGACAGATGCAACATCAAACCAATGCTGCACCACCCTAGATAAGGATGATAAAAAAAAAATCCAGAACATTTCTTTTAAGACATGGAAGAGCAGCAGTTAAGTACAATTCCTCCTCCCCCCCCCCCCCCCCCATTATCTTAGTCCATCATTAACCCCCTCCCCTTGTGCAATTAATGTAAAGAACTCTCTGATTGAGTTGGGGAACACTATGTCACTGTCCCACCTTTCCACCTTGTCCAGTTAGATCATACCTTGCATTCACTTGGGCAAATACAAGGTGCTGTGTGAATGGCGCCCATGCTGCTTGGCTTGGGGCTCGGAAGACGGCAGCTATCTTTGTAGTAGCGGTGATTACGTCCGTGATTCTGCTTCTGTATATGCATAGTTACATTGGTCCAGGCTGGACCAATGTAGCATTGCAAAAAAATCCATACCTGGATTTCAGCTTTAACATAAGTGTACAATATACTGTATTGCTCAGTATGGTCCAGGCCTTTCAATCCTTAGACACTGCGTACACTAGTGCGATCGAAAGCTCAGGAGAGCAGAAATATAACTAAAAAGAAAAATTCAGCCTTTGCTCTTGAGCTTAAAGTATAACTAAAGGCAAAACCTTTTTTTTAGCTTGACAGAATGGAAAGTAATTATAATGCTGCCTGTGTCCCTGCTAAGCAGATTCACCCTCTGTATTTGTCCTATTTACCGTTATCATTGAATGTAAAAGAAAATCCCAAATTTTGAGTTGTTCCCAGAAAAGTAATGGAGTTGAAATCTTCCAATGGGGGTACTAGTTATAGTGACCTGGGGGTCCCCAAGGAATTCCCTTGATTTCCAGGGATTTCTTCTCACTTCCTGTTTGTCTATGGTACAGGAATTGAAAGGAAATCTTCACAATGGGATACAGATGACGAAACAAAATCTGACAGGTGTTGTAACCCTCTCTTGCTCTATCCAAAATGGGGAAAAAAAATAAAAAATGTGCCCATAGTTCTACTTAAATATATCTAACTAGTAACCACTGACGAGGTTCAGATTTTTCTTGTTGCTTTAATAAATGAAAGCACACCTGTAAAAAAAAAAAAAGCAAGCAACTCTTGAAGAGTTTCCGCACACATAACCTGCTGTCACCACTTCTGCCTCCCTGATCCCCTCTGAAGCCCTGTTGAAGTATTCCAGCTATGGGGACACTTGTACAGTCCCCCTGCTTCCCCACAATGCAGTGCTTATTAATAGTGACCAGGCCAAGAAGATTTTATTTGAGGGAGAAAGATATTCCTAACCTCATGCAAGAAAGGCTGGGACAGCAAGCCAAGGCTCCAGAGGGTGTGCACCACACACTGTGGTTGTTTTTCCATTACAGTTTGATCATGTGTGTTTGCATGAAATGTCTTTGGTCACATGTGGCTGACTACCTGTCTGTTATGCCACTGTTCATACATAGAATATCCGATTATACTTGTAAATATGTACATTTCATATAAAAAAGCAAAACAAAATGTGCTTAGGTGTGTTCATATATTGATACATTTTTAAAGTGCTAAAGCCAACTAAACCAGGTGGCGTTGGACCAGCCTAGACTTTGTCATGTGCATGTTAATTTGATGTTATAAGTTGGTGCTCACCATCTATTATTGGTAATGTGATTCTCCTCTCTCTTTCCTTCAGCGATTTCCTAGTCCCAGATTACTTGAGCCAGGAGCAGGAAGAGGCGCTTGGGCAGTACGAACTGGCAGAACACGGCTTTGAAAACAACTCTTCTGTCCAAATGCCGGTCATCTCCCAGGTTTCCTCCACACAGAACTGCGAGAGTACTTTCCCCTTGGGCTCCCTGGGCAGCCTGGCCGAGAAAGAAGGGGAAGAGGAGGAGATGACCGAGTCTGTCAAGGCCAGCCCTATGGATGAGAGCAGCAGAGATGACACCCCCAAAGCAGAGGTATCTTCCATTGCTGTGGAATAGTCTGGATATTCGTGTCCCGCAACCCCGTGAGAATCTGCTTCATCTTTATTCTTTTCCCCTTGTTTGGGGAAACACCTGTGATTGGTCAATTCTAGTTTACCTTCGGTTTTCTAAGGAAAGTAAATCAAGCTCCTGAGGACATCACTTGTCCATCTCCGATCCCAATCTATCAGGAACTTTGGCTTCCTTTTTTTTTTTGTGTGCTGTTCAGGATACAACCATCGCACATTTTGGAGGTCGTTTCTTTATCATTTTGTTCTATATAACCTTTTCTGCAGGAGGATGGCTGTGTATATGAAGAGGATGTGACTCGCGTCTGACTGCTCCCTGGTGTGGTGTGATAGTTTGCGTGCGGGGACAGTTGCTCGAGAGGTCCGTATTGGCTTTGACCCGTGTGTCCTGCGTTGGGAATGCTTTTTTTCCTCATCATGCTGCTCAGAACTGGACAAATTTCTGCTCATCATAGGAAGCTTGAAACTTTCAGTGTAATCGTATTACATGATTGGAGTGTTTGTTTTTGTTTTTTTGTTTTCTGTTTTTTATTTTATTTTTTGTGTTGTTTTTTTTTTTTGTTTTTGTTTTTTTTTTTCTTGTTTTCTCTTTTTACTTTAAGAAGTGACCTGTATTGTCTCGCTGGGACTGCTCTGGTACTGAGATTTTTATCTCAACTCATATATGCTTTTCTGTGTGGTATTTTATTTTTTTAAAATTTTCAGAAATGATTTGACCAAATGTATTCACCAGCAAACAGAAGTGTACAGATCATCTCTGAACAGAATGAGTATAATATGACATAATGTCAGCCCGAGAGATGTATGAACAGCCTAGTTTATCATTCTGTAGCTAATCTAGTGTAACCTCTTCTGTCAGCAAGCACAAAATGTTTGTCCTCGGGTGAAAGACGCACTAAGCTAAATTTTAATATTTTATGGTTAATATTTTACTGATAGTTCAGCTGCTGTTGCTATATATATTGATATTATTACCTGTGTTTTTTTTTTTTTTTTTTTTTTTTCCTTTTTATTTACTAACCTTTTTTATAATATATAAAACTAATCCTCCTACTTTATAGGAGTTTATTATTCTCCTTTTAGTTTATTTTTGTAAGCCTTACCTGTAGGCCAGGTTTGGGGATTTTCTGATCCAGAGAGATTGGAAGGGGCGTAGTGCCAGATTTTACAAGCACTGTTGTGTCTGGTGGTGGCTTCAGGCCTTAATTTTATGACGGTGAAGAAAAGACTTCAACTTGAGTTAAGGAGAGAAGGAGCCGTGTCAGCATGGGGAGAGGATGATGGAGGAAAGAAGGAACACACGTCTTTAGATTAAACAATAGTTATGTAGTATGAGAGCCTACCTGACTAGAAATTAGAGATGCGCTGAATGGAAATTTTGGTGCCGAAACTGAAACCGAAAATGCAGGATGCACTTGGCCGAAAATGACAGTTTTTAAAAAAAATGTATATATTTTTATATATAATTGTATTATATTCGATTTTTTAGTTAATATCCCGAATTTAAATGAATGAGTTTATTGTCGGCCATTATTGGGCCCTTTAGTGCAAGAAAAGCTCAAGAAAAATGTATCCCTTTAAAATGTATGTCTTCACAATGGGCCGTTGTGGTTCCGTTGTATTAAAAAATCCTGTTTGCTGCATTTTTGGTCAGTTAAAGAAAAAAAAAAAAAAAACACACACTTCCCTGTTAAACGCAACAAGAATGCATCAATAATGCACCCATGTTGCCTTTTTGATGCGGTTTTCGGGTCACATGACCTATGAAAACACACCATAAGCACAGTAAAATGGTGGTAAACTCGTGTGCATTTTCAGTGCCATTATGGGCACCTTTTTCTCTTATCAAAATGCTGATAACAGTTTTCGGCCAATATGTTTCGGCAGCTGAAATTTCGGTTCATTATCTAGGTGGGCCTAAAGGAAATTGAATAGGGATAGCAAACTCACTATATGGCTAGCCTTAGAGCCTAACAGAGATCAGCAGAGGAGTAAAGTTTGTCAGCTAAGTGTTCACAACACTGGATTTTCCCCTGTTTAATTGTATTTGTCAACCAAGAATCTGAAGTGCTGAGGAAACAGTCGAACTTTCCTTCACCACCTGGTCTGCCTGCCATACGTTTTGGTTAGAAAATGTGATTCCAAAAATGCAACAAAATCAGGCTTGATTAATAAGCCAAAGGGCATAGATCAGCAGACCACTCGCCTGAATTCCCCACTCATTACTGCACCATGCATGACATCCATGCTCCCCTGCCTTATTAAATAAGCTCAACAATGGACGTCTCAGAGAGTTGGACCCAAAACAGGTCAGATAGGACTTTGAATCCAGATTTTAGATTCGGTTCTCTGTCTTTGGGGTATAAGAATGTAAAAAGGATGAGAGCGCCAACCATATAGTGAGTCTCGTTTTTTCTTTTTTTTTTTTTTGTGCCTGACGGGTCAAAAATTAACACGTTTCTTCATCGGTCTTGCTTCATCCTTGGCGCCCTTTCTCCTCACATTCTTCATTCCAAATATGCTTGCCCCTCTGTGCCACCAACTAAGAGGTGATGGAAGTCAGGAAAATAATTTTGGTTCTGTTGAAGGCTAAGTATCAGGGCTGGATAAATACCAGGAGCCAGATAGCCGGTGTGCCAAAATAATTATAACTGGTATTTAACTGTTCACATTCTGTTAGTGATTGGAAAGGTCTTCCTCCTGTGACCCCGGTATGTAGAGGTTGGCAAGAGCGCAAATCTGCCACTAGCTAGATACATCTGCTCTTGGTTTCTAGCCATGATTGGTTGTGTAGATCGGATATGGCAAGACATTTCCTTTTCGGTCTGTTCATGCCTTCACTGCATTATGGGAGGAGACCAAGTCACCGTTTTGATAGAATGGATTAGAGCTTTGGTTAATTTTTATGTCTCTTGTGTTCTGTTTTCCTGATTTGTGGCTGTTTAGCAGGAGGGAGAAGTGTTCTTGGGCTCAACAGCTAATAAAAGTAACACTTCTGAGGGTGGTGAAGGAAGTGAGATGATTTGGCAGTCAAGTGCACCCTGGGGATTCAGAAACACCTGGATTTAATTCTAATAAGCATCGTGGGGGGGTTTGCTTTGATTTGGCAAGGATTACTTGGATGGGTGCGGCAGTTCAACTCTTCAGCTGTAGGTTGGCAGGAAATGTTACACTCATGCGGTCATCTTGTTCTGCCACCCAGCAGGTTAATTTTATACTATCACAATGTTACACTACATGACTAGAATATTATCACACCTCAGTGACAGCAAGTGGCAAACACTAGACATCTGTGATTCTGTAATCCCTTCATATGCCAGAACAAACTGTCACCATATCTGGAATTGTTCTTCCCTGTATCCTTCTGGCTGTTTACAGTTATACCTATAAAGGCCCTTTACACACGATACGAACATCAGATGGGAAAATTTGTATGACGAGCTGTCTGCCCATTTTCAGATCGGTAGTACGGTGCCCTTGACAGCCGATTTTCACTTTTTCAGCAGACAAAAGCTGGATTTGCAGACTAGTAATTTTTTGTTGGATGTGAACTCAACGTCTGATTTTTGTTTCACGAGTACGTTTTTCTTATGGGAAAAAAAAAATTGTAAGAGCAAAACTATGCATGCTCAGAAAAAAGCTATTCAACAAATTACGTCCCTTCTGACGTATTCTGTCGTACCAAAATTTTCGTATTATTGGTAACCTCTTCACTTTTGACATGAGACTAGCATACCACCAAAAATTTGAAGTTGCGTTGTCCGAAAATCTAAGCGTGTGTACAAGGCTTTAGTAACATCTGTGCTAGGATCTTGGTACAAAACTGACCCCCAGCCAATCTGCTTCTAGGGCTAGGGCTGCTCATAGATGACATAGTATTCGGAGAGATTTGCTGAACATATGACACATTTTTGAATATCGAACCAGTGATCTTTATGAAAATGATCAGAATTATTTTTCAATTCTCTTCAGAGAATTGTAATGTCTACAGCCAGCCTAATGGTGTATAGCCAATCAGATGTGTTCAGCAAACATTTTGACTGATTTTCTGTTTTACATTGGCATAGATTTTATTTATTTTTTTGGCACATAACCTATTGGGTGTGCTACGATTATGGACGTTGTGGAACCAAGTGTAAGGGATTCAGGTATGATTGGCCCAACCCACCAGATCAGCTATAAGCACTGGTAGCCCAATATTTCGATGAGTATTCACTTGGATATTGCAGGCAACATTTTACATGGGGATACTATTTTATCAGTGTTTTGTAGGCCAGAAACTGCAGTGCCATTTTCAGAAATCAAAATCACACACACACACACCCCAAGAAATGAACATTTGAAAAATATTTGAACACTGAACCAGTTCTTTATGGAAATGGTCAGAACTGAAAAAATAGGAACATGTTGGAAATGCTTAAGGCTCATGTACACAGGACAGTTGAAAACCTTTTCTGAACACTGGAAACCGATGGTGAAAAATGTCAGTTTTTACAGCTTTTACATACCGGGTTTATGCTAGTTTAGCAGAGGTTAGGAGTATTTGAGGTTAGAAGCATTTTTTAACCACTGCACCCGGAAGGATTTAGCCGCTTTCTGACCAGGCCATATTTTGCGATACGGCACTGTGTCCTTTTTAACTTAAGTGTGGCACCCAAACAAAATTTATGTCCAAATACCACCTTTCTTTTGGTGGTATTTGATCACCCCTGCAGGTTTAATTTTTTTTGCGCTATAAACAAAAAAGTGACAATTTTGAAACAAAAGTTATATATTTAACTTTTTGTTATAATATCCCAAATAATAATTATTTCTTCCTCAGTGTGGGCCAATATGTTCTCTTCTACCTATTTGTGGTAAAAAAATAAATAAAAATAAAATCCCAACTAGCGTATAGTCATTGGTTTGCACAAAAGTTATCACGTCTACAAAACCGCAGATATATTTATGGCACTATTATTATTATTTTACTAGTAATGGCGGCGATCTGCAATTTATAGTAGGACTGTGACATTGCGTTGCACCAATCAGGCACTTTTGACTTTTTTTTTTTTTTTTTTTTTTTTTTGGGACCAATGACATTTATACAGCAATCAGTGCTATAAAAAATGCAATGATCACTGTATAAATTACACTGGCAGGGAAGGGGTTAACACCAGGGCTGATCAAAGGGTTAAATGTTCCCTAGGGAAGTGCTTTCTAACTGTGGGGGTGGTGGACTGACAGGGAGTAGAGAGAGATTGCTGTTCCTAATCACTAGGAACAGACGATCTCTCACTACTCCCCTACTGACAGATCACGTTATGCCTCTCTGTGGAGCGATCTCGGCTAGCCGGCAGACATAGTCTGTCAAACCCGCTGATTAGTTCCCCTGCTAGCGAATGGAATCCACAGATCGCTGTGCATGCGACCGATGTACAATGACGGTGCTTCGCGCAGGAGAGCCAACCTGCCACAGTACAACTGCAGAGGCTGGTCGGGAACAGATTAAAGAAAACCTCAGGAGATCCTCCCAAATGCCCACAATGCATGAAAAACAAGTACATTATTAACTATTTCAGACATTCTGTGAGGGAAGAGAGAGCAGTATAGAGAGCAGTGCGCTTGTAGATGGCTGTCTTATGTTTTGTGTTTTCACTATGGATCCCATCATGTGGGAGGAAACGCTCCTGATGTTGAGGCTCTGAAGATATAGAAAATTGCGCGAGAGGACCAGAGTTCTTCGCTACTGGACTCATCTTTTGATGCAGGCAACACCCTGTTGTGAAATTTTATGTTTTTGTTTTTTTTCCCCAACATTTTTATATGTTCAAAAATTATCAGAAATTTTGTATCCTCTTTTTAAAAACACTTATCAACACAAATGCGTATAAACGTGGTTGCAGGCATTTTGAAATGCCAGTAAACTACAGTCTCGAATGCGATTTTTTTCTGCTTTAAAAAAAAAAAATGCCAGTAACCTCAACTGCCTCTAAAGTACTATAAATGACTGCGCGTCCATGTACACATAAGATAACATAGAGGAGAGTTTAGGGGCTGCTCAAAGAAACGTTCAACTTCTCCTAAACTTCAGTTTAGCAGCTGAAGTGTACATAAGGCCTTAGGCATTTGCTGCATATTTCTATCCCCTGGTGAGCACTTGATCTGCAGGACTACACACAGCTAAGGGAATTTTTTTCCATTTAACTAGTGCTGTAGCAAGTCATAATAATGTAGGGCAGCCATATCAATACAGTGCTATCTGTGTCCCCTGAGTCCATTGATAAGGAAATGAGTTACAGCTATGAGAACACAAAACTGAGAATTTTTGCACACGTAAATGGTACTTTTAGGTTTCCATGTGTAGGCCTTGTCATGACTTTACCCTTATTACAAATGTACCGATCCAATATACAACTAAAATAATATACGCTTTACAGATTCAGATCCCGGTTATTATGTCAATGACAGAACACACATTATTAGCTGCTTCTGTTGCATGCTGCTGGCACTCAATATTTCATCCAGCCTCAATGATAAGTTCTCTTATATATTTTTTTTTTTTTTCTATTTATAGATTAAATGTTGTTCAAGCCCCAAAAAACGGTGGAGTTTCCGAAATGCGTTTAACTATCTGTAGTTCCCAATAAATAAAGATTTCAAGCAAGATGAAAGATCTCACTGGGCATTCCTAACCATACACCTAGAAGTGTGTTCTTGTTGGGCTCTTCTCTATACTGAGTGTCCTCGTCTTCTCCTAGTGTATTATGTGGCAGTTAAATAGAAAACTTGATTCTTCCATCAGATGCAGAATAGAAAGCTCAAGTCATGTTTTTGTGCCCTACTAAACACAATTTGGCAGTCTGCGCCTTTCTGAAAATTTAGGTTTAATTTGTTCTGCGGTTACTGTAATCACATGACCAGGCACTTTTTTTTGCAGTCTACACACAGCACCTTTTAGGCGCATAATTCACCAAAGATATAACACTTAGTGCAGTAAGGCTAAGAACCTTGCAGGGAATGCCTGTCATTTGTCCTTGTGTTCTGTGCCGGCTTTTGGAAAAAGCAGTGAGACAGTCGCTGTTTACAATGTGAATGCTGTTCTCGTAATTGCAACTAAGAACATTTTTTAATTTTTAGTCTGTTTTTAAAGTGGACTTCCACCCAAAAGTGTAACTTCCGCTCGGTGTACAACCCCCCCCCCCTCCGGTGCCACATTTGGCACCTTTTGCAGGTCTTTGACAGGTATCCTGTTCCCACTTCAGGGAGCCTCAGCTGTGGGTATTGACATCACCGCCCGGGCTCCCTCCTTCTTCCATGGCTGCCGGGCCAATAGGAGAGAGGAGCGGAGCCTCGCACATGCGCAGCAGGGTTTCCAGCGTGAAGCCGGAAGACTTCACTGCTAGATTCCCTTACTTGCAATGGAGGCGGCATCCACCCAACAGCTGAAGAAAACATCTGCAGTGCCGTCATCGCTGGCCTCCAGGACAGGTAAGTGTCCGATTTATTAAAAGTCAGCAGCTGCAGTATGTGCAGCCGCTGGCTTTTAACTTTTGCAGCGATGGGCGGACCTCCCATTTTAAGGACTCACAGCTGGCTGTAGATTAAGATGAAAATTCAGTATTTTAATGATTTGAATCACTTTGTTTTTCTCTGATTTGTTTCATGTGTTTGTCCACCCTAGGTTTTAGTATTTATACAAAAAGTGTTCGGTTTTAATTCTCAGATAAAAACAGAAGATATTTCACTGATCTTTACAAAAAGTCCTCTTGTTTAGAAGAAAATGAAATGAGCACACATCTTCTAGTCATGAGGAAATGCCAAACATAGCAGCACAATGTTACCTGTCACCCATACAGGAAAGTAACAGAAAACAGCACAAACCATATCTACTGCCCAATCCTGCTGTGCGAAATCCCGGTGTTTGTGTCTGCGCCTTGACAAGCTTTGATGGGGGGGGTTTCTATTTTATATGTATTTTGTTAATCTTGCCAGTAAATGATGGATTGTGATCAGTGTACTCAGACTACTGTTGCTCAATGAGGACCCTCCTCCCCAATGAATATCACAATAACAGAAAAATGTTCATCTTGCTGATTGTTTTATTATGAAAAATCATTATTTGAGACTTTTGTCTTCACTCTTATTCTTTCATACTGGAGGAGGGCAGGTGTGGACAAAGCTCAGACTCCAGGTTGGGACACCTACCTGAATAGGAGGTTGATGTAAAACTTTTTTAAACCTAATGTTTTTATTAGAAGCACATGTTCCCCAGCTTCTTAAAATTGTCTGCTGGTTAGATGTCAGCTTTCCACCAAATCCCTTTAGCCCTCATTCACGTTGAATGCGGCTTTGAAATCGTGCAAAGCCGCATGTCAGTGTGACTTCAAGTGCGACTTTGAAGACATCGGCTTCATGCACAGAGGTCTATGCAAGTCGCACACGAAATCGCCAAAAGTAGTGCAGGAACGACTTTTTTCAAAACGTTGTGGCACCACAAAGTTGACGTCACACCAGTTTGAACAGTGCCATTGCCGACAATAGGGTGTGACTTTTCATGCAATTTGACCTGTCAATTTGCATGACCGGTCACTCCAGTGTGAATGAGGGCTTATATAACAAATGTGATTGGTATAGCAGTATCAGTATCTGGTACTTTACAGAGTAAATGGGCAGATTAGTGAATTTTTTTTTTTTTTAACTAAACTGCATATGTAACTTGTTCTATCTGCCAAAATTTGTGATTCACACACATTGTATATAGCTAGGAAGGTGACACAAGCCTTCAAGCCTCCTGCATCATCTCCCCACCTACAGATGTCTTATTAGACTGAATCACATCTCCTCACTGGTGAGGAAGTCCCTGTACTGTCCCCTTGCTGTAAGCTGCCTAAACACCTCCCTCCCAGCCCCCAGTGCCTGAAATGTTATGGATGGCTGCATAGCACCATGCAATAGAGCCAAATTGGTTCTGTCTGGTTGAGGTTTATTGGACGCTAAAATAAAGGCAGATTTTTTTTTTCTATAGTTCTGCTAGCAATATTTAAAAATACAAGCTTTTTTTGTATTTCTTAACCAAACTAAAGGGTGATGACCATATTAATCATTTTATACGATTCAATAAAGGACACAGGATATTCAGCTGAGTGTGTTTATATTGCAGTATACTGGAGAGTTGGACGCAGGAACTCAAAAAAAAAAAAAAAGTGTCAGTCGGGAAAGATCTTCTACTCCCAGAATGCCATGTTTTTTAGCTGGTGTCCTGGGAGAATAGATATATTTTCTTGAGGGGAAAAGCTTTTTTTTTTTTTTTTCTTTTTTTTTTCCTTCTCTCTTTCCCTCTTTCTACTAGCAATCTCCTTATGAAGCCAAGTCAGTGCTGCTGCATGCAGTTTTCTGGTGGTTCTGACCTCTCTTGTGAAGAAGTCATGGGCCCAACCTGTAATGTGACTCTTTTGTTGCTGCACTCTGCTTATAGTGCTGCTTAGGTCACATTGTGCACTGTCAGGTAGCTGAAAACCCCTGTACTATGGGTCTGTTGTAGAAGAGAAGCACCAGATGTGTATCTTCTGGTGTCTAGCTTCGATGTGAAACTGAGTCCGTTTTGTCTCCAGATGAAAAGATCTTCCTAGCAATGAATGCTTTGGGTGCTCCGTGAGATCAGTTCAATCTGATTTACACCTTCCCTCTTCGTCTGCTCCACAGAGTCGAGATGCAGGACATTCCTGTAATTCTAGTTGCACTAAATTAGCCCAGACGGAACTTGGTACGCAGACCTCAGCAGATTTACAGTGGGCTCCCAGATAGCAGGGACATTTTGTCCCAAGGACTGATTTTCCATCCTACTTTATGGTTGCTAGCTTTGACGGCTGACCCTAGTTCACAGCACTGTATTCTGTTTCAGGGCTTTAAAATAATTTTAAAAAGTACAGCAGCATTCACTTTTTTTTTTGCACTGGAATGTGTGTTAATGCACCAGAACATTGCTGTCGCCAGCACTATAATTATACCTGTGAGGGCAGACATCCTTAGCACTCTGATTCTCTACACTAATACAACACCAAACAATAGAAAATCCCAAGGAAGAAGCAGAAAGTGACCTCAAATGAAATGCATATTTATTTAAAAATGGACACTTAAAGTGGGGTAAACAAAAAGAGGGGGGGGGGGGGGGATTGCACTTTAAACACACTACAAACACATTTAGAAATATATGTAATTGTGGTGTGAACTAGCCCTTAGTCAGTCTGATGCTTTCTTCTCCATCCCTGAGGAACCTCAAAGGGGATTACATGCTTCTCTTTCCACCATCTCTAGGGGTGCATAGACAGGTTACTATTCAAGTTTAAGGATTAGGGTTCCCATATTTCCTCTTTGGGTGCACTCTACTAGATCAGTAAGCACCTCTTGGGCTTTTCAACTATAAAGGATAAGTTCACCTTTCAGAGCAGGTTACACATTGCACCCATAATTCAGCCGTAACATGCTCCATACCTATCACCCTGTGCCAGCGGGCAAGGGTTGTTCTTCCCGCACCCATTGTCACTTTTTGAAAAGAGCGCAGCTGTGTGGGGCTCTGCCCACATAGCTTTGTTTTTTTTCATTCACAGTGATCTGTGATTAAGAGAACTACAAGTACCATCCTCCATTGCGACTGACAGCTTGTAGTTCTCAATGGACTGCAATAATCTCTCACTTGGCTTTGAATATCCTTTGTCCCTTAATGAATGGTTAGGAAAATTTTGGGATTTTGACTTTCCTGTAAAATCCTTTTTTTATTTTATTTTTTTGGAGTTAAGGGACACACAGGTCCCTCCCCTCTGTCCTATGTTCCACGGTTCTATAGATTTGCCACAAAACTGAGTCATGGGTTATCTTGCTTGACAGACATTGCAGTAGAATTGGTCACTGAGAAAACAGACATATTCTGTGTCCCATTGAACTTCAGGAAAAGGTTTTTGCATGAGAGTCAAAAATCCCTTTTGTATTTTTTTTTTTGGAGTTCCGGTGTAAAGAATTTTTTCTTATCCTTGGTAGGTTTGTGTCTTTTCTTGAGTATAAACAAACACTTTGGTGTTTTTGTCCAGATGTTCCTGCATGTGTGGAAGTGGTGTGCAATTTGTAGCAGTGCAGCAAACCAAACTCTGCTGTGCACGAGGTGCAAGACTTGTTTACAGGTAGATGTCTGAGCTCCAGCAAGCTAAAGGGAATCTGTCATAAGGAAATATGGTTATAGCCTTGCTTCACTGGAAGATAGACAGTACCAGGAAATGCCAGAACATGTCTGTGCCTTTTTATGATTCCTTTACTGGCCACCTTCAAAATCAAGTAGACAAATCGGAGCATAGGTGAAACCATACAAAAACTCTTCCCTTCCTCGCTGCAATGTTGGTGCCCCAGTAGACAAATCATGACTTTTGGCCTAGCCAGAGAGCACAGGTGTAACCTTTCCTTCACTCTCCCTTTCTTTATTGCCATTCCCGTGCCTGCCAACAGATGGGCACACCCATTGCTTTGTAGGATGGGAGGACTTTTTCTGTACTCTGTAAAGTCAAACTTTGCTTACTGCGCTCTCACTGGGGCTAGGGAGCTTTGGAAAGGAATTATAACAAAATCAAGGTGTATACAGCACGTTTTAGTGTCTCTCATCTTCCATTTTATGTCAGTTTTATATTGCATTTCCTAATAACACGTTCCCTCTGATAGACCCAGCACAGGTTCTGCACCTCCCTCTACGTACAATCTGAGTCACTCTGCACATCAAATTCTTGCTAAGATGCTGATATGTGTTTTACCTTGTAGCTGTTTGCACGCAGCACCTTGAACTTATAACAGTGAGGTGCTAGGACCTATTATTGGGGAGCCTCTATCCTGTCTCATCAAAACTCCTTCCCCTTCTTTAACTCTCGCTGAACTAATAACACTTATACGGTTCCTATGGCATTAGCCGATGCCTCTGAACTCATTTTAGACACGGAGCATGTACATTAATTTGTTGGCAAAAATAGCTTTCTTTTGTTTAAATGTATACAATGTTTAAAAAAAAATACACATTTTATATACTTGTATCTGGCTTTTAACATTTTTATAGTACCCCATTGTTCTTGGTGGCAACAATATCTATTTTTGTGCCCATTTTTGGAAAACAAGTGCCGTTTTGGAAACGTTACGATTATTTCTACAGTTCTTGTAATCTGTGTGAGAGTCACAGTTGCTAATTTTGTTGTCCTTTATTTTCTGATCTGTTTTTTGAGCCTGTAGCTGTAAGCTTTTGATGTTTCTCAAATGTCTGAGAGGGGTAGAGCCGAACTTCACATCCTGTGATGGAGAGAGAGCGAGAATTCTGGAGAATGAAAATTAAAACCTTAGAGTTTGTCTATTTATTCTGGTTGTGTGTTTCTGTCATTGAGAAATGCAACCTTACAGACAAACATGCCTTGCTAAATTATCAATATGTCCTTTTGTATTGTGAGCAGACATACACTACCAGTTTTTTGCTCACCTATGTCCATTTCAGACATTCATAGGGAATATTTAGTGTCTTAGGGTTTTAGTAACAAGTGCAGGAACCCTCTTTAAAGTAGTTGTAAAGGCAGGAGTTTTTTTATCTTATTGCATTCTATGCATTAAGATAAGCCTACTGTGTTCAGCAGCCGCCTCAGCACCCCCTAATACTTACCACATCTCTGTCCACGAGTGCCTCAGCCATCCAGTATTGCGTCTCCCTCCTGATTGCCTGAAACACAGCAGAGGCACCATTGGGTCCCGCTGCTGTCCATCAAAGTCAGCCAGTCAACAGAGAGGGGGTGGGCCGAGCCGGGGCTGCATGTTTGCATGGACTCACGGAACTGTGGCTCGGGTGCCCCCATAGCAAGCTGCTTGCTGTGGGGGCATTCGACAGGAGGGAGGGGTCAGGAGAACCCGAGAAGAAGAGGATCTGGGCTGCACTGTGCAAAACCACTACACAGCAGGAAAGTATAAGGTTTGTTATTTTTATAGAAAACAAGACTTTACAATCACTTTAATCCTTTTCTGTGGCCGGCAATCACTGCGCTATCAGGAATACGCATCTGTGGTAAATTTTCATGTAGTGTATGTACAGACAAATGATTACAGCTCTGACAAGTCTCGGGTCTCTGCTTTCTGTAGTAAGATTAGCATGATTGTAATATTGTCCTGGCCAAAGCACTTTTCTTTACCCCTCCAACTATCTACACGAATATGTATGGTGCACTGCTCATATTTTTCTTGTGTCTATGTAACATCATATAGACACCTCTGCACTTACCAAATTGGTATACACCCAACTATGGGGCACTGAAACAACTGGTGGTGCTATACACCTAAGTATAGGGTGC
This sequence comes from Lithobates pipiens, assembly GCF_037356315.1. NCBI lineage: Eukaryota > Metazoa > Chordata > Amphibia > Anura > Ranidae > Lithobates > Lithobates pipiens. The sequence continues at coordinate 168,826,244 of NW_027507788.1, forward strand.
TGAAGCAACAAGTTCCACCATATATCAAAGTATTGGGTGCTGAAGTAACTGGTTGTGCCATACACCCAAATATAGGGTTCTGAAGCAACTGGTTGTGCCATACACTCAAATATAGGGTTCTGAAGCAACTGGTTGTGCCATAGACCCAAATATAGGGTTCTGAAGCAACTGGTTGTGTGATACACCCAAATATAGGGTTCTGAAGCAACTGGTTGTGCCATACACCAAAGTTTAGAATGCTGAAGCAAGTGGTGAATGGCATCTCAGCAGTCAGAAGAAAATGTATTGCCAGGAGACCTCAATTGGAACTGTATTTTTTGACAGCCCTTGTGCATGTCCTATTAGAAAGTGCAACAGTTCGGAACCATTAGGGGTCATTCATCAGGAAAGGTGGAATTTTTTATGCTGGAGGGGCTCTTTGTGGTTCCAAAACATTTTCTCTAGGATGTGGGGATGAGACGACAGTAAGGGTAGCTTTAATTTCAGAAGATTGGAGGTGTGCTGGATATATATTTTTCTTGTGCAAGAGACATCCAGATTTCTATGGACCTTTGCAGTGAGCTGTGTTCACAAGCAAGCTGAGCTATGGTAGCAAAGTAAAACCAGCAAGAACCCGCACACACATATAGTCTGTCCTGGTCACCAATACTGCGGAGAAGTGGTTTGAGCTAACAAAATCGCAGGTTAATTGCGTGGACAGAACCCAATCACACCCTGTTGTTTCTATGAATGAACCAAGTACAAAATCAATGAATTTCCACCAGTTTTGAGGAAATTGTAAATTTTTTTTTATTAGGCATATACCAGGTGGAGAATAGGAAAGTTCATAAATCACGGCAACCTGAATTTATTTTTAACGTTTTCATATATACAGATTGGCAAGCTTGACTTTGCTATACAGGGGAATAGGTATTCACCTGCACTAACTATCTAAATTCCAGAGTCTTCAATTTTCTTATCTCTGTTCTGGATGGCTGCTTTTTGCATCTGGCCTGCTCTCAATTTGCACACTAATGATGATGTAGATTTAGAAATGTTAGGACTTGTCTGCTATAGCCTTGACACAGTCCAGCTGTTCCACCAAACCTTAATTTATCGCTCTTAAAACAAAGCTGCTCTTGGTGACGCAGATTCACATGTAAAATTAGGATGACAGTTTAGTACAAGAAACAGACCTTTTAAAAACAGAACAGTTACTTGTTATTGGCCAGTCTGTCTGATTGTATAGCATCCCGCAGGCAGTTACTGGTACTCTTCTCCTTTTCCCAACATCTTCCATCCAGAACCTGGTCCGGCTCTACCCCTGTTGTGTATTGTATATACTCTGTATAGCTACATTGTATGGAATACCTAGCTTGTTTGATATTTGATATAAGAGAAGTATGTATTGGGTACATTTTGCTAGCCTGGTTGTTTAATCTTGGAAATAAAAAAACGAAAAAAAAAAAAAACTTGTTTGGAAATGCAGAAAAGACATGAGTTCTCACTGGTTCTGTCATAGGTCAAAATAAGGATTTAAAATTAGTTTTGAGTGTCTTTGGATAGAAACATAATGATGCTAAGATTTTTTCCTTAAAATATATTATTATTATTATTAATGTCCTCTGGTGTATGTGTTTATTTTTGTTTTTAAGTCTTTGCTTCGCATTGTGTTTTTTTCCCCCAGATGACTTTTGATTAACTGCTAACATCTTTCTTTGTTGTTCATTAAGCCCACGTTCACATTGGGCTGGTTTGGCATGCGATTTGACATGGCTGCTATTACCAGCAATGGCACCGTCCAAATCTGTGCGACGACAACTTTGCAGCGCTGCATCGGTTCCCAAAAGTAGTTCCTGTACTACTTTTGGTGACTTCGGGGGAGATTTGAATAGACATCTGTGCATGTACCCGCACTGATGTCTGTCAAATCGCCCCCGAAGTCGGACTGCATTGCCAGTTTGAAATCATGAGTTCAGCTGAACTCACAATTTCATACCTGCATCAGTGTGAATCTGGGCTCGGGGACACAGCAGAGTCTTCTTGGATGTATGGTTTATATTATAACGGAGATAGGACACTGACAAAAAAACAGTAGGGGGGCCAGCATCACCCCCACTACCCTCATGCTTGGAGCATATCTATGCTCAAAATTTAAAATTAAATGTTAATTTCCGCAACAAATGTAAACTATTTCCAGCCTATTGCTTTTAATCTGAACGATCTTGAAGCTTGGAAACTTGCTTTGCAAAGATCCCCAGACATTTACGTCCTTGAATTCTGTGCTATGCATTCTCTATGACTTTTGAGTAGGCACTGCTGTGTCTCACGTTTTAGAGTCTGCTTTCTGAACTACAGAGGTGCTGAGAGAATGACTTTCAAGAGGCAGAGTAACTACAGGAATCACTGCTTGCAGGCAGAAAGGCACCATGGGATATGTAGTCCATAAAATGTAAACGTAAAGGGCAGAGGAGAAGCTGCAAAGCATGCAGGGAATCCAGGAAGTTGTGAAAAGAGATGACCAGCAGAAGGCCCGCTCTTCATGGCATGAATGGAGATCTTTGAAGTAAGCTTATAATGGATTGCCAATGAGAACTATCATTTGGATGCCTTTTTGTATTTGTATCATTGTTTTATAAGAATGGTCATCTTCTTTCCTCTACGGAGAGCATTATTCATTTTTTTTTCTGTTTTTATCAAGATATTTTTCTTCAGTCAATATTTTTCACTACAGTACAATGCAGAGCCAAGAATGCTTCCTTTGCTTTGCAATTTTCTGAATCATTTGATCTTCACTGCTGCTTTGGAGGATGTACCTGGCCCTCGCCATGAAAGATGTGGGGTCAGCCTATAATTTACTCATTGAGCACTGGATGCTGCTTAAATTGCTGTTTGTTTTTTACCAAGAAAATTGGTATTATATTGTGTTTGTGTTAACTAAAATTCATTAGCGTTTATTTCTTCCAAAAAAAAAAAAATGCGTTTGAAAAACTGATGTGCAACATAAAAAATTGCAACACTCACCATTTTATTCTCTAGGGCACATGTGTCAAACACAAGGCCCTGGGCCAAATCCGGCCCTCCAGGCCATTTCATGTGGCCCTCGCACCTCTCCTGCAGCTCTGCCCATGGCTTCTTCCTGGCTGCAGCACAAGGTAAGGAGGTTGCACTGTGATCTAAGGAAGGGTGGGGGGGGGGCTTTTGACCTGTGATGTATTGGGAAAGGGGGGCTCTGAAAAATACAACTCTATGCCAGTTGAAAAGGAGGGTCTCACACGAATGGTATCATCCACAAACAACTTTATTGGAGACTGTGCAGACAGGACACCATGGCAGAACCTTGTTCTATCTGAGCAGTCTCCAATAACGTTTCATGTGGATGATACCAGCAGTGTGCGACCGTGCTTTTCAGACTTGCATCGTCTGGTACAGGAGCATGAGTGGATTCCGTGCCAGCCGGCACCTCTCCTTCACAGCTTGAGTCCTAAGTTTGTTACTAAAACCAGTAATAATCAAATGCAGAGGCAATTCTATAATACGATCAAGAGTAGATTTTATATAGTCTTCCAGATACAACAGGCCTTTGAGGGCAACCATAATGCTGATGCGGCCCATAAAGAAATTGAGTTTCACACCCCTGCTCTAGGGGCTTTGCGTAAAAATATATTTGTATAATTTTTGGGGAGTTCTAAATAATTTTCTAGAAAAAATGTGTATAAAAAAAAAAATACATTTGAAAAAGTGCTGCGCAAATACACTGTGACATAAAAAAATTGCTACACCCACCATTTTATTTTCTAGGGCCTTTGCTTAATAAATATATATAATGTTTGGGGAAGGGGAAACAGCAGCACACTGATTTTTTTTTTTTTTCAGTGAATGGCTGTGCAGGCGGGGTGTATCGGGACAAATCTGATTATTGGAGGAGAGCAACTCATTCCTAGTGTGGTCAGTTTTTAATAGGAAAGCAGAGGTACTGGCAGGAACACCAGGGACTTCGCACAAAGGAAGCAATACAAAGAGAACCTGATACTAACTCATATAAGTGCATGGTACAGCAGACGCATATCAACAATATGAAATGTTGGGTTTACATTTTTTGTCTGCATGCTCTGCTCATTGAAGCTTACAGCAGTGTCTGGAGAATGGCTGTCGGTCTCAAAAGCACCTGATCAGTTCAACATTTCCCAAACCTCATGCTGAATCTGGGGCAATGACTTCTGTGAATCTGAATGGGATCAGCTTCACTGCAGTCTGGGAGATGGGGTAGACGTTTTACTTACTGACAGGTTACCTTTTAAAGACTAGCTACAGTTTATTCAGTTATATATTCACAGTTTTTGATATGCAATATCAGTGTTCATGTTTTATACATCTCATTGTTTTAATAGCATGAAGAAAAGGTTTACAAGCAGAGCATACTGTATATAAAACCAGACATACAAACTAATGCAGTCAACCTTGTATATGTGTAATTTGTAATGATATACATATGTGGCAGATTTTGCTTGTAGGGCTTGTTTACCCTTGCTTCAAAAAATCAGTTTGGACTGGTTTGCTTACTGTCCTGTTTCCACCTGTTTCCACTTGAATTTTGCTTTGCTTAAAACATGATACCCTATGTCACTTTAGTGGCGCTTCAAAGCCACTATAGACATCTCTGACAGCTTGCTTGAAGCACCTGAAGCTTTTGAGGGGCTTTAATTCAGCTTTAGCTTTGCTTTGTTTTGGAGATATTGCAGGTATGAGATATCAACACACACACACACACACACACACACACACACACACACACACACACACGGCATCTGCCAAGTTTCAAAAAAGTACCACTGAAGCATCAAAAATACATAAAAAAAAAAAGCACGTTGAGGCGCTATAATGTGTGTTGAAGTCCATCAGGCTTTAGAGATCCTCTGTTAGATCTAAATTGTCTGAAGTTGGACCCACAGGGACAATTACTTTCATTGATGGGCATGTTTGGAGTGCATTCACTTCCTGACTCCTGTGCCTTGTCTCTGGATTGCCTCTGCTACTGACCTTTTGCCTGGATACTTATTACACCATTGATTGCCACCTGTCCTGCCCCTAACCTGGATATGGATTACGCTGCTGATTGCTGTCTGCCTAACCCTTGCCTGGATACAGATTTCGCCATGGATTGTCAACTGCTGTAGCCTTGCTTGGATAACTGACTCTGTCATTGCTTGAACAGAACAAAACTTCTCCTGTGCACGAGTGTGATGATCAGACCCCAATTCTTCACATATGTCCACTTCTTGATGGAAAGCAGGGATGCGCCAAACTTTGCTGCCCTTTTAGGACTGGGAATGCCCTGATGGCATACTACAAAAAACAGAGGGAGCACACTGGCCTTGCACATTATCCCAATAAATTATTTATTCATAATCTAAAATTAATCTACTCCCAAACACTGAATGCATCAGCATCAACGTTGCTCAATTCACTACACATGCTCCTCAGCTTCGAAGGACGTCAACCCGGATTCTAACTGGCTTCCCTGTATTGAACTTTCTAAATATATAAACCAGCTAAAATGTGTGGCGTCCTTCCAAGCTGAGGACCATGTGTAGTGGATTGAGCTTTGATGCTTTCAGTGTTTGTGAGTAGATTCATTTTAGACTATGAATAAATGTTTTTTGGGATAATGCCTTCGGGCCAGTTCTTTTCTTTTTTCTTATTTTTTTTTGTAGTCTGTCATTGCCTGCCTTGCCCACTGCAAGCGTTAGTGTCTAGATGTTAGTCCTTGTTGCTCATCCATACTAGGCCTACCTTGGACCACTCATCATGCTGAAATCATCTACATGGGAACTCTTTTGGTTGCTGGGAAGCATTCTAGTGCCTCAAATATAGCCCTGGTGGGCATTAAGTCCTGAGGGTATTTATATACTGGTAAGCATACCTTTAAAGTGGTTGTAAACCCTTACAACCAACTTTGACCAGCGCCGGAGCCGCGAGACCTGGAAGTCGTTCCGTGATCCATGGCAGCAGCGAAGAGGAAGACGGAGGACCGATTCAGGGGCTTCGTTCTCAGGTAAGTTATTCATAATGAGCTAGTATGCTATGCATACTAGCTCATTATGCCTTGGCCTTACAGGGTGCTTTTTCTCTTTTTTTTTTTTTGCCTTTACTTCCTCTTTAAGGGAAAGGCAGCTGCTGCAGGTGAAACTGCTGACATCTTGCTATTTCACAGAACATGGCATGAACCAGTAAAACTTAACAGTTTGCCTATAGATTGACTTTAAAGGAGACGTACAGCCAAAGCTTGTTTGGCTGTACTTCCCCTGTGGGTCACAGGAGTGCAGAACAATCTTTTGGCAGACAGTGGGCTGACATCACAGAGTTGGTCCAGGCTCTGGAAAGATCGAGACCATATGGTTGGGATCCGCCCACATGCCTGGACTGGCACCTGGCTTAGCCTCTCAGCGAGCTGCTGAGAGCCTGAGCTGGCTGCTCCCGCCCCCTCCACAGCCCATCGCTCTAGTGAGCGCTGGAGGGACAGAGCAGATAGTGCCGATTGGCGGTCACCAGCTCTCTGCTAACAAATTTCTGAGAACTGAGCGATCAGCGGTGTTTGATCACTTGGTTCTCAACCTTAGAGCCAGCAGGGGACAGATGCAGCATCGGACTGATGCTACATCCACCTAGGTAAGTACGAATAAGAAAAAAAAATTCCCAGACTTCTCTTTTAAGCTGAAACTTTAAAACAAAAAGAAAGCAACCCGGCCTCATGCAAAATCTTCAGTAACGCTTGATCAGGAATTGTCTCCTATACTCAAGTTAAAAAAAAAAAAAAAAATTTAAAACATGACATTTATCCAAGATGAATTGTATTCAATACCCCAAATACAGATGACCAACTGTATAACCCATCTCACATAATATAGTCACTACCATAGAAGTACGTTGGTACTGATGTTTTGAGGATAACCATTCTTCCTCAGAGCTACCGTTTCACAATTAAAGAGATACCACCCATCAATATACAGTATGCACTGTCAATGTAAACGTGACATATACTGTATTACTGTATTTACATCTTTCTTGCTTTGGTTTTTCTATACCCTTAGAACAGTGGCGGTGTGTCTGTTAAGGGCGTACGGCGCCACCTTCTCTCTCCAACCACCCCCCCCCCCCCCGTGTATAAGCCTTTGTACACACCGTCGGACATTCCGACGGAAAATGTCCGATCGGACCGTGTTGTCGAATAATCCGACCATGTGTGGGCTCCATCGGACTGTTTCCGTCTGAATATCCGACCGACAAAGTTTTAGAGCTGGGCTATAAAAAATGTCCAACAACATGATCCGATTGGACTTTGTCTGATTGTTTGTAGAGAATTCTGATATGACAAAGTGCCATGCATGCTCAGATCAAATTCCTAGACCAAAGCTATTGGCTACTAGCGTGAACGTAGTCCTGTCGTAACGAAATAACGTCATCACGTTGTGAACGATCGGATTTTCTGACAACTTTGTCCGACTGTGTGTATGCAACACCAGTTTCGGACAAAATCCGACGGATTTGGTTATCGGAATGTCCAACCGTGTGTACAAGGGCTAATGGATAGGTTCATGCATTGTATGACTCTATCCATTGCCACCACCCCTATTCAGTCTTCTGGACCCTTTTTCAGATGCCAGGCGCCTTAATTCCAGGGGCGGGGGTGTATTTTTGAAGCACTCGATTAGAGCCATAGGCGTTTGATGGGCACAGTGAGGCTGCAATTGATGAATTAATTTTTTTCAGTTTGTTTGCGCCCACCAAAAATTACTACTTCCACTACTGGAAGATTTGTTTTCATGTGTTTCGAGCAGACCGCAAAAGAAAACTCCTTAAAATAAGATCATGTTCAAAAATCCCCTTGTTCCTTGATAGTTTTAATAACCTTGATGTTTATTGCCACTTGCGTTGAACGTGAACTCTGAGTACCAGCATGCCCCCCACCTGGTCTTTGTAACATGTGTAAACTGGCATTGCCATCAGCTTTTGGCTTGAAGTGCTTTGTGCTCGTTACACTTGTACATGTATGTTTTGTTGCTGTACTTCCGAGAATAAACCACACATAAAACTTGGCAGGTGTGAGGAATATGCATACCTCCCCTGTGTTGTGGCCTGAGGACACACGCTTCAGATACACCCTCCACAGAGATGTAGACCTTGTGCCAGTTTCTTCAGTTAGAAGAGCTGCAATGGATATCTGCTGCACATTGATAGATGTTCCTACCTGAGTGTTATTGACATTCCTGAGTGCTGGATAATGTGTTCTGTTCACTGTTATGTATAGGCCACAAGAATGTATTAATGCCATTTTGTATCCACGTGGCCCCCCCTACTTTCTGCTTGTGACCCTCTTTAATTTATTAATTATGTTGATTTATTATTACAAATATTGAAACAGTTACTGTATGCCTTTTTAGAGGCAGAACTTACACCAGTCTATAGGCCAGCAGTCAAGCCTGCAGGGAATGTTTCCTTCCAGCTATACCAAATGGCAAGTTATAGTTTAGATTGTAAGCTCTATCGAGCAGGGTCTCCTGTTTCCACTTTGTATTGAATTGTATCCGTACTGTCTGCCCTCATTTTGCAAAGCACGGCGCAAACTGTTGGCACTATATAAATCCCGTGTAATAATAATATTTTAATGGTATGGCTTAACGAGCCTATTGTAAAAATCTTTACGGTAAGGGTAAATTCACACAGGAAATGACCGCTGCCAGAGCACTTTACCTCTCCAGCTTCTGTCCATTTTCGACTGCAGTAGGGGGCAGTGTGGTGCACGAGTCAGCTCTAAAAAAAATTTCTTTTTGGGTGTTGTTTTTTTTTTTTTGTCTTTGTACAAGCTTTATTTGAACTGTACAAAAGTACACTCTGCTGAGGTACAGTGCCATGCCAGCATGTCTGCATTTTAGCGCAGCTCTGTATTGCATTACAATGTAAATGGGACGTGTTCTTGCGGTGAAGCAATGCAGTAAAATGCCTTCCAAGGCGCTATGTGTGAATTTACCCTAACAGTTTACCTCATTTCAGAGGGCTCTGGTTACCCTGGGCGACTTTAGACCCCTTATGATTTACCTCACTTTTTATTCCCAAATCCAATTTTTTAATAGAATGGGTAAGAGTCACCAGATTGAGGAGACACAGATATTACTACAATCCTGGAGCTGTTCTCTTCTACACTTTGCTAAATTTGCTATAGTTGTCTGTCCACATCAGAGCAATCCCATCATTTTCTGTCCTGGTAACTCTCAGCAGGGACACAGTAAAGAGTGGACAGAGGTATCAGAGAGGAGCTTGGAAATAGATGGTAAGTGAGGCTAATATTACAGAATGCCAAGCCAATTTTCAAGGCTTAGGCCCCTTTCACACTTGTTCAACTTGTCCTGCGACTTGGGACTGCAAAGTCACATGACAAGGCGTATCCCATGATTTCCAATGAATACCGATCATATCTGTGTGGCTTCAAAGTAGTCCCTGTACTACTTTGGTCTAACTTTGGTTCATAGACCTCAAAATTACACAGGCGTTTCTTCAAGTCACGCGACTTTCAGGTTGTACAAGTGTGAAAGGGGCCTTACCAGCCCTGGTAAGGCTGCTTTTGTCAGACAGGGTCACATTAAATGGTGTACCCAGAATCTGGATCTAAAAAGATTGTTGACCTAAAGAGCAAGAGCTCTTTTAATTGTTCAAATAATTGTAAAAAAAAAAAAAAAAAGCCAAAGCGTTTTAGGGGTCTGAAAGCTCCTTCTTCTTTATTATTTTATTTTATTTTTTAAATCAGGGCTTGGGTGTGTGTTAAACTATTGTAAGGACTCAAAAATCACATTTAGCTAAATTAATTTAGATGAAATTTGCATGAGTGATACAGTAGCCACACTAAATCAGGTTGAATGAAACCACAATGCACTGTGGTATTTGTATTACGGTAATGCACTTTACCACAATGTAAAAATATATATGCACCCTTAGTCTCAGTTTTAGTCCCTTACATGTACAGTATGTCCTAGGGTCAGTATTGCCATAAATTACAGAGGCATCTTGGTATTCAGCTTCCACATTTTTACAATACTAAATTTCGTAAGTATTTTTAATGATACCTCTTTTTTGTTCACTCAAATAAGTACAGGAGGATTTGTTCTGTATGCTTGTGGAGAAGGGAACCAGAGTTGGTATTGCCTTCCAGGCTGGTGCACACGCATCTCAGGATTCAGGTCTTGTAGCGTTACTGCTCAAGGCAATGGTAAAAAGCTGCTTGTCATTCACTGTAAATAGACAGAGGAATACAGTGAACACAAAGAAGCCTTGCAGTGCCCTCCAAGAAGCCTCTCCATGGAGACATGTTCCATTGTACAGGTATTTTCTTTTTGCTATTCAAAGTAAAAAGGCACCCCGAAGAAATGTCAAATTCCAGCATCGTTTATGTTCTGTATCCCTCATTTGTTACAAAGAATGGGGGTCATATACAATATTAGAAGGAACCTAGTCACTCCGTATTTGGGCCTTTATAGCCACTAACATCAAGTCTGTCTGTATTTCCTATGTGATTACAGAACAGCAATCACTTGGTGACATTATAACTGTCAAATTGATCACAATAGGTGTGAATAAGGCATGTCACCGACTGGATAATTTAATATCTCAGAACTCCCAGCTCAGGACTGACCTCTTCTTCAACTTTAGTTTGGTTAACAGAAGATAGTTAGTAGAAGGATGAAGAACATTCTATCTTCAGAAGAACTTTATTCACCCAGTCACCATTCAATACTAAAAGACAGTGGGCCTTTCGTATGCTAGAAAAATGACGTTGGGAGCCTGTCTTGCTATTGCGGGCACAAGAAAACTTGACACACAATTTCACCTGTGGTGCAATGTCTGTCCCCTTGCATGCATGTGGCTGCATGAGTTGCCTTTTTGTAATTCCATGAATTGGTGTATAGGGATGTTACTCTGGCTGTGTTGATGGCAGTGTAGAGAACTAAACTCGCTGGCCACTTTATAAAGTACACCTTGCTAGTACCGGGTTGGACACCCTTTTTCCTTCAGAACTGTCTTAATTCTTCGTGGCATAGATTCAACAAGGTGTTGGAAACATTCCTCTGAGGTTTTTGTCCATATTGACTTGATAGCATCACGCAGTTGCTGCGGATTTTTCGGCTGCACATCCATGATGCAAATCTTCTGCTCCACCACGTCCCAATGGTGTTCTATTATATACTGAGATCTGGTGAGTGTGGAAGCCATTGGCGTACAGTGGACCCATTGTCATGTTTAAGAAACCAGTGGTGAGATGATTTGAGCTTTGTGATATTTTGCTGGAAGTAGCCATCAACAGACTGTAGTCAAAGTTTGACATGATCAGCAACAATACCCAATTAGACTGTGGCATTGAAGCGATGCTCAATTGGTACAAAGGGGCCCAAAGTGTGCCAAGAAAATATCCCCCACACCATTACACTACCAGCCTGTGAATACACAGCAGGATGGATTCATGTTGTTTATGCAAAATTCTGACCCTGCCATCTGAATGTTGCAGCTAAAATCGAGACTCTTCAGACCATGCAAGTTTTTCTAATCTTCTGTCCAATTTTTGTGAGCCTGTGCAAATTGTAGCCTCAGTTTCATATTAGCTGACAGGAGTGGCACCCGGTGTGGTCTTCTTCTGCTGTAGCCCGTCTGCTTCAATGTTTGATGTGTTGTGCACTCAGAGATGGTATTTTGCATACCTTGGTTGTAATGAGTGGCTATTTGAGTTACTGTTGTCTTTCTATCATCTCAAACCAGTCTGCCCATTCTCCTCTGACCTCTTTTTCATTTTCATCCACACAACTCACTGGATATTTTCTCTTATTTGGACCATTCTCTGTGATCCCTAGAGATGGTTGTGTGTGTGAAAATCTCAGTAGATCAGCAGTTTTTGAAATACTTGGACCAGCCCATCTGGTACCAACAACCATGCTACGTTCAAAGTCACTTAAATCCCCTATTGTTCCCATTCTGAGGCTCGGTTTGAACTTCAGAAAGTTGTCTTCACCACGTCTAGATCCATAAATCTATTGAGTTTCTATCATGTGATTGGCTGATTAGCAATTTGTGTTACCAAGCAATTGAACAGTTGTACCTTATAAAGTGGCCGGTGAGTGTATATTGTACAGTAGTAGATTAACTTGGATTCTGCAGTCGACCAATGTCATAGATCAGCTGCAAGCTGATCTATTACCTGTAATTTCACAGACAAGTAAGGCTGAATTGTTACTTGTGGGTGATCTGTTACTTGTAGTCCCACTGACCAGCAGGCAAACTGTTACTTGTACTGCCACAGCTCAAACATGCAAGGCTCATCTGTTGCATGGTAATAGATATCACATATATTATTATTATTATACAGGATTTATATAGCACCGACCGTTTAGGAAGCGCTTTACAACATTAGGGCAGACAGTACAATTACAATTCAATACAGGGGGGAATCGGAGGGCCCTGCTCTTTAGAGCTTACAATCTAGGACAAATAAAAAAGAGCAGGTGTTTAGTGTTAAACCATAACGCACTGACACCCCAAATTAAGAGCTTTTAGAAATGAATCTAATAGGACAAAACTATAGGACTTGGGTACCATATGAACTGATTAAAGCCAAATATTTTTATTGTACAAAAAATATAAAAAATTGGTTATGAGCATACAAATACAAACAACATACAGTATGTTGCTCATCCTCTTTTGCTATCGTACTCTATATTACTAAAAGTATTGCGATGCCTGACCTTACACGCACATGAACTTTAATGACATCCCAGTCTTAGTCCGTAGGGTTCAATGGTGAGTTGGCCCACCCTTTGCCGCTGTATCAGCCTCAAACTCTTCTAGGAAGGCCGTCCACAAGGTTTAGGAGTATGTCTATGGGAATGTTTTTTGGGAGGTCAGGCACTGATGTGGACAAGAAGGCCTGGCTTGCAGTTTCTGCTCTAATTCACCCCAAAGGTGTTCTATCGGGTTGAGGTCAGGACTCTGTGCAGGCCAGTCAAGTTCCTCTACCCCAAACTCGCTCAGCCATGTCTTTATGGACCTTACACCCCCTGATGCTTCCGATAGTGAGGCTGAGTCCTCTGCAGTCTCAGCAGCAAGTGAAAAAGCGCTGGTGGATTCACTTGTTACTATAGTGCGGGAGACACTAAAGATGAAGGAAGCAGCTGACGGGGCCACGGATGTGGCGGTGTCCTTTGGTGCGCATAAGTCCCCTCACATGCCAAAGGTGCTTCCTTATCTGCCTTATTTTGATTGGTTGTTCCCATTCCTTATGGGTAAACCTAAGTTTGCGGTCCCCAAACATTTCTCAGTATGCTACACCTTTGAATCACTTTAAAAAAAAAATGTACTACCCCACCAGTGGTGGACCCACCTATTTCCAGGTTGAATAAAGCAACCATGATCCTAGTAGAGAAGTGATTCTCAACCAGGGTTCTGTGGAACCCTAGGGTTCCTCCAGAGGTTGCTAGAGGTTCATTCAGCATTGGGCAATTTCTGCCTCTCAGATAATTTCCCACTGACACCATAGATCTTTTTAGCTATCTGTAAGGAGGTAATTCTTCCCAATGACCACAAGTGTAAGGACCATTTTTCCCACTGACCATCACACTAATGTATCATGAGTTGTTGATTTCTAATTTTTAGCAGGGGTTCCCCGAGACTGGAGAACTGTCAAGGGTTCTTCTGTATTGAAAAGGTTGAGAGAGGCTGCAGTAGAGGCATCGGCGTCCTTTAAGGACCCGGCTGACAGGAAAGTGGAGGCTGTGGCATGCAGCATGTTTACTGTGGCTGGTTCGGGAATTGCGTCTAGTCTTGGCCTCAGTCCTGGTGTCACAGACCCTAACTTAAGGCCCGTTTCACACATGCGGACCATATTTCATCCATCTGTTTGCAGATGAAATACGGACATACATGCATCCCTATGGGATAGTGGGTGATCCCGCAGACATCCAATATCGTCTGTCTCCGCTATGGTCCGATTCTGCAGACGGAGGAAAATCCTATTTTTCTATCCGTCTGCGGATCGGATGAACAAGGACAAACGGTCCATGTTCATCCCATCCCCCATTGAGCAGAGCGGAGAGCTGACAGGGCGGTCCCTGTACAGTGTGCCAGGACCGCCCTGTCATCCGCCGGCTCAGCGGGGATAAAGATAAAGCAGATCATTACAAATCCGTCCCGTGTGAAAGGGTCCTAATGGGCCAAGCTTTTGCGCCAGGGTATGGGTAGTGAGCAGGTTCCTGTTTCTTATGTTGATTTAGCGGACCAGTTGCTCCATGGGCTGCAGTATGTTTGGGATGCAGCTCTTGTGCTGTCCAAGCTTTCTGTTTGGTAATTAGACATGTGCTGTGCCTTAAGAATTGGTCGGCAGACCAAGCTTCTAAGAAAGCTCTCATTGATCTGCCCTTTCAAGGCGACTGCCTGTTTGGGGCTACCCTGGATGACATTAAGGGTGTCACGGGGGGGGGGGGGGGGAAGAGTACCTTCCTGTCTCAATCTAGGAAAGGGAAGGAGCCCCATCACAGATGGAGGCCTTCCTTCTCAGGCCATAAGAAATTCTTCTGGGCTCCTGGGACTGCAGATAAAGGAAACGGATCTCTTACGTCTTCCACGGGAAGTTACAAGCAATCTTGGCCTGGTAAGCCTAGAGCAGGCTTCTCTGGATCCACTGACAAGACTCCTTCAGCATGAAGGTCTGCCCTCACCCATCGCTGGGGTGGGGGGACATCTTCGCTGGTTTCCAGATTCATGGACCTCCTTTGTGAGCAGCAAGGGGGTCCACAAATTGAAACTTTTGGGGGTACCAAAGAGGGGGGGACAGAGTTCATCCACTTTGAAGGGGGGCCCTGTGTCTCCTTGTGTGGGTATAATTCCTGTAAAGGTTCGGGTGACATTATAACTACCTAAGGTCCCCTCTAGCCCCGTCCAGGAAATTGGGCTACGTGGGTCTGACTCGGGAGTGAATGCTGACCAGGTTAGTAGATTTTCTTCTCAAACTTTGGCCCCTTCAGCAGTTTCAGTTCAACAGAAAGTAACTGAGGCTTGTGGGTTTCTCTGGTAGACGCTGCAGTCGTCCTAGTACCACTGCAGGGCCAACACCTTCCTCTTTGGTGCCTGCGAAGGACCAAGGGCGAAAGTCTTCTGGTCATTCTGGTGGCCGTAAACGTCCCTTGGGAGCTACCTCTCAGAGAGAACCAGTTGTACCGAGGGCTGAGCTTCCAGCCTGCTTTAAATTTTTTGGTTTTAATGGCCTAGCCATTGAAAGCCAGGTACTGAGAGATAGAGGTCTGTCGGGATACCTACTATGGTGACGGCGAGGAAGTAGACTTCTAGTAAGATATATACCATGATACGTGGAAAGCGTACATTTCTTGGTTCGAGTCGATATAATATCATAATATCACAGATTTGCAAGGCGGCCACTTGGTCGTCAGTGCATACCTTCACTAAATTCTATAAAGTAGATATTTTGTCATCTGCGGATGCTTCTTTTGACCACAAGGTTTTGCAGGCTGCTATTTAAGAGGGGTGTGTTTTTTTTTTTTTTTTTTTGTTTTTTTTTTGTTTTTTCTTCAAATTTTTATTTTTTGGATGTGGCTCCTTTGACTCATTTAAGGCTCCTGTGTCCTGGTTAGGGCTCTTGTGGTTAGCCTTAGGTTATTTGACCCACCTCTCATTTTTCTTTGGCACCGCTTTTGGACGTCCCAATGGTCAACATTAAGGAGGCGATGTGTCCGTCGATGAACGAAAGAGAAACATTGGATTTGGGAGTTCATCGACTTACACAGCACCCACCTCTCTATGGAGTTTTTGATACTTTTATTACTGCTTGCTATTAAACTGAATACCTAGAGCCGGCAGGGGGGTACTGACTGAGGAGGTGCTTTTTGTTCTGCCTAGTCCTACTCCTGCGGAGGCGATATAACCCAGTGGTCAAGATTGAGGATGTGATGTGTCCGTTGATGAACTCAGAGAAATTGATTTTACAGTGAGTACGAAAATCCCAGTTTTTTGGGGACAAAAATACTTCTTTGAGTTTTAATGCAAAAAAACACAATACATAAACCAATTTTTTGGTAAAATTATAAAAGCCGATGTTATGTCAAGTAAATATATACCAAACTTGCCATGCTTTAAAATCCTTTACAGGTTACCGCTTTAGATTTACACATGAGGCCTGGTGCGAGAATTATTTTAAGTTTTTTTTGTTAAATTATTTATTTTATTTTTAATCACTTTTATTGCTGTCGTAAGGAATGTAAACATCCTTGTGACAGAAATAGGCATGTAACTATTGATGGAGAGATGAGATCCCTCCTTTGCCCTCAAAAGCATTTGATCACACCAAAATCCGTGTGATCAAATGCTTCTCATTTTTAAAAATGGTGCTGTTTACATCTGGGGGAAACTGGAAGTGATGTAAGATCTGTATCAGTTCCTTCTATTATAGAGGTGAATAAAGCGGTTCTGATCTGTTAGTCTCTATGATCAGCTGGCAGAAGCTCTGGTTGGTTGATTGGGTGTCCTGGTAGGATGGGCAGCTGGATTGCTTTTACAAGAGAGCTGACCGTTGACTATAAAAACTGTACCAAGATGGCCTGCAGCGGCAGGCCTCATCCCGTCATAACAACTTAAAATCTAGCAACATATGGGTACTTTGCCGGTCATGCTGTACAATGTCTTATACAAAATGTAATTTTTTATCTGGACATAAAACAGGATCATACCTTGTGAACAGTACAAATACAAGTGTAAATATACTTTACCTAGGATCAAAATCAGAATGGCATCTCTGATGACCATCAAACCATAACCATGGGAGGGGCGCCATGGAGGAGGGGCGGCCCAGCAAGCCTCCAAGGGCCCAAAAGTTGTTCTGTACTAAAACAAATGTAAAAATATTTCAATATAAATAATTCCTACGTCTTGCGTCTCTCTGTAGACTCCAAGTTTGAATAAATAGGCATTTTTGGATTTTTAAAAGTTTTTAAATCTTAAAAAAAAAGTAACTTTCATATTATAAATAGCTTGGCTTCAGTCCAAAAGGGGACAAGGCTATTGAATTTAATCAAAAAAATGTGGTCAGCAGTTACCAAATATCCCACATATAGGTTCAAACATCTCCCCTTTATTGGTGAAATCCTCCTCTTTGTAGCTATAGATTATATATCCATAAAGCACTGGTTTCAGCATTTCCATCAGCTGGATGCGGAACATCCCTATCTAGCTACCTAAAATACTGGCGCACATCAGGGGCAGAAATATGGGCCAACAAGGGCAAACCACCTGGGTTACTCCATTTATGGGTGCCAATCTCAGGGCTACCACAAGCAACTCTAAAGGTCAAATAGGCAGCACAACCCATATATAAAAATACAGCTAAATACTGACTAGGATGGGGTAGAGAGAGCCCAATATTTCCCCCTAGAGTAAAGATCACAGACAGGGAACAGCATTAGACCTAAGCATTGCTATTCCAAGGATAGGGGCTGGGCACCACACCAGGTCAGAAAAACTGCAGCAGAGACCTTAATATTTAACAAAAACACAACATAGTTATATACAGTAAATTAAACATCCTTAATATATAAATAACAACACATTGTAATTGTACCGTCCTTAATCATTTGCTCCAAACTGGTCAGATAGTGAAAATATTTTTTTCAAGGTAATCTTATTATATAAGAGCAAAGAAAGTGTAGCGCTAATTACTGCAAACAATGTATCAATGTACTCAAACAGTAATGATATGATAAAATGGTGAATACTGCAAACAAAATAATAATGAAGTATCTATGTGCTCAGACAGTGACAATGTGTAAATAGCAGCAGTATATGCAATGCTTATCCCAGATCAGCAATCAGTGTATATAAACAAATATTCATGCATTCATACAATTTCTTTAGACTATTTTTGAGATGATCAGCAAAATTATTCCGGAGTGTAGATTATACAATGCTTACCTTTTAAAGTGGGACTTTAGTCATAAAATTAAGTCCTGCTAGATCACTTAAGGCTGACCCCTTTTGCAGGTATAGCTATGTAAACAATCCAGTAATACACTCTTACCCTCCTCTGCACATGCTTAGTTGCTCTCTATTTTTAGGCACTATGCCAAATTTGTGCAGTCGATCTGCTGATAGCCTAAACATTTACTGCTGTTCAGGGGCTCTGAGCTTCAGCAAAATGTTTATACACCAAAATTTACCAAAACCTTCTATCACTGCTTTTATTATTTATTCCAACGAGAGAAGGAAAGAAAGAGACCGGAATACATTTTCTAATGTCACTTCTTGAAATCTAGGAGGCTAATGCCGTAGCCGATATCAAGCATAAAAAGAAAAGGTTATTCTAGCCCTCTGGACTCTAAGAGAAGAGATGTCCAGAAAGGTGTTAGGTGCGCCCCTCCTTTATTAGCTCGAGCTGGACTTTCACTGGAAAGCTCTCTTCAATCGATTTGGCAAAGTTGGTAATTCAAGCAACCAAACGAAACAGGTTTGATCGCGAATACAAGGTCTTTATTTCCTGTTACCACTTTTATGTGCTTCAAACATTGCATTGTCAGTCAATCAGGATTATACAAGACATTCAAGACATTTGACCAATCAAAAACATCCACATTTACGTGCGTCATACATTAAGCAGAATTTTTTAGGGGAATTTTTGATAAAAGGTCCCCAGACATATATGTATAAAAATATGTTTTATGACCTTAAACTGTCTATAATAATTTGAACATAAAACCACAATATTTAATTTCACCTTACAATGTTCTATGTCTGTAAAACTTCAGATCCAACTGCGACCACAAATGCATCCTGTTTCTTGCAGACTTCAGAAGAAACTTGCAAAGCATGGTGTGGGAAGCAGTTTCACTAACCTTCAGTATATATCTTTCTATTTAAGAAAGTTTCTAGTATAATAAAAGTATATATTTCTAGTATAAGCTTAAAGGGTGACTCTCCCTACCCTTACAATCCCTCCTCTGATCATGAAGGATGAAGTCCTTTCTTGATCATTCTCAGTACCACATATGTTCCGAGTAGAATATAGCCATGGCTGGGTCCAGGGGCGGACTGACCATTAGGTCACTCGGGCATGGACCGAGGGCCCGTTGTCAGGGGGGCCCCATGAGTGGCTCACAGGGGTGGCACCTCATAGCACCCTCAAAAATTGCACGGAGGTATTGGCATACAATTCACATTATTACTTTTAAATAATATTGTACCTGCTGTGAATCCTGTCTGCTTTTTGGCTGGGGACTCTTTTTTGTAGAGCAGGGATACAGCCGCATAAGCCGCTGATGTTTAGTTAGTCCCGGCTGAGAGGGGGGCGGATTGATTCAGAATGTTGTGCAGAGGTGCTACCTTTTAAAAGCCCCCCCCCCCCGTGTCACTTGGTGCCTCTGCATCTGGCGCGAGAAAGAAGAGGAGAGAAGAGAGAACGAGAGCCCAGATGCAAGGAAGGTATGATGATGACTGCTGACTTGCTGGCTGTTTCCTTGGTAGACCGCGGGGGAGGGAGCAGAGCTGCTGTAGGCAGAGAGCTGACTGAGTCTACAGTTCTTCCTCATCTGACAGGAGAAGGGGGGGAGGGGGTTCCCTGTTGTGCAGACTGTGCTCAGAGGAGGAATTAGGATGGTTGATGGCTGTTCTTTTTATAAGGGACCTGCTGCTGATTGCTGAGCCTGGGGAGGGGGAGGGAAACTCCACTCTGTGGTCCTATCATTTGATTTATGTCAGCAGCAGGCAGCCTGATCTGCTGCAAGAGGAATCCTGTCCTGTGATCTTGGCACTCTGATATGCCTTGGGCACAACAATCATTAGACTGCCCCCCAGATCAGGAGTGCCTGATTTACAGTACCCAAACAGAGCCAGTTCTAGACTATGATGTGCCCTAGGCAAGCCCAACTCCCACCCCCTTAAAAAAAAAAAAAAAATCAAAATTTTTTAAAAACAGCAGAAAATGATCTAAAATTAAGACACTCCATGCATTCCCCACACCCCCTATACTCACAGCACACTCCATGCATTCACCACACCCCCTATGCTCACAGCACACTCCATGCATTCACCACACCCCCTATACTCACAGCACACTCCATGCATTCCCCACACCCCCTATACTCACAGCACACTTCATGCATTCCCCACACCCCCTATACTCACAGCACACTCCATGCATTCCCCACACCCCCTATACTCACAGCACACTCCATGCATTCCCCACAACCCCTATACTCGGCACACTCCGTGCATTCCCCACACCCCCTATACTCGCAGCACACTCCGTGCATTCCCCACACCCCCTATACTCACAGCACACTCCATGCATTCCCCACACCCCCTATACTCACAGCACACTCCATGCATTCCCCACAACCCCTATACTCGGCACACTCCATGCATTCCCCACAACCCCTATACTCGCAGCACACTCCATGCATTCCCCACACCCCCTATACTCGCAGCACACTCCATGCATTCCCCACACCCCCTATACTCACAGCACACTCCATGCATTCACCACACCCCCTATGCTCACAGCACACTCCATGCATTCCCCACACCCCCTATACTCACAGCACACTCCATGCATTCCCCACACCCCCTATACTCACAGCACACTCCATGCATTCCCCACACCCCCTATACTCACAGCACACTCCATGCATTCCCCACAACCCCTATACTCGGCACACTCCATGCATTCCCCACAACCCCTATACTCGCAGCACACTCCATGCATTCCCCACACCCCCTATACTCACAGCACACTCCATGCATTCACCACACCCCATATGCTCACAGCACACTCCATGCATTCACCACACCCCCTATACTCACAGCACACTCCATGCATTCCCCACAACCCCTATACTCGGCACACTCCATGCATTCCCCACAACCCCTATACTCGCAGCACACTCCATGCATTCCCCACACCCCCTATACTCACAGCACACTCCATGCATTCCCCACACCCCCTATACTCACAGCACACTCCATGCATTCCCCACACCCTGTATACTCACAGCACACTCCATGCATTCCCCACACGCCCTATACTCACAGCACACTCCATGCATTCCTCATACACCCCCTATACTCACAGCACACTCCATGCATTCCCCACACCCCCTATACTCACAACACATTCCATGCATTCCTCATACACCCCCTATACTCACAACACACTCCATGTATTCCTCATACACCCCCTATACTCACAGCACACTCCATGCATTCCTCATACACCCCCTATACTCACAGTACACTCCATGCATTCCTCATACACCCCCTATACTCGTAGCACTCTCCATGCATTCTCATACACCCCTATTCTCACAGCACACTCCATGCATACCCCACACCCCCTATACTCACAGCGCACTCCATGCATTCCTCATACACCCCCTATACTCGCAGCACACCCCATGCATTCCTCATAACCCCTTATACTCACAGCACAATCCATGCATTCCCCATACACCACCTATACTCACAGCACACTCCATGCATTCACCACACCCCCTATACTCACAGCACACTCCATGCATTCCTCATACACCCCATATACTCACAGAACATTCCATGCATTCGCATACACCCCCTATACTCACAGCACACTCCATGCATTCCCCACACCCCCTATACTCACAGCACACTCCATGCATTCCCCACACCCCCTATACTCACAGCACACTCCATGCATTCCTCATACACCCCCTATACTCACAGCACACTCCATGCATTCCTCATAACCCCCTATACCCACAGCACAATCCATGCATTCCCCATACACCACCTATGCTCACAGCACACTCCATGCATTCACCACACCCCCTATACTCACAGCACACACCATGCATTCCTCATACACCCCCTATAATCACAGCACACTCCATGCATTCCCCACACCCCCTATAATCACAGCACACTCCATGCATTCCTCATACACCCCCTATAATCACAGCACACACCATGCATTCCTCATACACCCCCTATACTCACAGAAAACTCTATGCATTCCCCACATCCCCTATACTCACAGCACACTCCATGCATTCCTCATAGCCCCCTATACCCACAGCACACTCCATGCATTCCCCATACACCACCTATGCTCACAGCACACTCCATGCATTCACCACACCCCCTATACTCACAGCACACACCATGCATTCCTCATACACCCCCTATAATCACAGCACACACCATGCATTCCTCATACACCCCCTATAATCACAGCACACACCATGCATTCCTCATACACCCCCTATAATCACAGAAAACTCCATGTATTCCCCACATCCCCTATACTTACAGTACACTCCATGCATTCCCTGCACCCCCTATAATCACAGCATACTCCATGCATTCCTCATACACCCCCTATACTCACAGCATACTCCATGCATTCCTCATACACCCCCTATACTCACAGCACACTTCATGCATTCCCCACACCCCCTATACTCACAGCACACTCCATGCATTCCACATACACCCCCTATACTCACAACACACTCCATGCATTCATCATACACCTCCTATAATCACAGCAAATGCAGCCAACTGTGCTCCATCAATTGCAGGCTTTGTGCCCATAATATGCAGCCGCTGTGCCTGCCCCCCTGCTATCTGCCTGGCAACTACCCCATTGGGGAAAATACAGGGATTGGTACCAATGTATGCCACCCCTCTTGTCCCAGTTCATTTTCTTTCTGCTGCCCAGGTCCCCCTGTGTGCTCACCAGCCCCCCCCCCCCCATTGTTTTAGGATGATGAGTGGGGAAGAGGCCGGTTAATATGTAACAAATGCATATATGTTGGAGCTTTGAGGTGCACACTCTAATACAATAGGCTGCGCACACCTATGGGCAGGGCTGAGAGTCATGGCACAAGGAGGGGATCCCGTGAGGACCAGAGTGAATGAAGGTGTTAACTGTACACTCTGTTAGAAAGAGGCCCCCCTCCAGGTCCCATTATATTCCTTTTCAGTCTATAATTGGACCTAAAGGGGGGACTCAGATTCTACAATAGACACTGAAAGGGCCTCTGTTAAAGAGACCCCCCTCCAGGTCCCATTAGACTCTTTTGAAGTATCCAATGGGTCCTGGAGGGGGGGGGGTCTCTCTCTAACAGAGACTTTCTAATGCACACTGTTAGAAAGAGACCCCCCTCCAGATCCCATTAGACTCTGTTGTAGTCTCTAATGGGGCCTGGAGGGGACACTTTCTAACAGACTGTCCAATGGACATTGTGAGAGAAAGACCTCCATCCAGGTCCCATTAGACTCTGTTAAACAGTTTTTTTTTAAAGGAAAAAAGTTGTACTTTATGCAAAATGAAGGGGCGGGTCATGGGCAGGGTCTAACAGGGGGCCCTTGCTTAATTTGGTCCGGGGGCCCTGGATGTTGTCAGTCCGCCCCTGGCTGGGTCTGAAGTGGAAGGTTTGATTTTGGTAATTCTGCCCATTAGACAAGATACAATCTTAATGGTGGCATAAATTGCAATTCCCAGGATAAGTATGATGATGAGGATCATTCCTACTTTCTTAAAGAAATTCATGATACTATCCCAGAACGAACCAAACCAACCTCCCACTCCAGAGAATGGATTCCTGAGGTCTCCCAGACGTCTCATTCGGTCCTGTAATTTTGGCCTTTCATATGTTGCTAACAATATGATTGCTGCTATATTACATGTCCCATCCCTCCTCTGGATGTGATACTCAGTAACTGCTGCAACTTGTGCTTTTGACATTTTATCTCCTGTCTGTATACAGCAGGGACAATTATAACTCATACCCGTAAATGCTGCTCTGCCTTTGACCACTATACTGTCATTCCTACTCATTCCGCATGAAGATGTAAGCCAGCACCCAAAAACAGTTAATAAGAATACCTTCATGGTTAATACAATTGACAAAATAAAAATGACTCTAACATTGCACCTTCTGGGCTTTGTGGATTGGGGCTTGGGGGAACTTGGAAGGAAAGCAGCCTGGCTGTGGGACAAAGGGGGTCTGTGGGCCTGGAGGGGAGAGGGGCAAGGAGTGATGGCATCAGAGTCTCTTTGGATCCGAAGGGGAGGGGGTGGCAAGGAGTGATTGGGTCAGAGTCTCTTCGGATCCGTTTGGTCCTGGTTTTGGGTCCATCTGGTTCTTGCTGCTGTGGCACTTTCTTTATCCTTGATGCGTGGATCCATTGCGGGCTTTGGTCGGTCAGAATTGCTGTCCTGGAGACCTTGAGGACTTCAAATTGACCCTGAAAGACGGGACCTCGTTGCTTGCGGATCAACACTTTGTCTCCTGGTATGAAGGGATGTGTTGGTTCTGTGGAAAGAGGAGGAAAGGTGACAGCAACCTTGTCGTAGGTTTCAGTAAGGCAACTTACCAAATGTTTCACGTGCTCTTTCTGTAAGGAATATAAGTTAGACTCCTCACCTATTTTAGGGGCTTTTTGTGCTGGCCTACCCATTAGGATTTCAAAGGGGGAGAGTCCTGTCCTGGCATGTAAACCATGTTTTGGACCTTGAACATTGTTTTGTGCACAGGTGAGACATGAGTCCACTAGCTGACTGACCAGAGAATGTGCTTTCTGTGTGCAAAAGCTTTGGTTATACAGTTGTAAAATGGGCTTTTTCCTATGTGTCCAGGACCATGAAGGTATGACAGGATCAAGGGAGCAACAGCTTCTGGGATCCCTATGATTCCCTCCTTGTTTGACCACAATCAATCCGGATTGCATGTCAAACCTGTGTGAACCCAGCAATCTATGTCTTTGGGTTGTGCTTTTCTTTGTACAAGAGAAGCTGTGGAGGGAAAATCAGGAGATAAGAAATCTGTTGAGAACAACATTTGAGTTTCCTCCACAGGTATCTCGTTAGCTGCCGCTTTGGCTGCTTTGTCAGCTAAATTGTTACCTTTGGTAGTTTGTTTTGTCATAAGAATGGCCTTTCACTTTTATAATATTAACCTTGGATGGTAAATGGAGTGCTTGTAGGCGGTTCTCCACCCATTTTTGGTTGGTAATTTGTTGTCTGCGGTTTTAAACCCCCGATTAATCCAAATCATTCCATAATCATGGGCCACATTGAAAGCGTATTTATTGTCAGTGTAAATGTTCACTTTCTGTCCCTGAAATGGCTGACATGCCCTAGTTAAGGCATGGAGTTCAGCTTGTTGTGCTGAAGTGGCTGTCAGTGGTTTTGCTTCAATAATCACGTCAGGCAAAGTAACTACTGCGTACCCTGTTCTGTATGTACTATCTGATGGTCTGGAACAACTTCCGTCAACAAAAATGTCTAGAAATTCAGGGTTGGGAGTGTCAGTAAGGTCTGGTCTTGGTGAAGTTGTATTTGTCAATTCTTTAGAACAGTCATGGGTGGGAGTGATTGCAATGGGCAGTCTAAGTAAGGAGTGTAACAATCTGACTGCTGGGACAGTGTCAGAGCATAACTTGACAGTAAGTCCGTGTGTGTTTAATAACACAATCTCATAACCACTAGATCTTTGGGCTGTCATGTGTTGAGTTGACATATTTTGTAGAAGATGCACTACAGTGTGTGGTATACAAAGTGGTGTTGGTGCTGAGAGTAATTTTACATGCCTCCTTTTACAGTCATTGCAAAGCAGCCACAGCTTGTAGACAGGCAGGCATGCCCTGGACTTGAATTGGTAGTTTTTTTTTAAAGGTAGGCCACGGGGCAGTAGTGAGTGCCATGCATTTGCACTAGAACCACAGCAAATGCAGGGCCCCTGACTACAGAGTATAGCACAAAGGATTTTTTGTAATCTGGCAAGCCCAGTGCTGGGGCACTGGCCAAGGACTGTAACAAAGAGTTAAAGGCTTGTGTCATTTTCTCAGTATATGTGACCTGTTTTGGGGCAGTCAATGCAGTGGCCGGGCATAGGACTGAGTCATAAAAAGAGCAGTCTGGGATCCATTGCCTACAGTAGACGATAGAGCCGAGGAAGGAAAGGAGCGCTGCCTTATCCTTCAGGGGACCGAGACAGGTCAGAGTCTTGACTTGTTCAGGGGACACCTGTCGTGTCCCGCCTGAGATAATACATCCTAGGTATTTCACCTTGTCCCTGCACCACTGGATCTTTTTCCGAGACGCCAAGTGGCCTTTGAGGGCGGCCTGGTGGGTCATCGGGCTCTCAGAGTATTCTGCACACTGTGTCCCGCTCTCACTACACAACAGTAGGTCTACATATTGTAGTAGGACAGATCCCTGGGGTGATACCCAGTCATCCAAGGTGACTTTAAAAACCATTGAAAAGGCTGCCACATATATATGACTGTCCACATATCCCTGAGGGAGACGACATGTCCAGGTCAGCTGTTGGCCAGGACCCCAGGTAAAAGCGAAGATTTCCTGAAAATCCTCATGTACATCAATGCTAAAGAAAGCATTGGATAAGTCTAGTACTGTGTAAGTGGTGGATGTGGCAGGAATTTTTAAGATCTCGGTAATGTCTGAAACTATTTGTTTAATCCCCGTAGGTCCTGCACAATCCTCCACTCCCCACTGTCCTTTCAGACAGGATTTATGGGGGTATTCCAGGGACTAATGATGGGTTTAAGGATTGCCCTTTGTAAATACTCTGTAGTTTTTATTGTGTATTGCTTTTGAAAGAAGGGTGTAATGTTAGGTTTAAAAGTCGGGACATAGATGTAGGACATGTCAAATGTACTCCCTATCTTGGACTTTGCCCATATTGGGTGAGTCTCTAGAGGCACCGGTATGGTCATAAAGTAAATGTCAAATCTCCCCTTTTTTTTTTTTTTTTATCATTGTTAGGTCACATGTGGCTGATTTAGCAGTCATTCCCCTTGTAGGTCAAATTTAATGGTTATCCTCAATGAGGACATAAGGTCCCGTCCCATTAGACATAAAGGGCAATCAGTGAGGATGGCAAAACTTTGCTTGGTTAAGGGTCTATCCTGCAAGTCTGACACCTGAAGTGGTTCTATGGGGCGTTTGTCATTAGGTTGATTTGGAGGACGAGTGGGAGTTCTACTTTCGTTTTGTGTATAACATCTGTCCCATTTATTCCCATAGAGCAGCCCTCGGTACAGTTCTCAGTGATAAAATGGGGGTCATTACATAAGAGGCATGCATCTAGGGGATGAGGGAACCGTTTTCTATATTCCTTCAATGCTTTAGACCATACTTTATAACATTCAATCATGTAATCATTATCATGGGGAAATGGTGGATAATTGTACTGTTTGTGTTGCCCACAAATGTTAGTAACCTCCTCCCAATCTTCTTGGCAACAAGAGCCATCATTAGTTAAACCCGAAATTTGGAGAGTATGTGCTCTAGATAGTATGTTTGCCCAAAAGGGTTCAGTACAATGTTTCCAACATTAACCGACACAAAATCAAATGGGGTAGGCTATTCCAGCTTACCTAAGAAGCTATGTATATACAATAACACTGCGCAGTAGTCAAAAAAAAATCAAAAATCAAAGAAAAGCTGCCAACACGCTAAAACTGGGATCTTTTTACCTATAAAAATGTCGAAGTGCAAAAGTGTAAGCGCTAAGCAAAAAATTCAAACTAGTGAAACTTAGAAGTGAATAAAAAAACTAATATAGTGTATACATAAAACTATCTGAGGATAACAAGATGATAAATATATAAACAATAAAGTCCATATATTAATGAAGATTGACGTGCAAATGTGCGTCCCAGCAAACTTTAGTGACAACAAAAGTCCCGCTGTACTGTGACCATAAACCATTCCACCGCAGTGTAGCTCCCACCACCTTGAGAAGCGCAGGCTTACCAGATGGAAATGACCCCAGTAGAATTATATCTAAGGGGTCAACAATAGCTTATGATTCCCACTACTGCGACACTGGATTCAGCATTCCATCCTTAAATGAGTCCCCAATAATTCATTCAATGTAGCGGACTGCATATGATCAACGTTTTTAGAGAGGCCCCTCCAGCATTTAGAGAGACAGCTCCGGCATCAATTCAGACATAAAAACGGAAGGATAGAGCCAAGATAGTGTAATAATGCTTAAAAAATCACTTTAATAAAAATAAAGTATCAAACTCACATTTCCATAGTTATTAACGAGCATATCAAAGGAACTAGGCAGTGGCGGAGTCTTACCGACGCATTTCGACCTACAGGTCATCATCTGGGGTGGACTCCTACCACTGTTACACTGCCTTATATAGATCTCATACCATCATGTAATTAGGATCCCCCCTGCATGTCACAGGTGTCCATTTCCGGTACGGGCAAAATGGCGGCCCGGCGTGTGTTCCACGCCTCTGTCCCCTTGCGTTCCACCCATTCAACTCTATAATAGCAAGCAAATACTCCATAGGCCGATGTAATATCTATATAGCAAGAAAAAAAAAAGAAAAGAAAAAATATAACATACTCATGCCAATAATGGTCTGTGTATATAAAAACTAAAAAACCTTAAGGAAAGGACCAAAAAAATACTTGGCACCAAACCAACTATTTTTCCTTAGCAATAGTAAAAAAAAAAATTTTTTATAATAATAATAAGGCCCAAATGGCTAGTCATATTCCATTCTGTTCAATGAATAGAACCCCAGATTAATGAAAAATCTCACCCTGAATTAATAATATGTCCACTGAAGTGACACCCAGGGGAGAAACCCACAAAAAAAAAAAAAAAACACATTTTTTTAAAATCCACAAAAATCAGTTCCTTTAGGAATCATCTATAAATGCATTGATGTCCCACTCCACATTCATGCCGAATGGGGAGTGGGACTGAAGTTCGTAAATCCAATAAGTCTCCAACCTGGAGACCCCTCTTGTAAGGGCCCCTCCTCTCCAAGGTGGAGTATACCTATCTATCACTGCAAATTGTGTGCCCTGTGGGTCACTATTGTGAAATTCCCTGTAATGTCTTGGTACCGTATGTTTGGATACCTTGCTTTTAATCAGGGAAATGTATATAGATTTTAAATGAAAAAACCGTGCTGGATGGTGTATATGGGTATACCTGAAAAATAGACAACAGGGATATACAGCAAAAAGATGTATGTATATATCAGAAGATATATAGATAAAAGTATAGATATAAATAGGTGCCGCCACCCCTTGGCCTCACAGTCCTAAAAAGGAACGTGAGGAGTGTCAGTAAAAAAATTGTTATATTAAAGGGGCTCAGGCGCTACCTACCATAACTTGATAAACTCCATATCCAGAAATTGTTAAGAAATATAACAAGTATATGTACGCCACCTTGTACCCCCGGCGGAGGAAAGTGGAGAGACTGACCACCAGGATAAGTGGTGGTTAGATACCCAACACGCACAAGTGAGGAAAGGCCAAGCAAAGCAGGCTACAGGGAGATAGTAGTAATATATGATACTTGCCCCAAGATAAATGGATGACAGGAAGATATACCTCTAGTATGGCTACTTGCAGGAGGGAAGGAAACCTACAGTACTAGTTCAGTTAGTGCTAGGGGGTATTCAAATGACTCTATGAAGAGGTCATAAATGCATGTAAATAGCACTAAAGCATCCAGATATTAAATTATCCAGGTAAGCACGTGTACCCAGTGTGCAATAGCTATTGAGAGTGCAAAAAATGCAAAAAGATACAAAAAATGCAAAAGTGTAAAATAGTAAAAATGTGTGCAACAGTGTAAGATAGCAAAAAATGGCTAAAAATGACAAAAAAGTGCTAAAAATGACAAATAAGTGCAAAAAAGTGCAGAAAAATTTACAATACCATAATTGGTCAAATAAAATTAAATATGTAAATATATGTATATTAATTGATGCATAAAGTCCATAAATCCATACATAAGTTAATCAGTGAAACAGCCTCATAAAGATATTTGGTGCAGTCCTTATACAAATCAAAGCAGTCAGTGCAGTCCTTATAGAGGGCAGAGGCAAAAGGAAAAATCACAGACAAAAAACCACAAAGTGCAATCCAGATCAGAATAAAAAACACCAAAAAACAAAAATAGAAGTGAACTTTAAATCTTCAAGCAGATGCAGTTGGAGGTGACTGGTGCTCAAACACATAAGATTCAGGTGACTTCCGTGCTCACCCCCTCAGCTCCCCACTCACCGAATCTCTATGCCCACACGGGGCAAGCAGGCCTGTCTGGTTCACGGTGTAGGATCTGGTTACTCCACAGGGAGGCACATCCAGGAGGGAACCCGACCTTCCTTCTTTGTCCCCTTACACAGTGTATGGGAGAGTGTATCAGGATATCCTCAGAAAAATAGAAGGGGTCTCATAGTGCAGTAATTCCAAGGTTTAAAAAATTGAATTCCAAAAAACTTTATTGGTTGGGACATCAGAAAAACAACAATCAAATGGCATAAGTCCCCACGGGAGATGGTTTACATCGTGCGACAAAAGGCACAATCCCAAAATGGTAACTATACCATAAAAATAGCAGATAAAGTAAATGAAAAAAATACAAATATATATAAAAATAAAAATGTTTAAAAAAAAAAATATATATATATATATATATATATATAGCTACAAGGTAATGGTGAGATTAGACCAGGGCAGGAGTATTGACATACCCCCTCTGTGTAAACAATAAGAGCAGAGGAGCCCGTTGGTGGGATAGCCCCAACCCCTGGGGTCGCAATTCAGCTCCAAAGTGCGATACCTCAGGGGGAAGGCACTCACCGTTGGTCTATGCACCAGTTAGTAAAAGACCCTAACGGTCTGGAAGCCGGTGAACGAGCGAGGAAAAAACCGAGCGGAGGTGTGGACGCGATGCCGGCATGCGTTTCACCTTGCGCTCCGTCTCAGCTCGTCAACCCGGAAGTGGTGTGCGTGGTACGTCAGACGCGTTTCGTCATAGGACGTCTTCAGCGACGATACCACGCCACCGCACACACACATCCTAATATTCAGTAAAGGGGCCGTCCCTAAGCTGGAAGGAGGCAGAGGAAGAGTCAGCTGACTGAGGGATCCCCACCTACCCGGTCCATTAACATGGTTAATACGTAATATAGGGCCGCCCTCCTTGTAATTTTTAAAGGAAAAAGCCAAACGTGGATTGTGTGTATATATATATATATATATATATATAATATATATAATATGGGCAATAATACAAGATAAAAGGTAATGCTAGGTATAAAGGTACTTTCTTCCGTATACCACTATAAACGAGGAAGGGGGAAGAAGTTAGGTTATGGTTATAATTGTGCCAATTATAAGTTAGTGATATATTGGTAGGTAAAGGGAAGAAAAGAAAAGACCTGGGGAGAGGGGAACCCTCTAGTGGCCATTAATCATATTACAAACACATTTATATAAATGTCAACTACAGCTATTATCTTGTAAAAAGTGCCCAAAAAACTAGATTAGTAAGTAAAAAACTTGAAATAAAATAAAAATGAAAATAAAAAATGTAAAAATGGAATCAAAATAAAAAATTATTATTTTAACCCTCTGACCAGTAGGGAAGTTATAAATAAGACACAATGACATGGGCACACCACATGGTGATAAATTATGCCATAATGTTATATTAAAGGAGTACACTATGGGTTTAGTACTAAAATCTAGAATGGAGAGGCTATTTGTTTGTTCTTGGGGATATTATAGGGTAAATGTCCCAAAAGTGGAGGAAGGAAATACTTATAGGGAAAACAGTTATTGCTTAACATGGCAAAGTTTATGGTTATAAACTTGCAGGAACCAGAGGATAAAAATGGATAGGGGCTTAGAAGGATAAAGAAAGTTATCCTTTAAAGAAAAACATTTTTTCAAAATAGTTTTCTTAAAAAATTGTTTTTAAAAGAAATCTCCACAAAATAATAAATTATAGGGAAACAATGGTCATAGCAGGGACCCAGACATGCAGGGTGTACTTTACACAATGGATGCAGGCCTGAGCAACTGGGTTCGCATCAAGTCCCATATTCTCCCTAGGATGATGGCAAATGGGAGGAAACAAAAAATAACAAAAAATAAAGTACCAACAACATATAAAGAGAAAAAAACCATATAAAGGGAAATTTTTTTTTTTCCAAAATAGATTCCCTATGGGTTAGCTATAAAGCAATTAAGGTCAATATCCAAATTCAACCCCCTCGGGGCAAGGGTGTCAAGGCGATATATCCAGGATGTTTCATTTTGGGATATGAGTGTGGTACTATTACCACCCCTCCAATTTTTCTTGACACAGTCAATCCCATAAAAAAACTAAGTTAGATGGGTCTCTATGGTGGAACAGGTCAAAGTGGCGGGAGAGATTATGGTTGGGAAAGCCTTTTTTGATATTGTTTATGTGTTCACTTATCCGTACGAATAAGGGGCGTGTGGTTCTCCAAACGTATTGCATCTTACACGGACATTCAATCACATAGGTGACATGTGTGCTCCTACATGTAATAAGATTCCGTATTACATACTCTTTATGATTTGTTCTAGACTTAAACGACTCACGTTTACGAGGTTGAGCCTTACTGGCTCTACATGGGAGACATCTGTTACATTTATAGAATCCCTTCAGATCATCAAAAATCCTAATGGTCTTAGGAGGGTCAATCACGTTGTGTACCAGCAAATTATGGAGGTTAGGGGCCTTTCTGTACACAAAATTAGGTTTGCTGGGAAGGATGTTAGCCAGGGTTTTGTCTTCCTGTAAAATAGGCCAATATTTCGTAACGATTTTTTCAACATCACGATATTGTGTATTGTACCTGGTAATGAAATTTATATCCATTTTAACTTTTTCTTTTTTGCTTGTCTTAAAGAGTGTTTCTATCCATATTGGCGATTTTCTCTCTCAGCTTAACTAATGTATTTAAGGGAAATGTGTTCACCTACTCTGATGGAGAATGTTCTTGTTGTACGACCAACGTACTGTTTCCCAAATGGACAAGTTATTAGGTAAACTATATATCTTACAAGGGCTTAGAGTGGGTTCCGTTGTAGAGACACTCAGCATGTATGCTGACGACATGCTTCTGTATCTTGAGGACACGGGCCCATCTCTCCAGGCTGTTCTCCAAACCATTGAAGAATTTGGACGACACTCTGGCCTGAGCATAAATTGGACTAAATCTCAGATCCTTCCTCTGGATTCATTCCCTCCCACGAGAGATGCAGCGTCTCTACCTCTTTGCAGGGTAAATGTTATCCAGTATTTAGGAATCCAAGTCACCAAGGACCCCGTAGACTATGTCACGCATAATATAGAGCCCCTGTTTGCTTATACTAAAAGCAAAACGCATTGGGGGTGATGGAGAGAATTAATTTAGAAAAAATAATCTTACTGCCCAAACTTCTGTATAAGCTCTGGCAATCGCCAACGTATATCCCTATGAAATTTTTTAAAGCGCTTGATGTTATCCTTAATACCTTCGTATGGGGCCCAGGTAGACATAAATTGGCGTTGAACACCCTTAAGAACCTGACCTCCTCTGGAGGAACTGCCCTCCCGGACATACGTGCATACTACCTAGCGGCCCAATTGTCCCATTTTTTCCATCTCCACAAGACAGATGGCCCTAGATATCTGGCTTTAACGTGTACCGAACGGGACCGGTGGGCTCATTCCCCTCTGCCTGTACTTTTTAGAGGGGAGAAGGGTGGAAAAGGCCGTAATCATCTCCTGGCACAACATGGTCGCGTTTGGGAGTCTGCGCTTAAGATGATTGGTGCTGATTTTGTGCAATCCCACACGCCCCTTTGGTATAATCCATTGTTGACGGAGCTGAGGACGTTGTCGGGTATCCGCTTATAGGCATCTAGGGGGATAGTA
Organism: Lithobates pipiens; assembly: GCF_037356315.1. Classification (NCBI taxonomy): domain Eukaryota; kingdom Metazoa; phylum Chordata; class Amphibia; order Anura; family Ranidae; genus Lithobates; species Lithobates pipiens. The sequence goes on from NW_027507788.1 coordinate 168,860,041, forward strand.
TACCTCCATCAGGTAATTTCCCTGACGGGAGTGCGTAGCTTCAGTTCATTACAGGATGAATTTGAGCTGCCGCCATATATGGCATATAGGTACACACAGTTACGCCACGCTCTCCTTGCCCAATTTAGACGTGGCCTCCCTAGCCCCCAAACACTATCTGTGACTGAAGTGATCATTGGGGCAAATACCTCTAAATTGATATCTGCCCTATACACTACATTGAGGACTAGGGTGGTAGCCCAGATAACAGACGCGGCCAAACACAAATGGGAGGAGGATGTTGGTCCCATTGGGGACCAGGACTGGGAAGAGATCCTAGAAAATGTTAAAGTTTCCCCCAGACTCTCTGACAGACTGACCCAGCTATATGTTATACATAAATCATACATTACACCTGGATGTTTGGCTAAGTACCAGAGTGACAGGGACCCGCGTTGTCCACGGTGTACAGACCAGTCCTGTTCATTCTATCATTTAATATGGTTGTGCCCAGAAATCCAACCATACTGGATGCAGGTAATTAAATTCCTGCATGATTGCATGGGCTCACCTCTGCATCTAGACCCCAAAGCCTGTCTGCTGGGCTTGCTCCCGGATGTATTGACGGACAAGTTCCAATCCGTCTTCGTGAGTGAATCCCTGTTTTGTGGCAGGAAAATTATAGCAAAAATCTGGATGCGCAGTGCCCCCCCCTCGATTCAGGCTTGGGTTGGGGAGGTCAGTGCTACATTGCCGCATAAAAAGGTTATATACCAACATAGGGGCTGTCCAGATAAATATCATAGGGTCTGGGATGGATGGCTCGCTTCACCAGCTACCTGTGTGGATTGAGACTGGTTTGTTGCCCGGCATACGATATGCTCCCATTGCTGTGGATAGAGCCCTCCATCGAGTCCGACCATAGAGACTCCGTACTCATCCCACAAAGACACCGCGCATGGGCGTATTATGGGGACTTTTGTAATGAAGTGGTATCTGTGGCTGCTGTGGCATTGGGACTGGGAGAACAGGAGAGGTGGAGGGGTCATATTGAACAATGTTCAACGCGGGCAGGTGGGGAAGGGGGTAAACCCTACAGGGGAATAGTACGCAAGTTTGTATAACGCAAGTATTTCTCTGTTGTATTACCGTATAATTTCGTCCTATGTTCTAACTCTGTATGTCTTGTACATGTTATTCCTTATGCAAATAAAGTTTGTTGTTTGGAAAAAAAACAAAAAAAAAACTTTCCAAGGAAAATGAAATTCATCAAATTATATTTGAAGATTAGGCTTCTTCTCACTCCTTAATCAAATATAATGAGCTAGACTGACAGAAATGCATGTTCCTAATAGCAATGACTGAATACAAACAGTGTGATCTAGACAAATGTTCTGCAGGATAGTCTTGCTGCTGCTGTGATATGCTCCATTTGTGAATGTATTAATTGTTTTTCCAATAAGGACCACTTAAATTCATTATTCTCTATCCGAGACGTCTTAACCTGCAGTAAAGGATCTCTCTTGATATGAGAAACTTCCTGTAGTTGTTTCTCTAAAATAGATGCTTGATATCCCTTATCGATAAATTGTTTTAAAAGATTGGCCTGATCTAAAAAAATATGACATGGACGTTTCTCATATCAAGAGAGATCCTTTACTGCAGGTTAAGACGTCTCGGATAGAGAATGATGAATTTAAGTGGTCCTTATTGACTCCATTTAATATTCAACATAGACAGTTAAAAAATATTTTCAGCAAACATTGGGAAGCTTTGAAAAATGATTCCATTCTAGGTCCCAAGCTCCCAGAAAGAGCCAAGGTTTTGTTTAGAGGTGCTCCATCATTACAGAGCAAAAAAGCCCCTAACATCATCAACCCTCCAGTTCGCCCCACTTTTTTTCACAACCTCGTAGGGTATTTCCCTTGCAGGAAATGCATTGTATGTCAGCACAATGCGTTGACGCAACGGAAGGTTGTGGAGTTCACATCTACTGTGACTGGGGCGAGATACTCTATTAAATCTTTTTGCACATGTAAAACAAGATATATAGTTTACCTAATAACTTGTCCATGTGGGAAACAGTACGTTGGTCGTACAACAAGAACATTCTCCATCAGAGTAGGTGAACACATTTAGGACAAGTATTTGGCGCAAATCAAAGATATTAGGTTCCCACTTAAAAAAAAAGTCTATAAAATTGCATATGATAGTGAGTGCAGGGAATGCACTACTTTGTCAAGTCCAAAAAAGGAAAATTAAATGTTCTTTTGTTCCTGAGGAGAGGGGGGGGGGGGAGAGGGATGGAGAGGGGGGATGGATCCGCATGTAGGACTGCCACCTTAAAAGAGCTGAAACTCAAGCTCCTGGATTGCTGCAGATAAAGGAGAAAAAAGAGAGAGAGGGGCGCCTCTAGGTGCAGATTTTTCAAAAGGTTTTATTTTCAGTGTAAAAACATAAAATTTTGCACTCACATTTAGTAGGCAAAGAGTAAGCATTAAACACAGAGGGTCATCTGGTGTATCTGATTATGGGACGTCAGCCAGTGATCCGGTCCACATCTGTCATCTCGTTGTTCCTGTTCCTCTCACATGAGGTCCACTACAGGTGTTTTTTATGAAGCAGCCGGCTTATGGTGGACACGAGATGTGCGGTCTTCAGAACGAGGCTTGGGAGGCAGAGATGACCAGGGCGCGGGGCTGTGACATCAGAGGGTATGCGACGCGTTTCTTGAGCGTGCGGGTCGAGGTTGTCGGACGACCGCGCTCTTTCATCAGGCAGAATCGGAAGCTTTTGATTCTGCCTGATGACAGATGTGGACCGGATCACTGGCTGACGTCCCATAATCAGATACACCAGATGACCCTCTGTGTTTAATGCTTACTTTTTGCCTACTAAATGTGAGTGCAAAATGTTATGTTTTTACACTGAAAATAAAACCTTTTGAAAAATCTGCACCCAGAGGCGCCCCTCTCTCTCTTTTTTCTCCTTTATCTAGGTGAACACATTTCCCTGATTAAAAGCAAGGTATCCAAACATACGGTACCAAGACATTACAGGGAATTTCACAATAGTGACCCACAGGGCACACAATTTGCAGGGATAGATAGGTATACTCCACCTTGGAGAGGAGGGGCCCTTACAAGAGGGGTCTCCAGGTTGGAGACTTATTGGATTTACGAACTTCAGTCCCACTCCCCATTCGGCATGAATGTGGAGTGGGACATCAATGCATTTATAGATGATTCCTAAAGGAACTGATTTTTGTGGATTTTAAAAAAATGTGTTTTTTTTTTTTGTGGGTTTCTCCCCTGGGTGTCACTTCAGTGGACATATTAATTCAGGGTGAGAATTTTCATTAATCTGGGGTTCTATTCATTGAACAGAATGTAATATGACTAGCCATTTGGGCCTTATTATTATAAAAAAAAAAAAATGTTAATATTGCTAAGGAAAAATAGTTGGTTTGGTGCCAAGTATTTATTTTTTTTTGGTCCTTTCCTTAAGGTTTTTTAGTTGTTATATACACAGACCATTATTGGCATGAGTATGTTATATTTTTTCTTTTCTTTTTTTTTTCTTGCTATATAGATATTACATCGGCCTATGGAGTATTTGCTTGCTATTATAGAGTTGAATGGGTGGAACGCAAGGGGACAGAGGCGTGGAACACACGCCGGGCCGCCATTTTGCCCGTACCGGAAATGGACACCTGTGACACGCAGGGGGGATCCTAATTACATGATGGTATGTGATCTATATAAGGCAGTGTAACAGTGGTAGGAGTCCACCCCAGATGATGACCTGTAGGTCGAAATGCATTGGTAAGACTCCGCCACTGCCTAGTTCCTTTGATATGCTCGTTAATAACTATGGAAATGTGAGTTTGATACTTTATTTTTATTAAAGTGATTTTTTAAGCGTTATTACACTATCTTGGCTCTATCCTTCCGTTTTTATGTCTGAATTGATGCCGGAGCTGTCTCTCTAAATGCTGGAGTGGCCTCTCTAAAAACGTTGATCATATGCAGTCCGCTACATTGAATGAATTATTGGGGACCCATTTAAGGATGGAATGCTGAATCCAGTGTCGCAGTAGTGGGAATCATAAGCTATTGTTGACCCCTTAGATATAATTCTACTGGAGTGATTTCCATCTGGTAAGCCTGCGCTTCTCAAGGTGGTGGGAGCTACACTGCGGTGGAATTGTTTATGGTCACAGTACAGCGGGACTTTTGTTGTCACTAAAGTTTGCTGGGACGCACATTTGCACATCAATCTTCATTAATATATGGACTTTATTGTTTATATATTTATCATCTTGTTATCCTCAGATTTGGGGTTATGCTTTACTAACAAGTTATAGTTTTATGTATACACTATATTAGTTTTTTTATTCACTTCCAAGTTTCACTAGTTTTCATTTTTTGCTTAGCGCTTACACTTTTGCACTTCTATATTCCAGCTTACCTCCTGGACCTCCCTTACCCAGCTGATTTCCCATATTCAATTCTTATACTTTAACTTATAATATGACTTCTATTTATATACATCAGTTGCAGAACACACTCTTAATGATTTTGGACAGACTATAAATTGTTCACCTGTTCTGAATTCAATGGTACTCCTGACACCTTTAACAGTTAAACCTTCTTGAAACCCAAAATTATTATGTATATTAAACCTTAATGTTTGTATCCGTGGTGCACCTTCACGGAACAAAGGACCCTTTTCCCACCTTGTGATAATAACCACCATCGACACTAGCAACCAAATAGGTTTGAGATTATTTGTATACAAATAATAAGCCTGTTAAACACTCGGCAGCGTCCTGCCAACACATGCCCAGGACAATGTCCTGACATTAATTCTAGAGGTTTCCAGTGACCAGTCCTTTATAATTGAAAACGTATATTTTCAATTATTTGTCTATATTCTTATGCTTAATCCCGGCCAACCTAGCGAGGATTTCAATACTTCATACTCCTTAAATGAGCGAGCTACCTTATTTCAAAGACAGAGACAGAGATTATATCATTGTCTCGAAAACCACAATATCTCTACATCAAGTGTTCAAGGTACAGCATCAACGAGGTAAGCTTTTAAATATAACTTATAAAAAGTAATTTTAAAGAAAGCTTACCTTGTTTAATGGCTGTACCCCACTTCTGGTGCCAATTCTGTTAGGTGCGCCCCTCCTTGATTAGCTCGAGCTGGACTTTCACTGGAAAGCTCTCTTCAATCGATTTGGCAAAGTTGGTAATTCAAGCAACCAAACGAAACAGGTTTGATCGTGAATACAAGGTCTTTATTTCCTGTTAGCACTTTTATGTGCTTCAAACATTGCATTGTCAGCCAATCGGGATTATACAAGACATTCAAGACATTTGACCAATCATAAACATCCACATTTACGTGCGTCATACATTAAGCGGAATTTTTTAGGGGAATTTTTGATAAAAGGTCCCCAGACATATATGTATAAAAATGTTTTATGACCTTAACCACTTTCAGACCGGACCATTTTGCTGGTAAATGACCAGAGGTCTTTTTACACTTTGGCACTGCGCTGCTTTAACTGGTAATTGCGCGGTCATGCAATGTTGTACCCAAACAAAATTTGCGTCCTTTTCTTCCCACAAATAGAGCTTTCTTTTGATGGTATTTGATTGCCTCTGCGATTTTTATTTTTTGCGATATAAACGTAAAAAGACCGCAAATTTTGAAAAAAAATGATATTTTCTACTTTTTTTTATTAGAAAAATCCAATAAACTCAATTTTAGTCATACATTTAGGCCAAAATGTATTCAGCCACATGTCTTTGGTAAAAAAAAAGTCAATAATTGTATATTTATTGGTTTGCGCAAAAGTTGTCACATCTACAAACTAAGGTACGTTTTCTGGAATTTACGCAGCTTTTAGTTTACGACTGCCTATCTCATTTCTTGAGGTGCTAAAATGGCAGGGCAGTACAAAACCCCCCCAAATGACCCCATTTTGGAAAGTAGACCCCCTAAGGAAATTGATAAGAGGCATGTTGAGCCCATTGAATATTTTATTTTTTTGCCTCAAGCGATTGAATAATGACAAAAAAAAAAATTTTTTTTTTTTTTACACAAAGTTGTCACTAAATGATATATTGCTCACACATGCTATGGGCGTATGTGAAATGACACCCCAAAATAAATTCTGCTGCTTCTCCTGAGTATGGGGATACCACATATGTGGGACTTTTTGGGAGCCTAGCCGCGTACGGGGCCCCGAAAACCAAGCACCGCCTTCAGGCTTTCTAAGGGCGTAAATTTTTGAGTTCACTTCTCACTACCTATTACAGTTTTGAAGGCCATAAAATGCCAAGATGGCACAAAACCCCCACAAATGACCCCATTTTAGAAAGTAGACACCCCAAGCTATTTGCTGAGAGGCATGTTGAGTTCATGGAATATTTTATATTTTGCCACAAGTTGCGGGAAAATTACAAACTTTTTTTTTTTTTTTTTTTTTTTAACAAAGTTGTCACTAAATGATATATTGCTCATGCATGCCATGGGCATATGTGAAATGACACCCCAAAATAAATTCTGCTGCTTCTCCTGAGTACGGGGATACCACATATGTGGGACTTTTTGGGAGCCTAGCCGCGTACGGGGCCCCGAAAACCAAGCACCGCCTTCAGGCTTTCTAAGGGCGTAATTTTTTGATTTCACTCCTCACTACCTATTACAGTTTTGAAGGCCATAAAATGCCAAGATGGCACAAAACCCCCACAAATGACCCCATTTTAGAAAGTAGACACCCCAAGCTATTTGCTGAGAGGCATGTTGAGTCCATGGAATATTTTATATTTTGCCACAAGTTGCGGGAAAATTACAAACTTTTTTTTTTTTTTTTTTTTTTAACAAAGTTGTCACTAAATGATATATTGCTCACGCATGCCATGGGCATATGTGAAATGACACCCCAAAATAAATTCTGCTGCTTCTCCTGAGTATGGGGATACCACATATGTGGGACTTTTTGGGAGCCTAGCCGCGTACGGGGCCCCGAAAACCAAGCACCGCCTTCAGGCTTTCTAAGGGCGTTACAGTTTTGAAGGCCATAAAATGCCAAGATGGCACAAACCCCCCCCAAATGACCCCATTTTGGAAAGTAGACACCCCTAAATTTAGGGGTACACTAGTGAGACTAGGTAATAAATGGCGGGTGCCCTGAAACTATAAAAAAATAACTAACCAACCAGCGTCACCTGTAACAGTTATATGGTGATCACTGGTGAAAGGGTTAACTAGGGGGCAATTAGGGGGCTTTATGCGGTAGTATATGGGGGTCCCTGGCGCTATAAAAAGCTGCAGCGAACCTAAATACCTACCTGCCTAACTAGCGTCACCTGTGACACTAATACAGCGATCAGAAAAACGATCGCTTATTAGGCTGGGTTCACACTGGAGCGATGCGGGAACGCCACGAATGCGCGGCGGGTTCCCGCATCGCATGCCTCCCGGCGGCAGTTCACACTGCCCTATGCGAACTGCTGGGAGTGTCAGTGAAATGTTACTGACACCCCCAGATCAGTTCGCATATCGCAGTGCGATCTGCAAACTCGGATCGCATGGTGTGAACACCCATGCGATCCGATTCTGCTGCGGGCCAAAAAAAGGGTCCCGTGCGAATTTGCGGCGGGTGCGGCGGGTGCGGCGAATGGCTGAACTCGAATCGCACAGAGATCGGATGTGATTTGCACTGCAGTGCGGTGCGAATCACATCCGTTCTCATAAACCGCTGCAATGTGAACCCAGCCTTAGTGACACTGGCGACGGGGGGTGATCACGGGGTTAAACCTTTATTGGGGGGGTTAGGGGGGTACCTTAGAACTAAAGGGGGCTAACCCTAACTGCCCTAACAGTTATTAGTCACAAATGACACCCGCCGGGTGATCAGGGGGTTAAACCTTTATTAGGTAATAAATGGCGGGTGCCCTGAAACTATAAAAAAATAACTAACCAACCAGCGTCACCTGTAACAGTTATATGGTGATCACTGGTGAAAGGGTTAACTAGGGGGCAATCAGGGGGCTTTATGCGGTAGTATATGGGGGTCCCTGGCGCTATAAAAAGCTGCGGCGAACCTAAATACCTACCTGCCTAACTAGCGTCACCTGTGACACTAATACGGCGATCAGAAAAATGATCGCTTATTAGGCTGGGTTCACACTGGAGCGATGCGGAAACGCCGCGAATCCGCGGCGGGTTCCCGCATCGCATGCCTCCCGGCGGCAGTTCACACTGCCCTATGCGAACTGCTGGGAGTGTCAGTGAAATGTTACTGACACCCCCAGATCAGTTCGCATATCGCAGTGCGATCTGCAAACTCGGATCGCATGGTGTGAACACCCATGCGATCCGATTCTGCTGCGGGCCAAAAAAAGGGTCCCGTGCGAATTTGCGGCGGGTGCGGCGGGTGCGGCGAATGGCTGAACTGGAATCGCACAGAGATCGGATGTGATTTGCACTGCAGTGCGGTGCGAATCACATTCGTTCTCATAAACCGCTGCAATGTGAACCCAGCCTTAGTGACACTGGCGACGGGGGGTGATCACGGGGTTAAACCTTTATTGGGGGGATTAGGGGGGTACATTAGAACTAAAGGGGGCTAACTCTAACTGCCCTAACAGTCATTACAGTCACAAATGACACCAATGCAAAAAAAAAAAAAAAAAAAAAAAAAATGACATTGGTGTCACTGTGACTGGGGGGCAGGGGTAATTGGGGGGGTGATCGGGGGGTAAAGGGGGGGTGTGAGTGTGCCTGGCATGTTCTACTGTGTGTGTGAGTGTTGGTGCAACTTACTGATCCGCTCTCCTCCGTGTCGGAACGAAAAATACCGACACGGAGGAGAGAATACATCACTTCCTCTCCTGTGTTTACATTACAGGAGAGGAAGTGATGTCACCGGGGATTTCTATTCGTCGGGAGCGATCGCGAGGGGGTGGCCATGAATGAATGGCCGTCCCCTCGTCCGGGATCGCTCCCGTACGAATACCGACCGCCGCAGGCACCGGGCGGGGGCCCGATCGGGCCCCCGACCCGCGGGAGGCAAGGGACGTACATGTATGTCCTTATGCCTGCCCGTGCCATTGTACCGACGTACATCGGCGTGCGGCGGTCGGCAACTGGTTAAACTGTCTATAATAATTTGAACATAAAACCACAATATTTCATTTCGCCTTACAATGTTCTATGTCTGTAAAACTTCAAATCCAACTGCGACCACAAATGCATCCTGTTTCTTGCATACTTCCGAAGAAACTTGCAAAGCATGGTGTGGGAAGCAGTTTCACTAACCTTCAGTATATATCTTTCTATTTAAGAAAGTTTCTAGTATAATAAAAGTATATATTTCTAGTATAAGCTTAAAGGGTGACTCTCCCTACCCTTACAAAATGTACAAAGATCGCTACTGAAGGCTATAGAGGACAAATAAGAAATTTGGCAACAATATCAAGTATCCAAAATTAGTTTATTCCAGTTATACTAAAAATAAGACTGACCCAGCAAATTTGCTTCACCAGAAATCAATCCTACGTGTCTCAGAAAATGGTCCCTTAAACATCCTGATATTCCCAGAAAAAATTCTCAGACATCACAACCCACATAAAAAACATATAAAAAACATAAACATAACAATAAAAAAGGGATGAGGTACCTCTATAACCACACACATGTCAAACTGCCTTCACATAAATACATATATCCAAATGCTTATAGTAAGCGATAGTTGTAATACTCTCCATGTCCTCTCAAAAATTGCTGATTTAAAAGTTGAGGGTGAAGTTTGCTTACTCAGTATAGATGTGGAATCCTTATATACCACTATACCGCATGAATGCGGTATTACAGCAGTTAAAAATATCCTGGAAAGAGATTACCCTTCACTAGGGGCACAAAATGAGTTTCTAGTTGAACTATTGCAATTTGCACTTAAAAATAAATACTTTTAATTTGTGTTCACGTATTACCAACAAATTAGGGGGACTTCTATGGGAGTAGCATGGGCCCCGGCGTACACACGTGACTGAGGTACGTAGATGATGTATTGATCATCTGGAAGGGTGACCCCACAATTATACCCAAGTTTGTGGAAGAGCTTAATATAAATGAAAACAATATACATTAAAATTTTGTGCATGACAAAAGTGCACTGTCCTTTTTTAGATCTGAAGATTAAATTAGAGGATGGTAGTGTGAGAACATGCACATATAGGAAGGAAACAGCAGCTAACACCCTGCTACAAGCAGAGAGTCCTCACCCTCCATGGCAAAAAAATGGGATCCTGATTGGGGAATTCGAATAAAACAAAATTGCTCTGACATTTCGGATCTGAAAAGAGAATCGAAGGAGTTATATGTAAGATTCCGTGAAAGGGGCTATTCCCATAATTTTGGATACTTGATATTGTTGCCAAAATTCTTATTTGTCCGCTAAAGCCTTCAGTAGCTATCTTTTGTCCCTTTCTGGACATCTCTTCTCTTAGTAGAGTCCAGAGGGGGAGAATAACCTTTTCTTTCTTCAGCAAAATGGCAGCCACCAGGAAGAAGAAACGGGAGAAATGCTGGAGACAATTTAAAGCACACACTAATTTTGGTGGCATATTTATAAATGTGGAATGTATGTTTCGTATCTGTAATATCTGAGGCTGTTCACTTCACTGGGTATAGGAGAGGGTTAACATCCGCTTTATTTGTGTTTTAAGTTGGTGTGCATGACATTCTGTCTGGTTCACACTCACAATTCAGTCTTCTGCAAAAATCAACCCTTTTCAGTCTACTTATCCAACATACTTGATTTATATCTCAGCTAGTGTTGCACTTCATTTCACACATATGCTCATACCTAGCTCAGCCCTGATGAAACAGATACCGTATATACTCGAGTATAGGCCGACCCGAGTATAAGCCGAGGCCCCCAATTTACCCCCAAAAAACTGGGAAACCTATTGACTCGTGTATAAGCCGAGGGTGAGATATGCCTGTCCATCCCTGTGTGTGTGTGTCCATCCATCCATCCATCCCTGTGTGTGTGTGTGTCCATCCATCCCTGTGTGTGTGTGTGTGTGTGTGTGTGTGTCCATCCATCCATCCATCCCTGTGTGTGTGTGTGTGTCCATCCATCCATCCATCCCTGTGTGTGTGTGTGTGTGTGTGTGTGTGGCCTTGTGTGTCCAGCCTACCTGTGTCCCGAGCCTCCGTCCGGTCCCGAGCCTCCGTCCGGTCCCGTCCCGAGCCTCCGTCCGGTCCCGTCCCGTCCCGAGACTCCGTCCGGTCCCGTCCCGTCCCGTCCCGAGACTCCGTCCGGTCCCGTCCCGTCCCGAGCCGAGCCTCCGTCCGGTCCCGTCCCAGGATCACCGCTCTTCGTCGGCGCCCATTCCCCTGTTCAAATGCCGCGCCTCCCTGTCTGTGATAGGCGGAACACAATTTCCCAGCAGTCTGTGGACACAGACAGGGAGGCGCGGCTTTTGAAAGTTAGAATGGCCGCTGTCTGTCTGCTCGACACGCTGTTCGGGCAGACAGACGGCGATGACTCGAGTATAAGCCGAGGGGGGCACTTTCAGCCTCAAAAAAGAGGCTGAAAATCTCGGCTTATACTCGAGTATATACGGTATATCTTTTGAAACCTAATTGGCTTGTTTTCATCCTAAGAATAAACCCTCCAATGTTAAAGTGGTGTGCTATTTTTTTAACTGCTCTTGTATCTCACACACGCAAGGCTTTACCCCTTGGAGTTGCATACCTAAGTAGGGTGTGCATTGTCCTTTGGATCTATAGGTCATTAGTACTCACTGTTCTCCTTATTTCTTGTCCTGTTCTGACAGAGACGGGAAGTGAGCTAAAATTTCCCCAACAAGATACAGGACAGAAATACAAATTTTAAAGAAATAGTTACTTTCCCAAGTCTCCCCCCCCCCCCCCCCCCCAAAAAAAAAAAAAAAAAAGGTTTGGTTAAAATTGAGCTTTCAGGCTTTGTTCACACTAGTGCGGGCCTGCCGTGCCGCGTGAAACACACAAAAAAAGTGCATGCACCTTTTTAAAAACGCACCCACAGGGAAACCTGCCGTTCCCGCACCCACGATCCTGCTGTGGGGGTGCCATAGTGGCTTGCTAGAACAGTGCGATTCGGGTGCGGAAATTGATGTGATATCTGCAACCAAAACACATGGCCAGCACTAGTGCGATTTGAGCCTACCGCGTTCAGGAGAGGGAGGTTGAAGCTCACCTAACCGCGGCAGTTTCCAAACTCTGCTAAAAGCCTATGGACACAGGCATTTATGGACTTGAGTTTAGGAGCTTTGGTAAAAAATAAAAAAAAAATGCCAAAAGCTCTTAAACTCAAGTTTGGGAGCTGCCTGTGTACATGAAGCTTTATAGCATTAAAACGGTTTCAGAGTTTAATAGAGGCATTGCTTTAAAGCTGACGTTTAGGGTAAACAAATATTTTGTAAATATAAGGGGCTTTCGTTTTTTTTTGCATACCTTAATTTTGGTGTTATTTCTTCCATCTGTGCAGTAACCCAGCATGAAACAAGTCCTGCACGTTACTTGTGTGCAGGAGTTTCCTAGAAAGCAGATGGGTCAGTGATGCTTTCTTCATGCAGAATGACTGATCTTGTATTCACCCCGTCCTGTAGTGCTCTGCAGCGGGTGGGTCATCTGGGTACAGCGCTGCTTTCTGCACAGGCTATGTACAGTACAGTGATGTCACCATTACTTTTACATGGTAATAACTAGAACTACAAAGGAATTTGGTGAGTGTGACCTTTAGGTAATATATTAACATGAAAGTTTCTGTGCCCGGAGTTTAGCCTTAAAAATACCTCCAGTGAAAGTGGTCCATTTTCTGAAATATTATCTGTCTTTAGCTACAGTCTGTTTATTTGAACCATCTGGTCCTTCTCAGATTTATGTTTCCACAGTATGTGGTACGTCAGAGAAGCTTTCACTTTGACATACATTTGGATAGTTTTATCCCCCCCCCCCCCCCCCCCCCCCCCCCCAGGTATGTGAATCTGAAAGGGAAATTATATCAAACCCTTTATCCTAGAAATGCAAATACAGATAATTGCAACGGAGAACTGTATTATTCTAATCTAATTGCAGTTTGAGTTGTGACGTCTATTTCTCAATGTGTTCATCCAAACTTTACACATTTTTCTCATAGGATTCAGTTAAAAGAATTTATGAATGTTGGGTTAAGATTGTGGGAATCTTGGATAAAGACATGGATAAATAGACCGCATAGATCAGGGGTGTCAAACTCAATTTCATTGCAGGCCACATCAGCATTATGGTTGCTCCCAAAGGGTCGGTTCGTATCTGCCATGATATTCTGTCTGAGCAGCCTCCAGTAAAGTTTCTTGTGGATGACACCTGTGGCGTGCGACCCTCCTTTTCAACAGGCATAGAATTGCATTATTCTCATTATAAGCAGATGTCCAGAGCAACCCACCTATACCTATACATTGTGTTGCTGCCATGAAAAAGCTAGAAGGCAGAAAATGCTGGGTCTGGAGGAGGACCAGAGCAGGGCTGGAGTCAGATGCCAAAGTCTGCCGAATGCTGAGACCAGGGGAGGCGGAGGCGACTGGGTGCTGTGGCTGCACAGAGATGCAGGATCTGTAGGAGGAGTTCTGTACTCCTCTCTGCTGTTGGCTGCTAAGATTGGTAAAGCAGGGACAAGTTTTTACACGGCTGCATGGAGAAGCACAGGATCTGGCGGGGGCATTTTGTATTCTCTGCTGCTGACACAAGATATAGGGGGAGACGAGGGGGGAGGGGGTGCCGTAGCTGCAGGAAAGTTGCGAGGCTTTGTGTTTGGAACATGTGCCATAGATGGTTGTTTGCCTTTAGATACTTGTGTACTGCCCCAGTTTGCATGGTTGTATGGTGCAGCTTTGGAAAGTTGTGATGTCATCTCTTTTCTTTGTTTGACATAAACATCTGAAAAATATACATTATCTTTAAAGTGTTACTAAACCCACAACCGTAAAATCAGTCTGTATATGGAGTAAATACTCACTGTAGAACCTAAGGAGTTAATCATCCGCATTGTGTTAAAAAAAGGCTGTTTGAGCCTGTCTTCTCTGATCCTCCCCTTCTACTTTCCCCAATCCATCTGATGGAACAGAGCCTTGGAGACTCTCCGAACATACACAGTTTGGTGTGTATTGCTTTTTTTTTTTTTTGGGGGGGGGGTGCATGTGATCAGCACAGGGCCAATTAGCACTGTCCAGACAAAGTCAAGGGTCCTGCAGCCTCATAGGGCAGTCAGGGCAGAATGAAAACTCCTACAAGCTTTAACCAGTGCTTGGCTGGATGCTGAAGTCACAAGACTGCTATATGCTGCTGATTAAAAAAGTTATTTAGTCATTTATATTTACTAAAATAATTGCATTTCCATGTCCTGTGTACTGTGGGAGACCAAATATAGTGAATGCAGGGTCCTGGGTTTAATAACACTTTAAGAATAATATGCACAGCAACACAGTTGCCGGTTTTATAGTTTGTTCAGTGTGTTCCGTTTCACACAAGGCAGTTCCACTGGACAGACTCTGTTAGCTCAGCAGGGATCACTACGTTGATCCTTGCTGCGCCGGCGGATGACAGGTCCGTCTCTGCTCACTGGGCAGGGTGGTCCTGTCAGAGCCCCGCAGTTCTCTATGGGGAGATCGGATGAAAACGGATAGCCTATTTGTTTTCATCCGATCCGCTGGCAGGATGGCAAATGTATCGCCATCCGTCTGTTTTGAATGTATCTTGTCGGATCGGATGGCAGGTGGGTGTCAGCAGATACGTCTCCGCTGACATTCGCCTGCCCATAGAAGTCAATGGGTGGCTCGCTTGAATACACCTGAAAAATGGACAGGCTGATTTGAGCGGGCCATTTGTGTCAACAGAGCCTAAAAGTGTGAGCTTGAGTTTGGATCCTGTTTGCAGTGTATCTAAATTTGCTAATATCTTTAACCGCTTGGCGACCGCCTCTTGCCGATATACATCAGCAGAAGGGTTCATACAGGCAAACTAACGTGCCTGTACGTTGCCCTTTAAGAGGCGGCCCACCGCAAGCTCCGCGAGTCGGGTCGTGGGTCCCGCGGACTCTGTCTGCGGGGATACCTGCGATCATCTCACGGAGAGGAAGAACGGGGAGATGCTAATATAAACAAGGATCTCCCCATTCTTCCTAGTGACAGTGTCACTGATCTCTGCTCCCTGTGATCGGGAGCAGAGATCAGTGACGTGTCACGTAGCCGCCCCCCCCCCCCCCCCACAGTTGGAATCACTCCCCAGGACACACTTAACCCCTTAACTGTCCCCTAGTGGTTAACCCCTTCACTGCCAGTGTCATTTACAAAGGAATCACTGCATTTGTATAGAACTGATTGCTTTATAAAGGACAATGGTCCCAAAAATGTGTCAAAATTTCCCATGTGTCCGCCATAATGTCGCAGTCACGATAAAAATTCGCTGATTGGCGCCATTACTAGTAAAAAAAAAAATGTAAAAAATTATCAATAAAAATGCCACAAAACTATTCCCCATTTTGTAAATGCTGTAACTTTTGCACAAACCAATCAGTAAACGCTTATTGCAATTTTTTTTTACCAAAAATATGTAGAAGAATACGTATCGACATAAACTGAGGAAAGAACGTGTTTTTTCTATATTTTTGGGGCATATTTATTATAGCAAAATGTAAAAAAAGTTTTTTGTTTTTTTCAAAATGTAAGAAAAACCGCAGAAGTGATCAAATACCATCAAAAGAAAGCTCTATTTGTGGGGGAAAAAAAGGATGTCAATTTTGTTTGGGAGCCATGTCGCACGACCGCGCAATTGTCAGTTAAAGCGATGCAGTGCCGAATGGCAAAAAGTGCTCTGGTCTTTGGCCAGCAAAATGGTCCAGGGCTTAAGTGGTTACCACTACCCTCCCCTCAGACTGACAATGCTGCTGTCTGCTGTGCCTCTTGTGCTCCTTCCTCCATAGTGGTCTCTAATACAGGAGGTGTGTTACTGGCTGGATCACCAGGTGAAAACAGAGGGGGGGGGGGGGGGAGAAGCCAAAAATAAATGCAGCCACCACATCTTTTGATTGATAAGATGCAACATAATACATTTTTGGTTTTGGGTTTAATACCACTTTACAATTTAAAACATTATTTATACACAAGCCTTATTGTCAAGGGAAGCTACAAATACTTGTACAGTGGCGTTACACAAGGTAGAGCGTCCTGTCAAAATTGCAAATGTCAGCCCAGATTTTCAGGTCCTCTTCTCAGCAAGGGACCCTGGTGATGTTCACCTGTCCTGAACACAACATGTTTGCTCTGATGTCACGTGTTCTCCACAGTCATATGTGATAGTTAATCCCATTAACATGGAGGTATCTGAGAGGTGGTGTGTATCGTTTCTGAAATGGGTCTTGTTCTCCAACTATGGCAATTCTCAGAGCCGATTTTGTGATGGTGACAATAGTGGTCAATAGTAACACAACATGTATTATGGAGACAGTGACGGAAGCCACCGTCTCTTTTAATACAGTCCAGATGTCCCAAACTTTGGAGAACGTGGTAAGACATCCTCTAGACTTGTATGTGTATTTATAAAGTGGTACCATTTTGTTAACTATGGCTTTTCAGAAATCGGATGTAAGGGCCTGCGGGGATTTCCAGTGTAGCAGAATACACTTGTGAGCATAGAATAATAGAAAGCCCAACCGAGTACTCATAGCTCTGGAATGTGGCCAGCAAATGAACAAGACCCAGTATTCAAACATCAATGGATAAGGGCGCAGAGAAAGTCATGACCCAACAAATGCACTTAAAGTGTAAGTACACCTTTACAGAAAAATCTGTAAGGTGAACTCGCATAGAACCCCCTCCGCACCCCCCACCCAAGCCTGCTGACCTGGGCCGGGCAATCTCCCATTTTCGGAGTATTCAAATTTTTCAGCGCCTTCAAATGGGTGGCACCGACCAATCAGCAGCCACATAGCCCATCCTGTCACCTGGAAAGAAGACGCATGGATGCCGAGGGGATTTCTAAGCCTTGGACTCCTGACGTGGACATACCAGGGCTCAGAACGGGAGCTTGCCATGGTCCAGGTCGGCAGGACACGGGGGGGGGGGGGGGGGTGAGGAACAGGTCCTGTGTAAATTCACCTTACAGATTTTTTCTGTAAAGGTGAACTTACCCTTTAGGCTGGATTCACACCTACGCAGTTTTAGTGCTTTTTGCAGTTTTGCACTACAGTCCATTTACCATGCTTTCCTATGGAACACGTTCTGTAGTGCAAAAAGCACTAAAAATGCATAGATGTGAATCCAGCCTTAGAAGATATCTGTCCAAAAGAGCCTAATAGCAGGGCATTCCCAAAACTGGTGTATAAATGTAGCAGGATCTTCCAGACAACGCCAACGAGATGGGTGTGCTTTCCATGCATTTTTGATGCAGAGAAAAACACACTGCACTGCATGTGGTGTGAACTGACCATACATTCCGGAACAAGAAGCACCAGGGATCATTTTAATAAAAGATACAGATTTAGGGTAGGTTCACTCAGCAAGTGGGTGATGTCTTTCATTTTTACAATGCAAGGTACTGTTCCCCCACCCCCTTTTGTTTTTTTCCTCTCTAAACTTTAACGTAATGTCACAAAGTGACATTCCATTAATTTCTATGCAAGGCAGTACAGCCCGCTCTGTCCTGCAGCTGACAGCTGCAAGAAAATGCAAACACGGTGCACATAAAACTATTGTTTTTATGTGTGTGTTTGCAGAGAGCTGTGTCTTATGCAGAAAAATGCAGCTGTCCAGTGAAGTATAAACCAGCCCTTAAAAAGGATAAAAATTGGCCTTTGAAATGGCATTAACACCCTAAAAATGATAGGAGATTTCAGAAATTGGGGCTACATGTGCTTTTACTGAAAATATCATTGAACGTGTCTGTGTCTGTGTACGTGTGTATACGTCAAAGACATTGGGCTACATTCTCTGCACATGATTGTTCAGGTGATGCAGAATCTGGCTTTCTGCAATTCAGCTTACTGCAGCAATATGCAGTAGGCTCATGTCCCGCTAGTGATTTTATTGCAGCAATTTTCACCAGCTACGAAACGTCTCTCTAGTATTTTTGTTGCCAAGTAAAAAGTGATCTACTGTCAATGAAAGGTCTGTGTAGCAGGAATTCTAGGTGGGTTGTAGCTCAGTTGGTGAGCTTTATTTTATTTTGAGCTATAGAATAACCAGCTTTAGTAGTTAATCATTTTATCCAATGCAGCTGCCGATGACCATGGCGCACCAAAGATTTATAGCTGCGCCTAGTTAAGCATTGTAGCCATCTATATGTGAAGCTCGGTGTCCAGAGAAAATAACAAGAGAGATCTGTAGCTGCTGCAAAGTTGCTGGTGGGACAGTGACTTCAATTTCCTATTCAGAAAGGCCGGGAAAACAATTTCTTGTTTGTGTTTATTTTCTTCCTTTTCAGTCTGGCATATGGTCAAGTTGAGTGTTTAACCTGTGACAACCCCTTCATCATTTGGTACATAATGCCAGCAATAATCCTATACAGCATGGCAGAGGTCAGATACACAGCAGTTGCCAAGAACAGTGTCTATTTATGTACACATCCCTGCATTGGATATAGTCAGGGCAGCTGTTTATAATCTCTGGTGTTATATATAGGGCATCCTGGTACCCAAAGGGGGAATATTTAGGAAACCAGCACTTGTGTTTATAGCCACAGGACAGGAATACACAGCGTCTGGCACTGTGTGGGTAATATCGTTGTCGGTGTGTATGTTGAGGAGATATTATCAAAGCATTATTTATCTGCTCTATAGAACTGATGTATACATTAGATAAGAATAGATGTGCTTCTGTTCAACCGCATTGCACTCTGAGTGAACAGCATAGATCACGTACCGAAGAATATCAGTAACCCATACAATATGGGAACAGAGAAGGTCCCATAAATCAAAGAGATGAATGAGTAAAAAGCTACTATCAAGTGGCCCCAAAAAGTCCAACAAAGATCACTCGATGAAGGTCCAGAAATTAAATAATGACATAGATAACATTTATATACAGTTAAAACCTTTTGAAAAATTTGAGGGCTACTCCAACTAAGAACATCAAGATAAATTTAGATCAATTGGCTAGAGAAACCTTGCCCATGAAGGAGCGTAAGTTTTGGAGGGACAGAGTTGCCTTCCAGGAAGGGAAGGCATACCGCTGGTATGGTAGAAATACCCGCTCACATCCCAAAACGAATTATAGGTGCAAAGGCAGAAAGAGGGTCCAACACTTCAGTTGACTCTTCTGTTTCTTCTGCCTCACAGTGCACCTTTGGAAACAAGAAAAAATCATAGAAAAACAAGTGGAAATCAGCAACTTCTAAAAAAAAAAAAAAAAAAAAAAAAAAAAAAGCATGTTGGAGGTTCCTTTTAAATGCACAGTCTTTGAATCATCCACCTACGGGACCTATAAGTACACAGGTAATTGATGCTCATGGTGTCCCCTCTGGGCATTCTGTTTCTTGTTCATCTTCTTTACATACCATAGAGACTGACTCTGAAGACGTCGCCAACCCTATAACTGTTGGCAACCTCTCCCAGAGACAGAATCGGGATAAAATTCTTTCATGGCTATGCTCCCATCCTGCCAAGGAAAATGTACTTAACATCATCAACCTCTCTGACTATATTCTATCCAGTGATAAAATGTCTGTTTTTTTCTAAGGGCCTTAGTTTTTGTCCTGAATTAGATGTAGATAGGTTCAAAATCACAAAAGATCTACAGCTTTTTGCCAGAAAGCTCTTGCTAAAGAGCATGTATAACAAAGATATTCCATCCATTAAAGAAAAAACATTAAATGAAATTGACCTAGATAACCTTATTGAACTGGTTGACGAACAGGATTGACAGAATCGACTTGGAAACACTTCTTGAGAAAAACATTACTACCAAAGGGGATAAAAAACTAAAAATTCAGTCTAATTTTAAAAATAAATCTGATAAATTTCCACTTGGCTCTAATGTTAATCTATGGGCTTTCTTGGTTATACTACTATACTATTACTACTAGAGATAATAACAAACTTAATATTTACCCTAATATGCCTAATAATATATCTCTGGGAGAAAAGGGGGCCATAACAACCTCGATCAACCAAGCCCATCTTACAATAAAGCCAGCTGACCAGGGGGGGTAATATCGTTATCATGACCGATGTGCAATACAAAAATATGTGTTTGAGCAATAAACTATGGTATAGACGAATCTCGAGATCCCTCATTGACAAATACGATATAGAATTTTAAACACTGGTGGATAATGCCTACCTTAACAATTAAACAGATTTGGGATTTTGTACGTACCCCCCATCCCAAAATACCAACCTTTTACAGTTTACCTAAGATCCACAAAAATAAAATCAACCCTCCGGGGTGACCAATAGTCTTTGGCTGTGGAGTCATGACGGAGAATTTAAGTAAATTTATTGACGAACAGATTAGACCCTATGTAACCAATTTACCTTCTTACATAAAAGATACATTGCATCTCCTCCAAAATTTGGAGGACATGGTAATACCTCCTGATGCCCTGCTTGTGGCAGTTGATGTTGAAGCTTTATATAGTTTTATCCCCCACCAGCAGGACATTAGTGTTATTAGTCATGCTATCTCACAGTTGCACAAAGACAACCATCCCTTTTAACGAGTTCATACTCTCAGCTTTAAAATACACATTAGTCCATAATTTATTTTCTTTTGATGGTTCCCACTACCTCCTGGTACAAGGCGTAGCCTTAAGTACCTGCTGTGTCCCCTCCTACGCCAACTTGTACCTGGGGGAGTTGGAACAGGCCTTTTTGATGGGTTACAATTTATCCCTTTTAACAGAGAAGATACTAAGTTGGTATCGCTATATAGATGATATTTTGATTATTTGTGGGGATCACTTGACTTTCCCAACCAGTGCATCACAGCTATGAATCAAAATTCATGTAACCTAAATTTTACCATGACATACAGCACCTTGGATATCAACTTTTTAGATGTAACTATTTCTAAACAAGATGGCAAACTGGCTAGATCCCTGTATCGCAAAGATACAGTGAGCAACACGATACTTCACGCCAGTAGTGCTCATCCGTCACCTTTTAATAAAATCTATTCCCTACAGTCAGTATTTGCGAATTCGCTGCAGTTGTTCAGAGGTGGGAAAATTTCACGAGGAGGCAAACAAATTGAGAGATTACTATTGAGAGGATACTCTCCCGCATGTCTTAAAAAGGCATTTAAAGGGGCCATTTTGAAATCTAGACAAGATCTGATATTCAATAAAAAAACTAAAACACATGGCATGGAGAAACCTAACAATCTTAGCATTATTACATGTTACACCAAACAACATAAGAAAATTAAGGCCATTGTATCCAAACATTGGCATCTCTTATGCATTGACCCAGTGCTGAGCCAGTTTGTCCCCACTAGTCCTTCCATTACATACCGCAGAACAAAATCTCTAAAAGATGTACTCATACAAAGTGAGTTCATGGGAGAATTTTGTGATGATCCATGTAAGCGTCCGGGCACCTTTCGATGTGGATGCAGCCATTGCCAATATATGTATATAATGTATGTGTGTGTATATATATGTGTGTGTGTGTATGTATATATATATATATATATATATATTATATATTTTGTTTGTATTAATGCCTATTTAATGACATATACTTTGATAATAGACATGTGGCTCGGTATGTTAAAAACCCTGAAGAAGGGCATCCAGCTGGAACGTTGGATCCATAAAGCCTACATGTGTCTGCATATGTATCGTAATCCATACAAATGTTTATGCATTCTTTTGTCTTTGATGACTTAATGTCTTTTATTAAATATACCATTTTGTAATAAAATTCTGTTTTATATGATATAAGTATTGTTTTTGGTCACTCAAAAAGTCCCATCTACCAAGGGTTTTCCGTTTTTTCCAATATGGCACCTCATGGCAAAAACTCTGAGGATCTGAAAAAAAGTATTGTTGTAAAAAAAATTTCATTAAAGTTTTGTAGTCAAATTTTTTCTTTTACTTTTTATATATTTTTACTATTTTTTCTAATAGATACCTAATATGTTTTAAGAAGTAATTTTTTTTGGCATGTAATATGAAACCATTGTATATTCAGGAAGTGACACCAATACGGTGGAGGATGTCCTATTCAGTTTGTTATTGAAGCCACTACACCCTAATAGGTGAAGCTGGCAGTACATTGGCTGATGGGTGAGGGAGGTACCCGCCCTTGTGTATTAAATTGATGAATATGTAACTGGAAATTGATGTCCTTGATGAGGCCCTGTGGGAGGGGCTAAACACGCTGACATATTTCCGGTTCTGAGACCTTTGGCGTCACTTCCGCTCTCCATGGAACATGCGCTGACGTGTGGTGAACCAGGAAGAGCCTCGTTTTACTATATGCTCGATTTCACTGCAATTCTGTAATTGGATTCTTTTTATTGAGCGGATTAAAAATGTTTACAGTACTTCACTACTGGTGTGCTTTCTTTCCATTTGAGAATTGCTGCAAATTGAGCAGTTAAGAAGATCTGAACAGGAATACTATGAGGTTTTATATAACCCACACCAGTTGTATGCCTGTCTGACCCCTAGACTAAAAGCTGCATTTCTTTTTGTGATTGGGGCCACAAGAGAGGAGTGTGACACATGGCACATCGTGTTTTCTGAAGCACTTCAGCACTTTTTTGCACTTTTAAGATTTTCATATTATATTTATTGGACTGTTTTTATTGGTATTCACAACTCTTAATTGCAGGCGCTATTTTTATGTACCTATAAGAAGATTGCCAAGACCTTGAATCTGAGCTGCCACATGGTGGCCAGAACTCAGAACAGGCCTCGTCATGGTTGCCTAAAGGAGTTGAGTGCACGTGCTCAGCATCATATCCAGAGGTTGTCTTTGGGAAATAGACATGTGAGTGCTGCCAGCATTGCTGCAGAGGTTGAAAGGGTGGGGGGTCAGGCTGTCAGTGCTCAGACCATACACCACACACTGCATCAAATTGGTCTACATGGCTGTCATCCCAGAAGGAAGCCTCTTCTAGAGACGATGCACAAGAAAGCCCACAAACAGTTTGCTGAAGACAAGCACACTAAAGACATGGATTGCCGGAACCATATCCTGTGGTCTGATGAGACCAAGATAAACTTATTTGGCGGTGTCAAGCGTGTGTGGAGGCAACCAGGTGAGGCGTAGAAAGACAAATGTGTCTTGCCTACAGTCAAGCACGGTGAAGGGAGTGTCGTGGTCTGGGGCTGCACAAGTGCTGCTGGGACTGGGGAGCTACAGTTCATTGAGGGAACCATGAATGCCAAAATGTACTGTGACATACTGAAGTCGAGCATGATCCTCTCTCTTCGGACACTGGGCCGCAGGGCAGTATTTCAACATAACAATCCCAAACACACCTCCAAAGCGACCACTGCCTTGCTTAAGAAGCTCAGGGTAAAGGCGATGGACTGACGAAGCATGTCTCCAGACCTAAACCCTATTAAGCATCTGTGGGGCAATCTCAAAAGGAAGGTGGAGGAGCGCAAGGTTTCCAACACCCACCAGCCCTGTGATGTTGTCATGGAGGATTGAAAGAGGACTCCAGTGGCAATCTGTAAAGCTCTGGTTAACTCCATGCCCAAGAGAGTTAATGCAGTGCTGGAAAATATTGGTGGCCACACAAAATATAGACACTTTGGGCCCAATTTGGACATTTTTACTTATGGGTGTGCTCAATTTTGTTGCCAGTGGTTTAAATATTAATGGCTGTGTTAAGTTATTTTGAGGGGACAGCAAATTTACACTGTTATACAAGCTGTACACTCACTAATTTTATATTGTAGCAAAGTGTCATTTCTTCAGTGTGGTCACATGAAAAGATATAATACAATTATTGCCAAAAATGTGAGGGGTGTACTCACTTTTGTGAGATACTGTGTGTGTGTGATTGATTGTTTAGACACAAATTAATGGTTTTACATGTAGATGAAATGTGACTGATATTGATTTCTGTTTTTAGAATTTTTTTATTTTTATTTTTTTTACTGTTTATCTGAACCTATATGAGATGCAGTGAATAGGGCGAGAGCCGTGTGTGACAAACTGGGACAAGACCCGATCTCTACGGAGGTTGCTAGGTGTATGAGATCCAGTGCAGCGATCCATCCCGTGGCCGATTTTCCATGCAAGCATCTGTGCAAGTACAAGGCCTTGGCTGGGTTATAGCCACATGCCTGGTTTGCTTGCCTTCTGGTAAGCAAGTTTTTCTTAAGGTGGCGGTGCACTTGTATGATGTGAATTACTGTGTGGTGTTAGCTCGAGAGGGATCTTCATCTATTATCCTCATCATACAGATAGTAATTATTCTGATTAATTAAGGACTTTCCATATATCAATTTGGGCTATATAGCGCGGCTTTTCTAATTTCTATATATGAGATAGGAGATCCTATATTTTCCTATCTCAGAAGACTACCACGCCCAAGGTAATCACAGTATAAGAGCACTCACCTGGAACATCATGATCCCTCCTTCCCTATTACTGGAACCTGCAGCAAGTGTATGCCAGCAAAATCCTGACACACTTAGTTTAGGCTATAGTATCTTAAAGTAATATTAAAAGTAATTTTCTTAATTAAAATAAAAAAACAATGTTGTGTAACGATATTGCACAATGCATTCCCTTACCTCCTCTTCTGGAAGTCCCCCACCAGCATTGTTTGCTTTTCTATGCTACGGGTGCCGCCTTAGGAAGCTGTGTGCTATGGGGGTACCCGTGTGTGCACACTCCAGAGCTGCGTCCATGGACACATCACCGATAAGCCATGCCAATGCTCCCTTATCACAAGACTTTGACAGCCTATGGCTCCCACTGGCCTTAGTGTCTCATGTGAGATTAGGAAGAGAGGAGCCAGGTCAAATGTTTAGGGATGGGATGGTGGGAATCCGTTAATGCAGTTAGTGGGATGTTTTTTCCTTAATGCATTGACTGACTTTAGAACCACTTTAAGTGCTGTGAAGCTGTAAGTCGGAGCAGTAAAGTGCTCTACACCTTACAGTCATTGAATTCTAAGATCTGAGCAGTGAGGGTTGGCACTCTTCAAACTGTATACCCATCACCTCCCAATAAGTGGCTCATTATATTATGGAAGCAGAGATACAGTGAGGGGAAAAAAGTATTTGATCCCTGCTGATTTTTGTACCTATTGCCCACTGACAAAGAAATGATCAGTCTATAATTTTAATGGTAGGTTTTTTAACAGTGAGAGACAGAATAACAAAAATATCCAGGAAACCGTTCTAAATTGATTTGCATTTTAATGAGTGAAATAAGTATTTGGTCCCCTATCAATCAGCAAGATTTGTGGCTCCCAGGTGTCTTCTATACAGGTAACGAGCTGAGATTAGGCGCACGCTCTTAAAGGGAGTGCTCTTAATCTCAGCTTGTTACCCGTATAAAAGACACCTGTCCACAGAAGCAATCAATCAGATTCCAAACTCTTTTCCATGGCCAAGACCAAAGCGTTTCCCAAGGATGTCGGGGACAAGATTGTAGACCTACACAAGGCTGGAATGGGCTACAAGACCATCACCAACCATCTTGGTGAAAGGGTGACAACAGTTGGTGCTATTATTTGAAAATGGAAGAAACACAAAAAAAAACTGTCAATCTCCTTCGGTCTGGGGCTTAATGCAAGATCTCACCTTGTGGAGTTTCAATGACCATGAAAACAGTGAGGAATCAGCCCAGAACTACACAGAAGAATCTTGTCAATGATCTTAAGGCAGCTGGTACCATAGTCACTAAAAAAAACAATTGATAACACACTAGGTCCCCTGCTCAAGAAAGCACATGTACAAGCCCGTCTGAAGTTTGCTAACAAACATCTGAATGATTCAGAGGAGAACTAGGTGAAAGTGTTGTGGTCAGATGAGATCAAAATTGAGTTCTTTTTACGCTTGGGGTAACATTGCAGAGCCGCCAGCGGAGCCCCTTACCGTCTCCTGGCGATCCAGCGACGTCCTCCACTGAGATCACCGGCATCTGACTTCTTGGTTCTGTTCCCTGCGAGCAGCAGCGGTGTATGGGAGTGGAACTGGGCGGGAAATTTAAAAAGTGAAACACATAAACACACATAAAAAGAGGTGATACGTTGTAATCTGATAGGATTACACTGTATCATCTCAGATCTCACACTTGATCACTGTACAGTGCCCCTTCACTCCCTTTTTACTGTAAATTGTGGCCATAAAATGTTTCTAACATGGCATCAAAAAAGTGGCACTTCATTAAAAAAAGAACTTTTGGACCAGTTGAGTGACAGCGACACGGAGTTGCTCGCAGAACTGAGCGATAGTGAGTTGTGGGGAGATTTGTTGTCTGACACTGATCTGGCAAGTGACAATGGTGATGATCCTGCACCTGACCTCAGTGATGTGCGTACTTGGTGCCCTATTGAGTGCGATACAGATCAGGTAGTGCCCCCAAGATTCCCCTTCACTGGATCACCTGGGATGAAGGTAGATGTTGAGCGTGACAATCCTCTGGCATACCTGCAATTATTCCTCACTGAGGAGGTAATTGAATAAATTGTCACAGAGACAAATCGCTGCATGCCAGGTTTTCCAGAAGCAGTAAGTGGGAACTGGTGACCAAAGAGGACATCTGGCAGTTTCTGGGACTCATCATTCTTCAGGGGGTGGTGGGGAAACCGCTCCAGAAATGTTACTGGCCACTCCGCTTTTTGGGACTGTGATGTCAGAATGCCGGTTTTCCCTCATCATGAAGTATTTCCACTTCACAAACAATGAAGAGTTTGAGGCCACGCATCCTGCGCCAAAACTAAAAAAAAAAAAATCTGGGAGGTATGCCAAATTATTGTGACCAATTTCCAGCGGACCTACGTGCCAGAAAGGGACGCCATGGTCCACAGAAAAAGTGGGAAAGATGTGCTGAAGCCGCAAGTCGTGATAGACTATAACAGTGATGGCGAACCTTGGCACCCCAGATGTTTTGGAACTACATTTCCCATGATGCTCATGCACTCTACAGTGTGATTGAGTATCATGGGAAATGTAGTTCCAAAACATCTGGGGTGCCAAGGTTCGCCATCACTGGACTATAATAACACTATGGGAGGTGTTGATAGAGCCGATTAGGCAATGACATTTTATCCGGCTATGCGCAAACAGCAAAAAAAAAAATATAAAAAGATTTTCAGGTATCTTCAATGCATATATCCTGTACAGAGCAAAGAGTGACAAGCCTCTTGTTCGTTCTGATTTTATCTGGAAGGTGGCTGAGCAGATTTTTGTCAAACACCAGATGCCATCAGTAGCTGTGAACAGACCTGGATGACGTGCCTGACTGGTCGTCACTTTATGGGCTACATACCGCCAACTGCAA
Organism: Lithobates pipiens; assembly: GCF_037356315.1. Lineage (NCBI taxonomy): Eukaryota > Metazoa > Chordata > Amphibia > Anura > Ranidae > Lithobates > Lithobates pipiens. Next base: position 168,887,546 of record NW_027507788.1, read on the forward strand.
AAAAGGCACCAACTACCATGATGTGCGTTTCCATGCAAACAATTGTACTGCTTTTGGTACAAAATTCCTGACCTAATCATACCGTAAAGTGGATGTAAACCCTCACATCTACCCAGTGAAGTGAACAGCCTCAGATGATACACAGGGATGAAACAAATCTCCCTACATAAGTTTTGCATGTATATCTGCTGTCTTCATCTTTATATATTCTTTAGAAAGTGCAGATGGTGTTACAGATTTTCTCTTCCTGTTCAGCACTGAGTGAAGTCTGGGCATACAGCCAAGACAGCTGATTGGAGCGAAAAGCACACAACCCCACTCCACATAGGCAGAGGCAGGCAGGGACTTGCAGAGTTATTTTGTGAAAAGTTCACATAACAACAGAGCAGGAGAAAGCCACAGAACTTAGTGCTTTGATGGGGAAGAAAACACTGCAGATATGTGCCCGGCTCAAACTTCATGAATCGGGTTTACACCCACTTTAAAGAGGAACTGCAAATGCTTACATCATTTGTAATAAAAAAACATCTTTGCCATTCTGAAGCTTCCCTCCAACCACTTTGCATATTATCGTATATATACTGTGATTCTGTACTTGCCAAATATGCTGCAGAAATCTCCCTCCACTGAGTCTGGCTGCAATAATTTTAACTAAAGCTAAAGCTGCTGCCTGTTCTTCATGGATTTACACCGAGGCACACCTCCAGCTCTGCCGCTCTCATTGGCCCTCTTATAACTCATGCCCCCTCCCCTCCTGGCAAACTCTCACAAGAGTGAGAGATAGAGCTGTGCATGATGTCATAAGCCTAGGCTTTTTACAAGACAAGAAACAGGAAATGGGTTGTATAAGGTATTTACTGGCAGAAAAAAAAAGTTTTGCTATCCAAAGTTAAAACAAAGGCAGAAGATTTAATAGATGGAAAGATGAAAAAAATTACTGAAGTTCTGCTTTAATGACTTGGAGAGGATCTGCAAAGAGGAGTGGGACAAAATCCCTCCTGAGATGTGTGCAAACCTGGTCGCCAACTACAAAAAATGTCTGACCTCTGATTGCCAACAAGGGTTAACTTTTTTGAAATGTTTTTCTGGATATTTTTGTTCTGTCTTTCGCTGTTAAAATAAAACTACCATTAAAATTATAGACTGATCATTTCTTTGTCAGTGGGCAAATGTACAAAATCAGCAGGGGATCAAATATTTTTTCCCCTCTCACTGTGAAATCAACAGGAGTCATGGGAAGAGAGACTCCCCATCCCCTGTATGTATTTCAAAACCTCAGTAATAGAATCAATATTTAAAATGACCACATATGGTGGGATTGTCCTTTAATCCAACCATATTGGAAGGAAGTCCATAAGCTCATCACTAAAATCACAACCTATACCCCAGACTACACGCCAGCTCAATACCTCCTGCATCATACATCTATTCCGCAATCGACTTATAAAAGATCCCTCACATTACATCTTATAAATGCAGCAAAGCTTTGCGTCCCCGTTCATTGGCGTTCTTCCTCTCCCCCCACTATTTCTGAATGGCTCCGCAGAATAGAGAAAATAGCTGAGGGCTTGATCTCTCAAGCGAAAGATATGCCGCGTACACACGAGCGGACTGTATGGCGTACTTAGTCCGTCATACAATCCGACGGACAGTCCGTCATACTTTCGACTGAACGGACTTGACCACACACGGATACCCAAACAGTCCGTCGAAAGCTTGCGTGATGACGTGTACAGCACGTACGACGGGACTAAAAATAGGAAGTCCAATACACAGCAAAGCACCCTTCCGCCGTGTAAATCCTTTCTGGGCATGCGCCATTCTTAGTCCGTCGAACTAGCCTACTGACGAGCGGATTGTCCGCTGAAACCAAAGTACGATGGACAGAATTTAGAAAAATCCGAAATACTTAGTACGCCAGACTGCACGCTGAAAAAGTCCGCTGAAGCTTCGACGGAACAAGTACACCATACAGTCCGCACGTGTGTACGCGGCAATACTCATACTAAATTTTATAAAACGTGGTCATTTTGGTCACATTTTAAGTGCTCGACTACATATAACACCCTAATATCTGTCCCTGTTTAGCTTGACCTGGGGACCCCAACATAATATAATAGAATAAATGACATTTCACTGCTTTTATATAGCAGCTTGTACTAAATTCTGGATACTAATCCCTTATAAGGTAGACAATCATGTTGGTTGTAGCTCAGATTAAAGCCATACAGACCACTACCTTATATATAGTCTGATGTTAGGACTCAAATTATTTTCGCGCACAGTTTGATCCCATTAGGGGTGCGTGAGATAATATGGAATTTACAGATTCATTGTTACTCTAGTTTGTTACACCTTTTTTTGGTTTCTTATGAGATGTAGGTATGCGACTAATATGACTCCATATATACGCATGTGTTGTTTAAATCAATTTTATCCAGCTTGGAGTAATTTCATCTATATGATAGATATTTACAAGTGTTTTGTTTTTGTTTAATTTTTTTTTTTTTATTGATCTATGCATTTCTATCTTATGCCAAATATCAATTCATATTGTTGCTTTATTTTAAAATTCTGTATTTCATAATTACAATGATATTCAGATTTATGTTTTACTATGTGTATGTAACATGCAATCTTTGTTTTATAAATAATAATCAATAAAAACATTGAAACACAATATTTAAAATGAATGTATTATTATTTTACAATCCCAATTGTAAAACTGATATGCAGATGTAGCCCCATCACCTAAGACCTCACATATTTCACATAAAAAGAATCTATCTGAATAAGGCCTAACTAAAAACTCTGAGATAAAAATAACCTAATGTCACCTTGTGTGTGATGTCTGATTTTTATTTTTATTTTATTTTTTTACAGGGGAAAGCTACTTAGAGGCATTTGTTCAATTCTGATGACAGAAAGCGTCCCGTTACTGTACATCACCAAAGCCGAGAAATTGTGTTTAAATATACACCTCTTTAAATGGTAAACTATGACCAGTTCTGTGTACTTGAGGGATTTTACAGACAAAAGGACAAATGTTGAGCCTATTTATCAAGATGATTTTAGTGTAGGTCATAGAATAAAAACAAACACCTGATTGGTTGCTGTTGGACGCATTTCCTTCACTTCGTCAAGTTGGCTGTGTGCATGTTCCATGACCTAACACAGGTTTACAAATCATAGCTCTGTGCAGTGTCAGACTGAAAATACTTTCCAGTTAGATATCCAGAATGCTGTATAAGAAGTGGAAATTTGATCAAGATGAAGAGTTGGAGCATCTTAAGAGATAGCTGAATCCAGTATCAGTGATGAGCACCCTCTGGTGGCATGTCACTGGCACTTCACAGTGGGTAGTAAGGACTTTACAGTAGGATGTACATTGTACAGGGTTCTCAGTGACCTCTATGCACGGTTGGGTATGGCTAGTATTTCATACTTTAGAGTTGCTGCAGTCACTGGTCGAAAGGGGGCAATTTATAAGGGCCAGAGCTGCTGTGTATACATTATTTTCATGGGAAATTCTTTTTCTTTGTTTTCAGCCTTTTCTTAAGCTTCTCTGGGCACTTCTCTCTCTGAGTTCTGGGGAAACTAAATCGGCTTTTTTTTTAATGCTTGTTAAGGAAAGAGGTGGTGAGTGCTGGACTTTTGTATTTCAAACTCTGTTTAAAAAAAAAAAAAAACTCAGCAGCCACTTTATTAGGTACACCTGTTCAACTGCTTTTTAATACAAATTGCTAATCAGCCAAACACATGGCAGCAACTCGGTGCATTTAGGCATCTAAACGTGGTGACGATTACTTGCTGAAGTTCAAACTGAGCATCAGAATGGTAAAGAAACTGGAATTTTAGTGACTTTGAATGTGCCATGGTCTACTGGGATTTTCACACACAACCATCTTTAGGGTTTACAGAGAATGGTCAGAAAAAGAGAAAATATCCAATGAGCAGCAAGTGTGTGGACAAAAATGCCTTGTTAATGTCCGAGGAGAATGGGCAGACTGGTTCCAGATGATAGGTAACAGTAACTCAACCAATCGTTACATCCAAGTTCTGCAGAATACCATTTCTGAATGCACAACACATCGAACCTTGAAGCAGAAGACCACACCGGGTACCAGTCCTGTAAGCTAAGAACAGGAAACTGAGACACAATTTCGCACAGGCTCATCAAAATTGGATAATAGAAGATTGGAAGAAGGTTGTCTGGTCTTATGAATCACGATTTCAGTTGCGACATTCGGGTGGTAGTGTCAGATTTAGCTGAAAACAGATGAAAGCATGGATCCATCCTGCCTTGTATCAATTGTTCAGGCTGGCGGAGGTGTAATGGTGTGGGGGTTATTTACTTGCCACACTTTGGGCCCCTTAGTACCAATTGAGGATCATTTAAATGCCACGGCTTACCGAAGTATTTTTGCTGACCATGTTCATCCCTTTATGACTACAGTGTACCCATCCTCTGATGGCTCCTTCCAGCAGGATAATGCACAAAGCCCAAATCATCTCAAACTGGTTTCTTGAAGATGACAATGAGATCACTGTACTCCAATGGCCTCCACAGTCACCAGATCTCAATCCAATCCAATTTGAGATGTGATGGAATGGGAGATTCACATCATGGATGTGCAGCTGACAAATCTGCAGCAACTGTGTGATGCCATCATGTCAATATGGACCAAAATCTGAGGAATGTTTCCAACACCGTATTGAATATATGCCATGAAGAATTAAGGAACTTCTGAAGGAAAAATGGGGTTCAAACCGGTACTAGCAAGGTGTACCTATTAAAGTGGCTGATGAATGTAGCTTATTTTTAGATCCAGGCAGCAAGACTGTATCACCCGGATAAAGTCTATGAATAGAAAAATGTTGAGAGGGCCACAAAGTTCGAAATAGTAAAGATCGTTTATCATTTATTATCGTCAATGCATTTCAGAGGGTTAGAGGCCTCCTCCATCATCAGGGCTTACCTTAAAATGTAACTAAAGGCCAAAAAAATTGACATGATGCAGTCCGTCAATAATATCAACTTAGTGGTGTTTGTTTCACCCTGAAGTTTGAATAAATGAGTGATTTTTATAGCGCTACCTATGCAAACTGAATCGCCTCAGGGAGCTTTTGCCGCCAGTGTCCGTCTGCGGTATAGTGCGGTCCTTTACCCCGTAGGGTCACGACGCGCATGCAAACACATACACATATTTTGACTAATTTTTTTAGACAGGATCTAATTAACCTACCAGCATGTCTTTGGAGTGTGGGAGCTAACCTGAGTACCCAGAGGATACCCACGGAGGCACAGGGAGAACATGCAAACTCCAGGCAGATGGTGTCATGGTCAGGATTTGAACCAATGACCCTATTGCTGCTAGGTGAAAGTGATAACCACTACACCCTGGAAGTTTGGTTTTTCAGTGAACATTTGAAGTGTGATGTGTATTTATATTTGTTTTTCATTTTTCAGGTGTTGTTAACTAAAAATTTATTTGTCCTTCCTGATAAAATCTAAGCCAGACAAACATATCAGGAGGGAGTTCAGGAACTTAATATGAACAGTCTAGACGGAGGAAAGAAGGGAAAGGGGAGACATGATTGAAACCTTTTAATACATCAAGGGGACAAATAGGGTTCAAGAGTGTAGTATTTTCAATATGAAGCCAAGATTGAGATCACAGGGACATTACCTCCAATTAGCAGGAGGAAAGTTCAAAACTAATCTTAGAAAGTATTATTTTACTGAAAGGGTAGTTGATGCTTGGAATAGACTTTCAGCAGACATAGTGAGTCAGTCAACAGTAAGTGCCTTCAGATGTGCCTGGGACAAACCTAGATCTATACTCAGACAAAAGAAGTTGGCATGACGTCTCTTTTCTATGTGTCAATTTGTTTCTATGATTCGTATTCTGATGGGGAAAATCAGTTGATTTTGTGCAATGCTTTGATTTGCACATTTAAACAAATACAAATAGGTATGGGTGGCCAAAATAAATATTGGTAACCCCAGAGCCACTCAAACATCACAATCGGATCTAAAAGATAGCTAGGGGGAAGATAAAGGGAGGGAGAAGCAAGAATAGTGGTGGGAGAAAAGGGGAAAGGATTAAAGTTGTAAATAATAAAGTAAACGAAAGAAAATTCCTAAAAAATTAGAATCAAATTAATAATCTAAAACAAACAAAAAAAAAAAAATCATCCCATACACCCCCCAGTGCAAACGCACAGTGTAGGGCACACACATGTATGTAAGCATACTTTTTTTTTTTTTTTTTTTTATCGGCACAGGGGACTGTACTTTCTTTTGCACGGTCTCCTGTGCTAGCGCCGGCTGTCAAAGTTAAAATGTGTCCTATGAATGGAGGAGGTAAACCTTTCATTCATCAGCTCATCTATCATTCGAAGATAGCTTTTGATTCATGGAAGCTATAGCAAAATGTCTATAAACAGAGGACGGGGGTGGAAAGGGTGGACATAGTTTGCACTCTTGATGAGTGCCTGTAACAGGTCCCTTGGCTCTATAAGCCCCTGCGGTACACAAAAATTACAGCTGGGGGGCAGGGGACAGAGAAATTTAACTATGACAACTGGCAACCGCATAAGGGACACTTCGGATTACATGTAAGAATTGTGCTGATTTCTTAAAATAAGTTTTACTTAAACGTAGGTTTAAATGATTTTCTAGGGGTGTCCTAGTTCCTGTGTAACATAAGAGAGTTGTAAACCCTTGTGTTTTTTCACCTTAATGCATCCTATGCATTAAGGTGAAAAAACTTCTGACGGTGACCAGTCCCCAGCCCCCCCGTTTTACTCACCTGGGCCCGTTCGTTCCCTCAGCGGAGACACACTCATCCTCTCTGCCCGGGGGTTCTCGGCTTTTGATTGAATAGATAGCAGCGCAGCCCTTGGCTGCTGCAGCTGTCATTCAAATCCAATGACCCGGGGGAGGTGCTTCTCCCAGGGGGTCTACCGATGGGTGGAAGGGGCCGCAAGTGCCGCCGGGGGGACCCCAGAAGAGGAGATTAGGGGCCACACCCTGCAAAACAACTGCACAGTTGAGGTAAGTATATTTTTGTTAATTAAAAAAGAAAAAAAAGAAAAAAAAAGGTTTACAATCACTTTCAGCATTCGTAAATTACCAGTTTACCACTCTATGAGAGTACACAGAAAATAGACCACAAGCAACTTGAGAACTAATAAGATAAAAGTAGTATTGAAGGTTAAAGTGCATAGAAGAAATAAACAGGACTGACTCGCACTAGGACCTCATTGCTCTTCTTTTGCCTTTCTTCAGAAACAGGTTAATTTCAGATCCAAGTGACACAGTCTGGGTAAAATTGGCAGGAGCTATTTCTAGTCCCACATGCTGAACAGAAGAACTAAATCACAGAGGACTGGCCTCATGAAGGTGAGTCAGTGCAGCTGCAGAACAAACATGGTGGCTGGAAGACACAAAGTGTATGTTATACATGGCATTCCTTCACCCAGACCACATATCTAATCCCATTACATTTTAAACTGTGAATGGTTCTGATTAAGGTGATTTATAGCTGCCAGAAAGATCTATGCAGCTGTATAGATGCCGTGGTTAAAATGCACTCTGATACTCTCATATGTGGGTTGTAAATTTCCTCCTCAAATCTGAGAAATACGGTACATGCAGTATGGGAGGTTAGGAGGTAATAAAAATACCTTTGGTGTTAGCGGATCGTACCTGGACCCCACTTTGTATAATGTTTTCGTCAGTTAATGGATCCTGTGTTGGGCACTCGCCTTGCCTGGAAATGCAACATGTGTAGTTAGATACAGGTTCCTATAAGGGCCGGTTCACACTGCAGGCGAGGCGAGGCGACTCCGACTTGCCTCGCCGCGACCTGCCGCAGCCTCAGCGGCGACTTGCAAATGACTTCTGTATAGAAGTCAATGCAAGTCGCCCCGAGGTCGCCCAAAAGTAGTACAGGAACCTTTTTTCTGAGTCGGAGCGACTCGAGTCGCTCCTCTCAGAATGGTTCCATTGTACAGAACGGGGGCGACTTAGGAGAGCGAGGCGAGGCGAGTCGTGTCGCCTCGCATCGCCCGCTGTGTGAACCGGCTCTAAAGTTCCAGGTCCACAAACCATATATGTTTTATGGTTCCCAGACCTTGCAGGCCCCTTTAGGAGTATTTCCACGTGACAGGTTAAGGCTTGGTTCACACTGGAACCCACTGCGGATAGCACAGGAGCGCTATGCATGCCTGTTCCCTGAATCAGGGCCGAATCTATGCCCGAGTTCAACAGCCAAATATGTACAGCGTTTCTGTACAGTGCGCTCTGCAGCCGCAACGGCGATATGTAAACCGGCTCAGGGAGCCAGTCACATTCTCCTGCTATGCGAGGGAGCCAGTCACATTCTCCTGCTATGCAATTAGAAGATGCAGAGAAACCCACATCTAATTCGCATAGGTGTGAACTCAGTCTAAGCCCTTGTACACACGATCGGAGATTCCGACGGAATGTGTCCGATCGGAGCGTTTTGTCGGATATTCCGACTGTGTGTGGTATGCATTGGACTGTTTCAGTCGGACCAAATTTTCCAACTTGCCGGAAATATTTTCCGTCAAAATGCTCCGATCGGATGTACTCCGATCATGTGTAGAGAATTCCGATCGGACAAAGTGCCACGCATGCTCAGATCAAATTCCTACATCAAATCTATTGGCTACTAGTCTGAACGTAGTCCCGTCGTAATGAAATAACGTCATCACGTTCTGAACGATTGGATTTTCCGACAACTTCGTCCGACCGTGTGTATACAACAGTTTCGGACAAAATCCAACGGATTTGGTTGTCGGAATCTCCGATCCTGTGTACAAGGGCTAAGGCTGGACCCCTAGTAGGCCCAGAATTGTGGATAAGGTAAGACAGCATGTCCCTGTATTTTAATCTGCAGTGCTTAGCACAATATGCAGTTTTATTGGCAGAGGACTGGCAGATAAAGTTTCTCAGTGCAAATTTGGCATTTTTACTCCTCCAGTTTACACTTAGTCTGGAGCATGAGGTAACAAGCTGACTCCTTCCTGGCCGTTTCTTATGTGGAAACTGTATACAACATGTGGCTGCACTCAAGCTGTCATTTACTTTGAGACACAGTTGGGTTATAGCAGCTCCTATATCTAGACACACAAAACCCCATCCATTTTGCATTCCATAACCGTGAGTACCCCACTGGAGATCCCCTTACTTAGCGATGGTGGATCACAGTTGCAAGAGCTGGGACAAAAGGGACAAATTACATGCATTCTACAGACAACATACCAATTCAAAACACTGGTCAGGGTTTTCCCTTGTCCCAGAGATGTTTCCTCTTATGACATCTCTCCCCTCATTTGACATTAGTTTTTTCTCAGGCATGCACCATGTCTGACCGATCGAGAAAAGCAGATTTCTTTACCACTATGTGTGGTGCGCCTCTCGCTCTCCATCTCGCTGAGCGGAGGAAGGTCACTCTGTCAGGGAAGGAAATGGACAGCACCTGCAGGCTGGCGGCTAGGACTTTAAGTAGCAGATCGGGCGTGGAATGCACTGCACATGCGTTCAAAACTGGAAAAAAGTCCCTCCACTCCCACCACCACATATTCAGAGAGAAGAGGCCTGCAAAATAGCAATAATACACCCCCCTAAGTTAGTAGGAGTGGCTGAGCGGGGGTGTAATTTATAGAGCCCGTTTTTTTTTGTTTTTTTTTATTCTGAGCTGTCTGTGAGGCTGCCCTGGCCCCCCCTCCTTCCTGCTGAGCTGAGGATGCCAGGCCTGGTACAACAGGGCCAGTTGCACTGGCTTACCAGTGGCCCCAGCTGCATGCATCTTTATATACACCAATTAGGTGTGAGGGGGCCCGCAAGGGTCATTGAGAATGGAGATTGAATGGTGGCACATCAGATCAGATTTTTACAAGAAGGGTCAAAATTAGACATGTGCAATTCGCTTCGGGCCGAATACAAATTCAGGTGAATTTTTGGTTACATTTGTTTACATTTCAGCTCTCAGTGGGGAAGCCCGCTGACAGTCATCAGTTGTTAAGGACGCGGCATCTGGCTTCTTGACCCGCTGCTTAACAACCAACTATTCTTCACACAGAATTCGAATCAGCCAATGCTTGTTTGACCAATTTGAAGTGTTCTGAAAATTTGGAATTCATTAAAAATGTAATAAACAAAATGAAAATGTAACGAAACAAAACAAATTCCGAAATGAATCAATGAAACAAAGTTAATAGCAAAATAAATCTGAAATTAACCAGTTGCCGACCAGCGCACGACGATGTACGTCGACAGAATGGCACGGGCAGGCAAATGGGCGTACATGTACGTCCCTTTAAATTTGCCGCCCTGCCATCGGGAGCGTGCCACCGGCGGCGCGCTCCCGTGCTGGTCGGGACCCCTGTGAGTCCGGTCACGGGACCCGCGGACTCGATCGCCGCGGGCATCCCCACGATTGTCTCACGGAGCGGCCGAATGGAGAAGTGCCGTTGTAAACAACATTTCTCCATTCTGCCTAGCAACTAGTGACGCTGATCTCTGCTCCATGTGATTGGAGCAGAGATCAGTGTTCACTAAATGAAAGCCCAACCCCCCCACAGTTAGTAACACGCCCCTAGGAACACTTAACCCCTACAATGCCACCCACTGGTTAACCCCTATACTGCCAGTGTCATTTACACAGGAATCACTGCATTTATATAGCAGTAATTACTGTATAAAGGACAATGGTCCCAAAAATGTGTCAAAAATGTCCCATGGGTCCCCCACAATGTCGCAGTCACAATAAATATCGTTGATCGCCGCCATTACTAGTAAAAAAAAAATATATATATATTATTAATAAAAATGCTATAAAACTATCCCTATTTTGTAAACGCTATAACTTTTGCGCAAATCAATCAATAATCGCTTATTGCGATTTTTTTTACCAAAAATATGTAGAAGAATACGTATCGGCCTAAACTGAGGGGAAAAAATGTTTTTTTATATATTTTTGGGGGATATTTATTATAACAAAAAGTAAAAAATATTGCGTTTTTTTTCAAAATTGTCGCCCTATTTTTGTTTATAGCGCAAAAAATAAAAACCGCAGGGGTGATCAAATACCACCAAAAGAAATCTCTATTTGTGGGAAAAAAGGATGTCAATTTTGTTTTGGAGCCATGTCGCACGACCGCGCAATTGCCAGTTAAAGCGACGCAGTGCCGAATCGCAAAAAGTGGTCTGGTCTTTGACCAGCAAATTGGTCCGGTCTGAAAGTGGTTAAACAAATTTTTCCATTCTGCACATGTCTAGTCAAATTTTGTATATAAATTCAACTGCTCTGGACCTTTCAATGAAGGTACCTTCTGCTTGTGTACTATTTTCATCATATACTGTATCTGTATCTTCAGGCTCAGAGGAGATTAGTCGCGATAACATCTTTGAAGACCTAAGCCAGCCTTTCTCAACTGGGCTTTTGTGCACCCCCAAGGTGAGTTGGCACTGACAACAATGATCTTTTAATTTATCTGTAAGGGGGGATTCTTCGCAATGATAAGTGTAAGGAGAATCTTAACCAGTGACCATCACACTAATGTACCATAACCTGTAGCTATAGCAATTATTAGCAGGGATTCCCTGAGGCTGTAAAGTTATTTCATGGAGTTCCTCTGTATTAAAAAGGTTGAGAAAGACTGATCTAAACACTTTGATTCCCTAGGGAAAAAGTGCTATAGAAACACAATTAAAGTAGAACTAAAAGCACATTTTTTCATGTTTGAGTAAGAGTGGTAACCCCTTTCAGGATTTTTTTTGCCATCTGTAACCCATCGGGGACAATTCCCTTCCTGTCCTATTGCCAAAACAGGAAGTAAGCAGAAATTCCTCCAAACTCCTTGGTCATCCCAATTGAAAGATTTCCCATCTATTGCTGTTCCGGGGACAACCCAAAATTTGAGATTTCCCTTCAATGATAACGGTAAACATGGCAAATAGCGAGGGTGATGCTCTTTAATGGGGGCACAGACAGCAATAAAAAAGCAACAGGTGTTCTAATCCCTCTCCACTCTATCCAAAACTAAAAAAGTTTTGCCTTTAGTTACATGTTAAACCTTAGATTGTAGGCTCTGTGAAGGACTGATGTGAATGTGCAATATATAAAGTAAAGCACTGCGTAAATTGACAGCACTATATAAGTACCTGAAATAAAAAAATAAATCAAGACAAATGCAGGTACAGCTCACAAAATTAGAATTTCATCAAAAAGGTAATATATTTTAGTAATTTATTTATTTAAAAAATTTAAATCATGTATTTTATATAGATGCGTTAAACACAGAGTGATATTTCAAGCATTTCTTTCTTTTAATTTTGATGCATTGTTGGGTCTGGTGTCTCTTATCTTCCTCTTGACAATACCCCACAGATTCTTTATGGGGTTTAGGTCAGGTGAGTTTCCTAGCCAATCAAGCACAGTAATACTATGATCATTAAACCCAGTATTGGTATTTTTGACAGCGTGGCAGGTGCAAAGTCCAGCAGGAAAATTAAATCTGCATCTCCATAAAGCTGAAGCAGAGGGAAGCATGAAGTGCCCTAGAATTTCCTAGTAGAGACTTTGGACTTGATTAAACACAGTGGGCCAACGCCAACAGATGACATGGCTCCCTAAATCCTCACTGACTGTGTAAACTTCACACTGGACCTCATGCAACTTGGATTCTGTGCCTCTCCACTCTTCCTCTAGACTCTGGGACCTCGATTTCCAAATGAAATGCAACATTTTCCACAGTCAGTGATGCTTTGGGGAGCCATGTCATCTGACGGTGTTGGTCCACTGTGTTTTATCAAATCCAAAGTCAGTGCAGCCCTCTACCAGGAAATTCCATATTCATCTAAATAAAAAGAAAGAAATGCTTGAAATATATTACTCTGTGTGTATGCGTCTATATAAAATGAGTTTCCCTTTTTGAATTTAATTACTGAAATAAATTAACTTTTTGATATTCAAATTTTATGAGATGCACCTGTAAGATAGAGCAGCTGCAATGCCCTCTAGTGTTGTATGTGCAGATCACAGCAGGATCCATCAGACAAGTGCAAAGTGAGTGGGAACTCAGACTTCCCAGTGTCACACTGATAATGGCAGCTGGGGGGGTGAGCATCTATTTAAAGATTCCTGTTATGTCAGGTCTCGGTGACACCCAGCAGAAATTTCCTCACACAGAGCCAGGGTTGTGTCCTCTGGGACAAAAGCTGTGAGCTCAGTGTCTGGGTGTTTATAAGGCTTGGCAGTGCCAGCACCCAGGAATAAGTGGAGTAACTCCGGGGCAGGCAAAAAATAGAGCAAGACCTGGAAGGCTGCCTGAGGGAAGATGATATGAGGGGTTAAGTATACCAAAAGCTGAATTACAGCTGGAAACAGATCCACCAGGAATATGGGAGGGGGTCTCTTACTGCCACAGTCCACAGGGGCCCGTTCATACAAAACATTGTATAATCAAATCACATTATCTTCATTACAATAATCACTATTAAACTTTTTTTGGGGGGCGTGCAGCAATGCTATAAACACGGCTTAGACGAGTTGAACGAATAATTGCTTTTCGTCTCAGTGTCCTTATTTCTCCTGGCCAAATTTCATGTTTAGGTTTATGTCTGTAAGGAGTCCTCTGGATTCTGTGGATTTTGACATATACCTGTCACTATTTGTTTCCTATAATAGTCACTATTGCCTGAGAAGGGACCCTCAGTGATACAGAGCTAACATATGTAGCACCCTGCTGTTTAGGCAGGGTTGCTCTTAATTTGTGCTCTTAATCACATCTGCCAATTGATAGTTGCCTTGGCCAATTGCTAGGAGATCAATTGATTTCACCCTAATTCTGGAATTTCTGCACTTTTCTCATCTGTCGCTAGGTGGCCAGGTATCTGGTGACATTAGATAAGACAAGGGCATATAGCTAGGACAGATTAGCAATGAATGGGGTGTCTCAGCCAATGGGAAGGGATTTTCTTGGGTCCCTTGGCCTGCTGGGAGAAGCTATTTATTTGGGTGGAGTCAGATGGGGTTCTGTGCCACCTGGAAGGTTGTCTGGGTGGATGAGTGTTGTATTGCCCCAGGCTGCTAGGCCAGAGACCTAAGGCCTATTCCAGGGACATCTGGCTGCTAGGCTATCTGAGGGCCTATCCAGAAGCAAGAGAGCAGCGTAGGGTTGGGATTGCGGCTTGCAGTGCAACAAGTAGTAATGGTTGTCTGGCGCCCATTAATCTACCTTACATTACACCCACCATGCCTCGTAACCCACTCTACACAGAAGGATGTCAGCTGTCCCGAATGCTGGAGGTCACCATTATACCTGGAGAGGTCCGAGACTTGGCTACACCTAGTCTTTGCACTTTAGTCAGTGATTATTAAATGTTCCTTTCTGTACTTTAAATGTGACCTAGTGACATTTTACATATAGCCTCATTGCTCTTAGATCTGAAAGGCACAAGACTGGTGTAAAGAAAAATCCCACTCCCTCATTCATTCTTTATTATGTATTAGTATGCAGCCAATGACACTGACTCTAATAGACTAATATAACCAACTTTATTCAGAGGCCAGTTTATAAACAGAAAATATTCTGCTTGGCTGTCCTTTGCTGTAAAAATAAAACAATCATCCGCAGACAAAATACCGGACAGTTCCTGCAATATACAAAATGAAGACCTGTGACTAATGGCGCGTACACACGATCGGACTTTCCGACAACAAAATCCAAACGGATGTTGGCTCAAACATGCCTTGCTGCATACACATGGTCACACAATGTTGTCGGAAATTCCGAACGTCAAGAACGCGGTAATGTACGATGAGCTGAGAAAATTGAAGTTCAATAGCCAATGTGGCTCTTCTGCTTGATCCCGAATATGCGTAGAAATTTGTGCATCGGAATTTCCAACAACGGATTTTGTTGTCGGAAAATTTGAGATCCAGATCTCAAATTTTGTGTGTCGGAAAGTTTGATGGAAAATGTCCGATGGAGCCTACACAAGGTCAGAATTTGCAACATAAAGCTCCCATCGAAAATTTTCCATCAGAACATCCTACTGTGTGTATGCGACATAAGACTGCATACTTTTAGATGTGAGACTCCTTCTTAAAAGAAAACATTCAATGTGGAGGTGATCATTCTCACGAATATGATGTTTGTCCATTATGTTTTGAGTTTGTCAGCAGATACATGCTTTGTGGGTCGCCAACACTAGACGGTGCTACAACTAACTGTCCATTAGACAGAATGGGACTTCTGGGATCTGTTCCAACCCCTGGGAAGGTTTGTCCTGCACAAGGAAGTGTTATATTTTAAGCTATAAAAAAAAAAAAAAAAAAAAAAAAAAAAAAAGGGGTAATATGTAGGTATTAGAGTCCTTTGGCAGTAAAGAGGCACTATTTTTTAGCACCACTTTACCATAGTTTTAACCCCCCACTAGCGGACGAAAAAGGGTTTGGAGCACTGCCCCATTGTTTTCAATAGGCAGGGGCACTTTAGGAGTGGTGTATACACTGCTCCTACAGCGTTTCAAAGATGCAGTGCTGCTCCAGTGTGAAAGCACTCAGGCTTTCACACTGGAGAGACAGGAGAGGCTCTTTCCAGGCGCAATTTTTAGCAATGTAGCGCCTGTAAATCGCCTCAGTGTGAAAGGGGTCTTATGCTCCTTGCACACGGGGCCATCTGTGTGTGCCTCCTGGCTTTTTAGCATGCCCAAGAGGGACAGGTGAAGCATCCATTCCTGCTGCTTGCAGTCTGTCAGTCTATGGCAGACTGCAGCTGATGCTGTACTGGAATCTGGTACCCATGTTTTAAGGCTGGATTCACACCTATGCATTTTTAGCGTATTTTGCAGATTTTCACTACAGTCCATTTACCATGGTTTTCTATGGAACACGTTCTGTAGTGCAAATCTGCACAATGCAACAAGCACTAAAAAAAAAAAAAAGCATAGATGTGAATCCCATTGGATTCAGGGATGAATGCACAAGACCTGTGTTCTGTAAATTCACATACATTACCTTGAAAAAGTGTTTATACTCCATGTTTTATCATGTTACAACCAAAAACATAAAATGTATTTCATGTGATAGACCAACACAAAGTGGCACATAATTATGAAATGGAAGGAAAATGATGAATGGTTTTCAATTTTTTTTCCAAATATCAGAAAAGTGTGGTGTACATTTTGTATTCAGCCCCCTCTACTCAGATACTCCTAACTAAAAGCTAGTGGAACCAATTGCCTTCAGAAGTTACCTAATTAGTAAATAGAGTCCACATGTGTGTAATTTAATCTCAGTATAAATACAGCTCTTCTGTGAAGCCCTCAGAGGTTTGTTAGAGAACCTTAGTGAGCAAACAGCATCATGAAGGCCAAGGAACACACCAGCCAGATCAGGGATAGTTTCATAGTTAGTAAGGTTGAATAAAGACACCAGTCCATCCAGTTCAACCTGAGTAAGTGTCTACAATTGTCCCTATCCCTGTACATTGCACACTCACATCAGTCCCTACCCTCAAGGAGCCCACTATCCTAGGTCCCAATTCATATACTAGGGCCAATTTTGGACAGAAGCCAATTAACCTACCTGCATGTCTTTGGATTGTGGGAGGAAACCGGAGCACCCGGAGGAAACCCACGCAGGCACAGGGAGAACATGCAAACTCCAGGCAGGTAGTGTCGTGGTTGGGATTTGAACCAGCGACCCTTCTTACTGCTAGGTGAGAGTGCTAACCACTACACCACTGTGGGATAAAGTTGTGAAGTTAAAAGCAGGGTTAGGTCATAAAAAAAATATCCCAAGCTTTTAACATATAGTAGAACAGGGATATGCAATTAGCGGACCTCCAGCTGTTGCAGAACTACAACTCCCATGAGGCATAGCAAAACTCTGACAGCCACAAGCATGACACCCAGAGGCAGAGGCATGATTGGACTTGTAGTTTTCCAACAGCTGGAGGTCCGCTAATTGCATATCCCCGTCATAGAACATTGTTCAATCCATCATCCAAAAATGGAAAGAGTATGGTACAACTGCAAACCTACCAAGACGTGGTCGTCCACCTAAACTGACAGGCTGGGCAAGGAGAGCATTAATCAGAGAAGCAGCCAGTAGGCCCATGGTAATTCTGGAGGAGCTGGAGAGATCCACAGTTCAGGTGGGAGAATCTGTCTACAGGACAACTATTAGTCGTGCACTTCACAAATCTGCCTTTATGGAAGAGTGGCAAGAAGAATCCATATGAAGTCCCATTTGCAGTTTGTGAGAAGCCATGTGGGGGCACACGGCAAACATGTGGAGGAAGTTGCTCTGGTCAGATAAGACCAAAATTAAACTTTTTGGCCTAAAAGCAAAACACTGTGTGGCAGAATACTAATCCTGAACGCACCATCCCATTGTGGGGATGCTCTTCTTCAACAGGGAAGATGGATGGAGCCAAATACAGGGCAATCTTAGAAGAAACCCTGTTACAGTCTGCAAGACTTGAGACTGGGACAAAGGTTCATCTTCCAGCAGGACGACGATCCCTAAACATACAGCCAGAGCTACAATGAAAAGGTTTAGATCAAAGCATATTCATGTGAACCAGTTAAAGTCCAGACCCAAATCCAATTGAGAATCTGTGGCAAGACTTTGCTGTTCACAGACGCTCTCCAGCCAATTTGACAGAGCTTGAGCTATTTTGCAAGGAAGAATGGGCGAAAGTTTCACTTTCTAGATGTGCAAAACTGGTAGAGACATCCCCAAAAAGACTTGCAGCTGTAATTGCAGCAAAAGGTGGTTCTACAAAGTATTGACTCAGGGGGGCTGAATACAAATGCACGCCACACTTTTCACATATTCTGTTGTAAAATATTTTAATAACCATTTATCATTTTCCTTCCACTTCACAATTATGTGCCACTTTGTGTTGGTCTATCACATAAAATCCCAATAAAATACATTTGTTTTTGGCTGTAACATGACAAAATGTGGAACATTTCAAGGGGTATGAATACATTTTCAAGACACTGTAGGGATGAGTAGGGACCTGAATATGGGTATCAGTTTGTACAGTGTCAGCCTGCCATAGATTTGGACAGGCTACAAGCAGTGGGTCTAGATGCTGCCCCTGTCATTCACAACATTGGACAGTCCTGTGTACAAAGAACTACAGTTGTAATCCTTTGGCTAATCTACCAAGGCAGATTTTTTTTTTCTAACCAGTTTCTCTGCTTTATACATAGAGGCCTATTGAAAATAGAAGGAGGCATTTCCATATAATGTCACTCCACACTGTGCCTGCATTTTATTTATATATTGCAGAGATCAGTATGGAACCTTTTGGTGTCCTGCAGTGTTTTTTTATTATTTTTTCTTCATGATGTTGCAGAGAACACTCCTGAACAAAAAAAAAAAAAGACATAAAAAAAAAAAAAAAAAACAGCTATTGCTGCTCCACCTGTATTTTCAGGTGTAACATGTTAAAGCAGACCCCCCTGCCCCCCCCCATTTACTGTGGCATTGTGTAGGGGGTTCTCCTCGCTGCAGCTGGTGTCACATTTTAAAAATCTGCACAGCTGCGTGAATCATTCACAGGAATCTGACCAAAAAAAAACTACACGTCCCATCTTCCACTGCGGCAGATGGTGGGTAAGTCCCGATAGACCGTATGGGTGCTGAACAGCGTCCTTGTAGTCCACTGACACTTCCTCCCAGCTTTCAAAAAGCCTGTACAAAAGGTACGGGCAAGAAAGCTGTAGGATGTGTCTGCAGGAGTCTGACATTGCAACTGAGATTCACTCATCATGGGTGCACTGCTCTGCAAACTCCTGTAAAATTAAAAGGAAAATGTATGCACGTAATGTTTGCAAAAATATGTGCTTTTATTTTAGAAAGGTGAACAAATCCCTTATTCGGGAGGCATAAGACGCAAATTAATTGTATGGGGCTTCAGGATAAGAATGTCCTGATTGGCTATCTCTATGCCTTTCAGAACTACTGGAAAGAAAGCACTGCACAGGTCTTGGTGGCCATGCAGTAGGAGGCATTCAAGGTCATCCTCAGAGGGCTGTTTATGAAAGAGATGCAAACTTGGAGGAATATGAAAAAGGAAACTGCTGCAAAGGCTTCTTTATGTTGGTTCCCCCTCCCCTCAGAATTTTCATGCGAGACAGGAACACCTACGTAATTATTGCATGTTAAGTTATGAATGTGACCAAACAGGGCCAGTGCTAGACTATTTTGCACCCTAGGCAAGACCTGCAACTTGCATGACCCCCCCCCAAAAAAAATATATTATGGTGATGATACCATTATGTTAAAAAAAAAAAAGCATGATTTGCAGTTCAAGTCAGACTACTGATACATTTCTTAACATATCGGCAAATGTAGCCTGTACAGGGATGCTTTTTCTCCTTATTGCCAATGTTAGCTCCGTATGGAGGCTGACTGGGGTGTTAGGCGGTAGTGATGTTGCATGCAGTATGGCTTGCACAGCACTTCATTGGCTGGATCCCTCTTCTTCATGAATTAGCTTAAGTTTGCAGGAGACAGCTCAATATCCAGCTATCATTCAATCCTGCAGCGGTATGTTGGCAGACTGTGTGGGGAAACCAGTGGCCATAAACAAGAAAGATGTAGGCGTAGCCAAGTACGGTGGGGGGGGGCCTTACAACCACAAAACACTCCATGTAAAAAGGCAAAAAAAAAGTGCTATAGAGTCCATAAAAGTCCAATGTCTGAACACTAGGGTAGACTCTTCTAATGAGCACAAGCAAGCTCTGGTTATTGGCGGAGAAGAGAGGAAAGGCACCTCTAAGTGAAGACTGGTAAAACTTATTTATTGGGTCAAAAAGCACCATTAATGGCCTCTAACATTATACCACATAAAAACAGGCTTATCATAAAGCATGATGTCTGGGATGAAGTAGATGTCAGTCGCTGTGGAAATGAAAGCACAAGGACTTTAGCCATGGTCATCCAAAATGGCACTGGAACACGGATTGGCCCACAGGGGGACAGCGCCAGGACAGGGTCAAGTAACACATTTCAGGGCATGCATCCCTCTACATAGAGGCTGACGTGCGTAGGATAATGGTTCCTGGCAGTATGCCAAATTGTACATATACATTTCCAAATCCATATGAATAAATAGATATTTGGCTGTTAAAAAGCATAAATATTGATAACATTGTTAATTTATAACAATACAT
The DNA here is from genome assembly GCF_037356315.1 of Lithobates pipiens. NCBI lineage: Eukaryota > Metazoa > Chordata > Amphibia > Anura > Ranidae > Lithobates > Lithobates pipiens. The sequence continues at coordinate 168,907,782 of NW_027507788.1, forward strand.
GTTTTTGTTAGAAATTGTAAAAAATAAAGTAATAGAAAATTAGATATAAAGAAAATTCTCATGAATACAAATGTTAAGTCATGAATAAAAAAAAATGTTCCAGTCCAGGATCTGATTTTCCTTTGGTTACATTCCCACCTGCTTTTTTCCTGACAGTGTATAGATATGAGAAAATTAGCCACAGAACTTGGCCCAATTGAAAGCAATGGGAGGCTTCAGGTGCCTGCAGCTTATTACAGCCGCTCAAATGTAATTGCTTTGCAGGGATCACCTGCGAGTGCTTGGCCCTGGTCACAGTCTGCATGATTACATGCGAGCAGCAATTAGCTGCGGAAGCCAGCAGCCTGGTATTGCTTTCAATGGAGCCGACACCTGCCGATTTTCACACATCTACAAACGGTCGGGCCAAAACACAGGTGTGAAAGTAGCCTAAACATGGATAAACCTGCTTTGAAGCAGAAACATCCAATTGCAGGAAAAAGTTATCAGAAGCCACAACGTTGTATTTGCCAGGTCATCTCTCCTGTATTTAGAAACACTAAAGACAGGAGTGCTAGTGTGAATGAGGCCTAAACTGGAGACCCTCCTTCTAACCCCTGATCATAACAAGCACATTTTCGGATAGTATGAGGTCTTGGCTCAGGTCAAGGCGAATAAAAATAAGGAAAAGTTGTATGCCATTAGACCAGAGTTGTCTGAGGAGCTATCGTCAGAAGTCCTGGCAATGTATCTAGATAGGATAGAAAATCAAAGAATATTTGTGCTTGGATAGATGAAAGCAGCCAGCATTAATGGACTGATTACTAACCATAACATGTATTAAAAAAAAAAAAAAAAGGTAGCACTATGAAAATATCATAAGAGTCCATATGAGAGATCCACAATACCAAAACCTGCAGTCCATATAAGAGATCTAAATATATAGCTAGAATCCCCACATTAGTTTAGTGAGACAGATGAGCACTCAAAACTGCTGTGATGGGGAAAACCTGCTTACCAGAAGCCGTAGACCCTCAAATTATAGGAGAGGTCTAAATAAGCATAGTGTCAAATAAACCTTCAGATTTCCACTGTTTACCAGATGTCAGCCATCCATACAGAGACTGCTTGTGTATGGGAAACTCATATGTTGCAAACCCAAAAAACCGTCAACTCCACAAATGGCACCGATACCCTCAGACATTATCTCAAGGGAATGCAAATAAAAAGGCCATATTGCAACATGTCCAACAAGCTTAAAATATCTTTATAAAGAAGAATTACACTCACATGCGACAAAAAAAAATGAGCACAACAAATTCAAAGATAGCTGAGGTGTAAAGCGTGCTTTAGTCATGCTTTCCAAGATCCGTCTTGCGTGTTTTGTCATATTCGGACATCAGAGGCGAGCGCGCTCTATATATTCCATAGACAAGCCGGAATTCATTAGCCTCACACTGCGTTCCAATAGCAGGAAAAAGCACCAGTCATATGACAATACACTCAGAAGCTTGATATTTTAGTCCCAATATTGGAAAAAGGTCACAGTGAAAATAAACACTACTAATTTACCAATAATCCACCAAAATGTGACAAAAAAATTAAACAATTAAAAATTACCATTAAAAGCTAGTAAGAGGCATATGTAAACTTGCTCATTCAAAATAGCACCATCTTGTGGGGATAATGAATACTACAAAGTCACAACTAGTACATATTATCAATCCTATAAAATGAGAATTCTATCTAGATATAGTTATATCCTGCAAGGATAAAATGATACATCTGAGAGATTTGCACTAGCCACTATACTCTAAGCTTTATAAGTTGAGAAGGGAAGTCTTCCATAAATGTCTTGTGAAAGAAGGATACCCTTTTCTTATGGTACTGCAATTTTATTTCAGAGCATTTTCTTTTCCCGGATATCTGTAATGCTTCTCTCCATGTTTGCTGGGTGTTTATTGAACATATAGAAATTAACCATACCACATCATTATTATTAAAAAATATTACTGAATTTCTGTGCAAAGAAATTGATAATGTTGAAATGGATATGCATACTGCCTCTGTAGGTGTGGGTTATTGGAAAGCACCGATTAACAGTATGGTGCCACTTTATAGACTCACATATATGGTTTGGGAGGTACCCTAATAAATTTGAGAAGTTATGGTTTATATGGCTTGGAACACAAGATACAGTTAAATCTGTCTGGCATATGAAATAATGTGAACCTTTATTGGAGAAGAATATATACTCTCTATTCTGAGATTATAACCTGTCAAAGCCCAACTCCGGGACACTCAAAATTCCCATTTGTGCTTGCACTGAAAGGATTACCTGCTTGTTTTGTCTAGGGAAGAGAAGGGCTTTTTTTTTATAGCCGATCCTCCACTCCCCTGGCAGAAGTGCACCAGCAGTAGACTGTCCCTCTGCATCATCACGTCCAATACGTGGCTAGGGTCCCATCAGTGGTCTTGATGACATCATCAGGACCTTAGAATGCTAGAGCATTGGGGTGAAGATGCTGTGGGGACTAGTCTGACAGTGTGACGGGTATGTTTGATGCTATGAATATTTTTATATATCTAACATTGCAATAAACCTATAAAGAAAAAAAACCAAACAAACACACGATCAATATATATTTTTTTTAACAAGCAGGAGTGGCAGAAAAAAGTATTTATTTGTAAATAAGATTTGAGACGTGTTCTACCATTTTATACTGTACTAGTATATACATCTTCTCCCTTTCTATGATCTGTTTTGTACCTTGTATTGTAAAATCTTAAACAAAGCATGTTTAAAAAAAAAAAAAAAAAAAAAAAAAAAAAAAAAAACACTTTGTGCTGGTTAAACTGTTTTAGATGATAAAGAGTTAACATATTATTACATTCATTATTACTGTAATGCATAAAAATCCAACAAATGTTATCTTGGCTTTGAGTCCAAGGAGTCAGCACATGAGGCTAAATGGGGCGTTCCCACACAAGAGCACAAAATATCTGCATCCTGACCTATGTTGAGAGGGAGGGGGGGCGTGGCCGGACCTCACAGGAAGATGGACACATAACAGGTTAGCTCCCGCTGTGTTAACTGCCACTTTGCTGCTGAGAGACTTTTCTTTGCTTACCCGGTCCAGCTGACATGGGGACAGCATCGCGGACATCCTCCACCTCTCGTTCCCGCTCACCAAGAAGTAATCAAAGCGGCACAAACAGCAATTTTCTTGACCCTTTCTGGACACAGGGCTCTAACATGGCAGCTTCCCGCCAAATTTCCTCACAGAACTCCCAGTTACCTCAGCAGAGAATACCTGGAATGCAGCCAGATTATCACCCCGCTGACTCAGATATTTCAGTGGCCTCTGCTTCTGCCCTAGCTGCTACACACCCAAGTCTTTTAGACCTCAGAACAGTAGCAGCAGATATAAAGGATACACTGTCAGCTGCCATTGCAAACCTGCGTGTAGACATCTGTGCCATTGCTGACAGGGTTCTTGTGGTAGAAAACACAGCTGCCCAGCATCATACAATTCTGCGCAGAATGTCCCATAAAATAGATGCTCACACACTACAGCTTAGAGACATACAAAGACACACAGAAGATTTGGATAACAGAGGAAGAAGACATAATCTGCGTGTCAGAGGTTTACCAGAGGCTGTGGATTCTGATCATTTACTGTCTGCCATTACTACTATATTCAATGACCTGCTAGACAGACCAGTGCACACAAACATAGCAATGGAAAGAATTCACAGGGCCCTCAAACCTAAAGGCAGAGAGAATGATCCCCCCAGGGATGTGGTGTGCTGTTTGGTTGATTATAAACTTAAAGAAGACATTCTTCACAAAGCAAGAAACAGGATTCACATTATGTTTGAGGGAGCGGAGATTCATATATACCAAGACCTTTCTGGCATTACTCTGAAGAACCGAAGAGACCTAAAACCCCTATTAGACACACTGCGTGCCAAAAATATTCCGTACAGGTGGAAATTCCCCTTTGGGCTCTCAGCTACATTTCAAGGTCGCACGGCTCTGCTGAGAGTGCCCGAGGACCTACCATCCTTTTGCAACACCATGGGCATTCCTCTAGCAGAAGTCCCAAATTGGTACGCTGAATTCCGACAATCTGCGACTAAAAAAGAACAACAACATGAAGAGCCTATGGAGGCACAGGAGACCCGACACCGTCGTCGCAGATCTCCATCAGACGACAGGTCTTCAGTGTCCACAAGAAGACAGCACAACGGTACAAGCTCACCTGAATCACCGCGACCTAGAAGGGCCAGAAGGGACCACGGGTCACAGCGCAACCGTGTTTACCAACGCTAACAATCAAGCCTGGAGAGTATACTGGTTTAATCCATGGTTGTTTATAATCTCCTAGTTCAATGGGTTTATTGCATAGTACAAGATGCCTTTTCTAGCCTCTTTACACCGACTTTACTCATCTGCTTTGGTTAAACTGATTAGAGACTGTCAACATCATATAAATTCTGGGGTTAAGTTACTGTTATAGATTGGATATGATAAATTCTCTTACACAATTCAAATCTCATGTTCCCACTAGAAGAGTACATAGGAAAGTACTATTGCACAGTTTTTAAACATCCTCATCCTCATTTATAGTGCTTTGATATTAGTTACTGCTCAGTCTGTTTCGTTCAATTTCCAGCAGTTAATTAGTCCTATATAAGGTTTTCCAATGCAGAACTCCCCTCCCCCCTCATCACACCCGTAGGACTACGGTTATTAGGATTGGTTTTCGGTTATCCTGCTCTGAGAAGACCAATGAACTAGTATCATCCTCTGTATGATACCTAGAAACAGTCAAGCTAGGCTATGTTTAAATGAGATGTAAGGCATAAAGGTGGTCCAACAAGGCCCAAGGAAAAATCGGAAGCATTATTAATATTTTATTTATTTTTTTGCATTTTTTTAATTTATTTATTTATTTTTGCATTTTTTAAGCCATCATAGGTAAAATTGGCCTTTAATTTTAATTTTAAATTTCAGTATTAGTGTTATAGTATACCACTTTAGTGGAATCATCATAATGGTTATGTCTCGTTCTTATGGATGAAATACTAGAAAACTTTATTGAATTACATTACGGTCAAGACATTAAGTGAGACTCGCATTTTATAATTGTTAGTTTTGCATTATTACTTGTGCTGTTGTCCTAGTTAGTGGTTAGGTATGGCTATTTTACTTCCAGCACTTGATAAGTCCATCCCAGGATTCTACCTTAAACTATCCCCACCTATCCTCACGCCCACTGGAATGTGGCTGTGAGAGATTGTTATATTTCTTCCACCGTTGTGGATATACTAAGGAACGTGTATGGGTTTATACATAGGTATAGTACCAATAAAATTAAACACTACACAAGTAGTTGGGAGATACTAGTTTGGTTCAAGAAAGCCCAAAATACTCCGACTGCACTAGAATTATTTTATTACATTATTTTTATTTTATTTTTTATTTTATTTTGTAATTTAATTTTTTTATTTATTTATTTTATTTATTTATTTTTCTTTTTTTTCCTGTTCCGTACTTGTCTTCTTAGGTTAAGATAATCTTTAATATTAAGGTTAAAGTACACCAAAGACACCTTATTAATGGTATATTGGTAAGGACATTCTGGTGTGGCAAATATTTCTAATTTTACACTGTCTATTCCATACACCCACTAATATTTCCTGTTAGTTGTTCTATAGGATTCAGAGCTGGGGTTTCTAGTTCTTTCCAAAGAAGTATAAGTTTATATAGGCGTGATACTGCTATGCTTTATAAATTTACAATTTATTTATTTATTTATTTATTTTTATGTGAGAACATCTCAGTATTTTTATTTGCAGATTCCACAAAACAAGTCTCTACTCGCATACACCATGTCCTGATTTGCGTCACTCTTGTAGTTGCTTGGGTTTATTATCATAATTAGATATTTAGTACTTCCACACCCATGCCAAATACATGACCGATATCAACACAAATTTTCCTTAGTTTCTCATATTTACACCTTTATAGGCATTTGGCATTGATAACAGCGGATTACCATGTCACTCATTCTCCTGTTCTCTGTGAGGTTTTATCCAACCCCCACACAGTAGCTTGGACCAGAGTTGGCCTGTGTTATGTAGGCTTTCTCTGGCCTTGCTCTGTACTTCTCCGATTTTACACAGGTCTTGGGTAGATCCCATAACCTGCTCGGTTATTGCTTCAGACCTTTCCCCACATTACACCATCTTAGCCTTATCACATAACCTGGTCTATTCCCCTTCCCCCTTTCCCCTATTGCCAAAGTTAATCCAAAAAGAAAGCTACTAATCAAAACATACAATGTCTCTTGCAGGAAGGCACGGCCCTCCTCCCCAGGTCAAGCTATATTCTTTAAACATAAGGGGTCTTAACACTCCAGAAAAAAGATCTCAGTTGTTTATGTTACTAAGAAAAGCTAAAGCGGACATTGTATACCTCCAAGAAACACATTTTAGATCAGATAATATCCCCAAACTTTTCAATCTAGAGTATCCAACAGTATTTCATGCCACTAATCCAGACTCCAAATCAAAGGGAGTATCTATTCTGATATCTAAAAAATGCCCATTGCAGATCCAAGATACTTTGATTGATACTAATGCAAGATATATTTTTTTAAAAGGCAAATTGCATAACAAACTCGTTACTTTGGCCAATTTGTACGCCCCTAACAAACAACACGTTCCTTATTTCCGCGATGCCTTACAAAACCTTAGTACATTTCGCGCAGGCATGCTCATTGTCGGGGGTGATTTCAATTTGGCCTTGAACCCCTCACTTGATACGTCCTCAGGTGCCTCCTCTATCACACACAGGGCTCTTCGGGTAATAAAAACACAGCTATCTAACCTGGAGTTACACGATACTTGGCGCACATTGAACCCAAACTGTAAAGATTTCACTTTCTATTCCCCTCCGCATCGTAGATACACAAGAATAGACTACTTCTTCTTATCACAACCAGATTTGGATCTACTTCATCAAGCTACAATTGACCCAATGGTAATTTCAGATCATCACCCTATTTCTGTCACAATCACATTTTTTACATCCAACACTAGACAATCAATCTGGCGAATGAATAGCTCTATTTTAACGGATCCAGTAAATGTAAAGCGTATAAATGATCGCTTGTTGCATTATTTTCAGGAGAATGATTCCTCCGAAATTACCCCGGTTACCCTTTGGGCGGTACATAAGTGTGTCATACGGGGAGAACTAATTTCTATAAACGCTCAATGTCAAAAAGCTAGACAAGCTCTGATATCCAAATTATCGGATAAAATTCATTCCCTGGAAAGACAGCATAAACAATCATTGGCTGATCAAACTTTTCAAGAGTTATTAAAAACTAGGGAAGAACTTCTAGAAGAACTAGGGAAATCCATACGTCGCAAATATGCCCTATCACAAAAAACCTTCTATGAGTTTGGGAATAAATCCAGCAAATTTCTAGCTAAAGCCCTGCAATCTAAAAAAGCAAATACTACCATTCATTACATAACGGACCCCAAAGGGAATAAAATAGAATCATCCAGTGGAATTGCAATTCAATTTAAACAATTTTTTTCTAAACTTTACAACATACAATCCCATTCGCAGACAGGCTCAAACAAGGACAGGATAAGATTAATACAAGATTTTCTTACACAATATGGTCCACACCCTATCACTGAAGAGGAGGCAGATGATTTAGATAAACCTCTTACCAGGGAAGAAACGCTGGAAGCCCTCAAAATTATGAAACCAAACAAAAGCCCTGGCCCAGATGGCCTTCCAGTTAGTTACTATAAAACATTCACTGAAGTTCTCATACCAAGGTTCTTAGAGACCTTTAATTCCCTAGATACCCTCTCAGATAAAAATAAAGATCTTTTAGAAGCCCATATAGTTATGATACCAAAACCAAATAAAGATTCATCTATAGTTTCTAACTACAGGCCCATTTCTTTAATAAATGTTGATGTGAAACTTTATGCAAAAATTTTAGCTAATCGTATACTTCCTCTACTGTCCTCTTTGATTTCTCTGGACCAAGTGGGATTTGTCCCAGGCAGGGAAGCTAGGGACAATACCTTGAAGGCACTCAATATTCATCATTGGCTGACATCTTCCAACACCCCTGCGTTTTTCCTTTCCCTCGATGCGGAGAAAGCGTTCGACAGAGTGGCCTGGGACTATATGACGGAAGTCTTACGCAAAATAGGTTTCAAGGAACGCATGATGAACTATATCTTAACCTTATATTCATCCCCAACAGCAAAAATCAGAGTTAATGGTCTTCTTTCGGATGCTTTCTCCGTGTCGAATGGAACTAGACAGGGTTGTCCCTTATCCCCCCTTATATTTATACTAACCATGGAACCTATTCTAAGCAAAATTAGAGCCAACAGAGATATTAAAGGAGTTGAAATAGCAAATACTCATTACAAATTAGCGGCTTACGCAGATGATATTCTTCTTTTTCTTACTGATCCCATCATAACAATTCCGAACTTATTGAAGGATTTTGACCTTTTCAAAAAAATCTCCAACCTCCAAATAAATTTATCCAAATCAAAAGCACTCAACATTTCTCTCTCAGATTCCATTGTATCGCAATGTCAGTCCAATTTCCCGTTTGGCTGGGATGCATCAGCCATAACCTACCTAGGGATACAATTACCATCAAAACTACCTGATCTTTACAATAAGAATTTCGCCCCCATTTTAAAAACCATACAGAAGAACCTTCAAGACTGGAACAAAGGCAATTTTTCCTGGTTTGGTAGGGCAGCAATTATAAAAATGAATGTACTCCCTAGACTCTTATATTTACTCCAAACAATTCCTATAAAACTACCGCCAGCTTTCTTCTCCACATACAAAAGATTATGTTTAAAATTTATCTGGGCAGAGAAACCATCACGGGTCAAATGGGGTAAGCTAGTGTCCCCAAAATTGAAGGGGGGAATAGGTCTTCCAGATATTCAAAAGTATTACTGGGCTTGTCATCTGACTAGAATATTAGATTGGCATTTACATCACAAGACAAAGGCCTGGATATAGGTATGGAAGAAGCTGTCCTCCATTTACCAATGTCTTATTTACCATGGATCAATCCACAAAAATTAACACATGAGGTCAGATCACATCCTCTAATAGCTCCCACGTTACAAATCTTCCATTCAGTTCGCAAGAAGCTACACATTGCCTCAGTTCTGGGCCCACTAACCCCAATTGACCAGAATCCGGACTTCCCTCCTGGTATTTTGCCTAAATCCGATGCTGACATATCTGCAGTGGAACCCATGAGAGCTAAATCCTTCTATCACAATGGTCAGATATTATCTTTTCAAGAAATTTTAGCTCGTTTCCCTGGAATGAAGATTCCTTTCTTTAAATACCTTCAAATAAGACATTTTTTGCAAAGCTCTAACTCCAAATCTCTGTGGTATAGAGACCATACGCCGTTTGAAAACTTATGCTCCAAAACAGACCCTCAAAGACACCTCATTTCATTTACCTATTCTTTAATGTTCCCAGATGCTTCTTTCTCAAATGACACCACATGTAAGAAATGGGTTAGAGAACTGTCCTTGGATTTAACACATGAGGACTGGCAAAACATATACACACACATACATTCAGGCTCCCTAAATGTTACCGCTCAAGAAAATGGATACAAATTATACTCTAGATGGTATAGAACGCCTGACCGAATTCACAAATTCCATTCTACTATCCCTCCCACATGTTGGAGATGTAATCTAGCGCACAGTTCTCTTCTCCACATATGGTGGGATTGTCCTTTAATCCAGGGGTTGACAAATTTGCTTGGAATCTAGGAGCCAGCTAAAAAAGTTAGGAGCCGGGTCCGTGACGGCGATCTGGACCTGTCCCTGGCCTGACATGGAGACAAGTGAGGGGAAGATAGCCCCAAGCCCCTCACCTGTCTCCAAGTCATTGCCCCCCATAGCTCTTAGAGGGACATTTTATTTATTTTTTTCAAATGACAATTTTTTTTTTAAATTGCATTTTAGTGTAAATTGAGATGTGAGGTCTCTCTGACCCCAGATCTCATATACAAGAGGACCTGTCATGCTTTTTTCTATTACAAGGGATTTTTACATTCCTTGTAATAGGAACAAAAGTGACATTTTTTTTTTTTTTTAAAGAACAGTGAAAAAAATAAAAATAAAAGTTAAAATAAAAAAAAATAGAGACCTCCTCTGTAACTTAAAAAGTGCAACCTGTAGAATTTTTTAAATGTCGCCTATGGAGATTTTAAAGGGTAAAAGTTTGTCGCCATTCGATGAGCGGGCGCAATTTTGAAGCATGACATGTTTGGTATCGATTTACTCTACGCAACATTATCTTTCACAATATTAAAAAAAATTGGGCTAACTTTACTGTTGTCTTATTTTTTTTTTTTTATTAAATACATTTTCCCCAAAAAAGTGCGCTTGTAAGTCCGCTGTGCAAATACGGTGTGACAGACAGTATTGCAACGACCACCATTTTATTCTCTAGGGTGTTAGAATAAAATATATATATAATTTTTAGGGGTTAGGAAGGAAGATAGGCTGGCAGGCAGGGAAAATTAGCATTGCATCCATTAGCATTGCTGGTTGTAATTCCAACGGCCACCACAAGAGGACGCCAGATTACAGAAGGAACCATAGGATCGTAGAAGGCCTCAAAGCCGGGGGCTAAATTACCGGCCGGCGGCGGCGCGGCCCGACGCGATCGCGCCGGGGGGGGGGGCCGCGGAGACAGCATACCCCCAGCTGTGCTGCCCCAGGCGCCAGGTCTGGAATTCTAGTCGCAAATGCGACCGGGCGCCCGGGTTTTGTCGAGCCCTGCTTTAATCCAACCATATTGGAAGGAAGTCCATAAGCTCATCACTAAAATCACAACCTATTCCCCAGACTACACGCCAGCTCAATACCTCCTGCATCATACATCTATTCCGCAATCCACTTATAAAAGATCCCTCACATTACATCTTATAAATGCAGCAAAGCTTTGCGTCCCCGTTCATTGGCGTTCTACCTCTCCCCCCACTATTTCTGAATGGCTCCGCAGAATAGAGAAAATAGCTGAAATGGAGGGCTTGATCTCTCAAGCGAAAGATACTCATGCTAAATTTTATAAAACGTGGTCATTTTGGTCACATTTTAAGTGCTCGACTACATATAACACCCTAATATCTGTCCCTGTTTAGCTTGACCTGGGGACCCCAACATAATATAATAGAATAAATTACATTTCACTGCTTTTATATAGCAGCTTGTACTCAATTCTGGATACTAATCCCTTATAAGGTAGACAACCATGTTGGTTGTAGCTCAGATTAAAGCCATACAGACCACTACCTTATATATAGTCTGATGTTAAGACTCAAATTATTTTCGCGCACAGTTTGATCCCATTAGGGGTGCGTGAGATAATATGGAATTTACAGATTCATTGTTACTCTAGTTTGTTACACCTTTTTTTTGGTTTCTTATGAGATGTAGGTATGCGACTAATATGACTCCATATATACGCATGTGTTGTTTAAATCAATTTTATCCAGCTTGGAGTAATTTCATCTATATGATAGATATTTACAAGTGTTTTTTTTTTTTTTTTTTGTTTAATTTTTTTTTTTTTTTTTATTGATCTATGCATGTCTATCTTATGCCAAATATCAATTCATATTGTTGCTTTATTTTCAAATTCTGTATTTCATAATTACAATGATATTCAGATTTATGTTTTACTATGTGTATGTAACATGCAATATTTGTTTTATCAATAATAATCAATAAAAACATTGAAACATGTTGAGAGGGAACGTGCCATACAGGAATCAGAGGCACCTATAAAGCAAGCATACGTCCTAACAAATCTAAACAAAGTCTTCAATGTGAAACAAAAAGTCAGTGACCTGCAAATGCCATCCAACAAACACTGCAATTGTGCTACATTCAAAAAGTTGCAGTAACACTTAAAGTGTAAAACGGATCCTGTTCCCTTAAAGCATGCATAATGGCACCATGCTTGTGCGGTGTTATTTGTGCCCCTTCTATCACCCAAAAAAACCTGTCTGATCCTGTATAGCTATACCCCCCCCCCATAAACTGACCACAGTATATTGTGGCTTCTGAGCCCTGACACTGTGGTCAGTTTATGTGCCTCTGTCATCCTCAGCCTGCTGTAGGCTCTCCCGACTCTACTCCTCTCCCTGCCCATCAGTCTGTGCCATGTCTCCTGACATCAGCAGCGCTCAGCTCCACCCATTAAAAGTGTCAGCTGGGCAGAGGAGAGAGCCGCGGAGTCATGTGAGCCTCAGAAGAGGCTCTGATATAAGGTATAATCTGCATTTTTTTTTCCTGCACAGACAGATGGTAGCCAACAGAGAGGGTGGGCTGTTTGTAGTACAGTGGCTTAGCACAGTTGTACAGGCTCATCCCAAGTACTGAAATTGCTTACTCTGATCCCACCTCATTTCCTGGCAGGAGGACATCCAGCAATGTAGCCCTTTCCTCCTCCCCCAGCCTGACTATCCCTGGCCCATTTCTCTCATTTACTGCATTTCATTGCTTTTTGAGTCACATAGGCTCAGCATCATAGATTGATCATTACCTAGATCAGTCTGCATGCAAAATGCCCAAGAACACCCATCCCTCCAGACTGATACCACCCAACAAGGCATTTTAAAAAACTTTACTAAACGTGAGCCATCCTTGCCCTCCTCATCAGCACTGTGGTGACCTGGAGCTCCCTGACGTCTTCAAATGGTCTTCTTCCGGATCCAATCATCGGCCATTTTCATTGGCTGAGATGTCAGACCTGTGCATGCACCTTAATTTATCTTTGCTTTGCTGAAATCGTACATAGAGCTTTGCATTTGATCTTGAGCAGAATGCTAAGGCAGAGTGCGGTAATGTTTTCATGAAGCTATGTATAAGCACCCTGCCGACCACCAGGCATAATCTGCTTTCACTGCATAGAGATGCACAGAATAATGACATCAATGGTTCTAGGAGGTATGTAATTGAAATCAGAACATTTCCATTTAAAAATGTCATTAGCATGTTGATGTGAGGCACCTACATCAGAACAGGCAAAATATAAAAACAGGCTGAACTTCAGAGTCAACAGGCTTTTCAAATCACCATCTTTTGGTAGCACCACAGGTCTCTTATCTCACTATTCTGTGATGCCTGTTTTCTTAATGGAAAGGTTTTCATCATATCAATTCAGATTATGTGTAAGCGTACTATTCTGTGTACAGTAATAAAATTGTCTGTGGGGTGAAGGTTACGGCCATTGCTGGATTCTGCAGTTATTTTCAAGGCTATATAATATGGCCTTATATATAGTTTTAATATATACTAATAAAAATATCACAAAGAAAGAAGAGGGAACAATGTGGATGCCAAGTTTAGGGGTGACGGCAGAGCACAAGAGGCCAGAAGTGACATGATTCACTAAAATATTAAAAACATGTTTATTATTTACATTGAAACAAACATTAAAAAACTGAATTCACAACTTAAAATAAAAAAGGCCCTTTCAATCTCTCAGAATTCAGTTCCATTGCATAAAATCCTGTTAAAAATGATCAATCCCAATCAGGACTTGCTTCAGTTCTGGAATGGAGTGTGAATGAATGGAGTGTCCACCAATGAGATAACAGCAGCAACAAAATTTCAGAAACAAAATTCTCTCTCCCCCCCCCCCCCAAAATCGATAAAAAAAAAAAACATTCATCACTGACAGCGGGGCGCAAGATGTCAGCGGTACATCCAACCTGGTGACTCAATAAGACGTAGTAATAGTTGCTCTGGATTTCTCACTTTCCACTGCAGTTAGACTCATGGCGCTGTGGCTTTAAAATAGTCCGTTCAGAATCACAGCACGCTTGGAATGTGTGACATTTATATATATATATATATATAAAAAAAAGAAAACAACCTTGCTAAAAACAATCCAAACCATAACGGTCTCTTCTTTTTTAAAAAATGATTGATAAAAGTGTTGCATTTTCAGTGTTACAATTTAGCATTCTGTGTAATCCAGTCCCTCATTGCAGTCACCTTGGTGTAGATGCCTGGCTTATTCCTGCGAGCACAGCCCTCTCCCCAGCTTACGATCCCAGCCAGATAAACCTTCCCGTTCGACTCCACGCTGGACAGTGGACCTCCAGAGTCACCCTGCAAAAAAGCCAAACACCACCTTTTATTATACTTCCCCTAAAGTGTCACCCCCCCTCCCCTAATATTGACATTGAGCAGAGATCGCTTTTCAGAGAAGTGGCAGTCCTTGCTGCATGTACAGTAATGTGCAAAAGTTTTAGGCATGCGTTTTGTTTTTTAGATCAATTAACAAAACGGAAAGTAAATCAACAGAAGAGAAATCCAAATCATTATTTGGTGTGACTACTCTTTGTACCCAGTGGCAGCTGGTGTTTTTTTTTTTGGGGGGGGGGGGGTGGCAAACAACCACCCCCCCCCCTGGCAAGGTTGGGGCTGCCTTTTTGCAAATGGAGTTGGAGATTTGGTCAGGATCCATGGCGAGACTTATCCATCATGTCATACCATCAGGGAGGCGTGTGATCGCCCCCAAATTTATTCTACAGCAGGGCAATAACCCCAAACATACAGCCAATGTCATTAGGAACGATCTTCAGTGTAAAGAAGAACAAAGGAGTCCTGGAAGTGATGATCTCATCATCATGGAGTGTGTCTGGGATTACATGAAAAGACAGAAGGATATGAGGCAGCCTACATCCACAGAAGTTCTGTGCTTAGTTCTCCAAGATGTTTGGAACAACTTACCTGCTGAGTACCTGTGTGCAAGTGTACTTAGAAAAATAGATGCTGTTTTGAAGGCAAAGGGTGGTCACACCAAGTACAGGTTTGATTCGGAATTCTCTTGTTTATTTTTTATCAATTGACAAAATGGAAAGTATATAAACTATTAAACCATTTCTGAAAGCATTCTTCATATACAGCTTTTTTTTTTTTTTTAAACCTTATAGCTATACTAACACTACTGTTTTAATATTGGAAAAAAGTTTAACTATTTTTTATACTATTTTTTTCTTTTTTTTTAAGTGGTAGTAAAATCTTTTTTTACATTTTTCTCTATACTCTTATTTCTACTTATAATAAAGATTACCTTTAGGTAAAATTAATATCTACTAAATGTGCACTGCTTAGGAGATATTCTGGAGAGCAGCAACCAGTGATGTCACTAGCTTATGCACTCTGAAGGAACGGCATACCCATGCTGGTTACTTCAAAACCGTGTGCCATGGCCGAAAACACCTGGGCGCATGCGTGGGAGTGACATCGAGGCTCGGCCATTCAAGAGGTCGCAGTCTGCGAACCTGGAAGGAAGACTGGGTAAAGAAGGAAGCCTCTGCATCAGTGACAGCACGACGCTGGAGGGCTTAGTTTTAAGGCAATGTGACATCTTCGACCAAGGGAATGCTAGGTTGGTGACATCACCCGGGTGGCCCCGCTCCTTAGTCAGAGCTGTTACAAGGCAGAGCTGGCAGGCGCCTTTGTTGGAGCCGAAGGTTGTCGTTTCTTTTTACAGGTTGGCAGACTATGGATCTACACTGGGAAGTTTTTGTTTGTTTTTTAAATAAAGGAATTGTCAAAAACTGACTACTGTCACTTTTTTACACAACACTTTTTTAAATGAGTAGGGGTACTATATGGGCAGGGTGGCCGGGAACTGGGGGCCCCCCCCTTTTTAAAAAGGAGGCTTCCAGATTCCGATAAGTCCCCTGCAAATCACTAGAGCCACTGGCCAGGGTTGTGGTAAAGAGGCCCTTGTCCCCATCAACGCTTGCTCATCTCGGAGAAGGGTCTGGTATGGATTTTGGTGGGGAGACTCCACACCATTTTTTTTTTTTTAAATGTTGGCATGGGGGTCCCCCCAAAATCCATTCTAGACCCAAAGAGCCATTGCTGGCATGCTTTTCACAAGTCGCATCTATATCATGCAGGTGCGACTTTTGAGGGTTTACATTGAGGTCTACAGACCTCAAGTTGCATGAAAGTCGGACCAAAGTAGTGCAGGAACTACTTTGAAGTTGCACAGATATGAACGGTTATTGTAGGGACAGTGCAATGAAAGTAACTTTTTTTAGTTATTGCTTTAATATCACTTAAAAAGGAACTGAAATGGGTTGACAGGTCAGAAATTTCTTAAAACCTGACATCACCCTAAATCACAATATCATGCAAAAAAACATGCCTAGTTCCTCTGTAGTATTGTTCCTGTATAAATTGTGGATTGTACGGATACCCAACAATGGCTGTGGGGTTAAACAAGAGCTCACCTGACACGCATCGATTCCACCACTGAGGTACCCAGCGCAGATCATACGAGGAGTTAGTTGGTCATCCAGCAGTTTATTACATTCTGTTTGATTGATGATTCGTATCTCAGCTTTCTGTAGTACATTGGCACCAGTACCTGTGCAGACAGGGAATGGGGTCAATCATCTTTACTTTTATGATATGTCTTATCACTGAAGACAAATACCAACAGAACAACAACATTTCAGTCCTCACAACTCCCATATCTACTGCAACTCATTCAAACTCCATTCATATTTCTTAGAGGTGATGCTGAATATAATAATATAATAATTATTTTGCAGCTTAGCATTTCTTGGATGTGGCAACTGCATTGGTTTTCTTTTTTCTTCACCTGGTGATCCAGCCAGCAAGTCGTATTTTTAACTTCAAGCTGTCCAGCGAATGTGGCAATTAGAAGGTTGAGACAAACTATTTAAGGCTGTAAAAACCTTGATCCAAAATGGAAAAAAAATAAAATAAAAATAAAACTCTTGCTGTAACAGCTTAAAATGTGTTGCTGGAGCTTGGCTATAATTTGTGAGTTAAATGTATCCAAATCTGCTAGTGCATCCAACACCACCCTTTCCTCAGATTGACAATGCTGCTGTCCAAAGAGGTCCCCATTGCTCCCCCAATGGACCCAAAGACAGGAATTGTATTACTAGGCAGATTTCAAGGAGAAAATATAGGGAAAATCCTTAAAAAGTAAAACTTTTTAAAAACTTTTTTTTTTAAATCCTGACTCGATTTGCGAGAGTGGTCTCGCAAGACAAGCGGGATTCAAGCCTCTGGGTTGTGCAGTACCGCATGTGGCCAGAGGTGCTCATATCCCCACCCATTTGATGTATTGCCTCTTGCTGTTGGTGGCTTTGTTTCTGCTTTGGGAGCTGCGATGAGTACAAAGGGGGATTTCTTGTCCCCTGCTGACCCCATCTGCTCTTAAGTGCATGGGGGGCCACCTACACATCGGCGCCATGTGCATGCACCAGCCGCTCAATGTCTGATTTTGCGGCGTTGTTACGGCTGCAAGCATTGTACCATCTGGTTGACCTATAGGAGTGCTTGTGCACTTTCCTGTCATCCACACATGCTGTTGGGGGCGGAGCCCCTTGAGCCCTTCCTGGATGTAACTTGGAGGTTTAGCACTGCATGGATTAATTTGCAGCTTTTGCTTTCACTGAACACTCATGCTTGTGGATGCTTCTTATTGGAATCTACCACCGATGCAATTATACACCTATCTCACTCAGGTATACTCATTGGTTTTCCTCAAGTGCTCACCTGTAGCTTGTCTTTGACCACTTTAACTTTCCCCCATATTTGCACTTCATTTCTTTTTCAATGCTTTTTGCTCAATTTCTTTCCTTCCACTCATGCCATTCTCTGGCGTTTCTCCACCACATTTCCCTATAGTCCTTTGTCCATGCCATTCATGGCTCTAGTCTTATATATAGAATTATCCATGTTATTACTCTTATATTCTACCTACTACTTCAGATTATATGATATACCCCTTTATGTTTACAGTCAATATTTACCATGGACATAGTGAGACCAATAGGGATACACATTTCCCATCCATGCGATGCTTTCCCTCCAGTCTGCCCTGTGTAGGGGTTTCTTCTGGCTCTGCCTCCTCAGCTCCCTGGTGATAAATTTGCTGCCACTGTCTGAAGGCTTCACATTTGTTGGCTCGGCTATGTGTAGTGGTGAGTATGGGGCCTCCATTTATTAGGCCCCTCTTACCCTCTGCCTTTAAAATACCAAGTATTTACCATATACCAAATTATATCCTTTCACCTTAGGTACAATTTATACACATCTACCCCTGAAGAGCGAGCTGGGACTTGCGAAACATGTCGGGTACACCTGATGTTTGTATGTTATGCGACTGTTCATATACAATTGTACTACCACTACTACTACCACCAATTGTATTCAACCCAGTTTTATGTACCTTGTACCAAGTGGCTTTCTTTGATGACAATATGCTTGTAATATTTTTACTGAATAAAAACATATACTGTACTTACTCTTGTTACTTTTATTGGCTTAGTGGTGCTCACCTCATCTAAAGTCCCAGGGCGAATTTCTCGCTCTTTTTTTTTTGCATATTATAGGGATGGAGGTGTGTTACCGGTGACACCAGACCTCATCTTGTTTTCTATACCTCTGGCCACATGCGGTACTGCATACACTAGCAGTGACACTGGAACAAATTATCCAAGTTTCCATTGATTCCTATGGGGAAACTCGCTTTGATATATGAGTGCTTTGGATTACAAACATGCTTCTGGAACGAATTATGCTCGTAATCCAAGGTACTACTGTATTGGTAAGCAGCAATATTTTTTTTAAGTCATTTAGGGGTTTAATACTGTTTCAAGGGTAATGAAGAATGTATAAAGACTTAGCCAGACTAGAACTGCGTGAAAAGTAACATTTCCAGAATTACCCAGTATATAGAGAAGGTGGGATTAAGAACGGATCAGAAGTCATATTGGAGGGCAGGACAATGTTATGAGGTACATTTTTTTTGGCATATGCCTTCTATTTCGATGGTCTTTTTGCTTTCCGATTCTCCCAGAAAGTGTAACATACTTGCCACGCATTTCTCTATATTTGTCTCATTTACTGTATGTTTCTTATATATTTTCCTAATTCTTCTGACAGTCAGGGAAAGCAGCCAGGGAGGGACACCCAGATCACACCGAGGAGCCTTCCTGAGGCTGTAGACTCTAAGAGCCTTGCCAAGCCTTCCCACAATGCAGTACGGATGCCTCTCAAAACATCACCAAAGTATTCATACACACTGGGTAGTGGAATTGGGGCACACCTGAACCCCAACATGGAAGGACAACTTGTACACATATCTCAGAATCATGGGCTCCTGGCATAATAGAGACAATTTGGCGGCTACATATGCTAACAACCTTCAACAATTATCTAGCAATATCATTTCATACAGTTCCTCCTACACTTTCTCTTTAGGACTATTTAATACATTCTAACCTGACAAAGATGGAATTTATCAAACTTCGGATCAGAAAATGTAATTATATACAACAAATATTCTCAAAAACGACTGACCTCCTTCGGATTGTGCACCCCAGCCTGTCACCCATATAGATTTGCCCACTGGGAAAACATGCGTGCTCTCGGGGATACAAATTGGTTGTATGAAATCACTGTAGGCAATGGGACTATCCAGCTCCAGCACGGCAATATCATTGTCATACGTGAAGTCACTGAACTGTTTGTGAGCCACAATTCGTTTTATTTTGCGTTTCACAACATCACTGCTGCTGGTCTTTTTGGACTGATCATGTAGACCCATATATGCTGTCCACACACTGGGGTCCGAATATCTGTAAAAAGAGATTTAATGTGAGGAATATGATCATGATGGACCACTATGTACATTGTGGGCTCCCTAGAAATGTTATTTTTTAAATATCTTAGGAAAATGTGGCCTAAGGAGAATACACATTTACATAAAGGCTCACAAGTATCACTAGACTTAGATTTTTTTTTCAAACTCCATTTCATACCGTAGTGATGATGTGTCCTGGAAGCAGTGAGCAGCGGACAGCAAAATGGTTGGGGAGACCACAGAGGCTCCACATGCGTGTCCATCCTTAGTTGTATGCAGGCTGACCTGCCACGGCCACTCGCCAATGTCAGCATTTACACCACCCACAATCCTAGTCTTCTTGCTGTAAGGGCGTTTGCCACACTCTTAAAAAGGGAAAAAACAAAAAATAGTAACAATTAAATTACAGTAAAAATAGGTTTTAAATTAATGGAAACTGTCAAGATGCGCATCTGCCACTCTGGAGTTTCCTGAGTGGGGCCAAACCAAGCTGTGCAAAAAAAAAAAAAAAAACACAACACACACATATACACACACAATACCTCTAGTACAATGTTTCTCAACTGCAGTCCTCAAGTACCCCCAACAGGTCATGTTTTTAGGCTCTCCATTAATTTGTACAGGTGATTTGATCAGTTTCACTGCCTTAGTAATTACCCCAGCCATTTTATCTGAGGCAAAACATGACCAGTTGGGGGAACTTGAGGACTGGAGTTGAGAAACATTGCTCTAGTATATTAAGCATAATTAAGAGGATAAATTACAAAAATCATTGCACGCACTTCAAAGCTGCTCTGGTTTAAAACATCAGAGAAATCTTTGCTATTTATAGTGCATCTGTACAAAGGCTGCAATAGTACTTTATTAACTGTAAAATCAATGGTTCCATTCGCATGTAGGCAGTCAGACCCAAAGTAGATGCCTAGCTTCACACCACAGCTTTGAGGACACTGCTGCGCCTCCATCTCTGGCGGGTCATCGTTATTCAGATCTTGTGCACTGGGAGAAAACTGTACCTGGAAAAGAGCCTGTCTGCTGCCCATGGCAAGCAATGTGAACACCAACTAGAGACCATTTACAGGCACATTACTTTTCTACATGTGAGTGGAATCACTGATTTCATATATTTAGAAGTTTTGCTCATATAAAATGTGTTATTTTCAGAATTTGAGGTTCTTCAACAGAGCAACTCAGAGCTACTTGCATCCTTAACTTCAGGGTGCTGTTATCTTTGGAAACTATGACAGACACACCCCATTTATTATGGAACTTTTGTGAATGCAATGGTTTTCTTAATTTACTCTTTTCCCAGTTGCTAGAGGGCAATAATTCAAAAGCATGGTGACTAGGGTGGCACAAAACTAACAAAACTTTCTCTGCTCTACATAGCGGGACCCATAAATGCAATCTAGGGACAAAAAAAAGTTTACATCCTACAATTTCCTGCGCAGTGTGGATTTTTTTTGTATGGAGAACAGTCTTACTAAAGTACTAAAGAATTTAGGTACCAGAATAAAAGACCTTCCTCGCTAGACCACTTTTCCTAAGTAATCTTAGGAAACCTAAGCATTGCTGAGATTTTTCAATAAAAGTTTTCATTTGTTGACCAGGTTATGTTTACAGAAAAAAAAAAAAAAGTGGTTCTAGACCAGTAGTGTCACAGATGGCTGTGACACAACCGATCTGTGAAATGTTTTAGACTTTGGTCCTTTAAATAGCCATACATGGGAACTAAATGCACCTAAAAAGAGCTTTAAACCACAAAGGTGAAGGCATTTTTAAATTAGCTCTAGCGGCATTTGGCACAACCTTTTTAGTGTGCTGTTTCTACAGGTCTTTTTGTGGATTTTAAACACACCGATGAAAAGTTTGCATGCCTCACCTGCACAGCAGGCATACAGCATGGTATTACCATTCAACATTAGGGGTATAAAGTAGCCAGAACTACAGAAGGGAAAAGAAGATCCGAGATTACTTATTTCAGATGATTGCAAAATTAGTTAATGTGGCCTAGAAGTGGAAAAAGTGAATACAATTGTCGGGTGCATCATTAGAGAGATCCCCAGCAAGAGTAAAGAAGGTCCCAATTCCCCTTCTATAGATATTTATATAGAGGGATCCCCAGCAGGCAGGCCCCATTCCCTTACATAGATGTTTAATCATCACTAAAGAGATCTCCAGAAGAAAGAGGTCCACATTCCCCTATACAGATATAAACCTTAAGAAAAATACTGTGAAGATGTCACCTACAGAAACATATTGATAAAACAAAACGAGTGCAGAGATAGGCCACAAAAAAGGGGTGAAGGAACTGAGATATAAAACATAAGGAGACCACAGGAACTTGAAATGTACAGTCCGAAGGGGGCTGGGGGGTGTGTGCGCGGAATGATTGACACCTTTAAATACATGAGTATGAATAATATTCAGGAAGGCCATGTTTTTTGACCCAAGAAAGTAGTTGATGCTTGCACCTTACTTGCAGCAAAAGTAGTTGGTTCATCTACAGTTAGTAAATTTAAACATGCTTGGAACTAAGATAGACCCATACTCAGACAAAAAGTTAAAATATAATAAAAGGGGCAGATTTAATGGACTATTTGGTCTTTTCTGCCTTCATTCTTCTGTATTTCTACTAAATCCAGGGGGGCAGCAAGCATGCAAAACCCTTGGTTAGTTTGATGCATATCCATGAAACCCTCAGCATTTGGTGAATGCTCCAAGAAGCCTTGATAATGTCCTGGCTATTGGATTCTTCTGGATTCTTCATACAAACTACCCCCCAATCTATAAACAAGATTGATAGTTAATCCCATATCATATACAACACCCTAAAATCTCTGCTTTAAGCTGGCCATACACTGTTGGAAATTCCTCTGGTTTAAGAAGGACCGGCCAAAATTTGTGGCTATCCACGCTCGACAGAAGTAAATCCTTTGATCAACTTCCATCAAAGGGACAACCTGGAAAACTGTCAATCAGCAGCTGCAGCCACTGACCTATGTATTCTGACAGCAGCAGGTCCTACTGTCATAGCAATTTCCCTGGATAATTTGTGTGGATGGCGGAACCCGTTACTTTTTTCTTTTAGCCTGCTGGTTGAATTTAAAAAACTACCTATCTATGCTAGCTTTAGCTACATACAGCCTTCCTGTAAAATTCAGATTTATAGCTGGAACCAAAAGACACAGGATTTCACCAGTTCTAGAACATCCTATAGTGGGGGGATTATAAAAATAAGTGACCTAGTAAAAAATTATATTATTGTCAGTGGATGTTGGCGTGATATTTTAAGAACATGACATGTACAAAGAAAATAAACATTCTCTTACGGCACGAAGTCTCATCAGAGCCGTCAGTGCAGTCCGACACGCTATCACATTCTGGGTTCAGCTTGTTAATACATTGGCCGTTGTTACACTTATATGTGTACGTTGTACAGCTGGTCGGCTGCGCTGGATATGGATGGAGATAAATTTTTAACAAATTAGTTACAGTTAATGGCAGATTAGAGGATTATCTGTAAATTACAGGAAAAAAAAGAGTCAAGGAAAAGAACTTGTAAACTCAACTCATGTCACATAAATTCCCATAATCCTTAAAGTGTATGCAAATGGAGAGGGAGGGGGGGGGGTTCTACTTTGCCACCACCCTTTTAGGATTTGTGTAGCGCCACCACCTCATTTCCATATGATGGTTGCCATTTTTTTTTTTTCATTACGCAATGATAATAAAAAATTTAAAATGTAGTCAATTTTATGCTCCCACAAAAATATAAACTACTCAAACATCCCAATTTTTACTGCTCACAACTTTCATAAAATAGCTCTCACCTAATCCACAATCTGACTCGTCTGTACCATCTCCGCAGTTGTCTGTGTTGTCACACTTTTGTGCTTCTGGGATGCACTTTCCGTTTCTGCATTTCAAGTATGTGTCCGGACACTCTGAAAAACAGACATCACAAATCAGCTTTAGTGATAATGGCTACATGGCTAAGCAAGGTCCATAGGACGGCAGCCAGAAAAATCACAAATACTCACTGCAGTCTTGCTCGTCTGAGCTATCGCCGCAGTCGTTCACGCCATCACAGAGGAAGAAACGAGGTTTGCAGTACTGGCTGGATCTGCAGCGAAACTGCTTGTCAGTGCAGACTGATTTGAAGACAAAAACAAAGTCAATACACAATAAAACAAAAAACATACCAACAATTTAACTAACAAAAAAACACGTAGATGGAAGTACATACAAGGAAAATATGTTTGTATTATTGTACAGGGTTTAAATAACACCAAGTGTTTGCACAGCACTTTAAAATATAAAAAAGGGAGACAGAATAGTTACAATACAATTCAAGACAAGAGGGTTAGAAAGGCCCTGTTCTTGAGGGCCTACAGTCTATAGGAAAGGGGCAAGTGATATAAAAAATATCTTGTGTGGGGATGAGTTAATGGAGAAAATAAAAGTTCAGCAGCTAAGTAGCAGCGGGATGATATTCCCTGAATAGAGGAGTTTTCAGGTATGCCCTCAAAGGCAGAAAGTGTTGAAGATAGCTGGACAGATTGGAGTAGGAGGTTCCAGAGGATGGGAGAGGCTCTTGTGAAGTCCTGGAGATGCGTGTTAGAAAGAATGGATTGGGCGATATAGCTCAAGGCAGAGTTGTAAGTTGTTTTGTATGTTCTTGTTAGTATTCTGAATTTTATTTATTCAACAATTGGAAGCCAGTGGAGGGATTAGCAAGAGTGGTGGTGGACACTGAATGGCTGGTTTTATTGAACGTATCTGGCAACAGCGTTCAGTCTGGAAAGAGATAAGCCAACAAGGTGGGAGTTGCAATCACTGAGGCTAGAGAGAACAAGGGACTGAATTAGTAGTGGTGAAGGTGTTAATTGCACGATTTGGACAGTTCTTGCATGTGGGGCCAAAAAGAGAGGTTAGAGTTCAGGAATAGACCCAACATCCTGGCATGAGAAGATGGACTGATAGTTGTGTTATTGACCTCAATGGAACAGTCAGGGGAGGAAATGTCATGAGTTCAGTTTTGGTAAGACATCCATATTGATAGGTAATGTTCGTAAATAAGGGTAGAGGAGACTGAAAGGGTGATCTGAGGAACAGAAAGATAGGAATGCAAAATTGTATTTTAGCTGTGATATCACCCTACAGACACTTAGGGCAGAGTTTCCATATGTGAATAGTTCAATTCTACTCACCACATGACACCTCATCGCTGTTGTCCCCACAATCATTCCATCCATCGCACTGACGAGCCTTGTCTATACAGCGCCCGCTCCTACAGGTGAACTGATCAGGGCAAGCTGCAGCAAACACAAATCTGGTTATAATCGGACTTCTGGAATACAATGCTAACATCAACACTGAAACCTCTCTTCTTGGCAACAATGTGCTCACAATGTGGCCCAGACATTTGTGGACCTGAGTTTCTGTGTAAACTGGCTGCAAATTTGCCAGAGCCTGCAAACCTGGAAGAACAGCTGGGGGAACATGTCAGCCGCCTCAGCGGTGGCCAGGTGCCGCTGTGGGGGCTTTATTCTAAAAGGTAAGTATTTCATAATGTGCATACTAGCACATTATACTTTTTTTCTTGCAGTTTACTACCACTTTAAAAAAAAAAAAAAAAAAAAATATTATATATATTATATATATATATATATATATATATATATATATATATATATATATATATATATATATATATATATATATATATATATATATATATATATATATTTTTTTTTTTTTTTTTTTTTTTACAGGTTAAAAAAAAAAAAAAAAAAAAAAGTGCATTTAGAATTTTTTGTTGTAGGAGCCTGTAAAGCATTGCACCAGTGGTCAGCAGATCGTTTATGCCATGCAGGTCTCCTACAGACCTGTCAGTGTATCGGCTTGCTGGTACGAGCAAGCCGATACATTCTGACAGGAAGAATCAATGAACTACCACAGCTCACTGCGCTGTGGTAGTTCATCAAAAACTACAAGCCAACAGCCACAAAAGATGACAGGAGTTGTAGTTCATTCATACAAAGAGGTCTGTGTATGAATGACGCGGCCGTGTGGGCGAAGCCCTGTACAGTAATGCGGTTATCAAAAAGTGACAGCAAGCACAGGGAACTTCTCCCCTTACTGCTGCCACAGGGAGAACGAGCAGCGGGCAGTGGCTGTTGCAGTGGGAATATGTTCCCAAAGGTGAGCTTATCCTTTAACTGACCAGCCGTCTCCCCAGAAGCAAGTCCTGATTTTGCACTTAAAAGGACTACTTACAATACTAAAGGCTGCAAACTCCCCCATACCACATTCCTTAGACATCCAATTACAACTCTCCATCCCTTCCCTAGACACATAACTGGCTTCACAAAATCTTAGCATTGCATA
The DNA here is from genome assembly GCF_037356315.1 of Lithobates pipiens. Lineage (NCBI taxonomy): Eukaryota > Metazoa > Chordata > Amphibia > Anura > Ranidae > Lithobates > Lithobates pipiens. The sequence goes on from NW_027507788.1 coordinate 168,933,925, forward strand.
TTGTAGTCCCCCATAATCCCCCCCCTTTCTTAGTCCCCCTCCACTTTAGTCCTTATATGTGAAAACTTTGGTGTACTCACGGTTCTTCGGCTCATAGGACAGGTACTGTGCTGTGAATCCGGTGTCAGTTTGGGACTGGTCAGAGCGGAACTTAACCACAATTTTACTGCTGTTGCTTGAAACAACAAATGGTGAACGTTCTCCACAGTACCTGTGCAGGAGAGAGCAGGGTGGAGGTCAGGATTCAGGCCGTGATAGAAGACAGAATGGAGTGGCAAAGGGTCCGGTATAAGTCAGACAAATCAGGGTGCAGTTCAGCCTGCAGTACAATAATGCTGCATAACATGCAGAGGAAGCAATAAAGTCGCTTTAGCTCATGTTCTAACATGGCAACAGTCTATAAGAGTCTCTTGTAATCCACTATCAGTCATTTGTAACGTGGCAACTGTCTGCACCTCAGCAGTCTCTTGTAATGTGTCTGCTGTCTTGTAATATGACAATGATAGAACTGGGTTCAGCAAATGTCTAACAATTCCAATTAGTGGAGACATTTATAATCTGCACAGCCATACCAATTTATTTTCCAGCTGCTGGAAACCTACAAGTCTGAAGAGGCAGCTAGGTGCACTTAAGCACACACCTGTGCGAGGGCTGTGTTTGCCCGAATGGGGATACACTGCTCCTAGTTTGACATCCACGTGGGTGGGTGCAGGTCCCTAAACACAGATAGTGCGGGTTTAGAGAACCACACTGATGTCAAATTAAGAGCAGTGCTAGATCTCACTCTCTTGCAGGAACGAGATCACATTTACCTTTTGAGATCTATGTTCCATCAATTGGTACATTTCTGTTTTGATGTTATGATCTTTGTACTTTTATGTACACACTATGTATACTCTAAAAAAATTATCTTAATAAAAAATGTGTGAGGGGGGAAAAAAAATTAAAAATAGGAGCAGTGGTTGTGTCTGTGCAGCTGCTGTGTCCCATTGACATAAATTTAACTGCCTGCATGGGGATGCATGAACACCACCTGATCATCCCTGTGGGGCAAACACGGCCTTTACATGGATGTATGCTTAATAACGCCGGTGTGAACAAGGCTTTATAGGCGAGAAGCCAGATCAGCTCTGCTACACTGAAATATTTTGTTTCAGAATTTTGTTTTTTTATTTAGTTACTCCCGAAATTCATTTTTATTTATTTTGTTTAGTTAAAAATTGCATTCATCTGAAATAATTAAAGGTCAAATCTGTCATTGAAGGCTTATGGTGTCTTTCGCATGTTCTAAGAAGATTTGACGGAGCAGCTAAACTGTACGACGCCGCAATCGTACATTTCCGATCTAATGTTCTGCCTACAAGCTATAGTAGAATTCTAATGTTGTATGACACTAGTAATAAATTATATTTATTATTATTACTAGTCAACCAACATTAGAATTCTTCTATAGCCTATGGACGGAGCATTTGAGCATGAATGTCCGCTCGTGGCGACTGTTTCATCGAATCTTCATGTTGAATTTTTCCTCTCTATGTCGAATAATCTTGGACTAATAGAGCTAAGGTTAGGCACATTTGACCACAGGTTCGATGGACACAGATCGCTATCGTCAGCGTCATGTTGAATCTCCCATCTATATCGAACTGTTGTCGCAATGAAAATAAAGCATTTGTTTATGTCAGATCTTTAGGTTTTCGGATTCTGCGCGTTCGTTATCGAAAATACCCAAAATTCGGACGAAAACAAATGCACATGTCTACTACACACAGGCCTATGAAAGCCACATGGCCTCTCACCTCTGGTTATTGACCTCCACATAGTCTTTGGGGCAACTGGTGATGGACACACCAGGCTCATACAGGTAAAACAGCTGAAACCGAATTTTCACAAACTTGTTTTCGGGAACCTGCGAATAAAACATTCAATGTTAATCACATCCCAAATGACTTTGGACTGGCAAAACACATAGACTTAGCTTGTGGCCCAATGGGATAATGACAGTATATTGCTGGCAGGGAACAAAGGGTATACAGGGGCCTAAAATCAATTCTTATTGGCCTTTGAAACACACAAAATAATTCTTAATTTTAAATTTAAAGCTAAAAGTTTAATCTTCCTGTATGGAAAATTAAGACATGGGGGGTGCTCCGACATACTAGAGCAGTGCTTCTCAATTCCTGTCCTCAGGGCCCACTAACAGGCCAGATTTTAAATATTACCTTGGGGAGATGCAGACTAGAATACTGCAATCACTGAGTGGCATATTATATCACATGTGATGTATTTCAAGTATCTTGCAAACCTGGCCTGTTAGCGGGTCCCGAGGACAGGCATTGAGAATCACTATAAACTCTCAATGCATTATCTCTACAGCTGAGGTAAGCAGATGTGCACCTAGACACAGAAGAGCAGAGCCATAGACACTAATGAGTGAAAAAGACATCTCTGACCATCACGTGAATCCTCTATAAAAAAAAAAAAGGTCCATTTATAAATTGTTAGATATTTTTGTCTGGCTGTCTTTCATGAGGAATATTGATTATTTTCTTATATACACCATCTCACAAAAGTAAGTACACCCTCACAATTTTTGGTAAATATTTTATTGTATCTTTTCATGTGACAACACTGGAGTAATTACACTTTGCTACAATGTAAAGTAGTGAGTGTACAGCTTGTATAACAGTGAACATTTGTTGTCCACTCAAAATAACTCAACACTAGGGATGAGCCGAACACCCCCCGGTTCGGTTCGCAACAGAACTTGCGAACGACCCCCGCGTTCGGTACGAACGTTAGAACCCCATTGAAGTCTATGGGACTCGAACGTTCGAATTGGAAAGTGCTAATTTTAACGGCTAATATGCAAGATAGTGTCCTAAAAAGGGTTTGGCGACCTGCCTCCTGCCTCAGGGGACATGGGTCACTGCAAAAAAAAGTTTTAAAAACTACCGTTTTGGCGGGAGCACTGATTTTAATGACGATTAAAGTGAAAAAAAAAAGTGAACTATTCCTTTAAATATGGTGCCTGGGGGGTGTCTGTAGTATGCCTGTGAAGTGCCACGTGTTTCCCGTGTTTAGAACAGTCCCTGCACAAAATGACATTAAACGGAAATAACACCATTTAAAACTGCTTGCGGTTTTAATGTTATATCTGGTTCCTGCAATATGGTTGAAAATCATTCAGAAAAATTGCATGGGTAGCCCTCCCTGCCCATTACCAGCCCCTTTGGGTTTCGTACGCATATTAAGGGGAACCCCGTACCCATATTAAAAAAAAGGAAATGCGTGTGGCCCCAGGCCCTATATACTCAGAACAGCAGTATACAGGCGGTGCAAACAAGACAGGGACTGTGTAGGTTAGTTGTGTTAAGTTGAATCTGTTTGTAATTTTCAACTGGTACATTTTTAAAGTGTAGCTCCAGTCAAAAAAAAAATTTTTAAGCTTTTTGGAAAACATAGGGAAGGGTTATCACCCCTGTATAATTTGTTTTGTCGTCCATCTTTTTTCATCTCACTTGCTGTTGTCTCCTTCCGTTTGCAAGTAGGAGATGTTTGTAAATTGGATGTTTGAAAGTAGGGGCCTGCCCTATATGCTCTGCAGAAATGGCGGAACAAGGTGTTGGTTTTGCAACAACATTGTAAGCCCTCAAAGTGACTCTTGGTGGGCGCTGGAGCGCCCTGCTGTGAACGATTATATCAAGAATTGTAATTACATGCCATTGTTGAACAGTGGTAGAAAAATTTACCTTTGGTGGTTGTGGTGCTGGTGCCACAACACTATAAGTCCTCACCGTTACTCTGGGTGGGCACAGGAAGGGGCCCTCCTGTGAAATATTATATCAAGAATTGTAATTACATGTCCCTGTTAAACAGGGGCAGAAAAATTGGGCCTTAGGCACTGGTGCCATCACACTGCAACCTCTGCCATATACTCTAGTTTTATTGCAGGAATTAGCCCTGCTGCAAAGCATTGCATCAAAAATTGTACTTAAACGCCCCTGTTAAACAGGGGCAGAAAAATTGGGCTGCTGGCATCACCCAGAACCAAAAATGTTCTTCCAACATATCAGCGGAGGAGGAAAAGGATAGACAATCAACATAACAGGACAGTCACTCAGCATCAGCATAGGCAGTCTTGAAGGGATGTGGTATTTCAAAAAAAATTATTCGGTTACATCAGCTTCAGGTGCTTGGTAGCTGTGGGTGATCCAAGACTGATTCATCTTGATGAAGGTCAGTCGATCAACTGATTCGGTGGACAGGCGCACCCTGTGATCGGTAACGAAGCCACCAGCAGCACTGAAGGTGCGTTCCGAAAGAACGCTGGATGCAGGACAGGCCAGTAGCTCAATTGCATACTGTGCAAGCTCTGGCCAGTGATCCATCCTCAAGACCCAGTAAGCCAGAGGATTTTCAGTGGGAAAGGTGTCCAAGTCTGACCTTGCCCCTAGGTATTGCTGCACCATGTAAATTAGACGCTGGCGATGGGTGCTGGAACCAATCATACCTTGGGGCTGCGGACTAAAAAATTGTCTGAAAGCATCAGTCAGACGGCCACCTTCTCCACCGCTCCTTCCGACTGATGCCTCAGCAACACGTTGTCCAGGACCAGGAGTTTGTGACCTCCCAGTCTCTGGGAACGCGTTGCACAGAGCTTTCTGCAAGGCCTCCCGGAGATGTCTCATCCTCTGCTCCCTCTGCGATGGCAAGATAAGGTCGGCAACCTTACCCTTGTACCGTGGATCAAGGAGAGTGGCCAGCCAGTAATGGTCCCTCTCCTTGATCCAAAGAATACGAGGATCCTTCCGCAGGCTTTGCAGGATCAGGGAGGCCATGCAGCGTAGGTTAGCTGAGGCATTCGGTCCGGAGTCCTCTGGGTCACTAAGGACAACATGATCCGCAGCTACCTCCTCCCAGCCACGTACAAGTCCACGTGTTTCTTGGGACTGTAAATCATCCCTATAAGACTGCTGCTGCTGATGCTGAGTGCCAGCCTCCACCTCCATGCTGACACAATCATCCTCCTCCTCCTCCTCCTCACCCTCTTCCTGTGTGATGGGTGGCACAGCAGGAACACTGTCTGGATAAAGGGGGCCTTGAGAGGCAAGGAAGCCCTCCTCTTCCTGCCTCTGTTCTGCCTCAAGTGCCCTGTCCATTATTCCACGCAGCGTATGCTCCAAGAGGTGGACAAGAGGTACAGTGTCACTGATGCATGCACTGTCACTGCTCACCATCCTTGTGGCCTCCTCAAACGGTGACAGGACAGTGCATGCATCCCTGATCATGCCCCACTGGCGTGGTGAGAAAAAACCAAGCTCCCCTGACCCTGTCCTGGTGCCGTAGTCGCACAGGTACTCATTGATGGCCCTCTGCTGCGTGTGCAGCCGCTGCAGCATGGCCAATGTTGAGTTCCATCTGGTGGGCATGTCACATATAAGGCGGTTCTTGGGCAGGTTCAACTCCTTTTGGAGCTCAGCCAGCCGAGCACAGGCATTAAATGATCGGCGGAAATGCACACAGACTCTCCTGGCCTGCTTCAGGACATCCTGTAAGCCGGGGTACCTGCCCAAGAACCGCTGCACCACCAGGTTAAGGACGTGAGCTACACAGGGCACATGGGTCAGTTGTCCCTGTCGGAGGGCGGAGAGGAGGTTGGTGCCATTGTCGCAAACCACCATTCCTGGCTTAAGCTGGCGTGGCGTCAACCACCTCTCGGCCTGCCCCTGCAGAGCTGACAAAACATCCGCCCCAGTGTGGCTCCTGTCCCCCAAACAAACCAGCGCAAGCACGGCATGGCATCGTTTTGCCTGCGTACTTGCGTAGCCCCTGCAACGCCTACGGAGCACCGCTGGTTCTGAGGACAGAGCACTGGAAGAGGCCATGGAGGAAGAAGAAGAGGAGGGGGTGGAGGAGAGAGGTGTGTCACAACCAATAGTAGCATTTTGGAGGCGTGGTGGCGGAACAACCTCCAACACTACTGCACCTTGTCCTGCATCCTTCCCAGCAGCCAGAAGGGTGACCCAATGGGCCGTGAAAGACAGGTAACGTCCCTGTCCATGCCTGCTGGACCATGAGTCAGCGGTAATATGCACCTTACCGCTGACCGCCCTGTCCAGCGAGGCAAGGACATTGCCTTCCACATGCCGGTAGAGAGCCGGAATCGCCTTCCGTGAGAAAGTGGCGTTTGGGGACCTGCCACTGAGGAACCGCACATTGTACAAACTCACGGAAGGGGGCCGAGTCTACCAACTGAAAAGGCAGCAGTTGAAGTGCTAGCAATTTAGCCAAGCTAGCATTCAACCGCTGGGCATGTGGATGGCTGGGAGTAAATTTCTTCCGCCGGTCCAGCAGCTGGGGCAGGGACATTTGCCTGCTATAATCGGACGTGGATGTACCACTAGCAGAGTTCCCGGAAGCACTTGGCTGTGACACACCTAATTCTACACCTTCATTCCTCTCAGAGCAGGTTTCAGAGAGGACTGAAGGTCTAGTGGGGTTGGAGATGCCAGCTGATGAGGAGCAAGGAGAGGTCCGCTTTGTTCTTTGGTGTGGGTCTTTGAGGTACGCTTGCCAACGAGCTGCATGGCAGGTCAACATATGTCTGGTCAAGCATGTGGTGCCCAAGCGGCTGATGTTTTGGCCACGTGAGATACGCTTGAGACATATGTTGCAAATAGCAGCGGTGCGATCTGATGCACTCGTCTCAAAAAAGGCCCACACCAAAGAACTTTTAGAATAACGCGCAGAGGAAGCGCTCTGCGCAGGCGGAGCTCTGCGGTGTGATTCAGTTGGTGTGCTGCCCCTAAGCTGGCCCCCGGAGGGCATCCTGCCTCGTTGGACATGTGCCTCCTCCTCCTCCTCCTCCCTCCTTCCAGGCACCCACGTGGAGTCAGTGCCCTCATCATCCCCTCCCTCTTCATCGCTGTAGCAAACCTGGCAGTATGCTGCAGCTTGTGGAACATGACTGCCAGATTGCTGTGCTTCTTGAGCATCCTCTCTCTCTGCGCTCACGCTACTGCCTTCCTCTAGCCGAGTGTCATCATCAGAGCCCACCAAACACTGGGCATCCTCCTGGAGCATGTACCCAACACTGTGCTCAAAGAGTTCAGGAGACTCCTCAGGAGGACGTGGTGGGTCTAGGGAAGGAGTCACTGATGATGACATTGAGAGGAGGGACGACGATGTGTTGGCAGCTGCTTTTCTACTACCCTGAGACTGGGTGAGAGAGGATGAGGAGGATGAAGAGGGCTTGGTCATCCACTCTACCAAGTCGTTGGCATGTTGCGGTTCAACATGTCCAGCTGCAGAAAAGAAGGACACGTCCACGACCAGCACTGTTGTCTCTAGACACAGAGCCTGCTTGCCCTCTTTTATCGGCTCGCGCCTGTCTGCCTCTCCTTGCTGGCCTTCCAGACATGGTAATGGCCTGAAGGGAGTTGGGTAAAACAGTAGTTGGGTAGTTTATATTGTGCTGGAGGCACACAACACCCACTAACTCCTGCAGATGCCTTTTTTATAGAACAGCAGAGTTAAAGGGGTATATACAGATGTATACTGTGCTGTGCTGGAGGCACACACAACTTCCAATAACTCCCGCAGATGACAATCGGGCCCAAATAGAGAACAGCTATGTAGGTGGATAATAGCGGTATGTACTGGGTACAGAGCACGCACACAGCACGCACTATCTCCTGAGTGACACTACTGACTGCAAGCTCTATTGTTAAAGATGGACCACTAGCTATATAGGTGAGGTGAATATCACGGTGTATACTGCGGTCAGGGCACGCAGACAATAACCAGAAAACAGCAAAGTTAAAGGGGTATATACAGATGTATACTGTGCTGTGCTGGAAGCACACACAACTTCCAATAACTCCAGCAGATGACAATCGGGCTCAAATAGAGAACAGCTATGTAGGTGTATATAGTGGTATGTACTGGGTACAGAGCACGCAGACAGCACGCACTAACACTACTGACTGCAAGCTCTATTATTAAAGCTAGATCACTAGCTATATAGGTGAGGTGAATATAGTGGTGTATACTGCGGTCAGGGCACAGACAGTAACCACTACACAAGAGCAAAATAGTAAATCAGCCAAAAACGATTGGTGTGTAACTGTGTTGAAGGTACACAGAACACCCACTGCTTCAGATGCTAACAAACACTACACGAGGCCGCCTGAAAGGCGGCTTTATATAGTGTGGGGCGTGCACTACACAGGCTGAGCTATGATTGGTCACAGGCAGGATGCCTGTGGCCAACCATTGCTCTCCTCGCTGCTGGCGCTGCGATTAGCCAAGCATGCGGGGTCACAGTGCATGCTTGGCCAATCGTGAGACAGCAATGCATTGCGCCATCGCAGTGCATTGTGGGCCACACGAATTTTGCCGCGAACGGCCCAAACGTTCGGAATTCGGCGAACGCACGAACGACCGATGTTCGAGTCGAACATGCGTTCGACTCGAACACGAAGCTCATCCCTACTCAACACACCGCCATTAACATCTAAACTGATGGCAACAAAAGTGAGTACACCCCTAAGTGAAAATGTCCAAATTGGGCACAATTAGCCATTTTCCTTCCCAGTGTCATGTGACTCGTTAGTGCTACGAGGTCTCAGGCGTGAACGGGAGGTGGAGTGTTAAATTTGGTGTTATCGCTCTCACTCTCATACTGGTCACTGCAAATTCAACATTCCCAGATATACTGGTGTCCAGAGGGAGCAATTACAGATGTGCCTGTGAAAGTGTATTCAAAATAGGAACAGCAAGAACGTGTGAAAAACGACTTTCAAAAATAGTCTCCATAAAAATAAAAACTGTGCACTGATTGGAGACACACAACATTTATCCTTACACAGCATTACTACATTGTTATACTCTGTGTGTATTAGCAGTGTGAATATTTTCCTGTTCACATCTATGTAGTAGTGAGAGGTCTGAGTGAGCAGTGCAAGTGCTGTCCTTATAAAAGCTTGATTGCATACTACCTTTGGTAAGCAGCCATCCATTGGGGAGTGCACATGGTGGAAATAGTGAAGGTGTAGGAGATCAGGGCTGTTACCTTTACACGTATTGGTGGACTGGACACTGCTGACTACCTTTTTCTATTTTCCATTCGCCAATGAGAACAGTGATATGTGATTAATAAATGGTTTGTCACATTTCCAAGATGGCCGATTATAAATGTAGATATATATGCATTGAGGTTGAAAGCTGTCTACTAGATTTAATGCAGCTTTGGATATATGTATTGTTTTATAGTATATTTATTCTAAGCATTGTTTATTATTATTTTTCTGAGATTCACATAGGAGAAGGACGCCTATATTTTATGTGAAAAAGTATTGGTGTCACTAATACTTATTTAGCGCTGTTAGTGTCCGATTTTTAATTAGGCATTTTGTTTTATAGATTCGATTTTTTGTACAACAGCAGCTGTAGGGTCAGTGTAATTTATCCAATGAGCGCTGGGATCAGGATTACGCAGTATTTCTGAATTTTATATATAGTATGTAGAAAGATGGCAGCTCACCTGGATGTCCCACACACACTCTCTGTTGGGGGGGTAGTGGGCAGGATAGAACGGTGTGTTGAACACGCCACTGGCATCCCGAATCGTTCCTCCACAGACTGCAAGGAAAACAAAAGATGCATAAAAGGCTTGCAGACAATTCAGATTACGTACATCTCCTGCAAACTTCAATTTGTAATTTAGTAGAAATGTCCTTTCCATTTCAACTTTCAGCTAGTCAGTATCTCCTAAAAATGATTTAAAAAAACAGTAACTTTCTTCTTTTCATTTGCAGCAATCGGCTTGTAAGGGGAGTTCTCATCTCTTTCATCCTGTAGTTATCTCAATGTCCCTTTCCCGGGAACATGCACAGAGTTTAAATTTTGAATTACAGACATCACCTTAGAATAGTTCCACCATTTTTGAATAGTTTGTGACAAAGCTTATCATTGCAATGCAGTTGGTATAGAAAAATAAGGCATGCCAATTTAGCTCTATTTTTATGGGATATCACATGCAATATTGTTTGAGAGGCCACCTTAAGCCTGCCTAAAGAGTAATCCCTCTTTTGAATCCAAAAGTGAAAAATTTTACTTCTCAACACCCTACCCAATGCTTCTGTCCCTGCTGCAAGTAAGCTCACCACCACCCATGTCTGTCGATTTAACAATCTTTAGATTTGTTACTTTGTACATCACACTGGAAGCTGTGTATCAGAACAATGCCAGCAGCGGTGAGAGTTTTTTGGCCAGCATGGTCACGTGGCCATGACGACTAATGAGAATCACTTCATTCTTTCCAGGAAAGATTCTCAGTGGTCAGCTTGTTTATGTGACTATGCTAAACACTTTTCACCACCGCTGGCATTATTCTCCCAAACAGCTCCTGAGGCTGTGTATGAAGAGAGTAGTGTATGGAAGACAGGCAGACATAGGAGTGGGGAGGGTGTTAAGAAGTAGCATTTTCCTTTTTGGATGCAAAAGTGGAATTATCCTTTAAGTTCAGTTCTAGTATGATGTATACTGGCAAGGAATCCAGCTGAACTTCAATGTGATCAGCGTCAGTAAAGCTTTATTGTTATGAACACCACACACAAATCATCCACCCAGAGCCACCTCACTTTGACTTGTTTCTCTCACCAAAGGTTTAATTGTAGAGGTTGTAGGACATAAAGCTCTTGCTGGGTGAAACGCGTTAACTCATAACATATGATCAAGCTTACGTGTTGTTTTCTGAATCTGGTAAAATTCTGCCTTGAATCCAGGATGTTTTTCTTTGTCGTCTGACACCAGCGTTACTAACATGACATTCTGCGAGGAGATGAAGGTGAGGTTGTAGGAGGGCGGATAACTGCCGCATAGCCTGCAACAAAAAAATCGCTTCAGTAAGCAGTCCGAAAACCTTTCAAAATATTGACTTGCAAAAAAAAAAAAAAAAAAATATTACGTACGTCCGTAAGCAAATATATGTATCAATTGAGGGAAAAAAATAAAAATAAAATAAAAAACCACCACACATTTGATCTATATGAACAACAATTGTTATAGTGGATACAGAGTATACATATTATTCTATACTTTGTTCTCTTTATGATGAAACTAAATTACATTTTTGGTACAAAATATGGGAAGGTTATAATTCACAAATATAAAAGGTTTTTTTTTTTTTTTTTTTTTTTTTTTTAAGCCTTGTCTACATCGGCACTGATACACGTAGAATGTGAATGGGCCCTTTGTTTATTAGGTTTGAGCTGCTAAGTGCTTCATACAAGCACTGGAGATGACCTGAGCATGGAATCAGCCCCAAAACACATTGACTGTTTAACCTGCTCTATATAATAACACAGAGCAATCCTCATTTTTCTTTGTATGGACAATTTCATTCATCTTTATACATTTTTTGCTACGCAATCCAACAAATACCTCTTATTTTGCCTAAGTGTGGAGTTTAAGATCATTCTTAATTTAACAATCCGTCACATGGTTCTTACCTTGCTTTTTCTTATTGTATTGCTTTAACCGGTTAATAAAAACGATTGAACAAGGAATAAAACCTCATTATGGACTCTAACCCTAAGTGGGGAGGTTCGATTTTCACACTGCCCACTTATCACCTAGACACCCTATTGGGAAATAACCAGTATGTTTTTTTTTTTTTTTTTTTTTTTTTATATTTTAGATTAGTACCCAACTATATTTTATTTACTTAAGGGTCCAGCAGCATCAGCCTACTACTTCAGGTTACAAACAAATGACAAATGCCCCAACCTATAACTGGTAAGGGTGACAAATGTCAAAAGAAAAATGCTCAGCTCAACTTACCAGCCAGCCTGCAACAAAACAAATCAAATTATCCTAACAGCTCACGTTAAAAACAGGGGTTTAGTTTGCAAGCATTTGCAAAAACATGTGTAAGCTGCAGAGGCCACATCACAGTACCCCAGTATTATCTGCAGTCATAACTATAATTTTGAGAGCCTCTATATAATAATGGATAGAATGAGGGCAGGTATGTCTGGAGGGAGCCTACCTCTCCTTAAAAAAGGTACAGGGGTGCACTGAACACCCAGCAAATAGCACAGTGGCAGCAAAGGTGTCCAGTCACCAAATAACCAATGGCACAAACATACGGCCATTGCCCCATTCTATAACTGGCATTAAAGTGATTGTAAAGTCTCTATTAAAAAAAAAAAAAAAAAACACAAACACACAATATACTTACCTCATCTGTGCAGTTGGTTTTGCACAGAGCAGTTGGATCCATCTTCTCAGGTCTTTCTCTTTGCTGACCTGGCCCCTCCCTCCTGCCGAGTGCCCCCTCAGGCAGCAGCCCTCTATGGGGACACCCGAGCCGAGTCAGAGCTCTGTACATCTGTCCATTCAGACACGGAGCCCTGACCCGGGCCCACCCCCTCTCCCCTGATTGGCTAACTGTCTTTGATTGACAGCTGCGGGAGCCAATAGCACCACTGTTGTGTCTCAACCAATCAGGAGGAGAGTCCCCAATACACTCGTGGACACTGCTGGAGAGTGATGGGGCTCAGGTAAGTAGCTGGGGGTGCTGGGGAGTCTGCTACACACAGGTTTTTTTTATCTTAATGCACAGAACGCATTAAGATAAAAACCTTCTGCCTTTACAACTCCTTTAAAAGCAAGGAGCGCATGGAAGAGCGACAAATGTTGAACAATAAAATAAAATTCCCAGCTTAACGTACCAGTTAGCCTGCAACAAACTGAATTGTCCCGTCTAACAATTCATGTTAAAAACTGTTGGTTATTTGGTGAGGGGACGCACTGGACACCTTTGCTGCCATTGTGCTATTTGCTGGGTGTCCAGTGCCCCCCGGTGCCTTTAAGGAGGGATGGGCTCCTTCCAGGCATAGCTGCTGCCTTCAATCCATCCATTACTATACATTTTCTCCAACTATGGAGGCTCCCAAAATTTATCGAGTTAAGACTGCAGATAATACTGGGGTGCCTTAACATGAATTGTAAGAATAGACAATTCAGTTTGTTGCAGGCTGGCAAGTTAAGCTGGGGATTTTTCTTTGTTGTTTTACTACTTCAGGTTAATCAAAAAGCTTAATCAAAAGTAAAAAATAAATAAATCAGTACATGGCACAATACTTATCATACAATCAATGAAACGTGTTCCTTGTGCCGTTTCTGGTTTTAGTTTAAATCCTTTGACTCATCCCCCATCTCTGCAGCCCTAATTTTAAACTGCCATTAATAAAAATGGAAGGTACCTGTGACAGGCACTCATCAAGATTGTTGACTATGCCCGCATTTTCTGCCCCCCTCCTCCATTTATAGAAGTTATACTATAGCTTCAATCAATGAAATGCATTCTTTGAATGAAGGATGAGTGGATGAACTATATGTCTGCCTCCTCCATTCAAAGAATGCTTTTCATCCCATCTTGACTGCAAAGGTGGAAATACACTTTAACCACTTCACCCCGGACCATTTTGCTGGCTTAAGACCAGACCACTTTTTGCAATTCGGCACTGCGTCGCTTTAACTGACAATTGCGCAGTCGTGCTACGTGGCTCCCAAACAAAATTGACGTTCTTTTTTCCCCACAAATAGAGCTTTCTTTTGGTGGTATTTGATCACCCCTGCGGTTTTTATTTTTTGCACTATAAACAAAAATACAGTGACAATTTTGAGGAAAAAAAAAAAAAAGCATTATTTTTTACTTTTTGTTATAATAAATATTCCCCAAAAATATATAAAAAAAAATAAATAAAAAATTTCCCTCAGTTTAGGCCTATACGCATTCTTCTACATATTTTTGGTAAAAAACAAAACAAAAAACACAATAAGTGATTATTGATTGGTTTGCGCAAAAGTTATAGCGTTTACAAAATAAGGGATAGTTTTATGGCATTTTTATTAATATATATATATTTTTTTTTTTACTAGTAATGGCGGCGATTTTTATTGTGACTACGACATTATGGCGGGAACATTGGACATTTTTGACACATTTTTGGGACCATTGTCATTTATATCGCAATCACTGCTATACAAATGCAGTGACTCCTGTGTAAATTACACTGGCAGTGAAGGGGTTAACCAGAGGGTGGCAGTGTAGGGGTTAAGTGTTCCTAGGGATGTGTTACTAACTAACTGTTGGGGGCTGGGCTTTCTTTTAGTGAACACTGATCTCTGCTCCAATCACATGGAGCAGAGATCAGCATCACTTGTTGCTAGGCAGAACTGTGAGATGCTGTTTACGACATCTCCTAGTTCAGCCGCCCGTAAGACGATCGCGTGTATGCCCTTAGCGATCGAGTCCGCGGGACTCACGACCGGACTCACGGGGGTCCCGTCCTGCACGCGAGCGCTCCAGCGGCGGCGCCCTTGTGATGGCAGGGCGGCGAATTTAAAGGGACGTACAGGTATGCCCAGTTGCCTGCCCGTGCCATTCTGACGACGTACATCGACGTGCACCGGTCGGGAAGTGGTTAAAGTGGCTGTAAATGCAGAAGGTTTTTTTTATCTTAATGCATTCTATGGAGCCGGATCACACATCTCCGCAGCGGCTCCTGTGCGAATTGCACAGGAGTCTTGTGAGTCATTTGGTGCATTTCAGGTCTGCATTCAGCCCAAAATTCGGCCAGAAATAGGACCTGAAACGATGAATGGAGACACACCGGACTCCTGCTGTGAGCCTCTGCTTTCTCAAGTGTGAACCCAGCCTTAAAGGGGTTGTAAAGGTAAATATTTTTTCACCTTAATGCATTCTATGCATTAAGGTGAAAAAACATCTCACAGTACCGGAGTCCCCAGTCCCCCCGTTTTACTTACCTGACCACTCGAAAGTCCCACGCTCCCCCCGACGTCCTCTTCGCCGCTCAGCCTGGCCGCTCATTGGCTGGAGTGGATGGATTGAAAGCAGCGCATCCATTGGCTCGCACTGCTGTCAATCACATCCAATGACGCGGCGCGCCAGGGGCGGGGCAGAGTGATGCTGTGAGCGGCTATAGCCTCCCGCAAGTGCTTCTCGCCATGCGAGGGAGCACGCATGAACGTGAGAAGTACTTGCGGGAGGAAGCCAAGACAGCCACCAAGGGACCCCAGAAGACCAGGTTCGGGGCCACTCTGTGCAAAACGAGCTGCACAGTGGAGGTAAGTATAATATGTTTATTATTTAAAAAAAATAAAAAATAACTTTACAACCCCTTTAATGTTTGAAAAAGAAATGAAGTGAAGATGATTCTAGAAGCGTGGAGAGAGTTTCCTGCACTCACTTTGTCATGATTCGTGGCTCCACGGCAGTCAGGGAATCATAAATGCTCACATAATCTCCTTTGGACACTTTGCAGGTCTCCAGCTTGAAGGTTTTGAAATGAAGGAGGATCATGTGATCGGCATCGGCCCGCAGCTCCCACTGGCAGCGGGAATTGGGTGGATATGAAGCATCTGGGAATCCAGGACTAGAGAATTTTGTCGCAGATCCAGGCGTGGCGTGCAGGAAAAACGAACATTTGTCTGTAGAAATCAAAAGAACGTTTTTTTGTTTGTTTTTTTTAAGCGAAAAAAGGGGGAAGATACCAAGTCACTGGTTACTAGGAAAATATAAAAACAGTATATTCACACTGTTATAACTTAAGAGGCTGCAATCAACTGAATACACAAATCTAACCTGTAAATAAATCTGGCTGCATGCTCCTGTATATTATACCTCAAGTGAATAGGAAGTATACAGGAGGCATGGCAGGTCATTGGTTTTTATTAACTCTACAGAAAACTATACCGTATTATATAAAAGTGTACTGAAAACAAGTGAACACTCCGGATTTCATCCCTCAGGGTGTTACAATGGGGGTTATTTACAAAAGGCAAATCCACTTTGCACTGAAAGTGCACTTGGAAGTGCAGTCGCTCTAAATCTAAGGGGTAGATCTGAAACGAGTGGAAGCTTTGTTGATTTTATCATCCAATCATGTGCAAGCCAAAATGCTGTTTTTTATTTTCCTTGCATGTCCCCATCGGCTCTACAACGACTGCACTTCCAAGTGCACTTTCAGAGCAAAGTGGATTTGCCTTCAGTAAATAACCCCCCATTGTGTCATATGCCGGTTTATAGGTCATTGCAGAACTGTTGAAAAAAATGCAAAACTCAGATTTTTGTCCAGAACATTCATTCTTTGCAAGTTTTTTGCCTACAAAAACCATTTCATGGAAACCTCAAAAGACTTCAGTTCACAATTGTTGGAAGTGTCCCCATTAAAGCAAAATAAAAAAAAATATTACACTTACTGTCTCGGAAATTTCTGGCCATCAGAGGATCAGTAGCTGAGAAAGAAAGCAAAGAAAGGGTTAAAATATTATGTTGTGTGTTCACACTCACTGGGATTTGCTGAGGCAAGAGAGATTATCTAAATGCAACATTATTATTATGATTATTATTATTATTATAGGGGTAAAGGTTAGGATGAAGAACTATTGTAATACAATTAATGGCCAGTAGGGGGGCGCAGGTTTACAGCTGAGAATTTTGAACCCGTAAGAAGAGGGTCTGTATGGGAAGTCAGTGCAGTCAAGGCTGGCATAACGTGATACCAGGAATTACAGAACCATACTATACATAAAAGTCTATACTGACTGTTATAGATCAACATCCCCAGCAGTGGAGGCCGGACCATAAGGGGCGTACAATTTCTGAACACGGGTTTTCTTCCTTTTTCTTTTTTTTAAGCACATGATTAGGGCTTGAAGCTCTAATTGGCTTCAAAAAGGTTGGGCTCACCCACTTGTGACATTAGTCAATAAACATTCACTGTTGTCTTCCTGCTTCTTCTCCTGGCCAATCAGGACAGGAAGTGGGTCCTAAGACCAGATTGGCCAGAGGGAGAAGCGACCAGATTGGCCAGCAGGGAAAGCCGCCCGCGACATGGATGGGGTAAGTGGGCAGATTTGTTTGCCGCCCTCCTCCCAAAAAAATAGCGCACTAGCTGCCACCGATCCCCAGCAATGCGGTAAATGTACTAAATTCAGATCTCCTCTGTGTTTTGGGTGTACATCCAGGTATTTCATTTTATACGGTCTCTATTCTTCAGACTTTGTGTGACTGTGATGGGACATCACAGCATAAATATTTCTGGTGTAGGGACTGGTAAGCGGTTCAGTGTTCTCTGTACGGCACTGCAGAATTTGTCGGAGCTATATATAGCAAATGAAAAACAATAATAGAGTGCGATTCTGGGGGGGACATTAAAATGTAAGCTGTTCCCAGTGTACTAAATGTATAATAGTGCAACTGTGGTGGTAAATTGGAACTTAAATTGCTTTGGTGCAGATACTTAAATGAATGGTTCAGCACTCTCTGTACAGCACAGTGGAATATGTCAGAGCTATATAAATGTATCACAATATTAGTGTGTGAATGTGGTGGGATATTAAAGTGTAAGGTGTGCCAGTGCAGGTATGGAGTGACTGGTACTGTGGGCTCTATGAAGAAGCTCTTTTGATGCTGGCAGCAGATGTCTGCTGAACATTGGCATTACTTACGGTAAGCTACAAAGGAATCCACAGACAGGGAGATTCTCTGACGAAGAGTGACAGTTTGCACTTTCAGCTCAGACATGGCCACATCCAGATCAGCCTCCAGATATGATGGCACAGAAAATTCAGACCAGTAGTAGCTGATGACACTGCCCTCACTGTATGAACAAGGGAATGCACAAGGTATTACTATGAATAGTATCACAGCGCAGATTACAAAATGGAGGTCTTTAAAGTAAAGCGAGGGTCGTTCCTCCTCCACAGACCCAGAAACACAGTACCAGAAGCACCCTCCATGGAACCTTGGAGGGAAAACATCCTCAGAAGTGGAAACAAAGCCACGAGAGATCTGAAGCGCAATAAATTAGAAGATGGTGCTGGGAGAAGTTAGTTGCGATTTTTAAGCCCCATACACATGATCAGATTTTCTGCCGATTTTTTTTTCCTTTAGATTTACCAAAACCATATAGTGCAAGGGCCTGCCCGATTGCATACAAATTGAAACTCCTAAGATTTGACCTCATATTATATGGTTTTGGTAAATCTGAAGGAAAAAAAAAAAAATCTGCAAAAAATCTGATAGTGTGTATGGGGCTTTCGAGATCTCCAGGCTCTGTGTAGACTTCAAGAATCGCTAAACTCAAATTTTACTGTCCAAAAATCAAAGCTAAAATCCATTCATAGCGTTTCATTAAAGGCATTTGCCATACATTTCTGGCAATGTGTATATGATATAGTCAAAAGCTTTCCACCAAATTGATGAAAACCCTGAAACATATTCCATTCTTAGTAGTGACGCATGTGAATAATTCAAGATGTTCGTGTTTACTCTATGGCGCCATTACTGCAACAAATTCATAAATAAATTTGCCCATATCAGCGATAAGGAAAGTGGATGTAAGGACCAGGCCTCTTTTCTCAGGAAATAAATACAGGAACTCGAACACGACCCCCTCAAAAGACCCCCCCCCCCCAGAGTGCAGAGTTTAGACTTCTTCAACAGTTGCTTACCTCTGCATCCCCCATCCACATTTCACCCCTTTTCAGCTCTGAACTCTGCATGAAATAACCCCCCACTTCTCTGCCCCCCCTCTTCTCCCCACCTCCTTACTTTTGTTTCTATATTAGACTGAAGCACTGAGTGGCTTTAGGCTCGGTTCACACAGGGGGCTACACGAGGCGACACGACTTGCCGTGCCGCGACCTGACAAGTTGCCCCCGTTCTGTACTACGGAACCGTTCTAAGAGGAGCGACTCGAGTCGCTCAGACTTAGAAAAAAGGTTCCTGTACTACTTTTGGGCGACCTCGGGCGACTTGCATTGACTTCTATACAGAAGTCATTTGCAAGTCGCCGCTGAGGTCGCGGCGCGGCAAGTCGTGTCGCCCCCTGTGTGAACCGAGCCTTAGTACCTCCCTACACAGTAGTTGGCTCCACCTCTCACTTGTGTAGAGATCATTAAGTAGGGGTGTCGGCATCTGCACTGCACCCCGGGCACCTGAACCTCCCTCGACCCCATCCTGCATTCAGTGGGGGCCACTAAGAAGATCAGATCTCTGGGAGACAAGCTGTCACTTGTAAAACAAAAAAGCCAGGCTTCTGTGTTTACAAGCGATAGTGGTGAGCAGGGAGGAGAGGGCATGAGCCAAAGGTGGAGGAACTGAGTTCCACCAAGTTCAAGCTGAAAAAAAGCTTTGTGTAAGACCTTTACCCTGTTGGAAGTAAATTGAGTCGAAAAAAACGGGGAAAATTCTGTGACATTTGTGTCCTCTGGTTCTAATAATTGATTAGGTCTCTATTACTTTCCCGGCTTCTCCAAATAGTTTCTCTGCCTGTAAACTGTAAAAATTGCCAGTAAAATCTACACACAAATGAACAACGAAAGAAAAACAACAATAATTTACATTACCTAAACGCTGTCACATTGCATTGGACAAAGTGTGGACCAATCGCTCGATTGCTTTGGTACGTTTTCTGCAACTGTAGAGAGAACATGAGAAAAATATCTGATCAGAAAAACGCAAAACTAGAGCAATTAACACCACTAGTGCTGATGTGCAGCTATATCTCATGTGAGGACATTGCCTTGCATCTGCTGCCATTGGCTGTAACTGACAGATCATTAGGCAATTACAAAACCTGGACTGCCCAACTCCTGGACATCAATGAAAACCTGCCAGTGGCTGTGGACTTCAGCATACTGTGCAAAAGACGCCTGCCTGTATTCCTACACTGCTTTCCAAAGAATACAGAGTTTGTGGCTGATCTGAGGTCTGAAGTACCTGCATTGGGGCTAATCTGCGGGAAAACACAAACTAGAACCATTAACACCACTACTGCAAATGTGCAGATATATCTCCTGTTATAATGTTTGCACTGGCATCCAAGGTCTGAAGTGCATGCATTGGGGCTGATCTGGGGGTCCGCAGTGCATGCATTGGGGCTGATCTGGGGGTCCGCAGTGCATGCATTGGGGCTGATCTGGGGGTCTATAGTGTCATTTTATTTTCCAGAGGTTAGTCGGGTCAAATCGACAATTTTTGTTTATGTGAAAATTTCAAAGGAGCAGGATGGATATTCGTCACCCCATTCATTCCAAATTCTACTAGTGTATGGCCAGCTAAGCACTACTGTTCACTGCCACGCCCGTTATCTATTGACTGTGAATATGACACTTAGCCCAGGCTCACAATGATGCGGGTTTGAAATCGTGCAAGTACAGCTGAACTCGCACGATTTCAAATCGGCAATGCAGTCTGACTTTGGGGGCAATTTGACAGAAATCTGTGCGGGTTCATGCACAGACATCTATTCAAATTGCCCCCAAAGTCGCCAAAAGTAGTACAGGAACTACCTTTGGGAATCAATGCCACGCCACAAAAGTTGGCGTCGCACCAGTTTGGAAGGTGCCATTTCCGGCAATAGCCCCCGACTTGGCATGCAATTTGACATGTAGTCAAATCGTCCCACTGTGAACGTGGGCTTAAAGTGGAAAAGGTTGCCGACTTAGGCCACCCCCCCCCTATATCCCCTCATTGTTTTTGATACATAAGAGACCCCACGCCCTTGTGGCACTATTCCTTTCACTGAAACAAGGCATTACTCTGTACTGACACAAAAAAGTACGCACCATTCTTCCCACTGACGCCAACAGTGGGCCCTTTTCCTTCCACTGACGCCAACATTGGAACACCATGATGGGGCACTATTGCTTCCACTGGCACCAACGATGGGGCACTATTGCTCTAACTGACACCAACTATTGGCACCAATTCCTCCTCCACAGGCACCATGTATTTTTTTTACTTTCACTGACCACTAAGCCCCAAGCATTTTCTGTTCCTACTGGCCACAGTCTAGCCCTCATAGTCTGAAGGACAATAAACTGGCCCTTTGTTTAGAGAGTTTCGAGACACCTGAACTAAAGGAATTTTTAAAGATTGAGACATTGATGCAAAAAAAGGAATGCTTTTGGTTAGTCATAACCGCAACGAAGCTGAATGAAGACAACTAAAATTGCCAGAAGAAGGTTCAGTACCATTTCAACTACTTTGGAGGATAGATCAGCAAACTCTGGTGAGGATGGATTCTCATAGGCCTCGACGAACTTATAATTTGTCACCCTCAAGTAGCCAGAATAGACCTTTAGCACCGGGGCATTCCGATCTGCAAGACAGAACATACACAGTGCTGAGCACAGAGCATCAAAATGTCACCAATTATTAAACGGAAGAGCCACCAAGACTTACATGCGAAGTGCCAGACCAGGAGCCCAACAGTGAGGGAGAGGAGGAAGGCGCCAACCACCAACCCCGCAATCAGCAGCTTTGTCTTTGGTGCCATCTTCTCCACCTTCTTGGTGTTGGTGGCGGGAAGAAATTCCACCATTTCCTCAAAGCCATTGAGACTCTAAAAAATGAGAAAAAAAAAATGGCACAATGAGCACATAACATCACATGAGTAATACCAATACAAATGGCAGACAGCAAATTGCTTGCTGCTCCTACCTTATCCACACTTCACCCCATGCATGCCATCAGCCTAAATACAGCATGTGCAAAGTGTGGCACTGGCAGGCCTATTCACTCTACCTGCACTCAAACTCTCGATGTCCATTATAACGTCTCATGAGACAGCAGCGTGACACAATGTTCGGGACATCAAACGATTTTATCATTTAAAAATTTTTTACTGGGAGTTTACAAATGTACACTCCATTCCAGTCTGCACACAGCAGCGGGGTATCATGTATTGTGGAGAAATGCATGTCTGCTTTTTCACATCATCGTGGCCCATCACCGCAACATTGTAGTGTGAACGGGGCACATGGAAAACAATTGTTATCTATGTGCCCTAGAGATGACCTGCACAGATCAATGCTGGTTTTTGCTAGAGAACATAGAAAACCATATACAGAGTAAACGATCACTAAAAGGTAAAAATGCACCATCAATTTCTCTACCTCTCCCAGTGTCAAACAGAACTTTGAGTGCTTTTCCATGTACTAATTTCAGCAACCTCAACTCATTATATAATATCAACACATATAATGCAAACCTTATACATCATGTACTACATTATATACCATCTGTATATGAGGATAAAGCCACCATTATGTATTTTATCAGCATCTTCCTTATAGGTTATATGGCTTTCACTTTTGTTTGTACATTCATTGTTTTTACTGAATTGATTACACTGTACTTTTTTTATATGTACTATTATATTCCACATTTCTTTACCATGTCCATTACACCCATCCTGGAGAAGTGGCACCAGTGCCACAAAATGTATCAGTGTATTTTTCTAAGGCCCATTTCACATGGGTTCGCTTCAAAAAACTGCCAGTAAAACGCGGAGCGCTACTTTTGAGGCGTTTGCGGTGCATTTTTAAAAATTTTTATTAAAAGGGACAGGTGGCTCAAAAACTGCACTAAAAACACTGTAGGGCGCTTTTGAGGCACTACCTATTAAATTTCAATGGGGAGGAGCGTTTTTGGTGCATTTTTTATTCATTTATTTTTTTAAACTACAAAGATGCTGCAAGCAGCATTTTTCTTAAACTTTTCAGGCGCTTTTAAATGCAAAAGCACTTGAAAAACTCCTCTGTATAAAAGGTGTCTTAGACCAGAAAATACCTGCCCTCTGGATATACAGTTTTGAAGCATCACCTTTCTCATATGGGCACCTCTGCCAACTTCACCTTCTGTTTGTTTTTGGGGAAAATAAACAAAGTCTCCTAAAAATGTATGTAGGAGCCACTTGGTAATTTGGGTTCAGATATTAGGAGTTTGGTCGCATGCAGTATAACAACCGTCAGTTATTTGTTTTTTTTTTACAGCCTCCTGAATGAATGAAATACTTGTATAGCGCACAATGCGAACTGAATCGCCTCTGTGTGAAAAGGGGTCAGCCCCTTTCCAGTTCATGGGATAGGACCTAAATTTTACTAAGACCCCTTTCATACTGAGGCAGTTTTCAGGCGTTTTAGTACTACAAATCGCACCTGAAAACTGCCTCCGTAGTGTGACGGCCACTGGGGTGGTGCGCTTGTGGGACAGGAAAAAAGCAATGCAATGCAAGCAGCATCTTTGGGTAGTGTAGGAGCGCTGTATACACCTCACCTTAGCCATTGGAATGAATGGGCAGTTTCCAAAGCACCTGAAAATCCATTCGGAAGCGCAGCAACCCAGGCTCTTTTAATGCCTTCTTTGGCTGCTAGCGGGGGTTAAAAGCGCCCTACTAGTGGCTGAAAAGCGCCGCTTAAAGCGGGGTTCCACCCTAAAGTGGAACTTCCGCTCATCGGAACCCCCTCCCCTCTGGTGTCACATTTGGCACCTTTCAGGGGGGAGGGGGGTGCAGATACCTATCTAAGACAGGTATTTGCACCCACTTCCGGGCATAGACTCCCACGGGAGTCTATACCGTTTCCTGTCCCGCCGTGCTGTCTGCTGGGACACACACGGGTCCCGGAGACAGTGCGGACCATTCCTATTGCGCTGCGTGACTCTCGCATGCGCAGTAGGGAACTGGCAAGTGAAGCCGCAACGCTTCAATACCCGATTCCCTCACCTAGAATGGCGGCGGCAGCAGCCGAGACCCGATCGATCGGTCTCGGCTGCCGACATCGCTGGACCCTGGGACAGGTTGAGTGTCTTAAAAGTCAGAAGCTGTATTTATAGCTTTTTTTTGTAGGTGGAATCCCTCTTTAAAGAGCGGTGAAGCGCCGCTAAAATTACCAGCGCATTACCGCCAACATAACCGCCGCCCCAGAGTGAAGGCAGCCTAATGCCCTGTACATAAGGTCGGAAATTCCAATGGAAAAAGTCAGATCGGATTATGTTGTTGGAAAATCCGATCATGTGTGTAGGCCCTATTGGACTTTTTCCATAAGAATTTCCGACGCACAAAGTTGGAGAGCCGGATCTAAAATTTTCCAACAACGTGCTCAGAATAAACGATGAGACGAAAGCTATTGGCTACTGACCCGTTTATAGTCCCGACTTAAGTGTTTGATGCCACCTCGTTCAGAACGATCGGATTTTCCGACAATTTTGTGCGACCGTGTGTATAACACAAGTTTCAGAAAAAATCCAATGGATTTTGTGGTCGGAATGTCTGACTGTGTGTACAGGGCATAAATGTCAGCCAAGGTCCTCTAGTGGGGAGAGGACTCCTGTGGTTTAGAGTGGTAATAGAAAGGCGTGGGGCGCCGGATCTCTTGGGAGCAGTGGGCGTCTTCTTAGGTCTTAACAGTGCAGAGGAGAGGATTCTCCCAAGAGTGGTGGGCCAAAGGTCAGCTCTGTGTTGGCGTAAGGACGGAGTGTACCAAGAGGAAAAAGATCAAAGTAAAACATATACAAATCAGATTATTCAGACTCATGTCCTTAAAATACATTGTGTTTCGAGCATTCAAAGGGCCCCTTTCATCAGGGCTTGGCACAGTTGAATAAAGTGTGCACTGGAATGATGAAAAAGGGGATCCTGAAGAGTAATAAAAAAAGTCTTATTGCTCCAGATGACAGCAAAGAGTGGAAATAAACACTTAGTAATCCTTCACAATGATTGTGCTTTACTTTGTCCCTGTCTATGCCCTGTCATTCTGTTCTGAAGTAGATGAAATGTGCTGGAATCGACTTAATGGCTGAAGATCTTGCATTGTGGGCATCCATTCCTGGGCACACACTACCCTAAATGTACGTACTGCCCGGAGCACTGTCCAGACAGAGCAGCTGTCAGACTCTCAAGAGTTGGGCAGGCAGCTTGCAGCAAGGCCGGATGATGCCCCAGTGTCCCATGTACTGGGGCTAATCACCCACGGTGCACTGAGCCCGATTATCTCCGCAATTATGACACAACATAATACTCATTTTTAGTAAAATGTAGGGTTGCACCGATACTGGTATCAGTGCCGATACTAAGAATTTGCACGAGTATCGGTACTTGTGCAAATGATCTGATACCTGAAACAGATACTTTCAGGCTCAGTTCTTTCACCCATCAGCGGGATTCCCCTACTGACAGCTGAAATGTAAAGAAAAACAAGCCATCAATTATTGGTTAACGGGGATGTCCTTTAAGAGGAACTGCAGTCTGCTCAACTAATTTGTAATGAAAATATCTTTGCAATTCTGAAGTCTCCCTCCAACCCTTTGCATACTATTTTATATATACTTTGATTCTGTACTTGCCAAATATGCTGCAGAAATCTCCCACCACCAAGTCAGGCTGAATCCATTTTAACTGTGGGCAGCTGAAGCTGCTGCCTGTTCACTTCCTGGATTTACACCACCTCCAGCTCTGCAGCTTTCATTGGCCCCCTTATGACTCATCTCCCCTCCCTTCTGGTCAAAACATTTTACTATCCAAAATTAAAACAAGGGCAGAAGATTTAAAAGATGGAAAGTTGGAAAAAAAAAAAAAAAAAAAAAAATCACTGAAGGTCCGCTATAACAGCCAATGATTCATTCAGCTGTCAGTAGGGTCCCCCTGTTGACAGCTAAAGTATAAACAAAGTTGTCCCGGAAATTGGAGCTGTAAAAAAAAAACAAAAAAAACAAACAGAGATGAGAAACATTTTTGTATCTTTCGGTTTATTCATCTACAGATCAGAGGGATGGACTTCGATCTGCAAAGTCAGTTTAAAAGCAACCTGTCAAGTAAAAAAAAAATTTTTTAGTTTATTAACCACATGCCGACCTGGACATAGCCGAAAGACGGCTACAGAGCGGTCGGCTTATTCTAGGTGGACGTCCTCACAGAATCTTGCTCCCGCGTGCCCCCTGGGGTGTGCACCAGGGAACATCCGTGACCGCCGGTTCAGGATCATGGTAAATGGCCACTGATATCGCCTGTTTACCACGTGATCGCACTTGTAAACAAACCGGCATCACGTCATGATGCTGGTTCCTCCCTCCCCTCTCTGTACTGATCGGTACAGTGAGAGGGGGAGAGATGGCAGCAGCGCTGTGGGCTGGATGTACTCTGCCAACACTCTGCCAACACTCTGCCAACACTCTGCCAACACTCTGCCAACACTCTGCCAACACTCTGCCAACACTCTGCCAACACTCTGCCAACACTCTGCCAACACTCTGCCAACACTCTGCCATAAATTTTAACAGAAACAAAAAAAATTTTTTTTTTTTTTACCAAATTTTTGGTCTTTTTTGATTTATAGCGCAAAAAAATAAAAAACCCAGCGGTGATTAAATACCACCAAAAGAAAGCTCTATTTGTGTGAAAAAAAAGGACAAACATTTCATATGCATGACTAATTGTCAAAGTTGTGAGAGCACCAAAAGCTGAAAATTGGTCTGGTTAGGAAGGGGCTTTAAGTGCCTAGTGGTCAAGTGGTTAAAGCGGAAGTAAAGCCATCCATAAAACAGTTTCATTTCCAGCAAGTTCAGAAAATGTAACACTCCCATTGGTTGTGCTCTCAACCAAACTGTCAAACCATCCAATGACTGGTGTCATAACTGATCACACGTGCAACATCATGGCAGTTGTAGATTAACCACTTGCCGCCCGCCAATAGGCAAACGACGGCTGCAAAGTGGTTTCAAAATCCTGACCGGAAGTCATAGGATGTCCTCAGGATTTTGAGCCGCTACGCGCCCCCGGGGGCGCGCATCGCAGCGATCGTTGTTGCAGGGTGTCAGTCTGACACCCCGCAACTACGATCTTGGTAAAGAGTTTCCAGAGGAGACTCTTTACCACGTGATCAGCCGTGTCCAATCACGGCTGATCACAGTCCGTCACCCCCCTCTTCCCTCGATTTTCGATCTTTTTTTATTTGTTTAGCAAAAAATAAAAAACCGTAGAGGTGATCAAATGCCACCAAAAGCAAACTCCATTTGTGGGGGAAAAAAAAATTATAAATTTCATTTGGGTACAGTGTAGCATGACCGCGCAATTGTCATTCAAAATGCGACAGCGCTGAAATCTCAAAATTGGTCAGGGCAGGAAGGGGTTTAAGTGCCTGGTATTGAAGTGGTTAAAACAGAGGCAAAGAGGGCAGATTTCTTGGTTGAAAACAATAGGGGGGTTTACTTACACTTTAAGCATCCCTCTGTTTAACCCGTAATTTACACTAATCAGCCTTAATTAACTCCTGATTCTCCTCCTTCATTTATTTTTTTCCTGCTGATTTTTTCACTTCTACTTTATAAACTATTAATAATTAAAGCTTTTTTGTTTGCTTGGTTAGTTAATATTTTTACACCTTTAAACGTATATTTACATGTTCACACATGCAAAATTTAAAAAAAATGCAATTACATTTGTAAATAACTTTTCAAAGCTTTCTTTGTACCAATTGCTGAGAGCTGTAGTGTAAACAAAACCGTTGCAGTTGGCATCGGCGAGCACAAAATAAATAAAGGGGGGGATAAATCGGTACTTCTAATTGTAAAAAACAGTATCAGCGCATCCCTAGTAGAATGTAAAAAGATGGAGTTGGTTGAAGTAAACGATACCAAGCATGTCAATCTTTACAATTGTGTGCACCCGTGAAACCGGAAAAAGGTACGGTACCCAAAATTTTCCATAACCGATGCTTTAAACATCCCTACAGGTTCGTAGTTTAGAGTGAACTGGGAATTATGGCCGTAGAATTAACGCTCGGACTCTGATTTTTATAATGAGACCTCACATGCGTGGTGCAATTTGTATTTTCATACTTGTGCACAAGCTACAGTACTCAGTAGCATTTGGGTGTGTTCAGGGGCACTTTTACATTTTAAAATGTACAATAAATTTTAAACCCCCCCCATTTAACTTTATGGTCATCACAAGAGGGCTAACAAAGCTCCTAGGTGATATCATGGGCAGGAGACAGGTCCTCTTTATGGAAACATCTATTGGGTCTATTAGAGCCCCAATGTTTTCCCTGCAGCTCATCAAGCACAGATCATGCTTTTCCAGCTACAAAAGATGGGGAACGATAGTTCTGAATCTGGACTAGAAATCGTTAAACCCCCGCCTTGGTGAACCATGGTTCCGTCCTTTCTTGCTGACCCATAACCTGCATTTCTTTTCCTGACAATGCCCATTACCACATCATTTCTCAGGGATCCCTTTACTAGTTTACTCTACACTTCATGGATAGAGGGAAAAAGCTAATTTCTGCAGC
Source organism: Lithobates pipiens (assembly GCF_037356315.1). Lineage (NCBI taxonomy): Eukaryota > Metazoa > Chordata > Amphibia > Anura > Ranidae > Lithobates > Lithobates pipiens. The sequence continues at coordinate 168,962,098 of NW_027507788.1, forward strand.
AGACTGCTAGATCTCAGTCTGGTTTACATCCTACTTGTATAATTCTGTAACCATTCATTGTGAACTGTAAAATTTATGGCCAATGAGAAGTCACATGAACTTCTATTCACAGGACACCTCCGCCCATAACGATATCTACGGAGAGTGACAGAAATTACAGCTATTAAAGAGCAAAACCAACATCCAGCCTATCAGTTCACAAGGGACAAGTGATAAGGTAAGTGACAGGAGGCACAATCTCCACGTTAAACTGATATTTCAGTTATTGATAAACTTTGTTGGGCTAATTGAACCCCAGGCATCAAGCATTTCTTAGGCTTCTGGTAGCAAGCTCTAACAGGGTGTCTTAAGGCGGCTATAGATGGATTGAATCTCTGCTGGTTGGGCAGGGTTCGGCTGAGATTCAATCCATCTACGGGAAGGCTGATTGGTTGGAGCAGTTGGAATTTTAGCATGCGATTATTGCTATTGGCTATAGCTGCCAGCAGTAATCACTGTTCTTCCAGCAGGGATAGCTCCCCACGATATTGCACCCCCCATCTGCTGGGAGAAGACAATGGCTCTACAGGGGAGATTCCTCCATCAACACTGAGACCTCAAGCACACTTGCCGTTATAAAAATTTGCTGTAGAATGAGTTTTGCAAAACTTTTTTCTAAAGCTAAAAACAGCAGCTGTGAAAACGTCCAGTGTGCCTGAGGCCTGACTGGGTCAATGAGGGATTTGAGCGATTTTCTTTCCTGCAACCTTGGGAAAAAAAAAAAAAAAAAAAAAAATCTATGGCTGGTTTTATTCTGCCTTCTCCAAATAAGCTCTGTTGCTGAAATTCCCATAATGTAAAAAAAAAAAAAAAAAAAAAAAATTATAATATACACACACACATATATATATATATATATATATATATATATATATATATATATATATATATATATATATATATATATATATATATATATATATATATACACACACATATACACACACACACAGTGGGGGTTATTTACTAAAGGAAAATCCACTTTGCATTGCAAGTGCACTCGGAAGTAAAGTCGCTGTAGATCCGAGGGGGACATGCAAGGAAAATAAAAACAGCACATGATTGGATAATAAAATCAGCAGCGCATCCCCTCATTTCAGATCTACCCCTGAGATTTAGAGCGACTGCACTTTCAAGTGCATTTGTAGTGCAAAGTGGATTTGCCTTTCGTAAATAACCCCCAGTATCTCACAAAAGTGAGTACACGTTTCACATTTTTGTAACTATTTTATTATATCTTTTCATGTGACAACACTGAAGAAATGACACTTTGCTACAATGTAAAAGTAGTGAGTGTGCAGCTTGTATAAAACGTGTAAACTTGCTGTCCCCTCAAAATAACTCAACACACAGCCATTAATTTCTAAACCGCTGGCAACAAAAGTGAGTACAACCCTAAGTGAAAATGTCCAAATTGGGCCCAATTAGCCATTTTTCCTCCCCGGGGTGTCACGTGACTCGTTAGTGTCACAAAGTCTCAGGTGTGAATGGGGAGCAGGTGTGTGCAACATGGCAAAGAACTCTGAGGATCTGAAAAAAAAGAATTGTTGCTCTACATAAAGACAGTATAGGCTATACATATACACACACATAAACTTAGGCACATTGGCCTAATGTCACCTTTTTATCACAGATCAGAGTTTGAATGAGAACAGATTATGAGTCAGCTCAGGACAAGATCACAATGACTCAGGATAAAAAGGTGGAATTTTTCAGTTTCTTCCAGGTGAGTTTCTTCCTGATGAGTCCTTTGCTTCGGGGGATGAAAAATAAAAAGAAAGAAAGAAAGAAAGAAAGACGAAAGACAAGGAGGTTTCAGGGGCGGATCATCACACAGGAATGTCAGAGAATCAAAGAAAACTCTCCAACGTATGGCGGGCAGAGGAGGAAGAGAATGCATTCTCAATGTGTACAGAAATACATTGTGGGTGGGAAAAACAAAACCATGAGCGGTTTCAGTACGGCTATTTCTGAAGTACATTCAGAAGCATATCCACCTGCGCCTCATTGTTACTGTATATCTCTTTGGACGTATAATCTGTTTATCATGTGTGCTTTCTTGATTACATTATTAATTGTAGCGTAAAAAAAAAAAAAATAAAATAAAAAAAACCTACATTTGTCAGACTATTAGACTCTACTAACTCAGCAATAAAAAATAGCTCTCTGTGCTACAACCCCTCTGTTTTATTTATTTTGCTTATCAGTAACATACTGATTGTCTCCCACTAGCAGGGCCGGACTTACCATTGGGCTTGACTGGGCTCAAGCCCATGGGCCCCACCCAATAGGGGGCCCGTGGGCCCCACCGAGATACATAGCCGAGTGTACTTGGCTCGGCTTCACTCACAATCACGCCCAGTCCTGCCCTATGATCAGGGCCGGACTTTCAATAGGGCTTGACGGGGCTCAAGCCCATGGGCCCCGTCCAATAGGGGGCCCCGCGAGCCCCGCCAGCCCATACACGAGGCGTCCGCGCTATAACGTCCCTGGACGTCCTCCTCTCGTTTACTTCCCCTGATGCGTGCCGCGGGCGCGCATCGGGGAAGTACTGTGTCGACTCGGCAGTGTCCCTTGGACACAGCCAAACAGCCAATCACAGATCATGCTAAATGGCCAATCACAGCGGCCATTTAGCACTGATCTGAGTGTCCAATGGCAATGAGAGATGATATCATGAGATCATCTCTCATCGCCGGCTCTCCCCCTCACAGAGACAGCCTGTGAGGAGGGAGAGCGACGTGCATTTCACTGTGAGTAAAAAGAATAAAAAAAAACAGTGTAAAGTGCTGTCCCCAGTGCCACCTGTCCCATCTGTCCCCAGTGCCACCTGTCCCATCTGTCCCCAGTGCCACCTGTCCCCAGTGCCACCTGTCCCCAGTGCCACCTGTCCCCAGTGCCACCTGTCCCCAGTGCCATCTGTCCCATCTGTCCCCAGTGCCACCTGTCCCCAGTGCCACCTGTCCCCAGTGCCACCTGTCCCCAGTGCCACCTGTCCCCAGTGCCACCTGTCCCCAGTGCCACATATAAGTGCCATCTGTACTTAGTGCCATCTGTCATCAGTGCCACCTGTCCCCAGTGCCACCTGTCCCCAGTGCCACCTGTCCCCAGTGCCACCTGTCCCCAGTGCCACCTGTCCCCAGTGCCACCTGTCCCCAGTGCCACCTGTCCCCAGTGCCACATATAAGTGCCATCTGTACTTAGTGCCATCTGTCATCAGTGCCACCTGTCCCCAGTGCCACTGCCATGTATAAGTGCCACCTGTCCCCAGTGCCACCTGTCCCCAGTGCCATCTGTCCCATCTGTCCCCAGTGCCATCTGTCCCCAGTGCCATCTGTCCCCAGTGCCATCTGTCCCCAGTGCCACCTGTCCCCAGTGCCACATATAAGTGCCATCTGTACTTAGTGCCATCTGTCATCAGTGCCACCTGTCCCCAGTGCCACTGCCATGTATAAGTGCCACCTGTCCCCAGTGCCATCTGTCCCACCTGTCCCCAGTGCCATCTGTCCCCAGTGCCACCTGTCCCCAGTGCCACCTGTCCCCAGTGCCACATATAAGTGCCATCTGTACTTAGTGCCATCTGTCATCAGTGCCACCTGTCCCCAGTGCCACTGCCATGTATAAGTGCCACCTGTCCCCAGTGCCATCTGTCCCACCTGTCCCCAGTGCCATCTGTCCCCAGTGCCACCTGTCCCCAGTGCCACATATAAGTGCCATCTGTACTTAGTGCCATCTGTCATCAGTGCCACCTGTCCCCAGTGCCACTGCCATGTATAAGTGCCACCTGTCCCCAGTGCCATCTGTCCCATCTGTCCCCAGTGCCACCTGTCCCCAGTGCCATCTGTCCCCAGTGCCACCTGTCCCCAGTGCCACGTATAAGTGCCATCTGTACTTAGTGCCATCTGTCATCAGTGCCACCTGTCCCCAGTGCCACGTATAAGTGCCATCTGTCATCAGTGCCACCTGTCCCCAGTGCCACGTATAAGTGCCATCTTTCATCAGTGCCACCTGTCCCCAATGCCACCTGTCCCCAGTGCCACATATAAGTGCCATCTGTCATCAGTGCCATCTGTCCCCAATGCCACCTGTCCCCAGTGCCACATATAAGTGCCATCTGTCCCCAATGCCACCTGTCCCCAGTGCCACATATAAGTGCCATCCGTCATCAGTGCCACCTGTCCCCAGTGCCACGTATAAGTGCCATCTGTCATCAGTGCCATCTGTCCCCAGTGCCACGTATAAGTGCCATCTTTCATCAGTGCCACCTGTCCCCAGTGCCACGTATAAGTGCCATCTTTCCCCAATGCCACCTGTCCCCAGTGCCACATATAAGTGCCATCCGTCATCAGTGCCACCTGTCCCCAGTGCCACTGCCATGTATAAGTGCCACCTGTCCTCAGTGCCATCTGTCCCCAGTGCCACATATAAGTTCAATGTTATTTTGTTATATTCTTGCAATTGATTTGTTATGATTGCAACCTTACAAGGTAGTTGATTCAAGTTTTTCAATATTTTTTCCAGGTAAATAAGTGTTTTATGTTCTCATTCTGACCAAGACATTTGTGCATTGCAATAAACACTTGATCACTTTGAACTTTTTTCATCATTATTTATTTATTGGAAAAAAGCTTTTCAAGCTTCAATCGGTAATCGATTATTACTTTTTTTTAGCATTTTACGCTGTCTATGGTACCAGTCACCTTTTAAAAGTAGCTTGGCACTTCAAATAACGATTGGATCGATTATATTGTTACGGCACCAGATGGCGACAAATTAATATAGAAGGTAGGGCCCGAAAGTGACTCAAGCCCAGGGGCCCCCAGCACCCCAAGTCCTGCCCTGCCTATGATGGACATAACACAGGGACTGGGCGTGACTGTTCGCCGAACCGAGTACACACGGCTACTCTCGGCTCTGTTCGGGACTGTGAGAGGACCAGAGAGCTGCCAAGAGGACCAGAGAGCTGCCAAGAGGACCAGAGAGCCGCAGAGATACACAGGACTCTGTATCTTGGCGGCGCCATTTTTAAACTTCAAGACTGCAGTGACAAGGCTGCAAATGACACTGCTGCAGATGGATGGGCAAGGCTGCAGATGGACACCGATAAGGCTGCATTGATGGGCATTTAAATGTAATTTTTTCCTTAAAATTCCCTCCTAAACTTGGGGTGCGTGTTATACGCCGATAAATACGGTAACGTATAGAAGGTAGGGCCCGAAAGTGACTCAAGCCCAGGGGCCTCCACCACCCTAAGTCCTGCCCACTAGAGTTTGTGTGAATATATATAAAATTTTGTTGTAGGTGTTTATATAGCACTACCAGTTTAAACATTACTTTACATATAGTACTTTCCCATCAGTCTGTGTCCTCATGACACTTAAAGTGGAGTTCCACCCAGTTCTGTGTTTATTAAAAGTCAGCAAGTCAGCAGCTACAAAAAAAAATAAAAAAATAAATAAATAAAATCTGTAGCTGCTGACTTTTCATACACACTCACCTGTCCCACGGTCCGGCGATGCGGCTGCCAAAGTCTCGGTTCCCCCCCCCCGCCTGTGTGCGGCACTGGCATTACTACTGATGGCACCCGACTGACAGCTTGCGGCTTTTCCCCCTTACCACTCCAACAAAAAGTACATGCTAAATGTGGCATGTCACAGGGGGGAAGAAGTACTTAAACGGAAGTGCCACTTTTGGGTGGAACTCCACTTCAAGCACAGTGTACACAGACCAAAGATCGGCTGGTTCACCAGGTTCTGGGTGTACGGCTGTCTGTTCACCAGAAGCCGGTCTAAGGGCTCAGGCACACAGGATGTTTCTACAGCTGCTGTTAGGGGCATGTGGTGTTTTAACTTCATCTGAACACCCCTCCATGTTAGCCTATGTGTCCATGCACACAAACTTTCAGAGGCGTTTGGAGGCATATGCGTTTAGGGGCAGTAGAAAAAAATTACAGACTGTGCGTCCAGGAGCAGAGGCTGAAAAAAGGAAAACTGCCACAAAACAAAAACGATGCCAACAAGCGCCTAGCTGCGTTTGCCATTTTAACATTATAAGTAGTGTTTTTAACTGAACAAATGCCAAAAAACGCAGAGAAAGCATATAAACGCCATTAAAACATGGCTATCAGTGCGATTTTAACACTGCTTTTTCCTGGCAGCAGCGCTGGCTTTTTTTAGACGTCCTGTTTGCATGAAGCCTTATGTTCTGATGGAAAACCAGCTTTCCATCAGTTGTGAGTGGGGCTCTGTGCTACCCAAGTGAGGATAAAATAATAATTAATAATAATAATAATTATTAATAATAATAATAATAATAATAATAATAATATCTATGCAGTGATAAAAAGTGATATGCTGGTGACTCTGAATACTCCTAAAATTATAATAACAATCTGCTCCATCCGCCTGTTGTGTTCCCACAAACTGTAAGCAATGTAAAATGTTTAAGTTGGAATCACAGATATTGTACTCACTATTATAACAAAAATCATTTTGCTAGCTATTACTTGCCTCATTTAAAAGTAAAAAAATGTATATTTATTTATTTTTGATAGAGATATATAGGTAGAGAAATTGCTATGTCATCACCCATGCTGATGTGGGGATCGGTCAGTTTTTTTTTTTTTTTTCGTTTAACTTGCCGTTTGAATTTAAAAACCTGTGTGTGTACCAAGCTTTCCGCTTGAAGGTCCTATCTCATATCCACACACAGTTTTCACTCCAATGTTAATCACCTGGGGACCTCAATCATACAAGATAGGTAGTGTGTTGGTCAGATTCCAGAAGAACACCCATCCAAATTAGCACCACATCCCAGGATAAAGCAATTAAGTGTGTAAGGAAGAAGAAATAGGGATTTTCACTGTGCTTAAACAATTGCGGAAAAGAAAATAACCACTTTTAAATATATTATTTATTGAGATCAAAGTTAAAATAGATTCACACATAAAAACTGCAAAAGTTTTACATAGAAACCGGTATTTTAGGAATGTGCAATGAATTTTCCTGTTAAATCCACTTCTGACCTCAAATACCGGTTTCTATGTAAAACCTCTGCAGTTTTTATGTGTGAATCGATTTTAACTTTGATCTCAATAAATAATATATTTAAAAGTGGTTATTTTCTTTTCCGCAATTGTTTAAGCACAGTGAAAATCCCTATTTCTTCTTCCTTACACACTTAAAGCGGGAGTCCGCCGGGACTCCGCATTTTTTTTTTTTTTTTTTAAGTCAGCAGCTACAAATACTGCAGCTGCTGACTTTTAAAATAGTGACACTTACCTGTCCAGCGCGCCCGCAATGTCGGCACCCGAAGCCGATCTCTAGATCGACACTCGAGTGCTGCCGCCGCCATCTTGGGTATGGGAATCAGGAAATGGAGCCTTTCGGCTTCATTTCCCGGTTCCCTACTGTGCATGCGCGAGCCGCGCTGCGCAATGAGGACGGTCCCCGCTGCCTCTGGGATCTGTGTGTTTCCCAGCAGGCAGCGGGGCACTTGCGGAAGGGGGCGGGCACTTGCGGAAAGGGGCGTAATGTACGCCCCTTTCCGCAGAGAGCTAGCCCGGAAGTGGGTGCAGTTACCTGGATTATCCAGGTAACTGCACCCCCCTCCCCCCTCCCCCCTGAAAGGTGCCAATTGTGGCGCCGGAGGGGGGGAGGAATCCGATGAGTGGAAGGTCCATTTTAGGGTGGACCTCCGCTTTGCTCAACCATACAAGGTACATCCCAACAAAATCACTAGACCTGAATGTCAGGGTGACTGCAGGGTCCTGTTCCCAGACAGAAGCCCCTGTATATGATCTCAGTAAACAGTGCTTGCAAGTTATATAGCTAAATACGATGTGATAATATTGTTACAATCTCTTTAGACGAGATTAAAGTGCTATTACACCCAAAAACAACAATATATTAGTTTACCAAGCCTTAGATGTGGTTGCATTAATTTTCTTTTTTTTTTTTTTTAAGTCCCCCACCCCCCTGCCCCCCCTTTTGTGTCACCTGGTGATCCTGCCAGTAACATTTGCTTACCTAAAGCTGGCCACATGGGTTTTTTTTTTTTTCCCCATTCGGCCTGCTGAATGACCGATTACCCAAGCTACACCTTTGATATGGATACAGGAATCCTCCCCCCTGTGGTGGTGTCCTTGTATTCTGACAGTGAGAATCCCCCATCCTAAGAACATACTGATCATCACTGCAAAAGACTGACTGAATGGAAATTTTCTAGCAGGACCAGTCATGAAAAGTTGATCAATAGATCGACTTCCCATGAACAGGAATGACGATAGACTGGTGTAAATTCAGCTGGTTCCTGCTGAACCAGCCAAATTTCGATCCATGTATGGCCAGGTTTAGATCGCCTCTACTCTGAAGAAGTAAAGCAGACACATTTGGGCAGCAGTATAGTCAGTCTGGGAAGAGAGTGGCATTATGCTGGGTGCACATGGCTAGAAATTCAGCTGGTTCAGCAGGGATCAACCAAATTTCAAACTTGTGTAGCCTTCTCTTCCACATAAGCCGATCGATAGACTGTCCTGCTGGAAAACCAACATTCGATCAGCTGCTGCAGCACTGATCTCTGTATTCTGATAGGGGTCCCTGCTGTCAGAAAACAATAGCACAGTGGTGTAGAAGCCTGCATCCACATTGCTTGTCTAAATGCAGGTATCTGCAAGTTTTCCTTTTTTTTTGTTTAACTCTCTGGTGTGCGCACGATCTTAAAAAAAATAAAAATAAAAAATAAAAAATATACTGCTTTCAAAACGATCATACAAAAACCTGAGCGTTAGTGCACAGCTTTCGAAAGCAAATTCATGCGAAATGATCTGATGCGACAGACATGAAACTTTTTCTCATACGATAGAGGATCGTAAGACTTTTGTTTAATCAGTAATTTTCATTAAAACTAGCATGCAAAAAGGGAAAAAAAAAAAATAAATTAATAAAAAGGGGGGATGATCATTCGTCCAATAATCTCATTTGTACCAAGCTTTAGACCACCAGATATGGACTTGACTAACAAGCAGTTACAGCAAAAAACTTGTTTTATTTTTGGGGTAAAATTATTTTACCTAAATAAAATCTGACCAGTAAGCACCCCTGAAAATCTGAAAGTAAGCCCCCTGACCGTGGTAAATGGTTTGTCTCATCCCGGCTGCAACTTTTGATGGACAGCTTGGTCTGTTTAAAGGAAGTTGAATAATAAGACTTAATGGCTGGATTACCATGTGAAAATAAAGAAAATAAAGAAGAAAAAAAAAAAAATAGAAAACGAATGCAGCCATCACATCTAAGAACTGGTAAACTGCAATTCAATAGATTTTGTTTTGTTTAATACTGCTTTAATTCAATTTAAAACATGTGATCAACACATAGAGCCCAATTCACAAAGCTTTGACATAAGTCACACTTTATTTGTGTGACTTTAATTGGACTGAAAATAACAGTCACTTAATAAATTATATCTTAATGAATACAATACACACACACACACACACACACACAAATCCTTATCCTGTGTGAGTGAAGTGGATTGATCAAGTCTAGTATCAAATGAAAATCTAATCACTTTTTTTTTTTTTTTTTAAGCTTAAAAGGATGTTAATGTTATTCTAAAAGTAATTATAGAATCTTTTTAAACCTGCAGCTAGCATTAAAAAAATAATCCCTAAGGACACTGTCATGAAGGTCCTTGTTCAGGCACCTTCTATTTTCCCTCTGCTCTCTGCTCCAGCATTGTCACCCTGACTCATGGGCTTCAGATGGACCACTAGAAGCTCGCACAAAATTGGCCAATCATCAGGAACCAGCAATACAACCCCCCCCCCCCACCGACATGCCATGCAATCACTGCTGGAATGCATGTAGACATAAGTGGCTACAAACGGGCTGCAGGAGATCAGCAGCAACAAATAATAAATAAATAATATATAGAAAATTGGATTTTATTTGAACAAAAACATGACGACAATTGTTTATAATAGACAGAAAAAATTAAATAAAAATGTAATGTAGTTAGGATTTACATCTACTTTAGACTCGATTCACACCTATGCATTTGTAGTGCTTTTTGCATTTTGCAGATTTGGACTACAGAACGTGTTCCATAGGAAACCATGTTAAATGGACTGTAGTGCAAATCTGCAAAATGCAAAATGCAAAAAGAACTAAAACTGCCTCAGAAGTGGAAAAATATTTTTTTAGCAATTGTTCCTATAGGGGGCGGCGTTTCGTTTATCAGCTAAATATTCTCTACTGCATATTTGGCGGAGGTTAGAGAACGGACCTGAGAAGTGGCCGCCCTGAAAGCCTTACAGGAAACAGCAGTTTGCCACACTTAAATCACGCTCAAAAATGCAGACGACAGGTCGGCCAATACACAGAATTAATAATATTAACCTGCAAGCTACTGATTCACAAAGAGATATCAGTACCATAAATTGAGGCACTTTGCACCTCATGGTTCACCGACGCGACCAGCCCTTTGTAAATAGAAAGGCCCATACTGCACAGTGGAGACTACTTAGAAGAAAAAGGATTTATTTACCTAGCTTGTCGCAGTCATGGATCCCAATATTAATAGATGTGTGCAGGATGGGGGGGCAGACATGCCACAGTGCAGGGTGGCGGGGGGGGGCAGACATGCCACAGTGCAGGGTGGCGGGGGGGGGGGGGCAGACATGCCACAGTGCAGGGTGGCGGGGGGGGGGGCAGACATGCCACAGTGCAGGGTGGCGGGGGGGGGGGCAGACGCAGCGACACATGCCACAGTGCACGATGGGGGGGGGGGGGGCGGCACACATGCCACAGTGGGGCCAACGA